>NC_086319.1:278589792-279862292 GCF_036172605.1 Pelobates fuscus | reverse complement strand
AAAGTAGTGTCAATGCCATCTGTTAGTTGTGGTGGTGATGATGAATCCAGTGATAATAATTCCTTATCACCCACCACTGCAGATATAGCACTTTTTCCTCTGGCCTAGGGGCTACTAAACTATGAATATGATAAGCCAGAGAAATTAGAAGAGGAGAGTGTGGAGAAGGCAGCCTAGCATTTTCTCCAACAGCTAGTGTGCATTAGCCTCCAACATCTTGTCCACCATGTCCAAGTCTATCCGTATCTGCTGAGAATTGTCTCATTCTGTAGAAACATTTGTGACATCAGCTACACCTGCTAATACAGGTACAAGTAGTTCACACACTGTTAATGTTACTGTCACTAGCACCACCAACTTGCCAACTTGCAAAGTGCATATTTTGCGTTAAGGAAGTAAAGGATAATTGAAGGGTCATCTCACTTGTGCTGGTATGAAGCAACATCTGCAAAGATACCACAAGTCTGTATTACTGAAGGAGAAAGCACAAAAAGTAAGTAATAGGGCAGGCAACAGGTCCACTGGTAACCCCTTCACTTATACTATCACCACCCTTACGCAGAGCAAAGGATGGGGTGGATAGTGTCAGAGGTTAACAAAAGCAGCTTGTACAGGAATAGTTGATCCTCTCATCATCTGGTAAATAAAAAAAGAAAAACATATTTAAAAAATGTTTTGATTCACAGATTTAGAATTATGTTATGTCATCCACTGATTTAGAATTGTTTTACTGATTTGTGATGTTTTTGTACTTATATAGTTATATGTAATTATTTACTCAGTGTACCTCTGTGAACTGCTTGTCCTACGATAATTGCAAAGCTTCTTCCCTCAGTAATACATACAGCATGTGGCTGCAGTTACTGCACTAATGTTGGCAGCTCAGGACTGGTAATGCAGGCCAGGCAATCTTGTATCTGGTTTTGCATGTGAGCAAAGCCATAGTCCTCTTTCTTCTTTCTGTTCTGGCTCCCTGAATGTCCTTTCTTAATTTGCTATGGTACTGAAATTTGGTTAAGCTGAACAACAGTATGAACTAATTTTGCCGACCCAGTTATTTTTTTCTGCCAAAGTATTTCAGAAGAACCATTTTTTCCCTGCACGAGTCTATAATTCAATAGTAAATTTGAAAACAATCTCCAGACCCTTTACTTGTCACAGTTGATGTATATGAGGGCTTAGTTAAAGTGCAAGTATTATATTGATTGACTGTGCTAACATTTTTTATCTCTTAGCTTATATCACACTGTAATGTGCAATTCTCCAAAAATCACATCAAATACAAAATGTATTTGCACCAGATTCAGTGGAGCGCTTAAATATGTGCAAAAAACGTAATAGTACACCTAGTGCAAACAAGGAATATATATATATATATATATATATTGTATTTTTACATATCCTTGAACATCCAAGGTTGTGTATACCTTTAAGAAAAAAAATTTAAATAGTGCAGTACCCTTATGTACACAAGTGTAATATACATAATAGTACACCTAGTGAAAACAAGGAATATATATATACCGTATTTTTCCATATCCTTGAACATCCAATGTTGTGTATACCTTTAAGAAAGAAAAAACACAGAAATAGTGCAGTACCCTTATCTACACAAGTGTAATATACATAATAGTAAACCTAGTGCAAAAAAGGATATATATATATACCATATTTTTACATATCCTTGAACATCCAATGTTGTGTATGCCTTTAAGAAAAAAAAAAAACTGAAATAGTGCAGTACCCTTATGTACACAAGTGTAATATGCATAATAGTACACCTAGTGCAAACAAGGAATATTGCAATCCATAATATTCCAGTCAAGTGAATAAAGCTCAAAGCATTTGTTTTTGTTTGCTTTAGTTAGGGAATCTTTTTTTCCACAGAATATTAAATCACTAAAAAGACAGCCTTTCCACTTTAAAGGAACACTATAGTCACCTAAATTACTTTAGCTAAATAAAGCAGGTTTAGTGTATAGATCATTCCCCTGCAATTTCAATGCTCAATTCACTGTCATTTAGGAGTTAAATAACTTTGTTTCACACCTCCCCTGGCTAAGATTGACAGAGCCTGCATGGAAAAAAAAACTTGTTTCAAAACAGATGCAATTTACCTGAAATAATTGTATCTCAATCTCTAAATTGAACTTTAATCACATACAGGAGGCTCTTGCAGGGTCTAGCAAGCTATTAACATAGCAGGGGATAAGAAAATCTTAATTAAATAGAACTTGCCATAAAGAAAGCCTAAATAGGGCTCTCTTTACAGGAAGTGTTTATGGAAGGCTGTGCAAGTCACATGCAGGAAGGTGTGACTAGGGTTCATAAACAAAGGGATTTAACTCCTAAATGGCAGAGGATTGAGCAGTGAGGCTGCAGGGGCATGTTCTATACACCAACACTGCTCCATTAAGCTAAAATTGTTCAGGTGACTATAGTGTCCCTTTAAATGAATAATACTTGGAAACCTGTCTGTAACTCTACTGAGCCTCCCTGATGGCATAGCTGGAACAATACTCATTCAAGAAAGCAACGGTAAAGCTCCCATCACATCCATTGAAATAAATCCTCTCTTCTGTTGTTTGACATACACAGATGGTCACTCAGTGAATCAGAACCAGTCTATTAGAACATGATTTTGTGGTTCACAACATCCAAATGTCCTGTTATGCGATTGCTGTATGAGAGGATCTGTTGCTTTTTTTCCAGACCTTTTTATGACTCCATAAGATATATGTGTCACATTACTGCTGCCCGCAGCATTTCACCACTTTAGCTTTAGCACCTTCCTCTATAGCCACACAAAAATGAACAGTACAGTATTGTATCTTGAGCTCTGTCAGGCTCTAAACCCCGTGATCTTTCTCCGCGGTGACGGTTGTGCCATTTCTCCTTGTCACATTTGCCGTTTCAGGCAATATGGTGCTCAGTGAGCTGGGCAGCTTCCCAATCTCATCTATTGGCTCGGAGAGGCAGAAGCCTTAGATTTTGTAAAGACAGCAATTCAAGTAAATACGTTTTCTGGCTCAAACACAAGCTTTCTCTTTGTGTGTAATGCCATAGATCTTTCACTTACTTTCGAATCCATAATGCCGTGCATTTTTCTATTTACCTTTGTGTCTGTCTTTATCCTTGGGGTCACAAGAGTTGTTTTAAGTATTCATTAATGAAGCATTGCTTAATTATCAGAGAAATTCCCCTCCCCCCCCAAAAAAAAAATGGAAAAAAAAATTACTGACATACTTATGCTCTCTAAAATGGAGCAGTAGATCAGGTATTATTTTGACAATGAACTATGATGTTCTGTCACCCCCTTTAAAATGAGTCTTTAAAAAAGATAAACTGTTTATGAAATACTCATAATGACTGTGTTGGAATTTCAATGACATTCCGACACAGTCAAAAGATAGAGTGAGACAAAGAAGAGATTACTTTATCTCACTCTATCTCAGGATTTTTCCTCCACTTAACACTTCTTGACACTGTCAAGAAGTGCCAATCCCCCAGCCATCACCTGCAATGACTGCAGGAAATTGGCTCTATCTAAGGAGGATCAATGTAGCACTCTTGCACATGGAGAAGAGAATCAGTCAAAAGATGGTTCAGGAAATTAAAACTCACCTTTGCCCACACTCTCCAGCTACTGAACCCCCAGCAGCGATGTCACATCAGGTGTCTTTGAAACTTATGCAAAGTCCCCACAGAATGACAGTTCTGCTTTCAGATAATCTGTTGCTGTTAGCATATGTCGTTTACTATCTGCAGCCAGTTTTTAGTCATTCAGACAAAAGTTAGGAAAATATTGACTGATGTCTTGAATATCAACATGAGAAAGCTAATAATCCAGCGCACTCGCTTATTCACTAAACAATGATTTCAAATCTTAGAGATTGTAATAGTTTTATTTAAAAACACCTAATCTAGGCAAAAAACAATGTGGGTTTAGTTACATTATATGATCATATATTGCATACGCCTGCCACAACGTCAATGTACCACATCTTTGGCAGGTCCTATTCTAACACTGAAGTTGCTGTTTAGTGGAAAGGTGAGTGCGCTGGATCTTGTGTATTGTATAAATTGGCCCCCAGCAGCACCCCATGTATGCATGTTCAGGTGAGTGCAGGCCCCTGGTTTCATATATATATGTATTTAGGAGTCTAGCCAACTCCTTGGTTTTGCACCCCTCCCTGGTACAGGTGCCTCAGCCCAGGGCCCTATTTAGCCTTGTACTGCAGAGAGCCTCGGATGGAATTTTTCCCCCAAGTAAGTGGGTTAATCTCATAAGAGCAGACATTAGGCTGTTAGTGTAGGACCTGGCAAAGATGGAGTACATTGACGTTGTGGCAGGGTTATGCAATGTATGATCATATAATGTTAACAAATGTAAACCTATTTAGTTTAGAAAAACGTCGCCTGAGAGGGGATATGATAACATTATACAAATATATTCGAGGCCAATACAAACCATTGTGTGGAAATCTATTCACAAACCGGACTTTACATAGGACACGAGGTCATGTGTTTAGACTAGAAGAAAGAAGATTTCGTCTAAGGCAAAGGAAAGGTTTTTTTTACTGTAAGAACAATCAGGATGTGGAATTCTCTGCCTGAAGAAGTGGTTTTATCAGAGTCCATACAGATGTTCAAACAGCTACTAGATGCATACTTGCAAAAACAGAATATTCAAGGATATAATCTTTCAATGTAGGGTAATAACTGCTTGATCCAAGGATAAATCTGACTGCCATTCTGGGGTCAAGAAGGAATTTTTTTCCTAGCTTGTTGCAAAATTGGAAGTGATTCAAACTGTTTTTTTTTTTTTTTTATATATCCTTCTTTTGGATCAACAGCAAAAAACAAATGTGAGGAAGGCTGAACTTGATGGACGCAAGTCTCTTTTCAGCTATGTAACTATGTAACTATGTAACTATGTAACTAAATCCCCATTATTTTAGCCTAGATTATTATTATTTTTTTTTTAAACTATTAAATATGTCAACATTGAAGTTGCTGTTTAGTGGATAGGTGAGTGCACTGAATCGTGTGTGTGTGTGTATATATATATATATATATATATATATATATATATATATATATACACTTTTTTTATTTTTTTTAGAAATTATGTGCTTGAAAATGTTGTTGTTGCTTTTGCTCTCTTTGGCTATAACTTTCTCATTTTTTATTTTAGCCACTTTAATTTCCTTTTTGCATACCTTATTGACTTACTTGTACTGCCTTTGGTTTGTCCGATCTAAATGCTTTAAATGCCCTTTTCTCATTATCTCCAATAATTAACATATTGCAGCTTTCCAAATTTGGCTGATCTATCTCATCAGTATTAACATTATTTGGTTTATAACCTATCTCTTACCTTTTGTGTCACTTTACCCCTCTAGCATTTAAGCTAATTGAACAGGGCCCTCAAACCCTCTCTTTCTGTGCGTCAAACTTGTCTGGTTACAATTACATGTTTGTTAGTCCAGCCATTGTAAAGCGCCAGCGGATGTTGGCAGGGGAGGAGCATTGGTGGAGCCTGACCCTGGATTCAGCTAAGTGGCTAAAGGGGTTTTAACCTCTTCAGCAACTTGGTATGGGGAGCGGGAGGGAGAAGGCACTCCAGGATTCTGCAGTGCCAGGAAAACGGATTTGTTTCCCTGACACTGGAAAATCCCTTTTAAGGTAAGTAAAATCTTAATTTAGAATGCTTTCCAAATGTTTTTTTTAGGGTGGTGACCATGATGAATAATGCCAATGGGGCACTATTCTCTGATTGAAAAATAAAGGGTTGGAGAAACCCTTTAAGCACAGCTTTTTAATTCTTCTATCAGATACCTCTTGCACATTTAAGAAATTACTTTCTTATAAGTCTTGCCTTCTTCACGCAAAGTTATTATGTGACTTTGCTTTCTAGATGGCCAGTGAACTGCTTTCAGTATATTTGACATCTTACTAAGTTACAGACCATGCTAAGTTTTAAAGAATAGAACAATCTGTACCCAACAAATCAGTAAGCTACACGAAATATAGGATAACTTGATGACACAGCTGAATAGGAGTCCTATTATTAGCTCAGATACTTGGAAAAGAGAGAGAACTCATATTATCACCTTATTGCTTCCATGCTGTGTCATAATAACACCTGATTGTCTTTCAAAACAATTAGTCACATTTATCAGCTTTAACTTAAGAAAATCGACTTATCCAGAAATATATATTTTTATTACCAAACAACCTTCATTTTCACCTTCAATAAGTTCACAGACAGATAAGGAGTTAAACATAGTCTCTTATGATGGATTCTAATTATTTTTAAAATGTACTTAAAGGACCAGTATAGGCACCCAGACCACTTCAGCTCAATGAAGTGGTCTGGGTGCCAGGTCCCTCTAGTTTTAACCCTGCAGCTGAAAACATAGCAGTTTCAGAGAAACTGCTGTGTTTCACTGAGGGTTAATTGAGCCTCTAGTGGCTGTCTCACTGACAGCCGCTAGAGGTGCTTCGCAATTCTCACTGTGAAAATCACAGTGAGAAGACGTTGGACGTGCATAGGAAAGCATTGAGTAATGCTTTCATATGGGCTGTTTGAATGTGTGCGCAGCTCCTGCTGCGCATGCGCATTCGGATCTGACGTCGGCAGGGGTTGGAGAGTTCCTTAGCACAGAGGGAGATCGGCGCTGTAGAAAGGTAAGTGGCTGAATGTGTTTTAACCCCTTCAGCCCAGCGGGAGGGGGCCCTGAGGGTGGGGGGGACCCAGTGACCCTATTGTTTTCCTGGCACTATAGTGCTCCTTTAACTTGTTTTAAAATCTGATGTTTAACTTATTTTAACAAATTGTACCATTGCTATGCACATTCTTTGGATGACATAGCATGTACAATCAGCAACATTGCTGTTATTTATAAATGTTCTGTTCTTGAAATATACAGAACAGATGAGCAATAAGAGGAAGTCCGTAACTTTTTAAATACGTAGCCAATGTGTTTTTTTTTACAGTGTTTTAATAAGACTTAAACATGTAGAAGAAATGCATACAAGATTTCAACCTTTTTGTGTTGACTTTTTAATACAATAGTGTAGTTAGGCTAATGCAAGAAAAATTAAGGTAGTGATAAATATGAATGCATAAGTATGGATTTTTTAAAGTATACAAAATACCAGCATGATTAATGCATCAGCTGCTCTAGAAAGGAAAATGAATTGCCCATATTGTACAGGTTTTTTGAATTATATAGCACTTTGCATTTGTAAAAAAACAGTTATATTTTAACCCTTTGTGTCATACAATGCAAGTTGCTGCCTCTGAATGTGTCTTTACCCAGATAGATTATTCTAAAACATCTAGAGATTCCGGAATAGGGACCATCTTTGTGAGTTCCAAAAAGTTTTACTATCCACTTGTTCACCTGTGCATAAGGATAGTTGTCATCTCCTATCTTTTTTTAAAAAAAAATTAACCTGCCGTTGTTGGCTATGGTGTTATCTTGCCTCATGATTCTGGAGATGCTTAAGTGTGTTTTTCTTGTGCCCACCAGAAGCATGACATGGTTGAGCCGGTAAGGGACTTTGGTATATGAAGCAGTCTATCTAGTATAAGGTGATTGCAAGCTCAGGCAATAGTTCTGGTTTAGAAAAGTAGTTCAAAGCACCAAGGATCAATTACTTTGAGGCAGGAAATCAAGGTTGAATATAGGATTAGATAATCACTATTTGACTTGGAATATGCTATAACACTCTGGTTCATATGCTGTAGCCATATAAACTGATAATTCCAGTGTTAGTGTAAATCTTCCTACATTGAACACTCAGGATCAACTAGAATTGAAAGAAACTTCCACATACACTGCCTAGGTGTTCTCTTTCAATCCAACCTCTCCTTCACCCTTCATGTCTAGTTGATTAGCAAATCCTGCCGCTTCATCTGAACAATTTACCATGCATCCGCTCATATTTAATGCTGGACGCAGCAAAGTGCTGGTCCATGTCATTATCATCTCTCGCCTTGACTGCTGCAATCCACTTCTTAGTGGTCTTACGTGTTCCCAAATTGCCCCAATAAGTCTATAATGAATGTGGTGATCAGGCTCATCTTCCTGTCTGCACACGCCTTCCACCCAGCGGCGTACATACTGCGGTTACCCCTGTGACCGGGTATCCGCCGGGGCCGCCGTCCAAGGGGTCCATCAGTGGGCTCATGCTGTCAGGGCAACCCGATGAATGTGTATTGTCAGGGGGCCCGGTCAGCACTGGGAGCTTTAACAGCGTGACCGGGCCCCCTGTGATGACATCACAAGCTGGGAGGAAGTGACCGCATGTCACTCCTCCCAGCTAACACTGACAGCTGTGCGGGAGGAAGACCAGGAAGTCCGAGTGGGAACTCTGACTCCCATCCACCTGAGCCACCACTGGACCACAGTCACCCTCCTGCACCTAAAAGGTAGGAAAAAGGAGGGTGACTTAAACATTTTGTGTGTGTGTGTGTTTGTATGTGTGTCTGTCTGTTTGTATGTATGTCTTTGTATGTATGTCTTTGTATGTATGTGTGTGCCTGTCTGTGTATGTATGTGTGTCTGTGTGTGTGTCTGCCTGTATGTGTATGTGCTTGTCTGTTTGTATGTATGTGCATCTTGTGTATGTCTGTCTGTGTGTCTGTCTGTGTCTGCCTGTGTGTGTGTGCCTGTCTGTTTTTTTATGTATGTGTATTTTTATGTATGTGTCGTGTGTGTGTCTGTCTCTATGTGTGTGTCTGTATGTGTACCTGTCTGTATGTGTGTGTGTCTGCCTGTATGTGTGTGTGTTTGTCTGTTTGTATGTATGTGCATCTTGTGTATGTCTGTCTGTGTGTCTGTCTGTGTCTGCCTGTATGTGTGTGTGTTTGTCTGTTTGTATGTATGTGCATCTTGTGTATGTCTGTCTGTGTGTCTGTCTGTGTCTGCCTGTGTGTGTGTGCCTGTCTGTTTTTTTATGTATGTGTCTTTTTATGTATGTGTCATGTGTGTGTCTGTCTCTATGTGTGTGTCTGTATGTGTACCTGTCTGTCTGTATGTGCGTGTGTGTGTCTGCCTGTATGTGTGTGTGTTTGTCTGTTTGTATGTCTGTCTGTGTGTGTGTCTGTC
This sequence comes from Pelobates fuscus, assembly GCF_036172605.1. Taxonomy (NCBI): domain Eukaryota; kingdom Metazoa; phylum Chordata; class Amphibia; order Anura; family Pelobatidae; genus Pelobates; species Pelobates fuscus. The sequence continues at coordinate 279,853,170 of NC_086319.1, read as the reverse complement.
TGTATGTGTCTGCCTGTCTGTATGTGTCTGCCTGTGTGTATGTGTGCCTGTCTGTTTTTTATGTATGTGTCTTGTGTGTGTCTGTCTGTATGTGTGTGTATGTGCCTGTCTGTGTGTCTGCCTGTCTGTGTATGTGTGTGTGCTTGTCTGTTTGTATGTATGTATGTGCGTCTTGTATGTGTCTGCCTGTGTGTGTGTGTGCCTGTCTGTTTTTTATGTATGTGTCTTTGTATGTATGTGTTGTGTGTGTGTGTGTGTGTCTGTATGTGTGCCTGTCTGTCTATATGTGTGTGTGTGTATGTGTGCCTGTCTGTGTGTATGTGTATGTGTCTATCTGTGCGTGTGTGTCTCTATGTATGTGTGTGTCTGTCGGGGGGGAATAGGGGTTTGTGTGTACGCCACGGCTTCCACCACTCCCCCTCTGTCAGTCTCTACATTGGCTTCCCATAAGATTTAGGGCTCAATTTAAAATGTTGCCGCTTGCCTACAAATCTCTACATAATGCTGCCCCAACCTAATACACAAGGATTTCCCACCTAGTCCCCTACGCTCTGCCGAAAACCTACTTCTATCCTCTGTTCATGCTCTCACCTCTGATGCTCACCTTCATGACTTTAGGGCTGCACTATTCCTTTGAAACTCCCTTCCCTTCTCCATTAGACTTTCACCCTGTCTTCATTCCTTCAAAAAAATCATTGAAATTTCACTTCTTCAGGAAAGCATATGAAACCTTAAACTGTTAATAACTTTCCCTCACTGCACCCTGATTCCTCTCTTCCTATCAAAAAAACAAAACAAAAAACACTAGGCCCTAAGTGAATTATTGTCAGGGTACCTGTAGTCTCTACCTCAGAGGAGGTGAGAGACTTAGACGTTTATCCTCCCAGAGGGGTTGTTTCTTCCGTTCCTCGCGGTCCTCTCGGCCATTTACAAGCCAACCGCGAGGGATCCACTTCCTTATATGACGCGACGCTCAGTAGTCGACGTCATGACGCCAACCCGGGTCGACCTGTCAGTCAAGTCCCGAGCACTAATCAGGACTCGTCGGGGGCGTGATTACCCTCTAGAATCAAGGTATAAAGTAAGGCTTTCGGCATCTGCTCATTGCCCTGTCGTGGTTCTAGCCTGTCTAGTCACTCAGTGCTCTTGTATTCTAGTTGTCTCTTTGGTTCTGACCCGGCTTGTTTGTACTACCCTGTTTACCTCTGTTACCCTTTGACTCGGCTTGTCTCTCGCTTACCTGTCCTCTCGTTCCCTCGACCTCGGCTTGTTCTTAGACCATTCTCTACTTACTCCTTACGTTAAGTCCGGCCATTCTAAGGTCCGGTATACGTACCTACCACCTGTTTGTACTCTGCGTGTTGGATCCCAGTCCCGATCCTGACATTACGACAGGGCCAATGGATCCTGCAGGTACAAACACTCAGGTTGGTCCTTCTGATTCTAGGTTCGACGCCATGGATCACAGAATGGACCAGATGGCTCTAGCACTACAGGCGTTAATTTCTCGTACTAGTAATCAACCAGAGGAGATGCGTAATACTTCTATCTCTCCTGTGAGTTCAGGTCTAGAGGTAGCCACTGTAGGTGCTTCTTCCCGTATCACTCCACCTGTACGTTATGGTGGTTCTCCAGAGAAGTGTCGTGGTTTCTTAAACCAAATAGGTATCCATTTCGAATTACAACCCCGCTCCTATCCTACAGATAGGGCGAAGGTTGGATTTATTATCACATTACTTGTTGAGAAAGCTTTGAGATGGGCCAATCCATTGTGGGAAAATGATAATCCGTTAGTATATAATTATAATGCCTTTGTAGCTGCTTTCAGAAGAACTTTTGACCCTCCAGGTAGAAAGGTCAATGCAGCTAGATTACTGTTGCGCCTTAGACAAGATAACCGAACACTTGTGGATTATGCACTAGAGTTCAGGTCTTTGGCGGCAGAGGTTAAGTGGAATGAACAGGCTTATATAGATGTATTTTTAAACGGGTTATCAGACATAATCCTTGACGAGGTTGCTACTAGAGATCTTCCTGAAAATTTGGAGGATTTAATTTCTTTTATTTCTCGCATTGACAAACGTTTAAGAGAGAGGCAGAACATTCGAGAGAGAAACCGTAGACCTTCCTTTAAACTAGCTCCTTCATTTCAAAGTTCTGAATCCACAACCTCACTTTTTCCAGAACCTATGCAGATAGGCAATACTCGCCTCTCAGAAGAGGAGAGACAGTACAGGAGAAGGGAGGGGTTGTGTATGTACTGTGGAGTCAGAGGTCATTTACGCCTAAATTGTCCTAATCGCTCGGGAAACGCTTGCACCTAAGTTTCTCTAGAGGACAGGCCTTGGGTGTTTCTATTTTGTCCTCTAATCTTAATTATAAAGATCACAGGCTTCTGCTACCTGTTTCTTTAACTTGGGAGAAGGGAGTACTAGAAACTATGGCATTGATTGATTCCGGAGCTGCTGAGAGCTTTATCGACCAAGTTTTTGTTACCAAACACGCTATCCCATCCCAGTTAAGGGAGACACCCTTGGCCGTTGAGGCCATAGATGGTAGACCTTTAGTTGAGCCTGTTATTTTCCGTGAAACCATACCCGTTAAATTAACTGTTGGTATCTTACACGAGGAAGACATATCTTTATTGCTTATTTCTTCTCCTTCTGTTCCCATAGTCCTGGGGTATCCTTGGTTAAAAAAACATAACCCTATTATTGATTGGGAATTAGGGGAGATAATCTCATGGGGTCAGGGTTGTCAGGACAGGTGCTTACGGACAGTGTCACCGCTTTGCGCAGTTAACACACCGATTAATTCTACCTACTCTACAGAGGTACAAATACCGCCCCTGTACCTGGATTTAAAGGCAGTATTTGACAAAAAGAATGCTGATACTTTACCTCCACACATGTCTTTTGATTGTAAGATTAATCTACTACCTGCTACTATGCCCCCCAGGGGTAATGTATATCCTTTGTCCACTAAAGAGAACTTAGTCTTAGAGGAGTATATTCGTGAGAACCTTGAAAAAGGATTCATTAGGAGATCCTCCTCCCCTGCCGGGACTGGGTTTTTTTTTTGTTAAAAAGAAGGATGGTACACTAAGACCTTGCATTGATTATCGAGGTTTGAACAAAATAACCATTAGAAATGCCTACCCAATTCCTTTGATTACCGAGCTCTTTGATCGTCTAAAAGGCTCCAAGATTTTCACCAAGTTAGATCTCAGAGGGGCGTATAACTTGGTGAGAATTCAGCAGGGACACGAGTGGATGACGGCGTTCAATACCCGTTATGGGCACTATGAATACACAGTAATGCCTTTTGGTCTCTGTAATGTTCCGGCAGTATTTCAGGACCTGATCAATGAAGTTCTTAGAGAATTTCAACATGACTGCGTTATTGTATATCTGGATGATATACTTATACACTCTAGAGAGATTGAGACTCACCACAGACAAGTCAGAAGGGTATTGCGCAAGCTTCTTCAACATGGCCTGTACTGCAAATTGGAGAAATGCAGCTTTGACCAATCCCAGATAAACTTTCTTGGTTATGTGATTTCTGGGGAAGGGTTTAAGATGGACCCGGATAAGCTCCAGTCCATTTTGGATTGGCCTTTACCCAGGGGTCTCAAGGCCATTCAGAGGTTTATTGGATTCTCCAACTATTATAGGCGCTTCATTAAGGGTTACTCTTCAATTATAGCTCCTATTACCAATATGACCAGACAGGGGTCTGACACTAAGAACTGGTCTACTGAAGCCCTTCTTGCCTTCAAAACACTCAAGGAACTGTTTTGCTTCTGCACCAATTTTAGTTCACCCTGATACGACTCTGCCTTTCCTACTCGAGGTAGACGCCTCAGAGACAGGTATAGGTGCTATCCTGTCCCAAAGGTTAGGTGTGGATAAGCCCTTACATCCATGTGTTTTTTTTTCCAAGAAACTATCAGGTCCTGAGAGCAGATATGACATTGGTGACAGGGAACTACTAGCAGTTATCATGGCTTTAAAGGAGTGGAGACATTTATTGGAGGGCACCTTACATCCTGTTACTATTTTGACAGACCACAAGAACCTGTCCTATATTGGGGAGGCCAAGCGCTTGTCCTCCAGGCAAGCTCGTTGGTCTTTATTCCTCACGCATTTCAATTACGTGCTCACTTATAGACCTGGTTCTAAGAATTCTAAAGCAGATGCTTTGTCTCGACAATATGAACCTTCTGCGATATCGGAGCCGGTTTTGTCTTCTATAGTACCCAGGTGCAATATTATCGCCAACACGAGTCTTAAGATTCACTCTCCGTTGCTTGGTCAGATCATGAAGTTGCAGCATCTGGCGCCTAGACAGACTCCTAGGGCAAGGCATTTCGTTCCTCCTGAACTCCAACTGGAACTCTTACAGTGTTTTCACAACAGTAAGGCGGCTGGGCATCCGGGTATTCGCAAGACATGTTCCTTGATCTCTAAAGATTTCTGGTGGCCTTCTTTACGGAAGGATATTAGGGATTTCATCGGAGCATGTGAGGTCTGTATGAAGACTAAGCAACCTCATACGCTTCCATGTGGGTTGTTACATCCCTTGAACATTCCAGAGAGACCATGGTCCTGTTTGGCTATGGACTTCATTGTAGATTTGCCTGTTTCTAAAAAACAGACTGTGATCCTCACGGTGGTTGATAGGTTTACTAAGATGGCTCATTTCGTGCCCTTAACTAAACTCCCGACTTCTCCTGAATTGGCGGAGATATTCGCGAGAGAGATTTTTCGCTTACATGGGATACCTTCCGAAATTGTTTCCGATAGAGGTTCCCAATTTGTTTCACGTTTTTGGAGATCCTTCTGTTCTCAACTAGGCATCAAATTGAATTTTTCTTCTGCCTATCACCCTCAGTCTAACGGAGCTGCTGAACGTACCAATCAAAAGATTGAACAATATTTGCGTTGTTTTGTTTCTGAACACCAGGACGATTGGGTCGGTTTGATTCCTTGGGCGGAGTTTGCACACAATAATCTCGTTTGTGATTCTACTCGTTCCAGCCCCTTCTTCATGAATTATGGCTTTCATCCTTCCATTCTTCCCTCGGTTTCTCCTTCCCAAGGGGTACCGTCGGTTGATGTTCATGTTGCCAATTTGAGGAAGTTGTGGGATCAGACTCGACAAATTCTCCTACATAATTCCATGTTGTTCAAGAAACACGCTGATAAGCACAGAAGGGCGGCTCCGGTTTTTGTTCCAGGTGATAGGGTATGGTTGAGTACAAGAAACATTTGTTTAAAGGTTCCTTCTATGAAATTCGCTCCTCGTTACATTGGCCCTTACAGGGTTCTGACTCGAATTAACCCAGTTGCGTATCGCCTAGCTCTTCCAGCTGCCTTACGCATTCCTAACTCCTTTCATGTTTCCTTACTGAAACCGTTAGTCTGTAACAGATTTTCCTCCACTATATCCTCTCCTCGCTCTGTTCAGGTTGAGGGTCAGGAGGAGTATGAAATCAACTCCATCATCGATTCTCGAATCTCCCGGGGGAAGTTACAATATCTTATTGACTGGAAGGGATATGGTCCTGAGGAGAGGACTTGGGTACCTCAGGAGGATGTACATGCTCCTCGCCTCCGCAGGGCTTTTCACTCCCGTTTTCCATCTCGTCCCGGTTCCTTCCGCCTGGTGGGCGTTTCTGAGAGGGGGGGTACTGTCAGGGTACCTGTAGTCTCTACCTCAGAGGAGGTGAGAGACTTAGACGTTTATCCTCCCAGAGGGGTTGTTTCTTCCGTTCCTCGCGGTCCTCTCGGCCATTTACAAGCCGACCGCGAGGGATCCACTTCCTTATATGACGCGACGCTCAGTAGTCGACGTCATGACGCCAACCCGGGTCGACCTGTCAGTCAAGTCCCGAGCACTAATCAGGACTCGTCGGGGGCGTGATTACCCTCTAGAATCAAGGTATAAAGTAAGGCTTTCGGCATCTGCTCATTGCCCTGTCGTGGTTCTAGCCTGTCTAGTCACTCAGTGCTCTTGTATTCTAGTTGTCTCTTTGGTTCTGACCCGGCTTGTTTGTACTACCCTGTTTACCTCTGTTACCCTTTGACTCGGCTTGTCTCTCGCTTACCTGTCCTCTCGTTCCCTCGACCTCGGCTTGTTCTTAGACCATTCTCTACTTACTCCTTACGTTAAGTCCGGCCATTCTAAGGTCCGGTATACGTACCTACCACCTGTTTGTACTCTGCGTGTTGGATCCCTGTCCCGATCCTGACAATTATATTCTAGTAACCTACTTTTCTACTCTACCCTTACCTTTTGTGTCACTATATCCCACTCCCTCTAGCATGTAAGCTCATTTGAGTAGGGTCCTCAATCCTCTCTGTTCCTGTGCATTCAACTCCTCTGGTTCCAAATACATGTCTGTTAGACAACCCATTGTACAGTGCTGCAGAATTTGCTGGCACATTGTGAATAATAATTAATAACATAAAGGTGCGATATAAAGTCCCTAGATTAATACGTCTAAACCTGAAATCTAGGGTACATATTGAAGAAGCCAGTATGAAAATTGAACAACAATATAGTGGCCAGCAGCTAGAATACCGCAGGCACAGACAGTGTTGCTGCACCGGGGGCCCGCATGCTATGAAGCCCATTGGGTGACAAATGCACTTAAGATCACCTGACATGTCATCAAGGGCCAGTCGTATGCTGCGGCACTTTAACAGCATGACCAGCCTCATCTCTAATTGGCAGCCTTGGAGGAAGTCAGAGACGGTCACTTACTTCCAGTTAACACAGACTGAGCCATGTGGGAGAGAAAGACAGGAGGAGAAGGCTGAGTAAAGGGGAGCACCAACAGCTACAGCCAACCTCTGACTCCCAACAGCTTCAATCAGCTGAGCATCGCTAACATTTTGACCAGTATGTGTATCTGTATGTGTGTCATTATGTGCTTATGTAAGTCATTGTTACGACACTCACCGCCAGGGAGATGAAGCCGCCGTTTAGTGAATAATCCCCTTTCTCCAGAAATGCATTTTTAATCCAGCCGATCGTCAAACTCCCGAATGGAGCATACGAACGCGGCAACTCCCGATCAGCAATTCAGTCGAACTCCTTACACAGCTAGAAATAACGAAAAGTACTGTCCCAATAATAAATCCCTCCACAAACGAGACCAAGCTCCATCTTGAAGGTCAAACAGGAATGTGTTTAATGGGGGCTACCTGCCCGGTATTTATACGGGTCTCCACAAGGTGGACACTCCCCTAGGGGACCTTGTGGAAGACTGTGCAATATATTGGACAGTAGCCAATCGCAGTGGCTTCAACATAAGCCCTTCCCAACTTACCCATAAATCCTTCTTCTCTATCCCGGAGATAATTAGGAAGAAACCTAATTATCTCCCAGGATAGAGACAATCGCCATTTTAAAATACAGTAGGAAAAATACAATAAAATACATAACATGAGAAATACCGAATGCATATGGTTCGTGTAACATATCCCCAGATAGCCTGGATCTGAGTGCATATTTCTACCGAATAGCGCTCAGATCCGATGTACCTAGTTCAATCGCCATGGAGTCAAAGTCTTTCACAAGTCCTTCGGTATACAACTTACTCCATGGGACGGCTATCTGGGTAAAGTCCATACGAATGATATAAACTCCAGAACTGACCGGTGTTCGTACGCCTCGCCGAAATAGAAGGCGGGCGGCTACTTCCAGCGGTGTTTGGCAGATAAAGTATCCGTTTTTAGTTCCATAGGATTTGCACTGAACACCGCTGATTCTCCTCGTGTCCCAAAATGGCCGCCGCCTCGTGGTAGGCATACGAATGACGACCACCCGTACGAATGGAATGGAGAGGTGTCTGCGGTTAACCGCACCGTTCTAATTGAGGCCAATAGGTTAACTAGCAGCACACTCCTCTCCTGGGTGGCCGTCCGTTCGGTAGTTTCAATCGGTACTTGAGGAAACACACAAACAGGGGCATACGGACAGGAAATCCAGCGAAATGAAGGCAAACAGACGAACCAGCAATATAAGTCTATACAGATGGATCTGTCACAGTCATTGTGTATATCTGCAAATATGTCATTGTGTGTCTATATGCATGTCCCTGTGTGTATCAGTGCATCTGTATGTGTGCCTGTATATCACTATATGCATCAGTGTGGTTATGAGTGTCAATGTGTGTCTGGGAATCAGTATGTGTGTGTCTGTAAATCTCTTTGTATATCAGTGTTTGTTTCTGTGTGTCAATATCTTTATATGTGTCATTGAGTTACTGTTTGTCTGTATGTGTTTCAGTGTGTGTATCTGTGTGTGTCAGTGTGAATATCTGTTTATCTTTATGTGTATCGGTGTGTCTTTGTATCTGTATTTGTGTCAGTGTGTATCTGTTTTTTTGTATCTATGTATTTGCATGTGTGTCAATATGTATCTGTGTATGTGTATCTGTATGTGTGTCAGTGTGTATCTGTATGTGTGTATATGTGTCTATTTTATATCGGTGTATCTGTGTGTGTGTGTGTGTGTGTGTGTGTCTCAGTTTGTTTCTATATCTGTATTTGTGTCAGTGTATGTATCTGTATCGGTGTCAGTATTTGCATCTGTGTCTAAATGTGTGTCAATGTGTATCTGTATTTATGTCACTGTGTGTGTCTGTTTATCTGTGTGTGTCAGTGTAAGTATCTGTGTATCTTTAAGTGTGTCTTTGTATCTGTGTGTGTCAGTGTGTGTATCTGGATGTGTATCAGTATTTGTATCTTTGTATCTGCACGTGTGTCGATGTTGTATCTGTGTGTGTCAATGTGTATCTGTGTCAGTGTTTGTATTTGTGTATCTGTATGTATCTATGCGTGTATCAGTGTGTATGTGTATCTATATGTGTGTCAGTGTGTATGTCTGGGGATCTGTGTGTGTGTAAGTGTATGTATCTGTATGTGCTACTATGTGTCTCTATATATGTATTGGGGTCTCAGTGTGTATCTGTATGTGTGCCAGTGTTTGTATTTGTGTATCTGTATGAGTGGCAATGTGCATCTGTGTGTATGTGTGTGTATGTGTGTATATGTGTGCACATCTGTATGTGTGTCAGTATTTGTATGTGTGTCACCGTGTATCTGTGTGTCTGTGTATTTGTAAGTGTCTCAGTGTGTGTCTGTGGTATGACAGTGTTTGTATCTGCATATCTTTGCGTATATCAGTGTGTCTGTTGTGAGCGAAAATGTGGAATGGTGATTGAGGGAAGATATATCAGGCCTGCTTTGCTAAACAACAATCTGAGGTTTTTCAGTTAAATGTCCCAGGGAGAGATGGTAAGTTTGCAATATACATTGCTTGTAATCTGCAAAATACGTTAAGGGTCCCTGGGGCAAAAATGTGGAGAGCAGGGTGGGCCAGTGCTTCAACAGCACTAGTTGCTATGTAACAGCCATGCCAGAACGTGTATATGACTTAAGAGTTCCACAGATGTGACTAATTGAAACTCACCTGTAGCTGGTCAATTAGCTGGTAGGCTTTTAAAAGAAGGGACCACCCTGCTGCAGAGGGAGGGAGAAAATGGCAGATAGGAGAGCTGAAGGACAGAGCAATTGTATTTATTGCAAGTATATTTTGTTATTGTTAGTGGAAAAACACCCAATTACAGATAGCTATTTCTGTGTTTAGTTAGTGCTAAAAAACAGCAAGAAATTGTGTTTTTATTTATTTTTATTTGAAGCACCTGTTTTTTTTCCACCAAATAAATCTGGAAAACTGAGCTGGATGTGTCTTGGACTTTGATTATCCTAGAAGGCTGTTGTTACCATACTATCTGTGACAAAATCCTACCTGGAAAAGAGGTGGTTTGTTACACTGTTTATATGTATGTGTGTTAACATGGGTATCTGTATGTCTGTGTATCTGTGTGTATGTCAGTGTGTACATCTTTACATGTATTTGTGTGTCTCTGTATCTGTATGTGTGTCAGTATTTGTATATGTGTATCTGTTTGTGGGTCAGTGTGTATCTGAATTTATGTCAGTGTTTTCATATGTGTGTCTGTTTATCTGAATGTGTGTCATTGTGTGTATTGGTGTATGTTTATTTGTAAATGTGTATCAGTGTGTGTTTGTGTATGTGTATATGTGCAAACATCTCAACATTCATATGCCTAGACTACACACAAATACACCTTTTGTATTCAAATGTCAACACTACACTCTTACCTTAACTCACAAATACCCCATCCAAAAACATGCTTACATTCAAACACTGCTCAGTGCTGAATACAATCCTGTAATGATGGGCACTCTGTACGTTAGTTCAGCCCTTGGTAGTGGCAGAAACTCTATCTTAATACTGTGCACAGATGGTTTGGTCAGAGAATATAGTAAATAATATAGAAGAGTGAAACAATGGGGCATTCTTATATTTGAAGGGTATTTCTGTAAATATCAGAAAGCAAACTCTTTAATATATACTAAATTCTGATTTCCCCAAGGACTTAAGGCAATACAGCGATTTATAGGGTTTGCCAATTATTATAGAAAGTTTGTTAAAAACTTCTCATCCATCATTTCCCCTATCACTAAACTGACAAAAAAGGGTTTACACCCCAGGGTTTGGAGTCCTAATGCTATTGTGGCCTTCGAGACTCTAAAAAAGGCATTTGCCACTGCCCCTGTGTTACACCATCCTGATCCTTCCCTTCCCTTTGTACTGGAAGTAGACGCCTCTGAATCAGGTATAGGAGCAGTGTTGTCACAAAGACAATCGTATGACGAACCCCTCCTTCCCTGTGGTTACTTTTCTAAACGCTTGTCAGAGTCTGAAAAGAATTACGACGTCGGGAACAGGGAATTATTAGCTATAGTGATGGCATTTAAAGAATGGAGGTACTTGTTAGAAGGAGCTAGACACAAGATTCTGGTTATAACCGATCATAAAAATCTATCCTATATCGCAGATGCTAAGAGGTTATCCTCTCGTCAGGCTAGATGGTCTTTATTTCTCTCACGTTTTCAGTACATAATCACATACAGGCCTGGTTATCGAAATGTCAAGGCTGATGCTATCTCCCGCCAGTACGAACCTGTAGATTCTATCACCTCCACTCCTGAGCCCATTGTACCCACGACTAATATAATAGCTACTACCCGTTTGGTTATCTCATCTCTTTTTCTTGATGGTATCAAGTCATACCAATCCCAAGCACCCTCTGAGACTCCTATTGGTAAGCTATACGTGAAAGTAAAAGACAGAAAGAAGTTGTTAACTTTATTTCACACAGCCAAAACGGCTGGTCATCCAGGGGTTACCAAGACTTACAAGGGTCTTTTCCAACAGTTTTGGTGGCCCTCTCTCAAAAAAGACGTGGTAGATTATGTGCAGGCTTGCCGTGTCTGTACACAGTGTAAGTCCCCTAATGTTAAACCCCTGGGACTCCTCATGCCCCTATCTGTACCCAAGAAACCGTGGACACACTTATCCATGGACTTCATTGTGGATCTTCCTTCATCTGATGGGCAGACAGTAATTTTGACTGTAACGGATAGGTTCTCCAAAATGGCGCACTTCATTCCGCTTAGGAAGCTACCTTCTGCGGTTCAGTTGGCTCAGGTGTTTGCCAAAGAAGTGTTCCGCTTGCATGGTATACCACAAGATATCGTATCTGACAGGGGCCCTCAGTTTGTCTCTCGGTATTGGAGAGGCTTTTGTGCTGAGATGGGGGTCTCCTTATCGTTTAATTCCTCCTATCATCCGCAATCTAATGGAGCTGCCGAACGAGCAAATCAGTCTGTGGAGTTGTATTTACGCTGTTTTACGAATGCACACCAGGACAACTGGTCCCATCTTCTTCCCTGGGCTGAGTTTGCCAGGAACACTGTGTCTCATTCTTCTACTGGCGTAAGTCCTTTTATGGTGGCTTATGGGTTCCAACCCGCTGTCCTTCCCGGTGTGTTCTCCGACAAGGGAATGCCCGCTTTGGACGAGCACCTCGCCTCCTTACGGAAGATGTGGGATCAGGTCCATGCTGCTCTTTGTCGTGCTACTGCTACTCAAAAGAGATTTGCTGATCGTCGTAGGTGTGCGGCTCCTTCTTATGCGCCGGGTGAAGTTCGCGCCCAAGTTCCTTGGTCCCTATAAGGTGTTGCGTAGGGTGAATCCTGTATCCTACTCCCTGGCCTTGCCCCCTTCCATGCGCATACCTAACACCTTTCACACCTCCCTTTTGAAGCCCTTGCTCTGTAATCGGTTCTCTGGGTCTCTCAGGCGTTCCGATGCCCTCCGCGCGGTCTCTAGTGACGTATATGAGGTGGCTGCTCTCCTTGATTCTCGTTTATCTCGAGGTCGGTTGCAGTATCTGGTTGATTGGAAGGGTTACGGCCCGGAGGAGCGGTCGTGGGTTTCTGTCTCTGACTTGGACGCGCCCTCTTTGATCCGCTCCTTTCATGCGCGGTTTCCTTTGAATCCTACGGCTTCCCGCCCTCCGGCCGGTCCTCGAGGGAGGGGTTATGTCAGGGCTCCACGGCAGCGGTGAGGGGAGGCTGCAATCTGCTCGCAGCACTCACCCTCGGTCCATCGCTGCCCGCGGTCCCCCCTCCTCTTACTGTTCGGCGAGCAGCGTCCTCTCCTCTTGACACGCCGCTCGCGTCCTCTCCTCCTCCTTCCCCAAGGGGCAGCATGTCTAACGCTGCACGCTGGGAGCCGGCATCCATATCAGTACGCCGGGGTCACTCACGTGACCCGGCGTTAAAGCGACAGTACAAAAATCACAGTGGGGAGTATAGATACCCCCACGTGTGTTTGTTAATTCTGATTGGAAGTTATCCAATCAGAATTAAGGCTAGGATATTTATACTTACCTTTCCTGCCTCTCAGTGCCCTGTTGTGGTCTTTGCTTTATGTATTGATACTGAACGTGTGCTTTCTGGTTACATACTCTCTGGCTTGTTATACTGACTTTGTGACTTTCTCCTACCCTTTGACCTCGGCTTGTTTATCGTTATTCTGTTTTCTGGTTCCTCTTACTCGGCTTATCTCCTGACTATTCTGTGTGTGCTTAGCCCGGCCACTCTAAGGTCCGGTACTGCACACTTTCTGTGTGTGTGTCTGTGTGTGTTAGCGTGTTGGGTTCCCCGGAATCGTGACAGATTCACCTGTATACTTAGCCTACAAGCATGTCTAACCTTAAAGTACACTAAGGGTTAAAAACGTGGTCATTCTCAAACAGGCTATTACTGTTTGCATGAATCTGCCTACTTCATAAACACTGTTAAGCTGCAATTATTCTCTTTATTTTAACTTAACTCATTGTAGTTACCAAGCTTGTACCATTATACTGTTCTCATGACGTTTTAAAACACAAAAAATATGGCACTTTCTTCGGAGTGCACTAAATGCCTTCTTGTTATCATTAACCTGTTTTACCCCACAATGCCTCCTCTCTTTATTCTGTACCCCATAACGCATGTGCCATAATAAAAGAAAGATTTACAAAAATAAAAGGTGCAAATAGGGGCACATCAATCTGTCAACATGCTTCATGCCTTGTGGGCAGCTCTTCGGTTTCTCTTGGCCTTATTTGAAAAACCGGAGTGGAGCCGGTTAGAGGTATTCATTTCTGTATATCTTTAAATAGTAAGAGCTACAGTTTATTTTTTAACTTTTGTGGAACAATATGGTAAGTACATGTTTTATTATATACCCAATCACCAGATGCTCAGGAATCACACTGTGGGATCACTTGTAAAGGGGTAAGTGTCCAGGATGTGACCCTGACAATTTGACTTATTGCTTCCATTGTATAGACAACTCCTACAATTCACTGAAGCTTTTGGGTGTTATAATCAGCAGCTGGGCAGCAGGAAGACTAATAAATTCTGAAAGCACCAAAGTTGAAAGAAGAAATTGAAAATGGAGATTACAGAATGAATAAGGAGAGAGTGAACATAATCCCAGACAAATGAATCTATATTCCATCAGCACAGATGTACACAGACAGAACAATTTTGCATGCTCTTGTCATGCAACAACTGCTGAATAATATGTATATAAAAATAAAATAACAATTTATCATCGTGATGCTGATTAAATCTACATGTTTCTAACATTTAGCAGGCAATTCTACATATATTATACAATACCCACACAAAATTATTCAGCACAGATTTGAAACTGATTACATAAACGTATTTGTATATATTTGTGCAAATAGGATTGGGCAAACATTCAAGAAAAAGATGCACCAATAAGGTCCAATATAGCTCCTGTTTTTAACTGCTCATACGAAAACCTTTACCCTGCAAAAGTAGCATGGTACTTTTTTCTTCTGGAAGTATTCAATGGAAAGCCATTATGTGAACATTCTCTTTTCTGTTTAAATTCAAGTAGTGTGCAGCTGTGCACCATCTCCGATAAAATAGCAAAGATTAAATTCTGGATGTAAAGATTTTCTGGAATCATTTTATAATGACCAGGGAACATTGGATAATTATGTTCTTTGTAATACCTGGATAAGTACTTTGCTATACTAGCTTAGCCAAACTAACATTAATTTATTGAGCACCTGGTTCTTGCAAACAATATCTAAAGTATACAAAATGACATAATGGCAATTTCTTTTGAAAAATATATTTTTGTTAAGTCAGCTCTCATTTGCATTTTATATGTGACTCATGTTTTATATATTTTGAAATGCCAATGTGATAAGATCTATGTGGGTGAGACAATTAAAAAAAAAATTAGAGTTTTTTTCAGAACAAGTCAACCATCCACACATTCAGACTTCCGGACTAGACTTATCTGTAACTCAGCTCTTTGCTGAAGATTATAGCATTGCCCAGTTGTTGTTGTTTCGGTTTTTTTTTTTAGGTTATTTACCTAACTCAATTCCTAGAAGTCACAGGAGTAATTCACATTGTTTGGACAAGGAGAGCTGAAAAGCTTGGAACCTCAGGGTATGAATAAACATGATCTACTTTGCTGTAAATATGTATGCTAATAATTTATTTCCTTTGTCTTTCTCTTTTGCTAATACAGCAGAGTTTCACAATTCACTGAGGATGTTACAAACAATCCAGGCCTAATAGATTCCTTTTTAATAAGAATAATATCACATTTCCCAGAGTTAAACATACTGCCGAATGTTCGGGAGTTGAACGGGGAGGTAGCTATACTGCCGGCCGTTCGGCTGCCGAACGTGGAGGCAGCAAAACTGCCGAACGTTCGGTTCTTGTGTCCTCTTTTACAGGAAGGGAAGGAGAAGTGGCTGCTGGTGACAGGAGTTCGAAAAAGGGGCCATTGCAAGCGCGGGCCAGCGGAAGAAGGAGGAGCAGTACGGCAGGCTTGGCAGCAGGTTCAGGGAACACTGTAAGTGCTGTTGGCGGAACAGGAACAACGGCTGCGCATCGCCCAGGTGAGTCGCCCTCTGACGCTACTGCCACTTCCGTTGCTAGCCCACTGGTTACCCCGGGGGTGGGTCCCGGTACTGGCATGGTTGGTGACAACAGGGTGGCAGGTGGCAGGCAGGGGACTGCTAGGGCACGGAGGGGACCAGAAGGGTTTAGCGCCACAAGACGACATAGAGTGTCCCCAGTCAGCAGGCGGGAGCGCAGCGCTTCGCCAGGGTCTCCCATACGACTAGGCCAGGGACGACAACAGGCTGGTCAGGAAGTAGGTGACATATCCAAAGGGAGCGCCAGTGAGGGACAGCACTGGAGGTCGGCACCCTCCAAGGGGATAGCGCACAAGGCTGTTGCGAAGGGTGCGCAGGGTGCTAGGAGACACAGGTCACGGAGCAGTCACCGGAGGGGGACGGACGGAGATGGCAGGGACCCCTGCGGGGTGGACCACACCCAGGGTGGCGTAGGGTGCCCCCTGTCAGGAATAGGGGATGGATGCAGCAGGACAATAGTTCCATGAGCGGGAGTTCCCCGGAGGGAATGCGGACTGCTGCGCAGGCTCTTGCCCCTCGAGGGCGGACGACTAGAGGGGAGTTGGGTTACAGTTCCCAGGACGAGGGGGGACAGGGCAGGGTTTCCACGGCCAGCCTACCCAGGATGTCTTCTACTTGCAGGTCCCGCAAACGGTCACCCTCCCGGAGGGAGCAACCCCACGCAGTGAGGACATCAGGACGGTCGCCGGCAGGCGAGGTGGACCAGGCTACAATAAAGGAGTCATCCAGGTCGCCCGCGGACAGTGCCACAGGACTATGGCCTGGAGCAGCGGAACGCTTGGGGCAGGACATCCACAGCCGGACGGCAAGGGGTTCGGAAGGTGAGGCACTGTCATTACAACAGTCGGGGGAGCTGTTAGCGGGCATTAGACAGTTAATTGATTCCTGGGGGGGGTAAAAGGAAGGACGGGGACTGTAGCTAGGTTTGGGCTCCGCAAGGGGAGGTCTCCGGGTCTTGTCCAGTGGTGGTTTCCGGGGGCGGCGTAGTTGGGGACTGGGGCGCGACTCCCGCGGTGGAGTCTCCCGGACTGGCGAGCGAGAGGGAGAATTTGCTTGGGGAGGTCCCGGAAGCTGCGCGACAAAACGTGCATGTTTCGTTCGCAGGCCCTTTGGGCTGTCACCTCGAGCCTGAGGTGAAGGAGAGGATCTGGAAAGGGGAGTTCGTGGAGCTCTTTTCACTTCTCCCCCTTGAGGAATACATTGACCTAAAGGAGGAGGATAAAAAAGACGCGAAAAAGGAGGAGGAGGAAAAAAACGGCGGTACAGGAAGATCCCCAAAACGTTTGGGAACTGGCTAAGGGCGTTCTGCATCTTGGCCAGTGTGATGGGTGAGAAGGTGGCGGAGCGCTGTTCGCAGCTCTTCTGTTACCTGGACGGGGTTTGGGAAGCATATTGGACGTATGGGGGTCTAGCGTGGTGGTGGTACGATGAACCATTTCGTCAGCGACTGGCCGCTAATCCGAGGATGCGGTGGGACCAGATGGACCTACCGCTCTGGATAAAACTGATGATGGCACAGAAAGCATCCCCCTTTCAGTCGGGGGCCGGCACGGGCGCTTCTACCGCCGTGTCGGCCAACCAAAAACGGGGCTACTGTTGGCTATACAATGAGGGGCAGTGCAAGTGGGGGGCCACCTGTCACTTCAAGCACGAGTGCTCAGGGTGTGGAGGCACTCACGGTCTCCACAGGTGCTTTAACCCCTTAAGGACCAAACTTCTGAAATAAAAGGGAATCATGAAGTCAGCATCCACAGCAGGGGGGCCTCAGAGGTTCGACCACGTCCCCTACCACTGGGAGCAACGCCAGTGAAGGTCGGCGCGATGCTGCCTTGGGTAAACCAATATGCTAACAGGGAAGATGCTGGGTTGCTTTAAGAGGGGTTTTCCAAAGGGTTTGTGATACCGTTTCGGGACCGGGATGTGGCTCATCGGCTTTGCAACCTGAAGTCGGCCGGGGAATTTCCAGGGGTTGTCAGGGAGAAGTTTCTTAAGGAGGTACAGTTGGGCAGGGTGGCGGGGCCATTCAATGAGCATGCCTTACCTAACTTGAGGGTATCACCGTTGAGGATGGTACCTAAGAAGGAGCCCGGTACATCACCTGTCCTACCCCAATGGGTCGTCTGTTAACGAGGACATTGACAAGGCCCTTTGTTCGGTATCGCACGTTTCGTTCAACCAGGTGGTGAGTCTGGTGCAGCGAGCGGGACGGGGGCGTTGCTGGCTAAGGCGGACGTTGAGACGGCTTTTCGCCTTTTGCCAATCCACCCGAAGTGCCATCACCTACTGGGTTGTCACTTCGAGGGGGAATACTACATGGATTTATGTTTGCCCATGGGGTGCTCGATATCGTGTGCATACTTTGAGAAGTTTAGCATGTTTCTGGAATGGGTGGTGAAGCTGGAAGCGGGCACTAGGATGGTAGTCCATTACCTGGATGACTTCCTATGTGTCGGGCCTACCGGATCAGAGGAATGCTGGAGGGGATTGAGGACTTTGGAAGGGGTGGCGCACGTTATTGGAGTCCCCCTGGTGGGTGACAAAACGGTGGGACCTACGACATGCTTGAGTTTCTTGGGCTTGGAGATCCACTCGATCAAAGGGGAGTGTAGGCTGCCGCAGGATAAGTTTGTGGCTCTGCGACAGACAGTGGCGGAGGTACGAGGTGCTAAAAAGGTCACGCTCCGGGCACATCAGTCACTGCTAGGCCGGATAAACTTTGCCTGTCGGGTGATCCCAGTCGGCAGGGTCTTTAACAGGTTCCTAGCCAGGGCGATGGGGGGGGGGGGGGGGTTTGGGTGGTGTTATTCGGGTCACGGCGGCTATGAAGGCCGATCTGGACGTCTGGGGGAAATTCTTACGGGATTTTAACGAGAAGGTGTTCTTTCGGGAGCCGGCAGCTTCGTCACAGGAGCTGGAGCTCTTCACGGACGCTTCAGGTAGCGTTGGTTTCGGGGCTTACTTCTCCGGGCAATGGTGCGCGGGGACTTGGCCAGAGGAGTGGAGGGTCAGCCCGCTGATCCGCAACTTGGCGTTCCTGGAGTTGTTCCCGTTAGTCGTAGTGCTGTCACTATGGGGTCTGCAGTTGAGGGATAAGAAGGTCGTATTCTTTTCGGACAATATGGCAGTAGTTGACGCAGTGAATGGGCTGTCAGCGTCCTCTATCCCGGTGGTGCGGCTTCTTCGCCGTTTTGTATTGTTTTGTATGCAACCGCCAAGGGACGGGTGGGGCTTCAGGCAGCGGATGTGGAGGTGTGGAGTGACAAGGTGGTGATCAACCTGAGGCGGTCCAAAACGAACACAATGGGGAAGGGGACCTTGGTTACGCTGAGGGAGCTCCCAGGCGGGGGCACGTGCCTGGTTAAGTGTGCCACGCCTTCCAGGTAGTCCGGGCGACGGACAGGGGTACATATTTTCGGCACGAGGATGGCTCTTCACTATCAAAGTTCCAGTTCCTCAAGGCTCTGCAGAAGGCGTTGGAAAAGTTGGGAGTGGACCCAAGACAATTTGGGACTCATTCCTTTCGGATTGGCGTGGCTACGGAAGCGTCGAGACTGGGTTTGGGTGATGATCGGGTAAAAAAGATCGGCAGGTGGGAATCCCTGAGGTTCAGGTCTTGCGTTAGGCCAGACAAGTTGGTGTGAGGCCTATGGGTGGTTCAAGAGCGATTGTTACTTTAATGTTGTGTCGGGGTTGGAATTGTACTTTATGTTTTACAGGTTGGACGGCATGGGTGGTCGGCCACTCATATATATATACTGGGCACATCTGAGAGCTGCAGTTCGACATCGGGGTCTACAGCTGGGCTTTCCGAGTTCCATGGTGCAGCTCCGGTGGTTTGGATACCGGGGTTGGGGTTGGAATGCTATCTGTGCGGAAATGTTTCGTGAAATTCTGTTGGGTCAGGTTCTGGACATAGTGTTGCTTCATGCAGGAGGCAATGACGTAGGGTCATTGCCTCAAAAGGTATTGATTGAGAGTATGAAGAGGGATGTGGATAAGTTGAGGGAGCTAGTGCCAGGGGTTATGGTAGTGTGGTCGGAAATGGTTCCGAGGTTTTAATGGCGGCACGCGCGGAACCCCTCAGCGGTGGAGAAAATTAAGGGTAAGGTTAACAAAGTCATGGTGGCGTATGCGAAGCGTTTGGGGGGGGGGGTTGTAATTAGGCACAGGGAGTTGGAGGACATGCTTCCAGGCTATTATAGGCGTGACGGGGTTCACCTCTCCGAAGTGGGCTTAGATTTCCTGTTGCTAAGTTTCAAGGAGGGCTTCCAGAGGGCAATCTTTTCCTGGGGTGGGGGGTGTCGCTCAGGAGGAGTCGAGCTCTGAGCTGTGGCGGGGGATGGAGAGTAAAGTTGGGGGGAGAAAAGAGTGAGATTGGGGAAAAGTTTGGAGTTCAGGCCTAATAGGTAGGCCTTTGGACTGGTTTGGTAGGTTCGAGCTCGTAGGTAGCTCCGAACCAGGGTGTGTAGGGGTGTCTCGGTATGCTCCTACACTGGTGGTGCCCTTTGGTGGCAATGGATGGTGCCCTTCGGTGGCAATGGTCATGTTTCAATGTTAAGTTAATATGTTACAATGTTTGGGTATTATGTTACGTGGGGGTGGGTCATTGTCAAGGGGTTAAATTGTAAACTACTGTGGTAATTGTGCAGGCCAACGTGGGCCTGATGTTGACAATGACCTTTATAATTTATGTTAATAATAAATAAAAGCTGTGATATACTTTTGCCAAAACCCTGGTGTCAGCGTCTTTTATTGTAATGGGTATTGGTGGGGGGGTTTGTGCATATGCCGACAAGGCGACATGTGCACATGTCATGTTTATGCAGCCCTAGCCACACCTCCAATGGCTGTGACTAACACAGCCTGCATGAAAAAAAAATGGTTTCACTTGCAATCAGATGTGACTTACCTTAAAAGATTCTCCTGCTCTGTGAATTGAACTTTAATTACATACATGAGGCTCCGGCAGGGTCTAGCAAAGATATTAACAGAGCAGGAGATAAGAAAATCTTAATTTAACAGAATTTGCAATAAAGGAAGGATAAACATTAGTTGACTCTTTACAGGAAGTGCTTAGGAAGGCTGTGCAAGTCACATGCAGGTAGGTGTGACTAGAGTGCATAATCAAAGTGATTTAACTCATAAATGGCAGAGAATTGAGCAATAAGACTGCAGGGGCGCGATCTACACATCAAAACTGCTTCATTACGCTAAGGTTGTTTTGGTGATTATAGTGTCCCTTTAAGGTATTTATGATATTCTTTAAATAATATGGATAAAGGTATTATGATTTTCTTTTTTTGCTAATATTTTTGCAGGATATGTGAAGCTCAGTAGAATTGGAAACTTACGGATGGACAAAATCTGGTGAAAACGGGCAAATTAGGATTAGAATGGCTATTCTCATATTTATTAAAGCTAATTCAGGTTGGAATTTGACAAATCTGATCAAATCTGCACAGATAGTCTGGATTAATTTGGTGTCTGCTTTAAAATAGGTGCTTTTCACATCCAAACCCTGTACAAAGTATAGGATTCAGAAAACATACATGTTCACAAATTAGCATGCACTTGCTCTAGTGCAAGCAAATGATAAATTTGAAGTACTATTTGCAAAATATGAATATATATGAAAAAGGCAGTGTGACAGTTAATCATGTTGTGGCTGACCAGCACAATCTTGCCAACTGCCTCATAATAAATAACCACAAAAGCCTATGGGTTCAATATGACCCACCCATATTAGTATAAGTGACATTTTAAATCCCCCTTAAGCCTCCACCTGCCATGCTGCGGGTATGGACATGTTTACTAAACAGTGACTACCCAGAGGCGGCTCAAAGTAAATAAAAACTAGCGACTGGACAGCCATTGTTGCCCAGTTACTATAAACATTCTTTTGGCAATGTGATTCTTTTTTAAAAAAATAAATAAATTTAATAGTAGCATCAATATGTACTGGATCTTCTTTGACCTTTTTGGTACACTAAGGCAAAGAAGTATTTAGAATAAAGAAGACTTATGAAGATAAGTATATATTTTTTCTCATACAGGTATTAGATGTATTGCCTCCTCCCCCCCCCCCCCCCCCACTCATTAGGGTGAGGGGGTAGGTAGGGTAGCTTTTTATTAAGAAGTAGATCAGGGTTAAGAGAACTATAGCCTCCAGGAGGTAATAGTGGGTGGACTGCCCATAACTTTGGGGGATGAATAATTGCATACCCAGCCCCGTTTTATTACTATCCACCCAACCCATGGGTGGGGGCTGGAAAATGGGCAATAGCATGTCCCTCCCCACTGACTATTAAATGAGTAGGGACTATTAAAAGGGTAGGGCCAGGGGGAACAATGGAATATTCTTTCTGTTATGATATTATTTGCCCCCAACTGCTGCCTATGAAATATTATAATACCCCCCCTCATGCTATCTTACATAGACACACCCACTGACCATTGGTGGGAGCCGGGGGTGGACAGGGGCCTGTACATCTTTCGTTACTGAATTGTAAGCCCCTATGTGAAGCCCACAGGTGGAAACAGGGTGGGGTCTTCCCTTTTGATGAAAAGCCCCCATAATCATGAAATTAGACATTTCTAGTGACAGCAGGACAAATAAAAGAAGACAGCAGTGCGAGCGGAGTGGAGATTTATGCTTCAGTAACACCCACAAATCTCAGAACATGACGACACTGGAATGGAGGTAAGATGAGCATATCTCAAAAATCACATTACGGGGAAATTATCACATAGCTCTGTGATACATTATGTATTCAATGTATTGAAAGCCAATTTATGGTAAGAAAACATTTTGATGGGACGTTTCCTTTAAACAACACCGGTTTTGGGGTTACTGCACTGTTGAATTAACTAGCAAACTAGAAGCTTCTAAGGCAAACCCAGATAAAAGCACTTTATATATTGTAATGGCAGATAGACAAAGTAACTATTTCATTTAAGACACAGATCTCTAAATGCTTCTGTTTCTTTCTTGTGGACACAATATCCACTTTCTTATTCATTTATATTCATTTTGACTACTTTGACTTACATTAGGAGTTATTTATAAAGAAAAATACTAAAAATTGAACAACCAGCAGGAGCACTCTTCTTTTATACCCAATAATAATCACATTGAAGGCATTGAAGAAATGAAGCAGGAAAATTATTTTTTTCTAATCCTCTTTTTTATGAATTCCTAATATGTGGTTATTTAACTAAATCAATGTACAATACAGCTTTACATTAATAAAGCAGACATTATTATTAGTGATGTCCCGAACTGTTCGCCAGGAACCGTTCGCTGGTGAACATAGTTTGTTCATGGCGAACGCGGTGGGCAAACATATGCGATGGTCGGTCCGCCCCCTATTTGTCATGGAGGTGGGAGGGTCTGGGAGGGAGGGTCTGCTGCTGATTGGCTGGAATGTGTCTGCTGACTATGAGGTACAGGGTCAAAGTTTACTCAATGATGATGAATAGGGGGCGGACTGAACAGCGCATATGTTCGCCCGCCGCGTTCGCCATGAACAAGCTATGTTCGCCGGCGAATGGTTCCTGGCGAACAGTTCGGGACATCACTAATTATTATGTGTTGAATAGGAGTCTCCTAATAGAACTCCAGGGAAATACAGTTCATGGTAATCAGCCCGATTTACATCTAATAGCAAAAACATGGTAGACACAAAAGAGCCATAACAAGTTTGCTAAATTGTTATTTGCATTTTATAATTTTTTTCTGTGCCTGACAAAGTAAGTTAAATTTGCATCCCTGAGCTCTTGTTTAAAATGTTCTTGTATGTGTTGATGAATCTCATATAAAACCCTCTAAAAGGGGCACTTTAGTGTCAGGAACACAAACGTGTATTTTGAACCACCATTTATGTTGTCGGCCCCCTTACCTCTGGATAGAAAGGTGATTTACTCACTTCTCTCCTTGTGTCTGGCCCCACCCTTGATCTGCCTCTTAATGGAAAGCACCAGATGTCTGAGATTGTCAATTCTGATTACCTCAGCCAAGGAGGTGGGGTGGAGCGAAATGCCTTCCTGGCCAATAAGCATCTCCTCTCTTTATGGGAAAAGGTCTGCGTTGAACGTCAATGCTGCACACTGTGCAGCACTGTCTCAGGAAGCACCTCTAGAGGCTCTCTGAGGAGAGGGCCACTAGAGCTGTAATGTTTTTTATGAAAAAGCAGTGTTTGTATCAAAAAGTCTGCAGGGACTGACTATACTCACCAGAACAACTACAATAAGCTGTAGTTGTTCTGGTGAGTTCTGGTGAGTTTAGTACACCTTTAAGCCTGCATGGACTTTCATGGACTTTAATACCAAAAACTGATCAAATATATACATTAAAACTATTTTCTAGAGCTTAGCTCTTTGTAAAACTAGGACACCTGTAGTTTTAGCCATCAGTGCATTTCTGCTAGGGATAAATCATCACCCACATAATTTCTGACATGAATATGCTACGTGCTCCTGGTAACATTCATATAAAAAAACCTTTTCTATGTAATACATTTTCAAATTGAGCAAAATCCATGCAATGTACATGCAAAAGGCATGGATATTGATGGCAAAAATCTCCTAAAGTGCCTAATGCAAAAATGTATGTTTTTTTTTTCATTTTTTCCAATGCAAATGGTTCTAAAACACAAGTAAATTGCTCAAAGTAATTACATTAAGATGTAAATAGCTTGCAATTTCAGTGATACTTGAACATCAACTTTGAAAATCATAAAAAATACAAAGTGCTTGTTTTCCTACTAGATATACATAGGGATAAATGTTTTTTTTTAAGTATGAACCTGTCACAGAGGTGAGCAGCAATACAATGAGCTTACATGTGATTTGGACATTTCTTCATTGTTTTATAGAAGTATAGAACAAAGTTACTCACAATAACAGATGGTATGTATACGTGTATCGTAGGACTACTGTATAGATTAATAATTTGATTAAAATGTTGAAAATTGTTTGTTTTTTAAATGTGGTGTTCTTATTCTAAATTACTTGTTTGCAATACTTATCAGTAGGTCATATGGTAAAGTAAAATATTGTGTTGATGACCAACCTTCTACCTATGCTTGAATTATACTTTCCAAAAAAGAACTGCCCTTCTTTTGGTCAACTGACAGCTAGACCAAAATGCATTTTATTCTGTTGTTTGAGTATACTGTATCACTCTCACAACATTTCCATCAGTTTGTCGATCAGTGACCCTATTATGGCAAGTCACTTCACCTATAAAATAGGTATTTTGACCATAAATAACCCATCGATAATCCTGTCCTCTGCATTTGTTAATGCTTAATTTGTATCTCCACTAAACTAATCTGGCTTGCTTTTCAATAATGCTTGAACTTTGCCCTGTATATTTATACAGACTCTGTGCAACCCAGACTGGTCTGTAGCTGCACAAAGGTACTGTAATAGACGTTTGTTCGGTTTATTTCCATGGGCGTAGGAACCCAAAAAAATCTGGGGGGATAGCATTTTTACTCGCCGGGTATATTCTTATTCCGTAAACTAGGAGTTGTTTATCCCATTGTGCAGAGCTACGGAATTTGCAGTTGCTATATAAATGATTAAATAATAACATTAAAGGGTCACTACAGGGAAGGGGTTTTACTTACCCGGATACAGCGCCAGAGATCCTCCTGATTAGAACCACCCCTACCCTTCCCATGAATATTAGAACCACCCCTACCCCTTCCATGCACAAAAGAACCCCACCTACCCCTTCCACGCATATTAACCCCCTACCCCTTCCATGCATATTAGTACTCCCCTAACCCCTTCCAATAATTTTTCTACCTCCCCCCTCCTCCCATCCATATTAGTAGCCCCCTTAAACCCTTCCAATTATTTTTCTACCTCCCCCTCTCCCCCTATCCTTTTTAGTAGCCCCCTAACCCTTTCCAATTATTTTTCTGCCATGTTAACTAACGCCAGTGATGGAGTGCCGCCATGTTTACATTAAAAGGCCTGCAGGGACAGGCTATAGACACCAGAACCACTACATTAAGCTACAGTGGTTCTGGGGACTATAGTGTTTCATTAATGTGAGGTAAATTAGAGATTAGTGCCATGAATAATATGCTAGATTGCCTACTTACAACCAGATGAGGATGATGATGGGCTCTAGCTGCAGTCTGGCTTCACTGGTCTAGTGTAGAACAGGCTCTCTGGAGGCTGTTTGTAACTGTGGTCACAAAAATCAATGTTCTGGGAGAACGGGAAGCAGCTCCATTTTTGGGGGCCCTTTACACAGCTCAAGGTCTGGGTCCCAGGGTCCACCTTCATGTTCCACCAATGAGTTTGTTCCCAGGGGTTGGAGTATGTAGGGGATGTCCTGATATGTGTATAAGGAATGCATTGTGTGAATCTGTGTTTGTATGTGTTAGGGCTGCAAGGTGTGTTTCTGTTTATGTACGGGATGCAGTGTGCGCGTCTGTAAGGGGTGCATTGAGTGTGTGTAAGGAATGCATTGTGTGTTTCTGTGTGTGTAAGGGTTGCATGATTGTGTGATTGTGTGTGTGTGTGTGTGATTGATGTCAATCTCTCCCCCTCCCTTGTCACTCTTTCTCCCCCTCCCTCCCTCCCTTGTCACTCTTTCTCCCCTCCCTCCCTTGTCACTTTCTTACTCCCCCTCCCTTGTCACTCTCTTTCTTCCCCTCCACCCCCCGTGTCACTCTCTTTCTCCCCCTCCCTCCCTTGTCACTCTCTTTCTCCCCCTCCCTCCCTTGTCACTCTTTCTCCCCCTCCCTCCCTCCCTTGTCACTCTTTCTCCCCCTCCCTCCCTTGTCACTCTTTCTCCCCCTCCCTCCCTTGTCACTCTTTCTCCCCTTCCCTCCCTTGTCACTCTTTCTCCCCCTCCCTCCCTTGTCACTCTCTCCCCCTCCCTCCCTTGTCACTCTTTCTCCCCCTCCCTCCCTTGTCACTCTTTCTCCCCTTCCCTCCCTTGTCACTCTTTCTCCCCTTCCCTCCCTTGTCACTCTTTCTCCCCCTCCCTCCCTTGTCACTCTCTCCCCCTCCCTCCCTTGTCACTCTTTCTCCCCTTCCCTCCCTTGTCACTCTTTCTCCCCCTCCCTCCCTTGTCACTCTCTCCCCCTCCCTCCCTTGTCACTCTTTCTCCCCCTCCCTCCCTTGTCACTCTTTCTCCCCCTCCATCCCTTGTCACTCTTTCTCCCCCTCCCTCCCTTGTCACTCTCTCCCCCTCCCTCCCTTGTCACTCTTTCTCCCCCTCCCTCCCTTGTCACTCTTTCTCCCCCTCCCTCCTTCTCCCCCTCCCTCCCTTGTCACTCTTTCTCCCCCTCCCTCCCTTGTCACTCTTTCTCCCCCTCCCTCCCTTGTCACTCTTTCTCCCCCTCCCTCCCTTGTCACTCTTTCTCCCCCTCCCTCCCTTGTCACTCTTTCTCCCCCTCCCTCCCTTGTCACTCTCTCCCCCTCCCTCCCTTGTCACGCTTTCTCCCCCTCCCCCCTTGTCACTCGTTCTCCCCCTCCCTCCCTCCCTCTCTCCCTTGTCACTCTCTTTTTTTCTCCCCCTCCTTCCCTTGCCACTCTCTTTTTTCTCCCCCTCCCTCGTCACTCTCTTTTTTCTCCCCCTCCCTTGTCACTCTCTTTTTTCTCCCCCTCCCTTGTCATTCTCTTTTTTCTCCCACTCCCTTGTCATTCTCTTTCTCCCCCCTCCCCTACCTAAGTTGTAGCATGGCCGAGCTCTGTATGGTCCGCGGGTACAGGGAGCTTTTGTTTCCTGTACCCGGCCGGACTAAAAGGAAGTGCACACTCAGTGTGCACTTCCTGTTAGTCCGGCCGGGTACAGGAGACAGATGCTCCCTGTACCCGCGGACCATACAGGGCTCGGCCACGCTACAGTGAGGGACTGACAGGAGGGAGCGCTGAGCGCTTCCCTCCTGTCAGCCCCTCTCCTCATGCTGCGCCCGGGCGGTGCGCCCTCATGGACGCACCAGCCCGGGTAAAGCTGCAGCCGCCTGAGGCTCTCTGCAGAGCGCTTGGGCGGCTCCAGCATGAGGGGGGCCGGCGGAGCTGGGGGGGATTTCCCCATAACATGTCCCCCCCGCATGATTTGCTGGGGGGGATGCACCCCCGGTTCCTACGTCCATGTTTATCTCCCTGCCTGTACAGTCCCTATATGTTCCCCTGTTAAACTACCAAAAGCCGCATGAAGGCGCGACCATCGGGAAGCTGACGTGTGCCTTCAATTGATCTCCCTGCAGCTAGCGTGTGCCATCAATTGACAACCCAGTAGCTGCAGTTAATCACAGCTTAACTCCTTAAGGACTGAGCCAAATATACACGTTGTAAACAAAACAAAACGTAAACAAAACCTGGCATTTTTCATATTAAATGCACCCACCCTTATTATATATCATTTTATTCAGGGCTTTCATTTAATATCAAATATTTAGCTATGAAACATAATTTAATATGAAAAAAATGGGAGAAAATAAGAAATTATTTTTTTAGTTCTACATGACATTTTAACTGTCAATGTCATAATACTGTTTGCTTTTACTGCAATAAAATACACATATTTGTATTCAGCAAAGTCTCACGTGTAAAACAGTACCCCCTATGTACAGGTTCTATGGTGTTTTGGGAAGTTACAGGGTCAAATATAGCACATTACATTTGAAATAGAAATTCGCCAGATTGGATACGTTGCCTTTGAGACTGTATAGTAGCCCAGGAATAAAATTTACACCCATAATGGCATACCATTTGCAATAGTAGACAACCCAAGGTATTGCAAATGGGGTATGTCCAGTCGTTTTTAGTAGCCATTTGGTCACAAACACTGGCCAAATTTAGCGTTCGTATTTGTTTGTGTGTGAAAAATGCAAAAAACGCCAATTTTGGCCAGTGTTTGTGACTAAGTGGCTACTAAAAAAGACTGGACATACCCCATTTGCAATACTTTGGGTTGCCTACTATTGCAAATGGTATGCCATCATAGGGGTAATTTTCATTCTTGGGCTACCATAGGGTATCAAAGGCAACGTAACCAATCTGGCGAATTGTAATGTGAAAAAAATGAAACACAAGCCTTATATTTGACGCTGTAACTTTTGAAAACACCATAAAACCTGTACATGAGGGGTACTGTTGTACTCGGGAGACTTTGCTGAACACAAATATTTGTGTTTCAAAACAGTAAAAAGTATCACAGCAATAATATCGTCCGTGTAAGTGCTGTTTGTGCGTGAAAAATGCAAAAAATCACTTTTACTGGCGATATCATCGTTGTAATATATTTTACTGTTTTGAAACACTAATATTGTCTACAGCGAAGTCTCCCGAGTAAAACAGTATCCCCCCATGTACAGGTTTTATGGTGTCTTGTAAAGTTATAGGGTTAAATATAGTGCTAGCAAATTAATAGAGAAAATTTATTTATACTTACCGTAATTTTCTTTTCCTGGCTATTATTCATGGCAGCATTTAACATATGGGTTTAGCTCCTCCCTCTAACCCTCAGGACAGGAAACACAATCAATCAAACAATTAAGCCTACCTTCCCCTACTATATTAGGTACCCCAGTATCCTCCACACCTCAGTCCAGTAACAAGACAAATAAACCAAGAGAGGGCGGGAGACCAAATGCTGCCATGAATAATAGCCAGGAAAAGAAAATTACGGTAAGTATAAATAAATTTTCTCTATTCCTGGCTAATCATGGCAGCATTTAACATATGGGATTCCCAAAGCAATAACCACTCAGGGAGGGTAAGTCATGCTACAAAAATTGTTTAATATCCACTTAAGGCTTATAAGAGTTCAAGACCGAAAGGCCAAACTCCGAATCAGAATGAGAAGAGACATCCACTCTGTAGTGACGTACAAAGGTCTTCAAAGACGACCAATTGGCAGCTTTACAAATGCTCTCTGCAGAAACCCCTGACTCTGCAGCCCATGAAGTAGCAATGGACCTTGTGGAATGAGCTTTGATGTCCTTGGGAACCGGAACCTGTTTCGACCTGTAAGCTCTAGAAATAGCCTGAACGGTCCAGGAACGAAGGGTAGCGACAGAGGCTGCTTCACCTTTACGAGAACCCCAAGGAATCACAAACAATTGGGGAGACTTTCTCCAATTAGCTGAACGTTCAATATACGTGGAAAGACACCTCCTCAGGTCTAGTGTATGGCATCTTACTTCTTCAGGAGATGATGGATCCTGAAAATACCCCGGCAGGACAATCTCTTGATTCAGGTGGAAGGAAGTAACAACCTTAGGAAGGAACTCAGGTCTAGGGCGTAGCACAACTCTATCATCGAAGAAGGTAGTGAACGGTTGTTCAGAAGACAGTGCTCTGATATCTGACATTCTCCTAGCAGATACCAAGGCCAGTAACAACAGGGTCTTTAGAGAAAGAACCTGCATAGGGACCTCATCGATAGGTTCGAAGGGATGTTCCGTCAAGGCCTGCAGAACCAGAGGCAGATTCCAAGGAGCCGAGAATCCCTTGATAGGAGGTCTAATCCTAATGACAGCTTTGAAGAAACGAATCACCATAGGATTTAAAGCCCAACGAACACCAGAAAGAGCTGAAAGAGCCGAGCAGTGCACTTTAAGCGTGTTAAGTTGAAGGCCTCTCTCCAGGCCTGCTTGAAGGAAACCCAGAACCTGAGACACGGAAGGGGAACTTAAATCTTGAACCGTGGAATTACACCATCGTGCAAAGGCTTCCCATACCTTATGGTAAGTAGAAGAAGTAGAAGGATTCCTGGAACGTAATAGTGTTGAGATAACCTGGTCCGAAAGGCCATGTTCAACTAGAGACTTCCTCTCAATAGCCATGCATGGAGCCTGAATTTGTGAGGCTCCGGATGAAACACTGGACCCTGAATCAGCAGGTCTTCTGATATTGGAAGTTCCCAAGGCAGGTCCATCGATAGTCTCTGCAACAGGGGAAACCAAGGACGACGAGGCCAGAAGGGAAGAACAGCTATCACCTTGCAATGTTCTTTGGAGATCTTTCTCAGAACAGCGTGTATGAGCGGAATCGGAGGGAAGACATAAGCTAGATTGAACACCCAACTGATGGATAGAGCATCCTGAGCAACTGCCATTGGATGGTATCTTCTTGACACAAAGCATGGAACCTGCGCATTCCGATAGGTTGCCATGAGGTCTACTTGGGGAAGACCCCACTTCTGGACCAACTGCCAAGCATCTGGAATGATTTCCCAGGCCCTCTGAAAGAATGAAAGACGTGCTCCCACTCGAGGAACCTGGAGTAAGCCACCTTCAGAACTGCTTGTTGGGGCGAAAGGAAGAAGTCTGCGTCTTGCCCCTAGAGGATTTTACATTCTGGCCGCTCTTCCAATTGGAATGCCTAGAGAATTCTCTGCCTGGTCTGTAGGTCTTACTTTCTCTAAAGTAGCCTTGATCCCTAAAAGGTCTGCGGTCCAGATGAGGTCTCTTAGGACGTCTATCTTGAGGCAGCATGACCTGCTTAACCTCCGCTGCTTTCTTAATAGCTTCATCCAGCGGTTTCCCAAAAAGCACTTCTCCCATAAAGGGAAGTGAGCATAGATTATTCTTAGAGGAAAGGTCTGCCCCCCAGGACCTTAGCCAAAGCGCCCGTCTAGCGGTGACTGCATGGGCCATAACCTTCGAAAGAATTCTAATAAGGTCAGTGGAGGATTCCAAAAGCCAGTCACTGGCGAGTTTGATATCCCTTAAGGATTCTGCCATCTGACGTCTACTAACACCTTTATCGATGTCATCCTCCAAGTCAAGCAACCAGGAACGCATGGCTCTAGACAAAGCAGAGATGGATACGGCCGGGTGGCAACCCAAACCTGCTGTCATGAAGGCTTTAGATAAATCAGCATCTATCCTTTTATCCATGGGCTCCTTAAGGGAAGCATTGCTATCAATCGGAAGCGTAGATCTTTTAGCAACCTTAATGATAGGAGCATCCACTTTAGGTACCGTAGTCCACAATCTGGAATCCTCCTCTTTGATCGGGTATAACTTTGAAAGCCTTCCCTGACTAGTAATCCTTTTACTAGGAATTTGCCACTCGTTCCTCATCAGGTCTTTAATCGAGCTGTGAACCGGGAAGGAAGGTTTTTTCTTATGCAAATCTCCAAAATGTCTGTCAGAAGCCGAACATTCTTTGGCCTCTTCCGGCAAATCTAATGTACGTCTAACAGCCATAATCAAATGCTCCATAGCTTTGGAGTCCAAGGAGCATGGTTGTTCCATATACTCCTCTTCGCTGGAAGAGATTGGCTCTAAATCCTGGTACGCTGAAGGTTGTCTGTATTCGTCTTCAGACTGATCTGAATCCATGCCGAAGGTCTCACCTCTTGATCTCTTATTCTTGTGAGATTCAGCAATTCCCTCTACCACTGCTTGCTTGATCCAATACGCAATATCCTTTGCTGAGGAGGTAGAGGCTTGCGGTGACTTCTGGCGATCAGATTCACCTGCGACCATGGCTAAGCATCTTCTGCAGAGCCTGCAGTTATCCATAGGCCTTGCTCCACATCCCGGGCAGGCTGCCGGTTTTTCCCTTCTCCTCGATGGGGATCTGGGACAGGACCAGTCACGAGGGCTGTAAGAAACAGAAGTCATAAGACTGTACCCTCTATGCACTCTTTTTGTAACTTGAAGAAAACATAAAAAACATTGCTCACCTATGACCTATAGCAGATCTCGTTGATTTTGCAGAAGGGGATGATGGATCCATACTGACTGTAGGGCTAAGAACATTAAAAAAAAAGGTAATGTATTCCCAGCCCAATATTATGAAGATTTTAAAAGAAAAGTAATTCACTTACCTGCAGAGTCTTAAGAACAGTCTACTAGAGCACTGTATCTGTAAAGGGAACTGAAAACGAGCGTTTTTAAGTCTGAAAACCGCCATTTCAAATTTCCCGCTCTGCACCTTTAAAGGATCGCACATGCGCACTTGGTCGCGAGATCGCGGAACCGCCATTTTGGACATGGGCAAATTTCACTCTGAGTCCGGGCGGACGCATTGCGCATGCGCGAGCGTCTTACCGTTATGCTGATCGTCTGATCGAGGTCTGAAGCACACACAGGACGCCAGAGGATTCCCACAGCCTGTGGAACTAACCACCCAGGCTCCCAGGGGTTCCCAACTCCATGGAGATTGGGCTACATGTGCCTGGGCTTCCTGAGGAGGGAGGCTGACCTCCACAGGGACAAGACCATATCAAACATGGTCAGGTGAGCAAAAAAAAAAAATATTTCAGATAAACTGAGAGAAAAAAAAAAAATATACACAAACTGTCCTAGGGCTAGGAGGACAGGAAAAGACTGAGGTGTGGAGGATACTGGGGTACCTAATATAGTAGGGGAAGGTAGGCTTAATTGTTTGATTGATTGTGTTTCCTGTCCTGAGGGTTAGAGGGAGGAGCTAAACCCATATGTTAAATGCTGCCATGATTAGCCAGGAAATTCCCTATACATTCGGCCTGGGTTGTCAGGCAGGTCCCGCTAATTGTAATTAATTAAGATACCTAATTATATAAAAATATGACATAAATATATATGTAGGATTAATATATGTATATGTTTATGTATATATATATATATATATATATATATATATATATATTTTTTTTTTTTATTTATATATAGGTATATATATAGTGAGATATACGTATATATTTATGTATATAGATATATATATATATTTGTTCTACGTGTATTTTGATATAAATATATATATTAATATCACAATACAGTTAGAACGAAATAACACACATCTATATATTTTTTTATTATTTATTTTAAATTTTTTTAATTTAATTTTTTAACGTATTTAAAAATTTTTTTATATTATATATAAATATATATAACAATAATTATATATATATATATATATATATATATATATATATATATATATATATATATATATATATATATATTTAATCAGTATCAGTCTACGTGTAATTTGATATTACTATATATATATAGTAAAATACACCTTGACAGTGTATGTGTGTGTGTATGTATATGTGTAGGCAGCAGGCAGCTAACCCGGCCATGTGATTGTGAGGTTCTCGCAAGGACCTCACTCTCACATGGCCGGGGGGGTGCGCAGGAGGAAGGATCTGCCGCAGGGAACTCCCTGGGAGTCCCCCCAACCTCGATCGCTGGCGTGGGATCGCCGGCGTGGGATCGCCGGCGTGGGATCGCCGGCGACCGGGTAAGTAAAAAAAAAACGGAGGGCGTACTATTACGCCCTGCGGCATTTAGAGCCGCTTAGAATAGGGCTTAATAGTACGCCCTCCGGTTTTAAGGGGTTAATTGACTGTTCCCGGGTGGTCGTGGTTACACCAAGCTGCCACACGATGGCGGTGTTCTGCAGTCTCCGGCACAACCAGCAGTGCTCAGCCCGGACTCAGTCAGCTGAAAGCGAACACTTTCACTCACCAAACACTGCTGAACCTCCAGCCTTCCTTGATTCCCGCAACAGTTATTCAACCGAACGCCGGCTTTCGGGACTTTGTATTACATGAATGAGGGTACCCAGATAGCATGCCATGGAGACTGTTCATGTAATTAAAGACTTTGGCTCAATGGCAAATAAAAAGGATTCGTGTGGTCTGAGCGCTATTCTGTGTTAATGTTCGCTCAGACCTGAGCTATCTGGGGATATGTTACATGTGTATAATAGTTGCATTATTGGTCACATCGTATATTGTATTGCCTTTTTCTGTATCATTGTCCCCACGTGTGTAATGGCGATTTCCTCTGTCCTGGGAGATAATTGGGTTACTTCCCAATTATCTCCCGGACAGAGAGGAAGGAGTTGTGGCATTGTGTCAGGATTTGCTATGTGTCTGTCCCTTGTCACAGTCTCCCAACTTGTCCCCTAGGGGAGTGTCCACCAGGAGGGAGACCTGCATAAATACTGGGCAGGTATCCCTCAATAAACCAGAATCCTGTTTTACCCTCAATACGGAGCTTGGTCTCGTAATTGGGGGGGATTTACTGTACGCGGTTAGAGACTGATTGCTGGGAATGTAAGCCGCTTGGATGCTGTGTCTGCTCGTCTGTTAGCAGCTATTCGTGGCAATACCGTTCGGGAGTTGGGAGTGCTACTGGGTATACTGTTCGGGAGTTTGGAGCATTCCCCTGGTTCCAGTTTGGGAGTTTGGGGTCCTACAGTAGCTGTGCCTGTACCTCCGCAAAAGGGAAGCTCTACTAACTGGCGGTTTAACCCCTTTATGCCGGGAGAGCCGTAACAGGTACTGATTCTGTGCTGCTAGAATTATCCTATTCAATAAGGGATGTCATGATAATAGCTATATCCACAATATTCTTTAAATGCATAAAATAAATAATGGACTCATAACACCATGATATGTAACAAAAGAGCTGATTCCACTGATGGAGACATGGCAATGTTTTGGTGCCAAGTAGTACCTTTCACAAGACTTAGGCTTCACAAATGATTAATTTGACAAACATTCACAGGTCTGCATCGCTGGAATAAAGCTGCTTCTGTTATCTATTTTGGTCTTGTAAGCCTATGATTTGTTTTGTAGTACTTGTTTTGTATTCCTTATACTGAGCTGTATACTGATTGTACAATGAAACAGATATACTTTGCCTTTAATCTGTTTTTTGCCTGGATAAAAATAATAATCCTGTGCTGATGGAACAACTCTCTCTCAATAAAGACACTCATTTTGTGTTCCCTAAATTGACCTCTGCCTGTATAATGATACTGACTTTGTGCTCCCTAAAGTTAGCTCTGCTTGTATAATGATACTGCTTTTGAACTGCTTGAAATGACCTCTGCCTTATATTGATAATGACTTTTGCCCACATAATGACATTGACCCTATGCTGCCTGAACTGGCTTTTGCTTTTATAAAGACACTGACCTTGATTGACTGAAATGATCTTTGTCTACATAATGATACTGAGTTGCTTAATGATACTGGGCCTTTTTTTTGTATGTTGGTACTATTCCTCTGAAGTCTGAACTAACCTCTAACCTAGAGCTCCGACATTGAAACAGGTACTATTTATGTACTCGCTCTTCTGCATTTGTCGCTTTTGGGTTTTACAGTAAATATCATTCACTGTCACATCTAACTGTAAGTCTGTTTTATTCTTTCATCAAACAGATCCATATTCCGAGTCAGCTTAATGCTGCCTGGTTAGCAAATCTCGCACAATTTGTAGTGATTATCCTCTCACCATAAACACTGTGCCTTGATAATCTAGAGGCTAAGGATTCATAATACTGTTTACCCAGCTTCTTCCACTTGTGAAGATGCAATCAGTGGAACTCTTTGAGGATTCTTATGAATGTCAGCAGGTAAATTGTGTTACTGAGGACAGTTAAACCCATCATAAATATTCACAGCTAAATCTTTGATTGGAAATTCACAGCCTGTTTTACTCTGCCGCTATATAATTTGTAAAACATTGAGAACTGCATATTGAAATGAAAAATCCAGGTTCAGTTGAATGTTTTTGGTTTCTTCACTGTGGGGTAACTTAGGGGAATCTATTTATTTTTTAAAATTTACTCTGGGGTAAGCTTTTAGGTTTCAAAGAACATGTTGATGTCATATTCTATGGAAGGAGCAAAAAATCTTATTTTTAATCTGCCAGGACAGTTCAATGTAATTTGTAAGCAGGTAGAAATGTAAGTAGCAGAACGGTTTAGTATAGCTTTTGGTTGCTATATATAGATATGGATACCATTTGATAATCTCAGCAGCACCCAATTCATTTTAACACTCCTAAAATTAAAATTTTTCATAAGCACATTCAATAAAAAGGTGTTTAATACAGCGTTTTCCTCCCTTAACTTCAAATGATATTTATCTACCTTTCCTATATCAATTTCTTTCAGTCTGTCATTCCCTTCATTAACCCGCATGCCAGTGTTTTCCATTCACATTCCTAAGTATAAGCTGCACCAAAATCACCATGCTAATTACAGTAACATCACCTACCCCATCACTTCTTCCATTCCAATGCACCTCCTCATCTACTCCTTACCATGTCTTGTTCTACAACTTTAGAGCACTTCTAGCTGAGGAAAGCATTCCACCCAACTGCCTCTCTATCTCTTCTTCCTTTAAAATCCATCTCTCTTCTTTTTCTGTCCCACTTCCTAATACTACTATTGTCATATAATACCCTCTAGGTGCAACCTCATCATTTCATATTTGCTCTCTGCCATCACTCCACTCAGTAACTAAGCTCTCATTCTTAGTAACATGAACTCCACAACTGCATCTGTATTGCTCATTAATTAATTTCCTGACTTATCTCTTACTGAATCTCATCAACACATGCTCACTGTGGCCCTGATTTCATCTTGATTTCAGTTTGTCAGACTGCTGTAACACCTAGCCTACATATTTTGTCTTCTGGCAACTACTTACATTCCTCACGCCCTACCCATTCTGCACCCACTTAAACTAAACACATTCTACACAGAAAATGCATTTCCATTGATTTTCTGAAGTTTACTTCTATTGTTTCATCCCTTCTGCCCCACATCATCATTCTTCTCTCTCTCTCTCTGTCAAAGCTGCTTTTTTCAACCTAAATGGTGAACGCTTCTACACTATTGATTCTCTGTTCTCACTAAAATCTGGACACCTCAACCATGGCTCAACAATGAGCTCAAGTCACTTGGCACATATTATATTAAAATTATCATTTGTGCAAGTCCTCACCCCCACCTCACACTACCTTGAGACTACTAAAAGTACCTATAACTTGATTGCATCTCTTTCCCATCACCAACTTCAATTTCAATCACTCTGAATACATTTCATTGTTTTTTTTCATTTTATCACCTTCACCACTGTCTTCCCTAACTGCATATGAATAAGCATTACAGTTTACAAAATCTCAGCTATTAGAACCTAGTACTCCACCCTGGGTCCACCTATATGTGTTTCTCCCTCCTTATCAACTACCTCCTCCTCTGCTAGAATTATTAATCATGATCTACTCACCACCATAAAGCAATCACATCCTACAACTTCATCTCCCAAATCTGTCATGCTTTTTCCTACATGCTCAATCTACCGTATGTGTTTTCACTCGCTCTCCTTTGCTATACCAATTTCTTAAAATGGCTATCATCACTTTGCTTTTTAAACAAATGTCCATTGACCCTGCCCTTCTTACAAGTAACTGACCAAACTGACCCATTTCCCGCTATTTTTCCAAGTCTTTGGAGTGTTGTTCACATGCAATGGTATGCCTTCATATGCTCCATTTCTCTCCTGGCTATCTAATCTGGTTTTAGGCCACCCATTCAACATAAACTGTGCTCTTCTCAGTTCATAACTACTTTCCTCAGGCATTACATTCTAAGCTATATTCCATAATTGTTCTCTACTTTTCTGCCTAACTTTGCTACAGCTGACCATTGAGCCCTTCTCTCAACACTGGCATCCCTTCATGTCAAAGGTCCTTCTTTCCTCTGGCTCTCATACAACATTACTGAGGGTCCTGCTCTTATTACAACTGGGAGTACTACTGGCTTTACTTTCCAGATCCTTTCTAATTCCTCTTTCAGCCCTTCATGTTTGTTCACCATCTGTGTGTTTCTTCTTCTTGGGCCGCGGGGCAGTATTCCAACATGATAACGACCCTAAACACACCTCCAAGACGACCACTGCCTTGCTTAAGAAACTGTAAAGGTGATGGAATGGCCAAGCATGTCTCCAGACCTAAACCCTATTGAGTATCTGTGGAGCATCCTCAAACAGAATGTGGGGGAGTGCATGGTCTCTAACATTCACCAGCTCTGTGATGTTGTCATGGAGGAGTGGAAGAGGACTCCAGTGGCAACATGTGAAGCTCTGGTGAACTCCATGCCCATGAGGGTTATGGCAGTGCTGGAAAATAATGGTGGCCACACAAAATATTAACACTTTGGGCCCAATTTGGAAATTTTTCACTTAGGAGTGTACTCATTTTTGCTGCCAACAGATTAGGCTAGTGATGTACCGAACTGTCCGCCGGCGAACAGTTCCCGGCGAACTTAGCGTGTTCGCGTTCGCCGCGGCGGGCGGACACATGCGCAGTTCGATCCGCCCCCTATTCGTCATCATTGGGCAAATTTGACCCTGTGCCTCTCGGTCAGCAGACACATTCCAGCCAATCAGCAGCACTCCCTCCCTTCCACACCCTCCAACCTCCCTCCCAGCATCCATTTTCGATTCATTCTGAAGCTGCATGCTTAGTGAGAGGAGGGAAAGTTTAGCTGCTGCTGATTAGATAGGGAAATTGATAGCTAGGCTAGGGTATTCAGTGTCCACTACAATCCTGAAGGACTCATCTGATCTCTGCTGTAAGGACAGCACCCCAAAAAGCCCTTTTTTAGGGCTAGAACATCAGGCTGCTTTTTTTTTTTTTTCTGTGTAATGTAATTGCAGGTGCCTGCCTGCCAGCTTCTGTGTCAGGCTGTATGCCTTGCCCATTTGCACAGTCAGTGCCACCACTCATATCTGTTTTTACAATAGCTTAAGCTTTAGATTAAAAAAAATATATTTTTTTTCACTGTAATAGAAGAGCAGTTGCCTGCCTGCCAGCTTCTGTGTCAGGCTGGATGCCTTGCCCATTTGCACAGTCAGTGCCACCACTCATATCTGTTTTTACAATAGCTTAAGCTTTAGATTAAAAAAATATATATTTTTTCACTGTAATAGAAGAGCAGTTGCCTGCCTGCCAGCTTCTGTGTCAGGCTGGATGCCTTGCCCATTTGCACAGTCAGTGCCACCACTCATATCTGTTTTTACAATAGCTTAAGCTTTAGATTAAAAAAATAAATAAAAATTTTCACTGTAATAGAAGAGCAGTTGCCTGCCTGCCAGCTTCTGTGTCAGGCTGGATGCCTTGCCCATTTGCACAGTCAGTGCCACCACTCATATCTGTTTAGCTTAAGCTTTAGATTTTTTTTCACTGTAATAGAAGAGCAGTTAGTTGTCTGCAAGCGTCTTGGTGTCAGGCCTCCTTCAGCGTGAGCTCTGCAGACCTGTGCCAGCGTACTTTGACAGTTGCCACTCATATCTGGTGTCTCTATAGCAAGCTTTTACAAAGAAAAAAGGTTTCCAGTGTAAGCTAATAGCAGCCAGTCAGTGTCCTTCAAGCGGCTCTGTCAGGCCTACAGTGTGTGCTCTGCAGAACTGTTCCAGTGCAGATTGCCAATCATATCTGGTATCTCCGTAGCGTGCTTTTACAAAGAAAAAAGGTTTCCAGTGTAAGCTAATAGCAGCCAGTCAGTGAACTTCAAGCGGCTCTGTCAGGCCTACAGTGTGTGCTCTCCAGAACTGTTCAAGTGCACATTGTCAATCATATCTGGTGTCTCTATAGCGTGCTTTTAAAACCAAAAAAATTTTTCCACTGTAATAGAAGAGCAGTTGCCGGCCTGCCAGCTTCTGTTGAGGTTCACAGTGGATACTGTGCCCTCTTGCCCAGTGCCACCACTCATATCTGTTTTTACAATAGCTTAAGCTTTAGATTTAAAATAAATAATTTTTTTTCACTGTAATAGAAGAGCAGTTAGTTGTCTGCAAGCGTCTGGGTGTCAGGCCTCCTTCAGCGTGTGCTCTGCAGACCTGTGCCAGCGTACTTTGACAGTTGCCACTCATATCTGGTGTCTCTATAGCGTGCTTTTACAAAGAAAAAAAGGTTTCCAGTGTAAGCTAATAGCAGCCAGTCAGTGTCCTTCAAGCGGCTCTGTCAGGCCTACAGTGTGTGCTCTGCAGAACTGTTACAGTGCAGATTGCCAATCATATCTGGTATCTCTATAGCGTGCTTTTACAAAGAAAAAAGGTTTCCAGTGTAAGCTAATAGCAGCCAGTCAGTGTCCTTCAAGCGGCTCTGTCAGGCCTACAGTATGTGCTCTGCAGAACTGTTACAGTGCAGATTGCCAATCATATCTGGTATCTCTATAGCGTGCTTTTACAAAGAAAAAAGGTTTCCAGTGTAAGCTAATAGCAGCCAGTCAGTGTCCTTCAAGCGGCTCTGTCAGGCCTACAGTGTGTGCTCTGCAGAACTGTTCCAGTGCAGATTGCCAATCATATCTGGTGTCTCTATAGCGTGCTTTTACAAAGAAAAAAGGTTTCCAGTGTAAGCTAATAGCAGCCAGTCAGTGTCCTTCCAGCGGCTCTGTCAGGCCTACAGTGTGTGCTCTGCAGAACTGTTACAGTGCAGATTGCCAATCATATGTGGTATCTCTATAGCGTGCTTTTACAAAGAAAAAAGGTTTCCAGTGTCCCAAGTCAATGAGGCAAAACTGCAGATGGAGGAAACATGCAAACTCACAAGTTACATTAGCACCACCACTCAAAAAACACTGAATAAACAGACGCAGAACTGTAGCCGTCTCTATATTTTAAAGTAAATTAAGTCATACAATTCACCACCCTCATTTTCTAAAAGGGGAAAAATTACTATGGGTCACTTTACCACCAGTGAAGTTCAGCCCACCCCCGGCTCCAACCAATTGACTGAAATCCTCCAAGATGGCACCAATATACCAGTGGTCTAAGCATCTTCCCACCTTGGCCTAAAAAGGGGAGGTGATTCCACAATTAAAAATCGCTGCCATATACACGTCCACTGATAGGAGACGCGGAAGGTATTAAACTGATGTGAAAAATACTAAACTCACCACTCCTATCTGGTGGCACAATAGCTTGCCCGCGCAGTGCCCCAAATTTCAAGTAAGAGGACCGGCCAAGCATCTTCTTCCATCTCCCTGTTACAGAAATCACTGCCATATCCATAGAAATTGTAGAGAATATCCAGGATAGTTTTACAGGGCCAAATCATGTCGCCTGTTGAAAGAGGTGACCTTGCTCAGGTCCCAGGTGTGCGGTTCCTAAAATGGCTGCCATATACATGTCCACTGATAGGAGACGCGGAAGGTATTAAACTGATATGAACAATACTAAACTCACCACTCCTATCTGGTGATACATTAGCTTGCCCGCGCAGTGCCCCAAATTTCAAGTAAGAGGACCGACCGAGCATCTTCTTCCATCTCCCAGTTACAGAAATCACTGCCATATCCATAGAAATTGTAGAGAATATCCAGGATAGTTTTACAGGGCCAAATCATGTCGCCTGTTGAAAGAGGTGACCTTGCTCAGGTCCCAGGTGTGCGGTTCCTAAAATGGCTGCCATATACATGTCCACTGATAGGAGACGCGGAAGGTATTAAACTGATATGAACAATACTAAACTCACCACTCCTATCTGGTGGCACATTAGCTTGCCCGCGCAGTGCCCCAAATTTCAAGTAAGAGGACCGACCAAGCATCTTCTTCCATCTCCCTGTTACAGAAATCACTGCTATATCCATAGAAATTGTAGAGAATATCCAGGATAGTTTTACAGGGCCAAATCATGTCGCCTGTTGAAAGAGGTGACCTTGCTCGGGTCCCAGGTGTGCGGTTCCTAAAATGGCTGCCATATACATGTCCACTGATATGAGACGCGGAAGGTATTAAACTGATATGAACATTTACTAAACTCACCACTCCGAGTGCTGTTATTTATTTACATTTTTTGTGGTGAGGCTTTACAGGACAGAGTGCTTCTCCACGGGACATGTTAACTCACGGGCAGCTGGCTCATCAAGGAACCAGAGCAGCTTGAACGAGGTGACCTTGCTCGGGTCCCAGGTGTGCGGTTTGTAAAATGGCTGCCAAATACACGTCCACTGATAGGAGACGCGGAAGGTATTAAACTGATATGAACAATACTCCACTCCTATCAGTAGGTCCGTCCCATTGTGATTTATGCCCCCCACCCACCGTGCAGGGATGGGGGCCGGGGGGAGGAAAGTAGGCCCCCCCATTGTGATTTATGGCCCCCACCCACCGCGCAGGGGTGGGGGCCGAGGGGGGAGGACAGTAGGTCCCCCCATTGTGATTTATGGCCCCCACCCACCGCGCAGGGGTTGGGGAGGACAGTAGCTCCCCCCAGTGTGTATCATGGGCTTTGAGGACAGGTGTCAATCCATACCTGCCAAGTGACCCTATGTAGGGGGAACAGTCTCTATTCTGCTCTGTGTCAGTGTGTATCATGGTCTCTGTGGACGGGGAACAGTCTCTATTCTGCTCTGTGTCAGTGTGTATCATGGTCTCTGTGGACAGGGAACAGTCTCTATTCTGCTCTGTGTCAGTGTGTATCAGGGGCTTTGAGGACAGGTGTCAATCCATACCTGCCAAGTGAACCTATGTAGGGGGAACAGTCTCTCTTCTGCTCTGTGTCAGTGTGTATCATGGGCATTGAGGACAGGTGTCAATCCATATCTGCCAAGTGACCCTATGTAGGGGGAACAGTCTCTATTCTGCTCTGTGTCAGTGTGTATCATGGTCTCTGTGGACGGGGAACAGTCTCTATTCTGCTCTGTGTCAGTGTGTATCATGGTCTCTGTGGACAGGGAACAGTCTCTATTCTGCTCTGTGTCAGTGTGTATCAGGGGCTTTGAGGACAGGTGTCAATCCATACCTGCCAAGTGACCCTATGAAGGGGGAACAGTCTCTCTTCTGCTCTGTGTCAGTGTGTATCATGGGCATTGAGGACAGGTGTCAATCCATATCTGCCAAGTGACCCTATGTAGGGGGAACAGTCTCTATTCTGCTCTGTGTCAGTGTGTATCATGGTCTCTGTGGACGGGGAACAGTCTCTATTCTGCTCTGTGTCAGTGTGTATCAGGGGCTTTGAGGACAGGTGTCAATCCATACCTGCCAAGTGACCCTATGTAGGGGGAACAGTCTCTATTATGCTCTTTGTCAGTGTGTATCAGGGGCTTTGAGGACAGGTGTCAATCCATATCTGCCAAGTGACCCTA
Organism: Pelobates fuscus; assembly: GCF_036172605.1. NCBI lineage: Eukaryota > Metazoa > Chordata > Amphibia > Anura > Pelobatidae > Pelobates > Pelobates fuscus. Next base: position 279,809,873 of record NC_086319.1, on the reverse strand, counting down.
TGTAGGGGGAACAGTCCCTATTCTGCTCTGTGTCAGTGTGTATCAGGGGTTTTGAGGACAGGTGTCAATCAATATCTGCCAAGTGACCCTTTGTAGGAGGAACAGTCCCTATTCTGCTCTGTGTCAGTGTGTATCAGGGGTTTTGAGGACAGGTGTCAATCCATATCTGCCAAGTGACCCTATGTAGGAGGAAAAGTCCCTATTCTGCTCTGTGTCAGTGTGTATCAGGGGTTTTGAGGACAGGTGTCAATCCATATCTGCCAAGTGACCCTATGTAGGGGGAACAGTCCCTATTCTGCTCTGTGTGAGGAGGAGGAACGGGAAATGAGTAGCTCGGCATCCAACCTTGTGCAAATGGGGTCTTTCATGCTGTCGTGCATGTTGAGGGACCCTCGTATAAAAAGGCTGAAGGAGAACAACCTGTGCTGGGTGTCCACGCTACTAGACCCCCGGTCTCTATTCTGCTCTGTGTCAGTGTGTATCAGGGGTTTTGAGGACAGGTGTCAATCCATAACTGCCAAGTGACCCTATGTAGGGGGAACAGTCCCTATTCTGCTCTGTGTGAGAAAGAGGAACGGGAAATGAGTAGCTCGGCATCCAACCTTGTGCAAATGGGGTCTTTCATGCTGTCGTGCCTGTTGAGGGACCCTCGTATAAAAAGGCTGAAGGAGAACGACCTGTGCTGGGTGTCCACGCTACTAGACCCCCAGTCTCTATTATGCTCTTTGTCAGTGTGTATCAGGGGTTTTAAGGACAGGTGTCAATCCATATCGGCCAAGTGACCCTATGTAGGGGGAACAGTCCCTATTCTGCTCTGTGTCAGTGTGTATCAGGGGTTTTGAGGACAGGTGTCAATCCATATCTGCCAAGTGACCCTATGTAGGAGGAACAGTCCCTATTCTGCTCCGTGTCAGTGTGTATCAGGGGTTTTGAGGACAGGTGTCAATCCATATCTGCCAAGTGACCCTATGTAGGAGGAAAAGTCCCTATTCTGCTCTGTGTCAGTGTGTATCAGGGTTTTGAGGACAGGTGTCAATCCATATCTGCCAAGTGACCCTATGTAGGGGGAACAGTCCCTATTCTGCTCTGTGTGAGAAAGAGGAACGGGAAATGAGTAGCTCGGCATCCAACCTTGTGCAAATGGGGTCTTTCATGCTGTCGTGCCTGTTGAGGGACCCTCGTATAAAAAGGCTGAAGGAGAAGGACCTGTGCTGGGTGTCCACGCTACTAGACCCCCGGTCTCTATTCTGCTCTGTGTCAGTGTGTATCATGGTCTCTGAGGACGGGGAACAGTCTCTATTCTGCTCTGTGTCAGTGTGTATCAGGGGCTTTGAGGACAGGTGTCAATCCATATCTGCCAAGTGACCCTATGTAGGGGGAACAGTCCCTATTCTGCTCTGTGTCAGTGTGTATCAGGGATCCTTAGGATAGGTGTCAATCCATATCTGCCAAGTGACCCTATGTAGGGGGAACAGTCCCTATTCTGCTCTGTGTCAGTGTGTATCAGGGGTTTTGAGGACAGGTGTCAATCTATAACTGCCAAGTGACCCTATGTAGGGGGAACAGTCCCTATTCTGCTCTGTGTGAGAAAGAGGAACGGGAAATGAGTAGCTCGGCATCCAACCTTGTGCAAATGGGGTCTTTCATGCTGTCGTGCCTGTTGAGGGACCCTCGTATAAAAAGGCTGAAGGAGAAGGACCTGTGCTGGGTGTCCACGCTACTAGACCCCCGGTCTCTATTCTGCTCTGTGTCAGTGTGTATCATGGTCTCTGAGGACGGGGAACAGTCTCTATTCTGCTCTGTGTCAGTGTGTATTAGGGGCTTTGAGGACAGGTGTCAATCCATATCTGCCAAGTGACCCTATGTAGGGGGAACAGTCCCTATTCTGCTCTGTGTCAGTGTGTATCAGGGATCCTTAGGATAGGTGTCAATCCATATCTGCCAAGTGACCCTATGTAGGGGGAACAGTCCCTATTCTGCTCTGTGTCAGTGTGTATCAGGGGTTTTGAGGACAGGTGTCAATCTATAACTGCCAAGTGACCCTATGTAGGGGGAACAGTCCCTATTCTGCTCTGTGTGAGAAAGAGGAACGGGAAATGAGTAGCTCGGCATCCAACCTTGTGCAAATGGGGTCTTTCATGCTGTCGTGCCTGTTGAGGGACCCTCGTATAAAAAGGCTGAAGGAGAACGACCTGTGCTGGGTGTCCACGCTACTGTTGTGGACAGAAGAATTAAACCAAAATAGCTATTTACTAATGTCTATTTATTCTGTGTTCACTATGTTAAAACTGGCTGCTAGAGTAAATATTCCCTTCCCCCTTTATGGTTCAGTCATTATTTCCTCTGCAAGTTTCTTGTTACACATTCTTGTGTTAATAGGTAGCCTCCTTTGCTAACTCCTCCCCCACTTCCTTTGTGCCAATTCCACGTGCAACAAAATGGAGAATCACTGTTAAAGTAACAAAGAAACTACTCACTTCCCCTTTCTTCATGTATCCAAGCCAGAGCTGTAATATGGGGGGAAGAGCTCTGTAATGATGACATCACATTCTGTAGGGTGGGACCCTTTTTGACTGTTAACCAATTGTTGAATTGATATTGTATGTTTAAACTGTGACGTATTTTTGCTTTAAGAAGGAGACCCCCCTCTGGGGAATAAAGCATTCCTTAGTATTTCACTGATCAGAAACTTTGTCTCCGGTGTGAATTACTTCTAGGGAAAGCGTGCACGCATTCAATCAATCAATTTGGAAGGTGTAGATAGACAAATAATCAAAGTTTTCTTTGATCCAAAACAAATTGGCGCCCGAACAGGGACATTAAGGGTAGTTAATTCACTTGGAAAGCCGTATATACATTACAAGACGGGAGAACAAAAGGACTACCAGAGATTGGAAAAGGAGACTGATCAACTCTGGCTATGGTAAATGAGTTAATTACCTACCTATATTTTCCTTTCTTTGGATTTCGTTTATTCTCCGTGGCTTCACTACGGCTTCGTGTGAATGACGTCTTCAGACAGGTATATATATACCCATATGTCCCCTTATAGAACTGTATAAACCCTGTCACTTGTCTATCTACAGCCTAACTAAATCCAGAGTTTGAGTTTTTATGTGTGAAAGTGTCTGTTTGAGAATCTGTTTTGCTTTCTTTTGATTATTTGAGGTTGGGGTGTTGAAACCTGGCGTTTGTGGCCGGATTATATTAATTGATAATCCTGGCGTTGTTTTTATTTTGAGATCAGGGGGTTCATAAGACAACCCTGGCGGTTTTTGGCCGGATTATATTAATATTTTAATATTAAATCCTGGCGTTTCTCTATTGTTTTTATTTTAAGTTCGGTTTTGGGAAATACCAAACTGGCGTAATTGGTTTTAGTTTGTTGAAATAATAAAAACAACAAACAAAGAGTTAAGTTGTTGTATGTGTGCTTGAGTGTGAGTTTCTATGTGTATATGTACTGAGTTTATTTTAAGGAGTCTATTTTCAGCTGGCATTAATTTTAAAGAATTTGTGTGCTTTGGCATATATAGTGCTTTTGCATGTATACTGTTTTTTTGTTTGGTTTTTTTGGGGGGTATATGTTACTTGTTATATATTCTATCTGTGTCCTGTAGTTCTCCTATTCTATCTTTTGTCTTCAGGAGAGCTGTGCTTAGGCACTCACATGGTTAAATACTTTGTGCTGCTTGCAACTCACTTTCTCCTACTTCCCCCCTTTCCCCCCCCCCCCCCCCCCCCCCTCCCTTCTGCCCCCTCCATTCCTTGGAGTCTGTGCTGCCAGATGTTAGTTTTTTGTTTTTTTTTTGCATCACTCTGGGTGTTTTCTGTGCTCTGCTAGCTTGGTGTGACACTTTATGCAAGTTTCTTGCAAGTCTCTCTCTCTCTCTTTACGTCCCTCTTTCTCTCTCTTTCAGTCTCTTTCTCTTTCAGTCTCTCTCTCTCTTTCTCTCTCTCTCTTTGTCTCACTGTCTTTCTCTGTCTCTTTAAGTCCCTCTCTCTCTTTCAGTCTCTTTCTCTCTCTTTCAGTCTCTCTCTCTCTTTCAGTCTCTTTCTCTCTCTTTCAGTCTCTTTCTCTCTCTTTCAGTCTCTTTCTCTCTCTTTCAGTCTCTCTCTCTCTCTCTCTTTCAGTCTCTCTCTCTCTGTCTCACTTTCTCTCTCTCTCACTCACTCTCTCACTCACTCTCTTCACTATCTTCACTCTCTTTTGGTCAAGGGTCTGCTTGCTGTCTCTTTTCCCTGTTTCTCTCTATCCAGTTCTACTGTAGTTTATCAATGGGTCAGACTCATGTTAACCCCTCCCGTGGTCGGTTAGCCTGTGATCTTGTAAAGGAAAGAGCTGGGGACTTAGCTGTGGTCAAACTCCGGAAAATTATTAAACTGTGTAGTATTAATATGTCCCCCAGTGGCAGATTGCACGCGGAAGACTGGAGAAAACTTTTAAACGACAAACATGGGATCTTGGTAGATCATGGGTTGAAGAAATCAGCTGATGCGTGGTATAAGGTTGCTTGTGTAATTAAGAAGGAGGGGTGGATTGAGGAGGAGATAGACCTAGAAGGAAAAAAAGTCTTTGTATATCATGAAAAAGGTTGTTTTGTTGAATCTGTTGCAGACGTTTCCAGCCCTCCTCCATATGATAAAGCCTGGCCTAAAAGGGAGGTGGCTCAACCTGCCTCTGGAGCGCCCCCACAGCCCATTCATGCTAGCTCCCTCTCTCCAGCCCCTGCTGCCTTGTACCCTGTTCTTAAAGCAGATGGTTCATGTTATTTTCCAACCCCCACTCCTTCTCCACTCCAAGTCTCAGTTCCCCCTTCCCTTCCTGTTTCTCTGCCTCCTCCTCCTCTCTTGCCCATCTCTGCAGCTACACCCTCTCTTTCGGCTCCTGTTGCTTCTGTCCACGCCCAATTCCTTTCACTTCTCCCTATAACTTCCGCCCTTACTTCTCCTGTGGAATCCTTCCCTTCTGCCCTTTCACTGACACCATTTCCTGTTTCTAACACACCCATCCCTTCCATGATGGTAACGTACCCTACCAACACCCCTGTGGTCTCTTCCCCCCCCCCCCCCTTCTGTATCCTTTTCCATTCCAACCCCTCTTATGGCTGCCCCCAGTGTATCTTTCCCTATTATGACTATTGGATCCACTGTTCCTACAGCATCAGGCTTTCCTCCTGCTGCGACCCCGGCAGCATCAGGTTATTATCCTGCAACCTCCACAGCTTCCTTAGCCACTTCTCCCCCTGCCTCGCAACTTGATTCGGTCCAAATTACTACTACAGTTAATCACCCTGCGACCAGTACTACAGCTGGTCTGATTCCCATTCTCACTGCCGATAGTAGTGTCCAAGAGGCGCAGCCTCCACAGACCACAACTAATCTACCCTCCAGTCCTATAGCAGGTGCTTGCGGTGCCCAGCATGATCAGGAGGGTGCCCCTTTGATGTATGTTACCTTCAACCCGTCCCAAGCTGCAACACTGGTACAATCACTTCCTGACCCTGAGAAACAGCCCATGCCCTTTTTCCGTCGGATTGTTCAGATCCGTAAAACTTACTCTGCAGCATGGCACGATTTGTTTAGTCTGTGTGAAATTAAGGCAGGGGATGCTTACTGGCCCGTAATGGAAAGGAGCTTTGATGATGCCCGTCTCACTACGGATACAGATTTTCAGTCTGGTATCACATTTTGTGAACAACTCCGTGCATGGGCTCAAGATAAGTTGACTGATCAGGCTATTTCTATTGCTGATATTGTTCAAGAAAAATTAGAAACAGTTGAAAGATTTCATTCTAGGTTAACTCAAACCTTTTCTGATCTAGGTTTCAACACATGTAATAAGTCCCACACACAGATGCTGTCAGCTGCTTTCGTTGCAGGCCTTAAGGAACCCATAAGGAAAGGCCTGGTCCAGTCCCGTCCCGAATTCAGGATAATTCCCCTGGACACTCTCCTCCTGGTCGCTAAAGGCCTGGAGTCAATCCAATTGCCCCTGCAAAAGAAATCCAATCCTTTAATGTTTTCCTTATCTGACCCTGCAACTCATCTTGCCCCTGGCGGGTACCCTATTCCATCACCTCTGGACCCTTTCACAGCTCAGGCCCCAGGACCACCACTCAAAACGTGTTATCACTGTAGGCAACTAGGACATTTTAGAAATGAGTGTTCAAGTCTGCATGCACCTAGGCAGCGCACACATGCTCTACGGCCACCATATCCTGTGGCCGGTTATCCTCCTGCCCAGGCGCTTGGTTATCCGTTACCTGGTTCTCATTATTATCCTAATAACCTACCCTCTGCAACTTATCTGCCCACTAACAATCCAATGCCTAGACAACGACGCCCTACACAGCATGCTCGGCAACCATACTATCCAACTACACCTACACGTACATACCCTGGTCCAGACCAGTCTCATATTGATCTTGTCCAATAGGTAACAGGCAAACCTGTGTCCAATGCCCCTGTCATGGCAGTGTATACAGGGGATAAAGGGGGGCCCCTAGCTACAGTGGTCCTACCTGTGGAAGGCTGCCCAACCACCTTCTTAGTTGACACAGGCGCAGCCCGTAGCGTACTTAGAGCATGTGACCTGCCTGACGATTCCTTTCTCTCTAATATAGATGTTTCCTGTATAGGTGTTGATGGAACCCCTCGTAGCAACCCATTAACTAAGCCCTTACGGGTGGGTACTTTCCCAGATCTCCTTACTCGTTTTGTAGTGTCTTCCTCTTGTCCTCTTAATTTGTTAGGGGCTGATGTCCTGTCCCGCTTGCAAGCCTCCGTCTCCTTTACTCCAGATGGTAAGGTTCAGTTATTGACCCCTCTCTCCAGTGATGATACCTCAGCCCTTTGTTCTTTACCCCTCCTACTCCACATGGAGTCACCCCATGGGAATGCAAGGGTCCCAGATAATTCCCCCAGTGCGCTTGACAGAGTTCCTGTGCAACTGTGGTCTACTGGTCCCGATGATATTGGACGTCTTAAAGTTCCTCCGATACTTGTGCAGTTGCTCCAAGGTGCAAGTCTGCCCAGAAGACCACAATATCCATTGACTCCTGCTCAGTCCCTTTCTATCTCCAAACAAGTTGAAACTCTGCTGGCTGCGGGTGCTCTGGTTAAATGTGTATCGCCTTGTAATACTCCTTTGTTTCCAGTTAAGAAAAAGACCGAAAAGGGTGAGCCGGACAAGTACAGGATGGTTCAAGACCTCAGAGCAGTCAATGATGTTACCATCTTGGAAACCCCCATTGTTCCAAATCATCATACTCTTCTATCCCAGGTCCCTCCATCAGCTAAATTCTTCACAGTGGTGGATTTGGCAAATGCCTACTTCAGCGTGCCTTTGCATCCCTCTTGCCAATACCTGTTCGCATTTACTCATGACCGCCAACAATACACCTGGACTGTAATGCCCCAGGGAGCACAAAATTCCCCAAGCCAGTTTGCAAGAGCCATGGCATACATCCTGGAACCATGGCAGAAATCACACACAGACGTGGTCCTCCTGCAATACGTGGACGATCTCCTTCTCTGTGCTGATGATCTCCCGACTGCAGAATGTACCTCTGAAGATTTCCTCTGTTTCCTGGCCGCCCAAGGTTGTAAAGCATCTAAGAAGAAATTGCAGTGGTGCCGACCATCGGTGATCTTTTTGGGGCATTGTCTTTCTCATGGCACCCGGCACCTTACTAGAGACAGAGTGCGGGGTATTACATCACTATGCCCTCCATCGGCTCATAAGTCCCTCCATGCCTTCCTGGGTCTTATCTCTTACTGCAGAGCCTGGATTCCTGAAGCCTCTACACTGTTGCAGCCGCTCTACGATGCCCTCAAAACTGAACCATTTGCTTTATCTCCTGAAGCCCTTACCAGCTTCTTCGCATTACGACGTGCTGTTGTTACTGCTCCTGCTCTGGGCCTTCCCAATTACGAGAAGCCCTTCAAGCTCTTTGTCTACGAAAAGATGGGCCATGCATCTGGTGTTCTCACTCAGTCTCATGGGTCTCGTCAACGTCCAATAGGGTATTACTCCTGCCAGTTGGATCCTGTGGCCAGAGGAGGACCCTCCTGTCTTCGGGCTGTATTTGCAGCAAGTGCTCTGCTGGACAAGACATGTGACATAATCCTTGGTCACAAGCTAACCATTCTCGCTCCACATGATATTTCTGCGATACTAAACCAAGTTCAACCTAAACATCTTTCTACTCAAAGACATCTTCGTCTCCAAACAACTTTAATGTTACCCGATAATGTCTCTTTACAGCGATGTTACACTTTGAATCCTGCCACTCTTCTGCCACTTCCCACGGGGGGAGTACCACACTATTGGTACAGTCTGAACATAGATCCTGATGCCTTCCTTGATCTGGATGTCCATATGCCCACAGTACCACACGATGAACAGCCATCTCCTCTATGGCATTGTACTTTATGGTTCAGAGACGTGTCGGGGCCTGACCCTCAGTATGAAGAAGAACTGTTTCAATTGATTGAAGTACCTCTCACTTTGACAGACATATACTGTGATACAAAAGGTAACACTGTAGTTTTAGTCCAATTACCCACAGAAGTGACTCATATGTACCACCATTGGGAGATGGCAGTTCCTCATGTCTCTATTACTAAATCTCCAAATATCTCATGGAAGGAACTTGGTCCATTAGCCAAAGCATGGAGTGCAACAGATCAAGACCAACTTTCTGCAGAAGGTGTTACCAAACGAACTGTGAATTGTAAGACTACTGGTTACCCACAGTATCACACAGAAATATGTGAAGATGCCCCTCCCAAAGATTCTGACCCAGACATCCCCCATGATTGTTTTGAACAGATGAAGATGGAAACAACCCATCTTCCTACAGTACATGAAACGGCTCTGCCAGATCCTGACTGCACACTGTTTGTGGATGGCTCCAGATTTGCAGATGAACAAGGAAGATACCACACTGGATTTGCAGTGACCACAGTAGATCAGGTACTTCAAGCATCCCCACTTCCTGCGTCTATGTCTGCTCAAGAAGCTGAACTAAAAGCCCTCACTGTAGCATGCCAAATGTTTGAAGGGAAGCGTGTTAATATTTATACCGATTCAAGATATGCCCTGGGCGTAGCACATGATTTTGGATTAATATGGAAAACAAGATGTTTTCTAACAGCAACCGGTACACCAGTTAAACATGGTACAGCTATCAAGGAATTGATGGATGCTTTACTCCTTCCTGAAGAAGTGGCCATACTGAAAGTAAAGGCCCATGGAAGACGGAATTCGGAAGAAACATGTGGCAATCATAAAGCTGACCAAGCTGCCAAAGATGCTGCATGTCAATCAAGGGAAGTGGACAGAAAAGTGTCCGGTGAGGAAATTACTATTTTTCCCATGCAAACCTTACCTACGGACCTCAAGTTTTTGAAGGAACAGCAAGCAGCTGTAAGTCCCGAAGAAAAGCAAAGCTGGAAACAGAAGGGAGCGACCTTACAGGATGGAATATATACTAGTAATCTCAAATTTTGTCTGCCTAAATGTATGTATCCGGCTGTGGTTCAATGGGCCCACGGAGCAGCGCACTTGTCTAAGACCCTCATGAACTCTTTAATTGCTAAATATTTCGAAGCACCAGGTATTACCACTCTGACTAAAAACTACTGTAAGTCTTGTGCTATCTGTGCCAAGTGCAATCCGGGAAAATTGGAGAAAGTTTTCCCCAAACATCTGGCGAAGCCACACTACCCATTCCAGAGAGTCCAAATTGACCATATTCAGATGCCAAAGAGTGGCCGGTATGAATATGCCCTAGTTATGGTGGACATGTTCTCAGGATGGCCAGAAGCTTTCCCGGTTACTAATATGACCGCCAAGACCACTGCCAAGCGGTTGCTCACTGAAATTGTCTGTAGATATGGAGTTCCTGAAGTGATTGAAAGTGACCAGGGCCCGGCTTTTACAGCACTAGTAACTAAGGAAGTCTGGGCAGCACTAGGGGTGACCCTTGCATTTCACACACCCTATCACCCACAAAGTAGTGGTAAGGTAGAACGTATGAATGGCACCTTAAAAGCCAGAATGCTTAAGATGGCCCAAGAAACTAACCTACCCTGGCCAGAGAGTCTCCCCATAGCTCTATTTAGTGTCAGGTACACACCAAGAGGGAAGTTTAACCTGTCTCCCTATGAGATTTTGTTTGGTTCAGCCCCTAGGTTAGGTTGTTACTTTCCTCAACAACTCCAACTGCAATCAGATGTTATGGTTAATTATGTGACTGCTCTTTCCCAAGTTTTAAACAAGATACATGCCCAAGTGTTTTCTTCCATTCCAGATCCAGAGTCTGATACAGGCACACACAAGTTGCTCCCTGGTGATTGGGTTCTGGTTAAGAAGTTCGTGAGAAAACATACCCTTGAACCCAGATATGATGGTCCGTTCCAAGTCCTTCTAACCACAACTACCTCAGTTAAATTGGCTGGAAAGAACTCTTGGATACATGCTTCACACTGCAAGAAAGTTCCAGCTCCAGAGGAACCAGATCCTGTTATAACATGAATTTTGTGTATTTGTTCTTGCTGCTAGGTCTGATAAAGGCCCAACAAGTCGCTATAACCAAAGACAATCATGTTTATACATTTTGGTACAATTCCTCTAATACACGGGTAGCCACATTTGCATTTGATTATTGTGATATCGTAAACTGTACTTTTCCACCAGCGTTGTTGTCAACAGTGTACAAAGATATACCTAACATTAAGGACCCATACATATGTGTGACTAATGACTACTGGGGATATGAGTGTAGTTCATGGAAGGCAGCAGGGTGGAATACAGGGCCAGCCTGGGGCTATAGACCACAAAGTGCCTTAGACAGATTAGATAAAAATGGGGAGTCCTTACTGAAAAGAATGACGTTCAGGAAACCAGGGGGGGCGACACCTATGAAACTAGCCTTAAACATAGAACACCCCAGTCCTGGAGATGCTGGACAATATGTAATGGGAATGTACTGGAAGGGAGGAGGTTCATACAATAAACAGGGAACCTTTTACTTACAGGACATGTATGACTCACCTGAATGGGTAGGAGCCACACACATGACTATTAATCCTCTTAAGCCACATATCAAAACTCTAAAAGAGATGATAGCTATAGCTAACCCCACGTATGAGGACACTATGGCTGTAGAAACGGGTTTCTCTGACACTAACTTATGGCTTGAGTGGATGAAATATAATGCTAACAAACACAACAGATCTAACTGCTATGTCTGTGGAGGAGCGAGGCCTCACTTAGGTACTGTCCCTTTGAACATACCTCCGGAGATAGAGATGTGTTTCCTAAGTCTCTATACTATACTTAAAACCAACCGGACGGAATATGGATCATGGATAAAGGAATACCCAGTTGTCCTTAAAGATGTCAAGCCAGATAAAGGTATCACCATATATCCAGGGAACTACACTTGTTATGGTATATATGATGGGGTAGGCCAATTCTTTGGTAATTTCACTGGTAAGTACTGTGCCACATATAGCCCAATTCCAGTTGCCTTTATCCAACAACACATAAGATCCCTTGGAGATATATATTGGATTTGTGGGGATATGCAGATTAGAACCAGATTGGAAGGCGTATGGTGGGGAGAATGTGCTCTAGCTAAGGTAATTATGCCTATACACATAATCTCTGACGGACACCAAGATACCCCAGGTACGTTACACCAATACTCTAGAATAAAGAGAGATACTCCTGTAAAAGGCAGTTTTGATCCCCATATTTATATAGATACCATAGGAGTGCCAAGGGGGGTGCCAAATGAATTTAAAGCAAGAGATGAAGTGTCCGCAGGGTTTGAATCTATTTTTCCAATCATCACGGCCAATAAAAATTTAAATTGGATTAATTACATCTATTATAACCAACAACGTTTTGTAAATTATACAAGAGATGCCCTCCAGGGTTTGGCGGAACAATTACAAGCTACTTCCCAGATGACCTTCCAGAATAGACTGGCCTTAGACATGATTCTGGCAGAGAAAGGGGGAGTATGTAAAATACTCCCAGACACCATGACATGCTGTACCTATATCCCAGATAATACAGGCCCTAATGGTAAGGTAACGTTGGCAATAGAAAAGTTAAAAAGTTTATCCAATGAACTGAAAAGGAATTCTGGGGCCACAGATCCATGGGAAAGATGGTTTGGATGGATGTCTGGATGGCAAGGTGCTCTGGCCCAAATAGGTGTTGCCATTTTAATAACGATACTCATCCTCGCTCTTCTTGTTTGTTGTGTATTACCTTGTCTTAAGAAATGCCTACAAAAGACAGTTGATCAGACAGTCGACCAGACCACCCCGACCTTCCTTCACCAAGAGATTGATGACATAGACCGTGATACACCACATACACCCTTACAGTCCCACCGCACTAAATCAATAGCTACTTCTTCTTAAGGACATTCAGGGATAGCGTCTGTCTCTACGGGCAGAAGTCTGGCGCGGAAGAAGTAGTGGACAAGCTGCTATGGGTAACCCGCACAGTGAAGCGTTCGAGGCCTGTTCAGACAGATGTGCAAGATAGCCTTTTGTTATTTTTCTATAGGGACAGTATTAGAGTTAGAGATAGTAGTTATTAGTAAAATAGCCATTTTAAGGGGGGACTGTTGTGGACAGAAGAATTAAACCAAAATAGCTATTTACTAATGTCTATTTATTCTGTGTTCACTATGTTAAAACTGGCTGCTAGAGTAAATATTCCCTTCCCCCTTTATGGTTCAGTCATTATTTCCTCTGCAAGTTTCTTGTTACACATTCTTGTGTTAATAGGTAGCCTCCTTTGCTAACTCCTCCCCCACTTCCTTTGTGCCAATTCCACGTGCAACAAAATGGAGAATCACTGTTAAAGTAACAAAGAAACTACTCACTTCCCCTTTCTTCATGTATCCAAGCCAGAGCTGGAATATGGGGGGAAGAGCTCTGTAATGATGACATCACATTCTGTAGGGTAGGACCCTTTTTGACTGTTAACCAATTGTTGAATTGATATTGTATGTTTAAACTGTGACGTATTTTTGCTTTAAGAAGGAGACCCCCCTCTGGGGAATAAAGCATTCCTTAGTATTTCACTGATCAGAAACTTTGTCTCCGGTGTGAATTACTTCTAGGGAAAGCGTGCACGCATTCAATCAATCAATTTGGAAGGTGTAGATAGACAAATAATCAAAGTTTTCTTTGATCCAAAACACTACTAGACCCCCGGTCTCTATTCTGCTCTGTGTCAGTGTGTATCATGGTCTCTGAGGACGGGGAACAGTCTCTATTCTGCTCTGTGTCAGAAGGCTTTGAGTACAGGTGTCAATGTTAGGTGATTTCTGCCCTTTATGGATTAAAACCAGACTCTGCATCAACTGTGTAATTTTCCATGGGAGTTTTGCCATGGATCCCCCTCCGGCATGCCACAGTCCAGGTGTTAGTCCCCTTGAAACAACTTTTCCATCACTTTTGTGGCCAGAAAGAGTCCCTGTTGGTTTTAAAATTCGCCTGCCCATTGAAGTCAATGGCGGTTCGCGAACATTTGTGGAAGTTCGCGTTCGCCATTCGCGAACCGAAAATTTCGGGTTCGCGACAACACTAGTTTAGACATTATTGGCTGTGTGTTGAGTTATTTTGAGGGGACAGCAAATTTACACTGTTATACAGGCTGTACACTTACTACTTTACATTGTAGCAGAGTATAATTTCGTCAGTGTTGTCAACTGAAAAGATATAATATAATATTTACAAAAATGTGAGGGGTGTACTCACTTTTGTGAGATACTGTGTGTGTATATATATATATATATATATAACCACAACATTAAAACCACCTCGTTAATATTGCATAGGTCCTACCTAAACAGCTCTGATGCGTCGATGCATGGACTCCACAAGACCTCTGAACATGTCTTGTGGTATCTGGCCCCAAGACATTAGCAGCAAATAATTTAAGTCCTTCAAATATCGAGTTGAGGCCTCCATAGATCGGATTTGTTATTCCAGTACATCCCACAATCAGATTTTGGGGGCCAAGACAACACATTGAAATCTTTGTCATGTTCCTCAAGCCATTCCTGAACATTTTTTACAGTGTAGTAAGGTGCATTATCCTGCTGAAAAAGACCACTGACATCATAGAACACAATTGCAATAAAGGGATGTACCTGGTTTGCAGCTATCTCTACATATGTTGTACATGTCAAAGTAACATCTACATGAATGCCAGGACTCAAGATTTCCTGCTTACTTCCCATAGCGCATCCTGATGCCATCTCTTTCCAAGGTAAGCCATGCACATGCACACGGCCATCCACCAATGAGTCTTGGGTGCCCATGACCCTGATGGTGGTTCACCCTTTGTCTTTCCTTTCACCACTTTTGGTAGGTACTAGACACTGCATGCCAGGAACACCACAAAAGACTTGCTATTCTGGAGATGCTTTGACCCTGTTGTCTAGTCAACGCTATTTGGCCCTTGCAAAGTCACTAATATATTTTTGTATGCCCTTTTTTGTGCTTACAACACATGAAATTCAAGAACTGATTGTTCACTTGCTGCCTAATATATTCCACTCCTTAACAGGTGTCAGTGTAATGATATAATGAATGTTATTTACCTCACAGGTCAGTGGTTTTATTGTTGTGAATAATTAGCAAATGTATTTATGTATGTGTGTATATGTGTAATATATATATATATATATATATATATATATATATATATATATATACATATATATAGTGCAATAAATTAATGAATACCAGAGAAAGGAGATATGTGTGATGATAAGGAGAAAGCAGAGGCAGTTCCAAAACAAAGAAAGAGTCTAGAGCAGGGGTAGGCAACCTTTTAGAAGCACTGAGCCAAAATAAGATAATGGTGTAATTTGTTTCGATCCGAATGTGAATTCGGACAAATTTCGGGCAATTTCGGACATTCAGGTACTCCGAATGTCCAAATAGATGAATTGCCGAATTGCCGAATGGTTGAAGTCCCGGATTTCGGAAATTACCGAAGTTCCGAAGCACAGTATTGCCTAATAACTAATATACTTACCCAGTGGAAGAATGAAGAATGTTACACTGTATACAATTTTAAATAAAAAGTATACAAACATAGCCAGGATTCAGCTGTAAGCATTTGCAACACTTACAACAATCAAGTAACATACATTCATATACAACTTACTTACTTACTTACTTAGCCAGTCAGTGTAATGACAGGAATGAATAAGTAGATAACTCCCACGGTATTAGGGAGCTATCTACTAAAAGGCTGAAATACCTAAATTGGTCTTTCAGCCAAATTTACTAATACTAAGTAAACATTACTTAGTATAAGTAAATTATGCCCCTACTCGCTATACCGCGAGTAGGGGCATGTCTATTAAACAGCGAGCAGCCTACTGCTGCTCACTTTAAAAAAAAAAAAGGTACTCCCCACCCGAGCCCCCACCCGTGGGGGCTTCTTACCTGAAGGGGGGACCTATTCCCCCCTGGCTCCCACCGATGAACGGCGGGTGGGGGCCCTACAGTAAAATAAGGGGGGTACCTAATGTCCTCCCCCTGGCCCCCACCCCTGAGCGGCGGGTGGGGGCCCTAAATACTAATAGTGGGGACCTAATGTCCTCCCCCCTGGCCCCCACCTCTGAGCGGTGGGTGGGGACCCTACAGTAAAATTAGGGGGGGACTAAAGTCCTCCCCCCTGACCCCCACCCCTGAGCAGTGGGTGGGGTCCTTAAATACTAATAAGGGGGGACCTAATGTCCTCCCCCTGGCCCCCACCCCTGAGCAGTGGGTGGGGGCCCTAAATACTAATAGGGGGGACCTATTGTCCTTCCCCCCTGGCCTCCACCTCTCAGCAGCGGGTGGGGGCCCTAAATAAAAATGTTACCCCTCCCCAGGTGACTAGCGCCATCAGACTCTCTCCTAGTCTTCAATCGTTTAAGAAGTGCCCCCACCCACCTTTAGGAAAGCTTATGGCCTACCAGAGTAACCTCTACCTTGCATACCTGTCTCTTGCTCCCCCCTAAAGGGCAGCACTGTACTCTCTCCTCCAGCTCTGCTTTACTCCCACCTTATTTGATTGCTATTTCCTGTCCTATTGTGTTTTATACCCCACCTCCTATGGAATGTAAGCTCATTTGAGCATGGTCCTCTTCAACCTATTGTTTCTGTAAGTTTTCTTGCAATTATCCTATTTGTAGTGAAATCCCCCCTCTCATAATATTGTAAAGCCCTACCGAATCTGTTGGCGCTGTATAAATGGTAATAATAAATAAATAAATTCCATTATAATTTTTCAACAAATTGTGTCATCAATAAACTCAATAAATGAGGAACATCGAGCACCATAATAACCTATGCCTCTTGCCTGTTCTCTTAACCTTAAGTATTTTTTATGAATTAATGTACCTTTATACAACATTAATGTTATTATTAAAAAAAAAAAATAGTACATACCGTATATACTCGAGTATAAGCCGACCCGAATATAACTTGACTTGAGTATAAGACTAGGGTGGAAAATGCAGCAGCTACTGGTAAATTTCTAAATAAAATTTGATCCTAAAAAAATTATATTAATTGAATATTTATTTACAGTGTGTGTATATAATGAATGCAGTGTGTGTATGAGAATGCAGTGTGCGTGTATGAGAATGCAGTGTGTGTGTGTGTATGAGTGCAGTGTGTGTGTGTATGAGTGCAGTGTGTGTGTATGAGTGCAGTGTGTATGAATGCAGTGTGTGTGTGTGTATGAATGCAGTATATGTGTGTGTGTGATGCAGAGTGTGATGCAGAGCCTTGGTGGGGGGTTATTTTTTAATTATTATGTTAATATTGTTTTTTGTTTCATTCATATTTTTTGTATTATTATTATTATTTTTTTTTTTTTTTATTATTTTTATTTTTTATTATTTTTTTTTTTTTTATTATTTTTTTATTTTATTATTTTTTTATTATTTTATTATTATTATTTATATATATACATTTTTTGTACCCCCTCCCAGCTTCCTAGCTGGCCAGGGAGGGGGCTCTCACTCCCTGGTGGTCCAGCGGCATTGGTAGTTCAGTGGGGGGAAGATGGGTGCTGGCAGGGAGCACTTACCTCTCCTGCAGCTCCTGTCAGCTCCCTTCTCCTCCGTGACAGTCCGGTCAGCTCCCCTGTCAGCTCACAGTGTAAGTCTCGCGAGAGCCGCATTATGACCCCGCGGCTCTCGCGAGACTTACACTGGGAGCTGACAGAGGTGCTGAACGGACCGGCGCAGAGGAGAAGGGAGCTGACAGGAGCTGCAGGAGAGGTAAGCGCTCGCTGCCAGCCCCCTGTCTGTATTATGGCAATATAAATTGCCATAATACAGACAGTGACTCGAGTATAAGACAAGTTGGGGTTTTTCAGCACAAAAAATGTGCTGTAAAACTCGTCTTATACTCGAGTATATACAGTATGTAACATATGTATCTTACATATGCATATTACATTTTATCCTGGCAGATTTCAGCAACATTTCATAGACCTGTGGATCTATGTCTATGTCTATTTTACCCTAGACATGTGTATATTACATTTTACCCTGGCAGATTTCAGCAAAATTTCCTAGATTTCAGATACAATTCTAATTTAAAAAATCAGACAGCAATGAGATTCCTTATAAAACCCACAAAACGGATGGAAGACAGAGGGAGGTATTAAAAAAAAATGTCAATGTTTAAAATAAAGGGCGTTGGATAGAGCTGGAAGGAGTGCTTGGAGGGAGGGGACACTGAAGCTAACCTTGCAGACTCACTTCCTGCAAGGGAAAAACTCAATACATCTGTCACCCGCAATCAGTGGGTCCTTAGGACACATGTAATTTTTGCACAGGATTGATATTAGATAGCACAGAACATAAGTTCCAGGTGCTGGTGGTGCAACTAGCCCCAGTACAAAAATGTAGATTACTCTGTTTGTGTAGGGTTTTAACCAGAAAGACTCCACTCCAATGTGGGAAGACAGGACTTACTCTAAGGACTACAATAAATTGTCCCCACCAACCGCTGGGAGTTCATCCACTAAATAAATAGTAAAATATATTATTGATCTTTCATAAACACCAAATTAGAGCATCTCCCATAATGCTCTTACAACCACAATGCTGGCAAAGAATCAAGGGAGATGTAGTACACAAAATCTGGGGTGCCGAAGGTTGCCTATCCCTGTATATTGTGTATATTGGCTTCCCTTTCAAATAAATGTGTGGTTCTAAAATTTAACTGTACTGCAGTGGATCCTAAAGGAGTTGCAAACCTCTCTGTCACAGGAAGCTTTATGTCATTAAAGTTCCCATCGCCATTCAGTCACTGCTTCCGTACTCGTTATGCTCTTCTGCCATTTACAACAATTAACATGCATATTTACACTGACCCTGAGCTAAATAAATGACCCTAATCTGCTTATCATGGATCCAAGGTTGGAGTGGGACTTGTCAACCTCTCTGAGGATCACACACACAGGTCTAGGAAATGGCCTGACAGCTGGAACAGGAAGCCTGCAATGATTTGCATTTTAACAGACAATGAAATGTGCTGTTGTACAAGAACTGTTTGTAGGATATTAAGAGCATGTAAACTGTTTTATACTCACAGGCAAAGATATATCAACTACATAATCGCATATCAGTGAGGTACACTGTACCTATCTATAGGGATCTATAGTTATATTTTTCATGCATATAGTTTATAGCATCTTAGAACATAAAGGGACACTTACAGGATGAGTCACTAAAGTGAATCTCACATTTAAGGTCCAAATAGCCAAAGCAGAAAAAAAATCTTTAGCCTTGAGCTTCTTTAACCTTACATATGAAATTCACTTTCAATTCTCACTTTAGTGAATAATCCTGTCAGTGTTGGATATGACAACATTTTTATTGCTTTATTGTTATTGGTCTTTAATAAATGGTAATGTTCATATAAATATAAAAAAACATATTTGCATGCACTCCCACTGGTATTTCAAGACTTAACATGTATATATATGAGACAATCCATTTTTTTTCTATGTATATACAGTTCAGGTATCCAGGTGCTGAGGATTGTTGGGTCCAGTTTATCACTAGCTGGATGAAATGTGTTATATCGCTGAATAAACACAATTGATAAAATACTGTGACACTCACCTCGTATGGAAAGGAAGTGGTAATAGTGAGAGGCGCTTGTGCTCTACCAAATTACTGCATTGCAGACACTGACAATTCCACATTCCAGTTTATTCTTAGATTACATAATGCAACCACTATATTTGTGTTTTATGTTTAGGCATTCACTACTGATAACATTATTTGTCATCTGTTTTTCTTATCATTTATAGGAAAACAAAATCATATATATACATGAATGTTTCATATATACAGTATCTCCAAAAAGTGAGTACACCCCTTACATTTTTGTAAATATTTTATTATATTTTTTCATGTGACAACACTGAAGAAATGACACTCTGCTACAATGTAAAGCAGTAAGTGTACAGCCTGTATAACATTGTAAATTTGGTGTCCCCTCAAAATAACTCAACACACAGCCATTAATGTCTAAAATGTCAACAAAAGCAAGTACACCCCTAAGTGGAAATGTCCAAATTGGGCCCAAAGTGTCAATATTTTGTGTGGCAACCATAATTTCCCAGCACTGCCTTAACCCTCATGGGCATGGAGTTCACCAGAACTTCACAGGTTGCCACTGGAGTCCTCTTCCACTCCTCCATGACAACATCATGGAGCTGGTGGATGTTTGAGACCTTGTACTCCCCCACCTTCCATTTGACGATGCCCCACAGATGCTCAATATGGTTTAGGTCTAGAGACATGCTTGGCCAGTCCATCACGTTTACCTTCAGCTTATTTGAATCCCAGGGAATCCCAGGGATGGATTACAGGAATGAACCCAGAAAGCCCAGCATAAAGAAAACCAGACATAGAATAGAAAATCAAAAACCAAGAAAAACTAAACAAGAATTGTAACAAGAGTACTGGATACTAGAAGCCAAGGCCAGACATCTACACAGAACAGAGCAGGACGTGACAGTTCTTTGCCATGAGGTGCCATGTTGAACATCCAGTGACCAGTATGAGAGAGTGTGAGAGCGATAACACCAAATTTAAAGGGTCACTATAGGGTCAGGAACACAAACATATAGTGTTGACACCACCATCTAGCCCACTGGGCCCCTCATGCCTCCATAAATATAGTAAAAATCTTACTGTATTCAAGCCTGAAGCTGTAACTCTGCATGCTGTTAGACTCAGAAAAACAATTAGTCTGCTGACATCATCAGAAGTGGTAGCCTGATCCAATCACAATGCTTCCCCATAGGATTGGCTGAGACTGACAAAGATGCAGATCGAGGCAGAGCCAGCACAATTCAAACACAGCCCTGGCCAATCAACATCTCCTCAGAGAGATGCATTGAATCAATGAATCTCTATGAGGAAAGTTCAGTGTCTGCATGCAGAGGGAGGAGACATTGAATGTTTGCATGCATTTTAGGCAGCCATGACCCAGGAAGGATCTCTAACAGCCATTTAAGGAGTGGTCAGTGAAGTTATCACTAGGCTGTAATATAAACACTGGATTTTCTCTGAAAAGACAGTGTTTACAGCAGAAAGCCTGAAGGTAATGATTCTACTCACCAGAACAAATTCAATAAGCTGTAGTTGTTCTGGTGACTATAGTGTCCCTTTTACACACCTGCTCCCCATTCACAACTGAGACCTTGTACCACTAACGAGTCACATGACACCAGGGAGGGAAAATGGCTAATTGGGCCCAATTTGGACATTTCCACTTAGGGGTGTACTCACTTTTTGTTGCCAACAGTTTAGACATTAATGACTGTGTGTTGAGTTATTTTGAGAGGACTGCAAATTCACACTGTTATATAGGCAGTACACTTACTACTTTACATTGTAGCAGAGTGTCATTTCTTCAGTGTTGTTACATGAAAATACATAAAAAAAATATTTACAAAAATGTGAGGGGTGTACTCACTTTTGTGAGATACTGTATATATGATCTCAAAACAAAAGCACATGGAGAGACAAAATAATATAACAAAAGCCAGGTGCAAACCATATGAACACTCCCTTAAATGTTTAAAATGTACAAATATCTATTGAATATAGAATGCACTCTAGATAAATCGCACTATATAAATCGGCACCAACTTGCTGCCTTTGTCAAGGCAGCCAGTTGGTGCTGAAACGTTGGGGGGTTTGTTGACTTGTGTTTCTGTCTTGTGGCTTGTAAGGAATTTTTCTTGGTTATTTACCATTGTCTTATTATATTTGCCCTTGCTTCTGTCATTGTGTTTATTTATTTTTCTTGTATATGTTTTTTGGTACTTTTTACATAATAAAATTAAGTTTTTTGCGATTTATATATCGTGCATTCTATATTCTATAGATACTGTATATATGAAACATTCATGTATACATATGATTTTGTTTTCCTATAAATTATAAGAAAAACAGAAACATAGAAACATAGAAACATAGAATGTGACGGCAGATAAGAACCAGCCCATCTAGTCTGCCCAGTTTTCTAAATACTTTCATTAGTCCCTGGCCTTATCTTATGGTTAGGATAGCCTTATGCCTATCCCACGCATGCTTAAACTCCTTTACTGTGTTAACCTCTACCACTTCAGCTGGAAGGCTATTCCATGCATCCACTACCCTCTCAGTAAAGTAATACTTCCTGATATTATTTTTAAACCTTTTTCCCTCTAATTTTAGACTATGTCCTCTTGTTGTGGTAGTTTTTCTTCTTTTAAATATAGTCTCCTATTTTACTGTGTTGATTCCCTTTATGTATTTAAATGTTTCTATCATATCCCCCCTGTCTTGTCTTTCCTCCAAGCTATACATGTTAAGATCCTTTAACCTTTCCTGGTAAGTTTTATCCTGCAATCCATGAACCAGTTTAGTAGCCCTTCTTTGAACTCTTTTTTTAAGGTATCAATATCCTTCTGAAGATATGGTCTCCAGTACTGTGTACAGTACTCCAAGTGAGGTCTCACCAGTGTTCTGTACAATGGCATGAGCACTTCCCTCTTTCTACTGCTAATACCTCTCCCTATACAACCAAGCATTCTGCTAGCATTTCCTGCTGCTCTATTACATTGTCTGCCTACCATTAAGTCATCAGAAATAATCACCCTAAATCTCTTACCTCAGATGTTGAGGTTAGGACTCCATCAAATATTCTGTACTCTGCCCTTGGGTTTTTACGTCCAAGATGCATTATCTTGCACTTATCCACATTAAATGTCAGTTGCCACAACTCTGACCATTTTTCTAGTTTACCTAAATCATTTGCCATTTGGCTTATCCCTCCTGGAACATCAACCCTGTTACATATCTTAGTATCATCAGCAAAAATACATAACTTACCATCAAGACCTTCTGCAATATCACTAATAAAAATATTAAAGAGAATGGGTCCAAGTACAGATCCCTGAGGTACCCCCCTGGTGACAAGCCCAAGCTTCGAATATACTCCATTGACTACAACCCTCTGTTGCCTGTCACTCAGCCACTGCCTTACCCATTCAACAATATTGGAATCCAAACTCAAAGATTGCAGTTTATTAATAAGCCTTCAAATAATAACAAATAATGTTCTCAGTTGTGAATGCTTAAACATAAAAACACAAATATAGTGGTTGCAGTATGTAATCTAAGAATAAACAGGAATGTGTAATTGTCAGTGTATGCAAGGCAGTAATTTGACAGAACAGAAGCGCCTCTCACTATTACCATTTCTTTTCCTTACGAGGTGAGTGTCACAGTATTTTATCAATTGTGTTTATTCGGCGATATAACACATTTCATCCAGCTAGTGATAAACTGGACCCAACAATCCTCAGCACCTGGATTAACACGCAGAAAGTAACATATGGTTTGTCACTTGAACAGGACTGTACAGTATGCTGGTGTTTTATAAATAAACTGATAATAAATGCCTGGCAGCCATAGTTGATAAAATATGTTTTGCGAAAAAGAGAGATTTTCAGAAGATGTTGTATAAAAGAAATAGAGTATATTGGAAGCAATGACTGCTATAGGGAAAACAATGCATCTCTGGGAATTAGTTTGTGATTGCTAATTAAAAGTTAGGCATAGATGATACAATCAATTTTATTATAACTTTGATACTTGTCTACATCCTGCCTTAAGTGTTAGTCTATGTCTTAATACTTTATTTTGTTTTATTGGTTATGCTGTATCCCAATCCAAATGTTAAAGGACCACTCCAGCACTAAAACCATGTCATGTCAACAAAGTGGTCATAATGTTATTACCATTAATTGTTAAACCTTTTTCAAATGGATTTCCTCAGGTACCAGTCCAGCTTCCCCTCCTTTACAAACATGATAACTCCTACCACTGCTGCTTAACCAAATGCTGGGGGCAGATTTTTTTTTTTTAATCCAGGCCTGGAGTTGAATTCTTCTAGCCTGGAGTTGCCACATTAGGTTTGGATTTCAGCCATGCAGCAGAGTACGGCCTGGTGGAAATCCAGACCAATTTCAAGCTTGTTTGGGGCTGGAATTACAAAATGCAGACAATGGTGAATTCCATCACCAATGTTTAGATTATGCAGTGTCAATTGCCCCATATGCAGGCAAATGTTTTTTTTAACATTCGGTTTGGGGCCATTTGGAATTTAGTGGATAACCCCGTTGGTGTTCTAGGAACGTGTTCTAGGAAACTTCATGAAATAAAAGTTTTTATGGTTCTATAAGTGCTACTAGCTCACCTTTGTAAAATACCAACATTTATGATTTTACTAAAATGTTGTTCCCTATAAAAAAGCTATTGAAAACAGATGACAAAATGCCACTATTGTGACACTTTTGTAACAGATTGTTAGACATCAATTGTAGTAGTTATTCTGTCAGGTACTTTCACAAATCATATGTCTTTTTTAAACATTTCTTAAAGTTCCAGAAAATATAATTTGATTGTGGATATACCCTATTGTGAAAAGCATTTGCCTAGAATGTGACAACAAAATTGTCAATTTTATTAAATGCATAGTAATCAATATTGCAGTTTTTTATGTTAGATGGTACCAAGAAAGACTTTTTAGTTCTATACTTTGTATATGCTTTCTTTTTCCAAAAAACACAATTTAGGATTATATTATTAAGTGTTCTTGCATAGCAAGACCACTTAATGTTATCTCACATATATATTATTATTCTTATTATAGCCAAATTTACCACCCTAACTCCTCCCACAGTTTTTACACTACAGTGATATACAGTGACTAGACAGTAATATACCGAAACCTGCGGATTGTTCCCGATTGGTGTGCTATTACTTTGTCGAACGTTTCGCCAAATGGTTCACAGAATATCGTCGTTCTTGTGGCGAAATTGGTCCCATAGGAATGAATGGCAAAATGTTCAAAACTAGAGTGGGAGCTGAAAAATCAGGACATGATTTCTAAACTGCCACCACTCCCTCATTTTTAAGCCCACCTACACAAATCTTATATCAAAACGTTCAGCTATCCCTGCTGCCACTAAGAAATGTCCACTGCTAAGCCATAGTCCTGATAGTTTTCACAATATGACTATTTGTTTGCAACTCACACCATCCATTGTCATTCATTGAAACTCCACTCCAGCCAGCATAAACTTGAAGGGCAATTTCTAAACTGTGACTGTGCCTTTATTTTTAATACTTCAGAGACATACTATGCATCAGAATGTAAGTATGGGTCTTGTGATTCTCACAATATAAAGCTCTTCGCTGTAGGACTTATAGTTTTTAAAATACGACCGTTTGAAGATGGCAACCGCCAAAATACTCTGACCTGTGCCAGGCTGCAGCAGCAAGTGATGTCATAGACAGGGCCTTTTGTACACCTGCTAATGTTTTTATAAATGTATGTTTTAATGTAAATGTGAAGCACTTTGGGCAACAACATTGCAATTAAATGTGCTATATAAACTGGTGGAGGCAAGAACACTTCACCCAATTTCCCCAGAAATTGAAGCTTTTCTAGTTATTATTATTATTAATAAAAATAATAATAATCATAATAATAATAATCATCAGCAACTGAAAAGCTGAGAAGAAAATGTTAATGTTAGTGATGCTTGTCTTATATTTCTAAACAACACATTTAGCATTGTTTTTACTATTTAATAAGCATGTCCTACATTTTATGTTGTATGTTTGGACTTTTAATATATCATGAAAAACACCAAAAGTTAGTTTTATACAAAACAGATTGTAGTAGATAAGACACGCTTATTTGTTATAATTAAATAATATTTTACCCATGTATGTCGAGAGAGGCTTTTCTTGCACTTTTAGTTTTAAGTAGAATTTTTAGTTATCCATTAATGCATAGATTGCTTGATAACTATGTTATCCGCTTTTAACCCCTTAAGGACACATGACATGTGTGACATGTCATGATTCCCTTTTATTCCAGAAGTTTGGTCCTTAAGGGGTTAAAGAGGGTTCCCCATTTTAATAATATAAGGTGGCTGTACAATAGAGAGGGGAAATAAGATATCTTATAATATGATAAAGTGCATTCTAAACTTAAAAACTCTAATTTAAAATGGTCTTATTTTTTAATTGTAGAGATGAGAAGAAGATCCTAATCTCCACAATAAAACCCATACTTGGTGATATCATCCTTAAGTAGTAGGTCCAATTTTATCTAATGCTAGTGGCTATAAAAACTGATTTCAAGCCCCTTTCAATAAAAAAAAAGAATAAATAAAAAATATGAGGCTAAAGGGTTATGTGAACATCACTTTAGCCTTGATTAAATGGACCTCCCTTTTTAATGAGGACACTCACATGGCAGACATGGGATCACAAGGTTGCTTTTAGCTGATATTGAAGAAAGAGGAGCTTTTTCTTGTTTGAGATCTAGACAACTATGGAAATCCACATTCATGCATGACCAGTCCCCCTTCCAAAAATATCAGAAACATTTTATTTCCTAGTTTACTTTTTCCTATCTTTTAGGGACTCATCCTATTCCTTACTATTCCACAGCGTTAAATCATGTTTTAAAATAAATATGTTTTTACTTTTCAAACTCATGAGAGCAAAATGAGTAGACAATTATGTGTTTAATATGTTTCTAGTGACATATAATTTGATGTGGGTTCAGTTGTGTGCCATCAACAAAATGGCAATTATTTCACTGTCATTTTACCACATATTTGAGCACTCAATGCCTGCTGATTAGTGGATGTAGGAACAAAATCTCTCAGTAAAGATACAAAAGTAACAACCACATTTTTTTTAAAAACAGTTAGTTTTTGATATATGCCCCACAGATCTCTTGAAACCAATTCTTCCAAAATATTGCTTCCCTCCTTATAACCTGTTTTCCAACCATACTACAGTTAATGGAGATTTTAACTTGGTCCTTAACCCCTTAAGGACACATGACATGTGTGACACGTCATGATTCCCTTTTATTCCAGAAGTTTGGTCCTTAAGGGGTTAAAGGATCACTATAGGCACCGAGACCACTTAAGTTCAATGAAATGGGTTGGGTGCCAGATCCCCCTGGTTTTAACACTGCAGCTGAAAACATAGCAGTTTTAGAGCTTGAGTGTTCCTTCACATAGGTTTGTTTTTCCCAAATCTATACATTTGGAAGAATGTAGAATGTAGAAAATCTAGAATTTTCTGCTCTTTAAAAAGACCAGAAATTGTGTATGCCATAATAAGTACTATTTAACATGATTTCTGAGAGTAATATTTATGTATACATGTATATTAATATGTAATATATGTGTGTTATTATGCCTATAATATTTACAAATGTATTAATATATGTGTATATGCATCATATGCCCAGAAATCACATTAATACATAACATCTACGTAATGGAGGCTTTGCACTTTTTGCACTTTTTACAGGATGGATGAGGGCGTTTGACCATGGAGGGGCACTGTGAAGATTTTTCGCACATGGCGCCTAAAGGCCTAAGGCCGGCCCTGTATATATACGAGCGTATAATTTTTTGGGCGAGGGGTCGATCTTGGGTGAGTTCCCACACTTTTTGCCCCAGGACTTGACTGCTCACTATACTGATATATCTTGTATTGCCTTATATGGTGGTTAGCTCCAGAGGTATTAGCTTGAAAGTTTACAGTTTGTGCTAACTATGACTATAGTAATTACACTTGATGCCTTCTCTCTTTCCAAAGCTTAATTTAGGTGTGATTCTAGTGAGCATGAAAACATGTCTGACTTCCCTGTGTTACGGCTCCCCGTGATTCTGATGGTGTGGCCGCATTGAAACATAGCGGCTAGGCCAACAGAAAAATATACTTAGCTTGGTTGCGGCCTCCTTCTATTCTGGTCCCCAGCGAGTAAGATGTTCCTAGAGACGCCAGCCGCTGTGGTTTCAGTTTTAATAGGAGACTTACCTCCGCCCCCATCAAAGATGGCTCCATTGTGCCTGCGATGTCATGTCATAGACGCGCACACACGTTTTCGGGTCAGAGGTCAGAGACAGCCAATTACAGCCTAAGGAGGGTTATGTAAACCCAAATGACCTTTTTGTCAGTGCCCTGTCGTGGTTTCCACTAGCTGGTTATACCAGAGTGTGTTGCTGATTGCGTTTTTTCTGGTATTTGACTTTGGCTTCCTTTTGACTTGCCTAATTTCTGGTATCCTTGACTTCTGGCTTTCCTCATCGTTGTGTATCTTTCTGTGTCCCTGACCTCGGCAAGTATTTTGACTATTCTGAGGTATGTTAAGTCCAGCCATTCTATGTTCTGGTTAGACATTATCCTTTTTCCTAGGTGTGATACTATTCTACGTGCTGGATCAACAATAATCCTGACACCCTGATGTTTAGCCTGAGATTAATTCTATAAAAATGTGCAGTTATTCTGTATACCATGTTACTGTATATTGTGATTGTGATTGTGGTACTTGTTGAAGCTGTCATGGCTCTGCAAGCATACGTGTTAATCTTGCTCACAAAAAAAGAAAAGAAAAGAAAAACTATTAAAAAAAAAACGTACAGGCAAAACAAAATGTACACAAAAAAAAAGAACTGTGACACACAAAAAAAATCCAACTGAGGTAGAAAAGGCCTTTATAAAGATTTATTGACAATTTGAAATCTCAGTAAGAACATTCAGAGTTCATACCTCTCTAACAGCCAAGTCACAAAACTTGCATGGGAACATTTGAGAATTGACTGTCAAAAAACTCTGATTGTTTAGTTAGGGGTAGGAATAGAAGGACTTTAGAAAGTCCTCCCATGTTTTTTTAAATGGGATCCCCACTAGCTAGCCTTGTCCACTGCCCAATTATATACCTGTAAGCAGGGGGGCAGTGGACAAGGCTAGCTAAGGGGGTCTTCTGACCACCTGTGCCTCACCTCCCCTTACAGGCTTCACCCTTGTAGATTGTCCAGTTAAGTAGTCAGTTGTAGTTGCCCAGTTGCTATTGGTTGTTTGTTTGTTTTTTGCATTTTTAGCATGTTTACATAATTTTGCAAGGACAACATTTGTTCAGTCCAAAACAAAAAAGGAATTCGGACAAATCAATTCAGACAAACCAATTTGTTTTTTTACATTCCTTAGTGTTGTGTATCATATGCAGTGGAATTATACTGAAATTTTACACAGCTGCTCTGAGGTTTGTAAACTCATCCACAACCTTATGAGTTTCATTCTAAGAAACAGATTCAAAATAATTGATGGAACTAGTAACAAACAGTGGCGTACACACAATCCATGGGGCCCCGTTGTGAAAATTGATCCGTACCTTCCCCCCCTACCCCCCTGGTGCTTACACTGCGCGGGGCGGGGCCGCAACACATAGCGGCGGGCACCTGGTGACCCCTGTGACCGCGGTATGTACGCCAGTGCATGCAGATACACATACACTTAAAGGACCATTATAGGCACTCAGATTACTTCAGCTCATTGAAGTAGTATGGGTGCCAGGTCCCTCTAGTTTTAAGCCTGCAGCTGAAAACATAGCAGTTTCAGAGAAACTGCTATGTTTCACTGAGGGCTAATCCAGCCTCTAGTAGCTGTCTCACTGACAGCCGCTAGAGGCACTTCCGCGATTCTCACTGTGAAAATTACAGTGAGAAGACACTGGACATCCATAGGAAAGCATTGAGTAATGCTTTCCTATGGGCGGTTTGAATGTGCGCACGGCTCTTGCCGCGCATGCGCATTCGGAGCTGAGAGGCGGATCGGGCCAGAGAGATCCCCAGCTCCAAGGGAGCCCAGCGCAGGAGAAAGTTAAGTGCTGAAGGGGTTTTAACCACACACACACACTCTCACGAACAGACGCATACACACTAGCAAACAGACACACTCATTTACTGACAGACACACACTCAGTGACAGACATACATACACACTCACTTACAAAACACACTCACTAACATAAACCAAACAGACTCACTAACAGACACACACAAACTAACACACTCAGTAATGGACACACAAAGTAACACACTCACTAACACACATACACTCACTGACACACAAACTAACACACACACACTGACACTCACTAGCAGACACACAATAGCAGACACACACAAACTAACACATAACTAACACACTCAGTAACAGACACACACACACACACATTAACACACATTCACTGACACACACAAACTAACACACTCACTGACACTCACTAGCAGACACACACTCAATAACATAAACGCACTAACAGACACACACAAACTAACACACAAACCTACACACTCAGTAACAGACACACACAGTAACACACTCACTGACACACACACAGACATACACACACACTGACACACAAACTAACACACACAATGACACTCACTAGCAGACACACACTCAATAGCAGACACACAGGAACTAACACACAACTAACACACTCAGTAACAGATGAACACACACAGTAACACACACTCAATGACACACAAAAACTAGCACACTCACTGACACTCACTAGCAGACACACACTCAATAACAGACACTCAATAGCAGACACACACAAACTAACACACAGCTAACACACTCAGTAACAGACACACACACACACAGTAACACACACTCACTGGCACACTCACTGGCACTCACTATCAGGCACACACTCAATAGCAGACACACACTAACAGACACACACAAACTAACACACAAACCTACACACTCAGTAACAGACACACACAGTAACACACTCACTGACACACACACACATACACACACACTGACACACAAACTAACACACACACGGACTAACACACAACTAACACACTCAGTAACAGATGCACACACAGTAACACACACTCAATGACACACAAAAACTAGCACACTCACTGACACTCACTAGCAGACACACACTCAATAACAGACACTCAATAGCAGACACACACAAACTAACACACAACTAACACACTCAGTAACAGACACACACACACACACAGAAACACACACTCACTGACACACTCACTGGCACTCACTATCAGGCACACACTCAATAGCAGACACACACTAACAGACACACACAAACTAACACACAACTAACACACTCAGTAACAGACAAACACACACAGTAATACACTAACAGACACACACAAACTAACACAGTAACACACTCACTAACACACACACACTTACTGACACACAAACTAACAGACACACCCTGACACTCACTAGCAGACACCCACAAACTAACACACAACTAACCCACTCAGTAACAGACACACACACATTAACACACATTCACTGACACACAAAAACTAACACACTCACTAACACTAGCAGACACACACTCAATACCAGAAACACACTAACATACACAAACTAACACACAACTAACACACTCAGTAACAGACACATACAGTAACACACTAAAAGACAAACACAAACTAACACACTCAGTAACAGACACACACAGTAACACACTCACACACACACTCACTGACACACAAACTAACACACACACACACTGACACTCACTAGCAGACACACACAAACTAAGTAACACACAACTAACACACTCAGTAACAGACACACACACAGTAGCACACACTCACTGATACACAAAAGCTAACACACTCACTGACACTCACTTGCAGACACACACTCAATAACAAACACACACTAACAGACATTCACAAACTAACACACTCAGTAACTGACACACACAGTAACACTCACAGACACACACACACTAACACGCTCACATTTTTTTTTAATTTAGTCCCCCAGCCTCCCTAACTTTGGGAGTGCTGAGGGTATTCTAGCTTTCCCTGGGGTCCAGTGGGGCTGCTGGGTGGCTGCTCATTGCAGGCAGCAAGGGAGCACTGATCCTCCTGTTCAGCTCCCTCGCGCGCAGCTTACTGATGCCGGAGCCTGAGTAACATCATATTCCGGCTCCGGCATCACTGTGGTATGCACGAGGGAGATGGGTAGAGAGAGCTCAGGGTAGAATGCTCCCTCGCGCCCGCCCGCCAAGTGACACCATTGACAGCCTCGGGGGGCCATGAGGTGGCCAGCTCCTGGGCCCCCCAGGAGAAGAGGCTGGCAAAATGTGGCCGCACTGGTATAGATACCCGGGTAGCAGGGCGGCCGGGCCCCCTAGTGGGCCGGGCCCGGTCACAGCTGTGACTCCTGCGACCGCGGTATGTACGCCAGTGGTAACAAACTAGTATCTAGAATGTGTTTTTCTGGTCAGAGGCTATGTGGTCAAAGCCTGGAAGGAGAAGAAAGTAATTTTTGTTAGAAATAAACATGTTAATAAACAATTAATGTGCTATATGAAGTGTAATATATTACATCAACATTTCAAAACATATATTACAAATACATAATATTCGACATGACATGGCTCTTTTGAGTCAGTTCTCTCCCCCGGAGCGAACAGCTATTGTGGAAATTAGATGTTTTATGCTCTATTAGTGGTGCATTACATTGTATTACTTAATGAGCTCAAATTAATTTATATTGTTTTGTTCTGTTAATTTCTGTAATAAGTTGTTACATGTCATGTCACAAGCAGTGCTTGTTTTAGAACAAAATTGAAATATAGATCTGAATATAGGGTTCCTTTGTGGCCACATGTATGAATCATGAGTGAAAAATGTCCTACTCTAATTAGGTACTGAGAAAATCTACAGTGCCTTGGCAATATTGTATGTATCATCTGTATTGTTATATATATATATATATATATATATATATATATATATATATGCCACTGTTTGTGTAATAATAGTGATGTGTATTTTTAAACCTTTAATGATTGTATTATCATACAAAAAAATAGTAGATTAATACATTTGGATTACAATAGCTTGCAACATGCAAGGATAGTGTTGAATGCTTCCTGGTAATTGTATTAATTAAATACCTTAAATCTTTCTTGACTATGTTTAAGACATCTGTAGTATGGTTTGTTATATGGTTTGTTAATTTCTACTATGTTATCGGGTTTAACACACACACACACACACACCCCTCCAAGGACTGCAGGGTAATGAAATAAAACTTGGATTTTATTGCTGAACGTTTTAAAAGATCAACGTTTCAGTTTGCACTCCAAACTTTCATCAGGATCCTGCTGAAAGTTTGGAGTCAAACAGAAAAGTTGATCTTTTAAAACTTTGAGCAATAAAAGCTAAGTTTTATTTCATTACCCTGAAGTCCTTGGAGTACTATCTATACCTATTGAAATCTGTTAATGCTGACGAGCACCAGGCACAAATGCCAGTAAGTGGAGTGCAAGACTGTACATATTTTATATATATATATATATATATATATACTTTTATACTATATATATATATATATATATATATATATATATATATATATATATATATATACTTTTTGTATTTTATTATCTTATTCATTTATATTAGTATTGTTAATGTTACAGCTAATTTGGGTATATTTTGCTTTATGTAAAGGTTCTTTACAATAGTGAAAAGGGTTGTCGATGATGTGGATTTCTGATGTGAATTGCAGATGGTAGGGTCAGATTTTGGCCTAAACTGCAAGAACCCATTGATCCATCCTGAATTATGTGAAAAGTATCATCTGGTGCTGATGTTATAATCATATGGGGAAAGATTTCTTGGCACATTTGTAGGCCCCTTAATACAATCTGAACATCATTTGAATGCCACAGCATTCTGGACATTGTTACTGAGCATCTGCAACCCTTTATGATATGTCAGCATCTGCAACCCTTTTGGGCCATAGACTACCTATTTTTAAACAGATGCATTCAGCAGTGCCATGTAACAAAGTATGCTTCATTGAACATAATTGCATAAAAATCACAGTGATATAATTCCAGATCTTATAGTGCAACTTTGGTTTGAGGTCGAATGGGACATTATCAGCACACATTTATGATTGTATTATTATAGATAGGCAAGATTTCCCACAATGCTACTGAGATTTTGGCCCTGGGGTAGAAGGTAGGAGAGGGGTTGACCTGTCAGTAAAGAGTGTGCTATCTACACCTTTGGTATGTGTGGTCTCAGCACACAGTCAATAAGTCAGATCAGGTTACTATGGCAATACTTTGACTCATTAATTGAGCGCATTGAAGGAGCATTTCCTATAGGACTACACTGGCCAGAGGTAGTCCACACACTCCCCTAATGGACTATCAGGTATCCTGTCACAGCACCCATGGGACCACCAAGGATTATATCCACACACATCCCATTCAGCCAACTCTGTATCGACACATCACTCCCAGCCAATATCACATACAAATCACAAACAGACTGTGGCGAAACCGACCTCGCCACGTGTCCTTGGAGGGGGCTGATTGCCCGCCTCTTGCCTTTGGACTATGGACCAGACTTTATGGGAATGTGATACCCCAGATAGCCATACCATGGAGCCTATTCATATAATGAAAGACTATGGGAAAGACTTTAGCTCCATGGCAATTGTACTGTGTGAGTAGGATCTGCGCGCTATTCGGTAGTTTTGTGCGTGCAGATCCCAGCTATCTGGGGATAGGTGAAATGTCTGTGTGTTATGTGTAAATGTGACTTTATGTATTTTAAAGTTTTTTATGTCGTTTTGCAACCATGTGGTTAATGGAGTCTGCCTTTAGTCCTGGATAATTGGATTACTTCTCCAATTAACTCCAGGGCAGAAGGGAGGAAACCAGGGTGCATTGTGGGGATGTTTTTCTGCCAGCCAGAAAGGAACAAAAGTGTGGCGAAACTGACCTCCCCACGTGTCCTTGGAGGGGGCTGATTGCCCGCCTCTTGCCTTTGGACTATGGACCAGACTTTATGGGAATGTGATACCCCAGTTAGCTATACCATGGAGCCTATTCATATAATGAAAGACTATGGGAAAGACTTTAGCTCCATGGCAATTGTACTGTGTGAGTAGGATCTGCGCGCTATTCGGTAGTTTTGTGCGCGCAGATCCCAGCTATCTGGGGATAGGTGCAATGTCTGTGTGTTATGTGTAAATGTGACTTTATGTATTTTAAAGTGTTTTATGTCGTTTTGCAACCATGTGGTTAATGGAGTCTGCCTCTAGTCCTGGATAATTGGATTACTTCTCCAATTAACTCCAGGGCAGAAGGGAGGAAACCAGGGTGCATTGTGGGGATGTTTTTCTGCCAGCCAGGAGGGACAAAAGATACTTTTAGTAACTTTTGAACCCCTGGTCGGATTCATGCCATTTTTTAATATGTTGTTCCCCTGAATGGATTGATTGTGGATATGTATTTTTATGTGAATGTGATGTATGGTTTTAAAGTTATGAAAGTTGTGTAAAAGTATATTTTAAACTGCATGCATAATGGGATTATGTGTCACACTAAGGGGAGGGGATGTGTGGGAGGTAACATCTATGTCATTGGTTCTTTTATGCCTCCCCCTGGGTGTGGCCTGTATGTGTGAGTTGGAAATAAAGGCCAGGCTGGATGAGCCAGTCCAGAGTTCCTGTTTTACCCTCAAAGTGAAGTGTCGTCTCATTATTGGGGGAAGGATTTATTGAATGCTGTTCCAGTTGACTGCTAGGAGTGTAAGCCTATTCGTATGGTTCCTATTCAACGGTCTACAGCATTCATATGCTTGGGAGAATTTAAAAGGTTTCTCGGATTCAGTGTTCGTGTGTCTCCAGTCGGGAGAATGGTGTTTGCAGTAGCTGCCTGTGCATCTGTAAAGGGGATTATCGCCTAAACTGGGTTTTATCCTCTTGTAAGTGAAACGGTCCGTTACAATTGGTGGCAAGCGGCGGGATCGTTCCTACAACCAGAGGGACAGCTACAGACAACACCATTCCTGGATTACAAAGTGAGGGCAACGCCAGTACCCGTACAGCGCCCCTATCTACAAGGAACCAACTGCAGCAGAGCAAGCATGGCACCCAGCTACACTCAAGAGGCGTATGACAGAGAGGTCACCGCGTTATTGGCTTTTTGCGGACCCAACCCCTCAGAGTATAGCGTGCAGCGTGTGAAGCAAGCAGTGCGAGAGTACTTGCCGTGGGAATCAGAGCGGGCCAGGGGGTTTGCAGTCCTTCCTCCCCAGCGGCAGTGTGTGTCCCAGGGAGCAGAAGGTGCAGTCCTTCCTCCCCAGTGGCAGTGTGTATCCCAGGGAGCAGAAGGTGCCGTCCTTCCTCCCCAGCGGCAGTGTGTACCCCAGGGAGCTGATGGTGTCGTCCATCCTCCCCAGTGGCAGTGTGTGCCCCAGGGAGCAGAAGGTGCAGTCCTTCCTCCCCAGTGGCAGTGTGTATCCCAGGGAGCAGAAGGTGCCGTCCTTCCTCCCCAGCGGCAGTGTGTACCCCAGGGAGCTGATGGTGTCGTCCATCCTCCCCAGCGGCAGTGTGTGCCCCAGGGAGCAGAAGGTGCAGTCCTTCCTCCCCAGCGGCAGTGTGTACCCCAGGGAGCTGATGGTGTCGTCCATCCTCCCCAGCGGCAGTGTGTAACCCAGGGAGCGGATGGTGTCGTCCATCCTCCCCAGCGGCAGGCTGAGTTACAGGGGGCAGAGGTTGTTGTTCCTGCCCCCCAGCAGCAAAGTGATGTGCCAGGAAGGCAGTGTGAAGTGAAGGGAGAGGAGAGCAGCGTCCTCCCTCCCCAGCGGCAGTGTGTGTCCCAGGGAGCAGAAGGTGCAGTCCTTCCTCCCCAGCGGCAGTGTGTACCCCAGGGAGCAGAAGGTGCCGTCCTTCCTCCCCAGCAGCAGTGTGTGTCCCAGGGAGCAGAAGGTGCAGTCCTTCCTCCCCAGCGGCAGTGTGTACCCCAGGGAGCTGATGGTGTCGTCCATCCTCCCCAGCGGCAGGCTGAGTTACAGGGGGCAGAGGTTGTTGTTCCTGCCCCCCAGCAGCAAAGTGATGTGCCAGGAAGGCAGTGTGAAGTGAAGGGAGAGGAGAGCAGCGTCCTCCCTCCCCAGCGGCAGTGTGTGTCCCAGGGAGCAGAAGGTGCAGTCCTTCCTCCCCAGCGGCAGTGTGTATCCCAGGGAGCTGAAGGTGCAATCCTTCCTCCCCAGTGGCAGTGTGTATCCCAGGGAGCTGAAGGTGCAATCCTTCCTCCCCAGCGGCAGTTCACCGTCCAGAGAGAGGAGCTTGTTACACCTTCTCTCCCACGGCAGCCTAACCCACCAAGGGGAGATGTTAAGCCCCACAACTGTGCAGATGGGACCGTAGTCTCTGCACTTACAGCACCAGGGGTAGGGAAAGTCGGTCCTGTTCCCCAGCCTCAGAGTGATGTATCCAAAGGGGAGACAGTCGGTCTCTCCCTCCGACAGCCGAGATGTGCACCTAAAGGGGAGACAGTCAGTCTCCAGCAACCAGGCTCCAACCAGGCTACTCCCGGGGTAGTGCTGGCACCAGGACAGAGTACCGCTGGTCTCTGCACCCTCAGCAACCCACCAAGGCAGCCTACCAGTCCCCCACACAGCCGTGGTAAGGCACCTGGACATGGACAAGATTCTCCCTTACCCAGGTGTAGTAATGGTTTCTTGTGGGTGGGCTGTACTGCTGTTTCTGTCTTGTGGGTGGGCTGCTGGACTAACAAGGGCACTGACCGGCAGGAGGTCAAGTACCCTGTTAGTCTGGGGGGTAAAGGGGAGAAGTGTGGCGAAACCGACCTCGCCACGTGTCCTTGGAGGGGGCTGATTGCCCGCCTCTTGCCTTTGGACTATGGACCAGACTTTATGGGAATGTGATACCCCAGATAGCCATACCATGGAGCCTATTCATATAATGAAAGACTATGGGAAAGACTTTAGCTCCATGGCAATTGTACTGTGTGAGTAGGATCTGCGCGCTATTCGGTAGTTTTGTGCGCGCAGATCCCAGCTATCTGGGGATAGGTGCAATGTCTGTGTGTTATGTGTAAATGTGACTTTATGTATTTTAAAGTGTTTTATGTCGTTTTGCAACCATGTGGTTAATGGAGTCTGCCTCTAGTCCTGGATAATTGGATTACTTCTCCAATTAACTCCAGGGCAGAAGGGAGGAAACCAGGGTGCATTGTGGGGATGTTTCTCTGCCAGCCAGGAGGGATAAAAGATACTTTTAGTAACTTTTGAACCCCTGGTCGGATTCATGCCATTTTTTAATATGTTGTTCCCCTGAATGGATTGATTGTGGATATGTATTTTTATGTGAATGTGAT
The DNA here is from genome assembly GCF_036172605.1 of Pelobates fuscus. Taxonomy (NCBI): domain Eukaryota; kingdom Metazoa; phylum Chordata; class Amphibia; order Anura; family Pelobatidae; genus Pelobates; species Pelobates fuscus. The sequence continues at coordinate 279,772,190 of NC_086319.1, read as the reverse complement.
GTATGGTTTTAAAGTTATGAAAGTTGTGTAAAAGTATATTTTAAACTGCATGCATAATGGGATTATGTGTCACACTAAGGGGAGGGGATGTGTGGGAGGTAACATCTATGTCATTGGTTCTTTTATGCCTCCCCCTGGGTGTGGCCTGTATGTGTGAGTTGGAAATAAAGGCCAGGCTGGATGAGCCAGTCCAGAGTTCCTGTTTTACCCTCAAAGTGAAGTGTCGTCTCATTAGTGGGGGAAGGATTTATTGAATGCTGTTCCAGTTGACTGCTAGGAGTGTAAGCCTATTCGTATGGTTCCTATTCAATGGTCTACAGCATTCATATGCTTGGGAGAATTTAAAAGGTTTCTCGGATTCAGTGTTCGTGTGTCTCCAGTCGGGAGAATGGTGTTTGCAGTAGCTGCCTGTGCATCTGTAAAGGGGATTATCGCCTAAACTGGGTTTTATCCTCTTGTAAGTGAAACGGTCCGTTACACAGACAATCCCCACACAATCACACTCAACACATAGCCACCACATTCAGCCAACCACACATACACCTGACATATATCACACTTAGCCAATCCCTTCATAATCACAACACTCAGCCAACCACATATTACATGCATATGTAGCCCACACACTTTACACTACGCCACCCTCATTAAGATGAGTTTTCTGATACTTCATACACTCTGCACATAACTGTGAGTTTTATTGGTGTGGATCTCTGTGATACACTTAAACACTGTACATGTGAGTAGTACTGCGGTGGAGCTCTGTGATACACTCATAGACCCTGAACATACAAATACTCCATATATACAGTCATGAGGAAAGGAAAGTACACCTTTTTGAATACTATGGTTTTACATATCAGGACAAAATAACCATTATCTGTTTCTTAGCAGGTATTAAAATTAGGTAAATACAACCTCAGATGAACAACATATGACAAATAACACCATGTCATGATATATTTAACAAAAATAAAGCCAACATGGAGAAGTCATGTGTGAAAACTAAGTGCACCCTTACTGCTTGCATAGGAATTAAGAGGCTAAGTAGCAGACAGGTGCTATTCAAATGTCATTGATTAATTGGTGATTTGCAACTGAGACCAAATCTATAAAATCTGAAGTTTTAGCAGTTTCAGGTGTGTTAAGACAATGCCAAGGAGGAAAGACATCAGTAATTATCTTAGAGAAGGAAGTGTTGCTGCCCATCAAATTGGAAAGGGTTGTAAGGCCCTTTTCAAGCAATGTAAAGTATTTCATTCTAGAGTGAGAATGATTATTTAAAAGTGGAAACATTCAAGATAGTTGCCAATCTTACCAGGAATGACGTCCCAACACATTGATCCCAAGGTCAGACTGTTTAATGCTCAGAAAAATTGCAAAAAAAAACCAAGAGTTACATCTCAGACTCTACAGGCCTCAGTTAGCATGTTAAATGTTAAAGTTCATGACAGTACAACTATAAAAGACTAAACAATTAAGGTTGATTTGGAAGAGTTGCCATGAGAAAGCCTTTAAAAATAACATGCCAGCATGGCTTAAGTTTGCAAAATTGATCCTAAGCACACCAGCAAATCTACAGCAGAATGTCAGAAAAATAAATAAAATCCAAGTGTTGCAATGGCCCAGTCAAGGTCCAGACCTCAACCTTATTAAAATACTGTGGCAGAACCTTAAGAGAGCTGTGCACAAACAAATGCCAGCCAACCTCAATGAACTGAAGCAACGTTGTAAAGAAGAGTGGGCTTCCACAATGATGGGAGAGACGGATTAAGTCATAAAGAAAACAATTACTTCAAGTTATTGCTGTTTAACCCGTTAACGCCGTTACGGCATTCTTTGCCGTCCCCATTTAAATGGGCTTTAAAGCCGTTGCGGTGGCATAGAACACCATAACAGCTTGCCGACCTGGAGCCTCGGGAATACTTACCTTCCCAGCGATCCGCTTCAGGAGGACTGCCTGACACGGCAAATCAGACCCCTGGGGCCATGTGATCTCTCTCAAAGAGCGATCACATGGCTCCCTATAGCTGGCTGTGGATCTGCCAGCAGGGAGACTGTCTGGGCTGTCAAACAGTCCTCCTGATGGTGGGAGGTGTAAAAATAATAATTATTAAACATGTTTAAAATAAATTAAATATATATATATATATAATATATATATATATATATATATATATATATATATATATATATATATATATATATATATAATATACATACATCTTATATATATGTAACTTCATACGTAGTGTATTTTAATATTAATATAAGTACATATATAAGTATTAAAATACACTTAGAATGAAGTTACATATACATAATATATAATTACAATAATAAATAAATAAAATAATAAAATAAAATAGTTTTTTAAATGAAAATAAATTATATATACATATGTAATTTCATTCTAACTGTATTTTGTTATTAATATATATATATATAATACATTTAGAATGTCATTCTATATATATCTATCTATATATAAAATACAAATAACGGCAAATATATATATATATATAATTACATTAATGATTACATAAGTATACATGTAGAATTTAAATACATATATATGTATATATATTAAATTTCTACATGTATATTTAAGTAATCTTTTAGCATAATTATGTGATTTTATTAATAAAAATTTGACTGGCATGCCTTACAACCCAGACAGAAAGTGCAGAGAATTTAATTCGCAAGCACTATATTTAACCCTGTAACTTTCCAAGACACCATAAAACCTGTACATTCGCTGAACACAAATATTAGTGTTTCAAAACAGTAAAATGTATTACAACAATGATATCAGTGAAAGTTACTTTTTTGCATTTTTCACACAAAAACTTTTTTAATAGCCACTTAGTCGCAAACACTGGGCAAAATTGGCGTTCAAATTTGTTTTTTGCATTTTGCACACACAAATATTAACACTAACTTTGGACACTGTTTGTGACCAAGTGGCTACCAAAAAAAGACTGGACATACCCCATTTCCAACACCTTGGGTTGTCTACTATTGCAAATGGTATGCCATCATGGGGGTAATTCTTATTCCTGGGCTACTATACGGTCTCAAAGGCAACGTAACCAATCTGGCTAATTTCAATGTAAAAAAACGGAAAAATTTAACATGCTATATTTGATCCTGTAACAAAACACCATAAAACCTGTACATAGGAGGTACTGTTTTACACGTGAGACATCGATAAATGCAAATATGTGTATTTTATTGCAGTAAAAGCAAACAGTATTATGACATTCACAGTTAAAATGTCACGTAGAACTAAGTTTTTGTTTTTTTTAAATCTTAATTTCTCCCATTTTGTTATATTTTATTTATATTAAATTATGTTTCTTACCTAAATATTTGATGTTAAATGAAAGCCCTGTTTCCCCTGAATAAAATGATATATAATATGTGTGGGTGCACCTAATATGAAAGAGTCGAATTACGGTTGAACAGACATATAGTCAGATTCCAAGATTTGTTTACATTTTGTTTTGATCACAACGTGTACATTTGGCTCAGTCCTTAAAGGGTTAAAGTGACACTACAGTCACAAAAACAACTTTAGATTAATAAAGCAGTTTGTGTATAGATCATGCCTCTGAAGTTTCACTGCTCAATTCACTGCCATTTAGGAGTTAAATCGCTTTTGTTTATGTTTATGCATCCCTAGTCACACATCTCTTGGCTGACACTGACTGTCACAACCTCCATAAAAAAAATGGTTTAATTTTCAATCAGGTTTAACTTACTTTAAAAGTTTGTATCTCCTGCTCTGTAAATTTAAGTTTAATTACATACAGGAAGCTCCTGCAGGGTCTAGCGACATATTAACAGAGCAGGAAATAAGAAAAGTAAGCAGAATGTGCAATAAATAAGGAATAATTGACTCCAGGCTGTTAAATTTTTAGAAAAATAATGCACACCCGAGGTGGTAATGCAGTCACGACGCGAAGCGGAGTGGCCATTACACCTCGGGTGTGCATTATTTTTTTCTAATAATTCAACGGCCTGGAGTCAATTACTCCACTTATACTACAGTTACCACACCTCGAAACATTGTTCAGATGATGTATTTCAAGACGTTTGTCAAGTTTTTTTTATTAAAACGCTCTTGTATGTAGGACTAATTTCTTACGCAACTGTAATGCGGTCAAGACCTGTCTGGGACTACTTTAGCCGTGCGTCTCCCTTAAAATAATGCACTCCTTAGAACGTTCGTCAACCAATCAGACTGAAGCATTCAACGGCCCTGTAGTATAGAGGAAGTGTAAACATTAGATGACTCTTTACAGGAAGTTTTAGGAAGGATGTATAATTCACATGGAGGGAGTTGTGCACAGGACTACATAGACAAAGTGATTTAACTCTTATTTGGCAGAGAATTTAGCAGTGAGACTGCAGAGGCATGGTCTGTACACCAAAACTGCTTTGTGGAGACCCCAAGTAAGAAGTCAATCCATTCTTAAATGTATTTCAAATATGCTGGGGGAGACAGGTGCACTCAAACAGATAATTAACAGCCAATAATGTGTCCCATAATAATTATAAAAGTGCTTATTTCTCATAGAAATCAGCTCTTTTATAAATTGGAGTTAAAAGAGGATACTCATTATTCTCTCGTTATGGTGCTTGTAGTGTTCCTTTAACTTCTTTTATAAAGTACTCCAAATATATGTTCCTGCAAACCATCACTTACAACAGCAGCCCTCCCCATCTACCCCCAAACTACCTGCACTAGTGATTTACTCGTTAAGTGAAGCCTTTAAGGGACACCAAAACTATGAATGCAACTGATAGAGTTAGGCTTCTTAAATATGCTGCATTTTTTTTTTTTAAATCAGCATAGTTTATACACAAAAATATGTTTTGCAGAATGCTGCAACAAAACCCTGCGTGATCTGAACTACATGGCAATCTGCATTAGAAGGAGAGGACACCAATTACAATAATGGTTCAGTTTTCTGCAAAGAAGCAAAGGACGGCAAAGAAGCATTAGTTGTTTGTTCACAAACTATAATGATTTACAGAATATTAATCAGGTCAAAACCTCTAAACTGCATCCAAGTCGTTCCTTTAATGCAATATTATTAATTAAATAACATATTGTGTCAGTCATAGAAGGGGTTAAAATACTTTTAGAGTTGCAAGCTAAATAGAGATATTTAAAAAAAAGAAAAAAAAATGAAAATTTAAATCAAGCATTGGCCCTTGATTCAGTCGGGTGAAACCGCTTGTGAATCTAGCATGTTAAGTAAAAGGAGAGAAAAAAAAATTCTATGAAACTGAAAGATCCAGGGAGCATAGACAATGAAAGAAGTAGGACACGCAGAGAGCTAAGGAGAAAATCTCAATTAATTTGGATAATACTTTAGTATTAGCAATTTGTACATAGAAAAGGGGTTTAGGAATGAATGTTTTAAAGTGAGATCCGTTTGAAGCCTAAGAGGATTTAAAATAGTTTTGAAAAGAACCAAGAATCGTCTTCGCTACGGGATGTGGAAGCCACTTATGTAACATTCTTTAATTCCACCATCCCTTCACACAAAACAAACAATTCTCAATGGTACCGTTTGTCTGGAAAATTCTGCTTCAGTTAGTTTTTCTCTCAACATTTTTTTTTTTAGTAAAGCTTCTGGAAAGGTAATTAACCCATTAAGGTCCAGTGACATGCATAGCATATCATAATATAAAGGGATTTGTATGTCCTCTGGAATTCAAAAGGGGAAATATCTCCAGAAAGTAGAACTAGATGTAGGCATCCAAAGACCCTCGTTCAATTTAAAACCACTCAAAAACAGTTTAACGCTGACCTGTAAGCAGTTGCCAGGTGACCCCCAGGAACCATAACCACTTAAATGGTATGGTATGATAAATAAGAGCTTAGACTCAACTAAGAACATCAGATGGAGAAAAAAAGTAATTTTAATAGTGTAGTTGAAATGAGATACAGACTCACACGATCAAGACACAGTAAATAGGGGTGGATAGCATAGTGAAATATCCTGCATGTGTGTAGGGATATGAAAAAAAAAAAAACCCTCATAAATCATGACAATAAATTATGGAAGACACTGTACATCTGTAATAAGTGGTCTTTATTAATAAAGTGATTCACTGTTGCCCACTCGTGGTTGTTAAATTATTTGAGCAAATTGCACTCAATTTACTATCATGGCTCATTTATCTTAGTGACAATCTTTTCCTCTCTGGGACAATATAATGTAATGTGGAACTAAACTGAAATTGAATGCAGTATGTTTAATACATTACAATTTTGTTTATATTTGACATGACTTGGTAAAAGGATTTCAGGTAACACAATGAGATAATATTGTAGTTATCAATATCTAACCTTAGTCTTGGTACTTGTATTATAACAATTCCTGTTCAGATGCTCTTTAATGTGCAGCCTTATTTCGCAGAGAGCATTCTTTCCCCCAGCACAGTCAATGATGTATTGATGGAAAACCTGAGATCAAAAGGAGGGTCTCTTGGTTCTTGCAATTGCTGTCTCTTTCCATCAGAAGAAGCAATGTGTTTTGAAAGCATAAGCCTTTTGGTCACCATTTAAAATGTGAGAGGAGGCTGCCATCATTCGCTGAGCTTCATAACACAAAGATATTGGATCTTGTCAGGAATTATTGACTCGATGAAGCAAAGATCAATATTTCCCTTGAGGGAGAATGAATGTTGATGTTCACTGGAGTCATACATGGATTTCTTCATAGAGTTCAATCATCTCATCACTCAGGGCCCACATACTACCACTTTGTTCCCAGGTGTGAAGAGAGCAGTCACAGCAGCGTCTATACCCACGAGAAAGACGTAATGTGAACATTTATTAGCTCCTCATATTTCAGTACTGTCTGTATTTTTTACAAACTTCTAAAGAAAGTCCAACACTAATTATTGATTAAATAAAGAAAAAAGCTGCGCCAAACAAATCAATAAAAATAAATAAAATAAAATAAAATAAAATTAAATAAATAGTTCAAGTAAGGAAAATCCAAATAAAATAAAATAAAAGTCAGTCTTAACTTGATGTATCTTCTTTAAGATAAATTCCAGCAGTGGTGTAGTCCTTGTAGTCCTTCCTCAGGTAATCCAATAATATATGAAGATAAAACAGATATCCAAAATAGTGTAATAAGTTCTCAAATGTGTAATATATAAAAAAAGGAGAATGATGTAGCACTCACATTTGGTAGAGCTACGACCAGCTCTAGCGTATAAAGCATACAGCGGTACAAATCCCCGCTTGTTGGATACAATGCAGTTTTCTTTTTCTTCAGGAGTAAGTGCCACTCAAAGAGAATATAAAAGAAACCAATAGTGTTCTCTATATAAAAGCAGTAGAAAATAAAATAAATAAATGAAATGGTACTCACAAAGGTGGAGCAGGCTGACTGCTCCTTGATGACAGCATAGGTGGAATAATCCCCACCAAGGATTTCTTGGAGTCCAGTAGTATAAAATGCCAGGTGAAGAAATGTATATAAAGATTCTTGGCACAAACAAAATAGTGACCAAAGAAGTCTTTAATAAATTTAAATATACAAATAAATATCCATAAACGCGTTTCGCCCACAGTGGCTTTATCAATATGGAATGAGACATATAACCTGGCATGGTGACTTTAAATAGGGGTACAGATGTTTGTAAATGGCGCCTAAAACAGAGGTTAGCCAATCAGATAGCAAGAAATTCGATTATAATAAAACATTCATAGATATACTTAAAATACATATATACTAAAAGTTTACATTAGTAGGTATTGGAAGCACTTTACATAAAATAAAGAACTTTAAAAACGAGCGTTATATTGCATCTTAAAACGTTATCTATTGCGGTCACATGACCTGCTGGCCGCAATGGGTTATGGGGATTGTAGTGTTAAGAATAGCGTGCGCGCATGCGCACATCCGTGCATGCGCACGTGCGCATAAACATGCGTGCGCGCATGCGCATTGGCGACCAGCAAGGAAGTAGACGCAAGTGCCGGCCGCCAATTAAGTGAACGCGCGCACTAACGCGCATGTGCGCATGCGCATTGGCGGACGGCTAAATGCAAACTCCGGACACCAATAAGAAGAGGGTGGGCGGGTAATATGTAAATGGTATATCGGCCTCATGGTAGTTTCGGCCGATAGAGGGTATGATAAATAAAAGATGAAATAAATAAGTAAAATAAAAAGGATAATAAAGACACAGCAAATCTAATAAGATATAAAAAATACATACAAAAATACATATAAAACAAGAGATGAGACCATAAAAGGAACATTGGCATAGGTGCCTAACTACAATAATAAAATAAAATAAAAAACAGAAAACATCAGATAAAATTAGATAAAATTATACAGATTAAAATCTGAATTTAAACCTTGGGGTAACAGGGTCTTTAATTCAGATACCCACTTCATCTCAGTTCGTCCCAGGATATTTTTGATATCTCCTCCTCTCCAAGGGACAGAGCATTTTTTGATACCCATACATCTTAACATTTTGGGATCCTTATTATGAAGAAGAAAGTGTTTCGACACTGAATGGTTTAAATAGCCATTTTTGATATTTCTGCAGTGTTCGCTAATTCTTGTTTTGAGGCACCTTGTGGTCATTCCAACGTATTGGAGACCACAAGGGCACTCAAGCAGATAGATTAAATTTTTAGTCATACAATTAATAAAATCATCAATAATATAGACTTTATTTGTTATTTTAGAGGTAAATTCAGTTACTTTGGATGGTAATGATGGGTCAGTGGTTCTACAGACAATACATACTTTACATTTACAGAAACCTTTGATTTGGGGGAATAGAGATAAGGACGATTTGGTTTTGGTTTCTCTAGTAAAATTTTTTGTTAAGATAGTTTTAAAATTAGGAGCTCCTCTAAATATTATGTTGGGATGTTCTGGTAGGATTTTATTAAGGGTATCATCTTGTTTTAAGATATGCCAATGTTTTTTTTACAATATTTTTTATATTGCTACTTTTATTATTAAAATCAAAAATAATAGGAAGGGACATATGTTCATCTTTATCTTTAGTTTTATATGTTAAAAGTTCATCTCTGTCTTTCTGTTGAATATTATTAATTGTGTCTGTTAAAATAGATTCAGAATATTTTTTTTCAATAAACTTGTTTTTTAAAAAAGTCAGCTTGTTTATTAAAATCTGTCAGTTCTGAGCAGTTTCTGCGTAATCTTAAGATTTGGCTCTTAGGGGCACTATCTAACCATGATAGGATTTGTCAATTGCGGTATTTACACAAACTTTTTATAAAAAATGTTTTTGTGTTTATTTGTCCATTATTGATAAAAATATTGAGATCCAGGAAATTAATTTGTTATTTGCTGTATTCATAAGTTAAACCGATGCCTCTATTATTGATGTTAAGATATTTAATAAAAGAAATAAGACAATCTTCTGGGCCTTCCCAAATAAAAAAGAGGTCATCGATGTATCTAAAATAGGAGACTAGGTTTGCCCTCCATGCATGGTCACCAAAGATGGCTTCAGACTCCCAATGTGCCATGAATAAATTAGCATAGCTGGGGGCAAACCTAGTCCCCATAGCTGTACCCCTTTTTTGGAGATAAAAAGAGTTAAGAAACCAAAAATAGTTATTCTTTAAAATAATATTAATACGTTCATAAACGTAATAAGCGTAATAAAATCGATTTGAACATCGGCTATCTTCTCTTCTGTTTTTAAAATGTCTTTAATTGCTTGGCAACCTATATCATGAGGTATGATGGTGTAAAGAGATTGAACATCGCATGTAACAAGAATAAAATTAGATTTCCATTTAAAACTTTTTTTTAAAAATGAGTAATGACATGGAATCTTGTAGATAAGATGGCATTCTTTTTACAGAGGGTTGAAGAAGAGTATCGATATATTGTGAAAGGTTACAAAGTAAGGAACCAATACCAGACACAATGGGTCTTCATGTGGGTTGTGTTTCGTTTTTATGTATTTTCGGAAGGAAATATATAACAGGTATTTTGGGAGATGTTTTGTTTAAAAAGTTAAATTCTTGTTTGTTTAAAATTGCCAGATCTAAACCTTTCTTTAAAAATGTAGTTAAAATTACTTGTATTTGATTTGTTGGATCTGATGGGAGTTTTGTATGTACATACTGCTGGATAAGATAACTAATCCTCCTCCTTTATCTGCTGGTTTTATTACTATGTCTGTGTCTTCTTGGAGCTCTTTGAGTGCATTTCTTTCAGCATATGTAAGGTTGTGAGGGTCATATTTAATTATTACTAATTATTGATTGACTTGACCATCTATTATATTATAGCTTACCCATGCTTGACCTAAGATGCCTGTCTTGAATGCCAAGATGATTGCATGCTGTAGAGTACAGTTTTCATATTGCCCTTATATCAGGTTATCAGGATGATAAAATATTGCTAATTACTATTTCCTAATAAGCAAAATTCTCATCACTTTTATTTTAGAAAGGTTTTAAAAGATGAACTTCAATGTTTGTTTATGTGTTGTTTTACACAAACTAAATATCAGCCTTATTGTAATCAACACAAACTTGATATTGTATCTCAATCTATGCTTAAAATACAATTTAAAATTTCATTGCTCTCACACACATTACTTCCAGAATAAAGTCATAAACATATTAACAAAGTATGGGAGTAATGTACTTTAAAGGGAGGAAGAAAAAAAATAAAATATATCTTACATTGGAACTTGTGAGGTTAATGGTTGAGGACTGAAGAGGAATTAAAATATAATGCTTGGTACAACGATCCCGTCCTTTTTTCTATACAGTTCTATATAAGGATATTCTAAAACAAATGTTTATATCTTCAATTGACAAAAATATGATCAGGTAGACTGAACTGTAAATTAGGAAGCTTGGGAACTGGGGGATTCAGTTGTAAGCTTGAGGAATGACTGAAGTGACCAGGAATAAAGATCACTTATTGTGTGATTTTAATGTTTTATTGATCTGGAGGTCTCTGCATATGAATCCACAGGTTATTTTTATATTAAAATATCACATTTCTACCAGACAATGTTATTCAGTTGAGTGGATATCACATCTTCTGACACATAAAGATCAATAGAAGTTATTCTAAAAACTATTAGCTAGAGATAAGGGTCCCATCTGCCCTTTGTTATTTACAGTGCAAGATAAGTCACTCAGGTGAAATAAGGATTTGTATGAAGCAATAATATTTAAAAGACTGTGTGCAATTAAATAAGACAGACAGACAGACAGCTAGACAGATAGTGTTTATATTGATAAAATACCAATCATAAACTATATGGCTTTAAAATGTGTGATTCAATATAAAAGACGTATTGCACTTTATTTCCATATATTTTTATTATTAGTTGTAATATTATATATTTTTACATCCTATATGTCTTTGCTTTTCTTTATGCAAGCTTCATTTCACAACATTTCTCTTTTTACATTTTTTCCTCCACAGTTACTCTGTAGGGCGCAACACATTATGAGTCAAAATATATGCCTGTATTTTTACATTTTCCAAGTTTTAAACATTTACAGCAGGCATACAGATGTAGTGTGAAGAGATAAAACCTATATTATATATTATATTATTTGACTTTGTAGGCATCATGTATCTTTTATTAAACAATTCACTGCAGTTATTTTTGATTGAAAAATATTAGCATAACATTTACTTCAAACTACTTGGATAATGTAAGGGCAATTTTTATATGTATAAATCACTGTTCAGCGATAAGTAAAAGGTAAGGTTACTTAAGAACATTTACAGAATGTAACTTTTTAGAGCCGAGAAAGGGTTATAGACCTAAAATATCTACACTGATCAGCCACAATATTAAAATTACCTGCCTAATGTCATGTAGGTCCCCATTGTACTGTCAAAACAGTTCTGATACATTGTGGACTCCTCAAGACCTCTGAATGTGTCCTCTGGTATCGGGCACCAACACATGAACAGCAGATACTTTAAGCCCTGCAAGATGTGTGGTGGGACCTCCATGGATTAAAGGGGCACTCCAGGCACCCAGACCACTCTTGCCCATTGGAGTGGTCTGGGTACCAACTCCCACTACTCTTAACCCTGCAAGTGTAATTATTGCAGTTTTTTTATAAACTGCAATAATTACCTTGCATCATTAACTCCACCTCTAGTGGCTGTCTACTAGACAGCCAATAGAGGGCACTTCCTGGTTCCACACTTCCTGTGTGAGGACCTCCAGCGTCGCTCATTTCCCCATAGGAAAGCATTGAAATGCCTTTTCAACGCTTTCCTATGGGGAGCGCTAATGCACATTTGCGGCATCAGTCTCGCCCACCGGCCGACGCAGTCAGAAGGAGGAGCGGCGCAGAGGGAGAATCAGCGACGTGGGACATCGTCGCTGCCTCAGGTAAGTTACTGAAGGGGTTTTCACCCCTTCAGCAACCGGGGATTGGGGGGTGGGAGGGAGAGGGAACCTGCAGTGCCAGGAAAATGGATTGTTTTCCTGGCACTGGAGTTTCTCTTTAACTTTAATGTTCCAGCATATTCCTCAGATACTCAATTGAATTGAGATATGTGGAATTTGAAGGCGAAGGCAACAACTTGAACTCTTTGTCATGTTCCTTAAACCATTCCCAAATATTTCTTGCAGCGTGGCAGGGCAATATCCTGTTGAAAGAGGCCACTGCCATCAGGGAACCACATTGCCATGAAGGGGTGTATGTTGTCTGCATGCAACAATATTTAAGTAAGTAGGTAGTATGTCTCAATGTAACATCTACATCAAGCATGTCAAACTCAAAGGCAAGCAAGGGCCAAATAAACAAGGTTTAAGTTTATGTGGGCCGCCAAAAAAAAAAAATTTGTACATTTTCATAGAAACGTAGGATTATTTTAAAAAGTACAGTATTAAAAAAAACAGCGACCCCCTCTACTACACCCCAGTTCTACCCTCGTCTACTAAATGCCAGTCCCCCCTTCGTCTACTAAATCTTAGTCTCCCCATCTACTAAACCCCTGCCCCTGTTCTCACTCACACTCACTGAGACACACTAACTGACAGACATACACACACACTGACACACACATAGAATCACTCCAACACACACATGCACTCACAGACACACACATTCACTGACAGACACACACTAACTGACAAACAGGCCCACTCACAGACACACACTCACTCACAGACACACATACTCACTCAGACACACAGGCTCCCTCACAGACACACACTGACATACACACACACACACACACACACACAGACTCACTGACACACACACTGACAGAGACACACACACACAGACAGACATACACACACACACACACACACACACACACACACAGACAGCCATATAAACACACACACAGCCAGCCATTTACACACACACACAGACAACAATACACACATACAGACAGCAATACAAACAGACAGCCATACACACACACAGACAGCCATACACACACACACACAAACACACACATAGACAGCCATATAAACACACACACAGCCAGCCATTTACACACACACACACACACAGACAACAATACACACATACAGACAGCAATACAAACAGACAGCCATACACACACACAGACAGCCATACACACACACACACACACACACACAACCATCTACATACACACACAGACACACAAACAGCAATGCACACACACAGACAGCAATACACAAACAGAGAAAGCAATACACACACACAGACAGCCAAACACACAGACAGTCATACACCCATACACACAAACACACATTTCCCCCAAAAACGTTTTTAAAATTATTATTTGAATTTAAATCCACCCAACCTCCTTACCTTTGGGATAGCTGGGTGGATTTCTTACCTGGTGTCTACTGAGGCTACTGGGCAGGTGTACATTCAGGCAGGCAGGGGGGTGGACAGGCAGCGAGGGAGATTGTTTATGAGCTCTCCCTGCTCAGCTACCTCGTGTGCTGCAGACTGATGCTGGGAGCCGGAGTGATGTCATATTCTGGCCCCCAGCACCACTGCGGGCATTGATCTACATAAATGCCAAGACCAAATGTTACATTACCCAGAGCATAACACTGCTGCCTGCCCTCTTCCCATAGTCCTGCCATCTCTTCCCCAGGTAAATGGCGCACTAGCACCAGGCCATCAATCTGATCTAAAAGGAAATGTAATTCATCAGACTAGGCAACCTTCTTTCATTGCTCCATTGTCCAGTTCTGATGCTCACGTCCCCATTAAGGGAACTTTCAGTGGTGGACCTGGGTCATCATGGGCACTCTGACCAGTCTGCAGCTACGTAGCCCCATATGCAACAAACTGCTATGTACTGTGTGTTGTGACAACTTTATATCATGGCTAGCATTAAGTTTTTCAGCCATTTGTGCTAAAGTATCTCTTTTGTGTGATCAGACCAGATGGGCTAGGCTTCACACCCTGTGTGCATCAATGAGCTATGGGCTCATGTGACCTTAATGTTGGTTTACCAGTTGTCCTTCCTTGCACCATTTTTGGTAGGTACTTACCACTGTCCACTTGCTGCTTAATATATCCTACGCCTGGACAGGTGGCACTTTTAGTGAGTAACATGAGTTTTGATATGTATAGCAGCAAGGAGTTAAAATACATTTAAACTACATAGGTTTCTTCAAATCAGGAAAATGCATTTCAGCATTTGCTAGGGTGAACAATGCAGTAGAGGTAAGTAAAAAAAAAACTCACTTCTGCATTATGTCTCTGTCATCCTATGTTGCTTTGGGCACGGAGCCATCTAAGAGAGAAATTAAGCAAATATAAATACGCGCTTGGAAATTTCTCCATCTGTGCTGTATGTACCTTGCGTACAGCACTTCAAGAGGTTAGCGTTTAGATATTTAAACTGCCCTTGATCTTCAAAGTATGTATACAAACATATAAAGAATGAAAGTAAATAAAAATAAATAAATAAATAAAAATTGCACAAACAGAAGCTAACTTTTAATTAACTATTTGGTTGTGTTAAAATTAGCCAAGTGACAGCTCTTATTTAATCCTTGTGTTTTAAATAAATAAAGAGGGGATACAAAAGTTGCAAGGCTTACTTAGTTACTGTTATTTGGCAATAATTAATTCAGTGTCAATCAGCAGAAAATCATGTAGGCTAGGCCAATCAGTTTTATTAAATGTGTTTTTCAAATATTCAATATGTAATCCTTTAGAAATATGGCTCAGCTGGTGGGAAAACAACAAGTGCCAGGAAATCAAAACAAATGTCATTTAATAATAAAATGTTAATATCTATTATACATTGAGTCACATAAAGCATCTGTTGTGGGATAGAATGCTTATGTTAGGTTTTATTGTCTGTGTGTTGTCATTACACCATAAGAGCATGGCACAGTCTTGTGTAGCAAGGTGCACTGTAGTTTGGAAAGCTGAAATATCCACACATTTGTTATGTGTCCAAGCTTTCTGTTTGGCTTGCTACAATAGGTTTATTTTTAGCAGAAATAGCCCTACTGGTACAGTGATTACCTCTGCTAAGAGGTCTATTTTTTACAAGATCTTTACTTCAAATTCCATAGTATGCCAGCCCACATCTCCAGAGGGAGACACATAGCCATCATTTGCTGTCAGGGTTGCCAGATCATGATCCAATTTAGACATCACTATGAGAATTGAATATTTCAGGAATGTACACATTTAAATTGAACCCTGGTGTATGTTTTTTCTAATCATTCATTTAAAACAAATACTGATCTGGTGACCATACAAGGCATTACGCTTGCAATGCATAAATATAATCAACATCTGTCAGACAGGGGTTCGTTTTAGTCTTGTGATACCTTAGTACTGTTATCCTTTTAAACAGCACTTTTTGTACCTTGAGAATGTACAGTAAGAGTGTTAAACTGGGCCTACTCCTAATCTTCATATTATTTGACTACAATTCCTATTCTCAGAGTCATCACAGGGCAAAATATTATGGGCAATTTAGCCCTATCACAGATGGAGAGTTAAGGCTTAACAATACTTTAAGGGTTAATGACAATTTCAATCTCAGATATCACTTATACAAAAACAAAACAAAAAACAAACAAAAACAAAATACCTTGATGAGCTGTGGTATAAGACTTGTGAAGAGATATATTTTTTTAAACAACCATAAAAATAAACACGTACCAACTCAATACAGTGTTACATTTGCAATTTATGTAGATATAGTGTTATTACATTGATGATTATGCACACCCACACATATCATTTTATATATCTATCTACATTGTGATATATACTAACCTTGGATTTTAGATTTCAACACATATGTAATTTTTGTCTGAGTTCCAAGAAATAAGAAAAAGAGCACAAAGAATGCACACTTCGCCTGCACAGAATGTTAAATGACGATCAATGCCTCCGAAGGAGTTCTCCGATTTATTCCATTACTCTGTAGTGCAGTATTTTCAGTGCACACGTTGATGCCATTTAAAAAAAAAAAAAAAAACCTAATTCCAAGAAAAAAAACATATGGAGGCTGACGATTGTCATAAATTGTCTTGTGCTTTGCAATCGCAGCTCTGCGGGTACCATTAATCCCCTTTATTGCAAACAGAGGCCTGCAATATGGATTAAAATATATAAATATGCAGATTATGCATAAAATATACAATATTCTATACTAAATCTTCTATACTAAATCCTTATGCTAGTGAGTATAATAAAAAAAGTTGAATTGACACAATAGTAAATGTAGATGAAGACCAAGAATAACATATTGATGGTCCAAGCTGATCATGTCAGCTGTCATATCTGTATCAATATATGTGGAACAAAAAAGAAAGTGTTTTCTATTATGCTAGGTAGAATTTATGCTCTTTTTAAAGAACATACAATTATATTTATATATCAGGCTAGCAGTCTTGCTGGCAAATGTATAGTTTGGGGGGAAAAAACACAGTAATCTATGCAATCAAATCCGATCTACCGCAGCTTGAGGCTGTGCTCCAAGACCAGTTTACAGAGGTAGAAAAGTGGATCGCAAAGAAAGCAAAAACTCTTCCTAAACACTGACAAAACTGTCACAATGATCATTGGAACAGTACCTAAATTACACAAATTACACAATTCCCACCTATCCATCAAAACAAATTCAAATAGCACACTGACAGCAGTCCACTCTTTCAAATACTTGGGTATGTGGTTAGACCCCAATCTATCTTTTGGCCTCCACACAGAACAACTTGCATCTAAACTTTATCCAAAACTAGGTGCCCTGTACAGAAACAAATCCTACCTAAGCCCTACAGTAAAGGAAAAGATTGTACAGCAAATGCTGATGCCAATAATTGATTGTGGGGATGTAGTATATGCACCTTAATAAACTCAATACATTGTGCTACAATGTAATTACAGGACCCACCATTGTAAACATGCTAAAAGAGCTAAACTGGCTGTCGCTGGAATCCAGACGCACCCTTCATCATTACAGCTTTGTATTTAAGAGCTTTTCTGGGAAAATCCCACCCTACCTGAGCAGAATGCTCTCCCCGGCTGTTTTCACCTCCTATATTATCCAATCCAGTACTAGCACTTCATTTTGTCTACCTCAATACAAAAAGAAAGCAGCTGATGCTCCTGTTTCTATAGAGCAACGCAATTATGGAACGGCCTCCCGCACACTTTCAAATATTCCCCATGCCTAAATTCCTTTAAGAGATCCCTCTCTACATACCTAAAAACAGAATGCACGTGTCATGGTTGATTATATATTTCCTACCTGTTGTATGCTAAATTTGTATATATTGTGCATTAATATTGTTTTTGTATTTTATTGTACCCTATTGTATCAATGCTTTGTTTTGTAGACCCAGGACATACTTGAAAGGAGATAAATCTCAATGTATCTTTTCTGGTTAAAATATTTTAGATATAAATAAATCATATTTAGAAATAGATCTTTCTCCCACCTGTCAGTCCCTTCATCAGCATACACTCTATGCAAACTCCCACTGGTGGCCCTTCTGATCTTCGCATATAGCAACCACACACATGTACTGTGGTTGCCATGAAAACTCCCTAGTCAATGCTGCTAACATTGGCTAGCGAGTATAGGAGTATGATGTCACTCTGTTCAGATGCCAGTATATGGATAATTTAGCCTAGCTTTGATAACTGCTGTCAAGATTATTTTAAGTCAGTACACTTGAGCTGCTGGAGTTTATACTTTGAACTATCACCCATTTATTGGCCCTGTATTCTAGATGATAGACATTAATCATTGTGTTGGTTGGACTGATATAGGTAAATATGAAAATAGTTACATTTAGCAACTGTTGGAAGTGTGACGTTAGTCACCATCATTGGGAACATAAGATGGGCACGTCAATTAGGTCCCTTAATGACACCTAGGTTTAATTCACCCTGTGCCCATTGTGGGTGCTGGATATGCGTAATGTGATTGTTTGGTATTAAATGTTTTGTGTGCTCTCTTGCCCTGTTGATTCTTTCAGCTAACTAGGTGAATTTGCATATGGAGCCTGTGCAGCATTATCTGTTACATAGTTACATAGCTGAAAAGAGACTTACGTCCATCAAGTTCAGCCTTCCTCACATATGTCTTTGCTGTCCCCTTATTTATAATGAATTAGGGCCACCACCCACCAGCATGGTGGGGGCCTAGGGAGGGAATAATATGGGATGGGGCCTTTTCTAATGACTGGGTAGCAATGGCTACCCATTGATTCAGGACTTTGGTGAATAACCCTGTTAGGAAAGGAATGACCTAAAAACAAATGGCACAAATGAAGACTGGATTCAGAAACTAGAGGCATATACGGAAAGAAAATACAAGTAACTATGTTCCAGAACATGAAAAAGAAACTAAAATATTTGTAGGTCTGGCACATGCTGAAGAGATTTGATAATCTCAATTGAACACTTGTTCTTTTTACCAGACCATAGATTAAAGAAACACAGGCTATTGAACAGACTTGGAATGGTTATCAATACATATTTCTTGTAGAAAACTACAACAGCAAAAAGGGAAGTAAATAAACATCATATTATGGACTGAGAAAGGATTAGATGCCACATACACATTACTACTTTTTCAGATTTCAGCTAGCTTACTTTTTAAAAATCTCTATCATTTTGTGTTTTCTTTATTACATACTTGAAATAGGTTTGATGACATTTTGTTATTCATGATTAGTGTTGTCGCAAACCCGAAATTTTCGGTTCGCGAACGGCGAACGCGAACTTCCGCAAATGTTCGCGAACGGGCGAACCGTGCGAACCGCCATAGACTTCAATGGACAGGCGAATTTTAAAACACACAGGGACTCTTTCTGGCCACAATAGTGATGGAAAAGTTGTTTCAAGGGGACTAACACCTGGACTGTGGCATGCCGGAGGGGGATCCATGGCAAAACTCCCATGGAAAATTACATAGTTGATGCAGAGTCTGGTTTTAATCCATAAAGGGCATAAATCACCTGACATTCCTAAATTGTTTGGAAAAACGTGCTTTAAAACATCAGGTATGATGTTGTATCGATCAGGTAGTGTAAGGGTTACGCCCGCTTCACAGTAACCTGACCAAACTCCCCGTTTAACGCACCGCAAACAGTCCTCTATATACAGAGTAAACATGGCTCCCTCTATATACAGAGTAACATGGCTCCCTCTATATACAGTGTAACATGGCTCCCCTCTATATACAGAGTAACATGGCTCCCCTCTATATACAGTGTAAACATGGCTCCTCTCTATATACAGAGTAACATGGCTCCCCTCTATATACAGAGTAACATGGCTCCCCTCTATATACAGTGTAAACATGGCTCCTCTCTATATACAGAGTAACATGGCTCCCCTCTATATACAGAGTAACATGGCTCCCCTCTATATACAGTGTAAACATGGTTCCCTCTATATACAGTGTAAACATGGCTCCTCTCTATATACAGAGTAACATGGCTTCCCTCTATATACCGTGTAAACATGGCTCCCTCTATATAAAGAATAACATGGCTTCCCTCTATATACCGTGTAAACATGGCTCCCCTCTGTATATAAAGGGAGCCATGTTACTCTGTATATAGAGGGGAGCCATGTTACTCTGTATATAGAGAGGAGCCATGTTTACACTGTATATAGAGGGGAGCCATGTTACTCTGTATATAGAGGGGAGCCATGTTACACTATATACAGTGGAAACATGGCTCCCCTCTATATACAGTGTAAACATGGCTCCCCTCTGTATATAGAGGGAGCCATGTTACTCTGTATATAGAGGGGAGCCATGTTACTCTGTATATAGAGAGGAGCCATGTTTACACTGTATATAGAGGGGAGCCATGTTACTCTGTATATAGAGGGGAGCCATGTTACTCTGTATATAGAGAGGAGCCATGTTTACACTGTATATAGAGGGGAGCCATGTTACTCTGTATATAGAGGGGAGCCATGTTACACTATATACAGTGGAAACATGGCTCCCCTCTATATACAGTGTAAACATGGCTCCTCTCTATATACAGAGTAACATGGCTCCCCTCTATATACAGAGTAACATGGCTCCCCTCTATATACAGTGTAAACATGGTTCCCTCTATATACAGTGTAAACATGGCTCCTCTCTATATACAGAGTAACATGGCTTCCCTCTATATACCGTGTAAACATGGCTCCCTCTATATACAGAATAACATGGCTTCCCTCTATATACCGTGTAAACATGGCTCCCCTCTGTATATAGAGGGAGCCATGTTACTCTGTATATAGAGGGAGCCATGTTTCCACTGTATATAGTGTAACATGGCTCCCCTCTATATACAGAGTAACATGGCTCCCCTCTATATACAGTGTAAACATGGCTCCTCTCTATATACAGAGTAACATGGCTCCCCTCTATACAGGGGCGTACCTGGAGCATTTGGCACCCGGGGCGGATCCTTTATTTGGCACCCCCCTCCCCAACTTTGAAATGTAAAAAACAGCTGCAATTTTTTTTAAATGTATGTTTATGCAGTGTGTGTATAGTGTGTAAAGTGTGTGTATATTGTGTGTATAGTGAGTGTGTATAGTGTGTACAGTGTGTGTATATTGTGTGTATAGTGAGTGTGTATAGTGTGTATAGTGAGTGTGTATAGTGTGTGTGTATAGAGTGTGTATAGTGTGTGTATGCAGTGTGTGTAGTGTGTGTGTATAGTGTGTGCATAGTGTATGCAGTGTGTGCAGTGTGTGCATAGTGTGTACAGTGTGTGTGTATATTGTGTGTATAGTGTGTGTAGTGTGTGTATAATGTGTGCAGTGTGTGCAGTGTGTATGTAGTGTGTGTGTATAGTGTGTGCATAGTGTATGCAGTGTGTGCATAGTGTGTACAGTGTGTGTGTGTGTAGTGTGTGTATAGTGTGTATAGTGTGTGCAGTGTGTGTATAGTGTGTATGCAGTGTGTGTATAGTGTGTATGCAGTGTGTGTATAGTGTATGCAGTGTGTATAGTGTGTATGCAGTGTGTGTCCCCAAGCCCCTAGTCACACAACCAAATAAAAAAGCCCCTACCTACCCCCCTCACCCTAAAAAATAGTGAAGGGGGAATAAAAATTACTACCCTGTAAAGTAAAATTCAACTTACTATTCAACGTCTTCTTCTTCTAAAATCTTCATTTTTTTAGCCCCAAAAAAGGCCAAATAAAAAGCCATCATACCCGTCGAACTTAAAAATAAAATAAAAAACCCGAGCACAAAAAAAAATTAATCCATCTTCACCCATGGAGGGCTCCGTGTCAGTGTTTATCAGGGATCCTTAGGATAGGTGTCAATCCATATCTGCCAAGTGACCCTATGTAGGGGGAACAGTCCCTATTCTGCTCTGTGTCAGTGTCTGGAGGGAGTATCTGCAGTAACACAGAGTGTCTGGGGGGAGTATCTGCAGTAACACAGGGTGTCTGGAGGGAGTATCTGCAGTAACACAGAGTGTCTGGGGGTAGTATCTACTTGTAACATTTATATGAACTAAAAAAAAAAAAAAATAAATTGAAAAAAAAAAAAATGGTTGCAGCTTCCGAATTAATCTAAAATGGATGCTGTCCAGTAGGTGGGAGGGTCTGCTAGGGAGGGTGTGCTGCTGATTGGCTGTAATGTGTCTGCTGACTGTGAGGTACAGGGTCAAAGTTTACTCAATGATGATGAATAGGGGGCGGACCGAACACCGCATGTGTTCGCCCGCGGTGGCAGACGTGAACATGCTATGTTCGCCGGGAACTATTCGCCAGCGAACAGTTCGGTACATCACTATTCATGATCTATTCTAATTCGAGCTTTAATACACTAGGAGACTATATTTTTATCATTATTATTTTTAATTACATTACTACTGTGCACACTGATCCATGTTTGATGGGAAAAGAGCAAACTAGTAACTATGATTTTTGTGATGCAGCTGTGAGTTGGCTATGCAATGAAATTAATATAAAAGAGATACTCTGTGTTAAAGGAAGAGATTGTAAGGCATATAATAATTTCATTGCATTCTGGGTATCAGTTCTGTGCTTGACAGTATTACTGAAAGAGAAAATCTTGCTTTGGCACGAGGTGAGCAATACAACACTGACCTAATCTATGGCTTCAGCCTTTTTCCCAAGGTTTGCCAATATCTGACATAGATTTACTGTCTGCTTCCCTTCAATGGCTAGTTTAGTCAACACAATACCATTTTTAAGGCTGCTGATAAAGCCAAGACTTGTTGGAAAAAAGACAAAAAAATGTTTTTGACAAGCCAGGTGAGATTAGATATAAAATGAAGAAACCATAGAAAATAGTAATACTCTAAATATGGACTGTCTTGTCATTTTTGCAAAAGAAATTGATATTGGTCTAATTTGTTCACAACATTTCCAAACTGTTAATATGTTCTTGTCTGTTTTACTTTTCTAAGTACAACCATTGACAAAACCTTGAATTACTTTGATGTATTCCCCTTAAATCAAATTAATTGCTTGAAAGAAAATACCAATGAAAAACAGGATGCTGGCATATAACTGACAGGACCTATTCCCTCCTTCATCTTATGAGCAAACAAATGTTAAAAATTTGATGCACAAAAAGTGCTAGCAAGGGTCTATAGATTTTATGTCCGTAGTAACAGATGGACATAATGATGGGACCTGGTGCTATTTTCAAATAATTCTATTCTAAAATTATAAATACATAAGACAGCATATTGAGAAAAGTTTGGTTTACATTGAAGTAAGCAAATGTTTCGGATTTGCTGTTGGTTTCACCTATTAGGATCATCAATATAGAGGTTGGTTGCAAACAAGGGTATGAATAAGGTAAAAAAACATCTTGGGCTTGAGCGCAAATATTATTTGGTGAACCCTCCCCAACTCCCCAACCCATACCCATCCCCAGTTTTGACTTTTGGCATACTCACAGCTACTTACAGCTACTTATAGACTGTGTCTGTGTCTCTGAATGTGTGTGTATGTCTGTGTCTCTGTATGTATGTATGTGTGTTTGCCTGTGTCTTTGTGCCTGCCTGTCTGTGTGTATGTGTTTGTGTCTGTATGTATGTGTCGGGGGGGCCCACGCATCGGGGGAGAGAGGGGAGAGAAGGGGAGAGAGATGAGGGGGGGGTGGGGGTCCACGGATTAGTTTTGCACCGGGGCCCATGGATTTGTGTACGCCACTGCACACAGCTACAGACAAGCACATACCGGCACAGACAGGTAAACTTGTACATAGACAGGAATACACAGGCACACACAGGTAGCTCCTATTCCCGGCTGAATTCTAGACTCACCAAGGAGACCGGAAGCGACACCTAGAGCAGAGAAGGTAGGAAATACATTACCTGAGGCTACAGGGCCCCACATTCAGAGCGTGAGTTCCACCAGACTACTACTGCTGTCCCTGGTTGCAAACAAATAATTGAAAAAATTATATTTAGGGCTAACCCATTACCTTTACATTGGGTTTTCTTTGCCTGAAATATGTATTCTGTTGGGTAACGTTCTCTATTTTTCTAGTTATCTGATTAGGAACCACTCTGCTTGAATGATTACGATTAAGCTAGGTAATAATTAAGAATGTCAAATGCCTGTTTGCTGTTACATACCTTTCCAGTGTTTTGTTGTTTTCTTTTGAACTTTGCCCTACAGCCATCAGTAGTAACAGTTTACACCACGCACAAACCTAATTTTCCATAAAATAAATACCTGCCAAAGGCTGTATTTTGCTTTGCCTTTATTAAAATGTAAACATTTCTGAAATATATCAGTTATTGCTCATAGTAAATTGTTCATGTATGGCAGAAATTTCTTTAAATAGAATTCACTTGTATAAAAGTATAAGTTCATTAGGTGTGAATATTCAACAAAAGCTGAAAATGAACAAAAGTTCATTTTTTTTCACTTCTACATTTACAGGAAGATAACTAGAGAGGATAATTTCAAAGTTACAATAAACTCATCTAGTCTAACTATCATACTGTTGTAAAAATTGGCAGAGTCTCCACCTGAATCAGATAATGTTTTAACCATATGTGACTTGTATACCCAAGACCACAGAGGAGCTGGTAGATATTAAGTCCATATGCTTTATCTGACCTGAATAAAGTACTGATTCTCACAATCAAATAGTGGATACCGTCTTTCTGATATTTTTTGCATTACTTCTACTCAGTACATGCGATAATACTATTTAGGCTACAATGTCACACAAAGATGGCAACCCAAATAATAAAGACAAGAGGTAGATAACTTGATTTTAAAAAACATCATACACGTTATAACTAGCAAGACACTGCTAATTATTTTCTAAAGCATAAGAATTGAATCCACTGCATCTAATTATTAATAGATAATGATAATATCACACAGAGCAATATTACCCAACTATGCTTAAACCCTTTAAAATGGAATCTTGAGATGCCAAGCAATATGCTGGACATTCCTGTTCTGGCAAACTTCAGCACTTCATGTTGTTGACTGGATCTCCCATAATGCTCTTACCGCCATATTGCTTGCCATACTGCTGGCAAGGCATCAGGGCATATGTAGTACATTGTAATAAAGTGCTTTCTTTGAGCCAGTGTGGTAGGAAAATATGTTAACTGTATTATAGTGAAAATGGTCTTACAGATGCTATTGATTTCTTCTCTTGAGCCATTTAATAACAATGGTTTTATTAAGGCCATTTTCTTCAACATCTATTTCTTTTATCTAGACTTAAATTAGTCAATATACATAAAGAAAATTAATTCCTGTGATTTCTGGCAATACAATGTGAATGACTGCAAACTTTAATCATATTCTTTCCCCCTGCAGAAGACTTTCTGCAATATTCAGCTAAAGAAAACCCTTAGATTACATGATCTTCTTGGACCTTAGATTTTGCTGAGGTAGTATAAGGGCTTGATAAGTATTATGATTGATCTTCTGTATCTCTTCCCAGAAGTATTTTTAAAACAATTTGAAGCAGCCTATGCTCTACTCATCTAGAACATGACTTTAATACATTTGGCAACAGTATAATAACACTGCATTAGATAAGGTATCAGCCAATTAAATTTCTGGGTTCCAGAAACACCTGGTGCTTGAGCTCAAATGAAAACTTGATGATCACTACACTAACAGAGAGGTGGGGCTATGTGATGACATATATCTACCTTTATATCTTATGTCCACTGCATTCTACCCATGAACAATGTGCAGCTGGAAACGCCAATGGTATTAGTCGTCATGATGATGAAAATGATGAGAAAAGTCTAAAAGGTTCCATTGGACCTTGAGTCCTGTATATCACTGTTTGTAATGACAGGACAATGTCTACATTGAACTAGTCAAATAGCTTCCAAATACATAAATAGAAGTAACATGTCAACTAAGCAATGACTTGTGGAGAAGATGGCAATACATTAAATTGTGGGTGCACCATTCAGTCCATATTAAAAGTAGCTCTGTAGAAAAAAAATGCATGGAAACTTTTAATTGTCCACAAAAGAAAATTCAGCTTTCAGAGTCAAAATAGGAAGTAATATTGTGTTGGCTTTCTTCCACTTTTTATTAAGAAGCGACAGCACTTCTATTAGAATATATCAAAATTATTTCCGCAGAGGAACGATTCTTTGAGAATGACTTTAGAACGTGGTTGATGTGGCTTTGTTTTAGACAAGTTCAGCATGGGAGCAAATTATGATAGTATCAGAAAAACAGCTTTCAATGTCACCTCGAGAAAATGATACCGAGCTACCAATTGGTTTTGATGTCCCCACTAGTGATGTCCCGAACTGTTTGCCAGGAACCGTTCGCAGGCGAACATAGCGTGTTCGTGGTTGCGAACACGCGCGATGTTCGGTCCGCCTCCTATTTGTCATGGAGGTGGGAGGGTCTGGGACGGAGGGTCTGCTGCTGATTGACTGGAATGTGTCTGCTGACTGTGAGGTACAGGGTCAAAGATTACTTAATGATGACGAATAGGGGGCGGACTCAACATTGCGCGTGTTCACGACCGCGAACACGCTATGTTCGCCGGCGAACTGTTTGGGACATCACTAGTCCCCACATATTCTATTATTCTATGCATTTCTCCTTTTACTAATTTGCAATGCAGAAAACCCGACTGCCTAAATTTTAATTTTAATTGCTAACACTAAATGAGTCATTTATAGTTCTACTATATTTTTCAAAATGTTTTCTGCTGATAATATAAACAGATTTAACATTCCTGTGCCTGATTTAAAAGCACATAGAATATCTTATGAGTTTTACTCAGACCGTAGCTGTAGCAATAATCTCATTCAGTGTTGGTAAATTACGATTAGCTCCCCTTGCATGCTCACTTAGCTTTTTGTTGATACAAATGAAGAAATTTTAGCATAAAAACAACATAAGTGCATCCATTGAAGGAAAACTTTATGAAAATATAATATATTAGTGTTTACAATTATAAAAACACTGGAGAGCTTAAAGGAACAAGCCAAGCAACATGGCAAATTATGCTCCAAGCATTAATTACGGTGTAAGAATGTCCTTGTCCCAGTCTCCCTGTAGATCTTTGCATATAAGTTTAGTAATTTGAAATAAATTGCTGGAGCTATTAACCCATATTAACAGGGATCACATTACTAAGATATATTTCCTCCTTTACACTTCTAAATATTTGTATGATATGAACATTGTGTCTATATCCCCACATCCACTGACATGTTTGATTGCCATTGTGTCTGATAATGTAACTCCCATAGTGTCCGGTACCTTAATAATTGAATGGAATTTTGCAACTGCTCTCAATTTATGCCAGTTATTCTAGTTATCCTATGGGATAAAGGCAATTGCTTCCAAATGATTAATTATAAGTTTTGAACAGACCCAGGTTGGCCCTTGGAGAAACCAGGCAAAAGTCTAGTGGGCCCTGATGGCCATGGATGGAGGCTGCCAGGTGAGATTAATGGTTTGTGCCAGATGGCCCCTGCAGAGCTGATTCTACTCAACCCCAGAAAAGATCTCCCTCATCAACAAAGTCACCCTTAGGCAAGGGAGGAGGAGGGATCCAGAAAACTTTGTCTGTACCTCCAGAAGGTGCAGGCCAAGTTCTCCACACATTCTACTGTATCAGAGCATTTTTACTTGCTACCATAATAATGCTCTGATTTATTTGCAAGTGCCAGCAAAAAGGAGATGAGAGCCTTCCCTTTACATGCAAACCCACACACAACCCAACATGCACATACACCATGCACAAAACCTTGCAACCAACCTCTCCACACACAGGCTTACACAACACCACAGGTAATCTACACTACACAAAACACCACAAGAAGCTTCCCCCTAAGCACATAGCCTCCTAATGCCTACAAAACCAAGGCACACAGATGGGCAGGGGAAGGGGATGCAGTGACACTTGGAGAACAGAACAACTCCCAGGAGCTAAAAAAGTTTTTCTCTCCCAATCTATACATTTTATCAGCAATCCACAATTATTGATTAGAAATCCATCTATATATATATATATATATATATATATATATATATATATATATATAAAATATTAGGCCTATACTATTTGCACATACATTCAAATGCATGTATACATGCATGATACACTCAGAAATTACACTGAAACATATATATGTAATGCACATTTAGTGACCCAGTCTTGTTGCCAGGTGCACATGATAACATAAAGTGAAGAGTGCACTCATAGGACTTCAAAATAAACAAGTCAACTTCATTTGCAACAGCATACATTCACCATTTTAGTCCCATTACCAAACTTTCCTTAAACTGGCACCAACATGGCCGGATCTGTTTTCTTTTTAACCTCCCCTCCGAACTCCAAGGTTCAGAGGTTAGGGTTGTCTACCAGTATGCACTCATAATCTGGTTAGAGAGCTAAAAAGTATTACTCAACCAGTCAATCAACTGTTGCATGCTTAGTCTAATCAGAGTTGTTTTAGCACAGTATCAGTACAGTACTTATGGAGATGTTGGGAACAGTGATGAGAGTTGTCAGAGGAAATTCAGTAGGCATTCCACTATGATGCTGTTTGGCCATAGTATTACACTAACAATACAAGTGGCTAGAGAAATCATGATGACTGATTTAAAGGGAAGTATAAAGGCAAACAAAGCAAGGCAGTAATAGGGAGACATTCCCAAATTGGGGAATAAAGAAAGGTATTAAAAAAGGTGGAGTGAGTAATGGGGCACAAAACTTGAGGCATGTGTTTGTGTACACATGTTTTTCTTTGTCTCTACATTTGCCTGAGAGTGTCAATGTATATGTTTGCTGTGCGTGAGTGTGTATGTGGATCTCTGTTTGAGAGTGGGTATGTTTGTGTGTCTTTGTATGAGTATGTCCACACATGTGCTTTTACCTATATATGTGTCTGAGCTTGGCACTCACCTTTCTATGTACACGGGCAATTCTGCACCCTGGTTCTTTCCGCTTTTAGTAGATAATTCCAAAAATGAAGTGGGTGCACTCAAGGGATTTTCGTGAAAGAAAATTGTATATTTTATTGCATGTTAGCAAAAAGGGGACAGTGTTAATTTTTTGCTAACATGAAATAAAATAAACCATCTTTTTCACAAAAATTCCTTGAGTGCACCCACTTCATTTTTGGAATTATATATATATATATATATATATATATATGTGTGTGGGAAATGGATGGTAGATATATATATCTATACCATGCATGGTATGTTAACCCTCACATTGACAATAGCAAAGTATGACTCAATTGTACTTAAAGATATGTATGCAAATTCAAAATAAATTCAGTTTAGTCTAAGTTAATAAGTTACACTAAACATAGACTTCAAAAACATTGTTATTAGGGAACTCCAAACATGTTGATGTCTTTTTAGGTGACCTCCATTAACTTACTATTTTACCATAATCTTATATCCATATTTTTGTTGATGATCATTCTACTATATTTTATATATTTGTTTATTTATTTATATTTAGGAGGATGTTAAGGAAGGAGGGGAATTGCTAAGGTAAAAAATACCTGGGGCTTTAAAATTATTCCAAAAATAATTTGGTGACTCCTTCCTAAAGCCCCACACCTGACTGCTTCCCATATCCATTTCACTTAAACATGACACACTCACAGTTATGTACAGGCAAACACATAGGTATACATACACAGATAAACGCATAGACACAGATGGGCAGGCACTCAGACACACGCAAAGAAATACACCACCACACACGTACACAGATAGGCACACTTGCAAAGACAGAAACACAAAGACGTAGACAGGCACAAACAGACATACAGGCACAGATTGGTACCCTCAGACACACACAGACTGATACACTGATACACACAGGCACACACAGATACATGTGGGCATAGACAGACACTGGCATATATCTAGGAGTTTCTGGTGTGTTCCTTTAAAACTTAATATTGGAATAATGTCATATTATATATCCCAGCTAATACTTTCCGACTTTACAATAGTGTAAGTCTGCAATCTATCTGTGTTCAATAAGAAAGTACATATAATGCTGGAATTGCCTGTCAAATTTCTATTTAAAGTAATTATTGCTAGTGGTTTAAATATAAACTCCATTGGTTTAATTGTTGACGCAGTCAGCATTAGCCACTTAACCACTCCACATTATTCTTACCTTAATAAAAAGGTTAAAATAATAATATTTAATGTTAGAAAATATGTAATTAATTTATTGTAATGGAAATTCCACCACTTCAGCTGAAACAACGTACTTAAATACATTGGTTTACACTGGCCAGGGAATTCTATTTTTAGTCATTGCGGCTTGTAAATAATGTTAGTATGTGCCTTAGTATGGACAAGTCTGATAAAGGATGTTAGCTGCTCCTGCAAAGGCACAATGGATCAATATATGACTAAATGGGAGAGTGACCTCAATGAGAAATTGTAAGAGGAGGTTTGCAGGGATCTCTGGAATATAGCTGTTCACTCTTCCGTTTTATATTTGAGTAGGCAAGACTCAGGTGTTTGTCATTTATACATTTCTTGAGTAGCATTTAACCCTTTGTCTCCCAATGGGATAAGCTTAAAAGTTGAATTAGTGATAATATGAAAACAAATTTACTGCCTAAACATGTGTGTAAACACACATGCAGACACATCTAATTATTTACATCCATTTTTTGGTGGGCTCTTGTCTGTGTAGGCAAGATAAGTCACAAAAACATTTAGTGCCTGATTCAAATTCTGGATTGTCCTCGAGTGGCAACATTGGACCGAGATATGTAGTCCAAAAGTTTTTAATCAGTTCGTTATGGCACATTGCTATGTATGCATCAATGAGAGTATGATGCGTTGTGCGGTGCCCACCAATATAATAATTCCTGTATTCACGTTATAAAATAATATGCAATTTTGAAGTCCCAGACCAGCCTGCCAAATGCCTTTTCAGCATCTGTTCATAAAAAGAGAATCAGAACCCAGAGATGCCTAGCCATATGAATGATATCTAAAACTGTGTTGCATTATCTCTTGCATTCCTCCCAGGTATAAAGACAGACTGGTCAGGATGGATTCACTGCCGGAGAAAGGGGACTAATCTCTGCACCATAGCAGAAAAAGTTCAAGTTAATGTTAAGTACACAAATCAATGGAGATAATAAAAAATAAAAAAAAAAGCCATACAGGAACAAGAACCAAAAGCATTGGAATAATATGTATAATCCCATTCCTGTCTTTCTGTATATCATAATTTCATCTGGTATGTTCCTGTTCAGACATTTCAGGGGGAGATTAACATTCCTGCCCAGCATAAGAATGCAATCTTGGAAAGTAGACAACTTGCAAAAGGTTGAGTAAACAAATTTCATAAATTAGCAAAAAACTTTGAGAACTGGTATACCCACGGGGCAATACCTTAGACGCACTTAGAGGCTTAGACGCACTTGCTCCAATATAGAGGACTTCAAAGTCAAAGCCTGGGAACTCAGAAAATCTTTTAAGGAAAAGGGCTATCCCAATAGGGTGTTAAGGAAGGCATACTCTAGAGCGATTCTATCAGATAGAGATGCACTCCTTTCAGATGACACCCAACATAGACCAAACCCTAACGTTATTCGGTGCATTGCCACCTACGACGCTGGTTGGACATACATGATGGAAACACTTAGACGCTATTGGCCAATCCTAACCTCGGATAAACACATTAAAGATGTGATCACTACGTTCCCTTCGATTACAGCACGAAAAGGAAAGAATCTCAAAGATACGCTGGTGCAGAGCCATTTAGCACCCTTTAAAAGACCATCCCAAATATACTTACCAAAGGGAACCTTTAAGTGTGGGCAATGTAGCGCCTGTGCCTTCATTACTAAAAACTCTAAACAATTTAGTAGTAGTAATGGAGACGAGACCTTTCCTGTACGTGCCTTCTTTAACTGTAAGAACGAAGGAGTGATCTATCTACTAAGCTGTTCATGTGGTATGAAATACGTTGGGAAAACCTTTCGTCCATTTAAATTTCGAATTAGGGAGCATGTGAATTCCGTGAGAAGACCTCTTGAAACACCTATCTCACGTCACTTAAGGCTCCATCATGCTAATTCTTCCAATCATATAAGATTCATGGGGATTGAACACATTCCACAGACACAACGCAAAGGAGACTGGGATAGGAGATTAAAACAACGTGAATCCTATTGGATTTACAAGTTACAAACCCTGTCTCCTGGGGCAATTAATGAAGGCTTTTCCTTCTTAGCCTTCTTATAACTCACTGTTTAGCTTTAGGAAGACATTTTTTCCTTACTAGGGATACTAAATATTTGGATATACTTTGATTATCACGTGACGATTCACAATATATATATATTTCCTCCCCCCCCCCCTTTCTTTAACCAATTTCCTTTTCCTTTCTCTGCTGCTCATGGATTCAATACCTTTTCCAATATGACCCGGTGTTTAGGTATCTATTTATCTTTAAGGCCTATATTAATAATAATTGGCAAGGATCTTACTTCTGGTGGATTATGTTTGTTACCCTGCACGAATCCTTATGGTGCCCTAGGTTGGTTTATATCCTGTGTCACCATATAGCTGTGTAATGCTAGTTCCCCTTAGGGGGAACCTAATGTTATAAAGAAGTGAGGCACTCATTATTCACTTTACTAAATACATATAAAGAAGTTACAGTATTTTCAATAATTTTCAGCTTTACAAGCTGAGTAAAATACCAATAAGTGGCCTTTTGATATATCTTCATCCCATATATCTTCACAGATCCTTACTGGTTGATGGTGTGATGCAGTGTCTAGGGGATGCAGGGCTTTTCATGCTTTATGTTTTATGGTTTACCTTTTAACTTTGATGGGTACCAGTGCATTTAGAGAGCCTGTAGTATTTGTAATGTTCCTCAGCCTTACAAGCTGAGCTAACTACAAATGAATGGGCTCTTGATACATTCATATTTCACTTATAATAGATCTTTATGTGAGATTTTGTCCCACCATGGGTAAATCGCTATATCCTGATAGTGGCGTGTTAAGAAATTGCCCTGCGATCAATAGGAATAGCCAATGGTTTGTTTACACCGGCTATTCCCGCCCCCTGTCCCGGTATTCAATCCGGAGTGGAGGAGTGCTAAGACACCGCCCCTTGACCAATAGGGTTAGCCAATGGTTTGTTTACATTGGCTATCCCTGCCCCCTGTCCCGGCATCAAATCCGGAGTGGAGGAGTGCTAAGACATCGCCCCCTGATCAATAGGGACAGCTGATGCCAGTGTTTACACCGGCTACCCCCACCCCCTGTCTTTGTAGTGACAGGCACTGTATCCAGATCAGAGGAGAGCAACTGCCGGCACAGTTTAGCTTTAGTTTTCGGCAGCTCTATCATAGATATGTCCTGGACAGTTGGTCATCGGATTAAGGTACCTACAATTATTCATTTAACCAGGGTTTATCCTTATAACACGGCCTCTCCCTCTTCCATTCACCTGGTATTAGCTCTATGCCCCCTGATAGGGGAATGAGCAATCATAAGGGAAGGTGGATCGTTGAGTGACATGACCGGAGGACAACCCTTAATCATATACAGCAGTGTTGAATTTTGGTAATCAAGGAGGGGTATATATTTTCTGGGCTTTCCAGACCACATTGAATGCTCCTGACGACGGCATGCTGACACGCCTAAACGCGCGTCAAGCTATTTTATTTATTTACTTATTTTGCACTTTACTCACTAGGTAGCACTATGCACGTATTTTAGTTAGCAAGTTAAGTGTGTGATTACTTTCTAGTAGAGGAAGGGACACGGGCTCCTGTAGGCACTAGTGGAGATTCCACCGTGCCGAGGTACTTTAGGGTCAGACTGGTTTTTCAGTTTATAGCTATCTCTGGGGATTTTTTGCAAGGAGGGAGGAGGGTGGACTTGCTCCATCCTCTTGTTTACGAGGATTTCTTCTTCTCTCTCTTTGTTTACCCAGATAGCCTTCTTTTCACTGTAAGTAGACTGACATCCTCCTTAGTACCTCTATAGCCTCATTTGCAGTCTAATTCACTGTCTAATAGCAGCCTTTTCTGGGCTGCCCCCTTCCTCTCTTTTGGTATATACATCTTTTTATTTTAATTGATTTTCTCTTTAGTATTATTAAAGGTAGGGCTTCCTTTTTTACTATTATCCTCCTCATTGGACCTCTGTTCGTTCTCTTTTTTCTAAATTAGCAAATATGTAGCGGGTACCTCCCAGCAACCCTTTGATGAAATAGCTACTATTTTTAGTGCTAGACTATAGACTTTTCGTTCTTCACAAATGTTAGTAAAGAGTATGGTTGTGCCTTTTGACTTAGTCTCTGGTTTATGATTCAAATAGTCCTGTTGATATATTCATTCTCTAAGGACTAGTGTGCTCCTACCTTAAAGTGCATCTCCTGCTTTTGAATCCATCAATGATTGGAGGTCTGC
The DNA here is from genome assembly GCF_036172605.1 of Pelobates fuscus. Taxonomy (NCBI): domain Eukaryota; kingdom Metazoa; phylum Chordata; class Amphibia; order Anura; family Pelobatidae; genus Pelobates; species Pelobates fuscus. Next base: position 279,737,765 of record NC_086319.1, on the reverse strand, counting down.
AAGAAATCTTGCTCTTTTTTTTCCAGGATGTTAAAGCCCTTTGCATTTATGAACACTACTTTAAGGATAAAATCTATGTGGATACACCACATGAAGTAAGAAAGATAAAGTTTTAAGAGAAGAAGTAATCAGCTCCTCTAGAAAAGAGTAAAGAAGAGTATATGATGATAAAGAGAAGAGACGAAGATAGATAAAAAAAGGGGAGCAAGAACGGGAGTAAAGAAAGTAAAACGGAATGGAAACGAACTCAAGAACGAATAAACCTGTGTACTAAGAAATTTTTCTGCCAGGTGGATGTAAAGATGGAATATCCAGTTTTCCAAGCACCTACTGGACCACCCAACATCTAGGAGAAAAGTAGGGATCATGTATTCCACTTGTGTACTCACACTTCAACATATGTGAGTCTCATCACATAAGTTGAAGTATCCACTGCCATCATCTTCTGCGGCCCCGGCCCACGCAGCAAACCGCCGGGGCCGCCGTCCAAGGGGTCCATCGGGTGGCCCATGCTGTCAGGGCCACCTGATGGATGTGGATTGTCAGGGGGCCCGGTCAGCGCTGGGTGCTTTAACAGCGTGACCGGGCCCCCTGTGATGAAATCACAAGCCGGGAGGAAATGACCACACGTCACTCCTCCCAGCTAACACTGAGAGCCGTGCGGGAGGATGCCGAGGGAGTCAGAGTGTGAACACTGACTACCATCCACCTGAGCCACCACTGGACCCCAGGGAAAGTCACCCTCCTGCACCTTAAAGGTAGAAAACAGGAGGGTGACTTAAACATTTTGTGTGTTTGTGTTTGTATGTTTGTGTGTCTGTCTGTATGTATGTGTGTACCTGTCTGTATGTATGTGTGTCTGTCTGTATGTATGCCTTTGTATGTATGTGTGTGTGTGTGTGTGCCTGTCTGTGTATGTATGTGTGTCTGTCTGTGTGTGTGCTTGTCTGTTTGTATGTATGTATGTGCGTCTGTCTGTATGTATGTGTCTGTCTGTGTGTCTGTCTGTGTGTGCCTGTGTGTATGTGTGCCTGTCTGGTTTTTTATGTATGTGTCTTTGTATGTATGTGTCTTGTGTGTGTGTGTCTGTCTGTCTGTGTGCCTGTCTGTATGTGTGTGTGTGTCTGTATGTCTGTGTGCCTGTCTGGATGTATGTGTGCCTGTCTGTCTGCGTGTGTGTCTGTACGTGTGCCTGTCTGGTTGTATGTATGTGTCTGTGTGGCTGTATGTGTGCCTGTCTGTTTGTATGTATGTGTCTGTGTGTGTCTGTCTGTATGTTTATATGTGTGCCTGTCTGTTTGTATGTATGTGTCTGTGTCTATATGTGTGTGTGTGTGTCTGTCAGGGGGGGGGGGGATAGGGAGAGGGGGGGCCCAAGGATCATTTTCGCACCGGGGCCCAGTGGTTTGTGTGTACACCACTGTCCATAACTGTGACACATCAACATATTTTTACATGTTCACTGCATACCACAGCTCTCTCCTACAGGACGTTCCTAGAGCTGTCAATTTTTTAAAGAATCCCATACCTTTTCCTATTTGATTTCACACCATGTTCTATAAAGTTACACATCAGCTATCATACTTCTCATTATAATATTTCACCCCATTTCTCTATTAGCTGCATTAACACTATTCCACCTTCTTCAACTTCGAGAGTTGCAGTCTGTCATTTTCATAATGGAGGCACTGTTTGAATTTAGTGCAATTAGTAATATATCTTTTTTTATCTACCTTTTATGTAATAAGTTTTATGTTTTAAGATCCATATATTTTCAATTTTAAGTCCATTTAATCAGTGTCAAACTTGTTTTGTCATAATTACATGCATGTTTTTGTATGTTTGTTGTACAGATGTACAGAATAAATTGGCTATTTTATTATTAATATAATCATTAATCATGCATAAAATTAAAACTGTAAATGTTCCCTACCCTACTGTAAGAGAGAACATGATAGATCATCTTCTCAGAGTAAGTTAACAATTGCATATCACAAAGATAGAGGTGAGGCAAGTTTTCTATTAGCACACCAAGGCAAAGCAAACAGCTGCTTCCAAAATGCTCTGCTACAGCTCAACAAACATTATTTAGATGTATTTAACACTGCAATTAATAATTCACGATCAGTATTACTAACATGTTAGACAGTAAAACAAGACTTAAAAATATTACAATTCTGCTATCATTACATTACACTACAAAAGTGTGTTAGTCAAGGAAAATTGCACAATATACACTGATCAGCCGCAACATAAAAACAACTTGTCTTATATCATGTGGATCACCCTCATGCTGCCAAAACAGCTCTCATGCAGAGATGCATATACTCTACAAGATTTCTGAACATATCCTGTGGTATCTGGCACCAAGACTTCAGCAGCAGATCCTTTAAGTGCAGCAAATCGTGAGGTGGGGCCTCAATGGATTGGATGTGTTGTTTCAGCACATTCCATAGATGCTCATTCAGATTGAAATTTTGAGAATTTGGAGGCCAAGGCAACATCTTAAACTCTTTGTTATGTTCCAAAAAACATTAATGAACAATTGTTTCAGTGTGGCAAGTGTGACCGAAAGCAAGGAATTGTACTGGAGGGAATCTATATACCTCCCCAGATTTTGCAAGTATCCTACTTTGTGTAATTAGCCCCAGGGAAATGTGTTATGTTATAATGAATGTTGCACTTTAAATATGTGTATATTTGGGCCCTGGGGTGGAGTACTTGGAGAGTAGGATGGGCCAGTGCTCCACTCCACATTTTGGAAGTTGCTTGTAACCTACAGGCAGGGGTGTATTTGCCGCGAGGCAAACAAGGCATTTGCCTTGGGCGGCATTTTCCAGGGGGCGGCAAAAAAAGCCGCCCCCAAACGCCCAGGGCAAATGCCTTGTTAGCCTTGCGGCTAACAGACATCCTGGGCTGGTGGCTGCTGGGCGGGCGGCTGGCGAGGGAGCACTTCCTCTGAGCTGTCTGCTCAGCTCCCTCGCGCGCCGCAGAGTGAGGCAGGGAGCCGGAATATGACGTCATATTCCGGCTCCGCCTCCCAGCTTCACTCTGCGGCGCGCGAGGGAGCTGAGCAGACAGCTCAGAGGAAGTGCTCCCTCGCCAGCCGCCCGCCCAGCAACCAGCCCAGCAGCCCGACCGGCAGCCCCACTAGACCCCAGGGAGAGGGAGAACCCCCCCAGCATTCCCAAAGGTAAGGAGGCTGGGGGGGTAAATAAAAAAAAAAAATGAGTTAATGTGAGTGAGTGTGTCTGTTAGTGTGTGTGTGTCTGTTAGTGTGTGTGAGTGTGTCTGACTGTGTGTGTCTGTTAGTGTGTGTGAGTGTGTCTGTTAGTGTGTGTGAGTGTGTCTGTTAGTGTGTGTGTGTCTGTTAGTGAGTGTGAGAGTGTGTGTGAGTGTGTCTGACTGTGTGTGTCTGTTAGTGTGTGTGAGTGTGTCTGTTAGTGTGTGTGAGTGTGTCTGTTAGTGTGTGTCTGTTAGTGAGTGTGAGTGTGTCTGTTTGTCTGTTAGAGTGTGTGTGTGTGAGAGTGTGTCTGTTAGAGTGTGTGTGTGTCTGACTGTGTGTGTCTGTTAGTGTGTGTATGTCAGTGTGTGTGAGTGTGTCTGTTAGTGAGTGTGTGAGTGTGTCTGTTAGCAGCTAACAGACACACTCACACACTCACTAACAGACACACTCACTAACAGACACACTCACACTCACTAACAGACACACTCACACACAGACACACTCATACACTCACACACACACACTGACAGATACGCATCCATTAGCTAACAGTTAGCTAATGGATGCGTATCTGTCAGTGTGTGTGTATTTAGAAGGCGGGGGAAGGGTTGGGTGGGGGTGGCGGGGGGGGGGGGGGGGGGGTGAGGGGGCTCCTGAGTTTTGTCCTGCCTAGGGCAGCACAAAACCAGGATACACCCCTGCCTACAGGTGAGAAGTCCAGTTCCAGAGTTTGAATCCTAATTTAACTCACCTGAAAAGGATTGTCAATTACTAGTGCTATTAAGTACTCCCCTGCCAAGGAAGGAGGGAGATTGTGTTTGGTTTCTGTGAGTGGAAACAGAGAGCTGAAAACCTGAAACAGTAAGGTTGTTTATGTTGGGAAATGGACAAGCCATCCAACCCAGTTAGCTGATTATTTTGTTTAGTTAGTGCTCAGAAGAGCAAGGCTTTTGTTTTGCATATTTTTGTTACCTTTATACCTTACTGTGCATTTAGTTTGGAGCCACAATAAAAGAGCAAGTCCTTTTACCTCATCCAGCGTGTGAAGTGTCTCTAAAGCCTGAAAAGACTGTGTGTAACACCCCAATCCCAGGACAAGGTACCAAGGGAAAGGAGTACTTTTGTCACATATGGTGGAGAATGCGGGCAGCACACGGCAAAGTCTGTAAGTAGGGAGAAAGAGACTGCTGAGAAAATGGAGGATGTCATGAATGCTTTGCTCCAGTCCACTGCTGTACAGCAAGAGACAAACAGGAGGACTGCAGAGACTAATGCAATACAGCAAGAGAGCATTTCAATACTGCAGCAGCTTGTACTGGCTCAAAAGGAAAATACAGATGCTTTATTCAAGGAAGTTGAAGCAACACAGGCAGCAGCTCATCAATTGCTCAGAGAGGAGCAGCAGCATGCCACATGTGTAATACAGCAGGAGATCCAGAGTCTATCACAAAGGCTGGCCAGGGATGCCACAGAATCACCACAATGTCCAAAGGTGATCAGAGTGAGTCACTACTTGCAAAATATGGTATCCACAGATGATGTAGAGGCCTACCTGATGGCATTTGAGCGAACCGCTGAGCGAGAAGGTTGGCCTGAAGTGGAATGGGCAAGTCTGCTAGCACCATTTCTTACGGGTGAATCCCAGAAGGCATACTATGATCTGGAACCAGCGGAAGCCAGTGACTACAAGAAGCTGAAAGCAGAAATACTGGCACGCCTGGGGGTGACAACAGCCGTCCGTGAGAATTCATTCATGGACTTACAGCCTGGATAAAGCGATTCGTTCACAGATGTTTGACTTGATACACCTTGCCAGAAAATGGTTGCAGCCAGAGATCAACTCACCCAGCCGCATTGTGGAGCAATTGGTGATGGAAAGATTCCTAAGAGGCTTACCTATTGGACTTCGTCGGTGGGTCAGCCAGAGCAATCCCCAAACAGCAGACCAATTGGTTGAATTGGTTGAACGGTATATAGCAGCTGGAGAACTGCCTCAACCTTCTGGCCAAGAGAGACCCAAGAATCCGAAAACCTACAACCTCAGCAAATCTGGTAAGACTGTTCCAGGGAAAAGGGGGTCTTTTGATGAGAGAACAGGGTCTTATTACCCAAGAGACATTGTTAAAAGAGAAAACGACTTTGGGAGGTGGGAAGAGCCTACAAATGAATCAAAAAGTACTAATTATGGTATAAAATGCTTTAAATGCAGAAACTTTGGACATATTGCAAAAGACTGTCCTGAAAATGTTGAACCAATGGAGTGTAATTTTGGTAATAATTAGGAAGGAATTGCACTTTATTCACAGGTTGTATGTTCTGTGGAAAAAAATGGTTATTTGAATAGTCACCCTGGGTGTACCGTGAATGTGGAGGGAAAAAATATACAGGCATTGCTAGATTCAGGGAGTATGGTTACCCTTCTAGACCAATCCTTATTACAGGATACTCATATTGTTAACTCTGGAAAAGTTGATATTGCTTGTGTGCACGGGGATATACATAACTACCCTACTGCAGATATAATTGTTAAAACCCAGTGTGGTACTGTAAACTGCAGAGTGGGGCTGGTACCAAAACTGGCACATGAGATGATTATTGGAAGGGATTTTCCCCATTTTCTAGACCTATGGGCATGTTTTGAAAACCCATCAGGTGAACAGAATGATGAATTTCCTTTTGCAGATACTCTGGCAGATGAGAGAGATCATGATGATGAGCCTAACAGTATGCAGCACTCCCCTATAAAAACATTAGTTGGTGAAAACCCAGAACAAACTAATGCGGGGCCTTCTAGAAGCTCTGAACCAGATATAGAGTTAGTTGATTTAGAGGTTAGGCCTGGTAACTTCAGAAGTGCACAGTGGTCTGACCCAACATTATTGGTAGCCAGGAATAATATTTCTATAAGGAATGGATCCCCTGTCAATGCAGGGAATTCTCTTATTTACCCTTATTTTGAAGTGGATAATGATCTGTTGTACAGAGTTGAGAAAAAAGAGTCCGTTATTACAAAGCAGCTGTTAGTACCACAAGCCTATTGGCGCACTGTGTTAAACCTTGCACATAGCCATGTTTTGGGGGGTCACCTAGGGGTTGACAAAACAAGAGAGCGTGTTTTGAGGAGATTTTATTTGCCTGGAGTAATCGCAGCTATCAAAAACTACTGTTCGTCATGCCCTGAATGTCAGGTCACTGCGCCCTTTACGGCTTACCGTAGCCCTTTAGTACCCTTGCCTGTTATTGAAGTGCCTTTTGAACGTATTGCTATGGATTTTGTAGGTCCTCTGGTAAAATCCAGTAGGGGGCATCAGTATATATTAGTAGTACTAGACTATGCTACCCGTTACCCTGAGGCAATACCTATGCGCACAACCTCAGCAAAGTCCATTGCTAAAGAGTTAATGATGATGTTTAGCCGGGTTGGGATTCCCAAGGAGATCCTATCAGATCAGGGTACTCCATTCATGTCCAAGGTTACTAAGGAACTCTGCAAGCTCCTTCACATTAGACACCTCAAAACCTCTGTTTATCACCCACAAACCGATGGTTTGGTTGAGCAATTTAATAAAACGTTAAAGGCTATGCTGCGCAAAGTAACTGATAAAGATGGGAAAAACTGGGACTTTCTATTGCCCTATTTAATGTTTGCCATTAGAGAAGTACCCCAAGCTTCCACGGGTTTCTCACCTTTTGAATTATTGTATGGCAGACACCCCAGGGGATTACTTGACATAGCAAAGGAAACTTGGGAACAAGAAGCAAACCCACATCTCAGTGTAATAGAACACATAACTCAGATGCAGGAACGTATTGAAGCCATTATGCCAATAGTCAGAGAACACATGCAAAAGGCTCAACAAAATCAGCAGAATAGCTATAATAAGAATGCTAGGATTTGAGTATTTCAACCAGGAGACAGAGTATTAGTCCTGGTTCCCACAGTAGAGAACAAATTCCTGGCAACTTGGCATGGGCCATATGAGATTATTGAAAGAGTAGGAGAGGTAAATTATAAAGTAAGGCAACCAGGTAGAAGAAAGGAAGTGCAAATATACCATGTCTATTTGCTAAAACCATGGAAAGAAAGGGAAGTTCTGGTTACTACAGAGGCTTCAACCTTCCCTGATAAGTGTAATATTGACCCCGAAGTAAATATCTCAGAGACCCTGTCAATACACCAGACAAGGGAAGTTAAGGAGTTTATTAGATTAAAAAAAGAGGTATTCTCCCCAGTCCCAGGAAGGACTAGTGTGATTAAACATGACATTTTGACAGAACCAGGAAAAAGGGTCAATCTCAAACCATACAGAATACCCGAGGCTCGCAGAGAAGCTATCAGAGCAGAGGTTAAGAAAATGTTAGATCTTGGAGTCATTGAGGAGTCACAAAGTGACTGGAGCAGTCCAATTGTGCTGGTACCAAAGCCTGATAATACAGTACGGTTTTGTAATGATTATCGCAAACTGAATGCTATTTCTAAGTTTGATGCATACCCCATGCCTAGAGTTGATGAGCTAGTAGAACGACTTGGGAGAGCTCGGTACCTCACTACACTAGATTTAACCAAAGGTTATTGGCAAGTACCACTCACAGAGCGAGCAAAAGAAAAGACCGCATTTTCTACTCCTGATGGCCTATTTCAGTGCAGAGTTTTGCCTTTCGGCTTGCATGGTGCCCCTGCCACATTCCAAAGAATGATGGACAGAATACTAAAGCCGCATGTGCGCTATGCAGCTGCATACTTGGATGATGTTGTAGTACACAGTGAGGATTGGGAATCTCACCTTCCAAAAGTACAGGCTGTCCTTAACTCAATACAAAATGCTGGCTTAACTGCTAACCCCAATAAGTGTACAATTGGCCTAGAGGAAGCAAAATATTTGGGCTACTCTATTGGTAGGGGACTAGTGAAACCCCAAGTTTCTAAAATTGAAGCCATACAAAATTGGCCGAGACCACTGACTAAGAAACAGGTGAGAACATTTATTGGTCTCATTGGCTATTACAGGAGATTTATATCCAATTTTGCTACAATTGGAAGCCCATTAACTGACCTTACTAAAGCTAATGCTCCAGTAGTGGTAAAATGGTCCCCAGAGACTGAACAAGCATTCAGAAAGCTTAAAGAAGCCATTTGTGCCCAACCAGTGTTGGTAACACCTGATTTTTCTAAAGAATGTATTTTACAGACAGATGCCTCTGATGTAGGACTAGGTGCTGTTCTCTCTCAGGAAATTCAGGGTGAGGAGCACCCCATATTATATTTAAGCAGGAAGCTTAATCCCCAAGAAAGAAACTATTCCATTGTTGAGAAGGAGTGTCTGGCTATAAAGTGGGCAATAGACTCACTTAAATACTATCTCTTGGGACGAAAATTCAGACTAGTGACAGACCATGCACCCCTTACTTGGATGAGCCAAAACAGGGAGAAAAATAGTAGAGTAACCCGCTGGTTCCTTAGCTTGCAACCCTATAATTTCTCCATAGAGCATAGGGCTGGGAGTAAACAGGGAAATGCAGATGGTCTTTCGCGGATGCACTCGCTAATGTTCATGGTCGCTCGACCCAATAGGTCTGAGCTGGGGGGGAGGATGTGTGACCGAAAGCAAGGAATTGTGCTGGAGGGAATCTATATACCTCCCCAGATTTTGCAAGGATCCTACTTTGTGTAATTAGCCCCAGGGAAATGTGTTATGTTATAATGAATGTTGCACTTTAAATATGTGTATATTTGGGCCCTGGGGTGGAGTACTTGGAGAGTAGGGTGGGCCAGTGCTCCACTCCACATTTTGGAAGTTGCTTGTAACCTACAGGTGAGAAGTCCAGTTCCAGAGTTTGAATCCTAATTTAACTCACCTGAAAAGGATTGTCAATTACCAGTGCTATTAAGTACTCCCCTGCCAAGGAAGGAGGGAGATTGTGTTTGGTTTCTGTGAGTGGAAACAGAGAGCTGAAAACCTGAAACAGTAAGGTTGTTTATGTTGGGAAATGGACAAGCCATTCAACCCAGTTAGCTGATTATTTTGTTTAGTTAGTGCTCAGAAGAGCAAGGCTTTTGTTTTGTATATTTTTGTTACCTTTATACCTTACTGTGCATTTATTTTGGAGCCACAATAAAAGAGCAAGTCCTTTTACCTCATCCAGCGTGTGAAGTGTCTCTAAAGCCTGAAAAGACTGTGTGTAACACGCCAATCCCAGGACAAGGTACCAAGGGAAAGGAGTACTTTTTGTTACACAAGGTACATTATGCTTTTGAAAGAGGCCACTGCCATCAGGAAATGTACACCATTGTCATGAAGGGATGTACGTGGTCTGCAACAATCTCTAGGTAGGTGGTACATTTCAAAGTAACATCCAAATTAATGCCAGGACCGAAGGTTTCCCAGTAGAATATTGCCCAGAGCATAACCCTGCCTCAGGCAGCTGTCTACTTTCCATAGTACTCCCCGCATGCATCATTGAGCTTTGAGCTCCCATGACTCTGACAACAGTTCACTTGTTGTCCTTCCTTGCACCACTTTTAATAGCTACTAACCACTGCATACTGGAAACAATTCACAAGACTTCACAATGCAATGACCCAGTTGTATAGTCAAGCCTAGTTTGCCATTGTCAAAGTCATTCTGATCTTTTTTGCTTTCACATTTTTCCTTATTCCAACAAATGAAATTCAAGAACTGTCTTCTCACCTGATGTCTAATGTATCTCACCTCTTGACAAGTGCCATTGTAACGATATAATCAATATTATTCACTTTACATGTCAGTGGTTTTAATGTTGTGGTTGATTATTGTATTACTAGTCAACTGTCTCAATATGATTAAAATAACTCTTTTCTGTTCCACTTAAATATCATAAGAATCTGTATTAGTATCACCTTTTGTGTATAGACAGTTAGACAGGTAGGACTGTTTTGAATCTTCTCATCAACTTCTTTCGAAGTTGTATATATCATCCATAAACAATAGTTTGTTACCAGAAATTAAAAGGGCTATGTGGCAAAAGTGACCTTGCCACTGGTTTTTGGAAGGGCCTGTTTGCTTGCCTCCTACCCTGTGATATACCTTGCCCAATACACTTTAAAATGCTCTATTCATGTAATGTAAGTACTTTTGTAGTCCATAAAGAGAGACCGACCATTGGCCCTAATTCCCTGGAACTGTTTTGGGCATTTTTGGGGTCAGACATTGTTTATTGGTTTGTGTCCCTTGTGTCCCAGTCCCCCTTCAGGTCCAATGGGCATTCCTCTGAACTGAAAAGTTGTATATAAAGCCAACCTGTACTTCACCCTCAATATTGAGTTATGTCTCTCTTTGGGGAAACTGCTACAAAGGAATGCTATGCTCATCATACTCCCTTGAATAATCACTAGCTCTTGTAAGAGCTGTTCCTGCTTCGCTCTCTGGAGGAAGAGAGGTTCACCCACTGGAACCTGGAGCCTTGTCGTAGGTCCAGGGTGGGTAGGAGATGGCGAGACGCCAACCAAGCTGCAGCGGTTCGTGGGGTCTGCAGTACTTATGGTGTCGGGAGAAGTGCTTGGAGTCCTTGGGGAGCACTAGCAGCATCCGTTGGGGTCTGTCATCCAACCGGGGTACAGGAAGCTCCGTTACAGGCTATGATTAAAGCATAAACCAAAGAAAAACAAGTTACCTGCACTCTCTCCTCAATCCCTATGTATGTATGATTAAAGCATGTCAGGGGTGAAACTTTAAAGGGACACTATAGTCACCAGAACAACTATTGCTTATTGTATTTGTTCTGGTGAGTATAATGACTCCCCAAAGGCTTTTTGCAGTAAACACTGTCTTTTCAGAGAAAAGGCGGTGTTTACATTACAGCCTAGGGATACCTCCAGTGGCCACTCCTCCAATGGCTACTAGAAGTTCTTCCTGTGGCAATGCTGCACAGTGAGCAGCACTGACATTCAGTGTCTCCACCCTCTGCACGGAGACACCAAACTTTCCTCATATAGATGCATTGATCTATTACATAGTTACATAGCTGAAAAGAGACTTGTGTCCATTAAATTCAGCCTTCCTCACATATGTTTTTGCTGTTGATCCAAAAGAAGGCAAAAAACCTAGTCTGAAGCGCTTCCAATTTTGCAACAAACTAGGAAAAAATTCCTTCTTGACCCCAAAATAGCAGTCAGATGTCTACTTGGATCAAGCAGCTAGTACCCCAAAAATTAAAAATTATATCCCTGTATGTTATGTTTTTGCAAGTATTTATACAATTGCAGTTTAAACATCTGTATAGACTCTGACAAAACCACCTCTTCAGACAGAGAATTCCATATCCTTATTGCTCTTTTCTTTGTCTTAGATGAAATCTCCTTTCTTCCACCCTAAATGTGTGACTTTGTGTCCTATGTTTAGCCCTGTTTATGAATAGATTTCCAGATAAAGGATTGTACAATGTTATCATATCCCCTCTCAGGTGCTGTTGTTCCAAACTAAACAGATTTACATTTTTTAACCTTTCTTCGTAACTAAAATGCTCCATTCCTTTTGTCAATTTTGTAGCTCGTCTCTGCACTTTTTCTAGTGCCATGATATCTTTATTTAGAACAGGTGCCCAAAATTGCACAGCATATTCAAGGTGTGGTCTTACCAGCGATTTATAAAGAGGCAAAATTATATTTTCATCCTGAGAATTTATGCCCCTATTTATACATGACAAAACCTTACTGGCCTTAGCAACTGCAGATTGACATTGCATATTGCTGTTTAATTTGTTGTCTGGAACAATTCCCAAATCCTTCTCGTGTGTGGTTATCCCTAATTCACTACCATTTAGGGTGTGAATTGCTTGTGCATTCTTAACCCGGAAGTGCATAACTTTGCATTTCTCTATGTTAAATGTAATCTGCCATTTTAGTGCTCAGTCCATCCAAATCCCTTTGCAGCAAAGCAATATCCTGCTCACATTTTATTACTTTACAATGTTTTTTTTTTTTTAAGTGTACAGATGTTTTTATACAGCAAGCATCTTAGCTAGGGCTATTATTCAGATAAAGTAAAGTAAAAGACAGTACAATAAAGTAGAGTAGAATAGAGTACACTAAAGTACCATCAGGCAGATCGCGGCACATTGCGTCAGCCACTGCGAGTGTCAGGGTGTTAGAGACTGCTGTGTGTTGCACGTTTGACTGTGATATTATTAGCATATATGTCCCTCCATGTAGTGGTGAATGCCGCCAGAGTGTCCCTTGGTGAGGCTGCCTGTGGTGAGTTCCGCAGATTGTGCCTTTCATATCTTCCGTCTGCTTACTTTGTGGAAGCTATTAGTAGGCATCCTCTTCTTGGGCATGGGGATACACCCCGCAGGTCTCTCCAAATCCACTGGGTCCTGACGTCCCGCTGCAAGGCACAGTGTCCAGAGGTCGATGTGGTCGTGTGACCCAGTCGTGGGGTGAGTGCAGGTCTTGTGCTGAACAGATCACTTTGTCCAGGTGCGGGTAGTGATGCAACCTACCTGCTACAAGGGGACAGCTTTTCGGTGCTTTCCCCCAGCGATGGTCTGCGGTCTTGGCAGTAGGAGGCTGGGGTGAGGTGTTCTCGGTTGGCACGGTCTGCGCGGCTCTTCTCCAGTGGCTTGTGGGGCAGTTACAGCACGTTCGGACATTTTGTTGAAGCCGCGTGGCAGTAGTTGGCGGTTGGTGCCGAGCTGCCCAGCAGTGCCTTGTTGGTGTTTGCTTGCCTGGTGGGGACCGGGACTTGCAGCCTGCCAGCATGGCCGCCCGGCCCTGCCCCCTACTTTACAATGTTTTGTGTCAGCTGCAAACACTGATACATGGCTTTCAATGCCTATTTCAAGATCATTTATAAATATGTTAAATAAAAGCGGTCCCAAAACAGAACCCTGAGGGACACCACTTACCACTTTTGTCCAGCCTGAAAATTTACCATTAATGACTCGTTGTACTCTATCCTTAAGCCAATGTTCTACCCAAAAACAAGAATAATCATCTAGACCAATTTCTTTTAGTTTGAAGACTAACCTATTGTGAGGAACCGTATCAAATGCCTTGGCAAAATCCAAGTAGATCACATCCACTGCAACACCCTGATCTATACTTCTACTTACTTCTTCATAGAATGCAATTAGGTTAGTTTGACATGACCTATGTTTCATAAAACTATGCTGATTATTGCTAATAACAAAGTTCTTCCCAATGAATTCCTGAATATTATCCCTTAATAGCCCTTCAGATATTTTCCCAGTCACAGAAGTTAAGCTCACAGGTTTATAATTTCCAGGCAAGGATTTTGAACCCTTTTTAAATATAGGAACAACATCTGCCTTCCTCCAATCCTCCAGTACAATACCTGAAACAAAAGAATCTTGAACAATTAAATACAGAGGTTCACTTATTTCCCCACTTAGCTCCTTAAGTACTCATGGGTGAATACCATCATGCCCCGAGCTTTATTTACATTAATTTTCTTTAATAGCTGTAGCACCTTGTCTCGAGTTATCCAATCATAAGTTTTTTTTGCAGCAATCATTTGCATATCTCTTGCCATAGGATCCTCATCAATATATACTGAAGAAAAATAGTTATTTAAAATTTCCTGGTCTTCATTAGTTAACAAACCCATCTCTGTTTCCAGTGTACCTACACTTTAATTATTTTTTTTTAGAATGTATTTACTTGAAAAAAAAGTTTGGGGTTGGTTTTGCTTCCTTTGGCTATCAATTTCTCATTTTCTAGTTTAGCAGCTTTAATTGCCTTTTTGCAAGCATTATTGGCTTCCTTATATCTTATATAGGATGTCTGATGTGTCCAATTTAAATGCTTTAAATGCCCTTTTCTTATTTTTAATCTCTTGTATTACTTCTCTACTAAGCCACATTGGTTTTAATTTGTCTCTTTTATATTTATTTTATATTTATTACCCAATGGTACATACTGAGGAATGTACCTTTCTAATATTTGTTTGAATAGTTTCCAATTATCCTCAGTGTTTTTATCACTAAGGAGTTTATGCCAGTCTATATGTTGTAGAGCTGCCCTAATCTTATTGAAATTGGCTTTTTAAAAATTATACGTTTTAGTATACCCCACGTGCTTTTGCTTTTTATTTCAAAAATTACCATATTGTGATCACTATTTCCCAAATGCTCCCCTACTTGAATGTTGGTTAAAAGATTAACATTGTTTGTTATAACGAGATCCAGACACGCATCCTTTTTAGTTGGTGCTTGTACCAGTTGTGACATAAAGGTGTAATTTAACACATTTAAAAACCTGATTCCCCTTGGTGAAGTACTAGTCCCTCTATCCCAATTTATGTCTGGGTAATTAAAATCCCCAATGATGAGACAAGCTTGACAAGCCCTATGGTAAAGCATTGTGATTGGCTGAGATCAGCACTTCTGATGATGACAGCCGAGGAGGTAGAAACGTGGCAGAGCCAGTAGCAGCAGACTGTAACAAAGGTAAGATTTTACAATATTTATGGAGGAAATGGCAGACCAGGGAGGCTAGATGGTGCTTTTAACACTAGAGCAGTGGTTTCCAAACCAATCCTCAAATCACACTTACCAGTGCAGGATTTAGGGATTACCCACTTGTGTCAAGGTGTTTTTTTTTTCTTTATGAAAACACAGTAGACACAAAATCCCGGTAGGCATGTCTTGAGGACTGGTTTGGAAACCACTAGACTATAGGGTCAGGCATACATGTTTGTGTTCCTGACCCTATAGTGCTCCTTTAATAGTTAAAACATAATTTGTGGGAATTGGATGCTTGTCTTTACCCAAGTCTCTTTGTAAGCAAGGCACCCAAAAGTTACTTATTTTTGGATTATCTGTAACTGAGGGTCCAACATCTAATACATTATTTTTTTTTAATTTGGTTGGATAGTATATTACAACACTAATATGCTGATTTACTAAAGTGAAAATTCAAAGTGAATAATCTGGCCTCACAATTATACATTTTATTAAAAACTATTTTTCTGTACTTCAGCCAGCATTACTTGTTTTTTTATATAATATTAATACCAGAAAATGTCACAGAAATTAGAAATCACTATCAACTCAAAAATAAGCTCACCTCTCATCATCATTAATTACACGATCTGGAGATGGATATGCTGAGGTTAATGACAAACAACATAATGATTGTTATTTGTTCTTTATTTGCTTTAATTCATCAACAGATATATAAGGTTGGGTAATTTCACTTTAACTTAATTCAAACAGATCTAATGGGACAAGTAATATGACTGCAGCTAATCACAGGGAGGAAGAGGGAACAAAAACCTGGTTTTGGCAATGTGTCCCCTTCAGCCTGAGCTTGGAAGCTAAGCTTCTAGATTGTTTCTGATGTTTAAGCAAGTACAATAACGGCAAAGTGGG
This sequence comes from Pelobates fuscus, assembly GCF_036172605.1. Taxonomy (NCBI): domain Eukaryota; kingdom Metazoa; phylum Chordata; class Amphibia; order Anura; family Pelobatidae; genus Pelobates; species Pelobates fuscus. The sequence continues at coordinate 279,722,170 of NC_086319.1, read as the reverse complement.
AGATACTGCATTTAGATCAAACAATATCAAACAAATAAATGCCTGTTTGCTTCAACACCTTTCTGGGAAAGCTGCCCGGCAGCTGTGTGCCTATCATACCTAGATTAGCTAACCGCCAATCAAATCCTTTTGGTTGGTAAATTCAATCAGGGGAAATTGCTTCATTATCCTCTTCACTATCAAGCAGTTTGCAAAAAAAACACCCCCAGAAGTATTGTCCTGCTTATCATTTGTACAGGGAGAAGGACTCTAATCTTTATTCTCTGGGCTCCACAATGGTCCAGTGGAATATAAAGCAGGACTGCATCTCCTGTTGGGTGCTGACCTCTCTAAATTTTCTGACTGGGAGGAAACATAGCTGACGATGTAGACCTACTGTCAGGGTGGCGGTCCGGGAACCTGGACCCCTGAGTGCCTGATGAGAAGTTGGGAGTCTTCAGCGTGGAAGTGGATTATCAGGGCCTGGTGCAGGGTAACCACACGTCCTCTGCCGTTGAGCACCAGCGTTTGCACGGCCACATACCAGAACCCTGATGCAACTACAGCGGATCCCAGGAACTAGGAGCTTGATATGCAGACCTCCCAGGAACTAGGATTAGAGATGTCCCGAATAGTTCGCTGGCGAATAGTTCCTGGCGAACATAGCTTGTTTGCGTTCGCCACATTCCAGCCAATCAGCAGCAGACCCTCCCTCACAGACCCTCCCACCTCCTGGAAAGCATCCATTTTAGATTCATTCGGAAGCTGCATTCTTAGTGAGAGGAGGGACAGTGTAGCTGCTGCTGATTTAATAGGGAAATCGATAGCTAGGCTAGTGTATTCCGTATCCACTACAGTCCTGAAGGACTCATCTGATATCTGCTGTAAGGACAGCACCCCAAAAAGCCCTTTTTAGGGCTAGAACATCAAAGCTAGAACGTCTGCTTTTTTTTCCTGTGTAATCTAATTGCAGTTGCATGCCTGCCAGTGTGTGTGTCAGGCTCACAGCGTATACTGTGCCCACTTGCCCAGTGCCACCACTCATATCTGGTGTCACAATAGCTTGCATTTAAAAAAAAAACAAAAAACTTTTTTTTTCACACGTGTGCGTTTCAGGGCCTGCCAGGGCACAGTGTCACACCAGTGCAACTCATATCTGGTGTAACAGTAGTGTACATTAAAAAAAAAAATAGAAATTTGACTCACTTATCAACTAAACAGCTACTTTGATGCTGACAGATTCCAAAGTATGTCAGCATCAAAGTAGCTGTTTAGTTGATAATTGAGTGCGCTGGATTTCTATTTTTACTGTATTTATTGGCCCCCAGCAGCACCCCATTTAAGCATGTTTAGGTGAGTGCAGCCAGCCCCTTGTTTTCCCATATATATGTTTAGGAGTCTAGCCAGCTCCTTGATTTTGCGCCGCCCCCTGTCACAGGTGTCTCATTTCAGGACCCTATTTAAGCCTTGTACTGCAGAGAACTCGAGATGGAAGGATTTCCCCAAGTGAGTAGCTCATTTAGTAGACAGTTGGCAGTAAGAATAGGACCTGCCAAAGATGGGGTACATTGACGTTTGTGGCAGGCTTATGCAATGTATGATCATATAGTGTAACTAAACCCACATTATTTTTTGCCTAGATTAGGTGTTTTTAATAAAACTAGTCAAATCTGTCAGCATCAAAGTAGCTGTTTAGTTGATAAGTGAGTGCGCTGGATTTCTATTTTTACTGTATTTATTGGCCCCCAGCAGCACCCCATTTAACCCCTTAAGGACAGAGCTTCAGAAGCTTGTCTTTCACTTAATGACAACGGCATTTTTTGCATTTTTTGCTATTTGCGTTCAACTGCAATTTGCATTTTACTAATTTATTGCACCGACACATATTATATACCGTTTTTTAAAGGACAGAAAGGGCTTTAATTTGATGTAACACATATATATATATATATAAATGCTTATTTATTATAAAAAAAATACAGAAATATGCAAAAAAATGAATTTTTGTGTGTTTTTTTTACAGTTTTTGCAATAATAATGTGTACATAATTAGTGCAGGTTAAGGAAAGTAATTAAAAATAAATTCATTTAGTTGTTCTGAATTACAGAATATATAATGTGTCTGGGATTTTCAGTTTTTTTTGGTAGTTACAGGTCACAAAGCACAAGGAGTAAAATAAACTTTTTATGTGGAGCGATTTTAGAATTTGGTATGTTTGTCTTGTAAGCCTAATAGCCATAAAAGAAAACAAAATTGCCACACAAAGTATATATTTATATAAAGTAGACACCACAGGCTATTTACCTAAGGTTGTTTTGACACTTTCTACGTAGCCATTTTACCGCCAACCTCTGCTAAATATTGGAGTAAAATTGTGTTTTTTGGGGGTTTTCGCACACAAACTTATAACAAAGAACTTCTCATGTGTATTTTGTAAAGTTGGTGTGTGCTATTCCTGTACAAAGTTTTATTATGTGTTCAGTTACTTCTGCTGAGTACAACGGTACCCCGCATTGTATGTCTTTGGCACTATTTCGTGAAGCTACAGTGCCATATAGGAGACCTGTCCTTTTCAGTATTCACAGTAGAATTTTGAGAGACGGATTTAATGAGCCTATGCTTCCATTTGGGGTATTATAGTAGTTTGACTGTTCAAAAAAACCCCACAAAGGCCTACCATTTGTAAAAGTAGACACTCCAGGGTATCTCGTAAGGTGCATATTGTGCCTTAACATGCCCCCATTTTTTTACCATTACATGCCAAAGTATGTGGTAAAAAATAATTTTGTGCATATTTTACATACGGATTGCATTTTTGCTGGGCATTTTGTATATTTCATGTGTGCCACTAAGTTCAAACCCCCCAAATTATGCTCAGCTAAGTCTTCTGAGTAAAAGGACACCCCCATTGTATGTCTATGGCACTATTTCGTGAAGCTACAGTGCCATACAGGAGACCTGTCCTTTTCAGTATTCACAGTAGAATTTTGAGAGACGGATTTAATGAGCCTATGCTTCCATTTGGGGTATTATAACAGTTTGACTGTTCAAAACACCCCACAAAGGCCTACCATTTGTAAAAGAAGACACTCCAGGGTATCTCATAAAGTGCATATTGTGCCTTAACATGCCCCCATTTTTTTACCATTACATGCCAAAGTATGTGGTAAAAAATAATTTTGTGCATTTTTTACATACGGATTGCATTTTTGCTGGGCATTTTGTATATTTCATGTGTGCCACTAAGTTCAAACCCCCCAAATTATGCTCAGCTAAGTCTTCTGAGTAAAAGGACACCCCCATTGTATGTCTATGGCACTATTTTGTGAAGCTACAGTGCCATATAGGAGACCAAGCCATATCAGTTTTGACCGAACTTGAATTTTGAATTTTGACGCCGGGCCTATGTGCAATTTCCAAGCATCTTTGCAGGTTTTAAATTCAAACTACCCCACAAAGGCCTACCATTTCTTAAAGTAGACACCCCAGGGTATTTCAAAAGGCATATTTTGAACCTTAGCGTGGGATCATTTTTCCGCTAGCGTGTACCAGGTGTAGTGGTTATAAGCGTTTTTTTCTGCCTTTTTGACACACAAAGTGAGTTTGCACAGTATATTTTGCAAACCATATGTGTACTACCACTGTATAATACTTCATATTTTGCTCAGCTATGTCTGCTGAGTAAAAAAATACCCCCGTATGTACCTTTGCCAGGTATATGTGGACATCGGAGGGGCACATTTGGGACACAGCCATTCCATTTTTTTTCAAATTTTGAATTTTTACGCTGTGCCCATGTCCCATTTTAGAGTATTTTACCAGGCTATATAATCCAAATACCCCATAAAGCCATACCATTTCTTAAAGAAGACATCCCAGGGTATTTCAAAAGGCATATTTTGAACCTTAGCGTGGGATCATTTTTCCGCTAGCTTGTACCAGGTGTAGTGGTAATGAGCGTTATTAAATGTATTTTTTTACTTTTTAAAACTTGTTTTACTTTTTAAAACTATTTTTTAAACTTTTGTTTTGATTATTCATTTTTTTAAAGTTTCCTAAACTTTCGTAAAACTTTTTTTTACAGATTTAACATTTTTCTAAGCTTTTTTTTTACGTTAACCCCTAACTAGCAGTAAGCAGCACTAACAGTAAATTCCCCATTTTCCCATAACTCCCACCCACCCCAGCTAGCAAAATATTTAATTATACAATATTTAAATTAGTTAATTAAATAAATTTAACCCCTGAGGGTTAAAAAATAAATAAAAGTTAATCGTCAGGGGTTAAAAAAAAAAAAAATTAGAACAGTATAATACTGTGATCTGTATTTTGATCACTGTAGGCAGTGATCGACTGGCAGGGAAGGGGTTAATTTTTATTTGGACTGGGTAAAGGGTTTATTTTTTTAAATTTTTTACTTAAATGTTATTAAAACTTTTTTTTTAACTTAATTTTTTAACTTTTTAAAGCTTTTTTGTAAACTTTTTTTAACGTTAACCCCTAGTTAGCGTAATACTAAATCCCCCAATTCCCCACTAACTTCCACCCTCCCCAGCTAGCTAAATTTATAATTTTAAAATATTTAAATTAATTAATAAAATAAATTGAACCCCTGAGGGTTAAAAAAAAAAAAAAGAATTAACCCTCAGGGGTTAAAAAAAAAATCAGATCTTAGTAAAATGTAATCCCTGCCAATTGATCACTGTAGTCAGTGATCAATTGGCAGGGAAGGGGTTAATTTTTTATTAAAATGGGTAAAGGGGGGGTAAAGGGGGGTGGGATTTTAATTTTACTATGTTTTCTTTCCACCAGGGGGCAGGATCACTGAAGATCCGTCTCCCTGCACTTCACACAGAACCAGGAAGTGCAGGGAGGCGGAGGTGAGTATACACAGCACATGTGCCCGCTCAGACATGCTGTCAGAGCGGGCACATGTACTGGGGCAGCCCGATCCGGTGCTCCCGGTCTGCCTTTAATGCAGAGGCAGACCGGAGCACCATTAACTCCGCGATCGCCGCGATTGCGGCGATCTGGGGTTAATTTTAACGGGTGATGGACGAGGTCCGTCACTCGTCATTAACGCATTCCCCTGAGTGACGGACCTCGTCCGTCACTCGTCGTTAAGGGGTTAAGCATGTTTAGGTGAGTGCAGCCAGCCCCTTGTTTTCACAATACATAAGGGAACATTAACTAAACAGGGGCAGGACAGGACTGTACATGAACTGGGAATACAAAATAAAACAAGACAAGATATGATAGGCAAAACAAGAGGAGAAATAACCAAGTACTATATAGGAAAATCTTGGGGATTTAGTTACATTATATGATCATACATTGCATAAACCTGCCAACAATGCCAATGTATCCTATATCTGGCAGGTCCTACTCTGCCTAATGTATACTAAAAGAACCATAAGAAACACATATATAGCACTTACCTGCAAGAAAGGGCAGAAGGCTTTAGCAGCTGCCTGCAGGACACTGAAACAGAAAGGAATGATGGAAAACAAACGGGTGTGGCAACATAAAACAAACATTTAAAGGAAACCTGGACACTGGGAATTCCAGGGACGGATTACAGGAATGAACCCAGAAACCCAGCATAAAGAAAACCAGACATAAAATAGAAAACCAGAAAAACCAAGAAAGACTAAACAAGAAATGTAAAAAGAGTAATGGATACCAGAAGCCAAAGCCAGACATCTCCGCAGAACATGGCATTATGTGACACCTACAATGAGAGATGTGCAAGGCTATGCAGGGAAATCTACAGGTGATACTTGAAAAATTAGAATATCATGCAAATGTTTTTTATTTCAGTAATGCAACGTAAATGAGATAGACGCATTACATGCGAAGCAAGATAGTCAAGCTGTGATTTGTCATAAGTGCGATGATTATGGCTTACAGCTCATGAAAATCCCAAATCCACAATCTCGGTAAATTAGAATATTACATGCAATCAATAAAACAAGGAGTGTATATAGAACAATATCGGACCTCTGAAAAGTATAAGCATGCATATGGACTCAGTACTTGGTTTGGGTGCCTCCTGCAGCAATTACTGCCTCAATGCAGCGTGGCATGGAAGCTATCAGCCTGTGGCACTGCTAAGGTGTTATGGAAGACGAGGATGCTTTAATAGCGGTCTTCAGCTCATCTGCATTGTTCGGTCTCATATCTCTCATCTTTCTCTTGGCAATGCCCCATAAATTCTCTATGGGGTTCAGGTAAGGCAAGTTTGCTGGCCAATCAAGCTCATTAATCCCACGGTAGTCCCAAACTTCACACTGGACTTCAAGCATCTTGCAGTGTGTGCCTCTTCATTCTTCCTCCAGACTCTGGGTCCTTGGTTTCCAAATAAGATGCAAAAGTTGCTCTCATCAGAAAAAAAGGACTTTGGACCACTGAGCAACAGACCAGGTCTGTTTTTCTTTAGCCCAGGTAAGACGCTTCTGACGTTGTTTGTTGTTCAGGAATGGCTTGACAAGAGGAATACGACATCTGAAGCCTATATCCAGGATCCGTCTGTGTGTGGTGGCTCTTGATGCACTGACTCCAGCCTCAGTCCACTCCTTGTGAAAGTCCCCAACACTTTTGAATGGCCTTTTCCTGACAATCCTCTCCAGGTTGCGGTCATCCCTGCTGCTTGTGAACCTTTTTCTTCCACACTTCTCCCTTCCACATAACTTTCTATTAATGTGCTTTGATACAGCACTTTGGGAACATCCAACTTCCTTCACAATTACCTTTTCAGGCTTTCCCTCCTTATAGAGGGTGTCAATTATGGTTTTCTGCACAACTGTCAGGTCAGCAGTCTTCCCCATGATAGTGATTCCTACTGAACCAGACTGAGAGACCATTTTAAGGCTCAGAAATCCTTTGCAGGTGTTATGGCTTACTTAGCTGATTAGAGTGGGACACTGTGAGCCTAGAATATTGCACCTTTTCACAATATTCTAATTTACTGCGATTGTGGATTTGGGGTTTTCATGAGCTGTAAGCCATAATCATCGCACTTCTGACAAATCACGGCTTGACCTATATTGCTTTGCATGTAATGCGTCTATCTCATATATTAGTTCCCCTTTTACTTTACATTACTGAAATAAATTAACTTTTGCACCATATTCTAATTTTTACAGAATCACCTGTATAGATCTCCCCACTTGGGCTCAGGAAAGCAGGCGCTTTAATGATCCGAACCGATGTTACAAAATCGGTCAGACCGACTGAATCCTGACCACATTTGGCTTTAGTAAATCTGAGAATTGCCATTGCAGTCTGAATTCAAACATTTGGACACCATCCAGTGTTTAGTAAATAACCTTTATACTAACTCTAATCTCTGCTCTTCAGGTACCTATGGCAGATGTAATTTATTTGCAATAAACAAATTTAATATGCAATAGCTAAAATTCTGCATTCACAATTTTAGGGTATGGCTGCATACCCAGGGAATTATCTATACATGTATATAAGTTCCAGCATAAATAGATTCATGTATCAATACATTTGATTAGTTTGACTGATTAGTGAATGTTAGAGGTTTCTTTTTTGCCAAACCAAAAATATTAAAAGATATGTTGAAAAACGTTGAAATAGTTTGACTGTGATTGCATCAACATTGTTGACATCTTATCAGCAGACATTAATATGTAGATACTTATCAAAAAATAGATTAAGGCCAAAGAAAGTGTTTGCATTGTTCCACCTAGACAAACCATTAACTGCCTGCTTTATCGAGCAAATATAATTAAGTATAAATGTCAATTTATTATTTCCTCAAACATATTAATAACATATAAACAGCACAGAATTGCTTTCAGAATCTTGTTTGGATTTTGCAAAGCCAATAATGGTATTCCATCCATCAATGTGTTTTCTTTTGTATCACATGGCTGCAGGCTAGAATTAATCTGGCCTGACAAAAACACCAAGGGAGCAAAATTTGACATAATTAAATAATTATTTATGCACTTGGTTTGAGTATACAAACATAACAGGTTTGATGTTCATAATGCAATATTTAGTGCGATAATAATGCACTGTCTTTACATTCCAGAAATAATGTTCAAAATAACCATGAGTTTAACCCTTTTCCGCTATGATTAAACATGATATAAAGAGATCTGCTTAAGCCCTTCTCATGGAAGGATTAAAACATTAGATTTATTTAAAACATTTAAATTCTAAGGTATATAGCCGCAGGACAATCAAAAGTGTATTAACACAGGTGTGAAGGTATAATTCCTGAGTTTTGGACCCCAATAACAGCTTATCCTTCAAGAGAAGTGTTATTGTTTCCACTTTTATTTCTCATGATTGTTTTTTGTGTTTGTTTGCCATTAGCACAAACCGATACAACAGTATGCACAATGGTGCGGTATTGATGACAAAGATTGTGATAAGTAGAAGGTGGTAAATTTTCCCAGTATTTATATTAAATGTAAGCATGCATAGTAACATAGTTTCCCAACATATCCAGGAAATCCAGTATCCAGTGCAAACTCCAGTGCAAAAGGCGCTGAAAGTCTGAGCCTTCTATTAAGTGGCTCAGCAATATGTGAGTGGGACCATTTTGTGTTTATTTGTTTTTTTTTACTATTGTATGCAGATTTCACTATAGTCTGCTACCTTTTTGTTTTTAAGTTTTTTGTTATCAAGATTATGTTAAAAATTGCATGTGTGGAATTTTTTACACATACTTATTTAGTGTATTTTCAACACAATTTTTTATCTAATTTTTATATGTGCATGTGTTTTTATACATATACGTATCTAGTGTGCTCTCAACACAATTTTAAATTTGTGTTATTCATCCCATGATATAACCTCAGTACTTCAGCTTGTCACTCTCATGGTTAGAATAATATACTGCTCCAAAATATGGCATTGAAAGGGCAGCACATAATAAATAAAATGAGATGCCAATAACAGATGGAGACCTATATTATCATGAGCAGTAAGCAGATAGATAGGTATAAACGGTGTTAGAGTTAGTATAAAGGTTATTTACTAAACACTGGATGGTGTCCAAATGTTTGAATTCTGACTGCAATGGCAATTCTCTGATTTACTAAAGTCAAATGTGGTCAGGATTCAGTCTGTCTGACTGATTTTGTAATATCGGTTCTTATCAGATTGGAAAATCAGTGATTTCCGCATCCGGAACAATCTACTATACTAGAATCACAGATTTATCAACAACCGCATGGGCACCAATGATAAACCAATTGCATCCGACCGGATGCTCGTTCACAAATTATCATTCACTTGCTCTTTGCAATATTTCTCATAGAGAAGCATTGGAGTGGCATATTGCAATGATTACTGTACATGCACTGTGCATCTTCAATCTATTTGGACATAAATCATTAGAACTGATGATTCATGGATGGCAGATTTAGTATGTCAATGATAGTCACTAAGGTGGGAATTCAAAGTTAATTCAAAAAACTTTCATTTTAGCTACTACAGCTTTAAATGTTAAATTTGACAATTTTGTTTGAATTCACTTTCAGGGTTATACACTTAAGTGAGAAATCAATTTGAATTCAAAGTGAATTTTAAATTTCAGGCCAAAGTATCTGAACTGCAAAAATTGTCTAGGTCAGCTATGCTTCTAATTTGGCTTTGATTCTCACTTTAGTAAATAACCCCTGTAATAATTATTAATTGAGTAAATAAATCACCCTATGTCTCTTTGCTTGATGCAAGCTCAACAGCTTTTTTAACCCCTTAAGACCGCAGCCAAATGTACAAGTTGTGAACCAAAAAAAATGTAAACAAACCACAGATTTTGACTATATGTCTGTTCAACAATAATTTACCTCTTTCATATTAAATGCACCCACACTTATTATATATCATTTTGTTCAGGGGAAACAGGGCTTTCATTTAACATCAAATATTTAGGTATGGAACATAACGTAATATGAATAAAATGTAAAAAAATTAGAGAAAATATGATTTTTTAAAAATTTTCTTAGTTCTATGTGACATTCTAACTGTGAATGTCATAATACTGTTTGCTTTTACTGCAATAAAATACACATATTTGTATTCTGCGATGTCTCACGTGTAAAACAGTACCCCCTATGTACAGGTTTTATGGTGTTTTGGGAAGTTACAGGGTCAAATATAGCATGTTACACTTTTCAGTTTTTTCACATTGAAATTTGCCAGTTTGGTTATGTTGCCTTTGAGACTGTATGGTAGCCCAGGAATGAAAATTACCCCCATGATGGCATACCATTTGCAAAAGTAGACAACCCAAGGTATTGCAAATGGGGTATGTCCAGTCTTTTTTAGTAGCCACTTGGTCACAAACAATAGCCAAAGTTAACGTTAATATTTGTTTGTGTGTGAAAAATGCAAAAAACTAATTTGAAAGCCAATTTTGGCCAGTGTTTGTGACTAAGTGGCTACTAAAAAAGACTGAACATACCCCATTTGCAATACCTTGGGTTGTCTACTTTTGCAAATGGTATGCCATTATGGAGGTAATTCTTATTTCTGGGCTACTATACGGTCTCAAAGCCAACGTAACCAATCTGGCGAATTTCATTGTGAAAAAACTGAAACGCAAGCCTTATATTTGACTCTGTAACTTTTGAAAACACCATAAAACCTGTACATGAGGGGTACTGTTATACTCAGGAGACTTTGCTGAACACAAATATTTGTGTTTCAAAACAGTAAAAAGTATGACAGCAAAAATATCGTCAGTGTAAGTGCCGTTTGTGTGCGAAAAAGGCAATAAATTTCACTTTCCCTGACGATATTATTGTTGTAATAAATTTTACGGTTTTGAAACACAAATATTTGTATTCAGCGATGTCTCCCGAGTAAAACAGTACCCCCCATGTACAGGTTTTATAGTGTCTTGGAAAGTTATAGGGTTAAATATAGTGCTAGCAAATTAAATTCCCTATACTTTCGGCCTGGGTTGTTAGGCAGGTCCCGCTAATTGTAATTAATTAGGATACCTAATTATGTAAAATTATTACATAAATATATATGTAAAATTATTATATATACACGTGTGTGTATATATATATATGTATATATATGTATATAATTTTTTTACTATTATTTTTATTTATATATAGGTATACATATAGTGATGTATACGTATATACTTGGGTATATACATATATATATTATTTCGTTCTACGTGTATTTTGATATCTATCTATCTATATATATATATATATATAGAGATATATATATATATATATATATATATATATATATATATATATATTATCAAAATACAGTTAGAATGAAATTACACACATATATATTTTTAATTATTTATTTTTTTATTTTAATTTTTTTTTATGTATTTACATATTTTTTTATTATAATATATATATATATAATTATAATTATGTATATATTTAATCAATATCCTTCTACGTGTATTTTGATATTAATATATATATATATAATTATATATATAAATATTAAAATACACTTAGTGTATGTGTAAATGTGTGCGTATATATATATATTATATATAGATCATATATATAAATGATGTAAGTGTATTTTATTTTTAACTTTAATTTTTTATTTTTTTTTTTACATTAAGGGGTTAATAGGGGAGGAGAGGGGCAGAGACAGTGTCAGCCAGTGATTTTACATCACTGGCTGACACACAGGATCAGTGATCACAGTGACAGGCTGTCACTGTGATCACCTCCTGCAGATCGCGGTAATTGGCCACAGGGGGAGTGCCTGGGTGGCCAGGCATGCCCCCCACCGCGATCTGCAGGGGGATCCTGCCTGAAGTTACTATGGGTCAGCCAATAGGCTGACACATAGTAACTCTGATCGCAGTGACAGGCTGTCACTGCGATCAGATCGCAGGGAGAGGCTGTCTCTGCATTCAGATCGCAGAGACAGCCTCTCCCTGCGATCATACTCTGCAGATCGCGGTCACTGACCGCAGGGGGACTGCCTGGGGGGCCAGGCATGTCCCCCGACCGCGATCTGCTGCAGAGAATTCCGCCGGCTCCATGTGTCAGCCGATTTTAAAATCGGCTGACACATGGTAAATACCGATCGCAGTGACAGCCTGTCACTGCGATCGGAAGCTGCAGACCGCGGTCCCCAGGCACAGGGGGGCTGCCTGGGGGGCCAGGCATGCCCCCCGACCGCGATCTGCAGCGGCCATGTTCCGCCGGCCACGTGGGGGGCAAGACCGCCCAGGACGTACCATGCCGTCCTGCGGCGTTTAGAGCCGCCCAAATAAGGACGGCATGGTACGTCCTGCGGTCTTAAGGGGTTAAAGTTTTTTTGTTTTTTTTAAAGGACCCTTATTCTTAAATAATAAACAAAGATGTGTAGTAAACAGCTTCTCTAGCATTTAATGTTAATTTAAAAAAAAACAGGAAGGCAATGTGACGTTAATAAATTATCAAGCATGTGCACTGACTTTAAATGAAGCTGTTCATCCACCAGCACAGAGACTCACATTCACTAACAATAACAGAACATTATACAAATCCTGTATCTCTGTAGTGACAGAGGATGTGTTTACCTAGCATGGAGCAATGTTTTCATAATATCTTATGTAATCATGAGCTGTTAAGTCACTGTCATTGTGCTCCACTAACTTGATCTCTGACATAGATTCACTACATTGACAGCCACCTGTGCGTGCTTGCCAAAAAATACATTAAAATGAATTCTTGATGGGGAAAGTCCTGACTGTTTAGACCCAAGATAACTTTCGGAGCATGTTACTTTAAACTAACTGAAGCTCTTAGATTTGAGTTTACTTATAGATGATACAATTGTACAGGAGTCAGTATCTGTAACACAATCTATGTTCTTGTATGTATACATTTATTACTTTTCAATTATACCAGGTATTAAAATGGTATGTACAAAAAGATGTGGGTACATTCACAAAGTAGTAGTTAGAAACATTGTGCATCTAGAGTGTGTAACTTTTATTATGAGTGATGAGTTGAGATAACAAATAAAGAGAAACACATAGGTAAAGATGTACAAATGTTTTCTTCCAGACAAAATACCTCCAACATCGGAATTACGAAAACTGAGACACTACGGGAGGGAAGTAAAGGGGACAGGCCAGTGATATGATCATGCCAATGGCCCACCAAAATGGGATGTCCCATCCATAAAGGGACAGGTCCACCAGAATTACTGCCAGGTCTGCCTAGCATGAATGCACAATTTTTGGGAACACAGGGAAATAAAGTTGGGATGGCAGTACAGGACCCAGAAATCAGGACTTTCCCACCGAATCAGAATGGTTGGGGGCCTTGAAAAAAATTACTTAATAATAATATCATCATGATATAATAACAACACTGGATTTTTTTTAACGGGGCATTCCAGGCACTCAACCATAGAAGTTGCAATGTGCATATCAGGTTACAGTAAGCAATGACTGAATAACCAGCTTTTTCAAATAAATGTATAGTATTGATTTTTTGAGTCATGTTGAGACTCTAAAAGATACAGATGCTGGGATTTATAGCAAATGCAGAATATTAAATATGAGTATCACTTTAATTCATAAAAAAAAATAGACTCTTTAATAACAGTTTTTTGGCAGAAAAATGTCATAATAAGGCTTTGTATTTGGAATGAAAATGATCTCAATGTTTAAAACTTCTCTACAAAAAAATATAACCCTCTGTGGCTTTTACAAAGTAAGTAATTGTAATTGGTTCTGTTGCCTTATTTTCCTTTATATACTGAAGTTGCTGTATGTGTGTTATGCTATTGGGAGAGTTATCAGAACAGTTAGAGAAGACATTAAAGTGATCAAGTTGTAGGATCAAGGGAAAGGCGATGGGGAGCAGTTACAGAAGCCATTATTGTTTGGGAATGGTAATAGGAGCAGTTAGGAAAGTTGTTATATAAAGAGAGATTATGATCACAGAGAGGTTGAATCATTTGTTATAGAAGGATTCTAAAAACGATATTCCTAAAATGCATACATCGAAGATTTTCACAGATGTTACAATTGTTCAGTTGCTTTCTCTGCAACTCTACATGGAAAGCAGACATGCAGATAAAGTAGACAGAAGGGTAGTGAATACTATCACCTCCCAACATATTAAATAGACAAAGAGGGACACCTTCATTATAAGGGCATTGAACGGAGCTGTGGCTAGAGATGGGGCTGTCCTCAGATATTTTAGGTGACTTACTAATAACAATGAATGCAAATATATTATTACACTGAACAAAATTATAAATGCAACACTTTTGTTTTTGGCCCCATTTTACATGAGCTGAACTCAAAGATCTAAGACTTTTTCTATGTACACAAAAGGCCTATTTTGCTAAAATATTATTCACAAATCTGTCTAAATCTGTGTTGGTGAGCACTTCTCCTTTGCCAGGATAATCCATCCACCTCACAGGTGTGGCATATCAAGTTGCTGATTAGACAGCATGCTTATTGCAAAGGTGTGCCTTAGGCTGGCCACAATAAAAGGCCACTCTAAAATGTGCAGTTTTATCACACAGCACAATGCCACAGATGTTGCAAGTTTTGAGGGAGTGTGCAATTGTCATGCTGATTGCAGGAATGTCCACAAGAGCTGTTGCCGGTGAATTGAATGTTCATTTCTCTACCATAAGCCGTCTCCAAAAGTGTTTCAGAGAATTTGGCAGTACATCCAACCGGCCTCACAACCGCAGACCATGTGTAACCACACCAGCCCAGGACCTCCACATCCAGCATCTTCACCTCCAAGATCGTCTGAGACCAGCCACCTGCTGAAACAATCAGTTTACATAACAAAGAATGTCTGCACAAACTGTCAGAAACCGTCTCAAGGAAGCTAATCTGCATGCTTGTCGGCCTCATCTGGGGCTCGACCTGCTGCAGTTCGTCGTGGTAACTGACTTGAGTGGGCAAATGCTCACATTCAATGGCGTCTGGTACTTTGGAGAGGTGTTCTTTTCAGAAATGAATCCTGGTTTTCACTGTACAGGGCAGATGGCAGACAGCATGTATGGTGTCGTGTGGGTAAGCGGTTTGCTGATGTCAACGTTGTGGATCGAGTGGCCATGATGGCGATGGGATTATGGTATGGGCAGGTGTATGTTATAGACAACGAATATTTTATTGATGGCATTTTGAATGCACAGTGATACTGTGACGAAATTCTGAGGCCCATTGTTGTGCCATTCATCCACCACCATCACCTCATGTTGCAGCATGATAATGCACGATCCCATGTTGCAAGGATCTGTACACAATTCCTGAAAGCTGAAAACACCCCAGTTCTTGCATGGCTAGCATACTCACCAGACATGTCACCCATTGAGCATGTTTGGGATGCTCTGAATCGGCTTATACGACAGCGTGTTCCAGGTCCTACTAATATACTTCGCAGAGCCATTGAAGAGTAGTGGACTAACATTCCACAGGCCACAATCACCAACCTGATCAACTCTATGCGAAGGAGATGTGTTGCACTGCGTGACGAAAATGGTGGTCACATCAGATACTGTCTGGTTTTCGGACCCACCCAGTACAGTAAAACTGCACATTTTAGAGTGGCCTTTTATTCTGGCCAGCCTAAGGCACAACTGTGCAATAATCATGCTGTCTAATCAGCATCTTGATATGCCACACTTGTGAGGTGGCTGGATTATCTCAGCAAAGGTGAAGTGCTCACTAACACAGATTTAGACAGATTTGTGAACAATATTTGAGGGAAATGGGCCTTTTGTGTACATAGACAAATTCTTAGATCTTTGAGTTCAGATCATGAAAAATGGGGGCAAAAACAAAAGTCTTGCATTTATCATTTTGTTTAGTGTATGCAACCACGATCTTAAGCCCGCCCTGCCTTCAACCCACCTTGGCGTCAGCATGCCTTGCCGTCAGAGCCCACCCTAGTACCCGATCTGCCACCCTCCCTGCCATCAGCCAGCCACTTAACCCCTTAAGGACACATGACATGTGTGACATGTCATGATTCCCTTTTATTCCAGAAGTTCGGTCCTTGAGGGGTTAAACTTAGCTTGTCCGTGAGAGAGCCCGCCCAGCCGTCAGCCAACCAGCCCTGCCATCAGCCATTTTCTATCACTCATGGTAGAGGAGTGATAGAGAGTGGAGCTGATAGTTAAAGCTCTGTTATTGTCATAGATAGAAAGCTCTGTTAGGTAGGGACATTGAAAGGCTCGTCAGGGGCATTGAAAGACTCTTTGAGGGGCATTGAAAGACTCTGTCAGGGGCATTGAAAGACTCTGTCAGGGGCATTGAAAGGCTCTGTAAGGGACATTAAATGTTCTTTCAGGGGCATTGAAATACTCTTTGAAGGGCATTGAAAGTCTTTGTCAGGGGCATTGACATTCTTTGTAAGGCACATTGAAAGGCTATGTAAGGGACATTAAAAGGCTCTGTCAGCGGCCTTGAAAGGCTCTGTCAGTGGCATTAAAATAATCTTTGAGGGGCATTGGAAGACTGTCAAGGGAATTGAAATTCTCTGGTAGGGACATTAAAAGGCTCTCTCAGGGGCATTGAAATTTTCTGCTAGGGACATTAAAAGGTTCTGTCATGGGCATTGAAAGACTCTGTCAGGGACATTGAAAGACAGTCAGGGGCATTGAAATTCTCTGGTAGGGACATTAAAAGGCTCTGTCAGGGGCATTGAAATTCTCTGCTAGGGACATTAAAAGGATCTGTAAGGGACATTAAAAGACTCTGTCAGGGGCATTCAAATTCTCTGCTAGGGACATTAAAAGGCTCTGTAAGGGACGTTAAAAGACTCTGTCAGGGGCATTGAATGACTCTGTGAGGGGCAAAAAACTGTCAACTGTATTTTTCAAAAATCCTGCTTAAGTTCAGTTCTTTCTAAGAGCATTATCAAAATCAGCATCCTTTTCAGTCAGGTTGTGAGATCTGTATTTTTCAAAGTGTTTTGTTTATTTTTTACCAATAAACAGCCATGAATTTGGAAAGCTGGTTAAAACAGCAAACTCTACCTGTTCAGCACTTATAGAAAGTCATTACTAACTCTACCTGTTCAGCACTTATAGAAACTGAGAAAGAAGATACAGCAAAATATCCAGAAAACATGCCCAACATAGTTGTATCTACTGTTCCTCAAATAGCCGAGACAAGTGACAAGTAAAAAAAAAAAGAAAAGTACACAATGCTAGCCAATCTTCTTCTCAAAAAAAGAAAAGAAAATATGATGATAACTACTTGTCATTTGGATTCACAAGTGCCAGAAATGAAGATTGTCCTGAAGCACAATGCGTACTTTGCAATAAAATATTGGCAAACAGTTCATTAGCACCTGCTAAATTACGTCGTCACGCAGAGTACAAAGAAAAAGACACAGATTTTTTTGAGCGAAAGCTAAAGAAGTATCAGAAAAGTAACCAATTTATGAGTAAAAAATTTCAAAATGCTAATGAAAAAGCCACAGAGGCTTCTTACAGAGTGAGTTACCGCATAGCACTTGCAGGAGAAGCACACACAATTGGGGAATCACTAATAAAACCATGTGCAAAAAATATAGTGTCATGCATTTTAAGTGAGAAGTTGAGTAAAAAATGTAAGCTGTGCCACTTTCCAACAACACAGTTTTGCGCCGTATTCATGATCTTGCTGATGACATCCATACTGAACTAATTTCTTGACTGCATCAATGTGATTGGTACTTACTGCAATTAGACGAGTCCAGTTCTCCAGTTCTTTCAATGTTGTTGGTTTTTGTTAGATATTATTTTGATAAACAGATTGAAGAAGACTTGCTTCTGTGTGAAACTTTGAAAATGCATACCACTGGTGAGAACATCTTTAACTGTATCCAGACGTTCATGAACACACACAGTATAAATTGGGAAAAATGTGTAGATGTGTGCAGTGATGGTGCCAAAGCAATGGTTGGGAAAGTGGCAGGTGCTGTGACACGATTAAGAAATGTAGCAAAAAACAGCACCCGTTCTCACTGTGTTCTTCACAGACATGCACTGGTAGCTAAAATATATATTTAAATCTCACTTAAAACTGTGCTAGACGAATCGGTCCAGATTATACATTTTATAAAAAGTCGACCATTACTATTTAAAATTATATGTGAAGATATAGGTAGCCACCACTCTGCTCTGCTTTTGCATTTAGAAGTCTGTTGGCTATCACTAGGTAAAGTCCTTGTTTGAATTGCGTCAATAGTTGTTTGCAAATTTCCAGGATCATACATTTGGTTATTCAAAGTAGCATATCTTGCAGACATATTAACAAAATTAAATGACGTATGTTTATCACTCAAAGGAAAAAAACAATAATATTTTTAATGCAAGAGATAAAATATTTTCACTGTCTTGTAAGCTGCAGTTTTGGACCTCATCTGTTGAGCAAAATAATTTGAACTCTTTGCCAACACTTAAGGATATTCTTGAAGAATCAGAAATTGAACTTGAAGATGAAATTCACAATGAAATTGTAGATCATCTTTGTCATTTAATCACATCTATTAATCAGTATTTTCCAATCTTGAATGAAAACAATAATGACTGTGTTCGAAATCCATTCATAAAAGACAAGGCAGCCAATTTTTCTGGTGTAGATTTTGAGAATCTGATCAATATAACTTTTGACAGTCAACTAAGCCAAAAATTTTAAGAAGTTACTCTTATTGCTTTTTGGGGTGATTTACGAGAAGAATACCCAGAATTGTCCAAGCGGGCAATCGGCAGCACATACTTATGCATACATGTGAATACAATTGTCAACAATTAAATCAGATATAAAAAGAATTTGCCAGCAAGAGAGAACATTACACTGTGCTCACTGAAAGATTTGAGCTGCGCTGCTACCATGTCAAAGGGTTCCAAGGGAAAAATTAACTGGGAAGCCCTAGTATAAAGCCTTCTAATCCCTCCCTTACATCCGTACCTACTGACAGCCACTAGAGGCAGTCTTTGTCCTGCAATGTAATTAATGCATTATTTTCAAAAACTGCATGATTTACATTGAATGTCAAAGTGAAACTGGGATACTGCATCCAGGACATCTGAATGAGATTAAGTGACCTCAGGGCCGTCTTTAATATTGATTGGCCCCTGACAAGCAGTTTCTTGGGCATCCTGGACCCCCCACTCCCTAGCATGCAATCACGCCCTCTAGCCAAACACACACACACATAAAATATGAAAAAAACAAAAAATCAAATACACATAGAACATAGATTTATATCAGTGCTTCTCAACTTTTTCTCAACCAAGGCACACAAATGCTCTTCCCAGACTTCTGCGGCACACCACTAGCACAAAATCTATCCACAGTGTCACACTGCGCCCACAGCAGTTATGTGTCATGTTAACTAATGCCAGTTAACTTTACTACACAGAATATGCCACATTCAGTTTTTCCATAAAATATACTACAGCCAGTTTTCCCATTAAGCATATGAAAAGCCAGATGCCCATTAAAAATTATCACGGTCAGTGTGCCCATTAATAAATGCCACATAAAGTTAGCCAATTAATAAATACCACAGTAAGTTTGCCCATTAATATAAAATCACAGTCAGTGTACCCATTAATAAATAGCACAAAGATGCACAGAGACACATACATTGACAAATACAGACATGCAGTCACAATGTGCATTGAGCTGCGTGAATTTCTAAGTATGTCTGGCAATGTCTACCTGAGTAGATGCTTGTGTGTGTGTGTGTGTGTGTGTGTGTATTGAATGTAAATCTTTGTGACCATGTGTGTCCTTGTGTCTCAGGCCATATGTGTGGGGTAACTGCTTGCAGTGTGTTGCCTGTATGTGAGGGCTGCTTGTGGCCTTTGTAAATTGTGTTTATGGCGAAGCTATGTTTCATGACTGTGTTGTATGATGACTGTCTTCCCCGGATGACTGTGACAGGGTGGGTAAAGGGGTAACTGTGAAAAGGTGAGTGTGACAGGACCAGAGGGGTGAATGAAACAGGGTTGAGCAGTGAATGTGACAGAGAGAATGGGACAGAGTTGGTGGGTGAGTGTGACATGGTTGGAGGAGGGAGTGTGACAGGGCAAGGGGAGGTAAGTGTGTCAGGATTGGAGGGGTTAATGTGAGTGTGGCAGGATCAATGATCGGTGACATTGTTTAAGGGAGGGTGTTAGTGTGTGGGGGGATGACAGAGTGTTAGGAGGTGACCGTGTGTATGTGGAAGAGGCAATGCTGGGGGTGACAGTGTGTGGGGGTAACGAATTTACTGACACGCATGTGCCTCCACTGACATACATGCAGATACACAGATAAAACACATACAGATAAACATACACCGACACACATGCAGATACAGAGACGCCCACTAAAACACATACAAATACAGACACACAGATGTACACACTGACATGCAAATACACAGATGCGCACACATAGATACACAATATGTAACTCCTACAGATGTTACAATGATACAAACACTGACACAAATGCAGATACATAGACACACATACAGGCAGATACAAACACAGACACACATGCAGATACACACATAGATACACAGATACAACCACTGACACACATGTAGATACACATACACATTTTATGACAAACATTCAGATACATAGAATAACTCATACAAATACAAACACTGACACACATACATATACACACAGGGACACACATTGGCACAATGCAGTTACACAGATATACAGATATACAGATACACATAAAGACATACATGCATATAAACAAACAAACAAACACATACAGACTTAGATAAACATACAAGCACACATATACACATATAGACAAACAGATAAATACACAGACACACATATACACTTACAGACACACAGATAAACAACCACAGACACACATTTACACATACAACACACAGATATACACAGAGACATAAGCAAAATGTAAATGTTTTAGCCACTCCCTTGTTTCCTACCTTTTGGGTGCAAGATAATTACTTCACTGGGCTCTAGTGGCCTGCTGAGGCTGATGGGAGTCAGAACTCTGAGCTGTCCCACTCTGCCCCCTCCTCTCCTTGTCCTCCCGTGTGTTGCTTGGTGTTAGCTGGGAGGAAATGCCCATCTGTCACTTCCTCCCACAGCACTGGCTGTAATCACAGTAACGCAGTTAAAGAGCTGCAGCACTGACCGGGTCCCGGAAGAAACATTGCAATCAGGTCACCCTAAGTGCGAGCCGCATGAAAAAAGTGTTGAAGGGGCTCAAGGACCCCCCAGGAATAACTTGGCCTTGGGCTGCTGTCCCTTCTGCCTAGCGGTAAATATGGCCGTGAGTGGTCTGGGTGACTATAGTGTCCTTTTAGTAGAAGGATCAGTCAAGTAAAAAAAAAAAGAATGTCCATTTAAATATAATGACTCAACTACAGAATACAAAAAATACAAAGTTGGCAACAGAGGGGATAGCGGGACTATCCCAGATCCACATCATAAAGGAACACCATAGTGTCAGGAATACAAATGTGTATTTCTGAGATTATATGTCTAAATAACGATTTAGGCCCAATCTAGCCCCACCTAATGTTACGTCCAGTTAAAAAGTTGATTTACTAACCTTTTTCCAGCGCTTTGTGGGTCTCTTTGTGGCTAACCATGCCCATGCTCTGCTCTCTTGGCTGAGATCATCAAACCAGACAATTTTAGCCAATCCAATGATTTCCATGGATTAAAAACAGTGCACCTCTATGAGGAAAGTCCAGCACCTCCATGTAAAGCATCTGAGGGACTGCTACTGGAGGTCCCCCTAGGCAATAATGTAAACAAAGCCTTTTCTCTGAAAAGGCAGTGTTTGCTTTAAAATACCTGCAGGGACAGGCTATAGACACCAGAAAAAAACTACATTAACCTGAAGTTATTCTGGTAACTATAGTGTCCCTTTAACTATGCTCTAATGATGTACTAATTAATCTGCCTGATATGCACTGCATCTTTCCTATTTTGAAAAGACCCTCAAAGATGTATTGCCTACTTGGTGATTAAGATCCATGGAAAAAACTAAAGTGAAACTCTCCATCAGGAGCACTGGGATCTTTCTACTGAAGTCCATTTTCTGCTGTTTGTATTTCATCCTTTAGCAGCCTATATCACTGTTGAACTGTCACGCATGCATGAGATGACAAATCTGAGGTCTGTGGATGATCACTGGAGATTTTCCATAAAACTTCAAAGCATTGCAGATTGAATTTAGACTGAGATGAATATGTATCTCAGTTTTGTTACTGAGCTATCTTGACCCATTGTAAATAAACTTTTCATAGTTCAAGCTGCCATTTAGCTGTCAGAGTGATTTTATGCTCCTAAAGAAATAAGAAACATGTCATGTGCTTTATATTAATTAAACAAAATGATGCCAGTGAAATTGCATGCCTCATTTATAACTCAAATAATACATTTCCTTGATATGCCAGAGGTAGAAGAAGACACTGCATCATCGCGACACAACCCCTAACACATACACACATACATACCTTGTCAAAACTGCAGCCAAACTGTCAGCGTACAAGTTGTGCTCATCATACCAGTCCACTCCTAATAATATCCATCAGGAATCAGAGCATGACATCCATTTGCAAAAACTGCAAAGACCACAGGCAGATGGTATAATTATACTGCATTTCCTCAGCTTGATTTCTCAGAGGATTTGCAGTGTTTCAATTAATTGTGTCCCAGACTTAAGCCTCTGATTGTAATATGCTATAACTCAATGAGCTCGACACACTGAGGAAAGAACATGATGAGTGAGCTCCAGCAACACTTGATAGTCAAAATGTAAAAGCAAGATGCATAGTGGTGTTGTGTCAGGTAAAAGACTTCGGCCTGTCATTTTGTCATTTTTTTCGTGTTTCTTGGTAACCAGGCAGTACAGTAATATTCTGGTTAATTTATTAAAGGGACCATTGTTATGATGTCTTGAGATATTCAACCATTTAATATGTTCACCTTGTCCATCATATATTTTAACTCTTAGTAAAAAAACAAAACAAAACAAAAACATCAGTGCATCAATGCCAAATACAGAGTTTATTCAATCATAAGCCTTAAGTGTCTAATGTTTGACATTAAAAGGGTCTTTTTTTTTTTTTTAAAACAACAGAAATCTGACTAATGCAAGAATGTCAAACTCAAAGTGTGGCACGGGCCACTTTAATTTATTGGTCTCTACCTTATGGAGCCAATGGGGGGCATCTCCCTGGGGTCCTTCTATCTGTTCCTCACTGCACCCGCGCGCGGCTTAGTGATGCCGGGTGCCGCCGAGGGAGCAGTGAGGAGCTAGAACACTGAGCTACTTCGCTGCTCAAATGTTAGCAGAGTAGGTACCTGCAATATCTGGAAAGCAGGTGCCTACTCTGCTATAACACTGAGCATACACTCGCGGCTCGCCGGGCCGCAAAGATGGTCCTTGTGGGCCGCATGCGGGCTGTGAATTTGACATGCTTGTTCTAAAGGCTTTATACAGTCTAGATTTGTAACTGAAGGGCACTGATGATTTTCTTTTCTTGTTGTTTTTTTTTTTGCCTACAGCTAATGTGTCGTGGGCATATTGTATTATATAATATTATATCCTTCAAGGAAATAGCTGGGTTATGTGTGAAGTTTGCTTAAGCTTTATGAGTGCCATGGATGGAGTTAGATTCAGTTAGAAGACTTGAGCACAGAGAGAAAATTTCTTTTAGCTAAACCATTTTTTTCACAAAAAACTTTATTTTGGAATTTTGGCCATATGTCGGTTTGACTCAACATATTTTGGTAATGAAAACCTGATACAGGAAATTAATCAAATAAACCAAAATGAGTGAAAATTGTCCAGATTATAGCAAATTATCTACATAATATTACTTTGATGTACATATTCATTGATTCACAGGTCAAGAGAGATAATGTAACCAATTGTGGGAAAATGTGGCCATCTTCGTGTTTTGTTTAGCTTGCGATTTGGCTATATTTCAGCTTGGAGTTCAGGAATTCCACTAATCACCATATCAGTCCTATCTCAGACAAATTGCAGTTCCGAACAAAATTAATCTAGCAGTTAGATGTAACAGGGATCTGAAAGAGAGCAGACTGTGAACCTCCTACATTATCTTCCTGCATTGATAGTGTTTTCTCATTTACCGTTCCTTTTTGACACAAAATAGAGCAGGATTGGAAGTGCAGTCACTGCAGCGGAATTAATTAATTTAATTGATGCAGCAAATTTCCTGTGGCATAAAACACCTTTTCAGGTGCTCACATAATGTTTTATGTTTTATTAGTTAGGCTAGGCAGAAAGGCAGGTATGGTTTTGAGATGCACAGGTGAAAGAAGCTCAAAACATTCAGGGTAGGTATCAGAATCCTATGGCAAAGCAACTGTTAAGCTACTTGACAACTTATAGGAATATATTGAAGAGTAGTCTCACAGGTCACAAAAGTAGACAGCACCTATATGCTGAGTAACAAGGATGAAAATGTGTGTTATTTCCTGAAAACATAAAGTGTTCCATGCTGGCATGTTTTATTGCATCTGTGAAATATTGTTAATATTGTTAATATTTCAGTCAGTCTAACTTAATGTTGCCACTGTCATGACCAATGTAACAAAGTGAATTCTCTTACAAGGAGTGGACCATATTTTGAATTTTCAAAACAAGATTTTAAGCATTGGTGTCATTGCCTTGCTACAGACCGAGGATCAAAAGGATAACACTAGAATAACACAGACGGTAACATATATTTAAGGTGTTCCAAGCCAAAGGCATGTAATAAAGTTCAATTATATGCGTCTTAAGTACCTTTTCATTGCTGATTTGGGGGTTATTTCCATTTCCCATTTCCCATACGTCTGCATGACTCCTTGTTTTTTCCATTTTCATGCTTTCTTATATCCCCATCTGTACAATTCCAAATCCCTTGTTAAACACAACTGCTCTTTGAAAAGAAATCTCAGAAAATGCCTTGCAATATTCAAATGGCTTACTTCGACTACTACTTTCACACGTTTCCAGAAAATAGTCAAAAGGTCAGAAATGAAATTGAAAGAAATAGATTTTATATAAAACAGTAAACTGAGAAAAGTCAAAACATATGTAGAACTTCTAGGGCTTGACTGTTCAGATTTTTATACTGTAGTGTGTTACAGAAAGCAGATAAGATTATCAGAGTCAGAAGGGAAAAAACGGGACTCATTGAAATGTACGTGAAATCAAAATGATTGGCTTCTCAATAGTTTGGGCCGATTAGCACACAGGTAGAAGAAAAATCATGGTCAGTGACCAGAAAATGTCCAGTCCTAAGTTTTTAAAAAAATAAAAAAATAAAATGCAATTTGTTTTTTTTGAAAAGGCAATAAAAGGATATGTAAGTGGATTTTCTTAAAATATATATTTTAGATCAGCACATTTTCAGATGAACCTCTAATATAAACCTTATATTATGGTTTTTTTTCTTCACTCCTACTTTATTTGCCAATAGACTATTTAATGGTAAACTGTCAGTTAGTAGGTAAGCTCAGATAAGTAGTTACATACCTACACTATAAATACTACTATGTATTGAAGAGAAAAAGGAAAACAAACACTAAGGGGTCTAATAAATAAAACAGCAAGTTGTAGTGACTTGAGAATGAGAGATAACAAGAACATGATGGCTGGTTCCTCTCTGTTATACTCATCTAGCAGCCTGATCTGCAGTTTCTTACAATCATTTGCCAACCAATGGATTGAACGATAAATAGCTCTCATAACCTCATTCTCAATAAAAGACAACAGGCAGAATATTTATACAATACAAGGTATTACACACAAATAAAAGAGCCATTGATTGAAGACTGCAGTGACACAGTGGTTACACAGTGGTTACTAATTGGGGAAAAAGGGGCATGTACCTACCTCTGGTGCCTGGATGTCTCGAGTGTACTGAGCTACTGGGAATGAAAGATAATTTATATGTATATACTAGAGCAGGGGTAGGCAACCATCGGCACTCCAGATGTTGTGGACTACATCCCCCATAATGCTCTTACACCCATAATGCTGGCAAAGCATCATGGGAGGTATAGTCCAAACATCTGCAGTACCAAAGGTTGCCTATGTCTGTACTAGAGGATAATATATAAAAGAGGTATTCTTGATAACAGAAGGGAGGCGCCTCAACCTGAAAAACCATCTAATGGTTCATTCACTAAGCTGCCAACCCTGCTAAGCACAAGCAATCCAGTCAACAAGTAGTGGTATAACCATTTTGTTATCATGTGGACACAGTGTGTGGGCCTCTAGAAAATTGAATTAGAAAATAAATTAACCTCTAAACTCATTCGTAGATATATATATAGTTCAACTCTTTCCTTCATAAAGCACCCAAATGTAACATCCCTCTTAGAGTGCACACTTACATAACTCTCATTGTCCAGGTGAATGTTGTTAGACAGGAGGAAATGTTCAGAACTCTGTCTTTGGTATTTTGAGCATGAGCTTGGTTCACAGGATATCAGTTTGCATTTTAGAGAAATCAATATCAATCAATATAATAACTGTGAATTAGATACATAGGTTTCAACCTTAATATTGATTTAAAATACCTATGGTTTAAGTGTATTTTTATATATAGAATTGAAGGATTACTCTAACAATTTTAAGACTTTTTTTTAAACTTAAAATGCCCTATTGGACATTTTGTCTAGGTCTCCCCCTTTAAAACCATGCAAAAACATTTTTTAAATGTACCTGTAATACCACACAGCGAAGCTCATTGCGCTGCTCTTCATGCCTCTTCTGATGTCACAAAGAGACTCGTTTAACCAGATCAG
Organism: Pelobates fuscus; assembly: GCF_036172605.1. Classification (NCBI taxonomy): domain Eukaryota; kingdom Metazoa; phylum Chordata; class Amphibia; order Anura; family Pelobatidae; genus Pelobates; species Pelobates fuscus. The sequence goes on along the minus strand of NC_086319.1, from coordinate 279,695,418 downwards.
AGAATTTACTCAGAGAGTAAAAATCAAATCCAAGTAACAGGCAATGAAAGGAGGTAGGAGGGGAAAAGAGCATGAAGGAAGAGAGGGTGGCTTGGGCAAAGCACGCTGTGTGCACTGACGACAGATGCAAATTTTGCACAGAATTCATGTTAGCCAGACTGGAATGCCTAAGTCACGTGCATGTGTAAGAAAATGGAGTTTGCAGGAATCTAAGAACTGCAAACTTTCTTTGTCCTAGGGATGAGCATAACAACCTAGCAAAGCTAGTGGGGGTATGTGGCAGCCTCCCGGAGAAATATGTTTGCTATGCCAAACAATGCTTGTGCTGTGCTCCTGCACAGCAACAGCATTTCTAGCCAATCGGGTGATCAGCACAGCCGTGCAGCTAGCGGCACCTCTGATCGCCTCAGATTTTAAAATCGGGACACTGTTGGTTAACTCATCCAGAGACAAAGAACCCCCTAATGTAGGATAGGAATCAATGTACAAAAAACACACAACGTACTATATATAATAATAATATAATAATATGAAAAAAGTAATTACTGCCAATATAAGGGGAGTAACAATGTTTTATTTTCTCAACCAAACATGAAATTACACCTATGTAAACGTAATAGAAACACAATGAAAGGACAGTATAATAAAGTAACAATAAATAAGAAACATTTCTTGAGTACTGACAGTTAATAGTAACAAAACAATCCTTGATCATAAAGGTGAAAAGGCAAACAGTCTCTGTGAGAAATATTGGGATAACTCATAAACAAAGAACTTCTGAAAGAAACCACCAGGCCAACTATTTAGGAGGGTCCTTGGATTGTTGACACTGTCTGGGAAACCGGTTTTAATCTTTAAAGTGAAACAGAGCATAGATATATAATATATATTATGCCTCTATGACCTGCAAACTTTCTTTGTCCTAGGGATGAGCATAACCACCTAGCAAAGCGCCCATCCCTCCCTCACCAGGTTTATTTGTTGTCCCTGGTGGTGGTGGTTATGCTCATCTCTAGGAAAAAGAAAGTCTGCAGGTCATAGAGTCCTGCAAACTATATTTTGTCCCTCCGGGAGGCATAAATAGCACACGCCTTCTTATTGTTCTCAATTCTAGCACATTTATGTGAAGAAGCCTTTGTTGAACTGACCAAACTCCTCTTATCGCGCTTTGGGCAGAGAACGCACCCCATCCCTTGGTAGAAGCATCTGTGGTCAGGGTTAACTTGAAAGGCCCATCCAAAAGAGTGCAAGGAAGTGGAATTTCCCCACTACAATATATTGTTTAGCTCTTTTCTGACACTGTTGGGAAGTACTACCCTTGACTCCCACAGGCCACCGTGTCTCAGTTGGTCTCCTAGAAACAGCTGACTCTGTCTGCACTGCAAGGGGGAAGCATCATAACCTGGTGTTAAAGCTATCAACCTCCCACTAGTTTTTGCTAGTTCTCTTCGAGACCATTTGTGCTTCAAAGGAGCTGAAGTTAAAGGGACACTATAGTCACCAGAACAACTACAGCTTAATGTAGTTAAGTATAATAGCTCCCTTCAGTCATTTTCATGTAAACACTGCCTTTTCACAGAATGTGTTTTTCCTTTGCAACAATTTCATGGATTTCACAGTTTCCTTAGCAGCAAAATCTACTGTTGGTGCATCACAATCTCTTAATTTTATCTCATTTGGTAACCCTGAAATTCCAGAGACAAATGCACTAAATCTCAGCTTGTTCTTTAGACATAGCAGACCGTTCCCTGTCAGTAATCAAATTCCATGCCTTATTCCATAAATTAGCACAAACAGGTATATCATAATTTCCCTCCATTTTAAATAAATCAACAGTAGAAAATGTCAAACTTTCCACACCAGTTGCACACTGTAGCAACTGTATTACCATTAGCATTCTTTGTGTATTATTTGGAACCAATTCCTCAAACTCAACTTTTTTTCACTTGCCTTATCCTCCAACACATCAATGAGTTTATTTTTAACCCATTCACTTAATGAGGCTGGCAGCCAGACCAAAAGACCTCTGGTGGCTACCACATCATCAAAATGTATTTTATTAATTTCACTTAAAAAACATCATATTGTAAAAAGGTCCTTCTCATCATATTTAGTCCAATCTTTAATCAATTTGCCTAATTTGAGATTATCCATCTGACCCCTTCCTTGCACACTTTCCAATTTCTTTTCTATTTCACTTCTCTCCTGCCCAATTTCCAAACTTAACCTCTGTAAAATCCAAATAATTTATTTCATTATATTAATCTTCACTTTTTTCAACGTTACTAAACCTTTTCACCAACTGCCTAGTCTTCTGTCTGAGTTTTTGTTTCAGCTAATGCTGCATCCAGTGCACGAACAAAAGAGAGCCTAGGGGTGCAATTTCCCTTCTTTTAACAACTTTTGAGGAGATCTCACAGTTTTGCTGGGGATAGGGAAATTACTAGACCTTGTAACAACACATATATTTTTCAGTTGTTTTAACAACACATATCTTTTTTTTGTTTTGATGTACTACAAACACAACAGTTACTTATGTATCTAGAACTGGATTTATCTCTCTGCACAGAGCTTGCCTCTGGAAAGGAAACCAAATGACGGGGAGTTGTAAACCCCTTTTGAAAATCTGAAGCACCCATTTGCCGAAGGTTATATCTGACCAGTTTTGAGGGATGTGAGAAAAAACACTTACTTGACTGCATGGGTCTTCATTTTCCTGATGAGTCACCTCTGGCATGGGCTCCTCTACTACTGCCTGAAGGTCTTGATTTTACCCTATAATGACGAAAGTGGGCTTGCTGAGAAACTTCCTGAGACAAACCTGTAGCCCTGTAAATACAACCCTCTGTCCAAAAGGGCTTCTTGTAACTTGGAAAGCTCTTCTTTAAATCAGAGAAAGATTTACCAGCCTTATTTCTTCCTTTCACCTCTTGTATAAAAGAAGGGCCAAAAAGAAAGGAGTCTTCTAAATTAGGAAACTTGTGGGATTTAGGGGCCAAGTCAGACATCCCTGCCGTGTGCAACCAGGGGGTTCTTCGAATGTTGGATGTATAATAGAATGATTGACCAATAATAAGCACAGCTCTGCTGGAAGCTTTCAAAAGTGCCATCTTAGAAGCCAATAAAGCTGGGGGTTAGGCTAAAGGGTTATGAGAGGATCTCTCCCTCTCTGCCTTATATAACCGAAGGGGGCAGGGACGTTTTAGCCGCGAGGCAAACAAGGCATTTGCCTTGGGCGGCATTTTCCAGGGGGTGGCAAAAAAACCCGCCCCCAAATGCCCAAGGCAAATGTCTTGTTAGGCTAACAGATATGCCGGCGGGCTACTGGGCGGTCAGAGGGCGCTGGCGGGCGGCTGGCAAGGGAGCACTTCCTCTGAGCTGTCTGCTCAGCTCCCTCGCGCGCCGCAGACGTCATATTCCGGCTCCCAGCCTCACTGCGGCGGGCAAGGGAGCTGAGCAGAGTGCTCAGAGGAAGTGCTCCCTTGCCAGCCGCCCGCCAGCGCCCTCTGACCGCCCAGCAGCCACTGGACAACCAGGGAGAAAGATGACCCCCCCCCCAGCATTCCCAAAGGTAAGGAGGCTGGGGGGGGGGTTAAAGTAAAAAAGTGTTAATGTGAGTGAGTGTGTGTGTGTGTGTCTATTAGTGTGTGTGTCTGTTAGTGTGTGAGTGTGTGTGTGTCTGTTAGTGTGTGCGTGTCTTTTAGTGTGTGTGTGTGTGTCTGTTAGTGTGTGTGTGTGTGTCTGTTAGTGTGTGTGTGTGTCTGTTAGTGTGTATGTTAGTGTGTGTGTGTCTGTTAGTGTGTGTGTGTGTCTGTTAGTGAGTGTCTGTTTCTGTTAGTGTATGCGTATCTGTCAGTGAATGTGTGTGTGTGTATTTAGAAGGCGGGGCGGGGGAAGGGTTTTGTGAGGGTGGCGAGGGGGTGGAGGGGGGCGCCTGAGTTTTGTCCTGCCTAGGACCAAAACCAGGATACACCACTGGAAGGGGGCCAACAGCATCCACAATTTTGAACTGTATATTGCGAAACGTCTGATCCATGGGATCCGCAGAAACACTGCCCCAGTGTCTCTAGGTATAATCAGAGCTTTGGGTGCGCCCCAGCGATTCTAGCCTTCTAACATTGATGGGGCTGTCTCTAGGAGAGACCACATCTGTTGCAGACAGAAGTGGTGTCCTCCATCAACGTTGCCATTTCAAACTGAGGTAATCAGGGTTGCTGCGAGCTGCACAGCTGTCCTGGTCACCTGTTTGGCTAGAAACGCTGTTGCTGTGCAGGAGCACAGCATGAGCATTTTGTAGCGCAGCAAAATATTTCTCCGGGTGGCTGCCACATACCCCCATTAGCTTTCCTAGGTGGTTATGCCCCCCAGAGGGACAAAGCCTCTGCATAAAACTACAGATTCCTCTGTATGTGCAGTATTTCAAGCAGAAACGCTGCACATACAAATGTCTACCACCATGACCACTCTAAATCACTGAATTGGTCATGGTGGTTGGAATTTACCTTTAATGTAACTCCAAAGAAAACTAGAAAATAGTAGAAAACTATTGGGAAGATTTATTGTTCCTTATTTAGCCACAGAATAGCACCTGTTTTTGCCTTAACAAACCTCCCCGTAAATGTGAAAAAATATTGTACTTCTTAAAAGTTTTCGAACCAAAATCTATTTTTAGTCTTTCCTATTAGACATGTGTATGGAGAAAACATTTGTTTTAGCCAAATCACTTCTGTCTAATATATATATATATATATATATATATTTTTAAGATGGCCAAATTTTGCATATATATGTATGTTTCGCATGTAACCATCTGTGATTACAGTCCATGAGTAGGAGTCGTATTAGACAATATGAATAAATAATGAGCTAGGGAATAGAAAGCGGTCTTTTAGGACATTGTCAGAGAGCTGAATGCAAAACTAGCAATACGAAAGCTTGTGGTAAATTAAGTGCCTAATCACACTGCTTTGCCTCCTAAACATCTTACTGAACTGTGTAATTGAGTTCTAAAATAGTACTAAAATCATGCAGATCTACATGTTATGTTACTCCACAGTGCATTTAACATTGTAACTGAAACCTGGAAAGTTTGATATAAGGATTTATTCATGCTGAATGGTGGTAAAAATAGATGTGGTTAAACACATCCCTAATCGTCTGATCTAAAAGAAATATTGAAAGTCAGTGAAGGCTGATCTTGTCCTAATATCCTACAGCCAGAAAAAAACCCTATACTAAATTGTACATCTCTACCAACTGAGTCTGTCCTGATAGTGTGAAGAAAAATAGTATTTATAGGAAACACAAGCTCGGCACTGCCTGAACCAGTCCAGGATATCTGCATCAATTGACCTTATATTAGGATCAACCCAATCACTGTCTGGGGCAGTCGTGAAAATATGAGGCAAAAAGCCACAAAACAGTGAACTATCAAGAATTCACCAGGGAATAAACAAACAAATTAGAAACCGTCTACAGCGCAGTTGTTTCCTGTTTAAGCATCTCAGCCTTAAAACTCTTTTCAATAATTCACTGTTTAGTGAATAGCCCTAAAAACATAATTAGAATTACAATTATGTACATAGCTCCAACATGTTCAACAGCGCTGTACAATAGATAAACAAGATGCATGTTCCATTCTAACAAAACATGTATGACATACGAGAAAAGTAGGTGATGAGAGCCCTGCCCAAATGAGCTTACAATCTATAACAGCAGGGTGAGCCTGTCCTGATAATATGAACCCTAGAAAAACCTTGCATTAAGCAAAATATCAACAGTCAGGAAATTACATTACTTAAAAAAAAAAAAAAAAAACAGCATTGGCTCATTCTGCCCTAATAATCTGCTGTCAGAGGATAATGTTACATTAGATAAAAGCACAGCACTGTCCGAACCAGTCCAGATAATCTACCTGGCTGTGCTAATGTGGACTTAGTTTCTCTTGTTAATAAAGATTCATAACAAAGCGTGCAGACTACAGCAGGTCCATCGTATGATGTGAAGCAGCTTGTGAATGCATTGTAAGAAGTAATTTTAGATTTAGCCAGAGGATTAGGGACTGCAGGAATAATCCATTACTTTGCCTGCTTGCTACAGTCTTCAGCCAATCTCACACGTGCTGTGCTTGAATACAGGTTTCATATGCACACAGATAGAGGAAAGAATCTTCAAGCACACATTCAATTTGATATCTGTGGGTTTAGAATTAAACTTGCATCTATAGAAATATGGATTTTCACTTTGGTTACTTTCTTATAAAATCCTCTTGTGTTGTTTTTTTCTCACAGTATTTACTAAGATATGTGTTTTGCTGTGTTTAGCATTTTATCACATGGCTGCATTCAACAATAACCATGAGAGCAGTGAGGAGGGTAAGTTTACGATTATACTAATGATGTGAAGACAGTAACAAAAACATTTTGATTTTATTTATGTTCAAGGTGACTATAGTTCACATTTTGTTATGGAGATGATTAACCCTTTAACGCCGTTACGGCGTTCTATGCCGACGCCGTCCCGCTTTAAGTGGGCTTTAACCCCTTAAGGACACATGACGTGCCTGACACGTCATGATTCCCTTTTATTCCAGAAGTTTGGTCCTTAAGGTGTTAAAGCCGTTGCGACGGCATAGAACGTCGTAACGGCTTTGAGCCCAGAAGCGCCCGGTATACTCACCTTCCCGGCGCTCCGCTTCGGGAGGACTGCCTCACAGCCCAGGCAGCCCCCCCACAGCAAAAGAAGCCCCCGGAGGCCATGTGATCACTATCAAAGAGCGATCACATGGCCCCCTATAGCTGGCTGTGGATCTGCCAGCAGGGGGACTGTCTGAAATGTCAGACAGTCCCCCTGCTGGTGGGATCTGTAAAAAAAAAATATTAGACATGTGTAAAATTAAAATAAATATATTTATATATATATATATATATATATATATATATATATATATATATATATATATATATATATATATGTATATATATTATATATTTAATATATATACATATTATATATATTTGACGTCATACGTAGTGTATTTTAATACTAATATAAGTACATATATTAGTATTAAAATACACTTAGAATGACGTTACATATATATAATATACATATATTATATATATAATAGATATATACACATATATTATATATATAAATACGTATAATTACAATAATTACAATAATAAATAAATAAAATAATAAAATTAATAAATAAAATATTGAAACAAAATTTAATATAAATTATATATACATATGTAATTTCATTCTAACTGTATTTTGTTATTAATATATATATATATATATATATATATATATATATTGGTAACAAAATACACTTAGAATGACATTCTATATATATATCTATCTATATATAAAATGCAAATAACCGCAAATATATATATATATATATATATATATAGAGAGATAAATACATATAATTACATAAAAGATTACATTAGTATACACGTAGAATTTAAATACCTATAAATGCATATATATATTAAAATTCTACGTGTATATTTACGTAATCTTTTAACATAATTAGGTGATTTGATTAATTAAAATGTGATTGACATACCTGATAACACAGGAAGAAAGTGCAGAGAATGTAATTCACAAGCACTATATTTGACCCTGTAACTCTCCAAGACACCATACAACCTGTACATGGGGGGTACTGTTTTACTCGGGAGACTTTGCTGAACTCAAATATTAGTGTTTCATACTGGTAAATTGTATTACAATGATGATATTTTAAGTAAAAGTGCAATTTTTTGAATTTTTTACAAACGAACTGCACTTTTATGGACTATATTATTGTTGTAATATGTTTTACTGTTTTAAAACACTAATATTTGTGTTTAGTGAAGTCTCAAGAGAATAACAGTACCCCCCATGTACAGGTTTCATGGTGTTTTGGAAAGTTAGAGAGTCACATATAAGGCTTGCATTTCATTTTTTTTGACATTGAAATTTGCCAGATTGGTTATGTTGCCTTTGAGAGCGTATGGTAGCCCAGGAATGAGAATTACCCCCATGATGGCATACCATTTGCAAATGTAGACAACCCAAGGTATTGCAAGTGGGGTATGTCCAGTCTTTCTTAGTAGCCACTTAGTCACAAACACTGGCCAAATATTCGTTTTTTTAACACAAAAACAAATATGAACGCTAACTTTGGCCAGTGTTTGTGACTAAGTGGCTACTAAAATAGACTAAACATACCCCACTTTCAATACCTTTGGTTGTCTACTTTTTCAAATGGTATGCCATTATGGGAGTAATTCTCATTCCTGGGCTACCACACCGTCTCAAAGGTAACATTACCAATCTGGCAAATTTCTATTTGAAAATGGAACGTTCTATATTTGACCCTGTAACTTTCCAAAACACCATAAAACCTGTTAATGGGGGGTACTGTTGTACTCGTGAGACATCGCTGATTACAAATATGTGCATTTTTGTGCAGTAAAAACAGTATTATGACATTCACAGCTAAAATGTCAGACAGAAATACACATTTTTAAAAAAAATCTTATTTTCTCACATATTTTTTTAATTTTATTCATAATGAATTATGTTCCATATATGAATAGTTAATGATAAATTAAAGCCCTGTTTCTCCTGAACAAAATGATATATAATAAGTGTGGGTGCATATAATATGAAAGAGGGGAACTACGGGTGAACAGACATATAGCGCAAATTCCAGTTTTTGTTTACGTTTTGTTTTGATCAGAACGTGCACTATTGACTCTGTCCTGAAGGGGTTAAAGGAAACCGATGCTCCAGTGCTCAATAAACATTGATACTGCTTAGCACAATATTTTTTCTAAGCAACCTTTTATTAAAATAACTCTTCATATATCATAACCACAACAGTGCACTTTAATGGTTATGTTAAAGGAGTGCCCTGGTGCCCACCATTTTAAGTTGTTTTAGTATGGTTTAACTTCCAGCACTCCATATGATGTAGTGGAGGCAAGGAGCAGTGCCCAGAGGAGTCCTGGCAAAAATACAACCATTGTAAAATGGGTTGGCTAGTTAAACTGGGGGATGGCACCAGGGCACTCCTAGTAGACATGTGCATTTGTTTTCGTCTGAATACGATTTCGTCTGAAACTTCAGGTTTTTTCGTATTTGTTTACTAAAACGTAAACGAAAGCCCAACAAATGAAATATAAAGGAAACAAAAGGGCAAATTCCAAATGCATTACTTTTTCGTTCGTTTCGTTCTTTAATAGACTCCATGCTGCAGAGGAATTGTCGCCTAAACAGAGATCAACCAGTGGCGGCTCACTGACATTTAACATTAAATATAAATAAGTATAGGGGTCACTATGACCCCCATATTGATAAAAGGGTGGGGAACAGAATATACCCCTAGTCACTTTATTATTTGTAGTCCCCAACCGCCGCTCATGGGTGGGGGCCTGGGAGGGACATTAGAACCCCCCCCCCCCATTATTTATTTATTTAGGGTCCCCACCTGCCACTCATGGGTGGGGACCTGAGGGGGGGGACATTTGGACCCCCATTATTAATTTATTTAGGGTCCCCACCTGCCGCTCATGGGTGGGGACCTGGGGGGGACATTTGGACCACCATTATTCATTTATTTAGGGTCACCACCTGCCGCTCATGGGTGGGGACCAGGAGGGAACATCAGGTCCCCCCATTATTTATTTATTTAGGGTCCCCACCTGCCGCTCATGGGTGGGGACCTGGGGGGGGGACATTTGGACCCCCATTATTAATTTATTTAGGGTCCCCACCTGCCGCTCATGGGTGGGGACCAGGGGGCTACATTAGGTCCCCCCTTTAATAAATTAGGGTCCCCACCCGCCGCCCATGGGTGGGGACCTGGGGGGGACATTAGGTCCCCCCTATTATTTATTCATTTAGGGTCCCTGCCTGCCGCTCATGGGTGGGGACCAGGGGGACATTAGGTCCCCCTGTTTATATTAATAGCCCCAATCTGCGGTTTACGGGTGGGGGGCACTATGTCCTCCCCGTTTTAGTTATTTGTATTCCCCACCATGGGGGAACAGAAGAACCTGTGCCAGGTCCCCCCTTATTGCACTAGCGACTGGCAATAGCTGCCCAGTCACTAATAGTTTTAAATGACAGCGAGCAGCCACTGGCTGCTCACTGTTTAGGCAATATGCCCCTACTTGCAGCATGCTGTGAGTAGGGGGATGCGGGATAATTTAACCTCCCTTTTACCAATATGGGGGTCATAGCGACACCCATACTGGATTACATTTATTTTGAAATGTAGCTCTCTATCACTTTTTTTTATATAAAATACTGATTTTTATTTCCAGTTTTAAATTACACTGGCTGCTTGCTGTTTAGGTGACATGCCCCTACCTGTGCCAGGTCCCCCTGTGTAGTAGGGGCATGTCGCCCAAACAGCAAGCAGCCAGTGGCGGGAGGATTTAACCTGTGCCAGGTCCCCCCTTATTGCACTAGTAACTGGGCAGCTATAGCTGCCCAGTCACTAGTACTTTTAAATTTGTTTAGGCAACATTCCCCTACTTGTGCCATGCCGCAGGTAGGGGCATGCGGGAGGATTTAACCTCCCTTTTATCAATATGGGGGTCATAGTGACCCTGATACTGATATATATATTTAGTGTTAAATGACAGCCACTGGCTGCTCGCTGTTTAGGTGACATGCCCCTACTCGCGGCAGACCACAAATGAGAGGATTTAACTTATAACTCATAGTGACTCCCATAGGTTTTAATGCGGGGGTGGGGGGAGGGAGCTGGTAGCGCAGTACTGTTTTCGTGGCCGAAAACAAATTATGTTTTAACAAATTTCATTCTAAAATGAATGGTTTGGGAACAAAATTCCGGATTGACAAATGACATTTTTATTTAGTAACTGGTGCAAATGTCTAACTCCTAGCACCATAACCACTACCGCATGTTATTGGGATTATTGTCCGTGGAGTGCTCCTTTAAAAGCAGCATTGTTGCTCTATCATTTTTTTGATTGGCTAAATTATTTTTAGCCTTTTTTTTTGTTCTTTTTATCTCAAATTTATAGTTTTACCTCATAGCACAAGATCAATATTTTGTTGTTTACAGGCAAAGTTATCAATAATTTGAGTTAGCTTAAAAAGCTAACATTTTAAACATCATCAACAGAACCGGGGAATTTCTGAAATCCATCTATTTTTACCTAAATTAACCAATTTTTTTTAAATGTACCGAAAATCACTATTTAGTAAATAATCCAGGTTAGGAAATATATTTTTTTTGGCAATTACGTATGTGTTGTAGAAGTGTCATATATTATGCAGAGTTTTTCTTAATTTCTTTATTTTACTATTTATCACATTAGTGTACTATTATTTTCTATAGTCATTGTTTGACAGCCAAACCCCAAAGATTTTGAGGAAATGAAGATGTACATCTTAAAAGGAAGCTTATTCACCACAGCAGTCATCTTTATTCTTTGTATTAATATATGTGTGTGCACATTTAATAACACTGTGTGCACATGTCAGCCCCATACATACATCAACACATATCAGCTTGTACACACACTGCTGAACTGCACTTGAATGATTTAGATCAGTGGTTCCCAACATTTTTTTACTTGAGTACCGCCTGGCAGCCCATTTCCATAAAATGTACCCTTCATATTAGCAAAATATAGTTGCTATTATTTCAAAAGTATAATTTTTTTCTGCCCCATCTCTTTTTCTCTGCCTCAGCCTCCCCCTTCTCCTCTTCTGTCACAGGCTCTCCCTGCTCCTCTTTTGCCCTATGCTCCCCCTGCTCATCTTCTGCCCCAGACTCTCCCTGCATCTCCTCGGCACCAGGCTCCCCCTGCTCTTCCTCTGCTCCAGGCTCTCTTTGCCTCTCCTTTGCTCCAAGCTCCCCATGTTACTCCTTTGCTCCAGGCACCCTCTCTGCTCCAGGGTCCCTTTGCTTCTCCTCTGCACCAGACCCCTTGTGCTTCTCCTCTGCACTAGGCTCCCTCTGCTTCTCCTCTGCACCAGGCTCCCCCTGCTTCTCCTCTGCACCAGCTCCCCCTGCTCCTCCTCTGCATCAGGCTCCCTCCTGCTCATCTTCGTCCACAGGCTTCCCCTGCTCCTCGTCTTTCCCAGGTTTCCCCTACTCCATAGGCATGCGCACGGGGTGTGCCGGGTGTGCCTGGGCACACCCTAATCCCCGCGGCCCATGCTATGTAACTGCATGGGCCGGTGAGGGAGATCAAATATCTCCCTCACCGGCCCACAGGCAGGGAGGGAGGCAGGAGAGGACTCGGGGAGCTCTAGCCAGCAGCTCCGCTGGGTTCCTCTCGCAGGCTAGAGTTCACTCACCATTGGACCACTAGGGCTGGCAGCAGCACGGTCCCCCCTCCCTACAAAAGGTAAGAAGGGCGGGGGCTATTAACTAAACGGTCCCCCCACCCGCACACAAACAGTGCACACACTAACAGCACCCACACGCATACGTCACCCTTACACACACAGAACTCTTAAACACACAGCACCCTTACACACACACTAACAGCACCCTCACGCTAACAGCACCCACACACTAACAGCACCCTCACACTAATAGCACCCTTACACACACAGCACACACTAACAGCACCCTCACACAAACACACACACACACACACACAGCACCACTACACACATAGCACCCTTACACACACAGCATCCTTACACATACACACACACACACACACAACACCCTCACACACACACAGTGCCCTCACACACACACACTAACATCACCCTTACACACATACACACACACACACTAACAGCACCCTCACACACACACACACACACACAGTGCCCTCACACACACACACACACACACACACTAACAGCACCCTCACAGCACCCTTACACACACACACACAGCACCCTTACACACAGACAGCACCCTCACACACACACACACACAGCGCCATCACACACACACAGCACCCAATGTGGGTGTGTGTGTGTCTATATATATATATATATATATATATATATATATATATATGCGGCGTGTGTGTTTGTGCTTTAGGGTGCACACCCTTATGCAATAGGCTGCGCACGCCTATGGCCTACTCCTCCTTTTCTCCAGCCCCCCCTGTTTCTCTTCTGTTCCAAGCTCCCCCTGTTCCTCTTGTGCTCCAAGCTCCCTCTCTGCTCCAGGGTCCCATTGCTTCTCCTCTGCACTAGGCTCCCCCTCCTTCACATCTGCCCTAGGCTCCCCCTGCTTCTCATCTGCATTAGGCTCCCCCTGCTTCTCCTCTGCCCCAGGCTCCCCCTGCTCCTCTTCAACCACAGGCTCCCCCTGCCCCTCTTCTAACCCAGGCTCCCCATGCATCTCTTCTGCTCCAGGCTCCCCCTGCTTCTCCTCTGCTCCAAGATCTCCATGTTTCTCATTTGCTCCAGGCTCCCACTCTGCTACAGGCTCCCTCTCTGCACCAGGGTCCCCTGCTTCTCCTCTGCACCAGGCTCCCCTACTCATCTTCTGCCCCAGGCTCCCCCTGCTCATCTTCTGCCTCAGGCTCCCCCTGCTTCTCCTCTGCACCAGTCTCCCCCTGCTCCAATTCTACCCCAGCCTCCCTCTGCTCCAGGCTCCCTCTGCTTTTCCTCTGCTCCAAGCTCCCCCTGTTCCTCCTCTGTTCCAGCCCCCTCTCTGCTCCTGGGTCCCCTTGCTTCTCCTCTGCACCAGGCCACTTCTGCTTCTCATCTGTACCAGGGTGACCCTGCTTCTCCTCTGCACCAGGCTCACCCTGCTTCTTATCTACATCAGGCTCCCCCTGCTTCTCATCTGCCCTAGGCTCCTCCTGCTCCTCCTCTGCCCCAGGCTCCCCCTGCTCTTCTTCTTCTCCAGGCTCCCCCTGCTCCTCTTCTGCTTCAGGATCCCCCTGCTTGACAAAGACCATTCAGGTTGAAACATTGTGAGTGACAGTGGGTTCAATAAATTTGCCTTTTGGAATCTGGAGTGCCTGGACTGTTTTCTACTTCTACATACACAGATACAGGCACACAGAAACACATACTGATGCATACAAATGTACAGACAGATACACACTGACACGCCTATAGATGTACAGACAGATACACACACTGACACATATACAGAGGTACAGACAGATACACACATGCTGATACACAGACACACAGATGGAAACACTGGCACACATACAGTTGCACAGACACACTGATAGACACACACAAGAAGATACACATATACAAATACTGGAACAAATACAGATACAGACACACTGATACACATACTAACACATACAGGTGTATAGACAGATACATACAATGACACACATACAGATGTACAGACACACTTATACACACAAAGACACAAATGCAGATACAAAAACTGGCAAACATACAGTTGTACAGACAGATACACACATACAGATGTACAGACAGATATACTCACTGAAATAAATACATATGTACACACACTGACACACATATCGATGTGCAGAAGATACACACATTGACATACATGCTGATACACAGATACACAGATGCAAACACTGACAAATATATAGATGCAAATACTGACACCCATACAGATACAGGCACACAGATACACATACTGACACATTCAAATGTACAGAGAGACACACACTGACACACATACAGATGCAAATACTGACACACATACTGATACAGGCACACAGATACACATACTGACACATTCAAATGTACAGACAGACACACACTGACACGCATACAGATGTACAGAAAGGCGCACACATGCTGATAGCTAGACAGACAGATGTAAAAACACTGCCACACATACATTTGCACAGACACACTGATAGACACACACACATGTAGATACACATATACAAACACTGGCACAGATACACATACAGACATGCAGTCAGATACACAGACTAACACACATGCAGATGTACAGACACACTTATGCACACACATTCAGATACAAAGACTGACACACATACAGGTACAGGCACACAGATGCACATACAGATGTACAGACAGATACACATACGGAGGTTCAGACAGATACACACACTGAAGCACATACAGATGTACAGACAGACACACACTGCCCCACATACAGATACACACGCTGACACATGTATAGATACACATACAGATACACATTGACACACATACAGATGTACAGACAGATACACACACCGACATACATACATATTTACAGACAGATAAACATACTGACACACATACAAATATACACACTGACACATGTACAGATACATATACAGATGTACAGACAGATGTACACATGCTGATACACAAATACAAGCACTGACACACACACACACACATACAAACACTACATACAGAAACAGACACTCAAAACAGAACCTACTCTTCTGGCAGCCGGCGGGGGCGGAGCTATGCCAGCGGGGTGGGGATATGCCAATCAAGGGCAGGGTTTTAGTGGCGGATGTGGGGTTATGTCAGTAAGGAGGAGAAGTTAAAATATGCTGGGCGAGTGAAGACAGGTTCTACTAACTTGCGGTCCAGCCCCCCTCTTCCTCGCGCCAGAGTCTGTTTCAGCTGAGAGAGAGTAAGAAGGGGCCGGAGACTTCCTCCCAGCTCTCCAGCAGCACCCGATGGGGCCCCTCATGGCACATGTCCGTCAGGTGATTTAGATGGTGTCTTAGAAAGACACAAAATACAGAATATGTTCTAATATTATAATACTGTATAACAGTATAATTTGTGAGGGAGACAAGCTTTTTTTTTTTTTTTCTTTCTTTATTCTTTATTTTGCAATGATAGAAGTTGAGATGCATCAATGGTGACTTGTGCAAAAGCCAAATTACATTTCTTGTATTCGTGTAATTGTGGTACAGAAAGCAAAGAATATATTGTTAATACTTGCAGTAGATTGTACATTGGTGGTTGACATGGTCGCAATCCATCATAGTTTTGTAGTACTATAATTAACTTAATTTAAAGTAAACAATTACATAAACAATATAAAAGTAAAAGGAGGCACTAAGAACACGTGTTGTGATTGGTTCAATTTGCGTGTGAGTTTTGTAAGGAATCAAAGCACGCATCCCACGTCTGTCACTTCTCTCGCCCTTCAAGAGGCTGTCTGTCGGACTCAGGATGGGTGCCCATAGCCATGCAGTGGTGTTCGTTGTGGTATGGCTGCTGTACAGAGGTCCGTGCAAACGCCGATTCTGCCTGCACGAAGTCCTGTTTGTTGCAGTAAGAGGTTAAAAGACGTTATGGAATGGTGATTGTGATATGTACCATCTGTCTTTAGGGTAGGTTTAAAACCATGTACTGAGAAGGGGAGGCCAGAGTCACCCCACCACCCTGCGTGGTCCCACATCCCTGCATCCCGTCTCATTCCCCAGGGACCGGTCAGTTTATGCCCATGTCTCATAAGTGTACTGTTCCCACACCTTTTGAAAGGTCTTTGTGGTGTTCCGCACCCGTGAGTTCAGCTTTGCCATAAGGTGGTTATCTTTAATCATTGTGATGACCAGGGACAGGGGAGGGGGCTCTGGCAGAGCCATATCCGAGCCAATGCCCTTCAGGCTGCCAAATATAGCATTAAGCAGTTTCTGGTCGTGATGGGAAAATCCCTCTGTGGGCCTAGATAGAAGACACGCCCATGGGGCCCTGTCCAGGTGTCTTTGTAGTATGTTAGAGCTCAGGTCCACCACCCCAGTCCAGAAGCTCTGGACGATTGGGCACTCCCACCACATGTGCATGTATGTACCCTTTGCGCCACAACCGCGCCAACAAGAGTATTTGGGGCTTAGTTTCATCTGAAGTTGCTTGACTGTATCAGCAAAATAACGTCTTGAAGGATTGTTCCTGGAGGGTGACAAGTTTTTTTACACTGACTATGTATCAATTTATAGCACACTTTGAAGTGGCTGCTTTCATGGTGCAAATTTATACATAGAGATAGAAAAAGTTGTCATCTGTCTCTGAACACTCAACAGCTCTTGATTTTTTTTACCAGGAAATTGCAATTTGTTTTTCCATGTTGAGTGAAAACATTCTATGTCTAACAACAGAGCATATGTTTGCCTGAGAAAGCATTTCTCACCGATAGTAAAGGGTAAAAAAAAGTTAAAGCTATTATGTCAATTGAATTTGTTTTTGTTTAAAAAAAAAAGGTTACATTTTTTATGTCAATTAATTTAGTTTTTGTTAAAAGAAAATATGCAAAGGAGATGTGTCAATGTACATTCACAACCTTTAAAAATTATATTCCTGGTCTGTACTTACTGTGAAGACCTGAAACGTATATTTTCTGCACCTCTATCTTCTATAAGAATTTAACCATCACTGCCTGATGTCTGGCAATTTAATATTTGAGGAGAAGCTATTCAAATTATTTAATATTTTTGGATAAACCTTTAAGCTTTTTTGTTTTTGTTTAGTACAGTCATGTTTGTTTGCAGTGGTATTTTTTAACATGTTTTTAACATCTTAGGGAAAAAAAGAACAGATAGTCAAGTAAGACTGTGGCGTGTAATGTTAACAGGAATCTTACAGGGAGGGATTAAGTTAGGATAATTTAAATTTGGAATGGCGGCTAAAGTACCCCAAACCACCAGGGTTATATAATTTAACTTTGTTGTACCAGGAGACTTTTCTTCTTTTAGTCTCAGTTAAAGTAGAAGGTGATGAGTGTATTTTTTTTATGAGAACCAATGGAATTGAGCAATTTATGACCCTACAAGTACTAGGTCCAGGGAACTGAACATTATTATTAGTCAAAGCAGCCATGTGATCCCCTAGTCGAGTAATGGTATCACTCTCTACCTGGGACTGGAAGGAGTAAGTACTATTATCTGGCTCCTACCCATTTTATAATAACTCTACATTTTACAGTAAACATGATGGAGTATAGTGGGCATTGGCCTTGCCTTCTCAGTCAATATATAGATCTGGTGTTCCCAGTGTCAGGATTACAGTATGATCCAGCACGTAGAATTGGGTAACACAGGAGACTGATAGGTAACGTATACCAGGCCTTAGAATGGCCGGACTAACGTACCAAAGAATAGTCAGGAATAGCCGAGGTCAGGGGATACAGAAAGGGACACAACGATCAAGGAAAGCCATGGGTCAGGGATGCCAAAAAACAGGGAAGTCAAAATCAATGCCAAAGTCAAATAACCAGAATAACCAGAATCAATAACGCGCTCTCAGACAACCACTAAGGAAACCACGACAGGGCAATCAGTGTCTGGTATAATAAAGTTGAAATACCTGTTCAAGTCTTCCGATTGGCCGAAATCGGTCTTTGACCCCAAAATGTGCACGTGCGTGACATCACACGCTCGCCGACGTCGTCGTCAATCACGTGAGCGGATGTGGGGGTATACTTGCCAGTGGATCCGCAGTGGCCGGCGTCCATTAACATCAACATTGTTTGGGAACTTGTATAAAAGGCAGTGTGCCTCCATAAAACTGGTATTCCAGCTTACACTCCAAAACTGTGTATCATCCTGTTATTGGAGGGAAAGAAGATTTGCTCCTGTGTCTGCTGTTCCAGCTTGCAGGAGATTCAATGGGGAAAGTCCCTGTAAGGACTAGAGCTAATTCCCCATTCGGCTCAAGAGCTGCCAGGACTGAGTGTCATCCAGTGCCTGGGGGTATCAGAGATAATTCCCCATTTGGCTCCAGGAAGGAGGTGGAGGTTACACGACTCCAGTCAAGCCACGGTGACTGAGGGCAAGAGTGCTGAGGTTTTACCCACTGTTCCAGCTAGGAAGCGGTTCTTTGGCGGAGGTACCTAGTCGAAGTACCAGGTGATCCGTTACAGTGTGTTACTAATTGTTTTCTTTTGACTATGGTCCCAGCTGCTTTGAGAACAATAACAAGATCCGCCCATATAGTTCTAGGCTGATTCCTCACCATTCTCATGATCATTGAAACTCCACGAGGTGACATCTTGCATGGAGCACCAGACCGAGGGAGACTGACAGTTTGTTTGTGTTTCTTCCATTTGCGAATAATTGCACCAACTGTTGTCCCCTTCTCACCAAACTGCTTGGCGATGGTCTTGTAGCCCATTCCAGCCTTGTGTAGGTCTACAATCTTGGACAGCTCTTTGGTCTTGGCCATGGTGGAGAGCTTGGAATCTGATTGATTGATTGCTTCTGTGGACAAGTGTCTTTTGTATAGGTTACGAGCTATTATTAGGAGCACTCCCTTTAAGAGAGTGCTCCTAATCTCAGCTTGTTACCTATATAAAAAACACCTGTGAGCCAGAAATCTTGCTGATTGATAGGGGATCAAATACTTTTTTCAATCATTGACATGCAAATCAATTTATAACTTTTTTGACATGTGTTTTTCTGATTTTTTTTTGTTTTGTTTTGTTATTCTGTCTCTCACTGTTAAAATACACCTACCATTAAAATTATAGACTGATAATTTCTTTGTCAGTGGACACATGTTCAAAATCAGCAGGGGGTCAAATACTTTTTTCCCCTCGCTGTATGTTTTGTGAACCAAATTGCTAATATACTGTCTGGTTCAGCAGCATTATGCCCTTCTGTGTCATCTATATAAGACCCATGAGTGATCTCTTATAGATTCTCTTATAGATGCGTTTTTGTTTACACTACAAAACTTGACACATAAAAATGTATTTGAATTTTCACATAGTGAGAAAAAAGGTATAGGCACATTTATAATTGGAACACACATCTCTTGTTTCATTAATCCTATAACTTTGACATGTTTTTCACTTTGGGTTTTACAATATGACTAGTAAAGTTTTAAGTGAAAAAACATATACAGCCTAAATCACTCATGCACTTACGGAGTGTCGTTGACTTTGTCCGAAAACTTGGGAAGGCAATGAGCAGCAAAGAATGAAAATACATAAATTTTCTAAGACAGAGCAAATTCAACTCCCCAGAAATGGAAAATAAGAAGCCAGAGAAAATATATAATAATACCTAAAACAGAGAAAAGTTCAAGGGACAAAAAATTAAAAAGTGGTTGGTAGCAAGTCTTGCTCTTTTAGTAGTTCAACAGGCAATTTTAAGCTTGAGATCTCATTAAAATGATGGAAAGCTGGGAGGGTAATGTCTTGGAGCAGGAATCCGGAAGTCTAATATCTTTCTTTGTAATACCTCGGCCGGTGCAATGTGTCAGAGGGTCTGTCTCTGTGACCTTGTGGACACATAATTGTTTTACACGGATCATTTCAATTGAGATACATTAACATAGTGTCATTTGAGATATTGTCAAGGCTCCAAGGAAAGATTACCTGGGTCAAGGAAAGGTTTAATTTCAAAGCTATTTAAACTTTAACCCAATCTTAGACAGATAAACCCAGCAGACAAAAGCATGTTAGCGCAATGTAATAAGAATATTTTTTTTTTGTCTGCTGTAAAGCTACAGTGCCAATTTTGTCCAAGATCTTTATTTTTTTTGTAATAGCCTTCTATTATATTCATGTATTGAAGATAAATACTCAAGCAAAATAAAATGGTTGTATTATTTTTGTTAGTCATAGTATATTTTGTACAAATATATACTTTATCCAACATTTTTTTTTATTGAAGTTTTGTTGTCAAGTAATAGGGGTACAGAAAAAAAGAAGGGTATTGATCATCAGTTTATTGATCATCAACTCTATATTGACCCTGGCTTCTGACATTGTTTTCTCTGACCTCTGGCATCCCTTGACTTTGGCTTCTAGTGATTTAACAAATGGAGATTTGGTATCAGATATTGCTGTAGGTGAAAGTTTAGGATCCAGTGATATATTACAATAGGCAGATGCCTAGTGTTTTTGTCAGACATATAAACAAAGCATTCTAACTCCTAGCCAACATGTTGTTAACATTACTAAAATATATTTTGTGTGTAGGAACATAGAAATACATATTTTAAACTATCATGTAACCATACTTCTCAGGTGTGCGGGTATGGATATCGCCAGCCTTGGGTCTAGTGACCATCTGGATAAGCCTGTCCTTGGTATGGGACCATCACTTGTTTTCCATTGCTTTTTGTCTTCCAATCATGGGTAAGTTTGATCGGTGAGCTGGTGGTAGATTGTTTGACCTCACCTTTGTCTTTCAAGAATACGGCAATGTTCTAGTCTTTCAGTGTCTGTCTCCCTGCTTCGTAGGAGAGTATATGCTTTTCCACACCATTTCTTTGCATGACGAACTTTGCCGGGAATCCCCATTTATACAAAAGTCCTGCATTTCTCAGAGTAGTGATGGGCCCGAAGGAAGTTGTTTTTTTAACTTCGGTTTGTGGTGCTCCGTGAGTGATACATAGTAACTTGGGTGGCTTGTATACGGAAATCTCTTGGCTAATCGCTGGAAAAGACTATTACAGCCTTCACAAATATATACTTATTAACTGCACCACTATATATTATGCATCAGCCAATGTTCAAAACATTCATTTTCTTCTAGTACAGGTTATGAATACCTGTCTAACTTATGTTCTTAAAATTATACATGTTTATTGGCTAAAAATAAAATATAGTGGTAATTCAAAAAATAAAAGAATGTGGTGAATTGAAATAGTAATATATAAAATCTAAGCCAACAAACCAAAACAAATGCGTTGATATGAAAGAAATATGCAGCTAAATTCTACTCTTAAGTTGGCTATGTTTACCTAACTTTTGAAAAAATTCAGGGTTACTTACCAATAAAACATGTGCACATGTGCACCAGTGAAATTTTCGTTTCATAAGAATGATTTCGGACAAAAAAAAAAAAATTCATTCGTCAATCGAGAATTTAATCCACAAACCATTTGTTTATGAACAAAATTTGTTAAAAAAATATATTTTTTTCGTCCATTAGGACAGAAACAGCACTGCGCATGCGCAAAAAAATAAAAGCAAGGAAGGAGCCGGCAGCGGTATCAGCTCCCTCCTTATAATGAATAAATAACTATTCCTACCCTCCCCCCCTTCAACAAAACATATGGGGTCACTTTGACCCCCATATAAATAAAAGGGAAGTCAAATCCACTCGTATGCCCCTACTCGCAGTATGCCGCAAGTAGGGGCATGTCACCTAAACAGCGAGCAGCCAGTGGCATTTAACACTAAATATAAATCAGCATGGGGTTCACTATTACCCCTTTATTGATAAAAGAGAGGCTATATCCTCCTGCATGCCCCTACTCACGGTAGGGGCATGCTGTGAGTAGGGGCACATCGTTAAACAAATTTAAAAGTACTATTGCTGCCCAGTCACTAGTGCAATAAGAGGGGACCTGGCACAGGTTAAATCCAGGTTAAACCAGTGGCTGCTTGCTGTCATTTGAAAATGGATCTAAAAATCTGTATTTTATATAGAAGTGATAGAGAGCTACGGTAAGAGTACGTGTTACCAAAAGTTATAGTAAAAACTATAACAATGTTGCAATATGAAAAAGTAGGTATTTAGATTTAAATAGCACTTACCATACTCTTTACACGTCTATACAAGATACATTTATAACCAGTTTTAAATGACAGCGAGCAGCCAGTGGCTACTCACTGTCACAAAACTAAATATAAATTAGTATGGGGGTCACAATGATAAAAAGGAGGTTAAATCCTCCCGCATGCCCCTACTATTTATTTGACTCTGATTGATTGCTTTTCCCCCATTTTAGGTATTTGAACTCCCCACCATGGCGGAAGGGGGTACTTGTGCCAGGTCCACCCTTTTTGCACTAGTGACTGGGCAGCAATAGCTGCCCCGTCTCTAGTACTTTTAAATTTGTTTAGGCGACATGCCCCTACTCACAGCAGGATTTAACCTCCCTTTTATCAATATATCAAAAAAAATAGTGACCCCCATACTGATTTATATTTAGTGTTAAATGACAGCGCACCGCGAGTAGGGGCACTCCTAATCCCTATCCTGATTTTTAGAACTCCCTGCTAACATGTAGCAACACCACACTAAATGAGGATGAATGGCTAATCCTATTATTGTATTTTCAAGTCATAGTCCTTCCTATTTCCAAAACAGTTCATCACATCCAGTAGGTGAGTAGTTGCTATGGCACTAATTTTGTTATTATTTTGCAATTATATTGCTTTGACATCCAAGCACGCAGAAAAAAATAAAACAAATTCAAAAGAAAATAAAGGATTTTGTTTACAGCTAAATCTGAAAAAAGGTAATGGAAGCTTGTGCTCTGTTGAATGAATGAATGGATATAAATGTTATTTTGCGTAGTCCATTTAATTCTAATTGTAACACCACTACACCAGTTGTCTCTTGACTATTGTGCTTAAACTACTATGTTCAAATGTACAAATAGTAGCAGGGTGCAAGTTGTTAGCAGTGACAGCATGCACTGAGAAGCACAAGCAAGATATTGAGATTGTGTATCAAAACATCTTCAAAGAATATAGGCTGGACTATATTCAAAACACACTATACACAAAATTGTAGTTGAGAATGACAGGGCTAAGACAGTCCTTTGGGAGACAGATGGAAAAGTAACCAACCAGTCAGGCATTGCGGTGCTAGATAAGGTTTGGAATGACAGCAGTGGTGGCGGATGTGCTAATACCCAGTAACCCCATAACATCAAAGAGAAGGAACCTGAGAAGGTGGACAAATACCAAGGGTTAAAAGAGTAATTAGAAAATATGTGAAAAGTGAAGGCACTAGTAGAGTAGTCTGAATGCTGAGTTGGCTCATTGGGTGACCTAGGGTTTTTAACCCTTTATTTACAGGGGAGGAGGGGCATGAGGGAGCGGGGGAGACAGGGGGAGCGGTAGTATCCCTTTAACATTTTCACTGTTTTTAAAAAAAAATGCCTTAAATTTCTAGTGCCCCCTTTTCCAGATCAGTAGATAGGTCCTAGACTATTGTACCCCACACGTTTCGCTTTCAATAGAAAAATACCTAAACCTCTAATCTGTGTATATGCAGGGGATTGCTTTTTGTTCATCTTGCCCTTTTTGTTCATCTTGTGCATAATATTTATTTAACAGTAATTAAAGTGACTTCATTATGCAAATAGTGCCACTACTACAGTAGATATCCCTCCATATCAAAATGGTTTTAAATCTTTTGCTCACTGTGAAGTTTTTTTTAAATAAGATTGTGCAAAATCTCTGACAGTCTAGAATGAGAATTGTTAAGCATTTACGAACTTTCATCACTAATGTATTTTCAATCATAACCCTTTTGTGGACTGTCTTTTTATAGGCTTTTAAATTTAGCAAAAAAGTCTGCACAATGGCAGACACAAAGTAACTGCAGAACAGTCGATCCACATGGCTTTGTTCAAGCTCCTGTCAGATTTAAGGAATTATCCTATAGCTACAGCTGTAAAGAGCTCTTACTCTAGAACTCGAAAATGCAGCATTTTTCTAGTAGACTTCAAAAATATTATTTTAAATCATTAATGTTTCAAAATAGACAACCATAGAAGGTTGTCACATGAAAGGTGATGTGGAAGAGGAAAAGTTAACAGAGGGAAATGTTTTCTCATGAACCAAAGATTTATGGTAATAACGTCCTTTCTGTCATTGTGCTCTTGCAAACAGAATTTTCATAAATTTCCTTTTTGTTTTAATGTTTTATTACAATGTATAGATTAGTTGCTTGATGCAGAAGACACAAAGGTAAAAAAAAAAAAACTTAATTTAAAAAAAATTCAAAATTGACTCTCACCATTCCGAGTAGTATAGTTATTTGTGTATTCCTCATTCTTGGGTCCTCTATCAGTGGCCTGGGAGTCTGTGCAGTATCTTTGCTGTTCCTTGAATACCTGGAATCTGCGGAAGCTACTCCCCCAGCTTAGGGGAGGGCTAAGGCCTTCTGTGCTCCTATCAGAACTGGGACTACTACTACCACCTTCACTTTCCACATCCTTTTTAACTCCTCTTTCAGTTCTTGGTATTTGTCCACCTTCTTCTTGATGTTTTAATCGTTGGGTATTGCCAGATTCCAAGTAGAAGTAGTGCTTCAGTGCAGTATTTCAGTCCTGCAATATAAACCACACCAACAATCTTATAGTGGTACACCCCATGGACAGATTTGTCTTGACATGAAACCTCCTCCTTTTCTGCATCCTCTAATTCAAACCAGTCCTCACACACCCCCCAATCCAGGTTTCAAGGATTTTTGAGATCCACTGTTCTATTTGTTGTTGTCTCATGCATTCCCTTAGCAATTTATCTTTGGGATCCATCTTCATAATGTACTTGTGGATGCTCTGGGTTTCATCCAGGACTGTGGCCTGACCTTCAACAGCTAGTGTACAATCTCTGGGTGCAAGAATTCAGGGGAATCCTCCATTCATAGTAGTTTCTGGATCTTGACATATATGGTGACCAACTCTTCTCTTGGCCAGGTCAATATTCCAGCTGGGTACCTGGTAACTGTTAGGGCATATGTGTTGATGGTTTAAATTTTGTTCTTGACATTGAGCTGGGACTTCAGGACCTGTCTGACTCTCTGGAGTTACTCGGATGTTGCTATCCTCCTTTCTTCTTCCTCATGGTTGCCATGTACTTGTACTCTACCTCTCTTATTTGACCTTTTGGTACTTGAACCCCTTCTGTCCTGATCACCTTCCCTCTTTTTGCTATCATCTACCCTTACTTATCTAGTCCGAATGATAGTCCGATATCCTTCCTATATATTGTAGTTAGGTGCATTATTGAGTCAATGTCCTGCTCACTCTTTGCATATAACTTGATATCATCCATATAGAATAGGTGGTTGATAGTAGCTCCATTCATGAACCTGTATCCATATCCATATCCACTCTTCATGATAACCTGGCTAAGATTTGAGGACTACGCTGTCATAAATATTCTCACGATGAAGAACAGCATTGGGGGTAGGCTTTATTACAGTCAATCCAGGCTTTGCACAGCCTTAGGATACAATTTGACTGATTTGGATTCAGGAGATACATATATTATTATTATTATTATTATTATTATTATTATTATTGCCATTTATACAGCACCAACAGAATCCGTAGCGCTTTGCAATATTATGAGAGGGGGGATTTAATTATAAATGGGACAATTACAAGAAAAAAAAAGGAACAATACCCTGCTCAAAGGAGCTTAGTCATAGGAGGTGGGGTATAAAACACATTAGGACTGGAAATATCAATCATATAAGGTCAAAGTGAAGCAGAGCTGGAGGAGAGAGTAAAGTGCTGCCCTATAGGAGAGAGCAAGACACAGGTATGTAAGGTAGAGGTTACTCTGGGAGGCCATAGGCTTTCCTAAAGAGATGGGTTTTAATCCACTTCGTAAAGGATTGAAGTCTAGAAGAGAGTCTGATGGGGTAGGCAGGCTATTCCATAGGAAGGGAGCCACCCGCGAGAAGTACTGTAAGTGTGAGTTGGCCGTATGGGTGCGAGCAGCGGTCAGGAGGTGGTCACGGTCAGAGCAGAGGGAACGAGGAGGGGCATACCTATGGATTTGTGAAGTGATATAAGAGGGGCTAGAATTGTTCAGTGCTTTATATGTATGGGTTAGCACTTTGAATTGACTCATATAGAATACAGGAAACCAATGTAAGGACTGACAGAGGGGTGAGGTGTGAGAGGACCTAAGTTGGAATCTACAGGATTTGGCAACATACTGGATTTCAGGTTCAAAGGTGAGGCCAGAGTCAAGTATGACGCCAAGACAGCGTGCTAGCAAGGATGGGCTTTTGTGGATATCACTGACTTGAAGGTATAGCGAGAGAGAAGGATCAGTATTAGGAGGAGGAAAGACAAGGAGTTCAGTATTAGAGAGATTTAGTTTCAGAAAGCGGAAGGACATCCAGTCAGATATGGAAGAAAGGCAAGCAGTGACATGTTGCAGGATAGCAGGGGAGAGGTCTGGGGAGGAGAGATATATTTGGGTGTCATCAGCATACAGCTGGTAGTGGAATCCAAAAGAGGCAATACATTTGCCAAGAGAGGCTGTATAAAGAGAAAATAGAAGGGGACCAAGGACAGAGACTTGGGGAACTCCAACCGAGACAGGACGAGGGGAAGAGGTATTCTTGGAAAAGGAGACACTGAATGAACGTTGGGAGATATAAGAGGAAAACCACGAGAGGACAGAGTCACAGAGACCAAGCGATTGAAGAGTTTGAAGGAGGAGAGCATGATCAATGGTGTCAAAGGCAGCAGGGAGGCCAAAAAGAATTAATATGGAGTGGTGACCTTTGGATTTAGCTGTGATTAGGTCATTAGTAACTTTAATAAGAGCAGTCTCAGTAGAGTGGAGAGGGCAGAAGTCAGACTGAAGAGGGTCAAGGGGAGAGTTTGAATTGAGAAAGTGAGACACACGGGTAAAGACAAGTCTTTCCAGAAGCATTGAGGAAAAAGGGAGCAGGGTTATGGGACGATAGTTGGAAGGGGAGGATGGGTCAAGAGATTTTTTTTTCAGGATAGGTACTACAGTGGCATGTTTAAGTGGCAATGCCAGAAGAGAGCAGTTGAAGATGTGTGTTAAGGAAGGCACAAGACAAGGGGAGAGAGATCTGATGAGGTGAGACGGGACAGGATCGAGCGGGCACATGGTGGGACGAGAGGAAAGGAGAAGCGTAGCCACCTCTTGTTCAGTAGCTGGGGAGAAGGTCTGAGGGGTAGGAAAAGCATAATGTACGTGTGGATGAGAAACAGAACAGCAGGTTGGGGAGAATTCTTTCCTTAGCTGTTCAATCTTGTCGGTAAAGTAGCATGTAAAACTATCGGCTGTAAGGTTAGTTTGGGGGGTGGCCACATCAGGGAGTTAAAGGTGTCAAAGAGACACCTGGGATATATTTCATATATCTGCTGTTGCAGTAGCAGTCAAGCAGCTGTAAGTTCTCACTCCGTATCCAGGCATGGTTTGTTCCAGTAGCCCACTTGTTATGTTAGGTCCTAGCATCTGACATGGATCTGATTAATCCAGGCAACATTCGCGCCACAAGGACTCTCGTAGTTCGTGGTTTGGTTTTCTCTTATATTATTGAGCTGGCGGAGTACATATCGTTTGATGTCTTGCCCAGGGATACTTACTGGTAAGGTGGTCAGACTGGGATTTAAACCTGGGTTAAGGCAGTGACAGTGATTTTCCAATAGTTAAACATATACAATTGTATACCACTCTCAACAATAACAAACTAATCCTCAGAAAGTTATTAGACACATAAATCGATAATGCAATATATAATCGTCTCTTGCCTTGTTCCCTTTCCTCCATCATAAACATATTTATTGTCATTAATCACTTCACTTCGAGAATAGAGTATAAACGTTTTATGTTCATGTACTTTCCAGAATGAAATTTAGTTTATAAATATTGATGTCCCGAACTGTTCGCTGACGAATAGTTCCTGGCGAACATCGCTTGTTCGCGTTCGCCACGGATGGCGAACACATGCGCTGTTCGGTCCGCCCCCTATTCATCATCATTGAGTAAACTTTGACCCTGTACCTCACAGTCAGCAGACACATTCCAGTCAATCAGCAGCAGACCCTCCCTCCCAGACCCTCCCACCTCCCGGAGAGCATTCATTTTACATTAATTGTGAAGCTGCATTCTTAGTGAGAGGAGGGACAGTGTAGCTGCTGCTGATTTGGTAGGGAAATTGATAGCTAGGCTAGTGTATTCAGTGTCCACTACAGTCCTGAAGGACTCATCTGATCTCTGCTCTAAGGACAGCAGCCCAAAAAGCCCTTTTTAGGGCTAGAACATCAGTCTGCTTTTTTTTTTCTGTGTAATGTAATTGCAGTTGCCTGCCTGCCAGCCTGTGTGTCAGGCTCACAGCATGTACTGTGCCCACTTGCCCAGTGCCACCACTCACTCACTGGTGTCACAATAGCTTGCATTTAACAAAAAAAAAACTTTTTAGACTGTAATATAATAGCAGTCAGTTTCCTTCACGAGTGTGCTTTCAGGGCCTGCCCAGTGCCACCACTCACTCACTGGTGTCCCAATAGCTTGCATTTAAAAAAACTAAAGGTTTTGGACTGTAATATAATAGCAGTCAGTTTCCTTCACGAGTGTGCGTTTCATGTCTGCCAGGGCACAGTGTCACACCAGTGCAACTCATATCTGGTGTAACAGTAGTGTACATTTAAAAAAAAAAAATACAATTTTGACTGTAATAGATTGAATAGCAGTTAGTTGTCTGCCAGCATGTGTGTCAGGCTCACAGCGTATACTGTGCCCACTTGCCCAGTGCCACCACTCATATATGGTGTCACAATAGCTTGCATTTAAAAAAACTAAAGGTTTTGGACTGTAATATAATAGCAGTCAGTTTCCTTCAAGCGTGTGCGTTTCAGGGCCTGCCCAGTGCCACCACTCACTCACTGGTGTCCCAATAACTTGCATTTAATTTATTTTTTACTTTTTGGACTGTAATATAATAGCAGTCAGTTTCCTTCACGAGTGTGCGTTTCAGGGCCTGCCAGGGCACAGTGCCACTCATATCTGTTGTCACAGTAGCTTGCACGCATAGTACCACTAATCGAAAAAAAAATGACAGGCAGAGGCAGGCCACCCCACAGGAGTTATTTACACATCAGTTGGAAGAAATGAGTGATGCGCAACCATTATTGCCAGAGGATGTAGATAACAGGCATATGTCTCAGTCAGGCAGCATTACACACGTACGGTGTGATGATGATGATGTTGTACCCGCTGCTGCTTCCTTTGCTGAGTTGTCAGATACAAGTGAAGCGGTTGATGATGACAATGCGTCCATGGATGTCACGTGGGTGCCCGCTAGAAGAGAAGAAGAACAGGGGGAAAGTTCCGATGGGGAGACAGAGAGGAGGAGGAGGAGACGAGTTGGAAGCAGGGGGAGGTCGTCGCAAGGAGCTAGTGGCACAGTCAGACAGCATGCATCGGCACCCGGGGTCAGCCAGACAGCACGCCAATCAACGCATGATGTTGCCACCACCAGAATGCCATCATTGCAGAGCTCAGCAGTGTGGCAATTTTTTTGTGTGCCTGCCTCTGACAACAGCGATGCCATTTGCAACCTGTGTCAAAAGAAACTGAGTCGTGGGAACACCCACCTAGGTACAACTGCTTTGCGTAGGCACATGATCGCACATCACAAACGCCTATGGGATCAACACATGAGTCCAAGCAGCACACAAACTCAAAGCCGCCATCCTCCTCCTGGTCCAGCATCTTCAGCCACGTTAACCACTGCTGTCCTCCTTGCCCCCTCTCAACCATCCGCCCCTCCGTCTCTCGCCTTGAGCAGTTCCCGCTCATCTGCCCACAGTCAGGTGTCTGTCAAGGACATGTTTGAGCGTAAGAAGCCAATGTCACAAAGTCACCCCCTTGCCCGGCATCTGACAGCTGGCTTCACTGAACTCTTAGCCCGCCAGCTTTTACCATACAAGCTGGTGAAGTCTGAGGCATTCAAAAAATTTGTAGCTATTGGGACACCGCAGTGGAAGGTACCCGGCCGAAATTTATTTGCACAAAAGGCAATCCCCAACCTGTACTCGATTGTGCAAAAGGAAGTAATGGCATGTCTGGCACACAGTGTTGGGGCAAGGGTCCATCTGACCACTGATACCTGGTCTGCAAAGCATGGTCAGGGCAGGTATATCACCTACACTGCGCATTGGGTAAACCTGCTGACGGCTGCCAAGCATGGCATGCGTGGCTCTGCAGAGGAGTTGGTGACACTGCCATGACTTGCAGGCAGGCCTGCTGCCACCTCCTCTACTCCTCCTACTCCATCCTCTTCCATAACCTCCTCGGCTGAGTCCTCTTCTGCTGCTGCGTCTTGCTCCACATCAACGGCACTCCCCCAGCTCCCCAAGTACTGTTCCACATCCCGGATACGGCAGTATCACGCCGTCTTGGGGTTGACTTGCCTGAAAGCAGAGAGTCACACTGGACCAGTACTCCTGTCCGCCCTGAACGCACAGGTGGATCAGTGGCTGACTCCGCACCAACTGGAGATCGGCAAAGTGGTTTGTGACAACGGAAGAAATTTGTTGGCGGCATTGCATTTGGGCAAGTTGACACATGTGCCGTGCATGGCACATGTGTGTAATCTGATCATACAACACTTTGTGCATAAGTACCCAGGCTTACAGGACGTCCTTAACCCCATAAGGACCAAACTTATGGAATAAAAGGGAATCATGACATGTCACACATGTCATGTGTCCTTAAGGGGTTAAGCAGGCCAGTAAGGTGTGTGGCCATTTCAGGCGTTCCTACACGGCCATGGCGCACTTTTCCGATATCCAGCGGCGAAACAACATGCCAGTGAGGCGCTTGATTTGCAACAGCCCGACACGTTGGAATTCAACACTCCTAATGTTCGACTGCCTGCTCCAACAAGAAAAAGCCGTTAACGAGTATTTGTATGACCGGGGTGCTAGGACAGCCTCTGCGGAGCTGGGAATTTTTTGCCACGTTACTGGACGCTCATTCGCAATGCCTGTAGGCTCATGCGTCCTTTTGAGGAGGTGACAAACCTAGTCAGTCGCACCGAAGGCACCATCAGCGACATCATACCATTTGTTTTCTTCCTGGAGCGTGCCCTGCGAAGAGTGCTGGATCAGGCCGTAGATGAACGTGAAGAGGAAGAGTTGTGGTCACCATCACCACCAGAAACAGCCTTATCAGCATCGCTTGCTGGACCTGCGGCAACGTTGGAAGACGACTGTGAGGAAGAGGAGTCAGAGGAGGAATGTGGCTTTGAGGAGGAGGAGGAAGACCAACCACAACAGGCATCATAGGGTGCTCGTTGTCACATATCTGGTACCCGTGGTGTTGTACGTGGCTGGGGGGAAGAACATACCTTCATTGAGATCACTGAGGACGAGGAACAGGACATGAGTAGCTCGGCATCCAACCTTGTGCAAATGGGGTCTTTCATGCTGTCGTGCCTGTTGAGGGACCCTCGTATAAAAAGTCTGAAGGAGAACAACCTGTACTGGGTGTCCACGCTACTAGACCCCCGGTATAAGCAGAAAGTGCCTGAAATGTTACCGAATTACGGCAAGTCGGAAAGGATGCAGCAGTTCCAAAATCAATTAAAAAGTATGCTTTACACAGCGTATAAGGGTGATGTCACAGCACAATGGGAATCTAACAGGGGAAGAGGTGAAAGTAATCCTCCCACGCTTTACAGACGTGTTGTTGATGGAGGACATGAGGAGCTTTTTAAGTCCTACGCATCGCCACAGCCCTTCGGGGTCCACCCTCAGAGAACGACTTGACCGACAGGTAGCAGACTACCTCGTCATAACTGCAGATATCGACACTCTGAGGAGCGATGAACCCCTTGACTACGGGGTGTGCAGGCTTGACCTGTGGCCTGAGCTATCCCAATTTGTGATAGAACTTCTGGCCTGCCCCGCTTCAAGTGTCCTGTCAGAAAGGACCTTCAGTGCAGCAGGAGGTATTGTCACTGAGAAGAGAAGTCGCCTAGGTCAAAAAAGTCTAGATTACCTCACCTTTATTAAGATAAATGAGGGATGGATCCCGAAGGGACTGACAGTGGGCGATACATTCGACTAAAAAAGGCCTGATGAGGGGGACGTAACAGGGTGTCGCGGCTGTGATATTTAAATCCCTAACTCACCCCAGTACCTTGCCCTGTCGTGGTTTCCTGTTCCTGGTTTCCTGAGAGTGCTTTATCATTGTGAATCTGATTTCCTGGTATCCTGATCTTGGCTTTTCCCTGGTTATTCTGAATTCTGGTTTCCCTGACATGGCTTGTGTAAACGGTATTGTGTATTTTCTGGCTTCCTTGACTTCGGCTTTCCCTTTGACCATTCTCTGTCTCTAGCGTATTAGTCCGGCCGTTCTAAGGTCCGGTTAACGCTCTGTCCTTTTATTTTCCTTTTCTTGCCTATGTATATGTTTACGTAGTTTCTACGTGCTGGACCACACTAGTAGTCGTGACATTGGGATTAAACTGATAAGAATAGTGCTACTTAACACACCACTCCTATCTGGTGGCACATTAGATTGCACGCGCAGTGCACCAAATTTGAAGTAGGAGGACCGACCAAGCATCTTTTTCCATCTCCCGGTTCCTAAAATCGATGCCTTATATACATGTCCCCTGATAGGGGACGTAACAGGGATTAAACTGATAAGAATAGTACTACTTAACACACCACTCCTATCTGGTGGCACATTAGATTGCACGCGCAGTCCCCCATATTTGAAGTAGGAGGACCGACCAAGCATATTTTTCCATCTCCCGGTTCCTTAAATCGATGCCTTATATACACGTCCCCTGATAGGGGACGTAACAGGGATTAAACTGATAGGAATAGTACTACTTAACACACCTTATAATAACGCAGAGAGAGGTGTCTGAAGAAGAGGAGTCAGAGGAGGAAGGTGGCTTTGAGGAGGTGGAAGACCAAACACAGCAGGCGTCCCAGGGGGCTTGTTGTCACCTTTCGGGGACCCTTGGTGTTGTACGTGGCTGGGTGGAGGAAGAGAGACCTTCAATGACATCAGTGAGGACAAAGGAACGGGACATGGCTAGCTTGGTATCCAACCTTGTGCAAATGGGGAGTTTGCGGTTATGCAAATTGACTGTTTGTGGTTGTTTGCGGTGCGTTAAACGGGGAGTTTGGTCTGTCACTGTGAAGCGGGCGTAACCCTTACACTACCTGATCGATACAACATCATACCTGATGTTTTAAAGCATGTTATTCCAAACTATTTAGGAATGTTAGGTGATTTATGCCCTTTATGGATTAAAACCAGACTCTGCATCAACTATGTAATTTTGGGATAATTTTGGGGTAATTTTGAGTTTTGCCATGGATCCCCCTCCGGCATGCCACAGTCCAGGTGTTAGTCCCCTTGAAACAACTTTTCCATCACTATTGTGGCCAGAAAGAGTCCCTGTGGGTTTTAAAATTCGCCTGCCTATTTAAGTCTATGGCGGTTTGCCCGGTTCGCCCGTTCGCGAACATTTGCGGAAGTTCGCGTTCGCCGTTCGCGAACCGAAAATATTATGTTCGCGACATCACTATTTATAAAGCCTTATTCACCCTCACTGATACCCTAGGAATGATTAACAGTCGATAGAGGAACACATTTCACTGCTAGAAGCCACTTTTTTTTATATCTGGGAGTGTGCTGAAAATATCTGTCCACTCTATGCTTCCAAAGAGCAAAAGAAGTTTCCATGTGTTGTGCCATTCCCATCATTACCTTAGCAGACCAGAGTTTGATAAATATTGCTATCGCAGTGTTAAATACATTTATTTTAGATACATATAATGTAACTGTACAGTATTTATTGAAATGCAAACATTATTTGTCAATTCTTTTGCCACTTTCAGTAAGCTGTTTCACTAACTATGCAATATTAATCTTTGCAAATACATATAAGCAAAGCATTTGAAAATATTTATCTGTTTTTGTCACATCTACTTTATGTGAGAAAAATAGTATTTTTGCTATTAAAATAACATTTCAGACCCTGTTTGAAATATGGCTAAATAAAGCAAACTGTATACTGTCTAAAGCCTTTCATTTGCCAAATATGTGATATAAATGCTGAATAAATAAGTGATAAATAAAAATTGTGTGAATTTACTGAAAATTAATCTGTACAGAAAAATGCTGTTTTGATATATAATTTGATGCTAGCTATGTATCTCTTACTTCAAATAAAGTGTATTTTAATATTTTAAATTTTAAAAGTAGTTAAGGGGTTAATACACACCCTATATGTGCTAAGATGCAAAATATCAATTAAATGGACACAAAATGTTGTTCTTAAATGTATGCACAAAAGAAGAAGTGAGAAGAAGTACTTCTGATATATGCATTCTAGTTATGGCTAAATAATGCACAACTCTTTACTGCAGGTTTATCATGTTTATTAAACATATGTAGAATCTTGGTAGGTATAATATTTGAGCCATCAATAGATGTACCATACACACTGTTTCCACACCACACATTATTTACATAACTGAGAACACAGGATTCAGCAACATAAACAAACTGGTATGTGTACCTTTAGTAGAGTGCATGACTCTAGCTAGAGTGGCAATGGCTGGACACATAATTTTGGGACTTCCTCCCTCTTCACTAGAAATGGTCACATAAAAACAGAACAAATATGCTTTGGTCAAAATTACAATAGAACAATAGTACTGACAAATAGTGCAATATGTGTGGCTTACACAATTCAATGCAAAGACCAAACTTCCTCCAGTATATGTGCAGTCAGTAAGTATTTTAATCCTGCTGGCTTTAAACGGTTTAAATTAAAAGACTTCAGAACATGGTGTTTCATCAGCGTTATATTGGAGGTTACATTTACAAAGAACAACCAGCTACATATATTTAAAATTGTCATCTAAACAATGAATTGCATGGAACAGGTTATGGAAACAGCACCAGGCAGCAATACTGATCACATTTCACAGGGACTATTCCTCAAAATACAAAAGTCACTGCTTGGTATCAGAGAGATGTTCATAGGAAATCTTGCAGTCTTTGGCCCAAGAAGCAAGTACAATTTTTTTTTTTTTTTTTTTGCTAATGAATGTTATAGATCTCTGATAGTGATCCTATTCATGTACCTCATTCAACATGTAGATTTGGCAGATGGTGGCTGCTGGACTGACAAGGTGTGCAATTGTGTATTCCTGAAACCACCAGTATGACCTACAATGTATGCCAGCCAAGAGCAGTGAATAGCCTTTTCCCCTCCCAGTAACTAGACGACACATAGTTCTTGCAAGTACAACTGAATTTAATAAACCAAATCGGCCTTTTATGCACAGACCCCAGCAGGGGGTCCTCATTCAATACAATGCAGGCCCTTCCCAGAGATCTCTGTGCCTGGGAGATAATTGAGTTAAAGACGGGTAAGCTAATTATCTCCCAGGAAAAGAGAGCCAAACACAAAAACATAAAAACATAAAAAGTACCCCAAAACATAATAAAAACATCCCAAAACAGCCCTGATCTGAGCGCCCAAGTTGTCCAAATAGCGCTCAGATCCATGCAGTATAGGGGAAACACCATCAGGGCAAAGTTCTGACCGAGAACTGCAAGGTCACATAGCCAAAAACAGTTCCACACCAATTGCAGCTAAGTACTGTTGAGGACCATTTAGTTTGCACGAATGATCCAAGGTGACCAGGAACCACAAAGTCCTTATGTAGAAAATAGTTCCATAGCGGTCACAGCTAAGTACCGCTGAGGACCATTCATAGGTTTGTTCATGCTAACGGCCGCCAGGGAGCTAGTGTTAGGTTCAATTTGTGAGAAGGGAAAGAACCGAACCAGGGGCACAGAGGGAAAGCTGCTAAGGGTAGTTGGATAGGGTAACTCCCAAGCGGGGTCTCAGACCTGGACCATAGTTGGTGGGCAGAAGGCCAGCTTCCACACTTCTCTAGGAGATTGTGGCAACGATCATGGAAAGGAGCATTTGATACATCACCCAGAACATTCACTGTGTTATGAAAGTCATAATCAGTATCTCAGCTCACCCTGTAGACACTGGGAAACACTCTGGGTTCATCATATAGATTTACTGCAGTATGACAACCTGATAAGCCAGCTCATGCGAAAACACACAATTCATGCTTGCTACATCACTCCAACAGATGTATACATATTTTCCAGCACATTTCCAACTGTTTTCATTTTCAGAATAATGGTTTATGCTGTAGCCCAAAACTCCCTTGCCAACCCTACCATGCTTGTACCCCATTGAGCAATTGCACCTCTTGCCAGCCCTTTCATAGATATGTCTAGCTAGTCTTGTAGAACCAATTCTCCAACAGTCAGTAGTACTCTTCTTTTAATGATTTTCACTTGACAATGATGCATACAGTTCTACTTCTTGCAAGCAATACCAGTTGTTTACCAAAATGTGAAAGTAAACAAATGGTCTCCCATTCACATACTATTAGATTAGATGTCTATTGAGGGGTCATGCCTTTTGGTGTCATGGAAGTGGTATCAGTGTCACAAGGACAGTTATATAGGACTATAGACTATATTGCTATATGTGATCTATCCTATTCATGATAAGTATAATGTGAAATTAATTATGCTGTTTATAGCAGTAGAAAGGACAGCATGCATTTACAAACATCCATTTCTGGACTTCTTGACTTACGTTATTGATAATTAGGAATTTTCTTTGTCAGGAATTTCCCCTTGCCATGGTCTTTCTTATCAATTTGCAGCAATCTGTATTTGTCCTTGTCCCCAAACCAGCTGGTGAGGAGCCCCAATGAACGAGACAAGACAATGTAAGGTTCAAGGTGACTTCTGAAGTTTAATGGACTGTGCAACAGGTTATATTCAGCGGGAAACAGGGGTGGTCTTTACAAGCATTATCCAAAATCATCTATCTTATCTTAACATCTTAACCTATAGCAAGCTTGCAGGTGTATCTTCATGTTCTGGCCTAGCACAAAGCTAAGTTTCACTATAACTACGCACTTAGAATTAATACGCACTTAGAATTAAAGATATTAACTATGCAGTTCAAAATTACACATTACTAAGCAGTTATGATCAAAGGGAGAAACACCGGAAATAAGGCCAACGGCAGAAACACACAGGATATAGATAAAGTATATTATTTCTAATAGCTGACATGCTCCAAGTTAGCCAATTTTAAACATACTGAGCATCCGGTCATCTGTAGCTTGAGCCTTGGGTCAATATAGGCAAAGTTTATTATTCACAACAGTTATCATGAAATTAAATTGTGTTTAAATAAAATGAAAAAAAAAAATTCTAAAAATCAGAGAATGGTTAAAATGTTTTGTTAGCACACTTTTATTTACTTTCTCTACCCCTGATTTCACGCCTCACATCTTCAGGGCTGCCACTCCCCTATCCTCTTGATCTCCTATCCTCTAGATTAGGCTTACCCAAACTCCAGGCCTTCCAGATTTTGTTGAACTACAACTCCCATGATTCTATGAATTAAATAGATAGGCTAAAAATCATGGGATTTGTAGTTCAGCAGCATCTGGAAGGCCGGAGTTTGGGGAAGCCTGCTCTAGATGCTTGAAACCAATTAATAAATGCAGACAATAGATAAATGCAAATCATTAATTACCTAGTCCAGTGGTTCTCAAACATTTCAATTTCAAGGCGCACTTAATATTTGTGTGAATGGGCCAACCAATGGGCTCCTTGAATGTGCTCCTGGAAACACTATGTGGCACCGCTCTACACCAGTCATGGTGCCCCAGGGTGCCACGACACACAGTTTAGGTACCGCTTACATATATACCATCATCTTTTTCTATCATTAACACACACACCCAGCCATCATATCACATCTCCTTTACATTTCAGTTACTTACACCCACACTCTGTCATGTATCCCCAATTATAAAACTAGTCACTTATACCCACTTAGCTACTCAAACATATTTGCTCACATCCCAGCCATGAACACCCACCCAGCAACATTCACACACTCAGCCACGTCAGAGCAACAGTGGTGGAGAGCAGGATATTAGACATTTTTTATGGCTTATATAATTGTTTGTGAACTACATGCCCATGATGCCAAGCCAATGTTATGGGGCAAACATTAAAAAAAAAATTGTGCATAGAATCCTGCATCCAGGGGATGCTGAGCCTTGGCTAACCCCCGGATTATGACAAAATTATACAAACAGACTGATAGAACAGATTAAAGGATCACTATAGTGTCAGGAAAACAAACTCATTTTCCTGACACTATGTCATCTTTGGGGGATCTTCACCCTCAGGGTCCCCCTCCCATGGCTCTGAAGAAGTTAAAACCCCTTCAGCAGCTTACCTTTATCCAGCGCCGGGCTGGTGACCTCTCTTCCCCCGCCGTCAGCTCCCAAGTGGAGCGGAATGCGCATGCGCGGCAAGAGCCACGCGCACATTCTAACAGTCCATAGGAAAGCATTTCTCGATGCTTTTCTACGGACGTTCTGCACGCTGGATGTGAATTTCGCATACATCGTCGCAGAAGCGTCTCTAGCGGCTGTCAGGAAGACAGCCACTAGAGGTTGGATTAACCCTGTTATGTAAACATAGCAGTTTACATGTGAAAGATTAAAACCTGAGGGGCCTGGCACCCAGACCACTTCATTGAGCTGAAGTGGTCTGGGTGACTATAGTGTCCCTTTAATGTATTCCTGCCAGTAAGCTTACGATCATAAATGAAAGGTGCAAGATACAAATACCATAAAAGCAAAAAGGAGGCACGTGGAATAGTTTTGTATAGGCTGGAGTTGAATCAAAAATTTTTCAGAATGCTGATAAAACAATTGTTTTAAATTAGAGTTTTGAATTTTCTTGCATGACATTTTACTTTTCTGACAAGCATCTTTCACTTTGAAATGGAAAAAAATACCAAATGTTTTACAACTATTAAGATGATACAGTAGCTATATGGCACTTTCTATTAGTGTGTCCTTTTTCATGATCCATCAGCCATTCATATCTACATGTTGTATATAAACATCAATATTTTACACAAACATCATTCCATGGCAAGTAGGGTCCACAAAAACCTATGCAAGTGTATATGCTCCTAGCTCAGCAGTAGACTCCGGTAATGGTCTAAATGACATAAAATCTAGCTGTTGCTACACATTAGGTTACGTTGGGTTTATATAAGTCTCCATTTAAAGATCAGGGTAGCATTAGTTAATTTATAGACAGTATCAATTTTTGTTGGCATGCCATGATATATATGGTGCACAGTGTATGTCCAGATTAAACTAAGTACATGTGTTCATTGGCTGATTGATGAATAGACATTGGCATTTCCCATCTAATCAGTGAGTCTAGGAAAAGCTTGATACACTGTTATTGGCCCCTACGAGTAGGTTTCTTAAATTACATCTCTAACTACATGGAGTAAGAGGTATGGCTACATATAAACCATTCTCTTTACACTGACATCATTTGTTTCTCTTTGACAAAAAAAAGAGAGCAACAGAAATAAAATGAAATATCTCTTGAAAAAGTGGGTTTGAGTACAGTAATAAAATAATTTCAAAGTGAAGAACATCCCCTTGTATAAGAAAGGTGGAGGGTTGGCTTTGTATGTGAAGGATAGCATACTGAGGCAAACATAGAGTCAGTTTGGGTTACGTTAGAATTTGGTAATCACACAGTAACTTGTGTAGATTAGGACAAATATAAGAGTTATATAATCTGCTGGTTGAAGAAATAACAAAAATGACATTAAAAGGAGAAGTTATCATCATGGGTGACTTTAATCTTCCTGATGTGAAATGGAAAACCAAAATAGCTGCTTGGGCCGGGAGCACACATATTCTAAACTCCCTGCTGGGATTGACTCTAAAACAGGTCATTGAGGAGCCAACTTGTAAGGAGGCCATACTAGATTTAGTGTTAACAAATAAAGATTTGGTATCAGATATTAATGTAGGTGAAAGTTTAGGATCCAGTGATAACCCGTCAGTGTGGTTTAATATAGGAAAAATGACTGAGTCACACCAAAAAAACCAAATGTTTTAGATTTTAGAAAAACAGACTTTTCATAAATTAGAATATGCATAAAGGGGTCACTATCAGACAGGAGCAGTTTAAATAGAGTCCAGGAGAAATGGGATTATATAAAAGTTGCACTACTAAAAGCAACAGAAAATTCCACTAGGTTTGTCAGTAAGAGCAGTGTGATACTCCACAGAAGTGGCCAGCATAGTAAAAAAAAAAAAAAAAGGAAGACAGACAGATCTATAAGAGGCAGACAGAGGCAAAGCAAGTTATAAGAGCCTCCAAAGCACACACAGAAGAGAGAATAGCCCAGTCAGTAAAAAAAAATGGGGGAGAAAACATTTTAGATACATAAATGAGAAAAGTAAAATTAAAACAAGGATTCCTTACATTGAAAACAAAATAAGGGAGCTGTGTAGAAGAGAATACCGGTCTAGCTGACTGCCTCAATTAACCCCTTAACGCCGTTACGGCGTTCCATGCCGTCGCGCTTTAAATGGGCTTTAAAGCCGTTGCGGCGGCATGGAACGCCGTAACGGTTTAAGCCCCCAGGAGCCAGCAACTACTCACCTCCGCCGCGATCCTCTTCTGGGGGGCTGCCTGAGAGCCCAGGCAGCCCCCCTCCGGCAAATGAGGCCCCCGGGGGCCATGTGATCGCTCTCAAAGAGCGATCACATGGCCCCCTATAGCTGGCTATGGATATGCCAGCAGGGGGACTGTTTGAAATATCAGACAGTCCCCCTGCTGGTAGGAGGTGTAAAAAAAATAAAATAAACAGGTTTAAAAATAAATTAAATATATTTTAATATATATATAATATGTATATATATTATATATATAATATATATACATATTATATATATGTAACGTCATGCAACGTGTATTTTAATATTAATATAAGTATATAAATTAATATTAAAATACACTTAGAATGACGTTACATATATATAATATGTATATATATTATATATATATAATAGATGTACATATATATATTATATATAAATACGTATAATTAAAATAATAAATAAATAAAATAATAAAATAAATAAATAAAATATTGAAACAAAATTTTATATAAATTATATATACTTATGTAATTTCATTCTAACTGTATTTTGTTATTAATATATATA
Source organism: Pelobates fuscus (assembly GCF_036172605.1). Classification (NCBI taxonomy): domain Eukaryota; kingdom Metazoa; phylum Chordata; class Amphibia; order Anura; family Pelobatidae; genus Pelobates; species Pelobates fuscus. The sequence goes on along the minus strand of NC_086319.1, from coordinate 279,653,844 downwards.
TATCGGTAACAAAATACACTTAGAATGACATTCTATATATATCTATCGTTGTATAAAATACAAATAACCGCAAATATATATATAGATAAATACATATAATTACAGAAAAGATTACATTAGTATACACGTATAATTTAAATACCTATAAATGCATATATATTAAAATTCTACGTGTATATTTAAATAATCTTTTAACGTTATTATGTGATTTGATTAATTAAAATTTGATTGACATGCCTGACAACACAGGGAGAAAGTGCAGAGAATTTAATTCGCAAGCACTATATTTGACCCTGTAACTCTCCAAGACACCATAAAACCTGTACATAGGGGGTACTGTTTTACTCGGGAGACTTCACTGAACTCAAATATTAGTGTTTCAAACTGGTAAATTGTATTACAACAATGATATTTTAAGTAAAAGTGAAGTTTTTTGCATTTTTTACAAGCGAACGGCACTTTTATGGTCTATATTATTGTTGTAATATGTTTTACGGTTTTAAAACACTAATATTTGTGTTTAGTGAAGTCTCCCGAGAATAACAGTACCCCCCATGTACAGGTTTTATGGTGTTTTGGAAAGTTAGAGAGTCACATATAAGGCTTGCATTTCATTTTTTTCACATTGAAATTTGCCAGATTGGTTATGTTGCCTTTGAGAGCGTATGGTAGCCCAGGAATGAGAATTACCCCCATGATGGCATACCATTTGCAAAAGTAGACAACCCGAGGTATTGCAAGCGGGGTATGTCCAGTCTTTCTTAGTAGCCACTTAGTCACAAACACTGGCCAAATATTAGTTTTTTGCTTTTTTCACACAAAAACAAATATGAACGCTAATTTTGGCCAGTGTTTGTGACTAAGTGGCTACTAAAAAAGACTAAACATACCCCACTTTCAATACCTTGGCTTGTCTAATTTTTCAAATGGTATGCCATTATGGGGGTAATTCTCTTTCCTGGGCTACCACACTGTCTCAAAGGTAACATTACTAATCTGGCAAATTTCAATTTGAAAATGGAACGTTCTATATTTGACCCTGTAACTTTCCAAAACACCATAAAACCTGTTAATGGGGGGTACTGTTGTACTCGTGAGACATCGCTGATTACAAATATGCACATTTTTTTGCAGTAAAACCTAACAGTATTATGACATTCACAGCTAAAATGGCAGACGGAAATACAAATTAAAAAAAAAATCTTATTTTCTCACCTTTTTTTTTTATTTTATTCATAATAAATTATGTTCCATATATGAATAGTTAATGATAGATTAAAGCCCTGTTTCTCCTGAACAAAATGATATATAATAAGTGTGGGTGCATATAATTTGAAAGAGGGGAACTACGGTTGAACAGACATATAGCGCAAATTCCAGTTTTTGTTTACATTTTGTTTTGATCAGAACGTGCACTATTGACTCCGTCCTGAAGGGGTTAATATTTTTGTTCAGTATTTACAGCTGAAAATTAGGGAAAGGGACCCCTTTTAGGAAAAAGGACAACTGAGTAATTTGTTACAAGTGAGTTTACAGAGGAAGAGGTTCTATTTCAACTATCAAAAGTAAAGACAAATAAGTCTATGGGACCTGATGGAATACACCCAAAGTTATTAAAATAGCTTAGTGGTGTACTAGCAAAACCATTAACAGATGTATTTAACCAATCATTGTTAACAGGAGTAGTCCCAGGAGATTGGAAATTAGCTATTGTTGTACCCATTCACAAGAAAAGTAGTAGGGAGGAGTCAGGCAACTGTAGGCCAGTATAGGTCTTACTTCAGTAGTGGGGAAAGTAATGGAAACCATGTTAAAGGATAGGATTTTTGAACATCTGGATTTTAAGAACATGGATTTTAAGATCAGAGACAACATGAGTTTACTTCAGGGAGATCATGCCAAACTAATCTTACTGATTTTTTTTCATTGGGTTACTAAAATATTAGATCAGGGTGGTGCAGTAGACATTGCTTAACTAGATTTCAATAAGACTTTTGACACTGTTCCACATAGAAGGCTTATCAATTAACTGCAATCTTTAAGTTTGTATTCCAATATTGTTAATTGGGTTAGGCAGTGGCTGAGTGACAGGCAACAGAGGGTTGTAGTCAGTGGAGTATATTCGAAGCAAAGTCTAGTTACCAATGGGGTACCTCAGGAATCTGTATTTGGATCTATTCTCTTCAATATTTTTTATTAGTGATATTGCAGAAGGTCTTGATGGTAAGGTATGTCTTTTTGCTGGTGATGCTAAGATTTGCAACAGGGTTGATGTTCCAGGAGGGATATGCCAAATGGCAAATTATTTAGGTAAACTAGAAACATGGTCAGAGTTGTGTCAACTGACATTGAATGTGGATAATGTATCTTGGGCATAAAAATCTACTAACCTCAACATCTGAGGAAAGAGATTTAGGAGTAATTACTTCAGATGACTTAAAGGTAGGCAGACAGTGTAATAGAGCAGCAGGAAATGCTAGCAGAATGCTTGGTTGTATAGGGAGAGGTATTAGCAGTAGAAAGAGGGAAGTGCTCATGCCATTGTACAGAACACTGGTAAGACCTCACTTGGAGTATTGTACGCAGTACTGGAGACTGTATCTCCAGAAGGATATTGATACTTTAGAGAGAGTTCAGAAAAAGGGCTACTAAACTGGTTCATGGATTGCAAGATAAAACTTACAAGGAAAGGTTAAAGGATCTTAACATGTATCGCTTGGAGGAAAGGACAGGGGGGATATGACAGAAACATTTAAATATACAAAGGGAATCAACGCAGTAAAAGAGGAGATGATATTTAAAAGAAGAAAAACTACCACAACAAGAGGACATAGTCTTAAATTATAGGGACAAAGGATTAAAAATCATTTCAGGAAGTATTACTTTACTGAGCGGGAAGTGGATGCATGGAATAACCTTCCAGCTGAAGTGGTAGAGGTTAGCACAGTGAGGGAGTTTAAGCATGCGTGAGATTGGCATCAGACCATCCTAGATATAAGATAAGGCCAGGGACTAATGCAAGTATTTAAAAATTGTGCAGACTAGATGGGCCAAACAGTTATAATCTGCAGTCACATGCTATTCTTCTATATTTCTACATAATTAGTCTGACTTTAGGAACTGATATTCTCAGTGGCGTACACACAACCCATGGGGCCCCGTTACGAACCTGATCCATGAAGCCATCCTGTGACGAGAGCAATCTCGCCACATTGCATTGGAGAAGCCTGGCTGCCCGCCTGCTGCCTTTGGACTATGGCCCTGGGAGATTGGGCCCTTTAAAAACAGTATTCGGCCATACCAGAGTGTATGTCACTCATTCTGGCCCTTCAAATACAGTGGGATCATTCGGTACTTGCCCTGTGTGAACGGTGATACCCCAGATAGCTACGCCATGGAGCCCATTCATATAATGAAAGACTATTGTCACGATTCCGGGGAACCCAACACGCTAACGCACACACAGACACACACAGAAAGTGTGCAGTACCGGTCCTTAGAGTGGCCGGGCTAAGCACACACAGAATAGTCAGGAGACAAGCCGAGTAAGGGGAACCAGAAAACAGAATAACGAGAAACAAGCCGAGGTCAAAGGGTAGGAGAAAGACACAAAGTCAGTATAACAAGCCAGAGAGTACGTAACCAGAAAGCACACGTTCAGAATCAATACTATGAAGCAAAGACCACAACAGGGCACAGAAAGACAGGAAAGGTAAGTATTTAAATCCTAGCCTGAATCCTGATTGGCTAACCACCAATCAGTATTAACAAACACACGTGGGGGATATCTATACCCCCACTGTGTTTGTTGCACTGTAGCTTTAACGCCGTGTCACGTGAGTGACCCCGGCGCTTAGATAATAGTGCAGGCTCCCAGCGTGCAGCGTTAGACATGCTGCCGCTGGGAGGAGGAGAGGAGGACGCGAGCGGCGTGTCAAGAGGAGAGGACGCCGCTCGCTTATCGGTAAGGGGAGAGGGGACCGCGGGCGGCGACGGGCCGAGGGTGAGTGCTGCGAGAGGATTGCAGCCTCCCCTCACCGCCGCCCGCGGAGCCCTGACAACTATGGGAAAGACTTTAGCTCCATGGCAATTGAACTGTGTGAATAGGATCTGAGCGCTCTTCGGTAGTTTTGTGCGCTCATATCCCAGCTATCTGGGGATATGTGAAATGTCTGTGTGTTATGTGTAAAAGGTGACTTTATGTATTTTAAAGTGTTTTATGTCTTTTTGCAACCATGTGCTCAATGGAGTCTGCCTCTTGCCCTGGATAATTGGATTACTTTCCCCATTGTCTCCAGGATAGAGGCCTCTGTAAAACCTGTTTAAACCAGATTGCCATGCTGCCAGCCAGGGACCAAAATATACTTTTACTAACTTTTGAACCCCTGGTCTGATTCATGCCATTTTTTAATATGTTGTTCCCCTGAATGGATTGATTGTAAATATGTATTTTTTTTATGTGAATGTGATGTATGGTTTTAGAGTTATGAATGTTAGGTAAAAAGTATGTTTTAAACTGTACGTATAATTGGGTTACCTCTCAGGCTAAGGGGAGGAGATGTGTGTGATTGGGTAATTCATAATTGTCTGTGGGCGTCTCTCTTGCAGGGGAGAATTGCATAAAAGCAGAGTGTGTGTCATTAAAAGTCAGTCTTGTTCCAGCATTAAGCTTTGGCTCATGTGTGGATTATTTGGCGATCCCAGGGATATTTTTACTCGTGGAATATTGGGTGATTTTCTTTTATGGGAAGAAGGGAATACTTGACGGAGTAACGGATTGTACCGTCACACATCCCTCTACCCCCCCCCCACCTGCCAGACACAAACATACACACACACAAACACATACAGACAAATATATACACACCTGACACATACATGCAAAGACACATACATACATACAAACAGACAGGCACACATACATACAGACACAGACAGACACACACACAACAAACATACATACAAAGACACATACATACAAACAGACAGACAGGCACACATACATACAGACAGACACACACAAGACACATACATACATAAAAACAGACAGGCACAAATACATACATACAGACAGATAGACACAGGCACAGACATACACAAGACACACATACATACAAAGACAGGCAGACAGACACACACAGACTGACAGACACACATACACAAGACATACATACAAAGACACATACATACAATCAAACACACACACACATAATATTTAAGTCACCCTCCTGTTTCCTACCTTTTAAGTGCAGGAGGATGATTTCCCCTGGGGTCCAGTGGTGGCTCAGGTTCATGGGAGTCAGAGTTCTCACTCTGACTCCCTCTGCTTTCTCCCGAGCGGGCTCTCAGTGATAGCTGGGAGAAGTGACGGGGAGTCACTTCCTCCCAGTGTGTGATGATCTCATCACAGGGGGGCCGGTCGCGCTGTTGAAGCGCCGCAGCGCTGACCGGGCCTCTTTAAATTTAATACAGCATGACAGCATGACAGCATGGGCCACCCAATGGGCACCTTAGCATGCGGCCCCGGTGGTTTGCCACACAGGCAGGAGCCGCAAATGATGGCGGGCACCTGTCGCAGGGGTCTGCAGGGCGACCGGGCCCCCTGAAGTGACTGGCCGGGTCGCAGCTGCGACCCCTGCAAGCCCTATATGTATGCTAGTGGATATTCTGGTGTACTGGTCACATTTGAGGCCACACTGGGCTAAAATCACTACACAAATTACTGCATAACGTTTTGTTAAATCAGCCATGAACAGAATCTGCTTGCACATTCATATTTTTATTTTTATTTTTTCACTTTTTTTTTTATCAGTGTCCCAGGAAAACAGAACAGAAGAGAGTTACAGTAGAATAGAACTAGGAGATGTCAAATCAGAACTAACTTGACAATAGCTCAATATCTGTAAACTGATTAGACGCACCCTAATATTTGATTACTATTATTATATTTATATAGCACCAAACAAATATCAACTCAAGTTGAAGCATTGTTGTCCGTGTACTTGATAAATTTAAGTCTCTATTACAATAAGACAAATATCCCTCAAGTGTCTCAAACTCATACATGTATATATTTTAATTGTAGAATTTAATTGTTTTTATATATATATTTTAATTGTAGAATTTTGGGGCCGTGAGCTCGTAGAAGTATTCTAAATACATTGGCTTAAACAATCCATACGATTTAACAGTTTTCAATGAGATGATCATTGAGATCAGTTCACTTTAGTTTTCTTCTAATGACCTTTGTTAAATGATCTAGTGACTAAAAAATGCTGACAGATTGTGTTATACTACTTGAATCGTTTCTTGTTTATCATTTTAGGCCTTTAACCCCTTAAGGACACATGACATGTGTGACATGTCATGATTCCCTTTTATTCCAGAAGTTTGGTCCTTAAGGGGTTAAATGTGTTGCAGAAATCTGCCTATGTGGCACTTTGTGCCATGTTAATAAAGTTATATTTACCATACAGAGCCCTGGTAAAATAATCTTTCTTACAACCAATGCCCTGGTATTACTTCCTTATTCCATCTGCTGTCCCTATCACTCACGTCAATGCTGACATACGTTACCAATTTGGAAAAAAGTCATCCCACACAATTGCTTGAACTCATTCATATCATTCATTTGAACAGGATAAGTTGGTATTTCCATAGCACATTCGCTGCTTATTAAACGCATAAATAAAATGCAGATTCTACAGTCATGCAGTAAGTTACAATTGTGAAACCTGCTGAATCTGGGTTGTTACTTCAGGCTAGATACACCTTAAAGTTATTCCTGTCATGGTGTTTGAACACACAGCTGTTTTCCCCGGGGGTTGTCTCTCTTTTTCACATCATTACCTCTCCGATTCCTAGCAGCTATCCCTACTAATTCCTTTACACTGGAATTGTATCATTGTTTTAACAGATAATTCAACTCCCATGAGAGACCAACTTCTGTGCATGTTTGCAGGTAACTGTGTTTATTGGCAATAGCAACTCTATCAGTGAATCCCTGGTGGAAATCATTGTTATAGAACTCTTTCAGTGCCAGAATAATAAGATAATGCAATAGGGGGGGCAATCAGAGGTTTCTGGCTGTGAAAGTCTCACGTATTCTAAAGCTATGAAATAGAAGGTTCTAATAAATGTCAAGTATTCATATGCAGAGTGTGTGATGGAATGGTTTGATATACTCCCAATTAGATACTGTAAAGCAAAAGGAATATGAGGATGGAATAGCAAACTTCCATAAAATTTCAAAGGCTATTAAAGTATTTACTCAGAATTCACATTGATTCTTAAATTTAAAGGAACACTATAGTGTCGGGAATACAAGCATGTATTCCTGACAATATAGTGCCTGTGTGGCTATTTAGGTCCCACTTTTCATCTCTCTGAAAAAAAGGTGATGTTACTCACCTTATTTCCCACATTGCGCTGGTGTCTCCTGGCTCCAACGCTGTTGCTGATATCAGTTTTGATGATGCTTCCCCATTGGCGCTATGCTGTGGGAATCAACATCTCCTCATTGGATCTCCATGGGGAACATTCAGCAAATCCATGCAGAACGTGGAGATGCTGAATGTAGGTGCTGCACACTGTGCATCACTGACACAGGAAGCACCTCCAGTGGCTATCTAATTGACTGCCACTAGAGGTTTTACTTTACACCAATGTAAACTCTGCCTTTACATTGAAAAGCCTGCAGGGTCAGACTGTAGACACCAGGACCACTACATTAAGCTGTAGCTGTTCTGGTGACTATAGTATCCCTTTAAGAAAATGTAAAGTTAGTCTTACTTCAAAAATGTTAAAAGTCTTAATATCAGGATTGCAAAAAAACCCTAAATGCTTTAAAGTTTGATGCAAACAGTAAATGAAACCATACATATATCCATTTTTTTTTTTATAGTGTATGAATATGTTTTAGAGAGCATGGCAACCTTGTTTTTTTTTATCAAGCCTGCACCTGTGTGTGTGAAATGCAAAGCCTCAATCAGCTCTATAACTATTCCTTTGCACTGACATACAAAAGTGATCTGAAAATTCCCAAGAGTCCAAATACGTGAATATGTGCACATGCTCACTAATAGAAGTTCAGTGCAGTAAGTGTTCTACATTAATGCTTAAATGTCCTGTATAGCATGCTCTTTTGTTGTATTTTGTGGTAAGAGGCCATTAGCATGATTAATGCTTTGCAAAGCTGAGTATATCTTGTTTCTGTATCAACACTTAGATCTTTAATTTGATTCATTCTGTGTTCGACCTGAGGGTCATGTACCTATCTGAGAGCTTACACTACATGGCCAAAAGCATATGAACACCAGACCATCACATGTATATTCAATGCATCACCAGCTAAGTGTAACAGAGTAAAATTGTCCTTTAGTCAAAAACAAAATAATATTTTGACATAATGTGTGGGGGTGGGGCACAAAGAAGGGGGACAGTAACATGTTTTGTGCAGTGCAAGGCACAGTATGCATTACTTATAACCCTTCTGCAGAGGTCTTACATTAGATGTTGGTGTCTGTAGGAATTTGTGCCCTTTCAGTCAAAATAACTATTGTGAGGTCAGGCCCTGATGTTGGATGAGAAGGTCTGACACTCTGCAATGCAATCAATTTCAAAGATGTCCAGTTGGGGTTATGGTAGGGACTCTATGCAGCCACTCGAGATCTTCCACACCAGATTCGTCAAACCATGTGTTCATTGACCTTTCTTTGTGCACAGGAGCACAGTCATGCTGGAGCATGAAAAAGTCTTCTTCAAACTTTTATTACACATGGATTATCACACAGGGTTTTTCAATAAAGTGAGATTTCCTGGTTAATTCAATGTGAATTTTAAATTTAAGGTAACAATAGCCAAACTGGAACATTCTCTGAGTCAGCTAAGTTTTAAATTTGAAAAACATTTTGAATTTACATTGAATTCTCACTTTCATGAATAACACTAACACAGCGCTAAATGTAATAAGCGTTCCAAATTATTGAATACTGTTCGAAACCTTATCCAAGTGATTTATCTACATAAGTTATCATTAATGTCTAAAATGTCTGTGTATCCTGAAGCATTACTATAACCTCCTCTGTTACTAAGGTGCCCAGCCCAAGCCTGTAAATCCAGTCCCAAATACTTATCACTCTTCCAAGAAACTTTGGTGGGCACTTTGCATTCCTGTAGGGGGTGTACTCGTAGAATTTGCCACACACAAATACTCTCATCAGACTTTCAGATATTGAAGTGTGATTCATCATTTGAGAAACCACATTTCCACTCTTCCGGAGTCCAGTGGAGGTGTGCTTCACACTACTTGGCATTGTGCATGTTGTACAATTGTTTGGCCTTGGAAACACATTTCACAATGCTCTAATGCACAGCAAATAAAAACAGTGAAATCAGTCATATACCAGAACTCCACTATACTTTTGTGTCGCAGCAATAGTTAGTATTCACCAAGCTTAGATTTATAGGCATACCTTAAAAATTTACCTGCACATTTTCCCAAATCCATATATAATTTAACCCCTTAGTGATCAGACCATTTTACATTTTCTTACCGTTAAGGACCAGTGCTGTTTTTTACATTTCTGCGGTGTTTGTGTTTAGCTGTAATTTTCCTCTTACTCAATTACTGTACCCATACATATTATATACAGTTTTTCACCATCAAATGATCTTTCTAAAGATACAATTAATTTCATCATATCATATAAATTACTATATACACTTTTTATAACTTTGGCCCCCAAAATCTGTTACGCATCGACAACCGCCCCAAAACACCCATGCTAATTAGTTTCTTAATCTTGTCCTGAGTTTAGAAATACCCAATGTTTTTTTTTTTTCAAGTTATAGGGCTATAAGTACAAGTAGCACCTTACTATTTCCAAACCATTTTTTTTCCCTAAATTAACAAAAGTTACATTGTAACACTGATATCTGTCAGGAATTCTGAATAACCCTTCACGTGTGTGTGTGTATATATATATATATATATATATATATATATATATATATATATATATATATATTTTATTTATTTTTTAACCCCTTAAGGACCAAACTTCTGGAATAAAAGGGAATCATGACATGTCACACATGTCATGTGTCCTTAAGGGGTTAAAGAAGACATCCTAAGGTATTAAACTTGGGATATTTTGACTCTTTTCATGCAACCATTTTACCACCAATCTATCAAATAAAAACAAAATAAGTGATTTAAAATGGTGCTATACACTTACCATGCGCTAATTCTACCACCAGTCTTTGTCAACCTTTGGGTAGTCATTTTTTTGTGTTATTTTTCACACACGTATTTTAGGCATGGATTACCAGCTCCTGTTATGTGTTACTATCAAAGAACACCCCAATATATTTTCAGCAACATCTCCTGAATACAGAAATACCACCTATGCATACCTTTGTTGGGTTGTTTGGGGGGTGCAATGCCAAACTTCTGACATGTGTTTTTCAAATTTAACATATCTTATTTGCATATCTTCTTGGGTGCCTTTTTACATATCCCAATTTATTTTCTTGCCATGAACGTGCATAAATTTGAAAAGTGGACAACCCAAGGTATTGTATATGGAGTGTTTTGATGCCTTTGGAACCGTTTTAGCCAAAAAGAAAATTGGAGAAAATGTGTGGTGTTAATTTTTAAATTTTCATTTTTTTTTTTTTTTTTTTTTTTACATACACACACTTGTGTGTGATTTATGGGAGTTCTTGGTTATTGCAAGAAAACACTCCCGGTTGTTTTCTGCAAAGCCTCCTGAGTACACTCATACCCCCATGCACAGGTTGAACTTTTTCATAAAAATAGGCTGGCGCAGTAAAAGTAAAAAAAAAAAAACTCAGGGACAGTAACGTAACCCCCCAAAAAACTTAAGGGCACATGTAAAAGAAAAAAGAAAACGGAACAGTGTGTGATATCGCTTGAAGCAGTCCCCAATGCAGAGTCCAGGGCAATTAGGACAGTAAAAGACGGTGTGCTTTCTCTGCACCCTCTTGAAACAGACTCTGCATCTTTTTTGAGGATTCTGCTTTGCCGCAGTAGGAGGTGATAATGGGGGGAGGGAGATTTTAAAAATAAAGTGGGTAGCCCCAACTCTGCTCTCTCCCAACACCGCCCAGGGAGCAGGTACATCTTGTTACAAAATCCACAAAATGATCTGGAGCTGAAATGGTAAAAAAAAAGTCAGTTTCATTCCAGGGTTTGCTTTTTTGAACAACAAAAAAGCATTGTGGGTTGCAATATGCATTAACGCCTTAAGGACACATGACATGTGTGACATGTCATGATTCCCTTTTATTCCAGAAGTTTGGTCCTTAAGGGGTTAAGTAAATTGCAACCTTTTTGTACCAGGCCATTGTCTTCCATATAATTAGGTAGGGCTGCAGCATCTGATCTGCCAGATCAACCCCACCCATATGCCGGTTTTAGGCCTTGATGCACACTGGCTTCCTTGTGCTCTCAGATCTACCAACATTGATTTGCTACTATCTTTATAATCACCAATTATAAATTATTAAAGCAAAAAAAAACAACATTTTGTAGTCAAGAATAGACATAACTTGGGAGTAACATGTATAGAAACCGAAGGAGGTTGAACTAAAGTAGCAAATACCAAGTTATAATTATTCAGTTACTATTTTTTGTCATCCTGTGGCAGCCTAAAAATAGTCATATGGCGATTAGTTGGACAGGTTTTATACTTTGTGTGACAAACATTACTCATTAAGCGTCACATTATAATACGCATGAAATTTAAGTTCCCAATTACTGAAATACAATAAGCTTTTTAAAATTATTTACAAAAATTGAGCAAAAGATTTTAATTGTTTGCAAGCTGAATTTAGACTTGTTCACACTTTTATTTAAAAGGTATTTTCTGAACATTGTACAGAACTAACATATGAATGCTGTGTCCCTGAGCTTTGCTGAAACTGCACCTGTAGAGCAGACGGTGATTACCTGCAGTTCTGAAGCATCCCCCAGTAACCATGGAAACAAATAGCTGTTTTGGATCTATTGGAAATAAGCACATGTGGATGGGAGAAAGGGGAGTGATGGAGAGAAAGGTTATAGATAATCAGAGTGGAGGGATTGCAGGAATGGACAAGGTGTGAGGTAGGAGAAAATAAGACTATTAACCCTTCACTATTGAGAAAAAAAACTTTTTAATTTCAATATATTTTTCAGCATTAAATTAAGCCCACAAAGCCTCACTCATCCTTATTTATACTCTATGTATGATTGAGGCTCCAGTTTCACCGGGGGCGTTGGTTCGAATTTCACAGCTGCCATCAAAGTTCTGTCCTATTGCCAAAAACATTCATCAAATGTGGTCCTATTCCCAAAATAGATCCAGGGCATTAGGTGCTTTTGCCGGTCAACTTTCGGGAGCTCCTGCAGCCACAATACAGGCTGCAGGACCTGCCGTCCAAAAAGTGCTCTCCTGGCCGGTCACAAAGTGGTTCAAAACCCAGGACCAAGTTGTCCGGGAACCATAAGGAACTTTTGCGGCTAGGTACCACTGGGGTGACCGGAATCCACAAAGTCCTCATGCCAAAGTTAGTTTCATAGCAGTTGAGGCTAAGTACCGCTGAGTACCGCTGAGGACTCGTGGGTTTGGTTCATGCAAACGGCCACCAGGGAGCTAGCATTAGTTTCCATTTGAATGAAGGGGAAGAGCCGAATCAAGGGCACCCAGGGAAAGCTGCTAATGGCGGCTGGGCAAGGTAACCACTGAATGGTGTCTCCGACCTGGACCGTAGTCAGTGGGCAGGAGGCCAGCTTCCACACTCCTCCAGGAGTGTGTGGCAAATGTTTGTAAGAAGGAGCGTTTGTCACAGGAGTGATGGAGAGAAAGGCTGTAGATATTCAGTGGAGAGATTGCAGGAATGGGCAAGGTGTAATGTAGGAGAAAATAAGACTATTAACTTCATTACTGAGAAATAACATTTCTATTCCCATGTCTTTTGCAGCATTAAATCAAGTCCACAAAGCCTTGCTCATCCTCATTTATACTCTATGTATGATTGCCAGCCTGTAGAGGACTGAATTTCTCTGACAGAATCCACTAGTCAATGATATAAAGCCTACTTCTAAATAGTACAGGAAGTTTTAGTTGGTCATATCATTACTACAGTCAGGAACCGGGGAGGGTAAATGGCCTGTGTCAGCACTACATTGGCATTGCAGAGACTGATAAAGATTGCTTTAGCAGTTTTCAATACCTTTATTTTATAAATATGTGATTTAACTATATTTAGTGTTTGTGGAGATATATATATATATATATATATAGATATATATATATTACCTTCAGGGTACCTATACGCAATGTATTTGACCATCTTTGTTTATTTTTGTCGCACTTACTGTATGCGTGAAAAATTGCATTGTTGCTTTGTTATCTAAGATCTTATGTTAAATATTGCAAGATAAATTACAATATATACTGTCTAAAGCTTATCAGTTTCAAAATATTTTTTATACTGATAAAAAAAATTACATTATTTGGAAAAAAAATGCTATAAACTAGAGTAGTGTAAAAGTATTAAAACGAGCAAGAAAATGACACAATTTACATACAAATTAAAGCATCATTATAGCAAAAAAAAAAAAAAGTACGAGAGTATGTGTAGTGATGTATGGTAATAAAAATATACAAACATATAGAAATTAACTCCTTTCCAACGTTAGGGCATGCAATGTCATCCTAAATTAAAATTTCACTATGAAATGATGCACATATGGAGTTCAACACCTCTGCTGCCAGAGGTGTAACTACATCTGTGGCTACATTGGGGCATCATTAGTTGGACCAGAACAAGAGTTCCTGGCTGGCTAATGTACATTATGTGAATATTCCTATGCACAGAAACACATTGATCAGCTGATGTTCTCAGGCAATCAATGAGTGGTAGCATCTGCTTCTGGCTTCAGCAGAGCCTGTCTGAAGGTGACCAGGAGTCAGACAGGACCCCGGTAAGAGGGCAAACTGTTGCCAAACAGTTAGCAATATTACTGGGAAACAAGGCCAGGACCCTGCTTATATCATAACAATCATATATCATAACAACTACAGTTAGCTGTACTCACGATTCACCAAAATAAGGATGGCATGCATGTTTATATCATTAAAAAAAATGTGCATCCACTAGATAAGAAAAAATGTGAAAATGAGTTACAATTTTGAAAGTGAATCTAACTTAGCTAATAAGTGGTGCTAAATAGTAAACCCTCTCTTTATTAAATCAGACCTCAGTAAATATTTAATTTCTACGTTTGTGTTAATATATTATTATTATTATTATTATTATTTTATTCTGTAGCGCTGTACAACGGGTGGACTAACAGACACGTAATTGTAATCAGACAAGTGGACGCAGAGGAACAGAGGGGCTGAGGGGCTGAGGGCTCTGCTTAATAAGCATACATGCTAGAGAGAGTGGGATATAGTAACACAAAGGGTAAAAGTAGGGGTAACAAAGTAGGTTGCAAGAAAAGTATTCACTGATGGCTTAGTATGTTATTTTTGACAGTTGCAGAAGAGGAGTCAGGGTGTGGCGAGGAAAGCTTGCTCATGGTTTAAATTACCGTATATACTCGAGTATAAGCCGAGTTTTTCAGCACATTTTTTGTGCTGAAAAACCCCAACTCGGCTTATACTCGAGTAAATAGTCTGTATTATGGCAATTTGCATTGCCATAATACAGACAGGGGCTGTCAGAGATGTTACTTACCTCTCCTGCAGCTCCTGTCAGCTCTCTCCTCCTCTGCGCCGTCCGTTCAGCACCTCGGTCAGCTCCCAGTGTAAATCTCGCGAGAGCCGCGGCTCTCGCGAGACTTACAGTGTGAGCTGATAGAGAGAGCTGCACAGACCGCGCGGAGGAGGAGAGAGCTGACAGGAGCTGCAGGAAAGGTAAGTACAACTCTGCCAGCACCCCTCTCCCCCCCCACTGAACTACCAATCCCACTGGACCACCAGGGAAGGAGCCCCCCTCCCTGGCACGCTAGCAAGCAGGGAGGGGGGACAAAAAAATGTCTAATTGTAATAAAAATAAATACATTAATAATATACCAAAAAAATGAAAATAATAATAATACAACAATAATAAAAATAGTAATAAAAAAAAATAATATAACAAAAAAAATTAAAATAATAATAATAAAAAATATATTAAAATGCCCACCCCCCACCAAGGCTCTGCATCTCACACACACACACACACACACACACACACTGCACTCATATACACACTGCATTCACACACACACACACTGCACTCATATACACACTGCATTCACACACACACACACTGCACTCATATACACACTGCATTCACACACACACACACTGCACTCATATACACACTGCATTCACACACACACACACTGCACTCATATACACACTGCACTCACACTGCATTGATATACACACTGCATTTATACACACACACTGTACACACTGCACTCATACACACACACTGCATTCACACACACACTGCACTCACACTGTATTCATATACACACTGCATTCATACACGCACTCATATACACACTGCATTCACACACACACACACTGCATTGATATACACACTGCACTCATACACACACACACACACACTGCACTCATATACACACTGCATTCACATACACACTGCATTCACACACACGCACTGCACTCACACTGCATTCATATACACACTGCATTCATATACACACTGCATTCATATACACACTGCATTCATATACACACTGCATTCATATACACACACTGCACTCACACTGCATTCATATACACACTGCATTCATATACACACACTGCACTCACACTGCATTCATATACACACTGCATTCATATACACACACTGCGCACACACACACACACACACACACTGCACTCATACACACACTGCACTCATACACACACTGCACTCATACACACACTGCACTCATACACACACTGCACTCATACACACACACTGCAAATAAAAATTAAATTAATATAATTTTTTTAGGATCTAATTTTATTTAGAAATTTACCAGTAGCTGCTGCATTTCCCACCCTAGTCTTATACTCGAGTCAATACGTTTTCCCAGTTTTTGGGGGTAAAATTAGGGGCCTCGGCTTATATTCGAGTCGGCTTATACTCGAGTATATACGGTATACATTTTCCTGAAGATGTAAGTTTGCAATAATTTTTTTGAAGAAATGGAGATTGGGTGAAAGTCTATCGGAGAAGGGAAGAGAGTCCACAGAAAAGGTGCAGCCCTGGAGATTTCTTAAACACGAGCACTAGAGGTGGGAGTACGAACAGAGGATAGACATAGGTCTTCAGCAGAGTGCGGGGGCCTGGACAGGACATACTTGTGTATTAGGGAGGATAGGTAGGTTGGAGCAGCATTATGTAGGGATTTGTAAGCAAGCACCAGAATCTAAAATTGGAGACAGAAAGACCCGGGAGTAGCAACACTTGAGGGAGGAAAGACCAGAAGTTCTTGTTTCGAACAGGTTGAGTTTAAAGAAGTGAGCAGCCATCCAGTTGGAAATCGCAGAGAGAGGCAGTCAGAGACACAAGTCAAGATGGGTGGAGAGAGATCAGGAGAGGAAAGGTAGACTGCATGTCATCTGCATATAAATGATAATGGAAGGCAAAGGAGCAGATGAGTTTACCAAGGGATCAAAGACAAGCTTCCCTAATATTTGTTTTGTTGTTATTGTTAGATTTAGGAACTGACTTGATTTCATACTTGATAGGGACGAACATTGGGTGGTATACAACTGTATTTTAATTATCATGTGAGCAAGAAGAGGAAAAATTACATCTAATCAGTGGAAATTAAGTGGGTTACTCAACAATTGGAATTGGTTGGCTGAATACTACTTTAATGAAGAGGGAACAATATGCAGATACTGAATCCAAGCCATGTATTGTTGATATCTGGAAAGTTTATGATTATGGTAATCTGTAAGTCAATAATTTTGTTTTCCCTGTATAGTACTTAATAGAGCTGTGGTTATAGATATCATGTGGGGTCAAAAATTTAGTTTAGAAGAGAATATTACAATATCCTAAATAATTCACAAATATGTATCTAGTGTATGGAACACCAGCAATAAATCTGCCTACTATGAGTTATCATCAACTCTGTGGAGGATGGAACTCTAAGAATCCTGAAAAGTGAATACAAACTAAGTGATCAACCCTCAAGAGACTCCAGTTGTGTTAATATATTTATGTTTCTTGACAAATGCTGATTCCTTTACCTGCACAGGGTTAAGTGCACAGCACAAGCTAAAGTCAACTCATGTAATGAAAGTGTCCATTAGCAAATTGCCACCTTATAACTTGACTTTCAGTTTCAAACTACCAAACAAAATCTCCATCTACGTCAACTAATTTTCACTGCAGGTGCTGACTCAAAGTATATGAAAGATTTTTACACCAAGCCAGACACAAAATGCTGAGGTGGCTTATATAGGATTTATTCAATCTATTTCTTTCTGCAGTGACTGGGTCAAATAATATTGGGGTTGTCATAAAAAATATGAAAGTCATTAATACTTTCACCCTGCTTGGGACCGCAAGTCTCATATCTTAGAATTATCCCTGAGACACCTACTAGAAAAACCGAGTGAGAACGAATTAAATAGGGTGTGCACAGTGTCAAAACCAGTCGTAGTTCAGGTTGAGCAAACACACAATTATGCATTAGAGCAGATTTTTTCACATAGCTACCCATTGAAATTAAATTCAGTTTGGACAATAACACAGATGTCAACTTGGAAAAAATATGCAAGATTACATTTTTAAAGACCCTTCCCCCAAAAATCACATTTTAATGGAAAAATGTATGGTTTTTTTCCCCCACTAACACTGACATTCCTCTGAAGTGTTTGACACTGGAGAAAAAAACCCTCAGAACAGAAGAATGGATTTTCAGCTGGGAAATCAATACACATTTTGTTTTTCACAGGATTAATTGAAGCATTCATAGCTTTAGTACTTGTATTTATTTTTCACTAATAATAAAAATAATAAGCATTCTATCATACTTTAATAACAGCGATTTGGAGATGTCAGCAGCATTCTGCTAAACTACTGCAGAAATAGATAATCTTTTTGCACTCTGGCCATTATGATTAAAAGATAAAAGTGGTTTCTCGCACTTACAAAGTTCAAATGTGAAAGACAGCTGTTACCCCCAAACCAGTCTCTCTTGTCTGGTCATTGATATGGAGTAGACAAGATGAAAAATTGTGAGAAGCGTCTTGGAGGGGTCCTCAAATTCCAAGTAACATGTAGTGGGAAAAGAGAGGAGAAATATATGATGCAGTATGTCAAATTTCGAAATTAAAAACAGAAGAATACACTTAGAGTGTAAAGAGCTGGCTCTTAGCTCTAAATGTAGCACCTGGGCAGTATAATTCCCGCATATGTATATAATGATTAAATCTTGGTCCGACCGAATCAGGTATGTATATGTAACAAACACAAGATCAAAAGATGCAAGTAGTGCAATATGTCAGAAAACCAAAAAATAAATAGTATAAAAATGAACACTCACATTTTTTAGAGCTTTCTAATGGCTCCTTGCATATGGCCTGGAGTGGCATAATCCCCACTTTTCTGATATAGGTACAGACTTCTTTCTTTCTACGGGTGGGTTTAGTGCTCACATGTAAACATAAGAAGAAAAAAAAATTGTGTAATATTTCCTACTTGATTTTATTAAGTTCAGGACATATGTGGTTGCACTCACACTTAGTAGACCTGTCTCCAAGTGCTCAAGCAGGGACTGCTTCATAGGTTACTAGTGTTGTCGCGAACCCAAAATTTTCGGTTCGCGAACGGCGAATGCGAACTTCCGCAAATGTTCGCGAACGGGCGAACCGTGCGAACCGCCATAGACTTCAATGGACAGGCGAATTTTAAAACACACAGGGACTCTTTCTGGTCACAATAGTGATGGAAAAGTTGTTTCAAGGGGACTAACACCTGGACTGTGGCATGCTGGAGGGGGTTCCATGGCAAAACTCCCATGGAAAATTACATAGTTGATGCAGAGTCTGGTTTTAATCCATAAAGGGCATAAATCACCTAACATTCCTAACTTGTTTGGAATAATGTGCTTTAAAACATCAGGTATGATGTTGTATCGATCAGGTAGTGTAAGGGTTACGCCCGCTTCACAGTGACAGACCAAACTCCCTGTTTAACGCACCGCAAACAGTCCTCTATATACAGAGTAAACATGGCTCCCTCTATATACAGAGAAACATGGCTCCCTCTATATACAGAGAAACATGGCTCCCTCTATATACAGTGTAAACATGGCTCCCCTCTATATACAGTGTAAACATGGCTCCCCTCTATATACAGTGTAAACATGGCTCCCCTCTATATACAGTGTAAACATGGCTCCCCTCTATATACAGTGTAAACATGGCTCCCCTCTATATACAGTGTAAACATGGCTCCCCTCTATATACAGTGTAAACATGGCTCCCCTCTATATACAGTGTAAACATGGCTCCCCTCTATATACAGTGTAAACATGGCTCCCCTCTATATACAGTGTAAACATGGCTCCCCTCTATATACAGTGTAAACATGGCTCCCCTCTATATACAGTGTAAACATGGCTCCCCTCTATATACAGTGTAAACATGGCTCCCCTCTATATACAGTGTAAACATGGCTCCCCTCTATATACAGTGTAAACATGGCTCCCCTCTATATACAGTGTAAACATGGCTCCCCTCTATATACAGTGTAAACATGGCTCCCCTCTATATACAGTGTAAACATGGCTCCCCTCTATATACAGTGTAAACATGGCTCCCCTCTATACACAGTGTAAACATGGCTCCCCTCTATATACAGTGTAAACATGGCTCCCCTCTATATACAGTGTAAACATGGCTCCCCTCTATATACAGTGTAAACATGGCTCCCCTCTATATACAGTGTAAACATGGCTCCCCTCTATATACAGTGTAAACATGGCTCCCTCTATATACAGTGTAAACATGGCTCCCTCTATATACAGTGTAAACATGGCTCCCTCTATATACAGTGTAAACATGGCTCCCCTCTATATACAGTGTAACATGGCTCCCCTCTATATACAGTGTAAACATGGCTCCTCTCTATATACAGAGTAACATGGCTCCCCTCTATATACAGAGTAACATGGCTCCCCTCTATATACAGTGTAAACATGGCTCCTCTCTATATACAGAGTAACATGGCTCCCCTCTATATACAGAGTAACATGGCTCCCCTCTATATACAGAGTAACATGGCTCCCCTCTATATACAGAGTAACATGGCTCCCCTCTATATACAGAGTAACATGGCTCCCCTCTATATACAGTGTAAACATGGTTCCCTCTATATACCGTGTAAACATGGCTCCCTCTATATACAGAATAACATGGCTTCCCTCTATATACCGTGTAAACATGGCTCCCCTCTGTATATAGAGGGAGCCATGTTACTCTGTATATAGAGGGAGCCATGTTTCCACTGTATATAGTGTAACATGGCTCCCCTCTATATACAGAGTAACATGGCTCCCCTCTATATACAGTGTAAACATGGTTCCCTCTATATACAGTGTAAACATGGCTCCTCTCTATATACAGAGTAACATGGCTCCTCTCTATATACAGAGTAACATGGCTCCTCTCTATATACAGAGTAACATGGCTCCTCTCTATATACAGAGTAACATGGCTCCTCTCTATATACCGTGTAAACATGGCTCCCTCTATATACAGAATAACATGGCTTCCCTCTATATACAGTGTAAACATGGCTCCCCTCTGTATATAGAGGGAGCCATGTTACTCTGTATATAGAGGGAGCCATGTTTCCACTGTATATAGTGTAACATGGCTCCCCTCTATATACAGAGTAACATGGCTCCCCTCTATATACAGTGTAAACATGGCTCCTCTCTATATACAGAGTAACATGGCTCCCCTCTATACAGGGGCGTACCTGGAGCATTTGGCACCCGGGGCGGATCCTTTATTTGGCAACCCCCTCCCCAACTTTGAAATGTAAAAAACAGCTGCAATTTTTTTTTAAATGTATGTTTATGCAGTGTGTGTAAAGTGTGTGTATATTATGTGTAAAGTGTGTGTATATTATGTGTATAGTGAGTGTGTATAGTGTGTATAGTGTGTATAGTGTGTATAGAGTGTGTATAGAGTGTGTATAGAGTGTGTATAGAGTGTGTATAGAGTGTGTATAGAGTGTGTATAGAGTGTGTATAGAGTGTGTATAGAGTGTGTATAGAGTGTGTATGCAGTGTGTATGCAGTGTGTATGCAGTGTGTATGCAGTGTGTATGCAGTGTGTATGCAGTGTGTATGCAGTGTGTGTGTAGTGTGTGTAGTGTGTGTAGTGTGTGTGTAGTGTGTGTGTAGTGTGTGTATAATGTGTGCAGTGTGTGCAGTGTGTATGTATAGTGTGTGCATAGTGTATGCAGTGTGTGTTTGTGTGTGTGTGTAGTGTGTGTAGTGTGTGTAGTGTGTATAGTGTGTATAGTGTGTATAGTGTGTGCAGTGTGTGCAGTGTGTATGTATAGTGTGTGCATAGTGTATGCAGTGTGTGCATAGTGTGTACAGTGTGTGTGTGTGTGTGTGTGTGTGTAGTGTGTGTAGTGTGTATAGTGTGTATAGTGTGTGCAGTGTGTGTATAGTGTGTATAGTGTGTATAGTGTGTATAGTGTGTGTATAGTTAGTGCAGTGTGTGTATAGTGTGTGCAGTGTGTATAGTGTGTGCAGTGTGTGTAGTGTGTGTGTATATTGTGTGTAGTGTGTGTCCCCAAGCCTCTAGTCACACAACCAAATAAAAAAAGCCCCTACCTACCCCCCTCACCCTAAAAAATAGTGAAGGGGGAATAAAATTACTACCCTGTAAAGTAAAATTCAACTTACTATTCAACGTCTTCTTCTTCTAAAATCTTCATTTTTTTAGCCCCAAAAAAGGCCAAATAAAAAGCCATCATACCCGTCGAACTTAAAAATAAAATAAAAAACCCGAGCACAAAAAAAAATTAATCCATCTTCACCCATGGAGGGCTCCGTGTCAGTGTTTATCAGGGATCCTTAGGATAGGTGTCAATCCATATCTGCCAAGTGACCCTATGTAGGGGGAACAGTCCCTATTCTGCTCTGTGTCAGTGGCTGGAGGGAGTATCTGCAGTAACACAGGGTGTCTGGAGGGAGTATCTGCAGTAACACAGAGTGTCTGGGTTTAGTATCTACTTGTAACATTTATATGCACTAAAAAAAAAAAATAATAAATTGAAAAAAAAAAAAATGGTTGCAGCTTCCGAATTAATCTAAAATGGATGCTGTCCAGTAGGTGGGAGGGTCTGCTAGGGAGGGTGTGCTGCTGATTGGCTGTAATGTGTCTGCTGACTGTGAGGTACAGGGTCAAAGTTTACTCAATGATGACGAATAGGGGGCGGACCGAACACCGCATGTGTTCGCCCGCGGTGGCGGACGCGAACATGCTATGTTCGCCAGGAACTATTCGCCGGCGAACAGTTCGGTACATCACTATAGGTTACACTCAAAACCTTTTTTTATGCAAAACTTTCACACTTCATCATAGACTGCAGAGCCTTTCACTCTTGACTCTGAGGTATCAAAACTTTGTGCCTATATTAGAGGTTCAACATGCAAACAGCAGATGGTGGAATTGGAGTGGAAGCCACATGGAGAATAAAAATATAAACATTTTATTCCTTACAAAAAACAATAAAACTATGTAAAATCTCAAACCGTCAGTTTCCCTCTGAGATGCGTTTTGCTTATACCTTGAAGCTTTATTAATTACCATGCTGCTTGTCTTTTAATGTCCCAGCTTTTGTTTACTAATTTGTCAAGTACACCTTCTTTTCCTGTTTTAACGTATAGTCAGACAGATAGCCGAGGTCAAGGGTAGGAGAAAGCAGAGTAAATGTTACACAAGCCAAATATTCAGAACACAGAATAGAATAAATGGTTAAAAAGCCAAGATCAGTAACAGGAGATCAAAGTATTCACAAATGCACTATTAGGCTAAACAAGAACCACAACAAGGTGATTGGGATAAGAAAGGCCACAGTTTAAATAGCCATAGCTTAAATTTGATAGGTCATACAAGAGTGCTACAAAACGCAAGTCTGCTGAATTGACGAATTTGGATCTTTTGCAATACTGTTCACTCCTGCTGAATCAATGCATCTCTATAAAGAAGTTCAGTATCTCCATGCAGAGCGTGAATACACTGGATGTGCAGCACTGCCCCAGGAAGCACCTCAAGTGACTTTGAGGAGTGGCCACTGGAGGTGTCCCTAGGCTGTAATGTAAACACTGCCTTTTCTCTGCAAAAAGTCTTTAGGGACTCATTATACTCACCAGAACAATTACAATAAGCAGTAGTTGTTCTGGTGACTATAGTGCCTCTTTAATTTCCTTCTTCTCCCTCCACCAACTGTAGAGATATGGTTACTGTAATGGCTTACCTTGGTTGGAGTCCGTAGTGCAGAGATGCTTGCTCATCCTTGCAGATAATCACAGCCCACGGTAACTAGGTAAGAAGCCACCTGGGCTGTGAATCTGTGCACGGTGGCTTGGCAGGAACAATAACTGGGTACACAAAAAAAGACAAAGGCTAATCCAGTAGAGTAGTTATGCACAGTTCCAAAGGTCAAGGCAGGCAGCGAACAGACAATAACAAATAATCCAAAACGGGGGGGGGGGGGAGGATCAGGAAACAATGAACTGACCCTGCCCTCAGGCAGTGTTATATACCTGGCGAATGAGCAGCTGATTTGCAAGTCTCTTCAGGTGGACTTAAAGTGACAGGTAGCAGCCACAAAATAAGTCCAGCTCCCTAGTACTATAGACAAGGCAATGAAAACAGGGCTAGAACCAGACTAAATAATAAGTTCAGCAGTGGTTCAGAGGTTGGAAAGCAGGCTTAGGATACTGAAGGGCCCAGGATCAAATCCCCTGTAAGACACCTGTGGGGTGGCCATGCCTAGCCATCTGGATGGCACAGGGAGAACTGTGACAGTTACAAAGAGACCCACGTCTTGAGCTTTAGTCCTAAAAGCCTCCCTCCAATAATGATTATTATTGGAATCTATTTTGCAGGCATAGAGTGCAACTATTAAAACTGAGGTCTTTTGACCATAGTATATCAGGTAACTTATAATTTGATCATTGATATTGTTTGAAGTTTATTAAAGTGCTTGTCACTTGCTGAAGCTTTAGGTCTGTCAGCAGAGCTTTAATTGACCTAGTTCTTGGCTCAACATTTCCACTTGCTAACTAGCCATTGATGAGCCTTGGCGAGTAAAAATGTGCCCCTAGTGAGTGTGCTTTAGACGTTCCAAGCTTGCAGCTGTAAGCAACATTTAGGATAGTGTTGTAATGTAGGAATTAAAACGTTAAGCCTTGTCCTAGGTGCAATAAGGCAAGATGCTACTGATCTGCTCTTACAACATAAAATAAAATGAGAAATGCAATGCAATGTTAATTTGCCTAATAGAGCACCACTATTTAGTTAGCAAAAGGCTATAAAGACAATACATGAACGAAAAAAGATATATGGATACAGATTGTCAAATCATGCGCTTTTTTTTTGTAGAACATTGTGTTTCATGATTTTTGGCTATAAGATTTTATAGTGAGCGCTCACCTTAATAAAGGTATTTATATATTCGGTGCTTCATGGGAAAATCTGTTCCACCACCAGTTTCATGCATACAATATTTTTGGCAACAGTAGTTTGCATTGTGCTAGTTACTTCAAAATTGTAGTTATCATATATAAAAATATTTTACTGTCTACTATTTTAGTACTTTTTAACACATTATGCAAAACTGTAAAAGTAAATAATGTATGCACTGTTTTACATCATTGTAACTCTGTCCCTCTTATTTCCTGTGTCCAATTAAAATCACAATCTGTAATAATACTCTGATTGATGAAATAATTGATATGTTTGAGATAATTACACAAGACAAATTATTACCTTTCCAACTGCAAAGCAGCTTCTCAGCGGCTTTATAAGGCTGAAATCATAGGCTATCAGGAATTTTACAGTAGTATTTTATTGCCTACAGGAGAAGGCGTCCTGAGCCATTCAACAATATTAACCTTAGTTGCAGATGGACATGAGATGAAATTATAGCAAATAATGAACTGAAAAAAGACCTTACTTGAACCAAACACATATTGGTAATCGGAGACAATATATTAATAAAATGTCATTTACTATTAGTTACCTTCTTTAAAATGTACCTTGTCATGCGATGTGTGATCATAGTTTTCCATTTAGAACTGTAGCTACTCAGCAGGTAATTATAATAGATCTCTAGCTCAGACAAATGCATTTCATATGGTACATCTGCATTAAAAGCCCAGTGTTTAGGGTTCTCAAAAGTGTTTTAGAAGATGAAGATTGATGTTTTCCAATTAAATGCTGCATTTTCTGGCTTCTTGAGGTGATATTAAATGATGTGGCCATTTCTTCTCGTTATCCAAGATGAGGGGTAGAGTGTCACCTTTCTTACTTGTGTCTGTGTTGAAGCAGAGGCATGTGCATGCTTAGAATAACTATTGCTTTAAAATGTTCATATGCAGAATATGTACTCTCTTTTAATAAACTCAATTATCTCAAGTGACAAGGGCCTCTTCAGTAAGGTGGCATGGTTACCATTTGCTCTGACAAAGGGAAACATCCATCTCAACTACCTGTCTCCAAAATAAACAAGATGAGAGATTTAGTCATCATTCAACTGCCAAGCTGATCGTGACATTTTCCTTTGAAAGCTTCAGTTGCATATTTAAAGGGCAAAGGGAATTACAATTTTTGGTTTCACTTTCACTTCCATTGCTCCAGTATGTAGTTATCCAGTTAATGGGTAGTCAGTTAGAGTTGCACCTCTTGCCCATTAGTGATGTATGCTAATACCACTTATTATAGATTTACTCAGGAATTATGAGTTCCCTTCTACTCAGTAGAAAACATAAATATCATGTGTACTTATTTTTTTATTTTATTTTTTAACTTATTTTGCATTTGCATTGTCTGTCTTTTATGTCCTGTTAGCAAGGTATAGGATTTCAGAAATTTAATGGTTTCATAACTAAAGGGAAATAGATTGTTTTCCTGGCCCTGCAGGTCCCCTCTCCCTCCCACCCCCCAATTCCCGGTTGCTGAAGGGGTGAAAACCCCTTCAGTCACTTACCAGAGGCAGCGACATGTTCCACGTCGCTGCTTCTTCCTCCGCCGCCGCTCCTCCTCTGCATTACGTCGGCCGGTGGGCGAGACTGATCCCGCGAGACTGATGCGCGCATGCGCATTAGAGCTCCCCATAGGAAAGCATTGAAAATGCTTTTCAATGCTTTCATATGGGGAATTGAGCGACGCTGGAGGTCCTCACACAGCGTGAGGACGTCCAGCGACGCTCTAGCACAGGTTTTCTGTGCTATAGAGCAGGAAGTGCCTTCTAGTGGCTGTTTAGTAGACAGTCACTAGAGGTCGAGTTAATCCTGCAAGGTAATTATTGCAGTTTATAAAAAAATGCAATAATTACACTTGCAGGGTTAAGGGTAGTGGGAGTTGGCACCCAGACCACTCCAATGTGCAGAAGTGGTCTGGGTGCCTGGACTGTCCCTTAAATGTCCAAATGTTTATGTGTGCATGTATAATGTGCTATCCATGAGCTGCATTGTTTGTGACATACTAGTATCAAAAAATTAATCACAACATTATTCTGAATAAAACTACTTGTCTATTTCTTAAGCTGCACCATCATTTCTGTTTGATAATAACCAAGTTTTGTCCTAGGCGCTCAACTCTTGCTAAAGGGAGTAACACCGTTTGATTGTTTGTTTAATATGTTCAAGTGAGGACAACAACATGATCTGATGTGGTATCCCTGACTTTCCAACTCAACTCATTTTCAGGAGTTCATGCTTTGTAAATAAGCAGCTAGTAATAGCAAGTGGTCTGATTGTAAAAGACACATGGTGTGTGAATCATTTGCAGCCAAGAATAGTGAAGTTGAAGATGTTTTCTTAAGAGCACAATTTCACTGAGTAGTAGTTAAAGGGAAAACAAAAATATATTTTACATCTGGTGTTGGCATACAAAGTATGTTGATGGTGGGCACTGGATGCGCATCCAAATCATTTGTATAAGAAGAATTGCATTCAATTATAATCATGGAGAAGGAATGGACTGAATGATAGTAGTGATTGTTGCACATGCATTGTGTGTCCATAATGCTTCACTATGATAAAAACATATGATTGGTCAAAACTCATCAGTTGTATCACTTCACCAGAGGAGAGTTTTGGCTGCAGTTAATCATTTTTATCAGTGCTGGAATAAAGGTAAGTTTGATATTTTTTTATTGTTATAAAATAGAAAAAATTGAAGCAAGCATAGTAACAATATTAATAAACATATCTAATTTAGAAATATATATATATATATATATATCAAATTGTAAAATAATAAATAACATTGTAAAAAAAAAAATATATATATATATTTACAAATGTATTACTTTTATCATTTATGTATTTATATTATTAGTATTATCATTACAGTGTAAACTCATTGTAAATGGATCTTTAGTGATTAAATCCCTGAATTTTATTAATATACATTTTGGAATAGCAATGTTTACTCTAAATAATAAATACTAATAAGACACACAGGCTTAGACAGTAAAGTGAGAGTTCTAAGTGGATTTCACATTTAGGCCAAATTAGCTGAATTGTAAGCATAAATGACTTCAAGATTTTTTCCAGCTTGGCTATTTTGGCCTTATTTTGATATTCACTTTTTAATTCCCACTATACTCAATAACTCTCTGATAATTTCCTTTAATGTAGAAATATATTTCTGTGTACTGAAACGTATAAAAACAAAATATACTGCGCAGATAGCCAACATATTATTTCCTTACTAAAGGAGACCCCAAACAGAGTTAGTCGCCCATATAAAGCAATCCATATAGCTAAGCTTACACAAGTGTTAAGACTGTTCGTTTGGATTTTAGGAAGCAATAAGTACAGTAGCTTGAGGTTGCTTTTTGAATACCAATATAACAATGCAATAACCAAGGATCCATTTTTGGTATAGCATTGAATTTAATGCATTTTGTCAACAACAGTGGTTTACATGATACCAATAACCTCACCATTTTACACATCACTTCACAAACACTGTTATCACAGGAAAAACAACTTTTACTGCTTGGTAGTATTTTCCAATGTAAGAAGCAGACGATGACAGCAGCAAACATCAGATAGAACGGTGAGCGCAGGGAAGCAAGTACTGTTTTTAATTACATTGTAATTCAAATGCTCTTTTTTTTCCTGCCCAGTTTACTTTTCAAAGTTAAAGAACAATACAATCTCATGATCAGAAGAAATTGCTGACCTATTAAGTAAGTTCTTGTTCTGAAATCATTATATAAGTAAATTGTTGTCATACCAACTGCAAAGCTGCATGTCCAGTACATTATATTGCTATTTTCAAAACGATTGGTTATTCTATTGCTTTATGACATTGCCTGCAGGAGAAATGCATTCTGGACAATAAAATACAATTAGACGGAGCTGCAAACTAGCAAGAGGAAGAAAAGATAGCAAAAAACAAATGAAAAAAAGATCTGCCAAACTAAACCAAGTAACTATTGTAGTTGGACACATCATTCTAACAAAATGTAATGTTTTCTTCCCTTAAAATGTACCTCTCAGACATCATACAATGTAATGACATTTTCATTTCAGAAATATAGCTACTTAAATATCTTTAACACAGGTGAATTGCTTTTCATATGACATCCACATTCTTGTTTTAGAAGACCATGATTGATATTTTCTAATTAAAATTATTTTAATTTAACTTGTCTAAATAATATTAATGTGCATGGCCATTTTTTCTCATTATCAAGGAAGAGAAGTACAGAGTCACCCCTGTCATTGTAATGGAAACAAGGGTGACACTGTTTACCCGGTTACAGAACGTCAGTCCATTTTACATTTCACTGGGTTTGGTGTTACTTCTGATTACAGGCTTGTTGCAGTGTGGCACAGCTAAATTAAAACCTTGTGGAAGCTGCACTTTAGAGAGAGAAGATAGTGAAGAGGGGTTAGGGCTCTCTGGAACAACAGTTTTGACACAATGAATTGGAATATAAATTATTAAAACACAGACAACGTGGAAATGGTCATGGCCAATTTGTGATGAACCAAATAGGACTGGAATTGTCATTAGACATTTTTAATAGTGTTGAACCAGATGTTGCTTTGAAATGGGTAGAGTAGAACTATGTTGTGATAAACGAAAAATATTAACGAGTAACAGAAACCAGTTTCATTCAAGTTAGTTTAGAGTGCCTGTATACTAGTGTGTAAATATTCTCTGTCACTACTATGTAAGCTCTATTTCACATTGCACAATTACTTTCTAGCAGGAATAGAATGGGATGCACATTATTTTACTCCTTGGAATGTGACATCACTAAATGTATTAGTATGCATGTTAGAAATGCAGACAGCTGCTTTTATGAGCAGCTCAGGTGAAATGAAATTATTACAAATTCATTCTTCTAGAAATACTATTTTGCCATAATAGTTGTGAGCACCTTTTAAATGTTCTTAGTGATAACATCAGTGATGAACATACTAAATTACTTTGTAGGAGACTTTTTGTGATGGCATTCAGAGATTATAATCCTTTTTGATGAAGGTAGTTTAATGCTGGCGGCTAAATGGATGTGGGAAGAGGTGGATGGATGCAGGTATGGAGGGATGAATGGATAGAGGGAGGGACAAAGCGGGGTAGGTTGGAGGGAGGGAGGTTTGGATGGTAGATAGCTATATGGATTTGTGGTATAGTATAATCAATCTGAGAGGCCATATACCATGAACAGGCAGTGGGGATTTGTGAAAATAGACAATGCTGAAGCATGTTGAAAGGCAACAAAGATTTATTGGTATAGTTCAAGTACAAGGTCAAGGCAAATAGAAAACAAAAGGAAATCACACTGAGGGAAATAAATAATATAGCATAAAGAAGAAACATGTGCACACAAAAAAAATGAATGTGTTGATTACGCAATCAAACGCATCAGATTTGGTGATCACAAATGAGGTCAGAGATGAATTCCAATGCCCACATTGGAAAATAACATTCATGATTCATTGAAAATATGGTTTTCCTTGTGTAGATGACAAATACAGACATTATGTAAACAGGCTGCAGCCTGAATATTACCACCTTCTCCTCCACATATAAAAAACACTTATTTAGAAGAAGAGATGTATCATGCAGTGGACATCTATGTCACTATTAGTCTCTTCTCCTGAGGTGAAACATTCAGTTTTTCGATTATAATGCCATGACTGGTGACAAATAGATGCAGTGGCTTGACCAGAAACCATTTTTCCTGTTCCTTAAATAATAAAAAAAAAATCTGCCATGTTTTGTGTATAATTCTAAGTATTGCTTTATTACTATGTTTGTTTGTTTTTATTTGTCTTACAGTCCTCTCCAGGTGCTACACGTCTATCCCTAAGAACACACGTTAAGGGTATTCTCTAAAAGTCGAGCAATCAGAAGGTATAATGTAATTTATTTACTGGGTAATGGCTTCACTTGCAGAATTTTTGCGTATGTATAATTCCCCAAATCCTGAATGTGGTAGAACCACAATAATCATTACAGCAGCATTTGTATTTCTATTTTCAGATTAATGTCAATTGACCTCCTATGGATACCCTAAGTATTAAAAAAAAAATAATAATAATTATTGTGCAGGTTTATAGTTGGAGTGAAATTGGTTTTCCTTAGATAGGGAACGCATACTTTCTCTGAGCAGTTATAAAGTTAACAAGTTTACATACATTATACACACATTTACATACATTAGTGCTAACAAAAGAGCAACATGCAACAAAATAAAAACTTGTTTTTGTTGTCATAGTACATATCTACTGGCCCATTGTATAATGGCTCTGTAGCATATCCAAGTTCACAGACTATGTATACTGCAATGGATGTCCTTTCTTCAAGCAGATGTGAAGCTAATATTCCTCTATACATGTTCATCCCAATGGCCCTAATCCATTCACTTAATTAATGTTGGTAACATTTAATTAAAAAATGTTTGTTATCAGGAGTAGGGACATATCACTAACTTATTAGAATGCACCCAAGTGTGTTACAAACAAATGTTCTTGTGTTACTGTAACTTACATCAAGAGGATTAGCCAATTTAATTTATTTCTCCTATCCATCTGTAATCATCAAGCTGAATATTCTGCATTCCATCACTGCATGAGATAGAACATTGCTGTAGAATTTAATGATATGCAGCCACACTCCAAAACATGAAGAATAGCTGTATAGAAGCTTGATGATATATTATTACATTATTACCCTGTGGTTTAAAGTTGATTCCTGTCTTGAAAGTTTCTGCTGAGTCTAACGTGCCTGACAATTTAAAAAGATAAGTTAAGAAAGTTTCGAGATATACAATAAAATTATTCAAAATAGTTTTTAAATATATAATATTGTACACAATACATATATATGGAAATAATGAACTTAACTGTGTAAAATATTAGTTAAACTCTAATAATAAAAAAAACCCACAAAAAATGAATTTCTGCAAATAATTCAATTACAATATTGGGTACCGGCTTGGTCATGTAATGATTAGCCCCAAAGCAGGTATGCTCAAGTAGGTTTAGGTATTGTCTGGAAACCCTTACGCTGCCATGGTCTTATGCATATTCAAAGACGTTTCTGCTTCCCCTTATCTCTGTGTAATCAGCTGCTGGGAATACTCAATGAACACCACTCAGATGGATTATCAATAAGCATTCAAAAATTTAATGTGTAATACATCGTATATGTAAAATACAGTTTGTCTACGGGTGTATACATCAACTGCAACATTAACCAATAATATGAGTCTCAGAACAGAAAGCATGGGCGTCCACGGGTGGGTGGGAGGAGGGGGGCAATGGGGGACATTTTCAGCTTTTCAGATTTAGAATAGGCAGGGATAGGAAGCTACATCTTATCCCTGCTTCAGTCTCCTAACTGAATCCGCAGGGGAGCAGCACATGCAGCCAGCAACTCCCAGAGAGCAGAGACAGCCTACAGATCAGGTAAGAGAGAAATGGGAAGGCAGCTTACAGATCAGATAAGTGAGGGATGGGGGGGCAGCTTACAGGTCAGATAAGTGAGAGGTGGGGGGGCAGCCTACAGATCAGTTAAGTGAGGCATGGGGGGAAGCCTACAGATTAGGTATGTGATAGATGGGGGGCAGCTTACAGACCAGATAAGTGAGGGATGGGTGGCAGCCTACAGATCAGGTAAGTGAGGCATGGGGGAAGCCTACAGATCAGGTAAGTGATGCATGGGGGGTCAGCCTACAGATCAGGTAAGTGAGGCATGGGGGGCAGCCTACAGATCAGGTACGTGAGAGATGGAGGGAAACCTACAGATCAGGTAAATGAGAGATGGGGGCAGCCTACAGATCAGGTAGGTGATCAGTGAGGTCATTAGTGAGGTGATTAGACACGAATATCAATTAGTTTAATCATTTCCCTTATTTAAACAGAAATAGTAATTCCTAACTAACTTTTGTTGATAACATGAAATTACATATCCTTTATAAAATAATCAGGGCTTTATTGTAATGACAAAAAGCCCAACGAGAAAATAAGAAATGCTACCTTAAAGGAACACTCCATTAACAGTCAAAAAGCAACAACAGTTTAATAGATATAAAAAAGCAACAACTTTAATAGATATATCCGAAGGAAAATATGCAGGAAATTTGCTTGACAGGCGCATCGTCGCCATATGGGCAGGTGGAATAAAAGACCCCACCTTATCATCTACCCAATAAGAAACAAAACACCAATCTTATACATAAAGTGCCACATTTTTGATAACCATGGTAGGGGTATACTCGGATACCCCTACCCTACCAGCTACCAACAAGCTCAAAACCTACCAAACTTAAACATGAACAATAGCAATCCTTTTCTACCCAACATAATAACTACCCTGTACTTAACAAGGGCCTGTTTTCCCCCTAAACTTTAGCTCACTAACCCCCCTGCTGTGACAAAGCAGGGAATAACCCTTGCAAACTCCTAAGCCCCCTTAGGGAGGGGGGAGAGACAAATTCTGCCCAGTGAGTACATTTGAATGAGGGGATCCAAAATGGCTAACTATTTATACTGTTTTAGCCCACTAGCTAAATTGCCCAATTACAACCCACTTTCCACCAAAGCCAGCCTCCTAGCTCTGTCAAGGCCCTATCCATTAAGCTGTGCTCGTTTATTCGGGCTACATTTGCATGGTTCCTTTGGGGTGTATTACAGCTACTTTTCTTCCCTAGCATAGACTTCTCAGCAAGTTTTATTACAGCTCACAGAGTAATCTTTAAAAAGCAAGTGCTCTGGGCAATTGCCTGCCTCTTGAGTTTAGCTCCATTGAACTAAGCAACCAGGAGGTGACAAAATTGAGTGTCTGATTAAAACTCATGGAATCATAACAAGGTTAATTTATAACAGTGATCAATTGGCACATTAACCCCTTAAGGACCATGCCAGCTAGGGATCTACCATTTGCCCATCTTTGTAGGGTTGTACATGTGAGCAGTGTTTGTGCGTTTGAATGTAATCATGTTTTTGTATGGAGTATGTGTGTGCGTGTAGGGGTGTATTTGTATGTTCTGTTACCATTGAAATGCAGTGGTATACTTCTATGTAATGTCTGATTTGGAATGCAGGAGTGTGTTTGTATGTAATGTTGGTTTTTAATGAAGGTTTGCATTTGTGTACAGTGTTGGTGTTTAAATTAAGGGGTATTTTTGTATCCTTTTAGCATTTTAATACAGGGGTGTGATTGTAATGTTTTCATTTAAATGCAGAGGTGTATTTGTATGTAGTATTTGATTTCAAATGGGGACGTACATTTGTGTGTAGTATTGATGCTTGAATGAAGGGGTGTATTTATATATAATTTTGGCATTTGACTGCAGGGGTGTATATGTATGTAATTCTTGCGTTTTATTGCAAGAGTATGTTTGCATACTTGCATGTTTGCATAGATCAGGGTGGTGCAGTAGACATTGCTTACCTAGATTTCAGTAAGGCTTTTGACACTGTTGCACATAGAAGGCTTATCAATAAACTACAATCTTAGAGTTTGGATTCCAATATTGTTGAATGGGTAAGGCAGTGGCTGAGTGACAGGCAACAGAGGGTTGTAGTCAATGGAGTATATTCGAAGCTTGGGCTTGTCACCAGTGGGGTACCTCAGGGATCTGTACTTGGACCCATTCTCTTTAATATTTTTATTAGTGATATTGCAGAAGGTCTTGATGGTAAGGTGTGTCTTTTTGCGGATGATACTAAGATATGTAACAGGGTTGATGTTCCAGGAGGGATAAGCCAAATGGAAAATGATTTAGGTAAACTAGAAAAATGGTCAGAGTTGTGGCAACTGACATTTAATGTGGATAAGTGCAAGATAATGCATCTTGGACGTAAAAACCCAAGGGCAGAGTACAGAATATTTGATAGAGTCCTAACCTCAACATCTGAGGAAAGGGATTTAGGGGTGATTATTTCTGATGACTTAAAGGTAGGCAGACAATGTAATAGAGCAGCAGGAAATGCTAGCAGAATGCTTGGTTGTATAGGGAGAGGTATTAGCAGTAGAAAGAGGGAATTGCTCATGCCATTGTACAGAACACTGGTGAGACCTCACTTGGAGTACTGTACACAGTACTGGAGACCCTATCTTCAAAAGGATATTGATACCTTAGAGAAAGTTCAAAGAAGGGCTACTAAACTGGTTCATGGATTGCAGGATAAAACTTACCAGGAAAGGTTAAAGGATCTTAACATGTATAGCTTGGAGGAAAGACGAGACAGGGGGGATATGATAGAAACATTTAAATACATAAAGGGAATCAACACAGTAAAGGAGGAGACTATATTTAAAAGAAGAAAAACTACCACAACAAGAGGACATAGTCTTAAATTAGAGGGGCAAAGGTTTAAAAATAATATCAGGAAGTATTACTTTACTGAGAGGGTAGTGGATGCATGGAATAGCCTTCCTGCTGAAGTGGTAGAGGTTAACACAGTAAAGGAGTTTAAGCATGCGTGGGATAGGCATAAGGCTATCCTAACTATAAGATAAGGCCAGGGACTAATGAAAGTATTTAGAAAACTGGGCAGACTAGATGGGCCGAATGGTTCTTATCTGCCGTCACATTCTATGTTTCTATGCATGCATGCAGTGTTGGTGTTTGATTGTTGAGATATATGCACCTATGCACATACACTGCCATATACATTCATATTTACACAGATACACACACACACAGGCACACACATATACACACACTGACATACACACACTGACCCACAGATACACACACTGATACCCAAATACACTGAAACACGGGCCCCTGTTCAACAATCTTCATCATGTGGCCCTAAGTGCATGGGACACCCTATAAGTCCCAACAACGTGCGGGCCCTGGTGCACTCTACTGGCAGCATTGGCAGTAGTTCGGCCACTGATTTAAACACTGCACATACAGACTCCTACTACCATGACCACTTCAAATTATTAAATCATGGTGGTTGCATCAAGCCTTTAAAAAAATCAAATAAGAGGGTATGTATTTATATGGTCCATTAATCTTACAGCATGTGGAGTGCATTAATATGAATTAAAAAGTTTTTTTTTATTTTTCTATTTCATAATTACTTGTATTTTTTGTATGACTATATTTACATGACAGGTAAGCTAAAAAGAAAAACATGCAGACTTAATTTGGAAACAAACAGATAAATAAAAGGGAATGTGCCTGGGCTTTGGCCATCTCAGACTTGCAAAACTTCATAGCTTTTAGCAATCAAATAATTTGAAATCATTTGCAAAGTGCAATAGGGTGCTTTTCGACACCCTCATCTTTACAATTATGTAATGTCTGCTACAGACAAGGTTAACTCAGCTATGCATCCTTCACAGACTGGTTAAATTATATATTTGGGGCCAGTACAAACCATTATCTGGAAATCTATTCATAAACAGGGCTATACATAGGACACGAGATCACGCATTTAGGCTGGAAGACAGGAGATTTAATCTAAGGCAAAGGAAATGTTTTTTACAGTAAGAACTATAAGGATAAGGAATTCTCTGCCTGAAGAGGTGGTTTTATTCGATACATCCAAAAACATAACATACAGGGATATAATTTCTAGTTAGTGGGGTAATAGCTGCTTGATCCAAGAAGGAATTTTTCCTAGTTTGTTGCAAAATTGGAAGCGCTATGTAACTATGTATCATTAAGTTGGAGGATAACAATTCTGAGATCCCAAAATGTTTGTCTGGTTGTTCGTCTCCTGTAACAGAAATAATGGGGTCTGTACCAGAAGGGCTCTATTTCTATTGACTTCTGGTTAAAGGACCACTTCATAACCATAAAGCGCTTTAACTCACTGAAGTTGACCTCCAAACATTCCAAATGGACAAAAAGAGACACTATAATTTTAGGGGGGCTCGAGTGTGGCCAGTGGCAGAGCTGTTCAAATAAATTTTAGATAACTTGCTAATAACATTTTATGCAACTGAAATGTATTTAGAACAAGAACAGTTTATCTTATTTACACAGGATAATTTCTACACAATTTTATTATACTTTAGAGATATATTACTGCTTAAGTATTATTGCTGTGGAGTTCTGAGCTAACTGAAGTGGCAGGTGTGCTCTACTTGAATCTTCTCCCCTATTCCTCCTCTCAGACCTCACGTTGGACCAGCATTCTTCCAGAGCAGATGTGTGCGTGCAGGGAGAGACAGATTCAGAGACTTCTCAATGAGCATCCTCCAGAGAATAAGGGGAGAACTTGCAAAGGCTGCAGTCTTTGGATGTACCCCAAATGACAATAGACAACAACAAATGTAAGCATATTTTTATTAAAAGTATATCTACTAAGTAGTTATTCCCTCTCCCATTTTTGGAACAGAGTTTTCCTTTAACCCCTTAAGGACATATGACATGTCTGACATGTCATGATTCCCTTTTATTCCAGAACTTTGGTCCTTAAGGATCTAGTGCCAAGGGAGCAAAATTATTTACTTGTAGAGGCACAAATGTATCATACAAAAGAATAAAGTAGAGCATGCCTCGATGCATTGAAAGTCATGCTCTGTTTCACTCAGCACACAACTGGAATGTATGTAAGCGGTGGAGGAGATGTATGTTTGAGCGAAAGCAATATTTTACAAGCTGGTTACCAAATACTATAGGAATTTTTATGGAATTATAACAAGCTAACCCAAATAGAACTTTAATCATTGTGCATTATAACAAGCTAACCAAAATAGAATTCCTTTTAATTTTAATCACAAATAGGGCTTGTAAATCACCCACCTCAATCTGTGCTTATTAGTATAATATTACCTACACAAATAAACTATATTGATGAATTTTAAGAGCATTGTTTCGTGACAGACTTGCTTGCATTAGCAAAACAATGATACGTTTCCTGACATCACATAAAGTAGTACACTTATGTCTGAAACGTGCAATGTGGGCGCGTTTGTATTAGTTTACATTCCTCGTAAATTATATAGCTCACTCATAAAAAGAAAAAAAAATATTGCTTATACTGTATACAACTCCATCTTTTCAACCAAGAGGTAACAGAAGCAGCATTTAATTAACCATCATAAATTTACTGGCTGATATTACTGCCCAACAATTTTATTGATCTTTTATTCATATAATCTGCTCCACAATGTATTAGGTCTTTTGATAATGGGATAATAATTAACCTTGTAGACTCTTTTTTTTTCCGTTCAGTTTTGTATTATTTTCTGTTCCACATGTTATTGAAG
The DNA here is from genome assembly GCF_036172605.1 of Pelobates fuscus. NCBI lineage: Eukaryota > Metazoa > Chordata > Amphibia > Anura > Pelobatidae > Pelobates > Pelobates fuscus. The sequence continues at coordinate 279,615,844 of NC_086319.1, read as the reverse complement.
CAGTTATATGGCGTTTATGGAAACGTGTTTTAGGGGATTTGCAGGATGAGTTTTTCTTAAAATAAATGTGTCATGCAAGGTTCACTTTAATAATGTCCTTTAATGCATTTGATATATAATATATCATTCTGATAAATTATATTTTAACTGCTTTCTAACGTATCAGGATCTACTAACTTTCACCCAAGCACCCACAGTCATCATCATTATGTAGTGTCTATATGTGTTAGCCTAACGTATAACTCATCTGTCACTCTTGTCTAAATCCCTTAATCGAGCTTTGCAGTTTAAAGGGAGATTATAGGCATCTAATCTGCTCTAGCATAATGAAGCAGTTTTTCGTGTACAGATTATGCCCATGCAGTATCACTATTCAAATTTAGAGGTTTAGTCACTTTTGTTTCTATTAATCCAGCCTTAGCCACATCTTCACTGGCTGAGACTCACACAGCTTCCATAAAAAAAAATGGTTTCATTTTCAATCAGATGTTAACTTGTTTTAGAATTTTTATTTCGCCTTCTGTGTAAATTTAACTTTAATCGCACACATGAGGCTCTTGCAGGGTCTAGAAGGGTATTAATAAAGCAGGAGATAAATAATTCTAAATTAAACAGGCTGTGCAATAAAGGAAGTTTAAACATTAGATCTTTCTTTACAGGAAGTATTTAGGAATGCTTTGTAAGTCACATGCATTAATATTTGACTAGGGCTGTATAAACAAAGTGATTTAACTCCAAATGGCAGATAATTGAGCTGTGAGACTACAGGGGTACGAGCTATACATCTGTTACGACACTCACCGCCAGGGGAGTGAAGCCGCCGCTTAGTAGATAATCCCCTTTCTCCAGAAATGCAGTTTTAGTCCAGCCGATCTTCAAACTCCCGAACGGAGCATACGAACACGGCAACTCCCGATCAGCAATCCATCCGAAATCCTTTCACAGCTAGAAATAAACGAAAACGCTGTCCCAATAGTAAATCCCTCCACAAACGAGACCAAGCTCCGTCTTGAAGGTCAAACAGGAATGTGTTTAATGGGGGCTACCTGCCCGGTATTTATGCGGGTCTCCACAAGGTGGACACTCCCCTAGGGGACCTTGTGGAAGACTGTACAATATTTTAGACAGTAGCCAATCGCAGTGGCTTCAATATAAGCCCTTCCCATTTTACCCATAAATCCTTCTTCTCTATCCCGGAGATAATTAGGAAGAAACCTAATTATCTCCAAGGATAGAGACCAACGCCATTTTAAAACATAGTAAGAAAAATACAATAAAATACATCAATTCAGAAATACCGATTGCATATGGTTCGTGTAACGTATCCCCAGATAGCCTGGATCTGAGGGCATATTCCTACCGAATAGCGCTCAGATCCGATGTAACCGCAACGTTCTAATTGTGGTCAATGTGTTAACAAGCAGCACACTCCTCTCCTGGGTGGCCGTTTGTTCGGTAGTTTCAGTCGGTATTAGGGGAAACACACGAACAGGGGCATACGGACAGGAAATCCACGGAATCAAGGCAAACAGACGAACCAGCAATATAAGTCTATACAGATGGATTTTTCACAACATCAAAACCACTCTATTTAGCCAAAGCAGTTTTAGTGCTTATAGTGTTGTGGTGAAAGGGTTAAAGTTCACTATTTGTCTGCACTAGACTGGAAATCATGATAAAATCCCACTTAACACCACCGACACTTAACCATAATAATAATAATAATATTACTATTTTAACGCTGCCACCACCAAGACAATTAATAAATGGGGTGCCTTGGTCGCCTAGCTAACTTAATAATAAAAACCCACCAAATACAATTCAGCACAATATTTCAGCAATTGCAAAACACTAATTAGTCTTTTCAGGTAACGTGATTCTTTACCAGACAAAGGCAGAACTTAATAAGGGAATATTTATTTTGAGAATAATATAGTCACAGTGCATACACAAATATAGATGACAATCAGATTTGTTACACCAACAACAGATAAAAACAAAAGGTATAAAATATCAGAAGCCCTAATCACTCACACAGGTTTTCAAAGTAAAACTTCTGCCCAGGGGGTCTCTGGCAAAGAAGATGGTGACTCACTCAAACTTAAATTATGGCCCCAAGCAAGTACAAATACATTTCAGAATCATTAGATATATACCCTGTGGATTACCAAGTCTTGTCCAGGGGGTGGAGTTAAGGTGTACCTATAGAAACAACAAGTTACCACTACCTTATGTTTCAGACCAACATCAACCCAAATGGAAACATTTGGTTCTATCTCCTCTTCTGTACTTGCCACAGAAATAATAATTGCATCTATGAATTTGTTACCATTTTTGCATTCCATAGACATGTCACACTTCGTACTTGTGACCCAATATAGTGGACATCACAATCCTTTGTCATATGGTTACACAAATGATGTTTAGGCTTGATTAGAAAAATGTGCTTGTCCCATTCTAAATATAATAAAAATGAGGCATAATTATTATTCTGTGGGTAAGTATTCATGTTTCTTCTGAATATGATACTGGAACTTGATTATAAACATATCAAATAAATGAACTCATCAATTAAGAGGTACAGGCTATATGGTTGAAGAAAGTTAGTTTACATTGGAACTAGACTTCCAGGCCACTTATGTGTGACACCTTACAGAGCCTTTGATTAATCAAAGGATCAATCCATGTTGTAAACCATGTGCCCCCTTTCACATTCCTATACAATTTACATAACCCTTTCTGTCATCTGACCTCTACCAAGTGGCCAATTCATATATGCACTACACAAATTACATTAAATGGCAATATTCTATTGTGCAACAATGAATGATGCACCTTTGGCATGACAGGGAGGAATACAGCTGATTTGCTATTTTCTAATTTTTCCTTTGATGGCAATAAGCAAAGGGTTCTGACCAGAGCTCAAATACTCCATAGTATACAATAGAAACACAACAACATTTAGTGTACTCTAAATGGCATTGTGGATAAAAATAGTGCAAATGCAATTCCAAGTGAGACACAGTGTAAGATCTCATTAGGTGAATGCTGCCAATACAATATACCATTTGAGCACCACAGCAGAATGCAGTTTAATGCACTTTTCTCCCTGTTACACGGAAATTGGAAATCAGTGGTTATACATGTTGACCATGTAATGAACACACTCAGCAGGTAATAAAATACACCCTGTCATCTCAATCACTGAGAGCCTATTACTTATCTACATGATTTAATTAAAGGACCACTATAGTGCCAGGAAAACAAACTCATTTTCCTGGCACTATAGTGCCCTGAGGGTGCCCCCACCCTCAGGGTCCCACTTCCGCCGGGCTGAATGGAGAGGAAGGGGTTAATCACTTACCTTTCTCCAGCGCTGTGCTCCCTCGGCTATGTTTACAGCAGGCAGGGTTAACCCATTAAGCTGAAGTGGTCTGGGTGCCTATAGTGGTCCTTTAAATAAATAAGTAAAAAACGTCTTTCCCTAGGGCAAAAGAAAAAGAAAATAAACACAAATTTGGAGTGACCCAGTGAGCAGCATCTCCTCTTTCTCCACTGCATGCCATGTGGGCTGGAGATGAACAAATGAAATAAGATACATTAAATGTCTAGTGTCCTGAGTCTTTTCGTATAATATATTGTAAGCTTCATCCTGTATGTCATGCATGCTTTGTTAGAATGAAATGTTTGTCTTGTTTAATATTGAACAGTGCTGCAGAATATGTTGGCAGTACGTTCGGCAGTATGTATATAAAATAAGCCCCATAAGATCTCAGGGGTTGTCAAGTCTCATGGGTAGTGATGTTGCGAACATAAAATTTTCGGTTCACGAATGGCGAACGCAAACTTCCGCAAACGTTCGCGAACCGGCGAACCGGGCGAACCGCCATAGACTTCAATGGGCAGACGAATTTTAAAACCCACAGGGACTCTTTCTGGCCACAATAGTGATGGAAAAGTTGTTTCAAGGGGACTAACACCTTGACTGTGGCATGCCGGAGGGGGATCCATGGCAAAACTCCCATGGACAATTACACAGTTGATGCAGAGTCTGGTTTTAATCCATAAAGGGCATAAATCAAACTCATTTTCCTGGCACTATAGTGCCCTGAGGGTGCCCCCACCCTCAGGGTCCCAGTTCCGCCGGGCTGAATGGAGAGGAAGGGGTTAATCACTTACCTTTCTCCAGCGCTGTGCTCCCTCGGCTATGTTTACAGCAGGCAGGGTTAACCCATTAAGCTGAAGTGGTCTGGGTGCCTATAGTGGTCCTTTAAATAAATAAGTAAAAAACGTCTTTCCCTAGGGCAAAAGAAAAAGAAAATAAACACAAATTTGGAGTGACCCAGTGAGCAGCATCTCCTCTTTCTCCACTGCATGCCATGTGGGCTGGAGATGAACAAATGAAATAAGATACATTAAATGTCTAGTGTCCTGAGTCTTTTCGTATAATATATTGTAAGCTTCATCCTGTATGTCATGCATGCTTTGTTAGAATGAAATGTTTGTCTTGTTTAATATTGAACAGTGCTGCAGAATATGTTGGCAGTACGTTCGGCAGTACGTATATAAAATAAGCCCCATAAGATCTAAGGGGTTGTCAAGTCTCATGGGTAGTGATGTTGCGAACATAAAATTTTCGGTTCACGAATGGCGAACGCAAACTTCCGCAAACGTTCGCGAACTGGCGAACCGGGCGAACCGCCATAGACTTCAATGGGCAGACGAATTTTAAAACCCACAGGGACTCTTTCTGGCCACAATAGTGATGGAAAAGTTGTTTCAAGGGGACTAACACCTTGACTGTGGCATGCCGGAGGGGGATCCATGGCAAAACTCCCATGGACAATTACACAGTTGATGCAGAGTCTGGTTTTAATCCATAAAGGGCATAAATCACCTAACATTCCTAAATCACAATGGATATGGATTGACACCTGACATATGACATATTGACACCTTGACTTATGGATTGACACCTGTCCTCAGAGACCCTGATACACACTGACACAGAGCAGAATAGGGACTGTTCCCCCTACATAGGGTCACTTGGCAGATATGGATTGACACCTATCCTAAGGATCCCTGATACACACTGACACAGAGCAGAATAGGGACTGTTCCCCCTACATAGGGTCACTTGGCAGATATGGATTGACACCTATCCTAAGGATCCCTGATACACACTGACACAGAGCAGAATAGGGACTGTTCCCCCTACATAGGGTCACTTGGCAGATATGGATTGACACCTATCCTAAGGATCCCTGATACACACTAACACAGAGCAGAATAGGGACTGTTCCCCCTACATAGAGGTCACTTGGCATATATGGATTGACACCTATCCTAAGGATCCCTGATACACACTGACACAGAGCAGAATAGGGACTGTTCCCCCTACATAGGGTCACTTGGCAGATATGGATTGACACCTATCCTAGGGATCCCTGATACACACTGACACAGAGCAGTATAGGGACTGTTCCCCCTACATAGGGTCACTTGGCAGATATGGATTGACACCTATCCTAAGGATCCCTGATACACACTGACACAGAGCAGAATAGGGACTGTTCCCCCTACATAGGGGTCACTTGGCAGATTTGGATTGACACCTATCCTAAGGATCCCTGATACACACTGACACAGAGCAGAATAGGGACTGTTCCCCCTACATAGGGTCACTTGGCAGATATGGATTGACACCTATCCTAAGGATCCCTGATACACACTAACACAGAGCAGAATAGGGACTGTTCCCCCTACATAGGGGTCACTTGGCAGATAAGGATTGACACCTGTCCTCAGAGACCCTGATACACACTGACACAGAGCAGAATAGGGACTGTTCCCCCTACATAGGGGTCACTTGGCAGATATGGATTGACACCTGTCCTCAGAGACCCTGATACACACTGACACAGAGCAGAATGGGGACTGTTCCCCCTACATAGGGTCACTTGGCAGATATGGATTGACACCTGTCCTCAGAGACCCTGATACACACTGGCACAGAGCAGAATAGGGACTGTTCCCCCTACATAGGGTCACTTGGCAGATATGGATTGACACCTGTCCTCAGGGACTCTGATACACACTGACACAGAGCAGAATAGGGACTGTTCCTCCTTCATAGGGTCACCATTTTTAGCCCAAGGCAGCTCATCTCATCAGTCCTTTCTTAGTCGAATGTATCGCCCACTGTCAGTCCCTTCGGGATCCATCCCTCATTCATCTTAATAAAGGTGAGATAATCTAGACTTTTTTGACCTGGGCGACTTCTCTTCTCAGTGACAATACCTCCTGCTTCACTGAAGGTCCTTTCTGACAGGACACTTGAAGCGGGGCAGGCCAGAAGTTCTATTGCAAATTGGGAGAGCTCAGGCCACAGGTCAAGCCTGCACACCCAGTAGTCAAGGGGTTCATCGCTCCTCAGAGTGTTGATATCTGCAGTTAAGGCGAGGTAGTCTGCTACCTGTCGGTCGAGTCGTTCTCTGAGAGTGGATCCCGAAGGGCTGTGGCGATGCGTAGGACTTAAAAAGCTCTGCATGTCCTCCATCAACAACACGTCTTTAAAGCATCCTGTCCTTGCCGGCATGGTCGTGGGAGGAGGATTACTTTCAGCTCTTCCCCTGTTAGATTCCCATTGTGCTGTGACATCACCCTTATACGCTGTGTAAAGCATACTTTTTAATTTATTTTGCAAATGCTGCATCCTTTCCGACTTGTTGTAATTTGGTAACACTTCAGCCACTTTCTACTTATACCGGGGGTCTAGTAGTGTGGACACCCAGTACAGGTCGTTCTCCTTCAGCCTTTTTATACGAGGGTCCCTCAACAGGCACGACAGCATGAAAGACCCCATTTGCACAAGGTTGGATGACGAGCTACTCATTTCCCGTTCCTCCTCCTCAGTGATCTCAATGAAGGTATGTTCTTCCCCCCAGCCACGTACAACACCACGGGTACCAGATAGGTGACAACGAGCACCCTGGGATGCCTGTTGTGGTTGGTCTCAAAGCCACATTCCTCCTCTGATTCCTCTTCCTCACAATCCTCTTCAAGCGTTGCCGCAGGTCCAGCAAGCGATGCTGATAAGGCTGTTTCTGGTGGTGATGGTGACCACAACTCTTCCTCTTCCTCTTCACGCTCATCTACAGCCTGATCCAGCACTCTTCGCAGGGCACGCTCCAGGAAGAAAACAAATGGTATGATGTCACTGATGGTGCCTTCGTTGCGACTGACTAGGTTTGTCACCTCCTCAAAAGGACGCATGAGCCTACAGGCATTGCGCATGAGCGTCCAGTAACGTGGCAAAAAAATTCCCAGCTCCCCAGAGGCTTTCCTAGCACCCCGGTCATACAAATATTCATTAACGGCTTTTTCTTGTTGGAGCAGGCGGTCGAACATTAGGAGTGTTGAATTCCAACGTATCGGGCTGTCGCAAATCAAGCGCCTCACTGGCATGTTGTTTCGACGCTGGATATCTGCAAAGTGCGCCATGGCCGTGTAGGAACGCCTGAAATGGCCACACACCTTCCTGGCCTGCTTCAGGACGTCCTGTAAGCCTGTGTACTTATGCACAAAGCGTTGTACGATCAGATTACACACATGTGCCATGCACGGCACATGTGTCAACTTGCCCAACTTCAATGCCGTCAACAAATTTGTTCCGTTGTCACAAACCACTTTGCCGATATCCAGTTGCTGCGGAGTCAGCCACTTTTCCACCTGTGTGTTCAAGGCGGACAGGAGTGCTTGTCCGGTGTGACTCTCTGCTTTCAAGCAAGTCAAACCCAAGACGGCGTGACGTTGCCGTATCCAGGATGTGGAATAGTAACTGGGGAGCTGGGGGTGTGCCGTTGATGTGGAGCAAGATGCAGAAGCAGAAGAGGACTCAGCGGAGGAGGTTATGGAAGAGGATGGAGTAGGAGGAGTAGAGGAGGTGGCAGCAGGCCTGCCTGCAAGTCGTGGCAGTGTCACCAACTCCTCTGCAGAGCCACGCATTCCATGCTTGGCAGCCGTCAGCAGGTTTACCCAATGCGCAGTGTAGGTGATATACCTGCCCTGACCATGCTTTGCAGACCAGGTATCAGTGGTCAGATGGACCCTTGCCCCAACACTGTGTGCCAGACATGCCATTACTTCCTTTTGCACAATCGAGTACAGGTTGGGGATTGCCTTTTGTGAAAAGAAATTTCGAACGGGTACCTTCCACTGCCATGTCCCAATAGCTACAAATTTTTTGAACGCCTCAGACTCCACCAGCTTGTATCGTCAGACGCTGGGCAAGGGGGTGACATTGGCTTCTTATGCTCAAACATGTCCTTGACAGACACCTGACTGTGGGCAGATGAGCGGGAACTGCTCAAGGTGAGAGACGGAGTGGCGGATGGTTGAGAGGGGGCAAGGAGGACAGCAGTGGTTGACGTGGCTGAAGATGCTGGACCAGGAGGAGGATGGCGGCTTTGAGTTTGTGTGCTGCTTGGACTCATGTGTTGATCCCATAGGCGTTTGTGATGTGTGATCATGTGCCTACGCAAAGCAGTTGTACCTAGGTGGGTGTTGGACTTCCCACGACTCAGTATCTTTTGGCACAGGTTGCAAATGGCATCGTTGTTGTCACAGGCAGACACACAAAAAAAATGCCACACTGCTGAGCTCTGCAATGACGGCATTCTGGTGGTGGACACAGCATGCGTTGATTGGCGTGCTGTCGGGCTGACCCCGGGTGCCGATGCATGCTGTCTGACTGTGCCACTAGCTCCTTGCGACGACCTCCCCCTGCTTCCAACTCGTCTCCTCCTCCTCCTCTCTGTCTCCCCATCTGAACTTTCGCCCTGTTCTTCTTCTTGCCGAGCGGGCACCCACGTGACATCCTGTTCTTCTTCTTGCCAAACAGGCACCCACGTGACATCCATGGATGCATCGTCATCATCAACCGCTTCACTTGTATCTGACAACTCAGCAAAGAAAGCAGTAGCGGGTACAACATCATCATCATCACACCGTACGTCCATGTGTATAATGCTGCCTGACTGAGACATATCCCTGTTATCTACATCCTCTGGCAAGAATGGTTGCGCATCACTCATTTCTTCAAACTGATGTGTAAATAACTCCTCTGACAGATAAAGTGAAGTGGCTGTGGTGCTAGTGTTGTTGGTGGCGGCAGGCGGGTGAGTGGTATCTTAAGAGGTGCCCAAAGCTAAGCTGGAGGAGGATGGTGCATCAAGGTTCCGAGCGGAAGCTGTAGAAGATTAGGTGTCCTGTGTTAGCCAGTCAACTATGTCCTCAGAACTTTTCAAGTTCAGGGTACGTGGCCTCTGAAAATTGGGCATGATTCTAGGGCAAAAGGGAATCACAGCACCACGACCACGACGGCCCCTGCGGGGTGGCCTGCCTCTGCCTTTAATTTTTTTTTGGATTAGTGGTACTATCCGTGCAAGCTACTGTGAAACCAGATATGAGTGGCACTGTGCACTGGCAGAGTTTGGCAGAGTACACGCTGTAGGCCTGACAAACCTGCTTGAAGACAAGTAACTGCTTTTCAATCTATAACAGTGAAAAAAGTTTTTGGGTTTTAAATGCACGCTATTGTGACACCAGATATGAGTGGCAATGTGCGCTGGCAGAGGTTGGCAGAGTACACGCTGTAGGCCTGACACCCGCTTGAAGACAACTAACTGCTATTCAATCTAAAACAGTGAAAAAAGTTTTGGGGTTTTAAATGCACGCTATTGTGACACCAGATATGAGTGGCAATTTCCACTGGCAGAGGTCGGCAGAGTACACGCTGTAGCCTGACACCTGCTTGCAGACAACTAACTGCTATTCAATCTATAACAGTGAAAAAAGTTTTTTTTTTTTTTAATTCTTTATTTTTGGTGCATATAAGAGAGTACAAACTGACCTGTAATGCCACAACAGCAAAATCAGGTTTCTGCAGGCATGTTAAATCAACACAATGTCATGGCATAAGATTAAACTGCACATTTTTGTTATAGTAATCATGTTCATTTAATTTGGTTATATTAGCTAGATTAATAAAACATTGGTTGACAGACAGGCTTTTTCATGCTAGTGTCTGCTATCCATCAGGTTACCTACACTAGGTCACATACTGTGCAATCTGTATTGTCAGTAACAGGTTATGATGATCCCTGCTTAAGGCTTGGTAGTTAAATGACAGAGAGGGACAAAGTTACTGGGGTTAAATGATCAAGCTTAGTCGTTCTGTCTGATTAGTAAGGGAGCTAAATCAGGTGTCAAGTGACGGTACTGCGTATGTGTCTAACTAAATAGGCAAGACATGGTAAGCATAAATTGTGAGTAGTTACTTGCTAACGTGTGTTAACGTAGCGTAGTGTTACCACCAGGGGACAGCGGAGCGCTGGGCTGTCTAGGTTTGGGTTTACATGCTGACTCAGAAAAATTAAGTGCTGCTGGTGGGAGGATGCAAAGTTAGAATCTACTGTTAGAAGCACAAAATGAAGTTAAAATTAAAGCATAAAATGTAGAATATACAGTAGTCCACTGTAAACTTGGGCTTGTGTGGCGAGCAGCATTTTAGTCGCTCCCGTTGTTGCGCTGGATTAGCCGTTGTCATGACTGGGACCGGGTGTAACTCACGTTGAATGCATGGGAGCTTGTCAGTTGGGAGCATGTCCGATCCTGTGTGTCCGCTGGCAGCAACCTCAGGCAGAGAATAGGGCTGGCGCCTCTTTGTACCCGCAAGTATTGGCTGGGTCATAGTCCTTTTGTACCCACAAGTGCGGTTTGTGGAACAGTGGGAGGTGACACTTTGGATGGTGTGGACGGTGATTCCTTAATTGAGCTGGGATGTTTCTCAGCTATAGTGTTGAGCTGTCACCCCCTGATGTTACCTGGTGGTGGCGGGGAATTGCGAGACTGCGCAGTCTATTTTCGGAGTACCGCGAGCGTGCTGTTATTCTTGTCGTCCGGTATCTGCAGAAAGGTACACAGCGGCTACTCAAGAAATGCAGCCTCTATTCTCCATCATCTAGTAGACGCGGTGGCCATCTTGGGTTTTTCATGCGGGCCCAGGTTGGTCACTCCACTGCCATGATACTGTGCGTGACAATGCATCCCTGGTGGGGACTGGGATAACCCCCACCGGCCCACAGGGGGGGGAGCACGGGGCCCCCGATAGGCGTTAAAGGGGTCCCGCCAGACTAAGCACGGGAGATCGTAGTTTCTCCCGCCGGAGCCTCACAGCAGGCCGCAAACTCATCGGCCCATCAGTCGGTGCCGCGGGTAGGACAGGAGCCGACATTTACCAGTTAGGTTGCTGCTCGAGTTCTCCTTGTCATCTGACAACTTCTGGAGGTTAATTCGAGGGAGAAGTGGTGAGTATAGGCTGGTTATTGCTCGTTTGTCGAGGAGCTGAAGTGCTCCACGTCCATCCAGCTCGGCGGCCGGGCCCCACTCACCAAAAAGTTTTTTGGTTTTTAAATGCAATCTATTGTGACACCAGATAAGAGTGGCAATGTGCACTGGCAGAGGTTGGCAGAGTACACGCTTTAGGCCTGACACACCCGCTTGAAGACAAGTAACTGCTATTCAATCTATAACAGTGAAAAAAGTTTTTTGGTTTTAAATGCACGCTATTGTGACACCAGATATGAGTGGCGATGTTCACTGGCAGAGGTTGGCAGAGTACACGCTGTAGGCCTGACACACCCGCTTGAAGACAACTAACTGCTATTCAATCTATAACAGTGAAAAAAGTTTTTTGATTTTAAATGCACGCTATTGTGACACCAGATATGAGTGGCAATGTGCACTGGCAGAGGTTGGCAGAGTACAAGCTGTAGGACTGACACCCGCTTGAAGACAACTAACTGCTATTCAATCTATAACAGTGAAAAAAGTTTTTTGGTTTTAAATGCACGCTATTGTGACACCAGATATGAGTGGCAATGTGCACTGGCAGAGGTTGGCAGAGTACACGCTGTATGCCTGACACCCGCTGGAAGACAACTAACTGAGATTCAATCTATAACAGTGAAAAAAGTTTTTTGGTTTTAAATGCACCCTATTGTGACACCAGATATGAGTGGCAATGTGCATTGGCAGAGGTTGGCAGAGTACACGCTGGAGGCCTGACACCCACTTGCAGACAACTAACTGCTATTCAATCTATAACAGAGAAAAAAGTTTTTTGTTTTTTAAATGCAATCTATTGCGACACCAGATAAGAGTGGCAATGTGCACTGGCAGAGGTTGGCAGAGTACACGCTTTAGGCCTGACACACCCGCTTGAAGACAAGTAACTGCTATTCAATCTATAACAGTGAAAAAAGTTTTTTGGTTTTAAATGCACGCTATTGTGACACCAGATATGAGTGGCAATGTGCACTGGCAGAGGTTGGCAGAGTACACGCTGTAGGCCTGACACCAGCTTAAAGACAACTAACTGCTATTCAATCTATAACAGTGAAAAAAGTTTTTTGGTTTTAAATGCACGCTATTGTGACACCAGATATGAGTGGCGATGTTCACTGGCAGAGGTTGGCAGAGTACACGCTGTAGGCCTGACACACCCGCTTGAAGACAACTAACTGCTATTCAATCTATAACAGTGAAAAAAGTTTTTTGGCTTTAAATGCACGCTATTGTGACACCGGATTTGAGTTGCAATGTGCACTGGCAGAGATTGGTAGAGTACACGCTGTTGGCCTGACACACAGACGCTTGCAGACAACTAACTGCTATTCAATCTATTACAGTGAAAAAAAAGTTTTGGGGTTTTTAAATGCACGCTATTGTGACACCAGATATGAGTGGCACTGTGCACTGGCAGAGGTTGGCAGAGTACACGCTGTAGGCCTGACACACAGAAGCTTGCAGACAACTGACTGCTATTCAATCTATTACAGTGAAAAGAAATTTTTGTTTTTAAATGCAAGCTATTGTGACACCAGATATAAGTGGTGGCACTGGGCAAGTGGGCACAGTATCCACTGTGAGCCTGACACAGAAGCTGGCAGGCAGGCAACTGCAATTAGATTACACAGGAAAAAAAAGCAGACTGATGTTCTAGCCCTAAAAAGGGCTTTTTGAGGTGCTGTCCTTTACAGCAGAGATCAGATGAGTCCTTCAGGACTGTAGTGGACACTGAATACACTAGCATAGGTATACATTTCCCTATCAAATGAGCAGCAGCTACACTTTCCCTCCTCTATCTAAGAATGCAGCTTCAGAATGAATCTAAAATGGATGCTGTACAGGAGGTGGGAGGGTCTGGAAGGGAGGGTCTGCTGCTGATTGGCTGGAATGTGTCTAGTGACTGAGGCACAGGGTCAAAGTTTAGTCAATGATGACGAATAGGGGGCGGATCGAACCGTGCATGTCTATTCGCCAGCAAACAGTTCGGTACATCACTACTCATGGGCCCACGAATTGAGCAATCAAACACCAGCCTGAATCATTATTTGCTATTATTTATTTATTATTATAATCTGTCATAAACTCCCATGGCCTTTTGGATAGGTTTGAAGGCCAGCCTCTTGCCCGCAAACTATGGTCCCAGAGCCCCTGAAAGGAGCTTGGGATGGTAGCAATTGCAATGGAATGGAATGGAAGTGTGTAAATGTTCATAATGCTGCTATGCAAATTAGGACAATCAAATACACCGTTATATGCATATATGGTTGCTTATTATTATTGTTTGAAAATGTTATTTGTATTATGTAGTTCATGTATTAATTATAATTGCTCATACTCAACTGTATTATATTTGTATTTTAAGTGTTTGTCACTACATGCTTAAAGACTTGTCCCCAAAAGGATTTGTTCAGGGTTCCCATTGCTGATAATGGCAAGGAAACAGACTTAGCAGAGGTATTCGGTCACAGTACAGGCGGTCCACCACATAATGCCTGTAGGGACTATGCATCTCCTACACCCATGTAGGGGAATTTTCATAAGGTTCAGGAGTCTTGGTTCACCTCTAACCTATGAAATATTACTTTCTACCCCATTAGGACTCTTTTGTTTTATTGGGTCCTGATGATCCCATACATGTATTATTTTTGTATTATTAACTGTTTATTTTGTATAGTAAAGAAAGGATTGACTTGAGACAGTTCTCTTTTTTCCATGTTTTTTTTCATAGACTGTAGCATTTTAATATTTATGATTTTATTGACTTTCAAAAGAGGAACAGTACACTCAGAAACATTGCATATATGTCAATACACTCTTTAATAGGTAAACATGAATGATAAGCGGTATCTGATAATAAGACATTCAAGCTACATTGCAAAAGACAAAAATGATTGGGGCACACTCAAAATATGCGTTCTGCAGCAATGGTGCTGCCATAGTGACCAATATTCATACATATTACAGCTTAAGTTACGGCGCACACATAAAATATCACCTATAAATGTTATCAAGCTACTTAAAATCACCTATCTAAGAAAGCAAATATGGGGATTAAGTTCCACTATATGGCCTTATTGTGTTAAGTCCACCACTACTTCACAGTACCCCAATATTAGTGGGTCCTACACTAATTCAAATTGTGGAAGACAAATTAAATAGTGCTAAATAAGCATGTGGCCATATGGTGAAACTAAATCCCCATGTTAGTTTTCTTAGATAGGCGATTTTAAGTAGCCTGCTAAGATTTCTAGGTGTATTTTTATGTGTGCGCTGTAACTTAATCTGTAATATTTATGGATAAATTGACCATGAACAAATACATACACATAGGCATGTAATATTGGAGTGCTCTCATTACCAAATCCTGGCTTCCCATTTAACTATATGTCTTGATCCCAAGGTATACACATCCAATATACTGCAGTCACCTAGGTTGTCTCTAGGAGAAGTGAAGAGTAGAAAAGAGAAAATTAATGGGGGAAGGTGAGGGAAGAAGATGGAGGGGAGACCTTAACGTTTGTGTTTTGTATTGATGTCAACTATGTCCACGAGGACTGTATTTTATCTAACTTGGCCAAATTGCCCAGAAGTCTGTGAGTCATTTCTTTGCTTAATCAATTTAAGATGTAACTTCAATAATAGAGGGAGGAATTGTATGCAGGTTATTTTTCACTTGTTTAGAGGGCATAAATCCTGCTCTGGAGAGGCAATACTACCAGCAGCATTTTGATTGGGATTTGACTGAGTTTTTAATTTGATTAAAATGTTTAATACATGGGGTACTAATAGAGGCCCATTAACATACATTGTTACAGGCCCCCAGGGTTTCATTTTTATTTATTTTTTGGTAGGGACATGACTGCCTTCATGATTTTCTCATCTGTGATAGAGAAACCCAATAGTGCTCTCTGATCAGGGAGTAGTTGGGACAAAATATGTCAGAAGTAGAAGTCAGAAGTAGAAGTGATGGCTGGTTATGTAATGTGCGAGTCTTGAACTAGATTGTATAAGGAACTAGAGTAGGATGCTAGTTCATTGACCAGTTTTTGTGGGTTTACACATTTTTGGCCATTTGTGTCTAGAAGGTAAAGAGTTTTCGTAAGCTGTAACTTGTTTTTCAATTTCTGCCCTGGGATTTTCCTGGCTTTTTGCCTTGCTTATAATATATTTAGCCTAGCTTACTCGTAGTATGTTCCATTGTTTGCAACTCCATGATTGCATTTCCTGTCTCACTTTGTAAATATTAGAACTGGTGTGCACAGATTGATTAATTTTTTTTAAGATGCAGGAGTCGAGAAAGTAAGGTGTTTATTTGTTTAACGTACTGTCTCTTTCTCTGGCCCACGTTGGAAAAGCAGGATAAGCAGGTCGTGGATCAAAGCCTTATGGGTTAACCATAGCTTGGGATCCAATACACAGTTAAAGTACCCACAGACAGTGGTGCGTCCTGATCTAAACATATCTAATTTATTAAAGCAGTTTTCTATTAATTGAGTCTGGATTTGGTTAGAGCTGTAGATATTCATAATAGTAAAATTAAAATTGTTTAGGTTGCCCACAGTGGCCAGAATCAGAGTGTTTAGATTGCAATGAAAAGACACAATCTGTGTCAACTCTAATAGACACCCATTTGGATTAGGTTTTGGGAAATGTGTGGTAAACAGTGTGGTATTGTGGAAAGAAAAATTGTTGGAAAATGTCGGAATGCTAATCATTATTTGTGTCATGTATTGAGGGCCCTAACATTACGTGAGAGAATATTGATGACATGTTTCATTGCGGAATTGATGAGTCTTGATGAGCCAGTGGCCTGCTGTTGTCTTTCTGAAGTACAGAGACTAAAAGTACAGAGACTAAGTCTCTGTACTACAGAGACTAAAAGATAAAAATCCATACTGTGCATCATCGTGAGCAGTAGGATCCACTAGAGAGGCGAGGGTCTCGAGAAAAGGGCTGGGAGAACAGGTGGGTAAAGAAGGGAAAACAAGAAGCACTCTTATGAACATCAATATATACAATACTGCAAACTGTAAGCAATCCACTTCTAGATCCATAGTGACTTCTATGGAGGTTTAGGTAACTTCACTACATGTTGTGAGACTGCACCAGAAAATACCATTACCCCATTACCAAAACCATTAACATTATAAACATATACAACTAAGCAAACATCTCAGTGTAGGCGTGAGGAATAAAGGAGCATCAGTTAATAACTGGCAACATATATAGAGTATCATGGGTGGGGGGAGAGTTTTCTGTTTCTTTGGGGGTGTTTTTATGTTTTTTTTTTTATTTGTTTGTGGGTTTTTTTTTCCCATTTGTTTTACCTCCCAAGAAATATAAGCATTGTTAGTGGTTGAGGTATCTGGCCACCTCCAGTAATGCCTCTTTAGCGTGTTAGAAGTGGATGCACACGGCAACATCTCTGGGTACACTATACACTGAGTTTATGATGTAGATCGTCTTTGATAAATTTTAAGTTTTCCACCAGGGACTGGGGCATGGCCTGAATCTTGCATTGTTAGAAATGTTAGTCATCTGATAGACCTGCGAGGATCTTAGATTCTGAGGTTGTATTGGTTGACAGGTAGAGTGCGTTAGAATAGATGCCAACTTGGGCGTGCATCCAAAAAATTTGCAGTACATCTCCTGGCCTTTCAGCAGCTCCAAGTTGCAGTTTGCCTTGCTTGGTGCTGCTGAAGTGAGTGTTCCCAGGTTAAGTACTGTAGTGATACTGTTAACAAGCGGTAAAGGCCTGCAAGAGTGTATAACTGTGTAGCTAATCTTTAATGCAGCCGCTCGCATCAGTTGCCAGGACACACACCCAACCCTCTCTTTTTACTATACTTGGGCCCTGTCAAAATGTTAATTTTGCCCAAATACATTCAGACTGAACTGAATTTTATCAGTTTGTGCATTCGTTTGCAGACAAAATGTGTAAAATGTGTAAAATTCCCCTCTTGCTCCTACCTGCTATGCTGCTAGTAGGGACATGTCTACTAAAGAGCGAGCACCCAGTGGCTGCTCTGTGTCATAAAAAATTAATAGCGACTAGGAAGTTATTGCGGCTAGTCTCTAATCCAATAAACGGGGACCTGTCATAGGTCTCCCATGCCCACATGGTGGGGACACCTAATAAATAAATAAAGCGGTAAAGACATTGTGTCAACCCCCCAGCACCTACCTGTGCCCTGCAGTAGGGACTATTAAAATAACTAAGGGGAACTTAGTGTTCCCCTTCAGCCCACACCCATGGCCAGTGGGTTGGGGCTATTAATTAAAAAGAACCGGGGACATAATGTCCCCCAGCCCAGACCCACAGTCGACAAGTAAGGGCTCTATAAAAAAAAAAAGGAAGTGGACATATCACCCCCCAGTCCCCACCCACTGGTGGTGGATGAGGGCTCTAAATAATAAAGGGGGTGCACCTATTGTCCACCCATCGGCAGTGGGTGGGAGTTCTAAAACTAATACGGAGGAACATAGTGTCCCCCAAACCCTACCCATTGGTGGTTGGTGGGAGGTCTAAATAATGAAAGAGGGAATGTGGACCTATTGTCACCCCTTTTTTTTTTTCCCTATCTTCTTTTTCTCTGCTCCCCCCAAAAAATCCATAAAGTCACATTGAAGTATTAAAATAAAAAATAACCCACTTGCAAAACAAAAATAACCACATAAAAAAAAAAAACGCAATTAAAAAAAAATCATCTTCACCACGCTACGACAGATTGAGCTTGCAGGGTGGGGAAAGCCTTATAAATGGTTTACCATGACATGCAATTTGATTCAGAGCACACTGACTGGTTTGCTTAACCCCTTAAGGACACATGACATGTGTGACATGTCATGATTCCCTTTTATTCCAGACGTTTGGTCCTTAAGGGGTTAAGTCAACTAATCAGAGTGCTCTAACAGGTAAACCTTAGGGCTGGCATCTTCTATTTTTAAACATTACAAGAAGGGAGCCACGAGTTGGAATATGCATTCCTCCATTCATCTTTCAGAAGAATGGACAAATTACAGAAAAGTCAGTCTGAAAATTAATAACCAAGACTACTTTATACTATTCATATCAGATATAACTGAATAACTTGCATCAACTGTAAACAAGTCTGTCTTCAGTTTTCCACAGTTTTCTCTTTTCATGATCCTTTAAAGAAACACTTGTGAATATTTTTATTTTTATTTTATTTTTAGACCATTATTCAGCTTTAGCATTAGATACAAATTTAGTGATGACATTTAAGGGAATACATATGCCTTGTTTCCTAACCTTTGGAGTAATATGTGGAGTGACTTTGATTTTACAAATCTTGGATGTGCTATGACCTTTCTCTGACTAACTAAATTGAGAAGGAGAGACAGCTTAGAGCTTAACTCTCTTCCTCCTGAAGTTAACATCTAGAACAATAGCATAAGAACCATCAGTTAATGTTTTTGAAAATAATTTGTTGTATGTAATGTTTTGTATGTAATGTATGTAATGTATTTACTATGCTAAACCAATTTAATCTGCTGTCATTTACCAATGTTAAATCATTTAATCATACTAACCACATTGTGGATTTCTAAGCAGAAAAAAGTGCAATAGTCTGCTTGAAGATATGCACAATAAATGCAGATCTATGTATTCAGAGGTAAGGACTTAAACCATACATCAGATTTTTGATAATTAAACCAGAGTTGATATATGGCTATTACAACTATGGTGATCTTTCATATATATTTTTTGTACTGTAAAATATATATTGAGTGTGTTTCTTTTTTTAATATCTTCACATATTATTTGTTTTTACTTTCTATTTGATTTTATGTGAAATTTTGAATTTATCTGATAGTAAAATAAAGTTGCTACTTTGAATCTTGTCTGGAAAATTAATTATTGATACACTCAGAATTGCTGCACACTTTTACATTCTATGAAATATGTATGATATTGTGGTTATTTGATTGAATATTGCATGTCCAACTTCTCTCATTTAACTCATTGTAACATAAGCATGCACGGTATCTATGGTAGATCTAGCTATCATTTTGAAATCCTTTTTTTACAATATTAAGGCAAAGTTTGACAGTACAATAAATCATTGCAACTGTTAGACATGTAGATTTGATTTCTTTTTACAAAGTGCAATTTAGCCTGATCAAGTGATCATATGAATTTCGGAACTTTGAGCCAAAATGAGAAATGCGCAATAGATGTGCATGCTCGTATGATTCGTGATTTGGAACCCGCAACACCAAAGAAAGATTGATGGGGAAAAAAGATGGTGGAAGGCTAAGGGACGGAATCTTATTGTTCATTTTTAGTCAAAGATCAAGTGAAAAAGACCAATACAGCCAAAAAAGCAGTAAATCTCTCTCACTCTCTCTCTCTCTCTCTCTCTCTCTAGATAAGGTTGGGTTTAAAAACACAGTAGGTAGGGTAGCGATGGGTATAGTAATCAGGCGACAATGTGGGGAAGTAGCAAAACTGGAAGTTGAGAGTGGAGTGTGGCACTTTAAGAGAGAGCAAGAGACAGGTTTATTAAACAGAGGAAACTCTGGGAGGCCATAAGATTTTCTGAAGAGATGAGCTTTGAGGGATTTCTTTGAGTGTGCTTTCATTGTGGAAGATCGTTTTGACATTGGCAAATGGGAAATCCAAAATGTTTGTTTATTTTTGGTCCTTCAAATAAACTGCTTGGTTTCTTTATTCTCTGTACTTGCATTTGACCTTGCTTTGAGCAACATGGTGCAAAGTTAGCTGCACAGAGTTAACAGGTTATTTAATTAGATTTTTGGGTATTGCAGTGGGCGAGTGGAGGAAGTGCTATTGTCAGGTTTAGCAGTAAAAAAAAAAACAAAGTTGTAGTACTTGCAACGGTAGACAAAAAATAATAAAGATATAAAGCCCATGGCAAACATATCTGACAGGGGTAAGGCAAAGGCAATGTCAAACAGTCCAAAGCAGTCAAATATCCAGGCAGCAAAGGTTCAGAAGCAAAGGGGCAAGCCAAAAGTCGGATAATCCAGGAGAGCAGAAATCACACAGGTGGTTTTGCAAGGAAATAGCACAGAACAACTGAGCAATGAGAGCTCAGCTGTTCACAGTTTAAAGAGGGAGATAAACTAAAGACACACCTATTCTGGCATGCCTCCATAACACCTTAATGGTTCATGGGGCTGTCAGTCATCAGAGTTGCTATGGGAGCTAAACATGATTTTAATTGATTCCAAACACGCCCACAGAGCTGTTCTGCAGCATGGAATGATTGTGCACATCTCCAAAGTGTCTATTGTTGCCTGGGATGTGATGCGATCAGAGTTCAGAGGGTGCGTCCTGCCCCTAGCATTCGCGCATGCACGTGTTCAGGCAGCCATGACTCAGAGGTACAGCTGGAGCAGCGAGGGAAAGATGCTAAATCTTGACAGTTATTAGAAAAAGAGACACTGAATGAACAGTGGGTGTGATAGGATGAAAACCACAAGAGGACAGTGTCACAGAGACCAGGGGATTGACGAGTTTGAAGAAGGAGGACATGATCAACAGTCTCAAAGGCAGCAGAGAGGTCTAGAATAGACATGTGCAATTCGTTTCAGTCCGAATATGAATTTGGACGAATTTCAGCAATTCGGACATTCGGGTACTTCCGAATGTCCGAATTGCTGAAGTGCCGAATTGCCGAGGTCCTGAAGTTCCGAAATGACCGAATTTCCGAAGTGTCGAAGTGCCAAAGTGCCAAAGTGCCAAAGTGCCAAAGTGCCAAAGTGCCAAAGTGCCGAAGTGCTGAAGTGCTGAAGTGCCGAAGTTCCCGAAGTTCCGATGTGTCAAAGTGCCGAAGTTCCAAAGCACAGTATTGCCTAAGTACTAATATACTTACCCAGTGAAAGAAGAAGAATGTTACATGTATACAAACATGGCCAGGATTCAGCTGTAAGAATTTGCAACACTTACAACAATCAAGTAACACACATTCATATAAAATGTAAGTTACCTGGCCTGTCAATGTAATGACAGGAATGAATAAGGAGATAACTCCTGAATTCCCACGGTGTTAGGGAGCTATCTACTAAAAGGCTGAAAGACATAAATTGGTCTTTCAGACAAATTTACTAATACTAAGTAAAGATTACTTAGTATTAGTAAATTATGCACCTACTCACTATACCGTGAGTAGGGGCATGTCTATTAAACAGTGAGCAGCCTGTGGCTAAATTATAATAAGGGGGACCTAATGTCCTCCCCCCTGGCCCCCACCCCTGAGCGGTGGGTGGGGGCCCTAAATACTAATAAGGGGGGGACCTAATGTCCTCCCACCTGGCCCCCACCCCTGGGCAGCGGGTGGGGGCCCTAAATTGGAATAAGGGGGGGCCTAATGTCCTCCCCCCTGGCCCCTACCCCTGAGCGGCGGGTGGGGGTCCTAAATACCAATAGAGGGGGGACCTATTGTCCTCACCCCGGCCCCCACTGTTGAGCGGCGGGTGGGGGCCCTAAAAAAAAATTTTAAACCCCCCTCCCATGTGACATGGGGTACCCAAAACCCTAGTCACCCCCTCCATCCCAAAAAAAAAAATAACCCCCTACCTACCCCCCTCACCCTAAAAATAATGAGGGGGGACCTTTAACTAAGTACCTGTAAAAAAAAAAAAACTTACCATTCAATGTTTTCTTTCTTCTAAAATCTTCTTTTTTCAGCCCCCGAAAAAGGGCAAATAAAAATCCCTAATAACCGACGCACTTAAAAAAAAAAATGAGAGCAAAAAGAAAAATAATCCTTCTTCACCCGCTGAGGGCTCCGTGCATACTGAGCTCTGCAGGGTGGGGGAAGGCTTATAAAGCCTTGCCCCACCCTGCAATTAGGCTCAGAGCACTCTGATTGGTGGGTTTAAGCCATCCAATCAGAGTGCTCTGACAGGTAAATGAAGACACTGACAGGTAAGTCTCTACATTTACCTGTCACAGCACTCTGATTGGTTGGTTTGAAATCCACCAGAGTGCTCTGTGTCATTTTACACAGCGTGGGGAAGTTCTTTGGAATTTTCCCACGCTGTGTAATTTGACTCATAACTCTCTGATTGGTGGATTAAGTAACCAATCAGAGAGTTCTGAGTCAAATTACACAGCGTGGAAAAATTCCAAAGAACTTTCCCACGCTGTGTAAAATGACACAGAGCCACAGACTGCTCACTGTTTACTAGACATGCCCCTACTCGCAGTATAGCGAGTAGCAGCAAAATTTACTAATACTAAGTCATTTTTACTTAGTATTAGTAAATTTGGCTGAAAGACCAATTTAGGTCTTTCAGTATTTTGGTAGAAAACTCCCTAATACCGTGGGAATTAGGGAGTTATCTACCAAGCGGCTGCAATAGAAGTCCCGAAGTGCCGAAGTCCTGAAATTCCGAAATGCCAAAGTTACAAAATTCTGAAGTTCCGAAGTTGCTGAATTTCCGAAGTGTCGACGTGCCGAATTTCCGAAGTGTCGACGTGCCGAATTTCCGAAGTGTCGACGTGCCGAATTTCCGAAGTGTCGATGTGCCAAATTTCTGAAGTGTCGACGTGCTGAAGTGCCGAAGTGTCGACGTGCGGAAGTGCCGAAGTTCCGAAATTGCCGAAGTTCCGAAGTGTTGAATTGCTGAAGTCCCGAATTGCGAAAATCCCGAATTTCGGAATGCCGAACCGAACCGAAAATTTTCCCCATGCATATGCCTAGTCTAGAATAATTAGTATAGCTGTGATTAGGTATTTAGTTACTTTAATCATTAGTTACTTTAATCAACTCCTCTGCTCTCCCTGCAAATTGATGGCATGTTTCAGCCCAATACTTGCAAGTTCACTGCAAATTCAAAATCTTTGATTCTGGCTTAACCTTTACACCTCATATCCACTTTTTCATTCAATCCTGTCAATTTAACCTTAAGAACATGTGTCTCTTTCTTACACAAGATGTTACTAAGAAGTAGTTCATGCTCTTGTAATTTCTTCCATTGACTTTTGTAATTATCACAATTGGTTTCTCCAGAAACCATATTGCCTCTCTACACTCCAAAATGAATGTTGTTACCAGCTTTATTTTTCTGTCATAGCACTCTCACACCTCACCACTTGTCAATTGTTTTCATGGCTACCTTTACTTTATAGGGGTTAATTCAGAACACTAACTCTTACCTAAAAATCTCTGAACAACTCTACCCAAAGTTACATTTCTGCACTAATTCATACCCCCACCCCCCTCCTTCTTAGCCACTCTGCTCTGCCAGTGGCCTTCTCCTGTCGGCTGCTTGTATTTGTACTGCTAACTCACACTTACAGGACTTCTTGTAGGCAGCTTCATTCTTATGGAACAGCTTGCCCCCCCCCCCATGTCTTCATAATTATGAAACCTTTCACCCGGCTTCTTGGTTCTCCCTGCTGCCCTGCCTATTGTGTTTTTAAACCCCAACTACTTTACATAGTAAGCTCATTTGAGCAGGGTCCTCATCAATTTATAATCCTTGTTAACATTTGTAATAGTTTGTATCAGTTGTTAAATTCTTCCTTTATAATATTGTAAAGTGTTACAGAATAAGTTGCTATATACATGCTGGCAATAATAATGATAGTAATAATAATAATAGTAATGATAATTATAATAATAATATTAATAATGTGCAACTTTACTGTTGGCTGAACATATATGAATCATTGTGTGTTTACTCATTTTTGATCAAAGGTAGGTTCTCGAAAGGTTTTTATTATTATGCAATATATAGAGCACAATCATATTCAGTAGTGCTGTTCTAACAAAGTTTTCAGAATCTCCCAAACTTAATTTATGGCAAAGTTCAAATTTTGCTGTCTCTCTCTTTCTCCCTATTAAACGTTCCCTCCCACCTTCCAGGTGAAGTTTGCTAGCAGCTCATAATAATGCAGAGCTATTCCTCCTGCCTTTGATGTGGTGTGTTCCTGAAGATTCTTTGAAGTTCAGTAAAATGTATGAATAGATGGACCAATGTTGGCCCATTTCTCAGGAGTATGACGTCAGATATTTGCGCAGGAGAAATAGATCTTACGTAACCTACTAAGAGCACTCTTTAATGTAGTGACCTGGAGCATATTGTCATGCATGACTTTAACAACATGGGATTAAGTGATTGCTAAGAGTGCAATTGCTTCAAACACCGTATATCAGCCTTGGAGAGTGCTCCTTTGCGCATACATTTTCACATATATTTATCTGAAATTGTGGCAAAACAGTTTCATGGCCAGAGGAAAAGATACTGAGTTAATTTGTGACACACAACCATACCCCATGGCAGCAAAACATTTAAAGTGCTTTACTCTTTAGGACACTAAGGAGAAGAGGCTGTGGAGTAAATCTCTCCAATAAACAGCCAATATATTAACCATTTTGGCAAAAGAAGCATTTTCATCTCCTACAACATGTAAGAGCATACTAGGAAGAATATTTTATGAGGATTGAAACACTGGGATGAAACACATATTTTTAAGTCCATAGCTTGCTACAGAAAGAGTGTACATTGTAGTAAGCCTGTCTTGATAGTTTGATATCGACCTTGGACTGTATTTAACTTTCTGTATTTCTGGCATTTGGATCCAGCTTATTTCTAACTTTGAACATTTCTGGAATCCTGACCCAGCTTGTTTATTCATTTATCTGTATTTCTCTATGGCTGTGAGTTTGCTACCCACAGAGCGAGCATCCCACAGATCACAAGATAGACGATAAAAGAGGAAAAGCACTGTGGATTAATAGAAATGACATTGTTATAACTGTGTAACATAGAAACGGATTGTAAAAAGACCCCAAAATAGGATACTCTGTCAGAATATTTATATCGGCAGACATTTTGTGCTAAGATAGAAATTAAAAGTGTCTACTGACAGTCACATTTAAAACCAAGCTGACTCCATTTTGGATCTTCAGGCTAACAAAGACATAATTTCTTCTTGCTTTCAGTAACTCTAGCCATCAGCCTGTGCTAAGGAATGCTTTATATAAACAAAGCAATGCAGTCTCAGCAAGGATGGGGGATGGATTACTAAGTCCAGAAACAAATATATACATTATATATACACTTGTATATATCTAACCACTATACACCTATTTTACTATTATATTGATTACATATAATTAGTATTATGTTAATAATATAGACCATTCATGGATAAATATTCATGAAGAAATATCATATTATTTATTAAATGTTGAAGGACTAGAAAAATAATCCTACACATACAGCTTCACAAAAAGACCAGACATACGAAAACAGACAGAAGAAAGCCAGATACTAGTAATAGATAAGACTTAGTAATTAATTTTACTTTCTAAAACTTACAAGGTCCCATTGTAAGAAATAGGGTAAAATTAAGGTTAGACGTGTCAGAAAATAGAAATACGACAGATATTGCCGCCACAATGTCTGAGACAAGACTAGGAAAAACCAAAGAAATCCTTTAAACTGACAGCAAATTTGAGTTATGCCGTCATAAAATAGATAAAGAAATTACGTCAGAATCGTCATCAAAATAAGTTAACCCTTTTCGGGACACGAAAGTTTGGTGATGACAGGGCGCCATCTATTGACCAAAAACTAGATAATATTAGATAAGATGGACACACCTACAGTTTCCTATTTGTCAGGTCAGATGATGACGCACAGAGAGTTTGGCCCTTTAAAAAGTAGGAACAAAGGGAAGAGAGGACATTCAGATTCAGATTCAGATTCGGACATTCAGAGAGATCCAGGACAGATATTCAGGACACTCTGGGACTAACACTCAGCTCTCAAACTCTCTTGGACACAACTCAAGAAACACTTCCTAGACACTTAGAATTTTACTATTATTTTCTAACCAATATCACTTTCTCTATCACATGCACACCTCCTTACAAACATTAACAACACTTCCATTCATTCCTGGGACTATCTAATCATCTGATGAGAACATCTACATAACTGTTAATTATGCTGGTTTTATTTCATTAATTTAAATTAATTAAACATTTACTAATAGCATGATATATGACTGGATAAATCACGGTCAGATTTCAATATTTAGAAATCTTAGTTAACTAAAGAATATATAGTTATAAACATTCCATTCTGCAGGTGGAATCAAGATAATTATATATATTGATGTGATATTTATCACGTGTTAGCATATCGCTGTTTTTATCCAGATGTATTGATTTGCTCTGAAATAAGATAGTGTATATTATGTAGAGTTAAATTTGACTTTTGTAAAAATCTGGTAGATTGTTTCTTATTGGCCAGTTCCATGGAATGGTTAATGATATGAACGTTATTTTAATAAAAAAAAATAGTAATAGAATAGGATATTATAGACCTAGGAGGATTTAGGCAGCATTGAAAGAGTTAATCAAGTGATCTAACTGTGAGCCAAGATTTTATGGCTTTTCGCTGCGCTGTGCACTGTGAGGAATTATGTGTCCTGTGAAGTTTGGCTTTCTGTGTCCTGTGGGATTGTTTACATATCGTAAATTTGTAAGTCTTGACAGTTGATGCTGTAGCCATTGAATTTGTTTAAAACCATTGCCATTTTTTGTATTCCTATGTTGTACTAAATATTCACTGATTATTATCACGCATGTTACATATTATTATTATTTTATTATAATGTCACAATAAATTATATTTTTATAATAGAATCTGTGATTTATTGTAGGGAGTAAAATCCTCATAATGATCGTTCTCTAGGATCTAAGAGAATTAAATAGTGGGTAATTCTCGAGATATAAAATTTTGATATAATAAAAAGTATTAAATTAATTTTTGATAATTTTTATGAAAATATTATTTTTATATTTATCACCCACAAATATCCCCTAAACACTAAATGTAATTACTTCAAAAACAATATGGACAGCCTAACAATTTGAAAATGTGATGCTGAAGTATTGCCCATTGTGGTGCAAGATGGCATAACACATATTAATCAAGAAAAAAAATTTGTTTTTAGACATATTACTACCATGAAAAATATGGTGGCCCAAAGCAGGATTGGATGTTATAAGAAAATCACTATATACAAAAAAAAATCCCTCCTACTTAAGAGGATTTATAAATGTAGAAGACAATTATGCATTGATTACATATATATTCCCAAACGTAACAACACTAGATGTAAATCTAACCATTCTCAGTATAATGAGGATTTTAATATTAATACATTTATAATTTGTAATTCCACATATGTTATTTATTTTTTGGAATGCCCTTATGGGAAACAATATGTGAAGAAAACAAAAAACTAGAATTTCTGAACACATAAGAGCTATTAAAAATAATGGATGGACAATGGATTTTTTTTTGTTACACTTTGTGTACTGTTTCGCTGGAACATATAGCTGGCAAATGACAGTGGGATAAAATTTGTACTGGTGGTTTTGATGAGTACAGTGGAGGTATTGAAGTAATTATATTAAGTACAACTATGATTCATGCCTGTCTATATGCACAATCTTTGTGAGTATCCTAAATTGGGGGTCTTTTTACAATTTTTTTTTATTCAAAGTTACAATAAATGCTACAAAAAGATAGTATGACTGTAAAAGAAAGGCCACATCAGCTTACACATGAGAACTACTGGAAGAGGACCAAAGATGGTATCTTGTATAACACATATATCACTCGTTAAACAATTGGGATACAGCTGTTAGACAGTACATTATGTCAACATAAATAATTACACTTTTACTGGTAGTACTCACTATAATGTGAAGTTAATGTTGCCTTAAGTTAAAGGTGTCTCCCATAATGGTATTGGGGGTTAACACATCCTCTCACTATGTATGGATCTCTTTGCTGAAACAGGATGTCACAGTAACCAAAATCAGGAATCCAAGCAAGGGTTGATAATAGCTTGATTTGACAATAGGTACAAATAAAATGATACCCAAAAGATTGATAAATTAGGTCAAGATTTAAAAAAAAACAACTTTAAAATAACATAAGATATAAAATTGGTCCGACGCGTTTCGTCCAATCCATATGGACTTCCTCAGTCACCAACAATGTAATCACAGTAAACAGTGAAACAATAATCAAAGCCAAGTCCCAACTGGGAAAAAAAAACAATCTAACTTCCTCCCCCCAAGTCTATATATAGGTCTAATTAGTTAGTCCAATTGTATAATATTGTGTAGTAGATGTAGATCACATGATCTGCATAGCATTTAATAGTTCAGGCAATATTATATTTGTTTGTTATTCACAAAACATGGCCATAACGATACAAAATATCTCATAAAGTATCCAAATGTAATGCATGTAATGTAATGTAATTTTTTCAACATATTACAGAAATAGCAAACAGTACCCAGTGATAGACAAGCAAGATTCCACCTTCACCTTCACAGTGCATCACATTCTTGCATTCCTAGCAGAGATTAGAATACATGTATAAATCCTTATGTAGTAATATGCAGCTTTTTCAAATGCTTGACTTCTCCGTCAATTAATAAAGGACAAGGACATATTTTACCATTACAGATGCTTGAATTATATTATTTTCAATATAAGGGATTCAACTCCTATTCCCTGTTTTTGATGTTTAATCTTAAAATTCCAGTGTTTACTGGAAGACATGCAAAAAAATATATAATAGCTTGCTAGGAAAACGTGACTCAATGAATGTATAAGAAAAAAACAAAAACATTTGTTCTTTTTGGTTTTAAATTGCCCATCTGTTTAATTAACGGCAAGAAACTGCATAAAATACATTTCTACAGCACATTGACCTTCTTAATGTGTTTAATTTAGCATGGATGACCAGTACCAAGTACAAAGCTCATTGCAACCCAACCTGTAGGGGAAAGTAGATTGGATTACAGTCTAAATACAGAATACTAAAAAGGTCATGGAAAATGTCATTGACAGACTGGAGTTTAAGACTAAATCAGTCATTAAAAGATTCTGATATCTTAATTCAAGTGACACAATCCCTAAAGTCAAAGGACATGACAACACGTTAAATCAGCTGCAGTGAGATTAAGCATATCCAACTCAATGTAGATCAAACTTGCACTGATCAGCTACAAAATTAAAACCAGTAACAGGTGAAGTGAATAACATTGATTATATTGTTGCCATGGCACCTGTCAAAGGGTGGGCTATATTAGCCAGAAAGTAAACAGACAGTTCTTGAATTGCATATGTTGGAAGCAGAAAAAATTGGCAAGCAAAACGATCTGAATAACTTTGACAAGGGCCAAATAGTGATGACTAAATGAATGGGTCAGAGCATTTCCACAATGGCAAGTCTTGTGGGGTGTTCCTGGTATGCAGTGGTGTTTACCTACCAAAAGTGGTGCAAGAAAGTGCAACTGGTGAAGTGTCATCAGAGTCATGGGTGTCCAGGTCTCATTAAAGCACATGGGGAGTGAAGGCTAGCCTGTCTGGTCGGATCACACTAAAAAGCTACTGTAGTTTAAATTGGTGAAAGATGTAATGTTGGCCATGATAGAAAGGTGTCAGAACACACAGTGTATTGCAGTTGGTGCATAGCCGCAGGCCGGTCAGAGTGCCCATGATGATGTCGGTCCACCGCCAAAAAATGACAGACATCAGAAAAGGACCATGGAGCAATGGAAGAAGTTCTGAAGAATCACTTTTTCTTTAAAAAAATAAATAAATAAATAAAAAGGCTGTCCTTGTCAGCCGAAACATTGTCATGTTGTGTTTATTCCAATAACATGTTTGCAAATATCTGAAAAAATGCCTGGACTCTCCCTGCATTTGTAAATACAAGGTATCCCATTCCTGAGCCTGGAGTAACAGTATATTATTTGGATAAATTATCTCAAAAAAAGGTGTGCAGTCCCTGTTGGAAACATATTTGGCTACTTGTTAATTTGGCAGATGTTAAGCACACACTATTTGTAGTGACAAGTACTTTAAAAAGTAGTGGCTGGCTGATAATAAGTAGAGACAGGTATGAAGATGCTACAGTCTATATGAGAATTGGAACTTTACTTTTTTTTTCCTCTTATAGAGGTAATTAATCTAACTAATGTATAGAATACCATTCCCCATTGCTATTTCTATGTTCTATTCCGGTGTTTCACTGAGAGTTTTGCATGCCAGCATAACTGATAACATACAGATATTAGTAAATGCAGTGTTCTTAGTATCTTAATGACAGCCTCTAATACATTGAGGGTATTTTGTTTGTTTTTAGCAAAAAGTGCAACACATATAGTGGCTGTGAAAAATATACTACTTTGCTGACAAGAAAGTGTTATGCTGGGGGATAGTGATGTACCGAACTGTCCGCCGGCGAACAGTTCCTGGCGAAATTAGCGTGTTCGCGTTCGCCGCGGCGGGCGGACACATGCGCAGTTCGATCCGCCCCCTATTCGTCATCATTGGGCAAACTTTGACCCTGTGCCTCTCGGTCAGCAGACACATTCCAGCCAATCAGCAGCACTCCCTCCCTTCCACACCCTCCAACCTCCCTCCCAGCATCCATTTTCGATTCATTCGGAAGATGCATGCTTAGTGAGAGGAGGGAAAGTTTAGCTGCTGATGATTAGATAGGGAAATTGATAGCTAGGCTAGGGTATTCAGTGTCCACTACAATCCTGAAGGACTCATCTGATCTCTGCTGTAAGGACAGCACCCCAAAAAGCCCTTTTTAGGGCTATAACATCAGGTTGCTTTTTTTTTTCCTGTGTAATGTAATTGCAGGTGCCTGCCTGCCAGCTTCTGTGTGAGGTTCACATTGGATACTGTGCCTACTTGCCCAGTGCCACCACTCATATCTGTTTTAACAATAGGTTAAGCTTTACATTTAAAATAAATATTTTTTTTCACTGTAATAGAAGAGCAGTTGCCTGCCTGCCAGCTTCTGTGTGAGGTTCACATTGGATACTGTGCCCACTTGCCCAGTGCCACCACTCATATCTGTTTTAACAATTGGTTAAGCTTTAGATTTAAAATAAATAAAAAAAATTCACTGTAATAGAAGAGCAGTTGCCCGCCTGCCAGCTTCTGTGTCAGGTTGGATGCCTTGCCCATTTGCACAGTCAGTGCCACCACTCATATCTGTTTTAACAATTGGTTAAGCTTTACATTTAAAATAAATATTTTTTTTTCACTGTAATAGAAGAGCAGTTAGTTGTCTGCAAGCGTCTGGGTGTCAGGCCTACTTCAGCGTGTGCTCTGCAGACCTGTGCCAGCGTGCTTTGACAGTTGGCACTCATATCTGGTGTCTCTTTAGCGTGCTTTTACAAAGAAAAAAGGTTTCTAGTGTAAGCTAATAGCAGACAGTCAGTGTCCTTCAAGCGGCTCTGTCAGGCCTTCCTTCAGCGTGTGCCCTGCACAACCCTGCCAGCGTACTTTGACAGTTGCCACTCATATATGGTGTCTCTATAGCGTGCTTTTAAAACCAAAATTTTGTTTCCACTGTAATAGAAGAGCAGTTGCCTGCCTGCCAGCTTCTGTGTGAGGTTCACATTGGATACTGTGCCCACTTGCCCAGTGCCACCACTCATATCTGTTTTAACAATAGCTTAAGCTTTAGATTTTAAAGAAATCATTTTTTTTCACTGTAATAGAAGATCAGTTAGTTGTCTGCAAGCGTCTGGGTGTCAGGCCTACTTCAGCGTGTGCTCTGCAGACCTGTGTCAGCGTGCTTTGACAGTTGCCACTCATATCTTGTGTCTCTATAGCGTGCTTTTACAACCAAAATTTTGTTTCAACTGTAATAGAAGAGCAGTTGCCTGCCTGCCAGCTTCTGTGTGAGGTTCACATTGGATACTGTGCCTACTTGCCCAGTGCCACCACTCATATCTGTTTTAACAATAGCTTAAGCTTTAGATTTTAAAGAAATCATTTTTTTTCACTGTAATAGAAGAGCAGTTAGTTGTCTGCAAGCGTCTGGGTGTCAGGCCTACTTCAGCGTGTGCTCTGCAGACCTGTGCCAGCGTGCTTTGACAGTTGCCACTCATATCTGGTGTCTCTTTAGTGTGCTTTTACAAAGAAAAAAGGTTTCCAGTGTAAGCTAATAGCAGACAGTCAGTGTCCTTCAAGCGGCTCTGTCAGGCCTTCCTTCAGCGTGTGCCCTGCACAACCCTGCCAGCGTACTTTGACAGTTGCCATTCATATCTAGTGTCTCTATAGCGTGCTTTTACAACCAAAATTTTGTTTCCACTATAATAGAAGAGCAGTTGCCTGCCTGCCAGCTTCTGTGTGAGGTTCACATTGGATACTGTGCCCACTTGCCCAGTGCCACCACTCATATCTGTTTTAACAATAGCTTAAGCTTTAGATTTTAAAGAAATCATTTTTTTTTCACTGTAATAGAAGATCAGTTAGTTGTCTGCAAGCGTCTGGGTGTCAGGCCTACTTCAGCGTGTGCTCTGCAGACCTGTGCCAGCGTGCTTTGACAGTTGCCAATCATATCTGGTGTCTCTTTAGCGTGCTTTTACAAAGAAAAAAGGTTTCCAGTGTAAGCTAATAGCAGACAGTCAGTGTCCTTCAAGCGGCTCTGTCAGGCCTTCCTTCAGCGTGTGCCCTGCACAACCCTGCCAGCGTACTTTGACAGTTGCCACTCATATCTGGTGTCTCTATAGCGTGCTTTTACAACCAAAATTTTGTTTCCACTGTAATAGAAGAGCAGTTGCCTGCCAGCTTCTGTGTGAGGTTCACATTGGATACTGTGCCTACTTGCCCAGTGCCACCACTCATATCTGTTTTAACAATTGGTTAAGCTTTACATTTAAAATAAATATTTTTTTTCACTGTAATAGAAGAGCAGTTAGTTGTCTGCAAGCGTCTGGGTGTCAGGCCTACTTCAGCGTGTGCTCTGCAGACCTGTGCCAGCGTGCTTTGACAGTTGCCACTCATATCTTGTGTCTCTATAGCGTGCTTTTACAACCAAAATTTTGTTTCCACTGTAATAGAAGAGCAGTTGCCTGCCTGCCAGCTTCTGTGTCAGGTTGGATGCCTTGCCCATTTGCACAGTCAGTGCCACCACTCATATCTGTTTTAACAATTGGTTAAGCTTTAGATTTTAAATAAATAATTTTTTTCACTGTAATAGAAGAGCAGTTGCCTGCCTGCCAGCTTCTGTGTGAGGTTCACATTGGATACTGTGCCCACTAGCCCAGTGCCACCACTCATATCTGTTTTAACAATAGGTTAAGCTTTAGATTTAAAATAAATATTTTTTTTTCACTGTAATAGAAGAGCAGTTGCCTGCCTGCCAGCTTCTGTGTCAGGTTGGATGCCTTGCCCATTTGCACAGTCAGTGCCACCACTCATATCTGTTTTAACAATAGCTTAAGCTTTACATTTTAAAGAAATATTTTTTTTTCACTGTAATAGAAGATCAGTTAGTTGTCTGCAAGCATCTGGGTGTCAGGCCTACTTCAGCGTGTGCTCTGCAGACCTGTGCCAGCGTGCTTTGACAGTTGCCAATCATATCTGGTGTCTCTTTAGCGTGCTTTTACAAAGAAAAAAGGTTTCCAGTGTAAGCTAATAGCAGACAGTCAGTGTCCTTCAAGCGGCTCTGTCAGGCCTTCCTTCAGCGTGTGCCCTGCACAACCCTGCCAGCGTACTTTGACAGTTGCCACTCATATCTGGTGTCTCTATAGCGTGCTTTTACAACCAAAATGTTGTTTCCACTGTAATAGAAGAGCAGTTGCCTGCCTGCCAGCTTCTGTGTGAGGTTCACATTGGATACTGTGCCGACTTGCCCAGTGCCACCACTCATATCTGTTTTAACAATTGGTTAAGCTTTACATTTAAAATAAATATTTTTTTTTCACTGTAATAGAAGAGCAGTTGCCTGCCTGCCAGCTTCTGTGTGAGGTTCACATTGGATACAGTGCCTACTTGCCCAGTGCCACCACTCATATCTGTTTTAACAATTGGTTAAGCTTTACATTTAAAATAAATATTTTTTTTCACTGTAATAGAAGAGCAGTTAGTTGTCTGCAAGCGTCTGGGTGTCAGGCCTACTTCAGCGTGTGCTCTGCAGACCTGTGCCAGCGTGCTTTGACAGTTGCCACTCATATCTTGTGTCTCTATAGCGTGCTTTTACAACCAAAATTTTGTTTCCACTGTAATAGAAGAGCAGTTGCCTGCCTGCCAGCTTCTGTGTGAGGTTCACATTGGATACTGTGCCTACTTGCCCAGTGCCACCACTCATATCTGTTTTTATCAATTGGTTAAGCTTTACATTTAAAATAAATATTTTTTTTTTCACTGTAATAGAAGAGCAGTTGCCTGCCTGCCAGCTTCTGTGTGAGGTTCACATTGGATACTGTGCCTACTTGCCCAGTGCCACCACTCATATCTGTTTTAACAATTGGTTAAGCTTTACATTTAAAATAAATATTTTTTTTTCACTGTAATAGAAGAGCAGTTGCCTGCCTGCCAGCTTCTGTGTGAGGTGCACATTGGATACTGTGCCTACTTGCCCAGTGCCACCACTCATATCTGTTTTAACAATTGGTTAAGCTTTACATTTAAAATAAATAATTTGTTTTCACTGTAATAGAAGAGCAGTTGCCTGCCTGCCAGCTTCTGTGTCAGGTTGGATGCCTTGCCCATTTGCACAGTCAGTGCCACCACTCATATCTGTTTTAACAATAGCTTAAGCTTTAGATTTTAAAGAAATCATTTTTTTTCACTGTAATAGAAGATCAGTTAGTTGTCTACAAGCGTCTGGGTGTCAGGCCTACTTCAGCGTGTGCTCTGTAGACCAGCGTGCTTTGACAGTTGCCAATCATATTTGGTGTCTCTATAGCGTGCTTTTAAAACCAAAATTTGTTTTTCACTGTTATAGATTGAATAGCAGTTACTTGTCTTCAAGCGGCTCTGTCAGTCCTTCCTTCAGCGTGTGCTCTGCAGAACTGTTCCAGTGCACATTGCCAATCATATCTGGTCTCACAGTAGCTTGCACGCATAGTACCACTAATCCCCAAAAAAATGACAGGCAGAGGCAGGCCACCCCGCAGGGGCCGTCGTGGTCGTGGTGCTGTGATTCCCTTTTGCCCTAGAATAATGCCCAGTTTTCAGAAGCCACGTACCCTGAACTTGAAAAGTTCTGAGGACTTAGTTGACTGTCTAACACAGGACACCCAATCTTGTACAGCCTCCGCTCGGAACCTTAACGCACCATCCTCCTCCAGCTTAGCTTCAGGCACCTCTCAAGATACCACTCACCCGCCTGCCGCCACCACCAAAACTAGCACCACAGCCGCTTTACTTGGTATGTCAGAGGAGTTATTCACACACCCGTTTGAAGAAATGAGTGATGCGCAACCATTATTGCTAGAGGATGTAGATAACAGGGATATGTCTCAGGCAGGCAGCATTAAACACATGGAGGTACGGTGTGATGATGATGATGTTGTACCCGCTGCTGCTTCCTTTTCTGAGTTGTCAGATACAAGCGAAGCGGTTGATGATGACGATGCGTCCATGGATGTCACGTGGGTGCCCGCTCGGCAAGAAGAAGAACAGGGCGAAAGTTCAGATGGGGAGACAAGAGGAGGAGGAGACGAGTTGGAAGCAGGGGGGGATCGTCGCAAGGAGCTAGTGGCACAGTCAGACAGCATGCATCGGCACCCGGGGTCAGCCCGACAGCACGCCAATCAACGCATGCTGTGTCCACCACCAGAATGCCGTCATTGCAGAGCTCAGCAGTGTGGCATTTTTTTGTGTGTCTGCCTCTGACAACAGCGATGCCATTTGCAACCTGTGCCAAAGGAAACTGAGTCGTGGGAGGTCCAACACCCACCTAGGTACAACTGCTTTGCGTAGGCACATGATCTCACATCACAAACGCCTATGGGATCAACACATGAGTACAAGCAGCACGCCTACTCTAAGCCGCCATCCTCCTCCTGGTCCAGCATCTTCAGCCACGTTAACCACTGCTGTCCTTCTTGCCCCCTCTCAACCATCCGCCACTCCGTCTCCCGCCTTGAGCAGTTCCCGCTCATCTGCCCACAGTCATGTGTCTGTCAAGGACATGTTTGAGCGTAAGAAGCCAATGTCACCAAGTCACCCCCTTGCCCAGCGTCTGACAGCTGGCTTGTCCAAACTATTAGCCCGCCAGCTTTTACCATACAATCTGGTTGAGTCTGAGGCGTTCAAAAAATTTGTAGCTATTGGGACACCGCAGTGGAAGGTACCCGGCCGGAATTTCTTTTCACAAAAGGCAATCCCCAACTTGTACTC
Source organism: Pelobates fuscus (assembly GCF_036172605.1). Classification (NCBI taxonomy): domain Eukaryota; kingdom Metazoa; phylum Chordata; class Amphibia; order Anura; family Pelobatidae; genus Pelobates; species Pelobates fuscus. Next base: position 279,579,232 of record NC_086319.1, on the reverse strand, counting down.
GATTGTGCAAAAGGAAGTCATGGCATGTCTGGCACACAGTGTTGGGGCAAGGGTCCATCTGACCACTGATACCTGGTCTGCAAAGCATGGTCAGGGCAGGTATATCACCTACACTGCGCATTGGGTAAACCTGCTGACGGCTGACAAGCAAGGAATGCGTGGCATTGCAGAGGAGTTGGTGACACCGCCACGAATTGCAGGCAGTCCTGCTGCCACCTCCTCTACTCCTCCTACTCCATCCTCTTCCATAACCTCCTCGGCTGAGTCCTCTTGTGCCGCTGCTTCTTGCTCCACAACAACGGCACCCCCCCAGCTCCCCAGGTACTATTCCACATCCCGGATCCGGCAGTGTCACGCCGTCTTGGGTTTGACTTGCTTGAAAGCAGAGAGTCACACCGGACAAGCACTCCTGTCCGCCCTGAACGCACAGGTGGAAAAGTGGCTGACTCCGCAGCAACTGGATATCGGCAAAGTGGTGTGTGACAACGGAAAAAATTTGATAGCGGCATTGAAGTTGGGCAAGTTGACACATGTGCCGTGCATGGCACATGTGTGTAATCTGATCGTACAACGCTTTGTGCATAAGTACACAGGCTTACAGGACGTCCTGAAGCAGGCCAGGAAGGTGTGTGGCCATTTCAGGCGTTCCTACACGGCCATGGCTCACTTTGCCGATATCCAGCGGCGAAACAACATGCCAGTGAGGCGCTTGATTTGCGACAGCCCTACACGTTGGAATTCAACACTCCTAATGTTCGACCGCCTGCTCCAACAAGAAAAAGCTGTTAATGAATATTTGTATGACCGGGGTGCTAGGACAGCCTCTGGGGAGCTGGGAATTTTCTCTAACTGTTTGCGTGTGTCTGTAATTGTGTATATGTTTCTGTAACAGTGTATGTAATTCACAAACAGAGGATACCGCACTCCCACTAAGGAATCCAGGTAAATGATCACAAATAAAGCAATATTGATACCGCACTCAGTGGCATATTCTATTACAAAAAAGTAATCAATATGTAGTAATGCAAAGTTAATTTATTGTATAATTATCAAGAAAATCTAAATATTTTTTTTAAAAAAGGACTACTATTGACAAAATATACAGAATGGTGCCCACTCCAATAATTAATCTAATATACAACAGCTTATAGAAACAAATTCATATTATGTACAAAGTCTCCTATATACACCCCTCAATTATAAGTTGATAGTTAGTGATGATATAGTAGTTTGTATACAGTCCGTTGGATCCACCAATAATTAAAAGGCTTTAGATGAATTGATAGACAATTAATAGTCTGACCAGACAAAGATGTGTTCTTATATATATATAAAAAAAAAACGAAAAATTTAAAAAAGGGAAAAAATTAAAAAAATAAAAATAAGAGAAGGAGGAGAAAATGAACAAATTAAAAAAATTAAAAAAAAACTATAGAAAAGACTGAAAAAGTAAAAAAAAAGTTTGTTTTAAACAGCTTTGTGAGTGAGAGACTGGTCACGATAAATCACAGTGGCTGTAAATATAGGGTGCAGATCAGAGTCCAATCACATGTTGGTAGGTATAGTACAGACCGGTGAGAATCCTGTAGTCTTAAATTCAGAATTGCCTGGGCTGCGCGCTCGGGACTCAGATGTCCCTTCTGAGGCCCTGGTTGCAGAGATTTGTTTATATCCAATAATGGCTGCGGCCATTAATACTTGCAGCGTGGCCCGCCCGCAAACGTGACCACCTGATGATGTGGTGACGCCCCATCGGGCGCTCCAGCGTCACACGTGGTGATGTCATTAAAATAAACTTTATTAGTCTAAAACACAACAAACAGTTGGATACAATTCTGTGTAGTTCTATTTGCATATTACACATAGTTAAACTATTTACAATGAATATATACACATCTATGTTTTGGTATGATCACAGCAATTAAGAAGGGATTTACAAGTAAATTTTACAGTTAGTGAACGAAATGAGAATAGGGGATTATTTGTCTGTTGAGGAATTAAAATGTATTAAAGAATATTTTGAATGAAGGCATAACTATGAGGTATAGCGGACAATTGGCAGTACCGAAACATATATATCTTCTTCTAGCATATGACCTATTTCACATCAAATAAATTAGGTTGAGGCACCCAGGATTGCTGTAGAAAGGAAGGTTTATTGTAACAAAAACTGAAATGTTTTGGCCTACACAGAGACCTTTATCAAGATATAACAGTGTGTGTGACTGTAACTGTGACTGTAACTGTGTATGTGTCACTGTAACTTTGTGTGTGTCTGTCTGTAACTTTGGGTGTGTGTTTGTTCCTGTTACTGTGTGTGTGTGTGTGTGTGTGTGTGTGTGTGTGCTTGAAACTGTGTGTGGCTATGTGTGTGTGTGAGACTGTGTGTGTGTGTGTTTCCTTGTAACAGTGACTGTGTCTATATTGGTTTGCCTAAACCGTAACTCACTTACCTAGAAAAACACCTTTGAGTAAAATATGGAAAATCACCTACAACTTGTATTAACACTTTTTAAAGGATGCTGCTATTTCTGTTATTTAAAAAAATATATATATAACTGTTGACATCACAACACATTGCACATTACTCACACAGCATACATCTCACATTAGGAGGAGAAACAGAAACATTGTCTCTCCTTATCTGTCTTTCCTCCATGCCAACATCGAGCTGCTAAGCGCATGGAGTTAGTCATATTTCTAAACCTAATTTTTAAAGTTGTGTGAACTGATAATGTCCCTCTAAAATGAAAAAAATGTCATCTTTTATATAATATATACCATATTACATTATAATATATTATATAATGATTTATTCCAGCACATATATCAGTAAAATATTGTTCTTTTTTTTTTTTATTTTTTTTAGCCTTTTATTAGAATATCATACCATTGGAGACACTACAACTATGTGCATGCATTTGTTATTTGCCAGTAAGTTAACAAATGAAAGAAGCATGAGAATAAAATGTAGGTGCTGCGTAGATGAATCAATAAAATGTAAAATCATTTTATAAAATGCAGTACATTCCATACAAAATCAGAATTAAAGATTAAAGATTACAAAAACACAAAATAATACGTGAAATAATGGGGATTCGGTTATAATATATAGTCTTAGAATACCTAAAACAAACCTATCATTCTGATTTACCTTAAGACATAATGCTTCAATAGGAAAGATACCTTTAATTATAATAATCAATGATGTATCTCATCGCTTAATGAGAAACTAGATGGGTAGAACTATAAGAAAAGCAGAAGTGGTCCTTAATTTGCATAATTTACAAATGACTGCAACTTACACCTCACAAATCAAATCACAGGATAATGTCTTAAAGAGATAATGGTATTCCATGCAAGCATGCTCCCAGGATGTCTTCTGATCTAGATCATGGATCAGACTGGACTACTTCCTGAATATCTTCCTCAATTAAAATATGATCTATTCAAAACTGATGTTGCAGCACCAGAAGTGGAAAATCCATATGAAAAAAAAGTAGCAGTTTTAAATCAATGCTGCTTCTTTAGGTGGGCTTAGAGTCACAGACAGTGGGCTCTAGTGTACATTTAGTGTAAATGGCTGTGTAGTATTTGTGTGCTTTTGAATTTTTGAGCCAGAATCATTCAGGGTGTGGGGATGTTTTGCTTTAACGAGACCCAAAGGTAATGTAAAGGGTGTTTATAGTCAGAGCATTGCACCTACCGCTTTTATGCCGCTCATCATCATATGCATTGCAATAATGCTGCCACATAATTTTCAATGTGGGAACATCATGTGATGCTAAATTATTCTATACATGTAAAACTAATCATGTGTATGTTAATATTTTTCAGATGAATACCTGTTTCCTGTGCTACATTGTCTCAATGTAATGAGAAGAGAGAGGGATTGTGGAGGATTCATTAAGAAGGGCCCACCTTTACCCAGTACATGTGAAGTGCAGGTGGTCCTGGGTGTCCTGGTGACACCAACCCTTGATGATTCACATGCTTCATAGAAAATGCATTCAAATTTGCACTAACAAATCAATTAAAAGAAAAAAAAAATAATAAAGATACGCAGTTTTGATATTCTTGCATGTGCTAGAAGGCCAAAAGATGTTCAGCTCCCTGCAGGGACATCTGCCCAGAGTATGAATTTGCTTTAAACTATCAGTCAATCTTTACTCCTCCATTGTTTTCAAAGGGAATGCTGAGCCTATCTGATAAAATTCTGATCTGCGAATATCATCATAACCCATGCGAGGAGTATAACTTGCTATGGTTCTTGGAGTGTCTTTAAACATAGAGTAAAGCTCTCTCTAAAGACGTCAATATAACCATGCAGTCAGAGTACACCTTCTCTGTTTATCTAGGGCATGCTTCTTTACCTTTCCTAGTAGGCACCTTGGGCCTGCGGCAAACAAAGTGTATTTCTGCTCAGTGAGGTCTGTTTGAAATATTAGCACTGGTGTTGCTAAAAGGACCATTGCAATATAACCTGCAGAAAGAGGACAATTCTTTCATTGTCATAAAGTAAGCTGTTTATTTTGTGCGCTTGGTAAGGCTTAATAAAAGTTTCCTAGTAGACCACAATGTCTGTAACTGTCATGTCAGGCAGAGGTCAAGAGAGGTAGTCAAGGATCAAAGAAACAGGCACAGGCAGGGGTCAAGACAGACAGCTATCACAGAAAAGTCCATTAACAATCGGGGAGTCAGTTTAGTAGCAAACAAGAAGAGAAGAGCAGGTCACACAGCAAAGTCATACATCATACAAAGGATAAGGCAGCAATAATAAAAAGACAGCTTACTATCTGCGTTAGAAAGATGCCTTAGACTAGAGGATGCCTGAATCAGGGAAAAAGCTTTCTGCACTCTTCTCACCTTCAGATTAATAATCATATTATTTGGAAAGTTTAGATGCTGAAATCCCATGGAGGTTTATGCAAAAATGGTGACGAGAGAATTGTAAAATTTAGGTAAGAACAATTTGCTTTATAATTTTGACTAATTGTTGAAATCATCAGGCTTTAGATCATCAACCCTGAGTTCTGCCCCTGCTGGGAAGTTTCTTGGCCAATCAGAAGCCTCCCATTCTGCACTTCTACACTGTATTGAAATACATTCATGCCCACTTACATTCTTTCATGTCCTATCAAAATCCATGGACTGGTACTTTATTTCAAATGGAAATATACAGAATGCATGGACTCCCTAACTCTATAGTTTCAGATGAAAGTACACACTCTACCTCACTTTTCACCAAGAACCAAGGAACCTGAAAGACCTAAGGATCAAACCCTCCTGTATCACTGATGTATTGGTATAATGATTCAGTGCTACCAGTTATGCTTGTTGTTTGACACTATTCCTGTTGTTTAGAAGTGTATTATGCAGCTACAAGAACAGTTCAAACAAACATTATATATTGTACATAATATCTAGACATAGCAGTAATAGACCTTCAATTTCATACCAGGTTGGTCAAAAGATTTGGCTTTCCACCAGCCACCAGAAGATATCACATCTATCTGCAAAGGCATTTGAAATGTATGTCTTGATATATTAGTGCACAGAAAAACCAGTCTAAGCAAGAAAAAGATTTACTCTTGCATTTCTTTTAAAAGATCAGTGAGATTTATTACTCGGACTCGCAATATCGGAAAGTAACGTATATGTACAGCTCCAGCAGAAAAATGTTCTTGGTGTAGAGCTTTTAATGTAGCAATGATATTAGATATGCAAAACCAGCCCTATATTCATCCATGGAAAACTGAGAATCCAACATCACTACTTTAATTACATTAAGATTTCACCTGCTTTATCTATTAGTCTATTTGAAGACTTAAAGGGAGCTGGTAAACGTTGTGACAGGACTGGAACCAGCTGCTAAGTTCTTTCCATGAGAACAACGGGAGATATTAGCGACTGAATTGTTAGTCGCAGCTGCTGGTTACTCACTGTATCTACTCATCAAATTAACAGATGTTAAATAGTCACTATTTTCCAAAAGTAGCCACAGGTATTAACGTTTTAGGAAGAGGAAAGAGGTAAGAAATAGTGACAGACATGAAGTTACGCCAGCCCTATAACTGGCTATGGCAGCATAGAATTTTTGGTGTTAATATAACCAAGTCAATGCACACTTTACTTAGTTTATCTAATACATACAATTCCCCATGCTATCTTTTATGTTTCACTGAGAGTTTTCTACACTTTTTCCAGCATCAAACAGATATCCTAGCTGCAGGGTATCAACTGATCTGCCTGCTCCTTCTCTATTGCAGGTATTGAACCTCTGTCTGCTCCTGACACATTATAAAGAGGCATTGGCTACTTAAGCTAAAGTGATAGCTCTTCAGACAAAGATCTTAAGACTCTATTGCAGGTTCCTACTGCCGGAAAGAGCAACTGTCATTACTGCTGCCACTAGGATACCTGAAAGGGCCAGGTTTAATTCTCTTTTCTAAAAGGAAGTTGTTAAAAGGAATTATTTTAAACTAGGACTAGTCTTTCAAAACTACATTCAACACATGGTGATAAATGTAAAACAGCACATACAACATAACACCATGGGGAAACATGAGGAAGACAATGCAGTGCAACAATATTTAACTTGGAGTCAAAGGAACTAAGGCAATACAAACCTAGAGCATTCTGCCTGCATTGACTCTGGCATGCAAATAAACGAAAATATGCAAATGGTTTAACTTGAGGAAATTTACATTTTATTGCAACAAAGTTGTCTTCAACCAAGAAATGGTGATGCACCAAAAGAAATCCATGTAGCAGTTAGGTTACATTGTTCAGGCTGCCTTGGTCTATACTGGTCAGCAGAGTTTGTCTATGTTCACACAGGGTACATAGTCTTAAGACAAATGTCTAGCTCCTAAGTACTTCACATTACATATAATTTATTATATTTCTTGGACTCTAAAGGTTGATGAGCAGGGCTCGAGTCCTGCAGGAATTCTTGGGAACGGCATTTCTGCACTTTTTCCACAGCAGGAACATCTGCAGGACCTACCAGGGCCAGTCCTGGGTGGGTGAAAGGGGTGCACTGCACCCAGGTTCCAGGAGGTGTAAGGCACCGTGCGGATCAGGCTGATGGCATGTCACAGGGAGCCCAGCAGGTGGTCAGTCAGCCACCTTAGGGCACCCCTGGAGCAGCGCTAATTTAGAAATGCAGAGTAGGATCATGTTTGTCCCAGAGGCAGGTGTCTACTCTGCAACAATACACTGGACCGGGCTGGGGAGAGGACAGAGTCAGGCGGTGGTGAGGGAGCGCTGTCTGAGCTGATGATCTTCCTGCTCCCTCACGTCCCCTCTGTGGTGATGCATCACTAAACAGCGCAAGGGAGGAGAGAGGAGAGCATCGAAGACATTAGACCCCAGGAAGAGGACTCAGATGACTCCTAAAGGTAGGAGAAAAAAGCAATACAATTAATTTGTGAGTGTGCAAGACTATGTAAGTGTGGATGTGTCTGAAAGTAAGTGTGTGTGTCTGTCAGTGTGACTGTCAGTATGTGTGTGTCTGTCTGTCAGTAAGTTTGTGTGTGTGTGTGTGTGTGTCAGTGTGACTGTCAGTGTGTGTGTGTGTCTGTCAGTAAGTGTGTGTGTCTGTCAGTGTGTGTGTGTGTGTGTGTGTCAAGGGTGTCTATCAGTAAGTGTGTGTGTCTGTCAGTGTGATTGTCAGTCAGTCTGTCTGTCTGTCAGTAAGTGTGTGTGTGTGTCTATCAGTGTGTGCCAATAAGTGTGTCTATCAGTAAGTGTGTGTGTATGTCAGTGTGACTGCCAGTGTTTATGTGTCTGTCAGACACATATACTCACACACACACACTTACTGACAGACACACAAGCACTGACAGACACATGCGCTGACACACACGCAAATACTGACAGACACACATTGAATGACAGACACACTTATTGATAGACACACACACACACTTACTATCAATAGTTGTGTATGTCAGTGTTTGTGTGTGTGTCAGCGAGTGTGTGTGCCAGTGTGTGAGTGTGTGTGTGTCAGTAAGTGTGTGTCTGTCACTGTGTGTGTGTCTGTCAGTGAGTGTGTGTCTGTGTCTGTCAGTAAGTCTGTCTGTCAGTGTGTGCCTGTCTGTCATTAAGTGTGTCTGTCAGTGTCTGTGTGTGTGTCTGTCAGTAAGTTTTGTATGTGTCTAAACTTGAAGCACAGTATATAGGAGGCATGGGAAATCAATAAGATGAATAATCATGACAGCTCAGTTTGTTACCAGTCGCCCCAGTAAAGTATTAGGAGCAAAAGCAGCGCCTCTTTATAAGGAAAGCTGTTTCTGCAAACATAAAGTGCAAGAACTTTTTTTTCTCTTTTTCTGTTTTTATTTTTCCCTCTTCTTCTACGTATGACGTTCTAAACACACAATAGTGCATTAGTCATCCTGGGTACAGTAGTCTTTTCAGAATGCATTTTTAAAGAGCTTCACAGCGCAAAGCAAATCACTATTTTTTTTACACATTTTTTTTAAATAACTTGTTTCTTGGCTACCACCCCCTCCCCTGGTTTATTAGTGATTGTATCCTTTGGTTTGTATTGGCCTTAAGGTAGTTTGCAAAAGAATGATGATATGATTTATACTTTGTGTGTACAGTACAAGAAATGGCTTATTGCCACATATTCCCCCCAGTATGATACTGGGATTAATAATGGAATAATGCGTTCTGACCTAATGTGCTAGAATGAATTACAGTTGATGCTACATATTTAAAACCAGTACAATGTCCCCTTCGTGAACCTAAAATGTTTGTATATCGTTAAGTGTAAATTCACAGCACACTATTTATTTTTTGCCAATCTGTATTTTATTGAGGCATATTAGATGGGATACAGAATCGAGAGGGGGAACTGTACATTTAGAATACAGTATAGGGTTCAATAACAATGGTATCTAACATTTCCTTAGTATTTATACCTCTTTTTTATATATTATGGTTTAATGTTGCTTTTGTAATCAGGTTTAGTCAATATGCAGTTTAAGTCGCTTAACAGTAACTAGTTGTAAGGGATTAAGTGCGCAAGCTTTGTATAAAATAAATGTACAGGTTCAATATTTCCCTGTTGTGTAAATTTAACTCAAATAGTAGCAACACGCTAACACAATAATCGATTAGCTGCTTGCAGAAGTGGTTATAACATGCTAGAAACAGAAACAGGCTAGTGTGGTTGCATTATTATTATTATTATTATTATTGCAATTTATATAGCGCCAACAGATTCCGTAGCGCTTTACAATATTATGAGAGGGGATTTAACTATAAATAGGACAATTACAAATAAACTTACAGGAAACAATAGGTTGAAGAGGACCCTGCTCTATCGAGCTTACATTCTATAGGAGGTGGGGTCTAAAACACATTAGGACAGGAATTTGCAATCAAATAAGGTGGACTGCCCTTTAGGAGAGGGCAAGAGACAGGTATGTGAGGTATTGGTTAGTCTTGGAGGCCATAAGCTTTCCTAAAGAGATGGGTTTTAAGGCACTTCTTAAAAGATGCAAGACTAGGGGAGAGTCTGATGGCGGTAGGCAGGCTATTCCATAGGAAGGGAGCCGCCCGCGAGAAGTCCTGCAAGCGTGAGTTGGCCGTACGAGTGCGGACAATGGACAGGAGGTGGTTACGGGCAGAGCGGAGAGACCGAGAAGGGACATACCTATGGATCTGTGAGGAGATATAAGAGGGGCTAGAGTTGTTCAGTGCTTTATAGGTGTGAGTTAGTACCTTGAATTGACTCCTATAGCATACAGGAAGCCAATGTAAGGACTGGCAGAGGGGTGAGGTGTGAGAGAAACGACTAGAAAGGAAAATCAGTCTAGCAGCAGCATTCATTATGGACTGTAGGGGTGCAGTACGGCTTTTGGGAAGACCAATCAGGAGAGGGTTACAGTAATCCATGCGGAAATTACTAGAGCATGGACAAGCTCCTTGGTAGTATCTGGTGCAAGAAAGGGGCGGATGCGGGCTATGTTTTTAAGATGGAATCTACAGGATTTGGCAACATGCTGGATGTGAGGCTCAAGGGTGAGACCAGAGTCAAGTATGACGCCAAGACATCGTGCTTGCAAGGATGGACTGATGTTGGTACCACAAACTTAAAGGGAGAGCGAAAGAGGAGGATCAGTATTAGGAGGAGGAAAGACAAGGAGCTCAGTTTTTGAGAGATTGAGTTTCAGAAAGCGGGAGGACATCCAGTCAGAGATGGAAGAAAGGCAAGCAGTGACACGTTGCAGGACAGCAGGGGAGAGGTCCGGGGAGGAGAGATATAGCTGGGTGTCATCAGCGTACAGGTGCATGGGCTAGTAATAGTGTACGTGTGATGTAAACAGACTGGTTATCCAAAATGTGCTAGATTCACGTATTAGAGCCACTGGGTATAATCCTAAGACTTTTTGTGAAGCTATGCGGGCTATTGACATCAGGCTGAAAAGTGCTAAACATTTGTGGCTGTGTGTAGGCAGGCTAGCTAAACATGAAGTCATGCAGGCAGTGGAAACGGTATACCACTGGGTACAGGCCCAGGCACAGCAAATTGCGGGACCTGTAGGGTCAAAAATTATAGGCTATGAACTGAACAAAGCTGAGCTAGTATGTCCTCAACAAAAAATGGGAGTCTCTTATCTGGCATGCCCTTCGCTCGGTGTCTTCAGTGAGGTACCAGAAGCTCTGGGTGAGGTTTCAGGTGCCCATTCATCCGATACCCAATAGCGGCAGGGGCGATACAATTGTAGGGGAGTCCCATCGCCTATCTGCCGCGGTGTGCCGTTTCATGGCTCCCTTCCCGCTCCGGATCTGCAGATGGGTAAATGCCATTGTTCTATCATCCCCGGTGTTCATGCGGATCAGGTCTGTGCCTTGCTGTGGTTGCATGGGTGGTTGTGGGGGACCGTGGTCATGGCGGGCGGCATTCCGCTTGCTTGGCTGTTGCAGAGAGACCGTGCCTCGGGGCATTGTCAGCTTGGGAGAGTGGGCAGTTTGACGGGTTGTTAGCTGCAGATAGCGGTCGTCGGGTACAACTGGAGAGCAACGGGTGCGGGGGACTATCCTCCAGCCCCAGGATGTTGTGGTAGCCGACACCTTCTGTCCACGGACTCGGTACCTGAGTGCGGCCCCGTCCCGACCCCTTAAGGGGCAGGTAGAGAATCGCGGTGACATCCGCCGCCTGCGGCGTGCGTTCTTCTCCCTGTGTTGTCGGTGTCTCGAGGCCAGGCCTCTGTTGGCTATCAGCCCGGGCGAGCGGTCACTGGTGCGATGAGGCGTTATGCGGAGTGTGCTACCCGGAGGGGCATCACCCGCTTCCCGCTCTGTACCCCGGCTGGGTTGGTCGGCAGTGACACGGGTCTGCAGTTTGTCCCAAAATGGCTGGAATAGAGCATCCAGCCTGGCTTCAAGAGTGTCTGGGAACAGCTCACATGCCTGTGCGGGAGTGTGCCGTGACTGTGGTATGTCCTCCGCCATTTTGTGAGGTCGGAGTGCCTCGTGTCGCCTGCTGTGTTCAGACCGCTGGGGTGGTGATTGATGCCACAGTCTGTTCCCCCAGCGGGGACCGGGATAACCCCCACCGGTCCAGAGGGGGGCAGGGGGTAGGAGACCTGTAGAGACGCTTGGTGTGTCTGGCGTCGGAGTGAGCGGCCGTCTCTCCCTGGCTCCAACTTTAGTAGGCCGCACTCGGCGTTTCGTTTTCCCGGCCCTGACAGGTTTCAGAGGGGTATCCTTCGGTTCCACGGAGCATTCCCAGCATGGGTAGCACAACCCGGTGAGTCTGCGGTCAGTGTAGCCATTGATTTTGACCCAAATTCGGCCCGTCAGGCGAGAGCTCGTGTTGCCCGCGTCTGTACTGCTTGGCGGTCAGGCTCCGCCCCCCCACAGCACACTATTTATAAGCATGCAGATGTAGATAATTGTGTAATTACATTCCAGATTTTTCTTGTATTTCCTTACAGCAGTGTGGCTTTAGTGAGCCTACTTTGGTTTAGCTTCCCCATGTGAATCAGATTGTTTCACAGACAGTACAATCATTCTAATCAATTAATTGGGCTGATGATATGCTTTACACATCCTATTCTTTTAATGGAGAATCTTCGTTGCTTACATTTGTTTTGGAGCTGCAAAGGGTGATGCAAAGAATGATGTAAAGAGGCAAACATTTTTGTTTGTTCTAAATGCATGTTTTAATGACATGTTATAATGTATTCAGAAACCATTTGTTATAGTATTTACTTTTTGTTTTCATAATAACAGTGTTAATATTTAATAAAAGTGTTAGTCATTTTGTTATAGTAATTTAAAGCATGCCGTGACTGTTATGCTTTTAATGATATAGCTGAGATGTATGTAGATCATGGTACATTCCTATCTCTCAAGGCTAGGCCTAGGTCAATGGTGACTAACACTCGAATGGCACATGTCTCTAGACTACATGTCCTTAACCCAGAAATGTATTTTACAAACACAAACAACAGCAGGATTTACCCACTTTTATCTAGGTCATGATGTTTTTTCCCAATTTTACTATTAGAATGAAAGGGTAATGTCTTTGCTATTTTGTTGGTCTTGCATGGTAAACGTTAAGAACACTTTTGTCCATGTCCCCTGACCTGCACTTTTGGGGCCAATAAATAAAATGACTCTTTGTTTTTATTAAATACATTTTCCAGAGAAGTGTGAAAACTGTGAGAAGCCACACCTCTGTATAAAATCCTTAGGCAGAATTCTATGCATCCAAATAGATATAAAAACTAGGTTACATTTTATGACATATGTCTAAAATGTCCACTTTTGGCATGTTTAATCTCTGCCTCTAGAACAGAAAATATCTATTCAAAGCCAACAAATTGGATGAATATCTGGATAGTTTTTTGATTTGTCCTGGCCTATCTTAATTTCATACTTCATTTCCTGGTTTTTGAGTCTTAATGTTACACTCTGGACAGGGGAATATCATCTATTGATCTGTTTGAATTGGTCACCTTTGTTTTGGCATCATTGCTCTTTTTATTTGTAACAAAGAAAAGCATTAAAAAAGTATACGCTAATATCTTGTGCACAACACACAATCTCTCTCCCTTACACAAGCAGATGTTTGGTTAAAAATATGTATTCCAAGATCTACGCAAGCTCCTAGACCTAAAAGAAGCAAGGCCACTGGAAGATCATGAGTTTGGGAAATGGACACAGGTGTTTCTTTCCACACAGTAATAACACTGCCTGTACTCTTGACCCACAACACATGGTATTCGCAAGCAATTCTAAGCCTTGGCATCTGCTCTAGAAATTATTCATAATATGAAATTTTAAATTGGGAGTAAATGTAAATGTTATGGTATGCATGTTAGCCAAAATTACAATAAAGACGGTCTAGTGAGTTTCTCCATTATAAATTTATGCAGCCCTCTTACAGCTTGGTTCTTTCTTCTGCAAAAGTTAATTACTTCAATACCCTCATGACCACACTCACCCAATTGACTATTGCACACTTTCAATCTCTTATTTGCCCTGTTGCTCCTTCTCCTCCTACCGACTTAACCGCCACAAACTTTGCAACTTACTTCACTCACAAGATCTCTACAATCAGGGAAGAGATCTCTTGTCTCTCTCCTTCCCCTTACAAAATGTCCCACAACCTCACCCCCTCTGCTGTTCTATGTTCATTCACACCTCTACAGCGGAAGAGGTTTCTGATCTTATGCAGTCATCCCGCCCCACCACCTGCTCCCTTTATTCTATTCCTTCACATCTCATTCGTACTCTGTCTCCTTCTCTTGCTTTGCCTCTCACTAAAATTCTCAATCTCTCCCTCTCTTCTGGCATATTTCCATTACCCTTCAAATGCAACTGTAACCCCGATTCTAAAAAAGCTCAACCTTGACTCTAACTTCCCATCCAACTACCGCCCTATTTTGCTACTGCCTTTTGCGTCCAAGATCCTTGAAAGACATGTGTTTGTGAGATTGACCAACTTCCTCGTGTCCAATTCAAACCCACTTCAGTCTGGTTTCTGTGATCAGCACCCTGTGGAAATGTCTCTGACCAAAGTATCAAACTATCTACTTGCTTCAAAATCTCATTGTCACTACTTGACCTTTCCGCTGCTTTTGATACTGTTGATCAAAAACAGCTTCTTCTCATCCTCCGTAATCTCAGTTTATGAGATATTGCTCTCTCCTGGTGCTCCTCTTACCTCACACAGTGCTCTTTTAGTGTCTCTTTCTATGGCTCTGCCTCTTCCTCCCAACCTCTCTCTGTTGGTGTCCCCCAAGGTACAGTTCTTGGTCCCCTACTGTTCTCGATTTATACAACCTCCCTTGGTAAACTCATCAGCTCCTTTGGCTTCCAATATCACTTCTATGCGGATGACACGCAAATCTATCAATCCTCCCCTTACCTCTTCCAGCCCCTCTTGACTAGTGTCTCTGACTGCCTTTCTGCTATTTCTAACTGGATAGCTGCCCACTTACTGAAGCTTAACTTGTCCAAAACAAAACTTCTGGTCTTTCCTCCCTTAAGTGTTGCTAACTTCGTTTCTGTCTCCCTCCTTGTTAATGGTTCTACCATCAGCTCCACCATGCGGGCTCGCTGCCTAGGTGTTCTCTTTGACTCCGATCTCTCCTTCACCCCTCATGTCCAGTCGATCACCAAATCCTGCCACTTCCATCTTAAAACATTGCGCGCATCCACCCCGACTTAACGCCAGATGTGGCTAAGGTGCTGGTCTATGCCACTGTCCTCTCTCGCCTTGACTACTTAAATCCACTTCTCAGTGGTCTTACATGTTTCCAACTGGCCCCACTGCAGTCTATAATGAATGCGATGGCGAGATTCATCTTTCTGTCCGCCCGCACCTCCCACGCCTCACCCCTCTAACAATGCCCCTCTGTCAGTCCCTGCATTGGCTTCCCGTAAGATATAGGGCTCAATATCAAATTCTGGTTCTTGCTTTCAAATCTCTACATAATGCTACTCCCACCTATCTATCATCCCTAATACACAAATATGTCTCGTCTAGGCCCCTACGCTCTGCCGAAGTCCTGCGTCTATTCTCTGTTCGTACTCCCAACTCTGATGCTCACCTTCAAGACTTCTCTAGGGCTGCATCGTTCCTGTGGAACTCCCTTCCCTTTTCCGTTAGATGTTCACCTAGTCTCCACTCCTTAAAAAAATCATTTAAAAAATCACCTTTTCATAAAAGCATATCAATTAAATTGTTAATGGCTCCAAAACCCCACACTAAGTCTTCATTGAATACTATTCTACCAATTTACTTCTCTAATACTACCTTTACCATTTTGTGTCACTTTACCCTACTCCCTCTAGCATTTAAGCTAATTGAGCAGGGCCCTCAACCCCTCTGTTTCTGTGCGTCAAACTCGTCTGGTTACAATTACATGTTTGTTAGTCCACCCATTGTAAAGTGTTACGAAATTTGTTGGCGCTATATAAATATAATAAATATAGTAAAAATAATAATAATAATCATTGTCTTTCAGCTGAATGCATACATTTATTTATATTTTGTCCACTCTAAATAAAGAGATATATATGATTGCTGGCGATGTATGGAATTTATATTTACTAATCTCTCTCTAATGTTGGTTTGAGAATCAATCCTTGAAGTCAATCCAGTCCATTGCTTGAAGTCACCCAGACCTTCTGCTGATTCCCTCACTGTAAGAATAATATTATCTACAGAACATTATTTTAAAGGATTAGAGATGTAGTAATTAAAATAATAATAAACCTTCCTGAACTGTAATTCAATATAGCAGTAATATGGTATCTATCCTGTGCTTTAGGTCAGATATTTATTTGCTGCAAAGCCAAACTGATGTACAGAGTGTAATCATTAATCTACACTGTTGTGTGTTTTTGAGATTTCCTGTGACCAATGTCTTTCTTTCTCACTGTGTTGTTCATTGGTAATAGCCACTTTAGGTTTATTAGGGCATCTGTTTTTTTCATGAGTCATAACATGTTTTTGCAACAGCTCAAATGTTTTGATGGATATAAATAGTAACTCAAACTCAGAACTAACAAACTTATATTTTAAAATGATTTATGTAAATAAATTTAATTCCTGAGGGTTAAGAAATATACATGTTAATTCTCAGGGGTTAAATACTGTGATCTGTTTTTGATCACTGTAGGCAGTGATCAAAGGGCAGGGAGAAAGTAACATTTTATTTGAGTAATGTAAATGTATCCTAAAGGGCAGGACTGCCATGATGGAAAATTTCCATCCAGTGTCCTTAAGGTTTTAATATAGGCAAGACAGAAAAGGTTGAGCAAGTCAACAAACTGTTTAAAGAGAAACTGTGACTTCCTTAATTTTAACACAACCTAGTAGCTAACTAAAATGTATCTTTTGGATTAGTTTTTTTTCATTTTCTGTAGATTATTTTATTTTCTTTTACATACTTTGCCAGGTGAATTAACTTTTCCAGTGTCATATACATGGCATATGCTCAAATATGACCGATTACCCGATGTCAGTGCTCCGCTTCCTCTGATGTACACGCGACTCAAGTGCATTAGGCCCGCCCTATAGGTAAGTATTGAATCAATGCTTTCCTATTGGATTTTCACTGATGTGGAATGTCCACATGCAGAGTGTGAGGACGTCCAGCATCAGTAAGGTGACCTAAAGTTTGGTAAAATCCCGCTAGTCAGCCACTAGAGACCCTCTTAACACTGCAATGTAAACATTGCAGTTTCTCTAAAACTGCAATATTTTACATTGCAGGTCTAAGGGCAAAGGGGACACTGTACCAAGACACTATAGACACCCAGACAACTTCTGTCTATTGAAGTGGTCTGGGTGCACTGCCCCTGTCAGTTTAACCTTGCAATGGCAATTATTGCAGTTATTTAGAAACTGCAATAATTACATTACAGGGTTAACTTCACCTCTAGTGTTTCTCTAAAACTGAAATGTTTGATATTGCAGGACTAAGAGCAAAAGGGACACTGTACCCAGACCACTTCAATGATCTGAAGAGATCTGGGTGCCTATAATGTCTCTTTAAAGGGACACTATAGACACCCAGACTATTTCAGCTCATTAAAGTGGTCTGGGTGCAGTGCCCCTGTCAGGTTATCATTGCAATGGTAATTATTGCAGTTATTGAGAAACTGCAATAATTACATTGAAGGGTTCACTTGCAGGCATTTCCAGGTCGTTAGGAAAATTTTGGTCACCTAACTGATGCTGGAGGTCCTCATGCAGCATCAGCTAAATCCACATATGAAAGCATTGATTAATAGCATTGACTATGAGGTTGTCCTAATGTGATCGAGGTACTGGCAACACATTCATATTAGGTCCCCGGAGGAGGAAGAGCCTGATCCAGCACTGAGGGACATCGGCATTGGATTCTGGTAAGTGACATTTTGTATTCCTAACGTATACTTTTCCTTTAGGGTAAAGGGGCGTTTAAGGTTTGAGATGGGTTAACATCAGAGTTTGTTTACACAGGGTGTTAAGTGTTTAAAGATTAAAAGCAGTCATGTAAGGGGTCTTTTAAATTATTTAGTTTAGAGCTAGTGTTTGGTTAATGTTAGTATTGTTGAACATTTGGTGTTTAGTGTTTAAAAGGAGTTAACTAAGAATTAAGGTAAATGTTTTTTTTTTTCAGGTTTAGGCTTTGAGTGCATAAATGTGGGGTTAAAGAAGCACTATAGGGTCAGGAACACAAACATGTATTCCTGACCCTATAGGGTTAGAACCACCATCTAGCCACCCTGGTCCCCTCATGCCTCCCTAAATATAGTAAAATCTGTTTCCTTTAGACCTGTCCACTGCCTGCTGACATCATCAGAAGTGGTAGCCTGATCCAATCACAATGCTTCCCCATAGGATTGGCTGAGAATGACAAAGAGGTAGATCAGGGGCAGAGCCAGCACAAATCAAACACAGCCCTGGCCAATCAGCATATCCTCATAGAGATGAATTGAATCAATTAATCTCTATGAGGAAAGTTCAGTATCTACATGCAGTGGGTGTAGACACTGAATGTTTGTATGCATTTTAGACAGCCATGACCCAGTAAGGATCTCTAACAGCCATCTGAGGAGTGGCCAGTGACGTTATCACTAGGCTGTAATGTAAACACTGCATTTTCTCTGAAAAGACAGTGTTTACAGCAAAAAGCCTGAAGGTAAAATCTACTAACCAGAAAAAAATTCAATAAGCTGTAGTTGTTCTGGTGACTATAGTGTCCCTTTAAATGTAGGGTAAGGGGAAAGTGGTTCTAATGCATGTGGCATTTGTTTGCAAAGTACTAAACTTAATTTAATCTTCTCTAGACCAGTCAGCTTCCTGTGATTGATAGTAGAACTGCAAGAGCTGTAATGCAATGTGTATCGCTCATTGCTATCCTTGCTCCTACTGCACTACTTGCTCCTTACACTTCCTGTGTAAGAGGCTGTTAGTGGGCTGTTATCCTTTCCACTTCCTGTCCAGCCTCACACACTGAAAGTTCTGAGTTTTACACCTACAACTGTTTCTGGAGCACTGCTACCAAGCATAGGAGGCCGACTACACTACAGGCAACGCTGGCCAAGGCTTCTGGTACCTCACTTTAACCCCCTTCAGCTCCAAAAATGCACATTATAAGTACTGAAAACATGCGTCTGCTAAAATGGTAAATCTGGCCCTAGGTGAAGAGAACAATATCGTTGACATTAACCGTTGTTCTTTAACCCTTTCAGGACCACTGACGGTTCAGGACCGTCAGCGGTAAAACGTGCGTTTGGACCGCTGACGGTCCTGAACCGTCATAACGGTCTGGGGCTACTTACCTGATCGCCGTCGGTCCCACGGTGGCGATCAGCTCTCCTCCCGGTCCAGGGGGACTGCCTGTCTGCCCAGGCAGTCCCCCCTCGGCAGATCAGGACCCCACGGCCATGTGATCACTCGATCACATGACCGCAATAGGGGTCCATGTGTCTGCCTGCAGGGGGACTGTCTGTGCTGACAGGCAGTCTCCCTGCAAGTGTAAAATAAAAAAATCAAGTGAAAAAAATCAGTGTAAAAAAAATAATAATATGTGTATATATATGTGGCGGAACCTACCTCGCCACTGGGCATTGGAGGGGCCTGGCTGCCTGCCTCTTACCTGCTGACTATGGCCCCTGGAAAATTGGTACAGTTAAAGATTTATATTTGGGCATATGGTACTGTATATTGCTGCTACTGGCCCTTTTAACAGCATCTATGGAAACATTGGGACTTTTGGGACTACTGTCCCTTTAAGACTGTGAAGCATGTTCTAGTGTGCTGCCTGTAATATTGTATATGTATTCATGTGTTAAGTTTAACCTGGGTGATATGTATGCAGCATTCACCTGATTGTTCGGTAGAATCACTCCATTCATTATATTGAGTGAAACTACCGAACAACCAGACCACCCAGGAATAAGTGTGCCTCCAATTACAGTTTGCAACAATGTTGCAAACGGGTAATTGGCAATCAGTGTAATGTATTCTTTGTCCTCTGGGTGGCCGCCATTCGGGAAACAAACACGTGGCGGCGGCCATCTTAAACTACCGAACAGCGGTGTTTTGCCGTCGAGTGTCTGGAACTAAAATCGGACACTTGACTAGGCAAACACCGCTGAGACCTCCATACTTCCAGGAATTCGTATAGAAACTACCGAATGACCCGCCGTTCGGTAGAAAGAACCCCACAAACAAGGGAATTCATTCAAACCCTCTCTAGGCTCTATAACACAGGCAATTCGTCTGTTTTCATTCCCTTGTTTGTGACCGACCGCAGGGCCAAAATGCATGGAACTGTTTTCGGATACTTTACCCATGCGGTCGGTCAAATCTTTGGAAACCCATATCTGCCGAACTGTTCATCCGAATGACTTGAATTTTGGATATGTTTCCCCCCTGAATAAGGGCTATCCATCGATGCTGGATTTAAAGGTGTACCCCCTGTTTTTGGGGTACATCCAGAACTTGGCTGGAAAAGTGTACCGGATAATTGGGTTTAATGTTATCTGAGGGGAGGGGATGTGTGGGCTGAAACATGTATGTGATTGGTTATTTTATGCCTCCCCCTGGGTGTGGCCTGTATGTGGATTATTGTAATAAAAGCCAGGCTGGATGAGCCAGTCCAGAGTTCCTGTTTTAACCTCAAAGTGATGTGTCGTCTCATTATTGGGGGAAGGATTTATTGTATGCTGTTCCAGTTGACTGCTAGGAGTACAAGCCTATTCGTATGGTTCCTATTCAATGGTCTACAGCATTCATATGCTTGGGAGAATTTAAAAGGTTTCTCGGATTCGGTGATTGTGGTGTCTGCCAGAGTGCTTGGAGTCCTCAGGAAGCACTAGGAGCATCCATTAACGGAGGTACCAAGTCGGGGTGCCAGGTGATCCGTTACAATATATATATGATATATATACATGTATTATATCTATATATACCTATATATAATATATGTATATATATCATATATATAATGTCATACTAAGTGTATTTTTATAATTATATATACGTATATTAATATAAAAATACACTTATATTTAAATTACACACGAATATATACAATATATAATAACTATATATATGGTATATATATATTATTCTAAAATACAAATAATATGTTAATAAAAATAATTAACAAAAAATTAAAATAAATTTTAATAATTAAAAAAAAATTATATATATGCAATTTTATTCTAACAGTATTTTGATATTGATATATATATACTTATTTCAAAATACACTTAGAATGTAATGATATATATATCTATGCATAAATAAATAAAAATAATACGAAATATACATATGTCCATATACATAATTGCATAAATAATTTCATAAATATACACGTAGACGTCAAATATATAAATATGTATATATATTAAAATTCTACGTGCGTATTTATGTAATATTTTTACCTAATTAAGTAATTTTAATGATTGCAATTTGAGGGACCTGCCTGCCAACCCAGGCCGAAAGTCCAGATAATTTAATTTGCTAGCACTGTGTTTAACCCTGTAACTTTCTATGACACCCTAAAACCTGTACATGGGGGTACTGTTTTACTCAGGAGACTTCGCTGAACACAAATATTAGTGATTCAAAACAGTAAAACATATCACAGCGATGATATTGTCAGTGAAAGTGAAGTTTTTCGCATTTTTCACACACAAACAGCACTTTCCCTGAGGATATTATTGCTGTGATACATTTTACTGTTCTGATACACTAATATTTGTGTTCAGCGAAGTCTCCTGAGTATAACAGTACCCCACATGTAGAGGTTTTATAGTGTTTGTGAAAGTTACAGGGTCAAATATAAGGCTTGATTTTACTTTTTTTTTATTGAAATTTGTCAGATTGGTTAGGTTGCCTTTGGGAGCATATGGTAGCCAAGGAATGAGAATTAGCCCCATGATGGCATACCATTTGCAAAAGAAGACAACCAAGGTATTGCAACAAGGTATTGCAAATGGGCTATGTTCAGCTTTTTTTAGTAGCCACTTAGTCACAAACACCGGCCAAAGTTAGCGTTTTTTGCATTTTTAACACACAAACAAATATAAATGCTAACTTTGGCCAGTGTTTGTGACTAGGTGGCTACTAAAAAAAACTGGACATACCCCATTTTGAATACCCTGGGTTGTCTACTTTAAAAAAAATATGTACATGTTAGGATTTATGACAGATAACGGTGTTACAATGTCACTATTGATACATTTAAAATATATATATATTGAAACAGCAATTTCCTACTTGTATTTATAGGCCTATAACTTGCAAAAAAAAGCAATAAAGCATGTAAACACTGGGTGTTTTTAAACTCGGGACAACATTTTGAATCTATTTACCAGTTTTTTTCATTAGCTTTTGTAGATAAGCAAAAGATTTTTCAAGTACAAGTCCAAAAACATGTTTTTTTTTTAATTTTTCACCATATTTTATTATTTTTTTTAAAATACGATTTATGACATAATACAAAAAATGGTATGTAAAGAAAGCCCTTCTTGTCATGAAAAAAACAATATATAACTTGTATGGGAACCGTAAATGAGAGAGCGGAAAATTACAGCTAAACACAAACACCACAAAAGTGTTAAAACTGCTCTGGTCCTTAACGTACAAACATCGCAAAAACAGGCCGGTCCTTAAGGGGTTAAAGTCTGACAATTATTTTAATATATTGAAAACGTGTGAGGGCTGATTCTAAAAATACAAGCAAAACACTAAGTACGTTTTAACTATTTGATGACCTCTAAATTTTCCTTTAAATTTGTGCTGCATGTCTCTAATAATATTTACAGCCTAATTTAACTAGACTACATTCAGCTTTTCCAGCTCTCCATTTACTTTAACCAACTCACTTCCAAAATTATTAATTACATGCATAACTCAGATGCTAGAGTTTGAGCGGTCTATTACTGAAATTGTTTCTATTCTTAGTGGTCTAAAAATGTTGTTTTGGTAAGTGTACAGACATATATGATGCATACTACCTAGATATATGAATATATTTGTGGAATAAACAGCTCTTATTGTATTCTGTTTATTTGAAAGAAAAGAAGAAACACTTCAACAGTTTTACTTGAGGGCAGACTAAAGAAAGGTTATACAAAGAAGATTTTAGAAGTATTTATTTATTTTTAAAACAAATTGATGGTTTATTGTAATACATATATTACATCTTCTAGCACTGGCCTGGTTGTGGCTGGACTGGTTTGAAATATAGACACATACGTAAAAAAGCATTGAACATTTTCTTTATAACCACATAATTTGTGTGTATCCATCTTAATGAGTGTAGTGAAGAAATAAAGAAAAGTGAAGCAATCTAGAGCTGAGCATGGATAGTCGAGAGTTAAGCAGGAAATAAACATTTACACTTTTTCTGTATTTCAAGTATGTCTCTAGGCATAATTGTTCTTATCAAGAGACAAAATGGAGCTCATTAATGATGTCAAAATGGTGAAAAGCTGAATAATAAAAGGATTTAAAATCTTATGTATAATAGAAAAAAGTGTAATTGCCCTCCGAAATAAAGTTTCCACAGTTCCCTGGGGCAATCTGCAACTAGCCACAGCATATGAAGCACTTAGAGGGCATTTTGAGGACTGGTTAAGGGCTTCAGATGATAATCAGTTAGATGACATTTTCTTAAGCTGTTGTGGTTTGCATGTGTCTACACTCTGGGTAGATGGGGAAATAGCACAGGATATTGCATTTCGCTCTGCAGAAGTCATATAAGGTGCTAATATAAGTAAAAGCACAGTCACTGGAGTGGAGAAAAAGAACTGTTTTCCACTGAACTGGTAACTTCAGCTAGTGTCATAGTTTTTGACCTGCTCACATCTACAGAGGTTTTAACATCACAAACATTTTCATTAGCTGTCCACACAAACACTTGCCAGTACGCAAACTATATATAGAGGGCATGAAAAAATAAATTCAATGGAATTGGATGTCCTAACACTGACCTTGCTCACTCAGTTCCTAAGATATCTTCTGTATGTATCCTGCAACCCAATTCATGAAAGAAAAAATACAATTGCTTTCCAAGAAATTGATATGATGCCATTAATTCTTCTCTGATTGCACTCCCTAGCTCAAGGCAAGTGGAAAAGCATATCAAGTGCATGACAGGTGTCCTTTAATGATGGCTGAATTACTGGGGCAAACTCCTTTTGCTCAGAAAGTAATTTAATCCGTGGTCCACAGAGTTTTCTGACAGCCGCATTTCTGTAGCAGATCTAAGGATCGCTGTGCACACATCCTCCAAGGTCTGGTGTCATTTCTTATGGGAGTAAATTCAAGCAGCAGAAAGGATTGGGAAAGTTATGATTTCTATTACAGTCCCTAAACCTTGAGAGTATTTTCTGTCTCGTATCAAATGAACGATGCATTTGTTGTTTTTTTTCTTTTTTTTCTAAAACTATCTTTAGAAAATGTTGATTCATTTTCTCTGTAACTGAACCATACATGAAACTGTAATTTGGCATATAGACATTAAAATGATAGAATAAAAGTGAGATGTTTTAGTTAGGTAGAATATAAAAAATAATCCATCGCTAGAGGTGATAAAGAATAATGGTGGTAGGGAAATTTGGGAATTAATGTACTATAAACAAGTAAGTATAAAAACAAAAGACTCAGTTTGCGATGCACTTTTGCTTACCAGATCGATGCAGGACTAGGGAATTTTACTTTTGAAAAATTCTGCAGCTCACAGGATTATTCAGTAAAGTCCAAAATGTACCAAACTGAAATCTTAATGGCAACATTGAGGCAGACTATTCAAGCAGTTACTTTAGGTGAAATGGGGAAACATTTCATATAAGCTATTTTAGACTAAATGTTGCTTTAATACTTAAGTCCCAAAAAATATTGATTTACATGAATAACCCTGTATTTTTTTCATTTAGATATTTAGGCCTAGAATTTTAAGTCAGTTGTGCTCAGTTCACAGATAAGTGACTAACCCTGTATGTGTAGGAAAATAGGCAGGGAGGTGGATTATTGTATTTGTGGGATTCCTCATAGTATATAATAAATACAATTTTTTTTATGTTTTCACTTTTGGGGGAAACTTTTATCTCATGCCTCCATGAAACAAAAAAAATCCATCGCTTAATTGATTTAATTCTACTGTCAGAAAACAGTTGATGCTCACAGGTGGGGGATCTGTGGCATGCCCGCCCTTAATAGTGATTAGGCAGTAGCCAGTCTTTTATTACAGAAAACATCCACTAGCTACTTACTGTTTAGCAGACTTGCCCTCTGCCATCTCCATGTTTAAAACTTTCCTTTTACTAATATGGAGTCATAATAAACCACTTAGGCTTTTTTTTTTTTTTTAACTATTTGCTTACTGATTGATATTGCTGCCAGTGGGCAAATACTAAAAAAAAAAAAGCATTTATCAACAGCTTTTAGCTATCGAATCTGATAAGCCCATTTAATAGTCGCAATGTGATCATTAAATGAAATTGAATCGCCAAAGCCTATATTTTCAGTGAAAATATAATCTTCAGATTCGTTACCCAAAACATTGTTTATTGTCTTCTGTTAAGCCTTTAATAGTGGGAATGAAATAGATCTGAAATGATAAAATGTTTATCAGGAGCCGATAATCTGCTGATAAAACATAACGACAGGGATTAAATCAAGGCTTTAGTAAGATGAGAAATAACTTTTAACATAGTACTAATAATATTAATAAGAATGGTTTATTTTATATAATACATTTATCTTGGAAGCATGCAGCTAGCTAAGAGACTCTGAATGAAATCAAAATGTATATTGGCAGATGCTCTATGTGTATTCAGGACATATATCTGGCCAGGATAAAGCTATATCTGGCCAGGATAAAGTATCAAGTTAGCTTCATTTGTTTTCCAGGTAAGATGGCAAATTGATAAAGAAAAATAAAACATGTTATTGCTACTGAGTTGATTCATTTTTTTTAATTACTGTTTTTTCTGAGTATTCACATTAACAATAGAGAAAGTCCTTTTTAGCTGATGAAAGATGCATGAAATATAGATCTCATAATTAAATTTGTTTTACAAGAATTTGTCTCCATGAACCTTTGTTTTTAATGTATGAAATGTTTTTGGATTTTCAGACAGACATTTAAAGCACATGTTTGTCTTCAGAGAGGCAGTATGACATGAAGCAAATTAAATTAAAACATACAATGGGGTTGTATCACATTGATATGCTTGTACGACCTGGAAAGGGAATGTGGTGGAATAAGGAAGGATGGACAGTGTAAAAGAGATAAAGGTGCTATGTGAATAAATAGTTTATATGGCATATTTGTCCAGCCAAAATAGCAAGGTCGCAGGAAATAATTGTGATTTTTACAGCAAAATTAACTTCTTTAAATGTGGTTGTATGTCTGAGCATATTCAACAAAGTGAAGCATTATTCATTTGCACTGCCTACATCTCAAAGACTTATTGTGTTGCTACAAAAGTGCAATAGGTTAGTTGGATCATGTACCACCACATTAGATGTGTTCTGTTGCACTTTCATCTGCAAATCAGGAAGGTCCAAATATGGTTAAACATATTGAAAATAAATATTTAAACCATAAAAGGAATAAACATTAATGCATGTTACCAAAGAGAACAGGCTTTTTAAAGGGATATTTTGAGAAAGCCTGTAATCTTGTCAGGATTACTAACTGATCCAGCACATAGAATTGTGTCACACCTAGGACAAAAAGGTAACGTATAACCGGGCCTTAGAATGGCCGGACTCAATGCACCAAAGAATAGTCAGGATAATAGCCGAGGTCAGGGGGTACAAAATGAGACACAACGATAAGGGAAAGCTATAAGTCAGGGATACCTGAATACAGGGAAGTCAAACAAAGCCAAAGTCAAATACCAGTAATAAAGAGAAATAGAATTTGGGGTGGAACAGCGCTACAGTACTGATCACAGAGGTGAAGGGAGCTGCCCACCTGAGGGGAAGGGCAACCCTCAAACCCTTCAATAAATGTGGGAACAGGAAACAACAAAAATACAGGGTGCGCTAGGTGGATGGGAGGTAGTAAAAGGACAAGTCTCTGAAAATACACAAGGGAGTCTTGGGTAGGTCTTCTTTGGTTCTTGATGAGAACAATGTTTGTTTGCACGAACTGCAGCCCCCAGCGCTTGGCAATTAACCTGCAGTAACCTCACAGCCTGGGAGGTAAATTGCCTGCACACTTCCACTTCTGGGTGGTCTGCCTGTGTGGTACTTGGTTCAGTAAGCCCCATTTACTGAACCAAATGGGAGAGAGCCAGGAACACAGTGTATTAAAGGTTTGGGGACACCGTCTTAAAGGGGCATTGTTCAACAAAGTCATAATATGTCCCCAGACGGTTCTTAAAGGGCCATACACACTCAATAAAAGTCCATACGTTTTCAGGGGCACAATCTCCCAGGTGCCATAGTCATGAGGAAGGAGGCTGGCAAATAGGCTTCTCCACAACCCAGGGAAGAAAGGCAATTTGTCATTTAAAAGGCCAGTTACAAATGGCAGTTTGTAACAAATGTCTGTATCCCCCAAAAAAAAAAAAGAGATGTACTAAATGCACTTCACCCCAGACATGTTTGGTGGGGGAGGAGGTGAAACGAAGCCACCTTACTGAAACCGGCAAAGCCACCCCAACGAAACCGGCACCAAACAGTATATTAAAAAAATATATACAAAATACAAAAATGAGCCTGACTTGCAAAAAAATACAGCAAAATACAACACACATAAAAGCTGCACCATGTATGGCTGTCTGAATGTTGGTGTGGATCCTGAGCTCATGATCTATGCATCCAGTCAGTAGACTTGCAGGATCTGGAGTGGGAACATGCCCTGAAATAAAACTTTCATCCTCCAAATCATAGTTTCTATTTTAGACACCACATATGTATTAGACATTGTGAAATACATGCAGGCTTTGAAGTAGAGGGATAGTGAATCTTGGATATTCACTACTTTTGAGTGACTGTGTGCAACTCTGGGAGTAGTCTGACTGTTCTGCACAACATTTTAGAGAAATGTACAGTCTACAAATCATGGTTGCATTTCTCATAGATAGTGTAAAGTGGGGATAATCAGTGTAAATTTAAATGTCATTTTTATTTTGTGATGAAAACCAGTATTCTACTTTTGTCCTACTGCTATTGTTTAGCTGATAAAATCTTTTTCTGTGCTGCTATGTTGTGCATCATGGAGAGCTTGAAATTTTGATCTTTCTATTCACAAAACACAATAGATAAACCATAGAGATGTGCCGTTAGCTTTAATAATGCATCATACAACTCTATGATTTCTCTCTGTGGTGTTTTTTATCAGTTACATCAAGCACAGCAAGTCCTACAGCAAAATCTCCTGCTCCTCATGAGACAGGAAATAACAACACAGATCAGGTTTTATCCTGAACTTTAAAAAATGGCAAATGCACATAAAGAACATGGCCATTTATTTCAGCTTACTGTAGATGAACTTTGATAAGCCTTAATGTTTTATCTTAAAACCCACTTACAGAACAAGCTATAGCATTAACAATAAAATATAATGCATGAGAGCATTCTATTTTTCTGTTTCTTGAATGAGTATAACACACTAAAAACAGTGGCTCTGGAGCAGAAGTCCTGGTCATAAGCATTTACAGTGTCAGGCAATATTAGGCTAGTGCTCTTCCTGGAAAAGACAGGACTGGCACAGATTATGAATATCTCCCCTAGAGGCAGGGCTGGTGCAATGTTTTTTTGCCATCCTCAGAAATTTTATTTGCTGCCCCCACATGTTGTGACATTACAATGTCCTACCTATATGATCTGCCCATGTCATGACCACATATCCCCCATCCCTTTTTATGATATATCCAAAGTTACTTCACATCTATATACATAAACAGTTACACACGCTGTCACAATCAGACAGTCACACACACTGTCAGAGGCAGACAGTCAAACACACTGTCACAAGAAGACAGCCACACACATTGTCACAATGAGACAGTCACATACGCTGTCACAGGCAGACATTCATAAACACTGTCACCATCAGACAGTCACACACACAGTCACAGGCAGACAGTCACATACACACACACACATCTCTTTCCATTATAGGCACTGGCTGGAATAGGGAGTGGAGTCTAAGGACAGGTTATATAAACAAATACAATCCATATTACCTCTGCATACTCTGCATTTGTTCAATGTCAAATGGTATGGTATCTTAGCAGAAATAGTCCTGCCTTTCCATCAATGTATACCTGTAACTAGCTAAATATGACAAATTAAGGTAAAACTACTAAGGTGTGTTATCAAGTTATTACAAAAGTTAGATCCAAAACATAGTGTATTAAATGAAGAATAAACTCTGAAATATTGCCATTGTTTCATTGATCCTAGTCGAATTTAATGTACTGCTGTATCTATCTACGTTGCTAACAGTCAGTGGCACTTAAAACAAGTGGCAGATAGGAGCCATTTTTTTTAACTGTGTTTAGAAATAAAATATTTTTTAGGGGAAGGTGTTGTCCAGCAAAAAAATGTTCCATCTGCTTAGCCAAGCTACGTTGGCACTCACAAATTTTATGAGAAGATAGCTTGCTTCATTCATACTAATGTGAGACTAGCGACTATGGCTAGTGCAGTGCCCCACTACTAGCCTCTGCCTCTTAACACCAACTTTGAATCACAAATGTGCAGCTTGTCAATTTTTTGTTTTTTTATTAATTGTCTGGAGAAAGAAAATACTGATAGTTTTTATTTTTTTTGAATCTGTTCCATCTTGTGTGTTCTGTGCAACTGTTTGAGCACTGTGCAGTGTTTCTTAAAGTCAAACACTATAACGTTACAGTTGTAAATTCACCAACACTTAACCATTTATCAAGGCAAATTATTTTTTTTTGCTTAATAAAGTTGTGCTAGTTTACACAATACATAATAATACATATTTAGTATTATAAGAAAATCCCACTATTAAACCCACCTGTGACAAGACCAATCTCGCCACTGTGCATTGGAGGAGCCTGGTTGCCTGCCTGCTGCCTTTTGACTATGGACCGGCATTTAAATACTTTATTTTCCTATGCAGAAAGGTCTATTCATGGATTTCTGCTCTGGCGTTCGGTAGATTCTCGGATTTACTGAATTAACTAATTTAACCCAGATAGCTATGCCATGGAGCCTATTCGTGTAATAACAGACTTTGGCTCCATGGCAATTGAACTGTATGTGTGTGGTCTGAGCGCCATTCAGTAATCAGGTGCGCTCAGACCCAAGCTATCTGGGGATATGTTGCATGTCTGTATTTTATATAATAAATGTAGCCTTGTGTATTTTATTGTATTTTATTGTCTTTTTAATGCCATGTGCTTAATGGAGTTTTGCCTCTGTCCTTGGAGATAATTGGATTACTCAATTATCTCAAGGATAGAAGACTCTGTGGAACACGTTTTGGGCAGAAAAGCCATGCTTCCTTTGGTCACAAAGGACTTTGATCTATCTTTTGAACCAATGGACCAATGTGGATGATTTTGACATATGTTCATATGTGGAGTATGCTGATTCTGAAAATGTAATGTAATGATGTGAATGTTGTGGAGTGTTGATCATTATTTAATGTGAAGTTTGCAATATATATATATATATATATATATATATATATATATATATCTAATATGAATGTACATTTAGCTGTATAAAATAGGTGTATGAAATATTGCAGGCCCTTTTGCTTAGATTTGAAAAAGTTAACATTTCAATGACATCCCACAAGGTTAACAGCTAAAAGGTTAAAATTAAATTAGAACAAACACATGTGCTGTCAGTCAAATGTATACAAAACTCGTTGTAAGCTAATTACAGGCAAGAGCCTTCTAGAGAATATTCCAAACTTAGATATGCAATACATTACATCATGTAACAAGTTAGAAAACCTTTTTGGGAAAATCACACAGGTGGGGGCTGCTTTATGGAGGACAAAATGGCTATTTAACTGAAGGAGAAAGGATAGGACGTTGTCATTCTGTAACATTCATTCACTCAGGCATACATTCATTCATTCAACCATTATTCCATTCTCACTTGCACACAGAGCATCATACACAAGGACATATGCTGTGGTCACTATTACTTTGGTAAGATTGATTATTTACTGACTATGTTTGCATTCTGTTACATTCATCCAATACACTTTTATCTTATATTTATTTGAGTAATTGTTTCATTTATTACAATATTTTTACAGTGCCTTTTGGGTCTTCAGACACTGAATCATTTTAATGATAGTCAAGTTATCATCTAGAATGGTTAAGGAAAACAGTATTTATAAGTAATTTGGGAACGGAAGGGTCTACTCCGTATACAGCTATAGATTGCATAAAGACACGCTAAGCTTAGAATGACCCGGAGTGACCTTTTGTCGGTAAAGGTCCACATCATACCTGAAGCGAGCCATAACTATCAAAATTGAAGTATCACTGAAACCGACAAATGTGATGCATACTTTTAAAGTTATGAATAATGTGGAAAAACTGTATTTCTCTGCCTGTGATAATTACATTACCCATTGTGTAAGGTAATTGTATCACAGGCAGAGGGGAGAATTTTGTGTGGGAGTGCCTGAGTGTATTGTATGTGTTATTGGTTGTTTTCCAAAACCCTGTGGGTGGTACTAATGTGTATATAAGAACAATAAATCCACAGCTCTGTCTGTTCCTGCTTGACCCTGAAAACGGAGCCTTGTCTCGTTCTTGGGGGGATTTATTGTATGCTGTTCCAGTTTGACTGCTAGGAGTGTAAACCTATTTGTATGGTTTTTCCTATTCGGCTGTTTACAGCATTTGTATGTTTTGAGAGCATTCATATGCTTCTCCGGTTCAGTGTATTGGTTTCTACAGTAGCTGTGCCTGTGTCTCTGGAAGGGAAGATCTACTAAACGGATTTTAACCCCTTTTATGTCGGGGGGTGCCGTTACACCACCATTATCAATGCCATGTATTAATCACAAGACAATATTGAGGGAGGATAAGAAAAGGAGTCATCTCCCTCAGTCCATCATGAAGTAGTACCATAGCTTCTGAGAGTTTGAACACTTAGGCTATGAGGACTGATGACACCTCTGCCATCACTGCATCCATCAACTTCACTAGTGTAGTATTCAGCCTCAGGATAGTGGGGTTGGCAGCATGTCCTTTACATCTATTTTAACAACCAGGAGACCATTGTTTTTCATGATTAAACAACTTGCTGCTACTTCCACTGGCATTTCAGCTTATTCTACCACAGCTAGTTTAAGTGTTATACCTTCTTAGTGTCCCTCAAGAAACAACTACGGAAGAGCGTGAGTCTACTGTGTGGGGTCATCAAAAGACGTAGCACAGAGTACCTAAGTAGTGTCCCCAATATCTCCTGTTGCTGGTGGTGATGAATCCGGTGATGATAAATCTGTTTCCCACATCATTTTAGAGATAACACTTTTCTATCTTGCTCGGGAACTACCTTTTATGTAACAGTGGTACATAGGGATATGTTTGAGGTTTGTTTAGAGTTAGAATTTTTTGTGTATTTTAGAGTTAGGGTAAGAGCAGGGATTTGTAGTTGTCCTTAGCTCTTCCATTGAAAATTAGATGCCTAAAATACCAAAGATTTGCATAAGCTACAGGTATTTGAGAGATGCATATCTATATTTTTATCATAGTATTTTGCATGATTTTAAAATAAAAATAAATTTAAAACTGGGTGGCTTTTGAAATCATAGGATGACACTGGTGGGTTGTTATGCTATGTGTTCCTGCACTTATTTTTCTAGGGCTGGACTTCTGGAATAAAGTCAACCAATGACAAAGAAAAAGGAGATCCTTCTTGTGAAGACAAGAGGTCTGTACCTCTTATCTGAAAATTCACCATTCACATTTTTTTACTTGTCAGACTTAAAATAAAACAATTAAAACAAACAATACAATGAAACAAATTATACTTATACATTTATGATACTCTTACTGAATAATTGCTTTTAGAATTAATCTGGAATATTTTCTCTCTAAAATATATCTCCTCTAAACTGTGGTACATTTCTTCTCAGCAGGGATTTTGTAAAAGCTGAAACTCAGTTGCAGGCTGATATATTTCAACAAGTGTAATATTTTCCATTCCCGATGTGTGTTTAAGGTGCTATACACTCAGTATGCTGGTGAGAATTACCGCTGCTCACATCCGTTCGGACTACATCATCACAGTTGGACAGACAAGAATGTATTCCCTCATAAAGGTCAGGTTTGATCTTTCTGAAATAGATTTCTTTCTTTTTCCACTTCCCATGCTCTAGGTAAGAGTTTCTGATCTACACAGTATTTTTTTTTCTAAGCAAAGTTAGCTTTTTAAAGCAATCCATAAATGTACAGAAGTTCCCAAGATTGACAAGGTAAACCTGAGTGAATGCAATTTACATCTTAACTTTAGAGTGAAATAGTTAAGTTGGTAAAGGAGCAGTTATATACTCTATTTAATCCTTGGAGATAAAAGGTTGTAATCCTAGCAGGACAATTTTTGATACGCTAGTATTATTGTACACATAAGTAGCCTTAATCTAATGTAAAAAGAAGAATATATGTATATATATATATATATATATATATATATATATATATATATATATATATATATATTATTATTATTATTATTATTATTATTGCCATTTATATAGCGCCAACAGATTCCGTAGCGCTTTACAATATTATGAGAGGGGACAATTACAAAAAACTTACAGGCACGATAGGTTGGAGAGGACCCTGCTCAAACGAGCTTACATTCTATAGGAGGTGGGGTGTAAAACACAATAGGACAGGAAATATAAAATAGGGTGGGAGTAAAGTAGAGCTGGAGGAGAGAGTAGAGTGCTGCCCTTTAGGAGAGCGCAAGAGACAGGTATGTGAGGTAGAGGTTAGTCTGGGTGGCCATAAGCTTTCCTAAAGACATGGGTTTTAAGGCACTTCTTAAAAGATGCAAGACTAGGGGAGAGTCTGATGGCGGTAGGCAGGCTATTCCATAGGAAGAGAGCCGCCCGCAAGAAGTCCTGCAAGCGTGAGTTGGGTACGGGTGCGAACAACGGACAGGAGGTGGTCACGGGCAGAGCTTAGAGACCGAGAAGGGACATACCTATGGATATGTGAGGAGATATAGGAGGGGCTAGAGTTGTTCAGTGCTTTATAGGTGTGAATTAGTACCTAGAATTAACTCCTATAGCATACAGGAAGCCAATGTAAGGCCTGAGAGAGGGGTGAGGTGTGAGAGAACCGACTAGAGAGGAAAATCAGTCTGGCGGCAGCGTTCATTATGGACTGTAGCGGTGCAGTATGGCTTTTGGGAAGACCAGTCAGGAGAGGGTTACAATAATCCATGCGGGAAATTACTAGAGCATGTACAAGCTTCTTGGTAGCATCTTGCATAAGAAAGGGGCGGATGTGGGCTATGTTTGTAAGATGGAATCTACAGGATTTGGCAACATACTGAATGTGAGGCTCAAAGGTGAGGCCATAATTAAGTATGACACCAAGACAGTGCGCTTGCAAATATGGACTTATGTGGGAACCACTAACTTGAAGGGAGAGCGAAAGAGGAGGATCAGTATTAGAAGGAGGAAAGACATATATATATATATATATATATATAAATCAGCTTTATTGTCAAAATGTACAAACTTTCAGCTGTTTGCAATAAACAAATCAAACAAAAGCAATTGCAATAGTTCAACACAACAAATGCTTCAAGTGGTTTCCCCAAATTCAACTGAAAATGCAACTTATTATGACTTCTCCAGTTACAAAATTATTCAACCCCTGAATAGAATCCCTCCCAATAGCATAAATATGCAACACAAGTGTTGTCATAAGCATATCTGATGCAATTGATCAAGGGCTTCATTAGTTGCACCAAGTGTGCTTGAGCTGGGACACTTTAAATACCTAAACTGGCTAGCTATTTGTTGAGTGTGACATTTGACTGCATGTTAGAAATATGGCTAAGTCAAAAGAATGGTCCACAAAGTTAAGAGAAGAGCCCTTCACAAATATGGAACAGGATACAAAAAGATGGAGAGGCTCAGTGAGCATAGTAAGGCACATACTAAATGCAGAAGATTTCCATGCTAAAACTTCAAGACATACACCACTACGGACCCAAAGGAATAAGAAAAGTTGGATCCAATATGCTCAAACATCAGATACATACGCCACAGATGTTTTGATCTTCTGTTCTGTGGAGAGAAGAAACAAACCTGGAACTTTTTGAACAATGGATTAGCAGTATGTCTGGAGGAAGACGAATGAAGCATAATTGAAATACCTCTTCCCTTTACTTGCCATGTTTATTATGTCTGAGCACAGTATTAATATTTATTAAATTGTATGTATTTTTTTAAGTTTACTTGGGAGTCACCCCTAATACCTGCAGCAACTTGTGGAGAGTGCCAGCACATTAGAATCAACATGTTTTCTTTTAGATCAGATGGATGACCAGATGTGTGTGCATTGTTTACCTGGGGATGAGATGGGAGCAGGATACACTATGGGAAGAAGGCAGGTCATCGGAGGCAGTGTTATGCTCTGGGCAGTGTTCTGGTGTAAAACCTTGGGTCCAGTATTCATGTGGATGTTACTTTAAAACCTACATAGAGATTTTTGAAGACCACTTACACCCCTTCACGGCAATGGTTTTCCATGAAGGCAGTGGCCTCTTTCAGCAGGATAATGCACCCCTCCACATTGAAAAAAAGTGTTCAAAAATGGAAGGAACATGGCAAAGAGTTCACTGCAATAAAATGTCAACTGTACATATAAACACACAATAATATTAAAAGGCCAGTATTACACACAAATACACCCCTATGGTCACACTCTCCATACAAAACCTGGCTTACATTCGAACATTCGAACATACAAACAGTCCTCACAACTACAACCAAGATGGGGAAATGGTAGATCCCGAGCTGGCAAAACATTGTGGGAGTTGTACGACAGTTGAGGCTCTACTTTTTGACCACCCTTACAGTAGAGGGTGGCTTAATCCTTGCACCTGGGCCCGCCTCTACATTAGTTATGTTATTGCTCTAAGTATAGGGTAGCTGAAAAACATGATTGTCAAAACCACTCATGTTATAATACTGTCATGAATATGTGATGTACATAATAATAGGAAAAAGCTGCTCTATTGGAAAAAAAGTTTGTTGATTGCTTCCTAAATAAATCAGAATGCATTCCAAAAATACAGATAGACAGATTCACAGCTTCAATGTGTAGTCAGTTCTGGAACCCTTGTTATATCTAGTGCAATAGGTAGAAATGTAAAAACAAAATCTATTTGGTTCTAGGCAATTTGGTAAAAAAAAACAAAAAAAAAAAAAACATGCAGAAAAACAACTTTGATGAGAATTAACATATAATGTTCCATTCAAAAACTACTATAAATATTGAAGCATACATAACATTTTAATTTAGTTAATGAACAAGAATGGACATTTTTGTTATTATTTCTATGTCATGAGCTCAAGAAGCTGCAGTCATTAGGGAGTCTGTGAACATTTGCTTCTCCTGAGCCCTGGATATTTTATTATATCATTTTCAACTACTTTAAAAAATTAAGATTGAATTTTTTTAATACTTGATTTATATTTTATTTACTGTAATCATATTTGTACACACAGCAATCTCTCAGGATGTGTAGACATTTTTCTTGACAGCAATTTCTTGCTTTAATACTAAACCCAGATTGAGCATTAGAAACATTTGTTTTCCTGTTGAATCAAAAATGATCCATCAAATCCTTTCTCCTGAATTCAAATGTTCTCCACTGCTCTTTCAGGGATCTTCTCATGGAATGTGCATCAGTTATACAATGTCATTCACAAGAGATCCATGCATTAAACAACTGATTCTTGATATTTTCTCTCAAAATTGCAATCCTCTTTTAAATTACTGTGTTATGAATAATAGTACAATTCAAAATGCAAATTTGCTCAGTTTTCATCTGAAACACAATTTCCTCTTTCTACAATGTGGAGATGAAGCCACATTGGCTTAAATGCTGACTCATTTCATGATTCTCTTTGCATGTTTGCTTAGTATGCCGAAGATGAAGCCACACTGACATCAATGAAAGCTCATTTAGGAAATTTGTCCAGGATATTTTTAATAAGAAATGTA
The DNA here is from genome assembly GCF_036172605.1 of Pelobates fuscus. Lineage (NCBI taxonomy): Eukaryota > Metazoa > Chordata > Amphibia > Anura > Pelobatidae > Pelobates > Pelobates fuscus. The sequence goes on along the minus strand of NC_086319.1, from coordinate 279,542,527 downwards.
AGCTTGTTAGAATCTGAAGCTCTGCCTGTACCATTTTAGAAGGAACTGTGATGCTAGAGTAAGAGTGTTTTATATAGGTAGATTGACAGACAGACAAACAAGCAGACAGATAGGCAGATAGACTAACATACAAAATGACAGACAGGCTGACAGACAAAAAGACAGACTGGCAGTCAGAAAGACTTTAGAAATACAGCTGTTAACGATTAATGTCATGATATTCAGTAAACCACAAATACAGATTAGTGTGTCTGTATATGTAACATAGTTACATAGTTACCTAGCTGAAATGAGACTTGCGTCCATCCAGTTCAGCCTTCCTCACATATGTGTTTGCTGTTGATGCAAAAGATAGCAAAAAACCCAGTCTGAAGCACTTCCAATTTTGCAACAAACTAGGTAAAAATTCCTTCTTGACCCCAAAATGTCAGTCAGTTATCTCCTTGGATAAAGCAGCTATTACCCCACTAATTAGAAATGATATCCCTGTATGTTATGTTTTTGGAAGTATTTATCCAATTTCTGTTTAAACATCTGTACGCACTCTGATAAACCACCTATTGAGGCAGAGAATTCCATATCCTTATAGTTCTTAAGTTGTAAGTTCTGTAATTCGGTTCGGTTCGTCACTTCGGAAATTCTGCACTTCGCACTTCAGAAATTCGGCAATTCAACACTTCGGCACTTTCTCAATTCGGGCATCCGAATGTCCGAATTGCCCGAAATTTTCCGAATTCACATTCAGAACTAAACAAATTGCACATGTCTAGTACCACCATGCCTTATGTTTGTGTGAAAAATTTGTTACTGTAATGACTACACTGCACACAGCACACAGTCTACTGTAGTGCACAGTGCTTTGACACTTACAAAGCACACTGTTAAAAAACAACAAAAACAGAGGTGTAACTAGAAACTGCCGAACGCCAATGTGTAAATTGTCCTGGGCCGCCCCATGTGTCTCATTCCCCAGCTGGCCACCCCATGTGCCTCTTTCTTCCCCAACCCCCCATTTGTATCATCTCTCCCCAACCCCCCATGTGTCTTCTTCTCCCTTCTTTGTGGCTCATCCACTATATGGGTCTCATTCTCCCCCCACTCCTCCAATTTCCTCCTCCCCTCTATTTATCTCATCCCCGCCATGTGTCTCATTATGCCCCGCTGCTTCTCCAGTTTTCTCATACCACCATGCGTCTCACCTTCCATCCCAGCTCCTCCATGTGTCTCATCCCCCACATGTGTTTCTCCCCTCTCTACCCTATCACTCTACCCTCCTGTACCTGCTGACTTCAGGTAGCAGGGGCCACAGCTCCTGCAGGTCACCTGGTGTTTGTACACTCTGGGCTGGTGCGGCCGTGCATCGGTCCTAAAGTTATGCTGGCTCATCATTTGCAGGGGTTGACAGGGCAACTGGGAGTGACAGACTCGGTCACAGCTGTGACCCCTGCAACCCCATTATTTACATTACTGATAATAAACTGATTCTTCATCTTCAATGATGCTGTACCTTCCCTGCAACACTACCACACCGAGACACTCAGTGTAGGTAGGTTTCATTTGTACAGTGGACTGCAGCCACTCACTGCATAGAAGAATCATGTAATTTCCAAAGCACAAGCAATAGCCCACAAGCACACTGAAAATCAAAAATTTGTTTCTGAAAAGAAAAAGAAAAAGTGTGTCAGAAAAAAACAAAACAGTGCTCTATTACCTTGTACCAACTGCCTAGCCATAGTGCAAGACTTAACCAGGCAGAGCAAAACCATCAGTGCAGCAAGTAAGTCAAAATGGCATTTGCAATAGAAACTAGGAAAAAAAAAATATTTTTTCATTTACCGGGTTAGGAGTCCATCTTGTCCACCTGCCTCTGTTGACTACTGGCTATATCCTCACCATTCCCACTGCTCTGCCTAAGGGTGATGGTAGTAGTTGACTAGGTAACACTAGTGGTAGGTGATGACAACAGCACAGAATCAGATACAGTACCAGTGGAACTGCTGCCTCCACTAGCACTTTCTTGTTTTGTTTCTTTTATCATTAATACAGAGCTATAGTGTGTTTCATGATGTTGCTTCATACCAGCACAAGTGAAATTACACTTTACTCATCTCCTACTTAATTCCTTGGAGCACAATTTAATCTTTGCAGCTTGTCTATTTGGAATTTCAAAATTTGCTTAAGGTGAAATACAGTACCCCATAAACATTCTCACAATCCTCAACCCTTTGTCTTGTACCTGCTGAGGGTGCAGATGGATTTGCATTGGTGGAATGTTAATGGTTCTGGTACTGAAGATGGTGGTAACTGTTTTATTGCTCCTCCTTGGACAGTTGTCCCTTGATCTGTGAATAAAATCATATTCCTGCACACTTACTATACTGTATCTGCACATTGCAAAATCATAAAGAATACAGCACAGTCACTCACTCAATAAACAACAGCTTCAAAGCTCACAGAATGTAATAGATTTTAAAGACACCTGTCTTAAATTACATATAAGAAGTGATAATTCAAAGTAAATCTCAAATTTATGTTTTTAGTAGCCGAACTTGGCTTACTTAGAGAAATTTAAGCTCCATGCACCATTTAGCTCCATGCACCATGACTACTTCCTCTGTGCAAGGACCCTGTATGTGTTACATTTTAGTTAGAAATGTTGCATGCACGTAAATTATTTGTATAGCTATTAGAGGTGTTAATTCTGTGCATGTTATTTGCACATAAGTGCATTCATTGGTTGAAAGTTTTTGATTCGTTGGTTGAAAGTTAATGAATGAATGGAAGGAAGGATTGACATCCAGTTTCTACAACTCTGGAGTGGTGGTCTAGTCGGTATTAGAACCGCTTGCAATGGGTGTCCCAAACTTTCCCCATTACTGAGGAATGGCAGTCAGGGACGCCATCAGGGGGTGACAACCGAGACCGCGCCCCTTTTAAAGAAATTGCGGCTGCGCAGGGGTAGAGACAGCCAAGGAGAGGAGAGGCATTCGCTCCCATCATTCCCAACCACCCCCGTGCAATGAAAAGGTAAGGAAGAGGAGGGTGGCTGAAAAATGAGGTGTGTGTGTGTGTGTGTATATATATGTATGTGTCTGCATGTCTGTTTGTGTATGTATATGTGTATATATCTATCAGTATGCATGTGTGTATCTATGTATGTATATATGTCAGTATGTGTGTGTGTGTGTGTGTGTATTTCAGTATGTATATGTCAGTATGCATGTATGTATGTGTGTGTGTGTGTATGTATGCCATTATGTATGCATGCCTGTATGTATGTCAGTATGTATTTATGTGTATGTATGTCTGTTTGTATGTCAGTTTGTATGCATGTCTGTTTGTCAGTATGTGCCTGTATGTATGTGTGTGTGTGTGTGTCAGTATGTGATATGTATGTACGTCAGTGTGTGTGTGTCTGTATGTCAGTATGTATGCGTGTGTGTGCGTATCTGTATATCCTTATGCATGTGTGTGTGTCTGTATGTGTCTGTATATGTGTGTGTGTCTGTTTCAGTATGTGTGTGTCAGTATGCCTGTATATGTGTATGTCTGTTTCAGTATTTGTGTCTGTTAGTATGTATCTTTCTGTGTGTGTGTGTCTGTGTCCTTTTGTGTCTGTGTGTGTATTCCTGTGGGCGGGATTTGGAGGCGGGCACCCGGGGGCCCAGACCTTGAGCTGTGTTAGGGGCCCCAAAATTTCTGAAGGCGGCCCTGATGGCAGTAGGGTTCTCCTGAGATTATTACAACTACAGCAGGCTGTAGTGTTTATGATAAGCAAGGTAACTCTGTCAAACGAATTTACTCCTTGCAAAATCTCTCCTAACTTAAAAACTATTATTGAAATTCTGGAAAAAATTGGCATATTAATGACCAGGACTAATAAGTAAATCTATTTTGATGGATTTTTGGGTGCACTAGTGAAATTATTACAAGCACTAGTATGAAAAAAAGTTTTATTTTTTCAAATTCTATCAAATTTTTAAAATATTTTTAATTAAATGTTATGCTATGCAAATGTATAGAGTGTCATAAGAAGACATTATCTGTCCTTTAAAATTATATATAATATGTGTGGATGCAGTTAAACATAAGACATTACATTGTTGTGGAACAAAAACATAAAAAAATCGCCAAAAAGGTCTTGAATGGTGGCATTGAATGGAATATAAAAAAACGCTCACACAAGAAGGATTTAATCTATAACATTTCTAGAACTGTAAAGCAACTATTGCTGAATCACAATGTTTCATCAGAGACATTAGCTACACTTCTGCTTTAGAAAATCTCTTATATATGTTGTCTGCTATATTTTGGAAAGTATTGTCTTTTAAAAAACAGTTTGCAATTTACTTTCCACATTAGCTTCAAATATATTCACTGGCGTGTCTTTATTTCAATTAGAATTACTATGAGACTTTCTACAAATCAATACTTCCTACTGGTGCTAACCATAACACTCTTTAAATATGAAATCTTGTATTTTTCTTTTTGCTATCGAAAGGAGCTAAACAAACAATTCCAAAAACAATCTACTTCAGTTTTTACAAGGATGTACAAGGTTATTCACTAAATTGAAAATTTCAATTGAATTTAAAGTGTATTGCAAATTCAATGTTAAAAACTGCAAAATATTTTCTAAACAGAATTCTCTGACGTGGTTAATTACTAAGACTGAATGGTCCCATGCTGAATGGGACAAAACCAAACAGCTGCATACGGGGCCATTTGGACTGCAAAATTCAAGAATTGTTAAAGCTATTTAACAATCTCCAGATTTTGCGATTGAGATGCTGAATGGACCTGAGTTTGGTCTGGATTTCATATGACTAAATGCTGCCAGATGACTGACATTCAGCCTGAATGCATTTAAATCCAAGCCTGGAGGCTTCAAAATCCAAACCATTTGCCAACTGGTAGCAATCTTTAATAAATGAAAATGGGAGGGGGGGAGGACATCCTAATGTTTCCCATCCTTCCACCTTCGCAATATCCCTCCGACCCCCACTCATGAGCAATAGCAGCCAGCAGGCAAATAGTTAGTGTAAGTGTCAATTTGCTCCCTAGCCAGCCACTAGAGAAGTTAAAAAAAAAATTAAAAACCCAGGGGGTTTAATAAGATACCAATATTACTATAAGGAAGGTCACTATGACCTGCTATGTGGCAGCTGCAGGCATAAATCCAAAATGTTTAAAACTATAAACATTGTAGATCATCATCGTCCATCCCCTCCCCCCCCCCCCCCCCAGCAATGTCGTTGAGTTAACCAAAATAATCTGTAAGCCAACCATCAAGGACTTTATTATGAGCAAAATGTTAAATATGGTGAATTGGAATCTGCCAGGGTTATTAATGGTGTAAATAACTTCTTCAAGTTAGCTATATTTCCAGTTCAACTATTTATAAAGATTTATAAAGCAGAGATATAAAATATATTTCCAACAGTGTAGATGTCAGGTATCAGTTTAGCATTTCTCACTGTTTAGTAAATAGATCTCTTAGACATACTTAATATCTACTATTCTTAGGGATTCTATAGTGCTAGGAAAACAAACCCATTTTCCTGGCACTGTAGGTTTAAAAGTTGCACCCCTCCCTCTAGCCCCCTCCTGCACGGCTGAAGGGGTTAAAACCAATGAGCCAAAGTGGTCTGGCTGTCTACACTGTCCCTTTAATACTGTGGTGAGCATTGGGTTATGTGGGTTGCTTGTTATTAGTCCCTGGGTTCATTGTAAACATATTTGTACACTATATCATTTCTCAGATCCTAATAAAATAAATATATTAGTACTATTATTATACACATATCTAATTTTTCACCATCCATATTACTACAGAATAAAGCACGCCTTCCATCAGGTACCCTGTCATTTTATACATTGCCATTAAATAGTCTCAGGCTAAGTAACAGATGGCCTGGCAGCTTGCCAACTTGAAAATATCATAATTTTCAGCCAAACGGTTGTATATTTGTAGTTGATCCTAAGCTTTATCTTATATCTCCATGGTGATCAATACTTGCTCAGAACAGGTACAACTCATAAGAAGTCAGAACAGACAGATATCTTATCAGCTCAGCTCATAATCATTCATTTTAATTGTTTATAATGTGCCAGATGTGTCAGGCATCTATGAATTTCAACTTGCTACTTGCAGCAAGAAGGGTTAACACCACTGAAAGGAGTATAATGGAGCCCTAGTCAACCAATTATTAGTATTAGTGAGCTTTCTTTGGACACTATGCATAGAGATTGCTGTTTTATTGATCTTGCTAACAGCTTCTGCCACTTGTAACCCTCATATCAATTCATTAATGCCTATTTGCAGTCCTTACAAACAGTGGTAATAATCTCTGCAGTGTAATGGCGAGCTAATCGAAAAAGTCTTTTAGTTATGTTTTCATACACTATCAATGAGATCAAATTATTTGTCAATATGACATTCTGGGAATAATATACATAGTTTGAGAATTCATTTCACGAAATCGCCCTCAGATATCTAAGCTGACATTGAGTTATTCTTTGTACCTTAGCCTTTGCTCGGTGAGTATGTATGATTTTTTTTAATTGAAACATGTATAGATTCTTTGTCTCGACTCTGACCTTTAGACTCTTCTTTTCTCCCACAAGTCCTGTTTTACTAGGCACATCTAATAACACCAGCGAATATTTCTCTATTGGAAGATGAAATAGATTCTCTTTGGAGATGTAACATCCTGTAGATGGAGAATTTATGGCTATTACATTTTTGCGCTGGTGTCAGCTAACCTTGGTATGGCCGAGCTTCTATCCTAGCTGGATATCACCTGTAAATCTCTTTTCTCTTTCTCTTTCCTCCTCTGAGACCTTGCATGAAAATTGATACCCCCTCCTTCTTATCTGAAGTACAGTGATTCCTACACATTGAAATTACAAGGTTCACTGTGTTCTATATCTTTATAGCACACAGGCTAAACTCTGTGTATATACAGTAGTTAGATACAAATGTATTTCAATTCTAACACACAATTAAGAAAAATATAGTAACAAAATAAATCAATACAATTATGAATAGCAAAAAGGAACTATGAACAGTTATTAAAAGCTGCTAGACACATAAAAGATTATTCCCCAAAAACTTTTGAACAAAGTGCAAACGTAGAGAGGTGTGTGCTTAAGTGATAAGCCCCAAGAGTTAGCACAAATGGGTGATATTCTATGATTTTACTTTCTTGTCATGCAGAGTTTAAAGCCAAAAATGTCCACCTCCACAGCGGTGGATATATAGGATCTGAGGCAGTCTTTATGTTTTTCTGTGCTATATCAGATATATGAAGCACTATGAATCTAATGGAAACAATTGTATTTGTGTACCTTAAAAGATACAAAGAAACAGGATATAGTGTAACAGTTTCATTTGCACAGAAAGATTCCCCATCCCCTAATAAAAACTCTTACACGAGATTAAAGAATGTGGTTATGAATTTCCAATAGCCACAAAATATTTAATGTTATACAAATAGGCAGTGTGTATAAACGGTTACCACTCCGTTGGAGCAGTTGTATCCGTAAATGTCCTGAATACCAAGCCGCAAGGCGTGGAAGCCAAACCGGAGGGATGCTGTAATGCAACACCACTGGATAAGTCTGTGTTCACTGGTAAGTAGGAAGGCCGGTCTCCGATCTATGCGTTTCGCCTGAGCTCAGCTGGCTTTTTCAAGATAAACAGGTAGCCTTACAATGCGGTTCTTATATACCCTAGACCAGGCTTCCCGAAACTCCGGCCCTCCAGATGTTGCTAAACTACAACTCCCATCATTCTCAGCATATTTCATTCATAGAATCATGGGAGTTGTAGTTCAGCAATATCTGGAGGGTTTGGAGAAGCCTGCCCTAAACGGTTAAGATGCAGATCGGTATTTTCTTAAAGGCATATATTCCCTGCTATGGCAGGGCTTTTCATGTCTAATTCAACAGTTTTGTTATGAAGTAAGTCCAATCTGTACCAAATAGGTATATGTTTGTTTAGACATTAAAAACCACAATCAATTATCTGCAATATGGACAATCAATATTGCATATACATAAATAGATACATAAATAGATTTACATTATAGTACAAACATAAAAAGTATTTTGGTAGATGATTGTTAAAAAGAATAATGAGATCAATGAAAATGGAATTATTACAATTGTAAAAGGGAAGTTTTCTAAAAAAACAAAAAAAACAGGCTATCTAAAAAACACAGGTTTTCTAAAAATTTTAAATGAATTCTCGTGATTCTCAAGCTAAAATATGTAAAACATATATATCACTCCATTAGCACTATACGCATGGTTATTTTACCAAATAGGAGTGTTCTTTGTAGTTAATGTCTATAATAACTTAGAAATAAATGAATTAAAAAATACATAAAAATGGAAAAGAAAGTGAGTAATCTTATTGCTAGACTATTTCTAACATGATAAAACCGCATATCCTTAAACTGAATTACAACATGAGTCTGCAATTTCAGTAAAATAATACATTGTATAATACAGAAAAATATTAAAACTGAGAATGTTAGCAGTTGTGTAGTTCTTAGGGTCAATGTTTTTGAATGAGGTGTTTTTACAGTCAAGACGCTAATAGATATCTATTCTACTCTGGATTCTACAGAATGTTTGTTAATTCTGGTTCAGCATTTAAACCAAAAGGAACCAAAGTTTTGAAGTTGTAGATCCAAATAATTTCTTGCTTAGTAAGTTATTTTTTTACATAAATGCCCTCCATGGTATATTAACAAGTTGTAGTATCCCACAAAATGTAAGGGTTTTTCGGGTCACTATCATGACTTTCCATACACTATACTTTGAAGTTCACACTGTCTGCCTATTCAAACCCACTCCTTTAAGAATTGCTATCATCTACTGCCCGCCCCGGTCATCCTATGTTTGGCTATGTTTGAGCACTTTTCTTCTTGGCTTCCCCAATTCCTCTCATCTAGCACCCCTTCCTTTATACTTGGGGATTTAAATATCCCAATCAACAACCCCAACTGCACTGATGCCTCGTGTCTGCTCTCCTTTGGCCTTATGCAATGGTCCAATTTAGCAAACACTCTTGATCTCACCTTCACCAATCTCTGTACCGCCTCTAATCTCTCCAATATTCATTTTCCTCTGTCTGATCACCATCTGCTGACTTTTGACATCGACATACCTAAGACCCAATTTACACCACCATCTGAACATCAATCTCACAGAAATCTCCAATGTCTTGACCTAGAGCATTTCTCCACTAATCTCCAAACTCTCCTTTTACCTATCTCAAACCTCTCCTCTACCAACACTGTAAACTGCAACTACAATTCCACCCTCTCCTCTCAACTAAACTTCATAGCACCTCCTACATTTAAATGCAGTAAGCGCCCCAAGCGCCCGCAACAACAACCTTGGCACACCAAGCAGACTCGATGTCTCAAAATGCTCCAGAACTGCTGAGCGCTGTTGGAGAAAGTCTCACTATGCGTCTGACTTTCTCCACTATAAATTTATGCTGTGCTCATACAGCTTGGCTCTTTCCTCTGCAAAAGTGAATTACTTCAATACCCTCCTAACCATACTCTTCCGCGAACCCAAATGACTATTTCACACATTTAACTCTCTTCTTCGCCCTATTGTTCCTCCTCCACCTACTAACGGGACCGCCTTAGACTTTGCAACTCATTTCACTGACAAGATCTTTACAATCAGGGAAGAGAGCTATCATCTTTCTTCTTCCCCTTACAATACTTCCACTAACCTCACTCCCTCTGCTATTCTGTCTAGGGACAGCAGAAGAGGTTTCTGCTCTGCTCCAGTCCTCCCACCCCACCATCTGCTCCCTAGATCCAATTCCCTCACATTTCATCCATACTCGATCTTCTCCTCTTTCTCTACCACTCGCTAAAATTCTCAATCTCTCTCTCTCCTCTGGCATATTTCCATCGCCCTTCAAACATTCAACTGTAACCCCAATTCTAAAGAAGCCCAACCTTGACCCTAACTCCCTTCCAACTCCCGTCCTATCTCGCTACTGCCTTTTGCATCCAAGATCCTTGAAAAAGTTGTGTATGCGAGATTGATAGACTTCCTCGAGTCCAATTCTCTTCTATACCCGCTTCAGTCCGGTTCCCGCGCTAAGCACTCTGTAGAAACGTCACTGACCCAAGTATCTAATGAACTACTCGCTGCAAAATCTCGTGGTCACTACTCTATCCTAATTCGCTTTGAACTTTCTGCGGCTTTTGGCCGCAATATCGTTCTATAAGATATTTCCCTCTACTGGTGCTCCTCCTACCTCTCCCGATGCTCTTTCAGTGTATCTTTCTCTGGCTCTACTTCATCTCCCCAGCTCCTCTCTGTTGGTGACCCCCAAGGTTCAGTCCTTGGTCCCCTACTGCTCTCAATCTACACTGCCTCCCTTGGTAAACTCATTAGCTTCTTTGGTTTGCAATATCATTTCTATGCAGATGACACGCAAACCTATCTGTCCTCTCCTGATATCTATCAGTCCATCTTGACTAATGTCTCTGACTGCCTCTCTGCTAATTCTAACTGGATGGCTGCCCACTTCCTTAAACTCAACTTGACCAAAACTGAAATTCTGGTCTTTCCTCCCTCAAGTGTTGCTACTCCTGTGTCTGTCTCCCTCCAAGTCAACAGTGCTACCATCAGCTCTACCACACAGGCTCACTGCCTAGGTGTTCTCGTTGACTCCAACCTCATGTTCAGTCTATCGCCAAATACTGCCGCTTCCATCTCAAAAACATTGTGCGCATCCGGTCCTACCTTGCCTTGACTACTGTAATCCGCTTCTCAGTGGTCTTACGTGCTCCAAACTTGCACTGCTACAGTCCATAATGAATGTGGAGGCGAGGCTCATCTTACTGTTCACCCGCACTGCCAATGCCTCACCCTTCTGTCAGTCCCTACACTGGCTTCCTGTAAGATATAGGGCTCAATTTAAAATTCTGGTTCTTGCTTTCAAATCTCTACATAATGCTGCTCCCACGAACATATCCTCCCTAATACACAAGTATGTCCTGTCTAGGCCCTTACACTCTCCTGAAGACTTACGTCTATCTTCTGTCCGTACTCCCACCTCTAATGTTCACCTTCAAGACTTATCTAGGGCTGCACCATTCCGCTTCCCTCCTCCGTTAGATGCTCACCCAGTCTCCACTCCTTCAAAAATTATCCAAAACCCACTTCTTCATAAAAGCGTATCAATTAAACTGTTAATAGCTCCCAACTGATTCCTCTCTTGCAACTGTCATTAGTCTAATACTATCCTTACCTTTTGTGTCACTTTACCCCACTCCGTCTAGCATGTAAGCTCATTGAACAGGGCCCTCAACCCCTCTGTTCCTGTGTGTCTGGTTAGAACTACATGTTTGTTCGTCCACCCACTGTAAAGCGCTGCGGAAATTGTTGGCGCTATATAAATAATAACATAATAATAATAATAATAATAATATCCTGTTTCTTTGTATCTTTTAAGGTACACAAATACAATTGTTTCCATTGGATACACAGTGACTCATATATCTGATATAGCACAGCAAAACTTAAAGACTCAGATCTTAATATCCACCACTGTGGAGGTGGACATTTTTGGTTTTTAACTCTGCATGACAAGAACGTAATATCATAATAGATCACCCATTTGTACTAACTTTTGTGGATTATCACTTAAGAGCTGACACCTCTCTACGTTTCCAAATTCTAACACACATTTTTTCAGTTTCTGTTGTCGAACATATTATTAGATAAAAAAAAAACAGACTGCACTTGAGTATGGTGTGGTATCAGCAACAAAGCGGTAGCATCGTCCAACTATCTGATAAGTATGAGTAGGAAATTGGAATAGCAAATATGTCAAGGAATGCCGTCACAGGTGAATTAAAGTAAGCAAACTTGTTAACCCAAGTAACATAAAATAAATCAATCAAGATAAGTGAACAGGCTTAAGTAGCCAGGACATATGTGAACAGAGCTTCTCTCACACTCTTCTCAGTGCTGTCAAGTACCTTCACCCTCTGCACTTCCAGTCTTAAAAAGGGCGTTGAGTCATCTGATGAGATCAGAGCGAAGGTCTCGGCACCCCGCAGGACTATAAGGGATCTGTCATCTCCCAGTGGTAACGGATCGCTGCGTCTCTGAGTTTTTTGGCAGTAGGGGCTAGCTGGGTCTTCGTTGCCAGCACAGTAAACGGTAAGTCTCCATAAATAGACACAGAGCAGCTTTCAAATCTAATAGTGCCCAATTCTCTTGACTTGGTCATGATGGCGGATCCAATGTCTCTAGTAGCTGCAATTATATTTCTTGATGCTCCTTGTGGTGCGGTCACTGCTTTTCGAACTTGGAATGCTGTTAGTATCATTCCTTTAGCATCCTTGCCTGTTATACCCACTGATGTCACCAGTCTAGGTATATAGGGCAACAGCTCTTTCCCTCGAATAGTTTCTGTGTCGAGCTTCTAGAGTGGTTACAGAGCGGGAGAGTTTCTGCACTTGCATGGCCAGGTCATCCACCTGGTTTTGGGTGGTGTGTATTTGTCCCTCCTGAGTTCAGTCTTTGGTTTCCACCTCCGTGATGTTCTGGTGGAGCTCCCCTATCTCTGATTGTGCCTCTTTGAGGTCTGACTTCCAGGCTTCCAGACCTTGTGAATGTCTTGTAGGAGATGTTTTATTTCTCCTTTGGTGACTGGTGAGGAGTCCTCATCGGATTGTATGTCCCAGTCTATATTGCCCGATCCTAGAGATGTAAGCATGTCCCCTTCCTCCTGGGATGCCTCTGAGGCCTCCTACTCAATTGGAGCCACGTGTGCCATTTTAGATAAAAAAGATAGTCAAATAATATATGGTATAAAATATATACCAATTAGTGGAGTGCTAACTAAATATAAAATAATGGAGGGGTCCACTTACCCCATCAGTTGAGTGTAATAACACACTTGGGAATATACATATGAATGTACATATAAAAAAAACGAAGAAAAAAAAAACATAGATTATATATAGTGCAGATGGTCTTGGACAGTGATTGATGGTAAAGTGAATAACTAGAACCACTCACATGGTCTGGAGCCTATGTGGTATTTGCTCCGTAAGATAAACCTTTTTGCTCCTTGGGCAGCAACACACCACTTTCTCAATGATATTCCTCCAAAGATACAGAAAAGAGAAGAAAAATACCAGATGTGTAGACCTGTGCAAAATTGCAGTATTACACTCACCTTTTTAAGAGCCTTCAGTTCCTGGCTCTAAGGATAATCAGCAGTGTGCCAATTTCTTGGGATGGCACTCCCCAATAAGGACTTGATTTGGAATAACTGGTAAATGTATTGGTTAAAAATAAAAAACAATATTCTAGATATATACAATATAAAATAAAATTTAGAAATCCAATTAAAAGTCCAAATAAAAGTCCAAATCAGCCAAAATGCGTTTCACTCATCTGTAAGCTTCCTCAGTCAGCTGTGATGTAGCCTCAGAAATTCTTTGCTTTTTAAATGTTCAGTATGTTTTGTGAGTCCTCCCCGTTAGAGTCACATGGTGTTTAATTGAACAATCATAAGTTCAGATTTTCTGGTATTTTTTGTGTGACTTAACTGCACCGGTGGTTGGGGAGCCCCTATTGGATAATTGGATCTTCCACCTTAGTTTTTAATCAGTCATGGGTAGTTCAGTGGTATTGGACTGCAGTACGCCAACCCTGGCCCGTGGTTGGCGTAAGTGACGCCGCAGACAATGCCGCTCGCCAAATCCGCCCTCCACTCCTGGAAGGGAGCGCAGTGCAGTCCAATACCTGATCGCCTGATTTCTGGCAATTTCGGAGTCTATGGAGGGCGAAACCTCTTAATTTTGCGACCCATGTTTGTTCTGTTGGGGGGGGGGGGTCAGGAAAACTCATACCTGTTTGAGCTGGAAAATGGGTAATTTTGCTGAGTTTTGCATAGTTGGCTCGGAACTCCTTAGGTAAGCGTCTATTCACTGTAACTGTTAGCCACGTCCCACCAGCTTGCAATTTTTTTTTTTTTTTTTTTAATTCTTTATTTTTGTTGTGCAAGCGATACAAACGAGCCTGTTTTGCCACAACAGCAGTCACAGGCGAGATAAATTCTTACAATGTCATATATGGCATATAAATAGTTTGCACAATTTTATATTATTAGTAATCAGTCGTTAATCTGACGAGGCAACGATAATAGATATATCGGCATTAACTGAAATAACATAAGAGTAGGTCTAGAGATTAAAGTAGTGGTTTTCAGGCTTAGAGTGCAAAGATTGCTTGGGTGGGTAGTCTTAAGCTTAATTTAAAGAGTATCCCGTGAGGGTGAGACAGCTTGTATGTATGCTTGTGGTGCAGGAAGATCATCTGTGGTAAGTCAGTGTCAGTGCAGGCTGGGGTATATACTAAACATAAACAAACTTAAGAAGTAAATCAACGGTAGTTATACTTTAGCTGAAGTTATAGTATAGTAGCGTACATGCTGTAAAGCTTATCATTGAAAACAAGAAGAGCGTATTACATTTGCACCTCACAGGTTGACTGTTAATTATAGGGTTAAATATTGGCTGTGCTTGTTTCTTGGGACTACCGGAGTAGTTAGGGAAAGGCAGGGCAGTATGGAACAATAATTCAGATTATGTGAGACAAGGGTAGAGCTTGAGGATACAAATTATTCTTGTGTGGAGTGTGAGTTTGTCTCTATGGGGCTTGGCTATGGAATCGGGGGGGAGTCCCTTGGTGAGACAGATGTGGTCCTTTGGTCTGGGTAGGTGCTAGTGTGTATGTTGGAGTCTGCCCACGGGTGTGAGTTGGGTGAGAACCTGGTTATTATGGCTCCGGGTTGTGCGGTGTGCGGTTTGCTTAAGCGTGTTTGTAGGCGTCAGCGGAGCGCTCAGAGAATGGAGGGGGTCGGCTCCAGTGGTGCCCACTTGAGCTTTGGCTGAGGGTCGCCAGTGCTGTCGCGTGAGGTGAGTGGTAAGACGGTGGGTGTGTGGGGGGCTTTAAGTCGGATGGGGGACTTAAGTGTGCTGACTTACTGGAAAGTGTCGTTATCGGGGTGTGTTCCGGCCCCAGGCGGTCAGCACTTCGTGTGGGTAATGCTCGATGCGAGCTCGGTCCATGTGGTCTTGTGTATATTTATATACATTATTATACATTAAACATGAAACAAAAAAAAACCAATCCAACATGTGAGAGCTATTAAGCACTGGAACTTTGTGGGTGTCCCTAACTGAGGTGTAAATCTAGCTTCTGGTAAGGATTGAGTGAAACTTAGGTGAATGTCCCGTGCCAATAGTCACTGGGTTTTAGTCCCCTGGGTCTGCTGTGGATGGGCAGGGACCTCTTCGAGGTTCGAAAGGGGCGATGTTGTCCACATCCCACTGCTGCCTCCGCGAGTCGCCCTTCCCCGGTTCCGTCTGTGCGGTGATGCCCTGCTGGGTCAGGAACAGTTGGCCCTCCGCTGGGGAGTGTAGCGTGTGGGTATTCCCCTCCACAGTGACCTGGAGGGAGCGTGGGGTACTCCAGCGGTATGGTACCTTCCTCTTTCTCAGCACGCTGGTGATCGGGCGCATAGTTTGCCTCCATAGCATGGTAGGCCTTGAGAGGTCATTATAAAATGACAGGGTGTGCTGTTCAAAGGGCAGGGAGGGTGAGTCCCTGACTGCTGCCATTATCGCCATTTTGTCCAAGTGTGTGACCAGTTGCAAGATGACATCGCTGTTCGGTTGTTGGTGCAGTCCGCCTTGCCTGTGGATTCTGTACACATTATCTATTGATATGTGTCTGGCCTGCCTGTGCGGAAGTATGTGCTGGATCAGGCGTCTCATGTATTGTGGCAGCTCCGGCTTTGCCACTGAGGCAGGGATTCCTTTAATTTTAATGTTCTTGCTGCGGTTGCGGTCCTCGTGGTCCGCCATTTTTTGCGTGAATGTGGCTTGTGACTCTGTGAGCCGCTTCTGCTCTGTGGCAAGTGTAGTTTGCTCGGCTTTGAGGTGAGTATTTGTTTCCTCTACAGCTTTGAGTCGCCCTGTGAGTGAGAGCATATCTTCCCTCAGTATTGCTAGGTCCGCTTGAAACATCTTGCGGATGTCTCGGAGGAGCGATTTGATGTCCCCTTTTGTGGCTGGGATATTGTTCTCTTCATCTGAAGATTCCATATGTAGGCCGCCAGTTTGGGGGATCTCATCCAGCGTATCCAGAGAGGCTTCTTCCTCGGACGACGAGGTCTCCGCATGTTGGGCCGCCATTTTGGGCGCCAGGCGCGGGAGATTACCCTGCAAGTATTCCCCGATATTTCGGGTTCCCGATGCCAGGGCTGCTTTGGACTTCTTGGCCCTCTTTCCCATTGTGGGATTGGGGTGCTGGGCGATGTTCCGGGTGTTTTTCACCCGGTTAGCTGTGGTCTTTTAGGCTTATTAGCACGGAGCTGCAGCTCTGCACGTCCGCTCAGTTTGCTGGCTTGGCTCCGCCCCCCCAGCTTGCAATTTTTGACCATTCTAAGATAAAAAAAACAAGTGACATTTAACAAGACATTCGTTTTTATATGTTTGCTTTTATAATTAAAGCAAAGGAAAATGAAAAATACAACCTGCCAGTCGGTGAAACTCTGCATCTTATCAGTCAGCAAGCATGTGCTTGCTACTTTGAGAGTGAGGAAGCCATTTCAAGAGTGCTTTGTTTTGTTTAAAATAGGTTAAAATATAGATATATACCTGCAAATACATCTACTAGAATTAATGAGTAGCCTGCAGGTACAAGTCATTTTTAGAGGCATCCTGTTTTACGATGACTGGAAACATAAACTGCATAATGTAAGAATCACTTTGAAGCTCCATGTGTGTTTCTAATGAATTAATATATACATTATACTGCAGTTAATTATTATTAGTTTTTTCTTGCAGTGTTAAGATGGAATGTGAGCCTTCTCAGCTCTTGTTGATTACTGTACCATTTTCAAATGGCAAGTCAACATTTCACATGCAGGTCACCTATGTCATAATAGCTGTTTGCTGGTGTTTGACACTATTTTTAGTTATGAGATAGTTTTAAAGAGTCAATAAGTATTGCATATCTGCATGATAGCAAACAACGTATATGTTTACATTAAATTAAGAGGGACAAGGAATGTGGTGATCTGTTACTATGACATTTATTTGGAAGCTGTTGCTTTAACTATGACAGCGTGTGTTTTCTTAAACAATATTTTTCATCTATCATCATAACTAAGGTGACACACAACTAATACAGTGAACACGGAATTATGCCCTAAAAGACAAAATCTTGTGAAATGGACAAATTCGGACCAGAATGGCAGTTCTCAAATTTACTAAAGCCAATTCCAGTTGGAATTAGATCAGGACAAACAAATTTGCTTAAATCGCCCAGATGCATTTGCATTCAGTGTCAGGACTAAAATCGGTGCTTTCGCATCTGAATCTTATATAAAGGATAAGAATCGGAAGACACAAAAGCACCAGTTTCACTAAAATTTAGGACCAAATACAGATTTGTAAATGATTTTTTACTAGCTTTATGCAAGTGAACTAAACATTGTAAGGAATATTTGTCCAATGACCAGTGGGCAAACAGTTAAAAAAAGAATGCAAGGGTTCTCTTGCTAGTCAGCTGCCCTATTAAAAAGTTTAAAAAATATATGCAAATAAAAGTTTTTTAAAAAAATCAATCAGTTATGTTTTTAGTTTGGCTACTCTGGTCTTAAATTTCAATTCTCACATTAGTAAATAACCCAGACAATAATTCTGGCAATATTTTTTATATTATTTTTGAATTCATTATTTGCTTCTGGCAGTTGATATTGCTTTTAATGTCTCTCTCTCATATAATCTCAATCTTTTCAACACCCTTACTTTGAGCAGTGTTCTCTTATTTGATAATTATGCTGAATGTTTTAATCAGAGCTGTCTCTTCTTCTATGGACTAAGCTATTGCATATGTAATGTCCTTATTGCTGAATAGAATATATATATATATATATATATATATATATATATATATGTATGTCTCCTTCAGCCAATATTTTAAATGATTTGGATAAATAACACAGAACATGGATTAGCCCTTTTTGTAGATGATGTACCGTATATACTCGAGTATAAGCCGACCCGAATATAAGCCGAGGCCCCTAATTTTACCCCAAAAAACTGGGAAAACTTATTGACTCGAGTATAAGACTAGGGTGGGAAATGCAGCAGCTGCTGGTAAATTTCTAAATAAAATTAGATCCTTAAAAAATTATATTAATTGAATATTTATTTACAGTGTGTGTATATAATGAATGCAGTGTGTGTGTATGAGAATGCTGTGTGTATGAGTGCAGTGTGTGTGTATGAGAATGCTGTGTATGAGTGCAGTGTGTGTATGAGTGCAGTGTGTGTATGAGTGCAGTGTGTGTGTATGAATGCAGTGTGTGTGTATGAATGCAGTGTGTGTGTATGAGAATGCTGTGTGTGTATGAGTGCAGTGTGTGTGTATGAATGCAGTGTGTGTATGAGTGCAGTGTGTGTGTGTATGAATGCAGTGTGTGTGTATGAATGCTGTGTGTGTGTATGAATGCTGTGTGTATGAGTGCAGTGTGTGTGTATGAGAATGCTGTGTGTATGAATGCAGTGTGTGTGTATGAGAATGCTGTGTGTATGAATGCAGTGTGTGTGTATGAATGCTGTGTGTGTGTATGAATGCTGTGTGTATGAGTGCAGTGTGTGTGTATGAGAATGCTGTGTGTATGAGTGCTGTGTGTGTGTATGAATGCATTGTGTGTGTATGAATGCAGTGTGTATGAATGCAGTGTGTGTGCATGAATGCAGTGTGTGTGCGTGAGTGCAGTGTGTGTGTGCGTGAGTGCAGTGTGTGTATGAATGCAGTGTGTGTGTATGAATGCAGTGTGTGTATGAATGCTGTGTGTATGAGTGCAGTGTGTGTATGAGAATGCTGTGTGTATGAGTGCAGTGTGTGTATGAGTGCAGTGTGTGTGTATGAATGCAGTGTGTGTGTATGAATGCAGTGTGTGTATGTGTGTGTGTAATGCAGAGTGTGATGCAGAGCCTTGGTGGGGGGTGGGCATTTTTATTTTTTAATTATTATTTTAATATTTTTTTTTGTTTCATTACATGTTTTATTATTATTTTTTTATTTTATTATTATTTTTTATTTAATTATTATTTTTATTTTATTATTTTTATTTTTTTATTATTATTAATATATATAAATTTTTTCGTCACCCCTCCCTGCTTGCTAGCTGGCCAGGGAGGGGGGCTCTCCTTCCCTGGTGGTCCAGTGGATGGGCACTGTGTAGGAGGGGGCTCTGGGGGCTGCAGAGAGATGTTACTTACCTTTCCTGCAGCTCCTGTCAGCTCTCTCCTCCTCCGCCGGTCCGTTCAGCACCTCGGTCAGCTCCCAGTGTAAATCTCGCGATAGCCGCGGCTCTCGCGAGATTTACACTGTGAGCTGACAGAAGAGCTGAACGGACCGGCGGAGGAGGAGAGAGCTGACAGGAGCTGCAGGAAAGGTAAGTAAATGCTCTCTGCAGCCCCCACAGCCCCAGTCTGTATTATGGCAATGCAAATTGCCATAATACAGACACTGACTCGAGTATAAGCCGAGTTGGGGGTTTTCAGGACAAAAAACGTGCTGAAAAACTTGGCTTATACTCGAGTATATACGGTATTTGTGTATATAGCTAGAGTTGAGCGGACACCTGGATGTTCGGGTTTGCCGGGTTCGGCCAAACTTCGACAAAAAGTCGTTATTGAAGTCAATGGGGCCCCAAATTTTTGGGCACTAAATTGGCTCTAAAAAAGTCCTGGAAAGGGCTAGAGGGCTGCAAAAGGAAATAAAATGGACAAGTGCCCTGCAAACAAATG
Organism: Pelobates fuscus; assembly: GCF_036172605.1. Lineage (NCBI taxonomy): Eukaryota > Metazoa > Chordata > Amphibia > Anura > Pelobatidae > Pelobates > Pelobates fuscus. The sequence goes on along the minus strand of NC_086319.1, from coordinate 279,522,629 downwards.
TGGATAGGTAAATAACTTAAAATAACATAAAATACATAAAAATAAAAAATAATAATCTTGAACTAGGAGGAGGAGGTGGATGTGGAGTAGGAGGTTGAGGAGGCTGTGACCGTGGTGGTGGAGGTGGAAGCGGCGGTGGAGGAGGAGGAGGTAGCCAACACTGTTTTTTATTATTATTATTTTTTATTATTTTTTTTATTTATTGGGGGAGCCCCCAAACTTTTGGGACATATAAAAAAAGAAAACAAATAATAAGTGCACTTGAGTATAACAATGGCTGGGTGAGGCCGGTATAAATGTCTATTCTGCACAAGGTACAGACAAGTCTGGTGGGATCCATGCCTGGTTCATTTTAATAAACGTGAGCTTGTCCACGTTGGCTGTGGACAGGCGGCTGCGCTTGTCTGTGATAACGCCCCCTGTCGTGCTAAACACACGTTCAGACAATACACTGGCTGCAGGGCAGGCCAGCACCTCCAAGGCATAAAGGGCAAGCACAGGCCATGTGCCCAATTTGGAGACCCAGAAGTTGAATGGGGCAGACCCATCAGACAGTACGTGTAGGCGTGTGCACACATACTGTGCCACCATGTTGCTGAAATGCTGCCTCCTGCTAAGACATTCCATATCAGATGGTGGTGCTGGTTGTTGTGAGCCTTTTCTCTTTTCAGCCATGCTAACCCTGCCTTCTTAAGTGCTGGCGGTGCCCCAGCTGCGTTGGCGACCTCTTCCTCCTCCTCTGCCTTCGCCTTGTGCTTCCACTGATGTCTGTTGGGAATGCCCTCAGCAGCGCGTCTACCAACATGCGCTTGTAGTTGTGCATCTTCCGATAATGCTCCAGTGAGGGAATTAAGGATGGCACATTGTCCTTGTAACAGAGATCCAGCAGGGTGGCCACCCAGTAATCAGCACAAGTTAGAATGTGGGCAACTCGGCAGTCATTGCGCAGGCACTGCAGCATGTAGTTGCTTATGTGTGCCAGGCTGCCCAGAGGTAAGGACAAGTTGTCCTCTGTGGGAGGTGTATCATCTGTGTCCTACGTATCCCCCCAGCCATGCTCCAGTGATGCCCACCAGCTGCTTTGGGTGCCACCCTGCTGTGAACACGGTTCCTCCTCCTCCTCATCCTCCTCCTCCTCATCCTCCAGAACTGTGTCCTGGCTGGACAATTGTGTACCTGGCCTATGCTGGTGCAGAAACCCACCCTCTGAGCCACTTGTGAATGACTGGCCTGATAACCGTGGAAATTACCCCTCTTCCTCCTCCTCTTCCTCCTGTGCCACATCCTCTTCCATCATCACCCGAAGCATTTTTTCAAGGAGACATATAAGCGGGATAGTAAGGCTGAGAACGGCGTCATCGGCACTGGCCATGTTGGTGGAGCACTCGAAACAGGGCAACATGGCACACAGGTCTCGCATGGAGGCCCACTCATTGGTGGTGAAGTGGTGCTGTTCCGTAGAGCGACTGACCCGTGCATGCTGCAGCTGAAACTCCACTATCGCCTGCTGCTGCTTGCAAAGTCTCTCCAGCATGTGCAAGGTGGAGTTCCACCTTGTGGGCACGTCGCATATGAGGCGGTGAGCGGGAAGGTCGAAGGTACGCTGCAGCGCAGACAAGCGAGCAGCAGCAGGGAGAACGCGAAAGCGCGCACAGACGTCCCGCACTTTCTGCAGCAGCTCTGATATATCTTAGTCGTTTTTCAGGAATTTCTGCACCACCAAATTCAGCACATGCGCCAGGCAAGGGATGTGCGTCAAACCGGCTAGGCCCAGAGCTGATACGAGATTTCGCCCATTATCGCACACCACCAGGCCGGGCTTGAGGCTCAGTGGCAACAACCACTCATCAGTCTGTTGTTCCATGCCCGTCCACAGCTCCTGCGCAGTGTGGGGTTTTTCCCCCAAACATATGAGTTTTAAAACAGCCTGCTGTCGTTTCCCCCTGGCTGTTCTGAAGTTGGTGGTGAAGGTTTTACGCTGACCGGATGAGGAGGTGGTAGAGGAGGAGGAAGCGGAGTAGGAGGAGGAGGCAACAGGAGGCAAAGAGAAATGCCCTGCAATCCTCGGTGGCGGAAGGACATGCGCCAAACTGCTATCTGCCTCAGGCCCAGCCGCCACTACATTTGCCCAGTGTACAGTTAGGGAGATATAGCGTCCCTGCCCTTGCTTACTGGTCCACGTATCAGTATGGCATTGCGCAGTGCACACCTGATTTTGTCCGCCAATTGGTTGTGCAGGGAAGGGATGGCTTGCTTGGAAAAGTAGTGGCGGCTGGGAACCACGTAATGTGGGACAGCCACCGCCATCAGGTTTTTAAAACTGTCCATCTCCACCAGACAGAATGACAGCATTTCAAAGGCCAGGAATTTTGAAATGCTGGCATTCAGGGCCAGGAATCGCGGGTAGGTAGGGGCGTACTTCCTCTTTCTCTCCAGTGTTTGGGAGATGGACAGCTGAACGCTTCCATGGGACAGTGTGGAGATGCTTGGGGACGGGGACGGATGTGGTGGCGTTGCTGCCACATCCTCTGTTTGCAGGGTGGCAGGTGCCACTGTCACTCCAGAGGTGGAGGAAGAGGCTGAGACAGCAGCAGAAGAGGAAGCAGGAGGAGCCTGAGACCTTTCTTTGTTTTTGAGGTGCTTACACTGCAGCTCGTGTTTTGCATGTAGATGCCTGGTCATGCAGGTTGTGCTCAGGTTTAGAACGTTTATGCCTCGCTTCAGGCTCTGATTGCACAGTGTGCAAACCACTCATGTCTTGTCGTCAGCTCATTATCTGAAGAACTGAAACGCCAGGGAGCGTTGGAGCTGGCTTTGGTGTGCTCGGTCCCGGGGTGCGGTGGGAAGGAGCAGGCATACTGTCTAGGGGACCGCCGCTCCGCTTTTGCACCCTGCTCCCTCTTATGCTGTGCTGGTGCCAGCGCCTCTTCCTCCTACTGCACACGTCACTCGCATGACCTTGATTCGATGTGGGGTCTAGGACCTCATCATCCTCCACATCATCTTCCACCCACTCCTCAGCCCTGCCCTCCTTGCTGGACTGCACGCTGCAGAAAGCCACAGCAGTTGGCACCTGTGTTTTGTCATCATCAGAGACGTGCTGCGGTGGTCCTCGCATGTCCACATCCTGAAACATAAGTGGTTGTGCATCAATGCACTTGATCTCTTTCACTTCTGGGGTAGGGCTAGGTGGATGGCCCACAGAAACCCCACCAGCAGAGTCATCAATAAGCATTAGAGACTGCTGCATGACTCGTAGCTCAGACTGCTTGGCTGATTTGCAAGGGGGTGACGTGAAAGACAGATGGCCATGGGCTGCAGGTGCCAACTCTGAGCTTTCAGCAGGGGACCGGGTGGGAGACAATGTGAAGCAACTGGAGGCACTGTCTGCCATCCAATCTACTATCGCCTGTACTTGTTCTGGCCTCACCATTCGTAGAGCGGCATTCGGGCCTACCAAATAACGCTGAAGGTTCTGTTGCCTACTCGCACCTGAGGAAGGTGTTTCATTTGTGCGTGTAGCTGGCACGGATCGACCACGTCCTCTCCCTGCAACAGGAGCTGCAACCAACACCAGCAGCACCACGACCAGGGCCACGTTCCTTATTTGACGCTCTCCTAATTCTTTGCGTTCACCCTCCAAACTAACAGATGGTTTCAAATTGAATTTTTCAAAGTGCGATGTAACCACAGTATTTGATGGTTCTATTTGACTCTCAGATATGAAGTGCACCGCAGGCAGCAAATGTACTATTTAGCACCAAAAAAAATTAGAATTTTTCAAAGTGCGATGTAACCACAGTATTTGAAGGTTCTATTTGACTCTCATATATGAAGTGCACCGCAGGCAGCAAATGTACTATTTAGCACCCAAAAAAAAATTAGCATTTTTCAAAGTGCGATATAACCACAGTATTTGACGGTTCTATTTGACTCTCAGATATGAAGTGTACGCCACAAATTTACTTTTTAGCACCAAAGAAATGTGAATTTTTAAAAGTGTGATGGAACCACAGTATTTGACTGTTCTTTTTTACTCTCATATATGAAGTGCACCACAGGCAGCAAATGTACTATTTAGCACCAATAAAAAAATAGAATTTTTTAAAGTGCGATATAACCACAGTATTTGAAGGTTCTATTTGACTCTCAGATATGAAGTGCACGCCCCAAATTTACTTTTTAGCACCAAAAAAGTCACATTTTTCAAAGTGCGATGTAACCACAGTATTTGACGGTTCTATTTGACTCTTAGATATGAAGTGCACCGCAGGCAGCAAATGTTCTATTTAGCACTAAACAAAATTTGAATTTTTCAAAGTGCGATGTAACCACAGTATTTGAAGGTTCTATTTCACTCTCAGATAAGAAGTGCACCGCAGGCAGCAAATGTACTATTTAGCACCAAAATTTTTTTAAATGTTTCAAAGTGCGATGTAACCACAGTATTTGACGTTTCTATTTCACTCTCAGATAAGAAGTGCACGCCCCAAATTAACTTTATAGCACCCAAAAAATTTGAATTAGTCAAAATGCCATGTCACAGCAGTATTTGACGGTTCTATTTGACTCTCGGATATGAAGTGCACGCACCAAATTTACTTTTTAGCACCAAAAAAATTTGAATTTTTCAAAGTGTGATGTAACCACAGTATTTGACATTTCTATTTGACTCTCAGATATGAAGTGCACGCCCCAAATTTACTTTTTAGCACCAGAAAAATTTGAATTTTTCAAAGTGCGATGTAACCACAGTATTTAACGGTTCTATTTGACTCTCAGATATAAAGTGCATGCCCCAAATTTACTTTTTAGCACCAAAGAAATGTGAATTTTTCAAAATGCAATGTAACCACAGTATTTGACGGTTCTATTTGACTCTCTGATATGAAGTGCACTGCAGGCAGCAATTGTACTATTTAGCACCAAAAAATGTAAACATTTTCAAAGTGCGATGTAAAGCACAGTATTTGACGGTTCTATTTGACTCTCAGATATGAAGTGCATGCCCCAAATTAACTTTTTAGCACTAAAAAAAATTTGAATTGGTCAAACTGCGATGTAACCACAGTATTTGACGTTTCTATTTCACTCTCAGATATGAAGTGCATGCCCCAAATTAACTTTTTAGCACCAAAAATATGTGAATTGGTCAAACTGCGATGTAACCACAGTATTTGACGTTTCTATTTCACTCTCAGATATGAAGTGCACGCCCCAAATTTACTTTTTAGCACCAAAAAAATGTGAATTAGTCAAACTGCAATGTCACAGCAGTATTTGACGGTTCTATTTGACTCTCAGATATGAAGTGCACGCCCCAAATTTACTTTTTAGCACCAAAAAAAATTTGAATTTATCAAACTGCAATGTCACAGCAGTATTTAAAAATGTCTAGATGTTGCCCACTGAGCTACCAGAACAGGATTAAAGTAATGTGCCTGGCACACATGCAATTGCAAGTGCACTGCACTTGCAAAAATGGCCACCGATGCCCACCTAACAAACAGACTGATTGCTTATTTATCTGTGGCACTGGGCTCAGGTCAGGGTACAAAAATGTAGTATAGCACCCACAAAAATAATCGCTGTAGTTTGCAGATTCAACACCAGAATTCTTTCCTAATCTGTCCCTCACAGCTGCAGCATCCTCTCCCTACACTAATAAGAGCTCATGTGACGTGAGGCTGGGTCACATGCTGCACTGGCCAATCTCAGCCATGCCATTAGTAGGCATGGCTGTGATGGCTTCTAAGGGCACACAAGTCAAACGCTTGTTGATTGGCTGCCCTGCAGCTTTTCAAAACATGCCATTAAATCGCAGGACACCAAACTCGAACCTGAACTGTTACTGAAATGTCCGTGTTCAGGGTCAAAAATCGTAATGTTCGGTACGAACTCGAGTTCGCTCAACTCTAAATATAACAAACCCAATTATCTCACTCCTGTCTATTCTATTTTGAAACTGGTAACCAAAGACTTGAATCTTGCTCCATGGATATCTAAGTGGTACTAATGAATTCATTAATAATGTTGGGAAAACACAGGCACCTTACATTGGCATACTCCAGTGTCAGGTACAATTACTCCAAAAGAACTACAATTTCAAACTGAGAAATTACTTTTTAACATACATAGGGATCAAACTATCCAGAACCAGACATCATTTGCTTCATCTCAATCATGTGAAATGTCTGAAAAAAAGTAAAGCTACTTTAGACAGTTGGGGTCACCATGAGCTATCCTGAATGGGTAGAGTGAACTCCATATATATGTCTGCAATGCTGACATTCCTCTACCTATTTTATATTTTGCCCATTGCCATCATCTCAAAAAATAACAGGATATTTAATCAGCTCTATTCTCATACATCTGTAAAAAGCACCCCCTATGGATTTCTGCAAAGACCCCTTGGCTTCCAATCCAACTTGTTGTTCTCAACCTAAGAAAGGACTATACTACTATTCCTTTGTTACCAGCATGAGCCTGTCAAGAAATACTCCACTATATGTTTAAGTGGACCTTCATAAAACTTGTACTATACTCAAAATGAAAAGGACATCTTCACAATCAAATGCAAATCAAAATCACATCAAAATGCCTAAACCACCAAATTATTTTACACCTTGTTGGGAATGCCATCTATCCATGGGATCTACGCTCCATATTTTCTGAACCTGCTTTCTTTTGGGATTATTTTGGACCGTCATAAATGAATTCATTTCTAGTTCTTTAGTTATATATACCATATTTCTATTTGAGAGGAACACTTCAGAAGGTGGTCATATACATCTTGATAGCTTCAGACCATGGCTATGCTGTATAAATACATTTTTACACCAACGCCACAGATGTTTAATGACTACCTTAACACAACTATACTGTATGAAGAAATAGCTCACAAAACCATAGGTACTATCTCTAACAACTTCTTCAGATGATATGGCAACATTAGGTAGAAGATCAACTCCCTGCTAGAACATGGATGATGTTGAGTCCTAGGTCCATGTTTATTTTCTTTGATTTATATTCTTCCTTTCCATTGCCTGCTTCTCCCACCACTTTGTGTTCTAGTGATGCAATAGAGATGTTACACACTGTTCCCATTATCTTGGCAAATGATCTAGCACATGTTATGCTTACTGTAGATTATACCAAGGCCTAGATTTAATATTTTAAGATACATTTTCAAAAATATTATGAAAAATATTTTAATATTTTTAAATATATTGATATCTAATAAACCAATATAACTTTTAAATTGTTATATTTATAAAAAAAAACTATTTTAAATGTTTACACAAAAATATTCAAACAATTGAAATGCTTATCCCAAAATATTAAATCTTGACCTAAGTGGATGCTCTAATTGTCAATAATGTAACTAAGTGCTCTCTAATCTATGACATTGTATATTGTGTGCTTTTATTTGGCAATAAACAGTATTCTTGGGGAGGGGGGAGGGTTATTCAACACTAAGTATTCAAATATTTAGGCTAAGACTTAAAGTGTCACACATTGAAAGAGTTGCTAATTGTGACTCAGGGGCATCAGTATACCATGAAAAAATATTCTATAGCCTTAGATATATGTGTTTAAACAATATGTGTATTATTGACAATAATAAATTAAACATATTTTGTTTTGTTTTGAGATGATTGTTTTTTTTATGATTTTGCATAAGATCAGACCACATTTTTTAAGAGCAATTAATTTACACAATTGGGTTGTTTTAAAGGGTACACAAACATGTTCTTGTTAATTCAATCTGTAAACCTATGGTATGTGTCACTAGTAAGTTACTAGTAATCTAAGCCTTCTATACAATGAATGGTCTTCTATTCAGCTGGTCTGTAGAAATATTCTAACTCCATGGAAACTAATTAAGATGCCTAGCAGGCGTCTGATCTGTTAATTAAAGCTGTGTATGAATGATGTGGGCGAAGGAATACAGCTAATCTAATATAAGGCTATTCTCAGGCATACTTTAACTTTTTTGTTTAAGCCAATTTTATCATATATATATATATATATATATATATATATATATATATATATATATATATATATATATATATATATATATTAATTTAAAATGTATTAAGACACTTGAGATCATAAAAAGTAAAGCCTAGATAAATGATTTACATTCTGGAAACATACTGACTTGTGTTGATCAATTTTAATTGTTTTTATTTTCCTCTAGAGAATGTGATATGAAATATATATTAAATAACTAAGGCTGGTGAGATAGCTCATTGGCCTAATGCATCAACAGTAGAAATGAAGAGAGACTTTAAGGTTCGAGTACTCTTCTAGTTTTCTGTGAACCCCAAGAACTCATAATTGCTAGAGTCAGAAGCTCAGTCATTTTTGAAGCTCAGTTGCTCACAATCACTGACATCACATTATTCCATATCTTCATATAAGATAGCATCTTCATTTCCAACCAAAGCATTGCTAATGCCACATTTTTTTGAATGACTGTACAACGATTTCCTCCTTCACTGAGTGCCATGATGTTTTCACCCATTCACAAACTTGAGTGATAGTGGGCCTCACTTTTGTTGCCAACAGTTTAGACATTAATGGCTGTGTGTTGAGTTATTTTTAGGGGACAGCAAATGTACACTGTTATACAGGCTGTACACTTTCTAATTTACATCGTAGCAGAGTGTCATTTATTCAGTGTTGTTACATGAAAAGATATAATAAAATATTTACAAAAATGTGAGGGTTGTACTCACTTTTGTGAGATACTGTATGCACACACATTATTCTAAATGTTCCTTCTTAAAAGTAAGATCCACGTTGTAGGTTATAGATCACTCAATAAAATACACTCATGTCCCATATTTGCAAGAGCATGGAAGGTATTGTGTCTAGTGGTTTGATTTAAATATTTAGATCTCCTGCTAAAAGGTAATTATAGGCTCTTATGTGAATTCCATGAGGTTTTGCTAGAAGAAGATATGAGTATGCCCTTTCATAAGAAAGAGAAAGAGAGAGATACATAACAGTGAAGTATGTATTAGTGAAAATAATGAACTTTCGTGTTGACCCAAATCAATTTCCAAGTGCATAACCACACATTCAAAATCTGTGTGGTGTTTTTGTTTTTTTAAGAAATACTTTTATTATTATTAGAATTTCATCTCATGGAGCATTGTAATGTCTTCAGAACCATTTAATGGCATTATTTTTCTATAAGAAAATTGCATGTATGTAACCAAACAATGACTATAACTAGGATGGGTAATTTTTCCAAACAACCACTATAACTAATTTTAATAATGATTATAACGAAGCAATGATGATAGCTTAGTATGTGTACTAACATGTTAAGGAATACATTTTGCAATTCATTTTTAATTTACCAGAAATCGCTGTTTAGTAAATAAATGCATTGCAGACGTTTCTCACTTGTCAGTCAATTTTGTCTGTTGCTCCTAAAAAGAAAAAAAGAAAGGATGACTTGGCTCGAGTATCCTCTATAACAGGAATATAAGCTCATGGGCTATGCTAAATATGTGTTACTACTACAGATAATTAAGGGAACACCACAGGCACCAGAACCACCACAGCTTAGCAAAGATTGTAGGACTGGCATTCAGTGTCTCTAGTCTCTGCATGGAGAGACCAAAGGTTTTCAAAAGCGATACAGAGTTAATGCATTTCCATGATGGGACACTGATTGGCGCAGTGTGGTGATTTCCACACACATGTGCTAGGCTCCCAATGCTTCCCTGTGGCACAATTTTGCATTGGCTGAGATCGTCAATACTGATGATCTCTCCTAGCTGAGGAGACTGGCGCACACGAGTAAATAAGGTAAATATATATATATATATATATATATATATATATATATATATATATATACTGCTTCAATAACAGGGGCTTGATAATTGAAATAATTAGCATTACACTGTAACATTAGGAATGTTTATATTCCTAATGTTGGAGTGTTTGTTTAATACTAAATGGTCCTCATGCATGCTTCCATTATTTATATATAAAAATAAGTGATGGCTTTCAAAGTCTAGGAAATATTGTAGTTAGAATTTAAACATTTACCTCTGTCTGCATCATGAGCTTCTCCACTCCCTGCCCATTGACATGTGTATTCTCCATGTTCTGGCCAGATGTTAAAGCCTCATCCAGAAATCATAATTACTGCAATTTTCAGGTGATCATTACAGGATATGAGAAACTTGTTTGCGTCTACAATTATCTGCGATTCTTTTCAACATAATTGGGCCTGGGTTCACTAAAGACTCTGTCTATTGGTTCCAAGTCAATCTGATTAGGTCATTTGCAGCACAGAAGGTTGGAAATTGTTATGGCTTTGCATGGCAGTCAAAAGCAATCATAGCCCTTATCAATATTTGCAATATGTTAGCAGGCATGGGGCTCTGCCAAATCATCCCTGGTTCATCTGCAACATGAATCTATAATTAACCTTGTTTATTATCACTAACATGTGCATACAGTTATCAACTAAACAAGGTTACTTAAAGAAACAGTCAATTTTGAAAGTGACCATAAATTGTTAAATACATCATACAGATAATTCAAGGGAAACCTCCCCCACACCCCACAAATTTCATTAATGAAATGGCAGATCTACAATCAATTCCCACCAGCAAAAAGGCCTCTCAGAGAGAAGGAGATTCTACAATTTCTTCTTGTCTGGAGGATATGATCTTATATGATCTTATCCCATAAACTCCTTATCAGAAGAGAGCTAGTGATATGTACTTTGTCTCCTGTACTCATCAGATCTGTAGAGACTTGGAATGTGTTTAGTTTATAGAAGTCATACTGTGGCTGCTGTTAAATGACTTATACACCCATTCATCATTTTCTTAATTGGGCTGTACATAGTATACGTACAAATGCTGCATTGCCATGGTCTAGGTCAGGGGTAGGCAACCTTTGGCACTCCAGATGTTGTGGACCAAATCTCCCATAATGCTCTTACACCCATAATGCTGGCAAAGTATCATGGGACGTGTAGTCCAAAACATCTGCAGTGCCAAAGGTTGCCTATGCCTGGTCTAGGTTCTCTATACGAGTGGAACAGGAGAGTCCAAGGAAAATATTTATTATTATTATTATTATTATTATTATTATTATTATTATTTTTATTATTCCTTTAACTTCACAGAAAGAAGTGACAGTTTTTAGTTATAGCAAGTTCATTCAGTTAAAAGCAACTGTGTGCATGGAAATAGTGAGATCATACCCCCTTGTACATTAATTTCCCATTGAGCATAATTTGCTTTGGAGCTTGTACTGGTACATTTTTAGAACAATGACAAAATATGCTGTCATAACAACCAAATTACTACTTACTTCAATTTCTTCCATTTTTAAGAAACAGTATTTTTTTTTTTTTTTCACAAGTTCTAAATGTTGAGCATCTTTTGTCAAAGCTAATTCAGTTTCAACAGAATTTTCTTTTCTTTTAGAGATACCAATTAATACTTTTTGGATAATATATAAACAGACATATGTTGTATTGTTTCCTAGTTTTGTATTTAAAATCTGTATTCTTAACATTATAAATCTGCCCCTTCCCCACTTTCCTATAGGAATATAACTGACTCTGTATGTCCTGTATGTAGAGCGTAAGGATGTCCAGCATCAGTTAGGGGACCAAAAGTCTATTAGCAACCAGGAAGTGCCAATAGTGACTGCCTGAAAGACAGCCACTAGAGGCAGTCTTAACCCTGCAATGATTTACAGTGCAGGGCTAAGTTGGACTAGGATACTGCACCCAGACCACTTCAATGAGGTTAAGTGGTCTGGGTGACTATAGTGACCTCCCACTCCCTTCATAGCAAAACAAAACCCTGTCCCATTTTCATGTTAACATTCCTATGCCAATTAAGCACCTCTCCCCTCTGCTCCCCATTTTCATTTCTCTAAAGCCCATGAAACTTTTCTTTCTTAAATACCTCCCTGTCTCTTAAATACAGGAGAGAGTCGGTACCTGCATAATGCATCCAATTCCTGCTTTTCTGAAAGGAAGATCAATGCATTGCCGCCCAGCCTCAATGTGAATAATGTAAAATGGTTTACAATAGCAATAACATTAAGAGAGATTTAATAAAATCTCCCTAAAAATATATTATCACCACCAATATTGCATTTTCAGTATACTGTTGAAAGGTTTTGATTAGATCAGAGAACACACTGGGGCAGGACCGCCATCAGGGCATGACAACCATGACAGATGTCATGGGCCCAGCGGTCCTGGGGGCCTCGCACTGCTCTGGGAGTTCCGGGTTCCACATTGCCTAAGAACACACATATATGTGTACTTGCGGGCCCCCGGCTACCTGTTTGTTGCACAGGGGGGCCGCAGCACACTCTCACTAACCTTCCCAGCAGCTCCCTTCAGCTCCCCTTCAGCTTCAGCTGTCTAAAAGGGGAGCTGAAGGGAGCTGCTGGGAAGGGAAGTGAGTGAGTGTGCTTTTTAAAATGCCCCCCATTTTACACACATTACACATATACTCCAGAAACACTCACTGCATTCACTATACACACACTACACAAACACACACTGCATTCACTATACACACACTAAACAAACACACACTTTGCATTCATTATATACACTACACAAACACACACTACATTAACTATACACAAACACACTCTGCATTCACTATATACACATTACACAAACACACACTACATCCACTATACACAAACACTACTTGCACTACACACACTCCACAATTACTATACACACTGCATCTAATACACACAAACAGCCTTCACTATGCACACTCTGCCTTCATTATACACACACTACATCCACTACAAAAACACATACTCTGCCTTCACTACACAAGCACACTCTGCATTCACTACACAAACACAAACTACATCTACTACATAAACACACTCTCTGCATCCACTACACAAACACACACTCTGCATTCTCTATATACACCACATCTAATACACACAAACACTACATCCACTACACAAACACACACTATGCATTCACTATACACACCACATCTAATACACACAAACACTACATCTACTACACAAACACACACACACCCTGCATTCACTATACACACACACACACACACTACATCCACTACACAAACACACACTCTGCAACTAATATACACCTCATAAATCACACAAATGTACAATCTGCATCCACTATACACACTGCATCCATTACACAGACACACACACCACATCCACTTTACACACGCACTCTGCATCCACTACACACATTCTACATCCACTATACATACACTACAATAAGTACATTCTTGTGGGCAGGACTGTGGGCGGACTCTGGGACGGGCCTGTGGGCATGCCCCGGGGGGCACAGAACTTGAGCTGTTTCAGGGGCCCCACAATTTCTGATGGCAGCCCTGCACTGGGGGCATTAAGCAAAGAGAGAGTGATATTATTAAACTGTAGAGTTACATTATATGATCATATATTGCAGGGCCCTATTTAGCCTTGTACTGCAGAGAGCCCCAGATGGAATTTTTTCCCAAAGTAAGTGAGTTAATCTCATAAGAGCAGACATTAGGCTGTTAGTGTAGGACCTGCCAAAGATGGGGTACATTGACGTTGTGGCAGGCTTATGCAATGTATGATCATATAATGTAACTAAACCCACATTATTTTTGCCTAGATTAGGTGTTTTTTAAAAAAACAAATACAATCTTTCAACAGTTGCTGTTTAGTGGATAGGTGAGTGCGCTGGATCTTGTGTATTGTGTGTGTGTGTATATATATTAAATATTATATAATATTATTACATAATTAAGTCATTTTATTAATTACAAATTGAGAGACCGAAAGGCAGAAAGTAAAGAGAATTTGGTTCCCAAGCCCTATATTTAAACCTGTAACTTTCCAGGACACCATAAAACCTGTACATGGGGGGGTACTGCTTTACTCGGGAGACTTTATTGGACACAAATATTAGTGTTTCAAAACAGTAAAACATATCACAATGTTTGATATCGTCAGTGAAAGTGCATTTTTTGCATTTTTCACACACAAACACTTTGACTGACAATATAATTGTTGTGATACGTTTTACTGTTTTGAAACACTAATATTTGTATTCTGTGGAGTCTTGTGAGTAATACTGAACTCCCATGTACAGGTTTTATGGTGTTTTCAAAAGTTACAGAGTCAAATACAAGACTTGCAATTCCTTTTTTTCACATTGACATTTGCCAGATTGGTAATGTTGCTTTTGAGACCATATGGTAGCCCAGGAATGAGAATTACCCCCATGATGGCATACCATTTGCAAATGAAGACAGCCCAAGGTATTGCAAATGAGGTATATACAGTGATTTGTAGTAGCAAACACTGGGCAAATTTAGAGTTCAAATTAGTTTTTTGCATTTTTCACACACAAACAAATATGAACGCTAATTTCGGCCACTGTTTGTGACTAAGTGGCTACTAAAAAAGTCTGGACATACCCCATATTGAATACCCTGGGTTGTCTACTTAAAAAACATATGTACATATGATGTGTGATTCAGAGATTTATGACAGATAACAGGGCTCCAATGTCACTATTGATACATTTAACAAAATATATATTTTGAAACAGCAATGTCCTACTTGTACTTATAGCCCTATAACTTTCCAACAAATCTAAGAACATGTTAACATGGGGTATTTTTAAACTCAGGACAAAATTTAGAAACTATTTAGCATGAGTGTTTTTTGGCGGTTGTAGATGCGTAATAGATTTTGGGGTCAAAGTTAGAAAAGTGTATTTAAAAAAAAAATGTCATCATATTTTATACATTTATTTAGAGTAAATTATATGATATGATGAAAATAGTTGTATCTTTAGAAACACCATTTAATGGTGAGATAAAGTGTATATAATATGCATGGGTACAGTAAATGAGTAAGAGGACAATTACAGCTAAACACAAACACCGCAGTAATGTAAAAACCGCCTTGGTCCTTAACGGTAAGAAAATTGAAAAACGGTCTAGTCACTAAGGGGGTTAAACAACTGCTACCGCTGCAGAGATGTTAGACAGGTTTTGCGATAAACAGAACCATATGATCTGACAACATTCATATCTGCAAAAAGTGAATACACAATTATTTCTAATCATATGTATTTTCAGATAGAATTATGCAGATCATTTTATATTTACTGCACATTTGTTCAGCATTATATTTTTCACTTCTGTGATCTTTAATTTGTATATTAAAACCATTGTATTTATTCCATATTTCAATAAAGTCACATATTAATCTAAATCTACCCCTCCCTGTAAGTATTCATAGTTTTTATTTATACCATTAAGCAATCAACACGGTACATCCACTTTGTGACCACTTTCAGGAGATAGACTTAATAGAAATAGAAATACTCTTAGGACAATATGTTGACAATTACACCAGATTTGCTGAAGTGTTGTTTAAAAATAACATAGCTTCTGAAGGAATTCTAGATGCACCCTTTAATGGGTTTTATTTACTTAAAATAAGAAAGAAAATCGATATATCATTCCTACAATTAACCACCCCACCCAAAAAACAAAACAAAAAAACAGTGAAACACAAAACATCTCTTATGCTCACCTCAATGTACCCAGATCTCATACGTTAATTTGGGAGATGCAAACCTAAGTTTTATAACATGACAGGAGGCTTCATATTTGCTTAAGTCTTTCTTCACTAGAACTCCACAGCAGCACAGTAACACAGAGAAAAAACAACCAATCAGAAAAAAGTTAGGTACTATAAAACTCCCCTCCCCACACATAACTTCCTCTTTCTTTGCTGCTCCACATCAGTACAGGTCACAGTACCACTGTCTCCTGCTCTTGTGGGTGGCTGTGAATGTTAACTTATGCCTACTTTAATTGTGGATGGACATTAAGGGTTTTATTTTGCTTTCCTCTCCCCTGTTTATTCCATTATTTCCTATCTAAATTTTCCCTTAGTCCTGTCTTGCTTTCTCTGGATGAAATGATCTACCCTTGCAACCCTTTGTACTTTGCACTGTTATGTTAGAATGGAATTTAAAGGTGCTTTCATAAATGTAGGTAATCATGAGAGGTGCCTGTAACAGATACCCTGCTTATTGCCTGATTGCTGGATTCACAACATTTCTGCTTTTGAATTCTCGTTTGAATATTTTACACTTAATCAACACATACGAATTTTGAAACAAAACAGCTATGTCTAAGCTGTTCTTACACCGAACAATATGTCGAACGAGAGACCACCCAAGCCAGTGTGCCGCCAATTGACTCATTTGACTCTGTGCCAAACCGCAACTTCAATGTTCTAAGTGGTTCACTGGGTGGCCGTCGATTCGTATGCACGAACACGTGGTGGCGGCCACCTTGTTTAATCGAATGCGTCCAGTGGGATTTGGTTGTCGAGTGTCTGGAACTTTTTTTGGACACTCGATCTCCCGAACACCTCTGAGACTTCCAGGACCACTTAGATTTGTGATAATCCATCCAAAAGAGGCGGCGTTCAGTAAAAACACTATACAAATGAAGCGCCACACGACCATCAAACTCACAAACACTTATGTAAACAGTTGTTCGACATTTTATAATATACAAAAGAGACCGGCCGCACCAGCTGAATGCATGGAACTATTTTGGGCGGGAGCCTCGTGTGCGGCTGGGCAGAAATAGGACTTCCACCTATCTCCCGAACCCCTGAACTGATTCGTATGATTTTTCGATATCTTGTTCACCTAATTATGTATATTTATGTTTTATGGAGATTGGATATGTTTTTATGATATTTCTGGAAATGTGCAAAAAGTTTATTTTTTTCATTTGGAGATAATTGAGTTAATACAGTAATTAACTCAATTATCTCCTAAGCAGAGGGGAGGCATTTTTTGTAATGAATGGGAGTTTAAAATTGTGATTGTACACCATTGGCTGTCAACTGTATTTTTCAGTGCCCAACAAGGTCCACCTGGGTGGCAACCTTGTTGGGAAAGTTGCATAAAAGGCCAGCCTGGCCCATTAAAGCTTCAGATCTGCTTAACCTTCAATAAGTAGCCTTGTCTTGTGTTTGTAGGGAATCTGCTTCACAGCTAATCACTAGTTCTTTTAAGAGCTTTGCTATTCCTTCACTACTGGTTCGGCTGATGGGATCTCGGCTGCCAGCTCATTGAACTGAAGTGATGCTCAGGGGCAAGACAGCAGGCCCAGGACACAGAAGGATCCAGGTTCAATTCCCATGTAAGGCACCTGTGGGGCGGTCTGGACGGTGCAAACCGTGAAAGGTCTATACCAATTCATATGACCCAAAATGAAATAAGGAAACATTTTAATAAGCATAAGGCTATCCTAACTATAAGATAAGGCCAGGGACTAATGAAAGTATTTAGAAAATTGGGCAGACTAGATGGGCCGAATGGTTCTTATCTGCCGTCACATTCTATGTTTCTATGATATCTGGAGAATACTGCAGCACAGCTTCTCTCAAGGGAAAAGGACGTCTCCAACGGCATACACCCCTCTGATACCCAGAGTGGCCGTTACAGTGCCTTATAATTTTGTTGGGATTCTAATTTAATTTTATTTAGATTTTTAAATGGTATTTAGTGTCTTATATCTGATGGTTCTTTCCTCATTATTTTGTTTGTGCTCCTGGGCGTTAAATAGTCTCGAGGGTTTCTGCCTTGCTGCCCCCACTCAACTTCCCGAGCACCGGGATCACGGAGTGCATGCCTGTGTTTGTGGTGTTTTTCTCCGTTATTTTCTTCTGGCCTGCCCCCTGGTGGTTCCTTGTGGTGCCTCTGTCAGGGGTAGATCACTGTAAATACTCTTTCCAGGACCATAATGAAACTCATACAGTGACCAGTTCTCAGACACCAATGAGGGAGCACTGGCAAATCTTTTTAGTCTTTAGCTACATGCCTTATATCTTTTTTATATCTATGTAGATATATCTGTCATGTATATTTATTGGTTCTTTCCTATTTTGTTTACCTGTTTTCTAATTTCCTTTCCGTTATAATACTTTCCCTCTGATGAACAGGTTGTCCTTTATCTCAACTTTATTTTAGTTCTGTTGTTCTTCATTTTGTGTCTTTCGGTTTTTCTTCCCGCTCGGGACCTCGAGAGGCCTCACCTCGGCCCCCTCCAACCTCCCGGGCTCTCATGGATCACGGAGGACATCTCCTTCATTTCCTCAGGCTACCAGCGGCCACCTTGGATCCCGTGCACTTGCAGGAGATCCAGGCAGCCGTTTGTAGATTCCTTATTTTTTCTAGGTATTGCAGCTCATCAGCCTGACTCCATTATTAGACTCATGGGCACGGCCCTAGGCTGAATTGTTACTTCGACTACGGTCAGTATTGATTATTCCCAATTTGGGTCCACCTCTCATATGATTGATACTGGTTGTAATTTCATTATTAGAGGGTAGGCCCCTCTCATAACCTCAGCCCGATGCCGGTATTGATGCAAATTGCATGATTAGAGGGTGACCCCTCTCATATACTGAGCCAGACACTGATATAGACACTAATTTTATTATTAGAGTGTGCAGCCCTCTCTTACGGTCAGCCTGATGCTAACATGGATACTGTTTACATTATTAGAGAGTGCGGCTCTCATATGCTAAACCCGCTACTGAGCTCCTCTCATATGCACAGCCCAATATGAATACTTATACTGTTTCCATCAGTTTACTGTTTGCATTGCAGTTTATTACAGTACTGGATTCTGTTTCCCTTATTGGAGGGTGAGCCTGTCTCTTGACATGGTTATTTATCTTGTGTAACGGATCGCCTGGCACCCCGACTTGGTACCTCCGTTAATGGATGCTCCTAGTGCTTCCTGAGGACTCCAAGCACTCTGGCAGACACCATAATCACCGAATCCGAGAAACCTTTAAATTCTCCCAAGCGTATGAATGCTGTAGACCATTGAATAGGAACCATACGAATAGGCTTGTACTCCTAGCAGTCAACTAGAACAGCATACAATAAATCCTTCCCCCAATAATGAGACGACACATCACTTTGAGGTTAAAACAGGAACTCTAGACTGGCTCATCCAGCCCGGCTTTTATTCACAAACAGGTACATACAGGACACTCCCAGGGGGAGGATGAAATTGACCAATCACATGGATGTACCTCCCACACACTTCCTCCCCTTAGATTAACACTTAACCCAATTATACAGTACACGCTTTTCCCCAAATCCTGGATGTACCCCAAATACATATGATACACCCCTAAAACAGGTATCCCCTGATAGCCATTATCTGGGTGAGCAACATACTCAAAAATCACCCAGATCGGACCAGGGGTTCGGGAGTTATGAGCAGGCAAAGTTTTGACCGACCGCATGGGTAAAGTATCCGAAAACAGTTCCATGCATTTTGGCCCTGCGGTCGGTCACAAACAAGGGAATGAAAACAGGCGAATTGCCTGTGTTATAGAGCCTGGAGAGGGTTTGAATGAATTCCCTTGTTTGAGGGGTTCTTTCTACCGAACGGCGGGCCATTCGGTAGTTTCTATACGAAATCCTGGAAGTCTGGAGGTCTCAGCGGTGCTTGCCTAGTCAAGTGTCCGATTTCAGTTCCAGACACTCGACGGCAAAACACCGCTGTTCGGTAGTTTAAGATGGCCGCCGCCACGTGTTTGTTTCCCGAATGGCGGCCACCCAGAGGACACAGACCACACTGCACTGATTGCCAATTGCCCGTTTGCAACATTGTTGCAAACGGTAATTGGAGGCACACTCATTCCTGGGTGGTCTGGTTGTTCGGTAGTTTCACTCAATATACTGAATGGAGTGATTCTACCGAACAATCAGTTGAATGCTGCATACAAATCACCCAGGATAAACTTAACACATATATAAATACATATATAATATTACAGGCAGTACACTCGAATATGCTTCACAGTCTTAAAGGGACAGTAGTCCCAAAAGTCCCAATGTGTCCATAGATGCTGTTAAAAGGGCCAGTAGCAGCAATATACAGTATAACAAGCCCAAATATAAATCTCTAAATGTATCAGTTTTCCAGGGGCCATAGTCAGCGGGTAAGAGGCAGGCAGCCAGGCCCCTCCAATGTCCAGTGGCGAGGTGGGTTCCGCCACATCTTGCTACCATCAGCCTTCGTTCATCTTACAGGCTTATACCAGTACAGGGTACTGGTGTCTTATTAGAGGGGCGTCTCTCATAAACTCAACTCAATATGGATGTCTGTGCTACATACTGTAGTTTGCCTCTGATGCTACCACTCTTGCAGTAAGTGTTCTGGCTACCTCACCGGAACCTCTTGACGATGCTGCATTGTAATGGCTGGGAAATTGGAGAGAACCCCTCAATTTGATCTAACAACTGTGCTACAATTTATTTTCTTTATACAGGTGCTGCCTGATCAGACATGGTACTGTCTGTTTAAGCTTGTGGTCACTGTTGCAGCTCCTATAATCGGCCTACTTGGTCTGTGCCACTGTATCGCCACTTGGGATATACCCACTGAGGTATTACTGGGGAGACTCTCCCACCATATTGACACTTTACCTGATGCCTTATTGGACAGGGCATGGGCTGTTTGAACTGGCTGTCTCTGGTACAGCTCCTATGATTGACCCACTTTCTTAGTGCCCCTACTAGATATACTCCTGGAGGTTGTACTGCTAATGGGTGAGACGTAGTTATTGCAAGTATGTATGTTATGGTATAATCTGCATTGTATCGAGCAGGCAACCGCACACTGGTTTTATAATTCACACCACTGTGGACAAATGAGCAGTTTCTCCTATCAAAGGAAGCAAGAGATGTTGATGCCTCCAAAGAGCAGACATGCACTGTCTCACTCGCATGGCAGGAATGGGGAGAACCCACAACCTCGCTCTGCAGATACACCGTACACACTAGGCGCATGGAAAGACCAGAGTCCCAGGTCGGCTTTGAGTTTCCTAGCCGTTAGCAATCTTGGGATTTATGGCAGGATAACCTCTACTCCTCTGAGAACACGATTCGGATGTGGAGGATCCTCCCTCTTTATGAAAATCCCCTCACGGGGGCCTTCCTGGATTGATCTTTCACTCACCCACCTATTCAGGTACCGACAAGGATGGCTGCTTGGACTCTATGGGGGAACCCCTCTTCAACATCGAGTCCTTGTCACGGCTTACCTTAGTTGGGAGTCTGTAGCGCAGATATATGCTCACCCTTGAAATTAAACACAGGCCAAGGTGGTCAGGTAAGAACTAACCTGGCCTGTGAGTCTGTGCACAGGGGCTGTGCAGGATGATGCTCCAAGTCGCAGTACAGATACGGACATAAACAGGAGAATCGTTGTGGGTAAGCCAAAGGTCAGTGGGTGGCAGAAATCAGGATACTCGAAATAACAAGCCAAGGTCAGGAATCAACAGGAGAACACAAACACTAATACAGGAAACAGAGTCAATGAACTGACACTGCCCTCAGGGAGAGGCAGTGTCTTATACCTGGCTAATTGGTGATCAGCCACAGGTGAACTATGAGTGACAGGAGCAGTCTCAGATAACATCCAGCCCCCAGTGCTGGATACAAGACAATATTAGATTTCAATCAATTACTAGAGCTGTGTAGTGTCTCAGATGCAAAATAGCAGGTCCATGACTGCAAAGTACCTAGATTCAAATCCCTCATTGGGCACTTCTGGGGCGACCTCGTCTGGCAGTCTGGATGTCGCGGTAAGAACCATGACAGTCCTACACAGATGTCACAAAATCAGGACGTGACCGCTGGAGTATTGCTCAGAGCCTGGTTCTGGTTATCCTACGATCTTGAAACTCGGGCATGTTCCTTGCTTCAGGCGGTTGAAGCTCCCTTTTTTCCGCAATATCTGTTCCCTGGATTCAGCTGTCATTGGTGAATGGACTTTACGTTCTATATACGTATTAGGCAACAATAAAAGATTACGGGACTCTAGACGAAGATGGGTGGTATTGCTTCGTATGGATACCTGGATTTAGGACCTCGAGTTCAAAGACCTGGGTCCCTTGGCCTATGGCCTACTCTTGAGAATAACATTCTTCAGAAAGTCACGAACACAGGGACCTAGATGCCTCACTCAATTATACCCTATCTTCAGTGTGACGTGCACACCATCAGTCCCTCCACTGGCTTTTTGGCAGGGCTGGGCTGCAGCGGGATTGTACATGCAGTCATTCGGATTACTCCGCTCTCTCCCTATACAGTCGACAGTCCCACGGAAGGACAGCCTGACCCAGATCCGCTCAACAAGGCCCGATTCTGTTTTTCCAACCGGTCTACTCTTCGACCCACATTCTACTCTTTTGTTCTCCACCATGCGGCTACAACCATTGACTGCTCTTCTTCATTTATGCAGGTTCCAATTATCCCATGGATCCGGACCGCTTATCGCTCTTCAACGAGGATGCCTTCAGACGGGAATCTCAACCTTGATTTACGTTCCCCTCATTTTTGTATCTCAAGGCTTCACAATCTCCCAGAGTAGTTGATCCTTTTTTCACCACACGGATACAGTTATTGGGACCCCGATTAGACGCTCCCTTGGGAGTGCTTCGACTACCACAGTTGCAGGTTCTGCAATCCAATTGGAGTACTGGAGACATCTAGTAAGTGACTAGGTTTTCCCCCACACTCATACCAGCATAGTAGATTCATTCTCAGATGAGACCACTTGCTTTGTAGGCCATGAGGGAACGGAAAGGTTTTTGGAATTGGTTTTTGGAAAGGTTTTGGAAAAGGTTACAGAATTGGTTGTGGACTCGGACGTGTAGCTTGAGGTTGAAGGGCTGCTTGCACGACCATATCACCTGGTGATCCTGGCACGATTGGAGGAGTCACCTTCCACAAAAAGGGTCGAGACCTTGTGGCAGTTTTTCTCGCGGGTCCAAGCCTGCCAATGATCTTTGGAATTTTGCACCTGCAGGAAAATGGACAATATGTCGGCTTTGCGGTTCATGGACCATCTTCTAGGAACCAGGTCGCAACTTCCACACGTACAGCGGATCTATCAGCGGATAGTTTTTTTCCGTAATTTGAGGAACACTGATGACTGTCATCTTCATCGATTGATCTGCCGTCACTTTTCGCACTTGGAAGGTCCATTCAGGATTGCTCCTGTTATCTCCCGAATTAGTTACCAGCAAAACAAACATCGTTGGATTTATTGGTGGAGCGTTAAAACAGCAAATATGAAGCCTCCTGTCATGTTATAAAATTGTAGATTATGCTAGCTTTAGTGTACCTATAATCTTAATTTTATTAATGACAGGAGGCAAATATTTCCCTCCCATTCTTATCCCTCCCTTGCTGGTTAACTTTCAAAAGTTTGGGTTAATCAGGTACATATGCAACTCTGCTTGTTGTCTCTGCTACCTGTCACTTATTCATGTATCCGCTTCCTACATAAAGGCTGGGATATCTGTATATTAAGGTATTTCCTGTTGTTGAACTGGGTGCCTACATGTTTTATTCAGAGTACATTTCATTATCTAACCAACCCTTTTGATTCTGTTTCCTCTCGTTTCAGTTTACAGTCAGTTGTTGCTGCCAGGTTTGACATTTCTTCTCGGATGGAGGACGCCATTGTATTTATTGTATCTAGGACTTAGTTTTTTCTCTACATTGTTTTTTCTGCCATTGGTTCTGTTTTTGTTGCACCTTGAAAGAGGAAGTTATGTGTGGGGAGGGAAGTTTTCTAGTACCTAACTTTTTTCTGGTTGTTTTTTCACTGTGTTAATGTGCTGCTGTTGAGTTCTAGTAAAGAGAGACTTAAGCAAATATTCGCCGCCAGTAATTAATACAATTAAGATTATAGGTACACTAAAGCTTGCATAATCTACAATTTTCTATCATATTTTATTAAAGGCAGGTTTAGTGTTCAAACCAAAATAAATTAGTCTAGATGAAAATTCTTGTTTTTGAGTAGAACATCTGCTTAAATATAGAGAGTTGTTATTAACAGGACACTGTAGTCACCGGACCAACTACAGCGTATTGTATTTGCTTTGGTAAGTAGAATCATTTCTTTCAGGCCTTTTGCAGTAAACATAGTTTTTTTCAGAGAAAATGCAGTGTTTACATCACTCCACTGACCACTCCTTAGATGACTGCTAGAGGTGCTTCCTGGGGCAGTGTTGCACACTGTGTAATACTGCAATTCAGTGTCTCCACCTTCTGCATGCAGACATTGAACTTTCATCATAGAGATGCATTGATTCAATTAATCTCTATGAGGAGATGCTGATAGGGCAGGGCTGTGTTTAACTTGTGCTGGCTCTGCCTCTGATCTGCCTCCTTGACAGTCTTAGCCAATCCTATGGGAAAGCATTGTGATTGGTTTACATAATCACTTGTGATGATGTCAGCTGCAAGCAGGCAGGTCAGGGGCAGAGAAGGCATCTGCAGACTTGAATACAAGTAAGATTTTACTATATTTAGGGAGGCAAGGGCGCCAGAGAGTGCTAGATGGTGGGTTTAACATTATAGGGTCAGGAATATATATTTGTGTTCCTGACCCTATAGTGTTCCTTTAATGGTAAATTTCCAATCTGGACAAAGGTGGTAAGTGGTTTTCCTCTGGGTTCTGTTCAAAGTAAATTTCAAATGTAAGATAAAAATAATAAAATTGAAAAAAATCTCTAGAAGTCAAATGTGCTTCCAGTTTGAGTATGTTGGTCTCATAATTGAAATTCCATGTGAATTCTTGCTTTAGCGAATAACCCTATATGACATGTTATAGGGAAGCTGTTACTTTTAGGCTTAGTACTTAGTTTAAATACTTTTGTACCAGTTTACAGTTTAGCCTTAGCTGATTTAATATTTGTGATATTTTATGCCAGTAGAAAGCTGTTACAGTTTAGTGCATGATTGTTGTGGCCATGGCTTTAATATGAATATTAATCTTTTAAAGGGACACTATAGTCACCTGAACAACTACAGCTTAATATATTTGTTCAGGTGAGAGCTATAGCTCCCTGCAGGCAATCTAATGTAAACACTGTATTTTCAGAGAAAATACAGTGTTTAGATTGATTGATAGGAATAAGACCGCGGGCAAAGACCGCGAGCTGAGCTGTCAGTCAGCTCAGATCGCGGCCGTGCACACGCGCGGTAGTGCGCTTAGGACTTCATAGGGCGGCATGAATGCCGCCCTCTGAAGTATGTGCGCATGTGCGGCAAAGCCGCACATGCGCACAAGGGAGCAATGACGCTTCCAAATGGAAGCGTCTGATTGCTCCCTGCTCGCGCCCGCCTATTTAGTCATTTTGACTAAATAGGGGGCTTGGCTTCACGAGGCTCCTGGTGCTGGAACCAGGTGAGTAAAACTGGCTGCCTGGAGAGTCCCTGTAAATAATTTACAATAAGTTACAACATTAATATTTGTTATAGTTCTTGGTATTATGATTAAATATGTGATAGAAAATACACATAACGTTGCAATATTAAATTGATATTTACTACAATAATTATAGCAATTAACAGGCTATATAAAATGATAGCAGTAACAACAGATTACAGTACAATACAAAACTACAACATATAACATCAAAATGTCCAGGAGATAGAGCTGATAAATCTATATCCTGGGCAGTGAAGAGAGAAAGGTAAGTCTATTTACTTGTTTTTTTACTCCCAGTGGGAGGCTTTCTGGCAGGTAACTTTCCTAGAGTAGGCTGGCATATGATGTCACTTCCAGAAGCACATGGCACAAGGAAACCATATAATGGAAATTAAATGGACACTATAGTCCCCAGAACAACTACAGCTTAATGCATTTGTTCTGGTGTGTAGAATCATTCAGAGAAAATGCAGTGTTTACATTAAAGCCTAGTGATAACTTCACTGGCCACTCCTCAGATGGCTGTTAGAGATCCTTCCTGGGTCATGGCTGCCTAAAATGCATACAAACATTCAGTATCTCCTCCCTCTGCATGCAGACACTGAACTTTCCTCATATAGATTCATTGATTCAAGTCATCTCTATGAGGAGATGCTGATTGGCCAGGGCTGTGTTTGAATCATGCTGGCTCTGCCCCGTTCTGCCTCTTTGTCAGACTCAGCCAATCCCATAAGGAAGCATTGTGATTGGATCAGGCCACCACTTCTGATGATGTCAGCAGACAGCTTGCTTTTCTGAGGCAAACAGCATGTAGATCTACTGGGTCAGGCTTGAATACAGTAAGATTTTGCTTTATTTATGGAGGCATGAGGGGCCCAGGGGGGGCTAAATGGTGGTTTTAACACTATAGGGTCAGGAATATAATTTTACATACTGCCCCTAGTGGTGTCTCTAAAGCATCAAAGCAAACACTTTTAAACAAATAGACAGACCAAAAAAAGCAAGACAAACTTTCAAAAGTATATAATAAATGTAATATAAACTTGGTCAGATTGCATTATTTGGCACACTTTTAAACTACGGGAGTTACTTCAGCCCCTTACCCACCCACTAGTACAGTACAGACCAGTCCACATATGACTGAAACATGGCAACATAGTGTACGGTAGCAAGCTTCTCATTCTCCCTGCATGGACTGGCACTTCTCCAGATCCCAGAGCTTGCTCTGCATGAATCACACTGATCAGATTCCCTCTCTTGTCTCTCTGTCAGGATGTTGCAAGATAAATTTAACTTTCAACTGCACATGTCTAAATCTCTCAGGCATGCCCAATGCACTTTTCCAGTAGTCTTAGGGATAAAATATTGGTTAGGTCAGTGATCCCCTGGAGTGGGTGTTGAAAGCATAAGAAAGAAGAATGGAATCAAAATAGTGTAAGCGCTTAGCAAATATACCCCAGAACAATGTTTAGGTGTAACACAAAATTTGAAAAAAAAATTGTCAAAAAAAGTTCTGGTATAAGGTGTCAGGGGGGAATAGTATTAACTGTAATTCTCAATTTGAATCTGTATCCAGCTCCTAATTGGTGTTTTCACCTCTGTGTCCTGTGTGCAATATTGCACCCACCTTAAAAACAATAGAGAGATGGAAACAGAAGTACCACAAAAAAAAGAAGATGAACTCTGATCAATGTTGACGTCAAGATCTTCACCAAGATGCTGGCGTCTAGGCTTAAACCCTTTCTCCAGAACCTGGTCCACCCTGATCAGGCTGGCTTCGTCCCAGCCAGGGAAGCGAACGATAATACTTCCAAAATAATAAATCTGATAAACCTCACGTCCCAAACACGAATCCCAATCTTAGTCCTGCCAATAGACGCAGAAAAAAGCCTTTGATAGGGTGGACTGAACCTTTCTTTTAAACACACTAGAGGCATTGGGCTTTGGAAACAGATGGTTACAGTGGATCAAAGCAATATACTCCCACCCAACAGCACGGTTGAAGGTCAACGGACAACTATCTAAGCCATTCAAAATAAGTAACGGCACCCGTCAAGGATGCCCATTATCACCCCTCCTGTTTATATTAACCCTAGAACCCCTCTTACAGGAAGTACGTAAACGATCTAACATACAGGGAATCAGGGTTCAGAAACAGGAGTATAAAGTTTCAGCTTTTGCTGACGACTTATTATTTACCCTAGAACACCCCTTAACCAGTCTCCCTCATCTGACAGAGGTCTTGAATAGATACAGCAAGTTATCTAATTTCAAAATCAATGTAGACAAATGTGAGATATTAAATATAAATGTGCCCAATCACCAAATATGACAATTGAAGGAAGCCTATCCCTTCCAATGGGCAAAATCTCTCCATTAAATATCTAGGGGTACAAATTACTAACACACACAAGACACTCTACAAAGCAAACTTTCCAGATCTATTAACAGCCATAAAGAAAGACTTGGATAGATGGGATAGACCTCACTTTCGATGGATGGGACGGATAAATATTATCTCAATGAATGTGCTCCCACGTATTCTATATCTCCTGACTACAATCCCAATACATATTCCAAATCATTTCTTCTGCACTAGCCAGTCAATGCTTACATCCTTCATTTGGGCAAAGAAACGTCCACGTATAGACTTCAATTTACTGACAAGGCCCAAGGAGAGGGGGGACGGGGATGCCCAAACATCCAAAACTACCATAGTGTCACGGTTCTCACCAGATAGACAGACGGCCAGACGTGGTCGCTCCTGGAGTTCCTAACAGGGGAACTTCTCAGTCCTGGTCCTGCTTTCTACCTCTGAGCCACAGCAGCTTTATACAGCGACTACTGATTCCGGTCCTATTCATCCTGGCATGTCTTCTTCTACACTGGGGGCTGCACCTTGACTTGGCTGTGCTTCAGTCATCAGCAGGGTATTTAAACCTACACTGGGGGCTGCACCTTGACTTGGCTGTGCTTCAGTCATCAGCAGGGTATTTAAACCCAGCCTCGCCCTGTGCTCAGTGTCAAGTCTTTGATCCTGTTTCGTACCAGTGTTCCTGTTTCATCTGCTTCGTATTATTGACCCTGGCTTCTGACTACGTTTATTCTGACCTCTGGCATCCCTTGACTTTGTCTACTCCTCGTTGTTCCTGTCCTCTGGCATCCTTTGACCTCGGCTATCCCTCGACAATCCTGCTGGTTCAGTCCTTGCCTGCACTGCGTATTGGTACTTTATCCTGCACAGCCCCCGTGCACAGACCCACAGGCCGGGTGAATTCTTACCTGACCACCTTGGCCTGTGGCTATCTGCAAGGGTGAGCAACATATCTGCGCTACAGACTCCCAACTCAGGTAAGACCCTGACACATAGGGCAATACACCTGGTAAGAATATTTGAGAGGTCTAGAGGAGGAGCCAAAAAAGCCTGGGTAGACATAGAACAATCACAAATACAAACACCCCTACATGCACTCCCATGGACCCTGTCCACCACCGGAGGCAAGGTACTGCATGATCTCCCGACACTATCCGCCACACTCAAAATCTGGAAGACATTACATCTACATACGGAGTTTACACCAACACCATCGCCAAACTACACAATATCCCACAACCCCCTACTCCCTATGGGCAAGTGTGGCATAATGCAAAGCACTGATCTTACTCAGTCAGAAGACAAATTTATAACATTAAGGGACATAATCACTGATAAAGGAATTATACCTCTGAAGAATCTAACAGGCACCACAAATGCAACAATGACACAAATATTCCAATACCACCAACTTAAACATTTCTTTAATAAGGAAGGGTTACTACATTGGAAGCCGAAGGAAGAAACACAGTTTGAGAAACTATGCTCCCGCCCGCCTATAAATAAAATCATATCCAAATGTTACCAAATGATACAAGAAAGCACAATCAACCAACTTCCCTGGTATACGATAAAGAAACAGAAATGGTTCTTGACTCAGATAGAAGAGCAGACCTGGCTCACAATTTTCACCAAAATGATGAAATCACACTCTAGCATTATGTTGCAGGAAATTAATTATAAATTCCTCACGCAATGGTATATTGTCCCCATAGACGCTCATAAATTTAACATCCTCAACTCCTCGCTGTGTTGGAGGTGCGAGAAGGAACAGGGTACCTACCAGCACATATGGTGGACCTGTAAGCGATTAGAGGCTTTCTGGAGGGAAGTAGCGAGGATCACAGGAAAACTCAGTAATGTCCCCATAACATTTACTCCTGAAACGCTCCTGTTTTTTAACATTCCTATGTCTTTGAACAAATTCAAACGTTCACTCCTATATTATGTATTAACAGCAGCGAAATCAGTAATAGCGGGACTTTGGAAGACACACAAAAGACCCTCTAAAAGGGAACGGTACATGAAAATAGACAACATTAATAAAATGGAATAACTGAGAATGTCCACAATGGCTAAATCAAACCAATACTTGGTCACCTGGGAATCATGGGTGTCGTTCCTAAAATCAAAACAAGGCTCATAAAGGGGAGAAGGCAGGCACTTTTGATGGGACGGGAGAGGGAACGGGAAAACGAGTATACCACACTGAAATAGCCTAAACTAGTAGAGAACAGGGCAAATACACAAAGGGAATCCAACAAGAGGTTAGCGAGAATCATAGAAAGAAGTTAGTAGGTTCTTGCCACACGAACTAAATTTAAGCAGTAAACAGAATCAGAGAAGGTTCAAGGGACAAGTAAAATGTAGGAAAATCTTAAGAACACTTTAGTATAACCCCAATGATTTGTACAAACTGTATAATCTGTCATGTTCTTTATGATGACTATACCACATGTACTTTAATGTTCTTTTTTTTAAGTTGTATAAGTTCATTTTATCTTTATATTAACTTTATATTGTATACCTGGTAAGAAATTGTATTTGTAAAAGTAAACTAAAAATAAAATAAATAAAAAAATAAAAAAGAAGAAGAAGAAGACGCATGAAAATATGAAACTTACATTTTAGCCAGCTGTTACAGCTTTTAAATGACTCTTTAATCTAGGACTGGAAGCTGTTTAGTGAGTCGTTGCCTCATTATTCAATAGATGAGATGCCACCTTTCTGCATGGCCCCACAAGCATGGGGGCCCCAGCGAGATGCCTATGTGGCAGGCCGACAGGGGAAATCTTTTGAACTCCCCTTCCAGCCCACGGAGAGCCGGCTCTGCTTACTTGCTTAGGGCACTCTCGGGCCGGTGGGTAGATCAAAGATCTCCCTCACTGGCCCAAAGGCCCTTTGTTGCTGAGAGGGAGGGAGATAGGACCCAGGACTGCAGGAGAGGGAGGACCTGGGAGGCAGTTCCTCCCATGAGCATCGAGCATGCTGGTCTGAACGTTGCCACGGAGGAGTGAAGACAGCCTGCAGCCAGAGGAGCTGCAGGCTGTAAGGTCTATAGAACTCACCATCGTACCACCAGGGCTGGCTGTGTCCCCCCTTCTTCACCAAAGGTGAGAAAAAGGGTGGGGTGGGAAGAAAATGAATTTAAAAAATATATATATTTACATAAAAATTACAAAATCCCTATGCACCACCCCTCACATACAGCACCCTTAACACACACACACACACACACAGAGCACCCCTCAATCTCACACACACACACACATTACAGCAGCTCACTCACTCACACAGCACAACACATATACACACACACATAGCAGCTCACTCACACAGACACATAGCAGCTCACTCTCACACACACACACACACACAGCACCTCACACACACACACACTGCACCCCTCACACACACACACACGCCCTCACACACTGCACCCCTCACACACACTTCACCCCGCACCCCTCACACAGACACACTGCACCCGTCATTGTCTGTCTGTGTGTATGTGTTTAGCAGCCTGTGTGTGTTCAGCAATCAGTGTGTGTTTTTTTCCAGAATTAAACATATTTTAGAAAAAAGCTGCAGGGTCTTTACACCAAATGGTTTTCACACCATAACCAGCAGGGCCTGGTTTCTCTCTAGGCAGAGTAGGCCTGTCTAGAGGTGCATGCTTGATGGGGGTGCCTACTGTGCCTGCTAAAATCCCTGTTCCCACCTCTGGCCCAGTGCCTGCTGTTTGCTGGCCAGAGCAGAGACTCCAGAACTCTAGAAACTCTGTATTTAGTCTGAGGGAGTCTAATCTGTGCATGGCCCACAGGCTGCTCACAGTGATCTCCTGGAAAGAGATTGGAGAGACTGGGCCCAGAATGGCAATGGCAAATGTACACACACAGCTACACATACTGCTGCCCAGACTGTTCATGTGCACACAATCACACATATATAAACTGCACACACATACACACACTCATTCTATATATGTGTGTTTGTGTGTGTATGTGTGTACATCAGTTTGTATCATATTTAAAATGTTCACACTCATTGTGTGTGTGTATCAATTTTTATTATATTTAAAATGGTCTTGCTTTTTTTTTTATTAGTTTGCAAGGGATTGGGATGGGGGAAACTCGAGAATTCTGTGGCTGCACACACATGTGATGTAAATATGGCCCTGATAACCACATCACTAATATAAAGTAGTCGTAGTGCAAATATTAACCCTTTAATAGATTTAGAGTCATATAAACTTACTAAGCACTGTTTAGTACACTGTATAGTACACTATGCATACATACAATTTTGTTTTAATGTGTGTGTATGTATGTGT
Organism: Pelobates fuscus; assembly: GCF_036172605.1. Lineage (NCBI taxonomy): Eukaryota > Metazoa > Chordata > Amphibia > Anura > Pelobatidae > Pelobates > Pelobates fuscus. The sequence goes on along the minus strand of NC_086319.1, from coordinate 279,490,558 downwards.
GTGTGTGTATATATATATATATAGTATTCATCCCCAATACCTATGCTTGGTAGCTGTTCAAGGAATACTTATTTTCTAAATTAAAGTGTTGAATTTAACGACAAATTAGCAAAGAATGAACTAAGAAAGGACGTTACTGTGCTATTTAGAGTACAAAATACTGGGACTGGAGATAAAATCAATTACATATCTCAGAGGCAGATTTTAGCACCATAAAATTTACACGTGAATGTGCCCCTTACTATAGCCAGTTCACAGCGGCACAAACCTTCAAATAAATAATTGGGTTGACTGGAGGCTGAAGGAGAAAAAACGGATTTGATAGCATAAATCAAGCTTGGCACTCATAAGCTGGGCTCTGAAGATTCACCAAAAGAATCAATAACTCCAGAAAAAGCATGTTTTATGTATGGCTTTGAGCATCAGGATGCCTTATTATGACTGCTGCTAGATTTGTTCATTTTAATAGGTATTTCTGGTAAAATAAAAAAGTGGAGTACCATTATATCATGAAATACAGATACACATTTTCTCTTAATCACTGTTCTTTAATTTCTTTGCTCTTCTAGATATGTGAGCACCTGTCTGATTATAAGCTTAGCATATCGTATGTCAAATTTTGTGCTTCAAAGCCATTACTCATCACAAACAAGCCCAAAGTTCAAGTGGTTTATGACAGTCTCAAAAACCACTCAATGCATTACGTTCACATATTGCCTTATGGATCTTTGATATTACATGATTTTTAACAAGTAAGGCTAGAATTAGGGCTTTTTTAAACTAAAGGCAGAAGGTAACAGTTGCCAAATGTGTCTACTTTCCTTAGAGGGCTGCATAAAGCAGCATGACCACTTCAGCGAATTGAAGTGGTCAGGGTGCTGACGTCTCTGTGTGCAACATTTCAGTTTGAAACACTGCACATACAGAGTTAAAGACTTTTGTGGCAGAAGTGTAACTCCACCTCGACAGTGTCAAAAACCAATAATAATTCGGTGCACATTTAGCGTCTGTTGTCAGCCAATGGTGGCATTTTTGAGAATGCACCATCCCAAAATACCAGCGTATAACTGTCTGCAGATAATGCCTACAATTATTTACATTTACAACTCAGAAAATGTTAGTTTAAAAAATGTAATCATCTAAATTGTTAGCTAGTCTTTAGACTGGTTGAGCACCATTAAAATTTGTTGTGAAGTACAAAATAATACTAAATACAAGGTTTTCTTGGCTTTGTTGCGTTTATTTTGTTTGGGATTTACTCAAAAGGTTTTGCATTATCTGCTATTTGTTATGTTCCAGAATTTATTGTACTGCTAAAAATAATTTTGAAAGGGCAAATCTCATCAAATAATGGAATAACAACAACAAAAGCTAAAATAAAGAAGTATCATTAGAGCTGTCAACATTTTGCGTGTGGAATATATAACTGTTTGAACAGGTTTATTGTGAAGAGTTTATGGTGTAAAACTCATGAATTCCTTTTTAATATATTAAGGTGGAAACATTCTTTTTCAAATAAGAAATAGCATGAACTGATTATATGGAATTAAGATTGGAAAAATTCAGCTTTTTGAGGAATATATAAATAATTATTGGTGCAGGTCAAGATGCGAAAAGTGTGGATTAAGGTTCACAAAATGTTTCATTTTATTTACGAATTTCAAAATGTTATAATATGTTCTTATATTATCAACTAAAGCAGGAAATGGCTAAAATGGCTGCCACTAACATTAACGAGTAGCAGCTGTTTCAATACTGCAAAATCCTACCATTAGTGACTCATAATTCCTGCCTGATGAGACTTTCAATGTCACCCATAGATAATAATATGATACTATATAAGTGCTAGTTACTGACTCAATTTAATTCTACACATTAAATTGTATTGGCTCTACTATGTTACCAAACACAAAACCTGCCTCAGCTTGGCGTAAACAGAAAAAGTCATATTGACAGCTGCAAACTCTTCATATCCCCATATGTCTAATTGTCTCTCACTGATACCTAAAATAAATAATTAATATTAACAGGAACTTTCTCAAATAGTTTTTTCTGTACCTTCCTTGACCTGATGGGTTGGAGGGAGATAGGCAATTATATATGGAGGCCAGGAGATGGCCAACACATTTGCCTGATGGAACTAGCACATGCCCAAAGTGGGTAGTCAAGCTGGAGGGATGAGATAAATATAGTATATTTAACGTCAACCTTGCAGTGTCACAGCAGACATGTAATATGTATATAAAGTTTAAAAATTAAACAAAAATAGTGAGATCCTTTGGACACCAATAATGCTGATACAGACCTAACTAGTGGGCATCTCCATGGCACCATTTTGTTATCCTTTACCTTGTCACTTAAGGAGTATACTAAGGGGTGGGTCATGTGTTTAATATTTATTTATTTATTATACATATAAATATGCATGATCAGTGAATCAACTGGGAAACTTTTATAACACTCATGTCATTAGTACAAAACTGCAAAGAGTGCAGCTAGCTGTGTAGTCCATGCACAAAGTGATCCCAGCAACTCCCCACTTCAGGGATACGGCTTCACTCCTGCTCTCCCAGAAAAGGTTGGAAAAAAGGATAAGGGAGAAAAACTAAATTAACGCAAATTCTAGTACGAGTGTATAAATGCATACTTCCCAAGTAATCTTTTTTGGAGGGACAGTCCCTGTTTTGCACCCAAATCCCACTGTTGCTTGTGTTTATACAAATGCCCCTCTTTGTAAGAACTCAGTATTTTATGTGTCTAAATTTATGCTAGAGTCCCACACCATTATTACTATAATGTGTTTGTAACAGTGGTGACTGGTGAAGTTTTAAGATGGGTCGCCAGACTACTCCACCAGTATGATACCCCTCTCTATACAGTTCAGAGATACTCATACAATACAAAGCGCTGAGCACAAGAAATGGGCACACAATACAACATGCTGGGCACAACATAAATATGTTTATAAAATATACAGAGCTGAGTACAATGCAGAGATAACCATATCACAAACAGAGATGAGAAAAATAAATAGAAATATAATAAACAGTGCTAGGCACAACACAAAGATACCTATACAATGCACAGAGCTGGGTAGATTACAGAGATACTTATATAAAAGGCTGAGCTGAGTAAAATACAAAGAAATAACAAACAGATCTTGGTGTAATAAGGAGACAACATAATTATCCCACTTAGCCCTGATCACTGTGATGGATTACACAGCATCAATATAGAGATATCCACACAGTACATGTCTTTGTATAATGTTCTAGCTCTCTCTTTATCTTCCTAGACCTCTCTTAGCTATGCCTCTCATGATCTCAATCTTAAGTAGTGCTCCTGTTATAATTTTAGCTTTATAATAAATATTGTTGTTGTTATGAAACATGTCAGCTACTCCATTAGCTCTCGGCACACATTGTGCACATGATTAAACCATCAAAATACCAACCATTTTAGCAATTCCTGGCTCACTATTATCTCTGGGCATACACTATACACATGGTTAAAGCAACAAGATACTGATAGATTCCTTATTACCTTTGCAGTTTGAAAATTATGTATGGAGCTTCTTGTACCCCGGTTGGGTACCTCTGCCGACGGATGCTCCTAGTGCTCACCGAGGAATCCAAGAATTCCTCCAGACACTATAAGCACTGCAGACCCCACAACCGCCGCAGCTGTATAGGGGTTTCTCCGTCTCCTACCCACCCTATGAAAAGGCTCCAGGTTCCAGTGGGTGAACCTCTCTTCCTCCAGAGAGTCAATCAGGAATAGCTCTTACAAGAGTTTAGAGAATCCAAGGGAGGATAATGATTATAGCAATCCCTTGTAGTGATATAGCTGTCCCCTCCACACAAGAGACAAGACTCAAGTTGAGGGTGAAGAGGAACTCAATTTTAATGGAGTCACACTGGCCTTTTATGTAAGTTTCACAACAAGGGTGACACCCAAGTGGACCTTGTTTGGCACAGTGACACAAATTAACAAGCCAATAAAAACAATGTGACAATGAATGACACTCCCACATACAGTACACAATCCCTCCCATTTTTTACAAAGTCCCATAAGTACCCCAAAACACAACATATTCCCACACACCCCTTGATAGCCCTGATCTGGGTGAACAACATATCCATAAATCACCAAGATCAGATCAGGGGTTCAGGAAATTCCTGGAAGTGTCTTTTTGACCGACCGCAAGCATGGCTTCATGCCCAAAATAGTTCCAGAGAATCAGACTGTGCGGTCGGTCTATTTCAAACAGTCAAAGTAACGTTCAAATAGTCAAACAGAGCCATTCGTGCACAGAGTCAGTACGTGTGTAACGGCAACCCGAGCATAAAAGGGGTTAAACCGCCGTTGAGTAGATCTTCCCTTCCAGAGACACAGGCACAGCTACTGTAGACACCAATCCACCGAACCGGAGAAGCATATGAATGCCGTAAACAGCTGAACCAGAACCATACGAATGCTGTAAACATTACATACAAATAGGTTTACACTCCTAGCAGTCAAACTGGAACAGCATACAGTAAATCCCCCAAGAACGAGACAAAGGTTTATTGTTCTTATATACACATTAGTACCACCCACAGGGTTTTGGAAAACAACCAATACAATACACTCAGACACTCCCACACAAAATTCTCCCCTCTGCCTGTGATACAATTACCTTACACAATGGGTAATGTAATTATCACAGGCAGAGAAATACAGTTTTTCCACATTATCCATAACTTTAAAAGTATGCATCACATTCAAATAAAACTTACATTTTCATAATCAGCATACTCCAAATATGAACATATTGTCAGGATCGGGACAGGGATCCAACACGCAGAATACAAACAGGAGATAGGTACGTTTACCGGACCTTAGAATGGCCGGACTAACGTAAGGAGAAAGCAAAGAATGGTCCGAGACAAGCCGAGGTCGAGGGAACGAGAGAACAGGTAAGCGAGAGATGAGCCGAGGTCAAAGGACACGAGAGATAAACTGGAACGAAAGTACAAGCCGAGTCAAAACCAAATAGACAATAGTAATAAGAGCACTGAGGGACCAGACAAGCTAGAACCACGACAGGGCAATGAACCATTACACACATCCCTCTTTTATACCTTGGTTCTTTAATTGATGACTCCGCCCTTGCCGAGCCCTGATTCGTTGTTCAGAACTAGATTGACAGGTCGGGATGTGATTGCCGTCATGACGTCGGCTCCTGAGCGCCGCATCATAAAAGGAAGCGGGGCTATCGCGGCCGGTGTGTGAACGGCTATGAGAGCTGTGAGGATTGGGTGAATCAGCCCCCTGAGAGGACGGCCGCTGGGAAGTCTAACCTCCTCCGAGGTAGAGACTTCAGGTACCCTGACACATATGTCAAAAAAACATTGGTCCATTGGTTCAAAAAATAGATTGTAGTCGTTTGTGACCAAAGGAAGCATGGCTTTTCTGCCCAAAACCAGTTCCACAGAGTCTTCTATCCTGGAGATAATTGGGAAGTAATCAAATTATCTCCAAAGACAGATGCAAAACTCCATTAAGCACATGGCAGTAAAAAGACAGTAAAATACAATAAAATACACAAGGTTACATTTAGTACATAAAATACAGACATGCAACATATCCCCAGATAGCTTAGGTCTGAGCGCACATTATTACTGAATGGTTCTCAGACCACACACATACAGTTCAATTGCCATGGAGCCAAAGTCTTTTATTACATGAATAGGCTCCATGGCATAGCTATCTGGGTTAAATGAGTTCATTCAGTAAATCTGAGAATCTACTGAACGCCAGAGCCGAAATACATGAATAGACCTTTCTGCATAGGAAAATAAAGTATTTAAATGCCGGTCCATAGTCAAAAGGCAGCAGGCAGGCAACCAGGCTCCTCTAATGCACAGTGGTCAGATTGGTCTTTTCTTTGCCTTAGATGAAATCTCCTTTCTTCCAGCCTAAATGTGTGACCTTGTGTCCCATGAATAGCCCTGTTTATGAAAAGATTTCTAGATAAAGGTTTGTACTGGCCCCGAATATATTTGTATAATGTTATCATATCCCCTCTCAGGCACCGTTTTTCCAAACTAAACAGATTTACATTTTTTAACCTTTTTTCGTAACTAAAATGCTCCATTCCTTTTATCAATTTTGTAGCTTGTCTCTGCACTTTTTCTAGTGCCATGATATCTTTCTTTAGAACAGGTGCCCAAAATTTCACAGCATATTCAAGGTGTGGTCTTACCAGCGATTTATAAAGAGACAAAATTAGATTTTAATCTCAAGAATTTATGCCCCTATTTATACATGACAAAACCTTACTGGCCTTAGCAACTGCAGATTGACATTGCATATTGCTGCCTAATTTGTTGTCTATAACAATACCCAAATCCCTCTCGTGTGTGGTTATCCCTAGTTCACTACCATTTAGGGTTTAAATTGCTTGTGCATTCTTAACCCTAAAGTGCATAACTTTGCATTTCTCTACGTTAAATTGCATCTGTCATTTTAGTGCCCAGTCCCCCAATCTATTCAAATCCCTCTGCAGCAAAGCAATATCCTGCTCACATTTTGTTACTTTACAAAGTTTTGTGTCATCTGCAAACACTGATACATGGCTTTCAAGATCATTTATAAATATGTTAAATAGAAGCGGTCCCAAAACAGAACCCTGAGGGACACCACTTACCACTTTTGTCCAGCTTGAAAATGTACCATTAATGACAACTCATTGTACTATATCCTTAAGTCAATGTTCTACCCAAGAACAAGAATATTCATCTAGACCAATTTCTTTTAGTTTGAAGACCTATTGTGAGGTACCGTATCAAATGCCTTGGCAAAATCCAAATAGATCACATCCACTGCAACACCCTGATCTATACTTCTACTTACTTCTTCGTAGAATGCAATTAGGTTAGTTTGACATGACCTATGTTTCATAAAACCATGCTGATTATCACTAATAACAGTTCTTCCCAATGAATTCCTATTAAAAATGTTTTTTGTTATTTCACTCCAATGGCCATTAGATGTAAGCCCACCTGCCACGTCAAGGCAAACTTCTTAGGTGGGTCCTACACTAACCATTCACCAGCAGCAAAGAAATGAGTCAGGCAGGGATAGTGCACAGGTAACTCTTTTCTTTGCTGCAGGTGATTTGTTAGTGTAGGAGCCACCTAAGAAGTTTGCCTTGATGTGGCAGCAGGGCTTACATCTAATGGCCATTGGAGTGAAACAAAAACCCTCCATTTGTTTAAATATGCATAGGGATTTGTGATTGTGTGCAGGTAACTCTTTTCTTTTTTTCTTTTTTATTGTATGTATTTGGGTTGATTTGTACTGTGGTCATTGCTGCCTCCCAGGACTTATTTTTGTGTATGTGCAGGTATGGGCTATCTGAGCTATACGTACGAGGTATCTGAGCTATATAATGTATTAAAATTTTAAAATATAAAATATCCTTTCCCCCTTTTTTATAATTAATTCTGAGAAGTAATGAGGGTCTTGGAGGCACCTAAAGGCCTACTGACTGGCCCTGATAATGTTAGTTTATTTATCAATCATTCCTCCCTCCAAATAAAATCACTGCAGTGGTGTTATTTTATACCACTTTTTTTAGATTCTGTACATGTTTCAATCAGTGGCATAACTACCACAGTCGCTGGGATTGCAGCTGTCAACCCCTGCAACCTTGAGCCAGCATAACTTTAGGGCCGGTGCACCAGCCTGGGATGCACGTTTGCCAGGTGACTGTCAGGAAGGGATTGCTGTGCTTCTCCCCTCCTGTCGCTGTGTGTAGTGTGGCTGAGTGACTGCACTCGGTAGGAAGTGCTCACTGAAAGAGCACATCCTGCCAGACCAGGTATTGCTGTGAGCAGGTACAGGAGGAGAGGTGGGAGAGAGACATAGTGGGGCTGGGAGGGAGGGAATGAGCCACATGGAGGGCCTGAGGGGGAGGGAATGAGACACAGGGAGGGAATGAGACACATGGAGGTGCTGGGGTGGAGGAGAGGGACAGATACATATGGAGAGTCTGGGGGCAGAATTCAACAAATGGAGGGCCTGGGTGGAGGGAATAGGACATATGGGGGGGTCAGATAAATTTTCGCACTGGACCCAGTGGTTTCTAGTTATGCCTCTGGTTTCAATGGGCTTGTTTGCTCAGGGATTAAATCACCTTTTTAGGCAAATTGTACAAAATACGGTGCTTTACTAATAATAGAAATAATGTATTTTATACTCTACAAACTTCACATCACATTCAAAAGGTTAATTTATTTTGCCTTTATGGTATTTCTGTTTTTTAAAATCAACTAGTTGTGAGTTAAATGATCCATTCCACTTGGTGATAAAAAAAAAGTTACCGATAGAAGGTTGAAATACCAAGTAACACATTTTCCTTACCTGAGTGTGACACAGATTTTCGAAGGCACATTACATGCTCTTGATTTCACTCCTCAAGTGCTTTCTCAGGAGACTAAAACTTCACAATATACAGGCCAAAAAAATGAGAATCTAGTTCTGTACTTGATGTTGTAAGCAGAGAAGGGAGTGAGTGAACCTCCTCCTGCAGACTCTCTCTCTATTAATCTATACACTTTTTTTTCACATCCCATGTCCTCAGAGAGAATATCTCACTGCAATTTGTATGGCTCTCTAGAGATTTTTGTACAGAAAGCAAATAAATACATTTATAAATAAATAAGGGACATTGTAACTTTGCTTACAATACCTAGCAGGAACATTGCCCCACTTACCAGAAATAATAAAAAAAAGTTATTGCATTATTCACAATTGCACAAAGCATAAATTAGATGTATGAATTAGTAGATTAAGGAGCATAGAGCCGTGTGGGAACACACAGTGTTAATCATCATTCACCTGTTTGTGTTGCAGCACATAAACTGATTGGTGAGTCTCTATGAAGTAGAAGTGATATTCTGATCACTAAATAATTAGCCAATGATGTCACAACCCAGTCCAGTCCAGGCATGGATACGTTGTACACTGCAAAAGAAGAGTAGAAATAGAAACAGTTTTATTTCTCCTATATGCTTTCTCTGAGCTGTTAGGTGGAACAAGGCAGAGCTTAATTAGAATGATTGACAGGAAGCTAAGATGGAAGCACACTTTTGCACGATAATTACATGTAGATGTCTATATTTAATTTTATTTTCACACACACAAATACATGTTTGTTAAATAAAGGGGCCACATAAATATACTATTTTAAATCCTTGGAAGTGACAGATTTTTTTAAACAGTCATGACAGAGCTAAGATCAGGACAAGTGCAAGGATTTTTGCCGCCCTAAGCAAAAAATGTTTGCCGTCCCATTTGTTCCACCCACTCATGCAGACTTACCTACACTGATCCATACACACACGCTGACCCATACAGACACACCCACTGACCCATACAGACACACACACATATACAGTGACCCACACACATGCTCACACTGACCCACACACACACACACACTGATCCATACACACACACACACACTGACCCATGTAGACACACACACTGACCCATGCAGACAAACACAGACCCATACACACACACACTAACTCATAAGGACACACACACTGACCGATGCAGACACAAGCTGACCCATGCAGACAAACAGAGATCCACACACACACACACAGACCCATGCATACACACACACTTACTCATAAAGACACACACTGACCCATGCAGACACACGCTGACCCATACAGAGAAACGCTGACCCACACACACACACACAGATCCATACATACACACATACACACAAACCCATACATACACAAACACACACACACACACTGACCCCTACACACACACTGACCCATAGAGACACACGCTGACCCATACACACACACTGACCCATGCAGACACACATAGATCCACACACACACAGACCAATACACACACAGAGACCCATACATACAAACACACTGACACACACACTGACCCATGCAGACACACAGAGACTCATTGGCACACACAGACCCATACACACACAGACCCATGCAGACATACATTACTCTTATACACACACACACACGACTCTTATACACACACATGCACACAGACCCATGCATACACAAATACTGACCCATGCACACAATCAGAGACCCATGCAGACATACAGAGTCATACACACACGCATGAGTCTTATACACACATACACAAAGACCCATACATACACACACACACTGACACAGGCAAACTGACCCATGCAGACTCACAGAGACCCACACAAACAGACCCATACATACACACACAGACCCATAAATACACATACACAGACCCAGGCAGACTGACATACACAAACATACTGATTGAAACAGACTGAAACACCTTCTATGAAACGCATACTGAGAGTTCTCTCTTACCTTCATAGCACTTTGCTCTTCGTTCCGGTCACCTTTACTGCGCCTGGCAGCCAAAACACAATTTTTCAGCTCCATTTCCTGTTATTCTAATGCTTACTTGTTATTCTCCCGCCCTACGTACAGGGCAAGGGGCGGGAGCGAGCAAATGACGTGCCCTTGCGCTACCGCGGTGCTGGTCAGGGAGGAGGGCTTACTTTGCAGGCTGAGGTGAATGCCTGACCAATATTTTACCGGGCACAAGTCTACAAGTAAGCGTTCCCTAGCGCCTGGTAACGTGGCCAGCAGCATCCGCGGAACGCTCTATGTGATCAATCCAACTTGATAGGGGGGCGGCCAGATGAGCAGTAAAGCCACTGCCAGCGGCCTTTGCCTATAGGAAACATCAGCCCTGGCTAAGATCATTGTTTTCATTAGGAATACATTATCATTACAAAGGAAATACTATAGATACAGTTCTGATAATCTTCTGATAATCTTATTAGGCCATCCCAATGTTCCATGGATAATCAGAAATAGAAAATAAACTCATATTATCATCTGTTTGTCTCACTCAAGATCAACCTTGCCTAAGTGGGAAATACATATAAGAAAAAATTTGAAAAAGTAGGATATTCTACATTTCTCGTTGGGCAGGGCAGTTAGTTGTAAGCACTATGCTTTATCCATTAATAATTCCTGACAAATGTAAATGGCATTCAGTCATCAGGGAGGTTGCCCCCTACAGTCTTTGGTGTGCTACTTGCTGATGACAAATTATTGAAGTCTATGCTAGTAAGATTAATTTGTTATCATCATATCCTGACTAGAGCTGGAGCAAACAAGGTTTGTTTTCTTCATTGCCAAATTCATGCAGTTATTATAAGTAGTTTGAAGTCCATTTAATGCACTAGCCTTCCCTCCCCTTGAAATGTTTGATAAAAGACAGCATGTGATTGTAAACAGAAAGATGAGGTTGAACAGCAGCCTAACCAATACTCAGCAAAAACGTATAAGCTTAATACGCTGCTTGAGGAATATGAGAATGGCCATCAGCCAAAAAGCCCTTAAAATTAGTAATCCTGGGGGGATAATACCATCAGCCATTCACTTCTCAAATGCGTCACTGTTGTCTTAATTATAAGCTCCCAACAACAGTCTTTCCTAAAGTAGAGAGCATGCAGATGATAAATACTTCAGTGTAGCGGGATACTCAAATATTAGCAGTATAAAATGCAATGAATTAATTACTTTATATTTCTATTTGCTTTAATCTAGCTTCAATTTCGCTTTCTGGCACTTAAGCATTTTGTACTTCTCAGTGGTGGAAATACCACTGGAGCAACCAGTGTGGCTGTACCAGGCCTGCACACTCTGGGGACCCATCGGTTGCCTATGAATTTAGCTCCACATGTTGGCAAAGTATTTTCAGGGGCCTTTTACTGCGGTCCTTTAACAGTATAACCGGGCAACTGTAATCTTTGCAGCGCTGGGAAGAAGTGACAGCAGGTCATTTTCTTCCAGATAACCCCTTAGTGACCAGACCATTTTTCAATTTTCTTACACTTAAAGGAAAACTCCAGTGCCATGAAAACAATCCGTTTTCCTGGCACTGCAGGTTCCCTCTCCCTCCCACCCCCCAATCCCCGGTTACTGAAGGGGTGAAAACCCCTTCAGTGACTTACCTGAGGAGGCGACGATGTCCCTCGTCGCTGTCTCCTCCTCCGCGCCGCTCCTCCTACTGTCTCCGTCGGCCAGTGGGTGAGACTGATCCCACCCACGGCCGAGGAGACCTAATGCCGCGCATGGTCATTAGCACTCCCCATAGGAAAGCATTACAAAATATTTTCAATGCTTTCCTATAAGGAAATGAGCGACGCTGGAGTTCCTCACACAGCGTGAGGACGTCCAGCGACGCTCTAGCACAGATAATCTGTGCTATGTGTCAGGAAGTGACCTCTAGTGGCTGTCTAATAAAAAAACTGCAATAATTACACTTGCAGGGTTAGGAGTAGTGGGAGTTGGCACCCAGACCACTCCAATAAGCAGAAGTGGTCTGGGTGCCTGGAGTGTCCCTTTAAGGACCAGGGCTGTTTTTACATTTCTGCTGTGTTTGTATTTAGCTGTAATTCACCTCTTTCATATTAAATGCACCCACACTTATTATATATCATTTTGTTCAGGCAAATCAGGGCTTTTAATTTTTTTTCAAATATTTATATATGAAACATAATTTAATATGAAAAAAAATTGAGAAATTAAGAAATATTGTTATTTTTTTAGTTCTGCATTGCATTTTAACTGTGAATGTCAGGGCTGGACTGGGTATACAAAGCAGCCCTGGAAAAAAAATGTATGCCAGCCCCATAAGTCACTGCGCCATAAATTGTCGCATGTAATATGTAAGGCTATGTCTTGCCACCCCAGATGATTGAGTAATACATATGCTTTTTCTAATATAAAATATTGGTCCTTTCAGAGTAAAACGTTTAATTATACAGTAAGCACACTCACATGCAGACACAGACAATCTCACTGACATCTCACTGACACACACAAACTCATTGATACACAGCCTCATAGACAAACAAACAATCTCACTGATATACATAAGCTCATTGACATAAAAACACAAGCTCACTCACACACATGCAAGCAAGCTCACTCATAGAAACATAGAATGTGACGGCAGATAAGAACCATTCGGCCCATCTAGTCTGCCCAGTTTTCTAAATACTTTCATTAGTCCCTGGTTAGGATCTTATAGTTAGGATAGCCTTATGCCTATCCCACTCATGCTTAAACTCCTTTACTGTGTTAACCACTTCAGCTGGAAGGCTATTCCATGCATCCACTACCCTCTCAGTAAAGTAATACTTCCTGATATTATTTTTGAACCTTTGTCCCTCTAATTTAAGACTATGTCCTCTTGTTGTGGTAGTTTTTCTTCTTTTAAATATAGTCTCCTTCTTTACTGTGTTGATTCCCTTTATGTATTTAAATGTCTTTCCTCCATACATGTTAAGATCCTTTAACCTTTCCTGGTAAGTTTTATCCTGCAATCCATGAACCAGTTTAGTAGCCCTTCTTTGAACTCTCTCTAAGGTATCAATATCCTTCTAAAGATATGGTCTCCAGTACTGTGTACAGTACTCCAAGTGAGGTCTCACCAGTGTTCTGTACAATGGCATGAGCACTTCCCTCTTTCTACTGCTAATACCTCTCCCTATACAACCAAGCATTCTGCTAGCATTTCCTGATGCTCTATTATTGTCTGCCTACCTTTAAGTCCTCAGAAATAATCACCCCTAAATCCCTTTCCTCAGATGTTGAGGTTAATAATTACATTTGCAGAGTTAAGGGTAGTGGGAGTTGGAACCCAGACCACTCCAATTGTCAGGATCACCATTGTGCTTTACACAATATTGTGTATTTAGGTCTGGCTGGGATTGAACCCGAGTTTCCTGCATCCCAGTCAGTATCCTTACATTGGGCTCCACGCATCTTTGACTCAGTAGCAGGTGCACACACACACACACACACACACACACACACACAGCTTAATGTAGTGTCTATAGCCTGTCCCTGCAGGCTTTTCAATGTAAACATTGACTTTTCAGAGAAAAGGCAGTGTTTACATTGCTTCAAAGTGACAGTCACTCAAACGGTCACTAGAGGTGCTTCGTGTGTTTCTACATTCAGGGCCTCCACGCTGTGGAGGCGCTGAACATTCCCCATAGAGATACATTGATTCAATGCATCTCTATGAGGAGATGCTGATTGGTGTAGCTTTTTGCAGCCAATCCTATGGCAATGCATTGGATTGGCTGAGTTCATCAAGCTTGATGATATCAGCCACAGAGGCAGGGCCAGTCGAGGGGAGACCAGCACGGCATGGCAAAAAACAAAACACTATTTTTAAACACACTCAAACACCATGACAGACACAGAAACACACATATACCGTGACAGACACACACCCCATGACAGACACACCATGACAGACACACACACCATGACACAGACAGACACACACACACACACACACCATAACAGACAGACAAACTCACACTGACACAAATTAATACTACCTGTGGGCGACCGGCCAGGGGGAGCGGTTATGGCGGCCGCTGGGGGAGCTGTGATGGTGGCCGCTGGGGAAGCTGTGCTGTCTCTGCTCCCCCGCCCTCGCATGCTACTTAATGAGACCGCGGCCAGAATATGGATTTAAATATGAATATCACAAACACTGGCCAAAGTTAGCGTTCATATTTGTTTGTGAGTGAAAAATGCGAAAAAATTATTTTAATGCTTATTTTGGCCAATGATTTTGACTAAGTGGCGACTAAAAAAGACTGGACATACCCCATTTGCAATACCTTGAGTTCCTACTTTTGTAAATGATATGCTATCATGCAGGTAGTACTCATTCCTGGGCTACTATACGGTCTCAAAGGCAACAAAACCAATCTGGCAAATTTCAATGTCAAAAAACTGAAATGCAAGCCTTATATTTGACTCTGTAACTTTTGAAAACACCATAAAACCTGTACATGAGGGGCACTGGTCTACTCGGGAGACTTCGCTGGACAGAAATATTAGTGTTTCAAAAAAGTAAAACGTATCACAACAATGATATCATCAGTGAAAGTGTCATTTGTGCGTGAAAAATGCAAACAATTGCATTTTCACCGACGATATCATCGTCATGATACATTTCACTGTTTTGAAACACTGATATTCAGCGAAGTCTCCCGAGTAGACAAGTACCCCCATGTACAGGTTTTATGGTGTCCTAGAAAGCTACAGGGTTAAATATGGGGCTTGGGAACCAAATTCTCTGGACATTCTGCCTGGGTTGTCATGCAGGTCCCTTAAATTTTAATTAATAAAATGACTTAATTATGCAAAAATAATTTGTAGAATTTAAATATACATGTATTATTATTTATTATTTATATATAGCTATATATATATATAAAGATAGATAAATACATATATGTATTTATAACGTCATTCTAAATGTATTTCCATATAAATATATATATATACGTATATTAATATCAAAATACAGTTAGAACAAATTTAAACCGGTATATAATTTTTTTTTAAATTAAAGGGACACTATAGTCACCTGAACAACTTTAGCTTAATGAAGCAGTTTTGGTGTATAGAACATGCCCCTGCAGCCTCACTGCTCGATCCTCTGCCATTTAGGAGTTAAATCCCTTTGTTTATGAACCCTAGTCACACCTCCCTGCATGTGACTTGCACAGCCTTCCATAAACACTTCCTGTAAAGAGAGCCCTATTTAGGCTTTCTTTATTGCAAGTTCTGTTTAATTAAGATTTTCTTATCCCCTGCTATCTTAATAACTTGCTAGACCCTGCAAGAGCCTCCTGTATGTGATTAAAGTTCAATTTAGAGATTGAGATACAATTATTTAAGGTAAATTACATCTGTTTGAAAGTGAAACCAGTTTTTTTTTTTTCATGCAGGCTCTGTCAATCATAGCCAAGGGAGGTGTGGCTAGGGCTGCATAAACAGAAACAAAGTGATTTAACTCCTAAATGACAGTGAATTGAGCAGTGAAATTGCAGGGGGATGACCTATACACTAAAACTGCTTTATTTAGCTAAAGTAATTTAGGTGACTATAGTGTTCCTTTAAATTGTATCATGTCCCCCTGCAGGCACTGTACAATCTGTCTATTATGGCCATGTGATCGTGAGGACCCCAAGATCACATGGCCCAGGGGGGGGGGGGGGCAGATCAGCTGCACATCGATTGGTTGATTGTACAACAGTATCATAATGATGACAATAACTGTCTTTGCCTGTAAGATGATATTTAACAGAATGTTGCTCATGAATTCAATAAAATATTCTAAACATATTTGTGGACATTTGATTGAAGAAGCAACTGTATGTTTTGTAGTTGATTGAAGAAGCAACTGTAAGCCAATGCCCTTATCTTAACTCAGTGGGAATTAAGAGTGTATGGTATGACCTTATACAAGACATGTATGAAAGACAGCCCAGATTTATCAATTACGGCAATCAATTTATCTAAAAGACAACATAAATCCAAGCTGATGAATTGAATTCACAAGATAAATGAAACATTTGGTTGAAGTCATTACTGCAAATTGAACTTACACTAAGTACTAAAGGTAAAGCTTCACTGGCATTTTCCAACAAAGATTAAGACTATGGCATATGTTGGATCAGTGTATTAAACAAATAGAAATTGTTTGTGTTATTTAACTAGCCTATTATTATTATAGCCTAATATTTATTACTACCAGCCCTTTAAGAGCTAACCGGGCACATATACGGGAACAGAGACCATGGATATAAATTTATTGTGCTTACCTGGTTCATGGGGATTATTCTTCATAACTGTTCGGGACTTTTACAAGCATTTGTTTATTTATGCGACCCATACGGTATCGACTCAGCATTCATATATACGAATCCAAACTACCGAACACCGGACCACCCTGCTACCTAATTATGCGGCAATTTACCTCCCTGATCGGCACATACAACTCCTATGGGAAATGCACAAACTCTTTGTTTCAGTTCATGGGTGGCCGCCATTTTTTACACGTGTTCGCGGCCATCTTAACTCCCAAACAGCGGTACTTTGCCGTCGAGTGTCTGGAACTAAAATCGGACACTCGAGTAGGTGAACACCGCTGAGACCTCCATAACACCGTAAATTTGTGCTAAAACTACCGACCGACCTGCCGTAGAATGACTATGCAACACATAGGGATTCTAGCGACCCTCAAGATATCCACGGATGGCAAGCTTTTCATGACTTTTTAATGCACGAACAAGGACTGACCACAAGGCCACAACTTATGGAACTATTTTCGGTTAGTGTGTCTGTGCGGTCGGTCAAAACTTTAAAGCTCCATAACTGCCGAACCCCTTAACCGAATGGGCTGATTTTTTCACATGTTGCTCCCACAGATTAGGGCTATCTGGGGATACTGGATTTATGAATGTACCCCCAAGTATTTGGGGTACATCCAAAACTAGGGTAAAAACGTGCGCTTGTTAATTATGTTAAAGGTTTATCTGAGGGGAGGAGATGTGTGGGTTGTACCTTGTTTGTTATTGGTTACTGTGTTAATTATGTAGGTGTCTCCCTTGCATGGGCAGCATCACATAAAATGAGAATGCATGCCTTCAAAATTAAGTTCTTCTTGACCCTTCAAAACGTAGCCTCGTCTCGTTCTTGGAAGGGGATTTACTGCATAACCACCTTGCTCTTTTAATAGCTATGCCTGACTCTTCTCTTGGATCTCGTGGATGGGAATAAGTAACTCCACTACTACACAGCAACTTGCCGGGAAAAAGGACGTCTCCAACGGCTGATACCCTCTCACTACCTGGGTAGCCGTTACAAGCACACCTTACATACGGGGATAACTCTGCTTCCCAACCTGCAAAACACGAAAGGTGCAATTGTATGCTCAGAAATTATTTGTTGACCGATGCCAGTATTATATGTGACTACCAGTACTATGTGTAAATATATGTTTAGCAATTTGCAAAAAAAAAAAAAATTGTACCTGTGACAATGTTTAAAAAAAAAAAAAACAGAGTGAGGAAGATAGACAGATCTATACAATTAGGCAGAAAGAGGCTAAGCACGTTATAAGAGTTTCCAAATCACACTCAGAAGAGAAAATTGCCCAGTCAGTAAAAAGGGGGATATAACATTTTCTAGATACAGAAATGAGAAAAGGAAAGTAAAACAAGGATTAGTTAGATTAAAAACAAAAGAAGGATGGTATCTGGAAATCTATTCATAAACAGGGCTATACATAGGACACACGGTCACACATTTAGGCTGGAAGAAAGGAGATTTAATCTAAGGCAAAGAAAAGTTTTTTCTTAAAGTAAGAGTAATATGAATATGGAATTCTCTGCCTGAATAGGTGGTTTTATCAGAGTCCATACAGATGTTTAAACTGCAATTGGTTAAATACTTGCAAAAACATAACATACAGGGATATAATTTCTAATTAGTTGGGTAATAGCTGCTTGATCCAAGGAGACATCTGACTGCTATTTTGGGGTCAAGAAGGAATTTTTTCCTAGTTTGTTGCAAAATTGGAAGCGCTTCAGACTAGGTTTTTGCAAATTTATGTGAGGAAGACTGAACTTGATGGACGCAAGTCTGTTTTCAGCTTTGTAACTATGTAGGTATGTAGAAGAGGATAAAGGTCTAGCTGACTGTTTCAATTAATATTTTTGTTCAGTATTTACAGATCAAAATGAAGGAAGGGGGCCTCAGTTAGGAAAAAGGACAAATGAGTCATTTGTTACATGTGAGTTTACAGAGGAAGAGGTTCTATTTCAACTGTCAAAAGTAAATACAAATAAGTCAATGGGACCTGATGGAATACACCCAAAGTTATTAAAAGAGCTTAGTGGTGTACTAGCAAAACCATTAACAGATTTATTTAACCAATCATTGTTAACAGGAGTAGTCCCAGAAGATTGGAAGTTAGCAAATGTTGTGCCCTTTCACAAAAAAGGTAGTAGGGAGGAGTTGGGCAACTATAGGCCAGTAAGCCTTACTTCAGTAGTGGGGAAAGTAATGGAAACAATGTTAAAAGATAGGATTGTTGAACATCTAGATTCACGTGGATTTCAAGATCAGAGACAACATGGGTTTACTTCAGGGAGATCATGCTAAACTCATTTATTGTTTTTTTTGATTGGATAACTAAAATAATAGATCAGGGTGGTGCAGTAGACATTGCTTACCTAGGTTTCAGTAAGGCTTTTGACACTGTTGCACATAAAAGGCTTATCAATAAACTGCAATCTTTAAGTTTGGACAGGCAACAGAGGGTTGTAGTCAATGGAGTATATTCAAAGCATTGGCTTGTCACCAGTGGGGTACCTCAGGGATCTGTACTTGGACCGATTCTCTTTAATATTTTTATTAGTTATATTGCAGAAGGTCTTGATTGTAAGGTATGTCTTTTTTTTTTTTTTTTTTGCTGATCATACTAAGATATGTAACAGGGTTGATGTTCCAGGAGGGATAAACCAAATGGCAAATGATTTAGGTAAACTAGAAAAATGGTCAGAGTTTTGGCAACTGGCATTTAATGTGGATAAGTGCAAGATAATGCATCTTGGGCATAAAAACCTAAGGGCAGATTGCAGAATATTTGATAGAGTCCTAACCTCAACATCTGAGAGAGGGATTTAGGGGTAATTATTTCTGATGACTTAGAGGTAGGCAGACAATGTAATAGAGCAGCAGGAAATGCTAGCGGAATGCTTGGTTGCATAGGGAGAGGTACTAGCAGTAGAAAGACGGAAGTGCTCATGCCATTGTACAGAACACTGGTGAGACCTCACTTGGAGTACTGTACACAGTACTGGAGACCCTATCTTCAGAAGGATATTGATACCTTAGAGAGAGTTCAGAGAAGGGCTACTAAACTGGTTCATGGATTGCAGGATAAAACTTACAAAGAAAGGTTAAAGGAACTTAACATGTATAGCTTGGAGGAAAGACGAGACGTGGGGATATGATACAAACATTTAAATACATAAAGGGATTCAACACAGCAAAGGAGGAGACTATATTTAAAAGAAGAAAAACTACCACAACAAGGGGACATTAATTAGAGGGGCAAAGGTTTAAAAATAATATCAGGAAGAATTACTTTACTGAGAGGGTAGTGTATGCATGGAATAGCCTTCCAGCTGAAGTGGTAGAGGTTAACACAGTAAAGAAGTTTAAGCATGCATGGGATAGGCATAAGGGTATCCTAACTATAAGATAAGGCCAGGGACTAATGAAAGTATTTAGAAAATTGGGCAGACTAGATTGGCCGAATCGTTCTTTTCTGCCGTCACATTCTATGTTTCTATGTTTCTGTATACAATGTATACTTTATAATGTGTTTGTAAAAATATATTAAAGGGCATTATCAACTTGTCAAATCTTCTCTAAATGTCCTCCTGTTTTGTCAAATGGTATTCTTAAATGTTTAATTAATTCAATATTGTATACACATCCTGGACATACTTCTCACAGTGGGTAACTGGATACATAACCATGTTCTTATCCAAAGCTTGTAGTGATATGATCTTTCAGTTAAAGCCACCAGACAGTAGATAATTCTTCTCTCTTGCTATACACTATCTCTATGCAGTTGCAGACTTTCACTAATCCCCAGCTTATTTCCAAATCTACAGAAGCATCAGTGAAGAGTTGCCATGATACTGGTAGGTGTCCATCATCTTCCTTCACACACAATCTTTGCACATGGTATTATGTTTAACATCAGAAATAAAAACTAATAGCACATATAATTTTCTCATTTGCAAAAAAGTGGATTGTCTGCACAACTGAATCATTACTGGAATACATTAATTTTGCGAAACATCAAAGGATATATAACAGAATATTCAAGGAATTTGCAGAAAACATGTCTGAGAACAAGCATTTTGTTGACTTTATCCTGACATATGTAACAAAAAAGAAATCACAAAATATTAACAGCGTTATCTTGGTTAAGGATTGAACATGGAGATCAAAGAAGTGTGCTGGATGTCGTAAAGACAATTTTGATTGACATGGCACTAGAAAGAAAAAGAAAGAACTAAAGTGAAAAGGAGTCCTACGATAGGCATGGAATGAGAGTTATGATTGGTTTGGTATAGCATTAACAATTTTAGCCTCAGTGATTAAATTGGGCATATATGGAATGTTATTTAGCATTGCACAGAGAAAAAGTGCTAGTGTTAATCATGTGACTAGGGCTAAAACAGTGGGCCCCTGTCCTCTTAAATATAGTACCTTTTACCTTTATTCCAGTCTGCCGGTGCTGACTCTGCCCCTGATCTGCCTCCTTGGCTGACATATTCAGAAGTGATTATCCCAGCCAATCACAATACTTTCCCATAAGATTATCACCAACCTTACCTGGAGCTTGGACTGCCACTTCCATGGTTCCTCTGTGTAGATGTTTTCTAGTGGAGATGGTTAATTTGCAGTTTGATACACCTTGATGTTACTGATGTAACCAATGTTGATCTAGGGAAGGTGGATAAACTTTATAAGAGTGATAGATAAGGTACAGTGGCTGTGGTCTGATGATTTTTGCACAAAGTATTCCACATATTCCATTTATATTGTATGAGGATTGTAGCTCTTTGCTGATTGGGGCCCCCAGTTAAATGCTTTGTTTCTTGGTGGAGATTGTAATTATCTGTTGGGATGTGGCTCCCGGATTTCTCATTTTGTGCATCTACAGTATGGCAAGCATGGAATTTATGCGGCAATTGCAACTACGAGTAACATCTAGTGATGCACCGAACTGTTCGCTGGCGAATAGTTCCCAGCGAACATAGCGTGTTCGCGTTCACCACGGCGGGCGAACACATGCACGGTTCGACCCGCCCCCTATTCGTCATCATTGACTAAACTTTGACCCTGTGCCTCACAGTCAGCAGACACATTCCAGCCAATCAGCAGCAGACCCTCCCTTCCAGACCCTCCCATCTCCTGTACAGCATCCATTTTAGATTCATTCTGAAGCTGCATTCTTAGATAGAGGAGGGAAAGTGTAGCTGCTGCTCATTTGATAGGAAAATGTATAGCTAGGCTAGTGTATTTAGTGTCCACTACAGTCCTGAAGGACTCATCTGATCTCTGCTGTAAGGACAGCACCCCAAAAATCCCTTTTTTAGGGCTAGAACATCAGTCTGCTTTTTTTTTTGTGTGTGTAGTCTAATTGCAGTTGTCTGCCTGCCTGCCAGCCTTTAAAAACCCACAAACTTGTTTTTCACTGTAATAGATTGAATAGTAGTTAGTTGTCTGCAAGCGTCTGTGTGTCAGGCTCACAGTGGATACTGTGCCCACTTGCCCAGCGCCACCACTCATATCTGCTGTCACAATAGCTTGCATTTAAAAACGAAAAAAAAAATGTTTCACTGTAATAGATTAATTAGCAGTTAGTTGTCTGCAAGCGTCTGTGTGTCAGGCCAACAGCGTGTACTCTGCCAGTGTGCACAGTGCCACTCATATCTGGTGGCACAATAGCGTGCATTTAAAAACCCACAAACTTTTTTTTCACTGTAATAGATTAAATAGCGTCTTTGTGTCAGGCTCACAGTGGATACTGTGCCCACTTGCCCAGTGCCACCACTCATATCTGGTGTCACAATAGCGTGCATTTAAAAACAAAAGACTTTTTTCACTGTTATAGATTGAATAGCAGTTAGTTGTCTGCAAGCGTCTGTGTGTCAGGCCAACAGCATATACTCTACCAACCTCTGCCAGTGTACATTGCCACTCATATCTGGTGTAACAATAGCGTGCATTTAAAAACAAAAAACTTTTTTCACTGTTATAGATTGAATAGCAGTTAGTTGTCTGCAAGCGTCTGTGTGTCAGGCCAACAGCGTGTACTCTGCCATTGCACAGTGCCACTCATATCTAGTGGCACAATAGCATGCATTTAAAAACAAAAAAACTTTTTTCACTGTTATGTATTGAATAGCAGTTAGTTGTCTGCAAGCGTCTGTGTGTCAGGCCAACAGCGTGTACTCTACCAACCTCTGCCAGTGTACATTGCCACTCATATCTGGTGTAACAATAACGTGCATTTAAAAACAAAAAACTTTTTTCACTGTTATAGATTAAATAGCAGTTACTTGTCTTCAAGCGGGTGTGTCAGGCCAACAGCGTGTACTCTGCCAACCTCTGCCAGTGCACATTGCCACTAATATCTGGTGTCACAATAGCGTGCATTTAAAGACAAAAAACGTTTTTCACTGTTATATATTGAATAGCAGTTAGTTGTCTGCAAGCGTCTGTGTGTCAGGCCAACAGTGTGTACTCTGCCAACCTCTGCCAGTGCACATTGCCACTCATATCTGGTGTCACAATAGCGTGCATTTAAAAACAAAAAACTTTTTTCACTGTTATAGATTGAATAGCAGTTACTTGTCTTCAAGCGGGTGTGTCAGGCCTACAGCGTGTACTCTGCCAACCTCTGCCAGTGCACATTGCCACTAATATCTGGTGTCACAATAGCGTGCATTTAAAACCCAAAAACTTTTTTCACTGTTATAGATTGAATAGCAGTTAGTTGTATTCAAGCGGGTGTGTCAGGCCTACATCGTGTACTCTGCCAACGTCTGCCACTGCACAGTGCCACTCATATCTGGTCTCACAGTAGCTTGCAAGCATAGTACCACTAATCCCCCAAAAAAATGACAGGCAGAGGCAGGCCACCCCGCAGGGGCCATCGTGGTCGTGGTACTGTGATTCCCTTTTGCCCTAGAAAAATGTCCAGTTTTCAGAGGCCACGTACCCTGAACTTGAAAAGTTCTAAGGGCATATTGACTGGCTAACACAGGACACCCAATCTTCTACAGCTTCCGCTCGGAACCTTGACGCACCATCCTTCTCCAGCTTAGCTTCGGGCACCTCTCAAGATACCACTCACCGGCCGCCACCACCAACACTAGCACCACAGCCGCTTCACTTGGTATGTCAGAGGAGTTATTTACACATCCGTTTGAAGAAATGAGTGATGCGCAACCATTATTGCCAGAGGATGTAGATAACAGGGATATGTCTCAGGCAGGCAGCATTACACACATGGACGTACGGTGTGATGATGATGATGATGTTGTACCCGCTGC
This sequence comes from Pelobates fuscus, assembly GCF_036172605.1. NCBI lineage: Eukaryota > Metazoa > Chordata > Amphibia > Anura > Pelobatidae > Pelobates > Pelobates fuscus. The sequence goes on along the minus strand of NC_086319.1, from coordinate 279,466,491 downwards.
TGCTTCCTTTGCTGAGTTGTCAGATACAAGTGAAGCGGTTGATGATGACGATGCGTCCATGGATGTCACGTGGGTGCCCGCTCGGCAAGAAGAAGAACAGGGCGAAAGTTCAGATGGGGAGACAGAGAGGAGGAGGAGGAGACGAGTTGGAAGCAGGGGGAGGTCATCGCAAGGAGCTAGTGGCACAGTCAGACAGCATGCATCGGCACCCGGGGTCAGCCCGACAGCACATCAATCAACGCATGCTGTGTCCACCACCAGAATGCCGTCATTGCAGAGCTCAGCAGTGTGGCATTTTTTTTGTGTGTCTGCCTCTGACAACAGCGATGCCATTTGCAACCTGTGCCAAAAGAAACTGAGTCGTGGGAAGTACAACACCCACCTAGGTAGAACTGCTTTGCATAGGCACATGCTCGCACATCACAAACGCCTATGGGATCAACACATGAGTACAAGCAGCACACAAACTCAAAGCCGCCATCCTCCTCCTGGTCCAGCATCTTCAGCCACGTCAACCACTGCTGTCCTCCTTGCCCCCTCTCAACCATCTGCCACTCCATCTCTCGCCTTGAGCAGTTCCCGCTCATCTGCCCACAGTCAGGTGTCTGTCAAGGACATGTTTGAGCATAAGAAGCGAATGTGAGAGAGTCACCCCCTTGCCCAGCGTCTGACAGCTGGCTTGTCTGAACTATTAGCCCGCCAGCTTTTACCAGACAAGCTGGTGGAGTCTGAGGCTTTCAAAAAATTTGTGGCTATTGGGATACCACAGTGGAAGGTACCCGGACGAAATTTCTTTGCACAAAAGGCAATCCCCAACCTGTACTCGATTGTGCAAAAGGAAGTAATGGCATTTCTGGCACACAGAGTTGGGTCAAGGGTCCATCTGACCACTGATACCTGGTCTGCAAAGCATGGTCAGGGCAGGTATATCACCTACACTGCGAATTGGGTAAACCTGCTGACGACTGCCAAGCATGGAATGCGTGGCTCTGCAGAGGAGTTGGTGACACCGCCATGAATTGCAGGCAGGCCTGCTGCCACCTCCTCTACTCCTCCTACTCCATCCTCTTCCATAACCTCCTCGGCTGAGTCCTCTTCTGCTGCTGCGTCTTGCTCCACATCAACGGCACCCCCCCACCCCCCCACCCGCCCCAGCTCGCCAGGTACTATTCAAAATTCCGGATATGGCAGTGTCACGCCGTCTTGGGTTTGACTTGCTTGAAAGCAGAGAGTCACACCGGACAAGCACTCCTGTCCGCCCTGAACGCACAGGTGGAAAAGTGGCTGACTCCGCAGCAACTGGATATCGGCAAAGTGGTTTGTGACAAAGGAACAAATTTGTTGGCGGCATTGAAGTTGGGCAAGTTGATAATCTGATCGTACAACGCTTTGTGCATAAGTACACAGGCTTACAGGACATCCTGAAGCAGGCCAGGAAGGTGTGTGGCCATTTCAGGCGTTCCTACACGGCCATGGCGCACTTTGCAGATATCCAGCGGCGAAACAACATGCCAGTGAGGCGCTTGATTTGCGACAGCCTGACAGGTTGGAATTCAACACTCCTAATGTTCGACCGCCTGCTCCAACAAGAAAAAGCCGTTAATGAATATTTGTATGACCGGGGTGCTAGGACAGCCTCTGGGGAGCTGGGAATTTTTTTGCCACGTTACTGGACGCTCATGCGCAATGCCTGTAGGCTCATGCGTCCTTTTGAGGAGGTGACAAACCTAGTCAGTCGCACCGAAGGCACCATCAGCAACATCATACCATTTGTTTTCTTCCTTGAGCGTGCCCTGCGAAGAGTGCTGGATCAGGCCGTAGATGTGCGTGAATTGGAAGAGGAAGAGTTGTGGTCACCATCACCACCAGAAACAGGCTTATCAGCATCGCTTGCTGGACCTGCGGCAACGCTGGAAGAGGATTGTGAGGAAGAGGAGTCAGAGGAGGAATATGGCTTTGAAGAGGAGGAGGAAGACCAACCCCAACGAGCATCCCAGGGTGCTCGTTGTCACCTATCTGGTACCCGTGGTGTTGTACGTGGCTGGGGGGAAGAACATACCTTCAGAGAGATCCCTGAGGACGAGGAACAGGACATGAGTAGCTCGGCATCCAACCTTGTGCAAATGGGGTCTTTCATGCTGTCGTGCCTGTTGAGGGACCCTCAAGGAGAACGACCTGTACTGGGTGTGCACGCTACTAGACCCCTGGTATAAGCAGAAAGTGGCTGAAATGTTACCAAATTACAACAAGTCGGAAAGGATGCAGCATTTGCATTTAAAAAGTATGCTTTACACAGCGTATAAGGGTGATGTCACAGCACAACGGGAATCTAACAGGGGAAGAGGTGAAAGTAATCCTCCTCCTCCTCCCACGACCACGACGGCAAGGACAGGACGGTTTAAAGACGTGTTGTTGATGGAGGACATGCAGAGCTTTTTAAGTCCTACGCATCGCCACAGCCCTTCGGGATTAACCCTCAGAGAATGACTCGACCGACAGGTAGCAGATTACCTCGCCTTAACTGCAGATATCGACACTCTGAGGAGCGATGAACCCCTTGACTACTGGGTGTGCAGGCTTGACCTGTGGCTTGAGCTATCCCAATTTGTGATAGAACTTCTGGCCTGCCCTGCTTCAAGGGTCCTGTCGGAAAGGACCTTCAGAGCAGCAGGAGGTATTGTCACTGAGAAGAGAAGTCGCCTAGGTCAAAAAAGTCTAGATTACCTCACCTTTATTAAGATGAATGAGGGATGGATCCCGAAGGGACTGACAGTGGGCGATACATTCGACTAAAAAAGGCCTGATGAGATGAGCTGCCTTGGGCTAAAAATGGTGACCCTATGTAGGAGGAACAGTCCCTATTCTGCTCTGTGTCTGTGTGTATCAGGGTCCCTGAGGACAGGTGTCAATTCATATCTGCCAAGTGACCCTATGTAGGAGGAACAGTCCCTATTCTGCTCTGTGTCAGTGTGTATCAGGGTCCCTGAGGACAGGTGTCAATCCATATCTGCCAAGTGACCCTATGTAGGAGGAACAGTCCCTATTCTGCTCTGTGTCAGTGTGTATCAGGGTTCCTGAGGACAGGTGTCAATACATATCTGCCAAGTGACCCTATGTATTGGGAACAGTCCCTATTCTGCTCTGTGTCAGTGTGTATCAGGGATCCTTAGGATAGGTGTCAATCCATATCTGCCAAGTGACCCTATGTATTGGGAACAATCCCTAATCTGCTCTGTGTCAGTGTGTATCAGGGTCCCTGAGGACAGGTTTCAATCCATATCTGCCAAGTGACCCTATGTAGGGGGAACAGTCCCTATTCTGCTCTGTGTCAGTGTGTATCAGGGTCCCTGAGGACAGGTGTCAATACATATCTGCCAAGTGACCCTATGTAGGGGGAACAGTCCCTATTCTGCTCTGTTTCAGTGTGTATCAGGGTGCCTGAGGACAGGTGTCAATCCATATCTGCCAAGTGACCCTATGTAGGGGGAACAGACCCTATTCTGCTCTGTGTCAGTGTGTATCAGGGTCTCTGAGGACAGGTGTCAATCCATATTTCAAGTTGTCAATATGTCATATGTCAGGTGTCAATCCATATCCATTGTGATTTAGGAATGTTAGGTGATTTATGCCCTTTATGGATTAAAACCAGACTCTGCATCAACTGTGTAATTTTCCATGGGAGTTTTGCCATGGATCCCCCTCCGGCATGCCACAGTCCAGGTGTTAGTCCCCTTGAAACAACTTTTCCATCACTATTGTGTCCAGAAAGAGTCCCTGTGGGTTTTAAAATTCGCCTACCCATTGAAGTCAATGGCGGGTCGCCCGGTTCGCGGGTTCGCAAACGTTTGAGGAAGTTCGCGTTCGCCGTTCGCGAACCAAAAATTTTATGTTCGCGACATCACTAGTAACATCCAAATACCTCTAATTAAACATCAATGCATGACAATAAAAATACTTCCTTTGGCAGGATGTTTAACTAACTGAATAAGGATAAATTAATACCATTTAACTGCTGTGAAAATAAAATCGATAACTTTCTTCTCTCTTTCCTAAATGATTCTATTAATTGAAAAAAAATTACCGGTAATCTAAACACTATGTTATACTATTGTATTTTACTATACTATCCACCACAATTAACAACAAGTGAGAGAAATAGCTTCACCACTTCATCAAAAGGTTTGAGCCCTATAATTGTACAACCAAAATAAATGCGATCCCTGCGGCCGTGGTAGGTACGCCATTGTGTATACAGTTTCTAGGGATTTCTAAGAGACTGTGTAAAGGTTTTGCATTCACAAATGTTCAAAGCTATGTTTACTTTATCTTAGACTTAAGCTGTCTTAAACTCTTGTGTTCTAGTATGTGTTCCCTAAGATTAAAATATATAGATAGATATATAGAATCTTGCACTCCATCAGACACAATTCCTTGCCTGGTGCTTCTACAGCAAAAATGCAGAAAGTCATAAAAGGATAGCAATCTCAGGACTTAAAAATAAAACAGCTTTTATTGCCTTGTAAAAAATAGTATCAACGTTTCAGCTTGATACCCTCAAGCTTTCATCAGGACAAATGCGTACAAATAAAACCCCAAGATCTATAACTTAAACAATACACTTACTTAACCTTACCTGTTATGCAACCGACTTCGAGGACTCCCGGACCAGGGCTGCTGTGGGTTATGCTGATGCAGGTCCGCAACCATGTGGCATTGAGCTCTATGACGCAGCCCTGGGTCGTTGCCATGGAGACACACGAACACTGCACCGAAATCTATGTATAAATAAAAACAGTGATTCAACACCATATTAACATATTAAAATCACATCACGGCAGGCAGTATCAATCAAATATGCAAATTGGTACAGAAAGATAAATATTGCAATATTCTAATCTTATTCATGACCACCAAAACCCAAGGGGATAGATCATCTTAATATATATTGTATTGTTTATATTGTATTTGTTTGCTTGCCAGCATTGTTTAATCAATATCTACTTCCTAATACACTAATAAACAGTATGCATGCATGTAAATGCACTAATACAAATTGGATGGAATGGGTTGGTCCACTGACAGGTAGGAGAGGGAGTACAGAGCAGCTCCTTCTTGCACTATTACCCATTGTAGTATGACCTTGCAGGATAAAAATAGAAGATCTCCATGTTCTTTTGCCTAGCCTGACAGAGAGCTGTGAGTGGCACGCTTAGAAAGATTCATTCTTCTTTTAAGACTTGTCTGGAAATTTTCCCATGACAAACTTTGTGAAAAATAGCACTTGCTTGTCAGAGGGCTCTACTGAGCATATAAAGCAGGGATAGCCTTTGTAAAAGCTCTCCAGCCTTGAATACTAATTAAGCAGGAAGCCCTTGTGGTTCCCACATGTGCTTTTTGGGGGTTTTTTTGTCGCGGCACAGTTTTATTCTTTTATCTGTTTATTGAGAAATGGGTATTTTTTTTCATTTTTAATAGTAATATCAGGATTAATTGGGGAAGGGGATTAGCCTTTTGTGGGGCTTAAGAAAAGATGATTGGAAGGCATTGGATGGTAAGTATATATTTTTTACAGATTTATTGGGCCCCAGGGTGACGTTTGGCTCTGCTCCCCGGCCCTCCTCCTTGGCTGAGATCATCAGAATTGACAATCTTATGGTAAAGCATTGTGATTGTCATTGAGATCATCACTTCTAAAGATGTCAGCCAAGGAGGCAGATCAGGGGCAGAGTCAGCACCAGCAAACTGGAATAAAGGTAAAAGGTACTATATTTAAAGGGGAAGAGGGGCAGTGGGCTAGATAGTTATCTTAACACTTTAGGTCAGGAATACATGTTTGTTTGCCTTACCCCATAGTGTTCCTTAAATAGTCCACTGTTTTAGCACTAGCCACATGATTAACACTAGCACTTTTTCTCTATTAACTATTATATCTTACTTTAAATTAGTTAGTGCAAAATTGATCCCTAGTGAAGATGCCCCTAAATTTCAACATGTTTTATATCTTAATTATTGGATCAGTTGGTTGTGAATAAACCTTTCCAATATACCTATTTTGAGTTGGAAATTTATAATGGTTGATTTATCTATTGCTCAATATGTTCTAGAAACCTTGCTCTCAATTTCCATAGTGACGTGGGTGCAAGTGGTTTATTACTGTGTGTTGCTGTTTTCAACACAACAATATATCCATAACTATTTACAGCTGTATACAACAAATCCATAGGGAAGCCAGCCTTTCTGATGCCGCCCTAGAGGTGACAGAATTTAAATGGAAATTATAATAGAAATACATTCCTTTAATTTAATTTGGCACTTTAAGCCATGGACGCTTTCCATGCCACATAGAGGACCAGTGTTAATTTCAGATAATATGACTGTGAATGTTTATATGTTGACAAGAGGAATAATAGGCCACTCAATTCAGTTATACAGTTGATATACCTTGCAGAGAGTAAAAAGTATCAATCTGCTTTAGCAATTCTGATTCAAATGCTTGCTTTCAAGAGAAGCAACCGGATGGGATTGGCTGCTATGAAAAGTAGATTTGGACATTAATTTTTGTCTCAAACTTAAATTCGTTCCGGTTTGGGCCAGTGAAGTGATAATTTGGATTCCTGATCTCCAAGCCACAATATAAGCTAATCACAAGCTAATCGAAACACGCAGGGGATGTCATTTTTGATTTGTGATTCTGAATTTTACCTTGGCACCAAAAAAAGATGATTTATGAAAAAGAGAGCCAATCACTAATGTTTATTTTATTCACAGATCAAGTGAGAAGTGAGCAATAGTGGGGACAATGAATGAACAGTAAAATAAAAAAATATCTAAATTTATATATAAAGATGTGTATATAGATTATTATTTTCATTTACTTCTCTTATTTTTCCCTTTAGTAGTTACATTTTCTCATTTGATCTGTGAACCAAATGGTGGGCATATGCTCCCACAATGCACTGGAAAATGTACACATAATATCATATTATGTTTTTATTTTGCAGTACACTGTTTGTACCATTTTTGCTCCTTTTTGTTTTGTCTGAATCGTTACCAAATCAAGTTGTTGGTACTGTTGAACTGAACCGACGTATGGCAGAAATTCTGAATTTTTTTTTTTTTGTGTGGAAAAAATGTTCCAGGCAGGTTATGATTATGTCTTATTAATGTCATTACTTTCACTTACCTGCAGTGGATCTTTGTTTTTGTTCTGAAGAGCAAACTCTTCAAAATAATTTTAGTTCCGTTCGTTTGATTGCTTCATCATTGTTTTTGGAATTTTTCATGTTTATATGCCAGTCTTCCTGCTTTGACATATTTTCTGGTAACCCACACATGCTGAATCATTCTCTACACAATATGTGGATTTGTTTTAAGGAGCTAGTTAAAATTCTCTATACACTTATGGCCATGCATTAATGTTGAATCATTGTATTTGCAATATTGTTTTATTGTCTTTTTATTTCTGTTTTTTTATTTTTTTTTAAAGAATAAACACAGTTTATATTGTTCTAACTGATGTATAAACTTCCCCTGCACACCCTTGGGATAAAAGACTGAAATATTGCACTGTGTTTGTACATGGAGTTAATTAGAGATGTGTTACCCCTAAGCAGTTTTGTTGGAAACATGAAATTTCTTGCTTTCTACTCTCAGGAGAAAATTCAAAATATCCTTTCTCTTGTCTCTTCAATTCAGTAATACCACATTATACACTCAAATCCTTAGTTAGAACTATAACTTTTGGTAAGATAGCTTCTAAAATTTTTGGGGAAAAGCAACAAATAAAACATATAGGTTTGTTACAGGAATCAAGTGCTTGTGTTTGAAATAGAACCTCTATGTGTTATAATTACATTTGTATACAAAACTTCTCTTCCAAAGAACTACAATGTTATGGAGAGCCATGAATGCATGCAAGACCAAAGTAACAAAATAGTAGCAAGATATAGCAATCACTCTCTCTCAGTCTTATATCATAAATCTGGTAAATAATCATATACACCCATCCCTGGTGTCCTAATAATAATACTGATAGTACTCACTTACGACCGGGTTCCGTTCTTACGACTCTGTCGTAAAATGAATTGGTCGGTAAGTGAGAATGTGCTAGTGAGCATGCTCTAGAGAGCAGGTCTTTTTGGCGGGGAATTCCCCTGAAGATAGACCAGTTTGCTAGTGCAGGGAATCCCACAAATCTATGTTTGGGGAAAATTCTCTGAACATAGATCAGCTCACAAATTCCACAATCATAGACAAGATCTCTAACATGGGGAATCCCTTGAATCCCCACACTAGAGAACTAGTTGTAAGTCCGAGCCATCGTAAAGCAGGTAGGTCGCAATGTGAGGACCACCTGTACTGCAAATTCATAATGTTGGAATAATTTGATACTTTGAAAATGGAATTTGCATAACTAAACCTGTCAGGGATTTTATTAAAATTAAAGGGAATTATAAATACCATAACAACTACAGTGCACTGTTAAATGAGTCAAACCCTTTGTGAACAGTTTGTCACTTTCTTGATATCCCTAAAGGAGAAGTTCCTAATTCTGAAGTTGTGATATCAATTCCATCTATCCTTTGACAGAATTCCTTGGCTGCGGGTACTAGCTAGCAATCAGCAGCCGATTAATTCCATCCCTACTTTTAAACAAAGTCAATACTGCTAAAAAGGAAAAAAATCTTATACTTAGTGACATCTATGAACATTTCATCTTGTCAGGAGGCTCTATCACCACTATAGTGTATTGTTTTGAGTGCCTCTTTACTTTACAGGGCATTTTGAATTATTTTTTTTTTCTTTATAATGGTATCCACATGGTAACTTTATTCTAATGACTTGAATCCTAGATATCATTATTAAGAAATCACAGTCATGTTCTTGAGGTTATCTGCCAGTGCCATGACCAGGCCAGAAATACATTTTCTCTACTGTTTTGGAATGCTTTAAATACTTTTGATTATATTTTGGCTTGCATTAATATCAATGTTCTCTAGAAAGGAATATAAATTTCTTAGCACTCTATGGTTGTAGTAAGACTTTTTATTATGGGGTAGTACTTAAAGTAATTTGGACATTGTTCTGGAAGTGTCTAAAACATTAATTTAAGGAATACTATAGCATCAGGAATCCTGATGCTATAGGTTTAAAATAATTGTTTAGGTCCCCAGTGTGCCTTATCCCTGCTAAAAAGGTGATTTACTCACCTTTTTCCAGAGCCACATGGATCTTCTCGCTATTGGTCCAGCCCTGACTCTGTCTCCTTGGCTGAGATCATCATATATGATCATCTCAACCAATCCAATTCACATAGGTAAATTGAACCACTGTATAATATTTAGAAGTTCAGTGTGTAAAGTATATTTTTACTTTCCACAAATTTCAGAAGAGTTCTGAACGTGTGATATGCTACAACTTTCCAGGTAACATTTAAGCTGTCAAAGATGGAACTATTTTTCCCTGGAACCACAATATGATTATGCATTTTGGTATTTATTTTATTTTTGTATGTCTTTTATATCAAATGCATGTGAAAAATAGAAGGGAAGTGATACATGCTTCTATTTACCATAATCAAATAGTAATATTTCCTATAGACTATAAAAAGGAAACTGATTTGCAAATAAAATACCTTATCTTATTCTAGCATAAAAATCTAATTTTGTGAAGTCTATGCACTTTGTTGCCTTTGAACTAGTAACAGTATCTCTGTATGTGTTTTACACTTTAGTTACAATAATTTGTTTTGCATTATTTATTAATTTACTTCCTGTTGTCTTTCAATGTCTTTTTTACTACTGTTACTTTTACCTTTGACCCAAATAACCAGTTTAGAATTGATTTTTATTTACCATATGCTTTCTCTATCATTGCAGTTACATTGCTGTCTGGTCGTGTTTCCTTTCCAGTCATTGTTTTATCCTTCTTTGGTTCTTCTGTTGTTTTTATTTTTCATTCCTACTGTGCCTCTCTTCTTCTTTCCCCGAGACTGCTATCTTTTAACCTTTGCTATTGTGTCTACATATAAACAGTAAAAGGCAATAGTATCGGGATACATCTATTTGAAACAAGCTTTCAACATTTTAATGCCGTAAGGAAAGGTCATAGGGTAAAAACCGCCTGCCATAAATTCAGAGTAATCCATTTTTTTTTTTTAAATGACGGTATATATATGACGAGAACACTGAGAGACAGATATATATATATATATATATATATATATATATATATATATATATATATATATATATATATATATACTAAAATGACAATTTAAAACTTCCCCAAGCCTAAAATCCTTTAAGAGATCCCTCTCTACATACCTCAAAACAGAATGCACCTGTCATGGTTGATTATATATTTCCTACCTGTTCTATGTTAAATTTTGTATTTATTGTGTATTAATATTGTTTTTGTATTTTATTGTACCCTAATTGTAACAATGCAATGATTTGTGGACCCAGGACATACTTGAAAACGAGAGAAATCTCAATGTATATTTCCTGGTAAAATATTTTATAAATAATAATAATAATAATAAATATACAATAATGCATCTGATTTCTGATTGAGCATCCTGCAAAAAAAATCATCCTCATTCTCTAACTTGTCATACGCACGGTTACTGAACAAGGGTTGCTTGAAGTATATAACTTCAAAAGGTTTTTCACTACCATGTTTCTAACTATGCTAGAATGGTTGTTTTTTTGTTGAAAAAAAAAACAAAACAAAAAAATCATACACTACAATAGCACCATTTATAGTAATAGAATGAGAAACACTCATGCTAGTGATGAAGTTTGAAGACCAAAGGAAAAATATCCAGGCACACATAGTCTATATCCCAAACTGCAAACTTTATTGAAGTTGAACAGGCAACATTTCAGCTCACGCAAGAGCTTTTCTCAAGCCACCATATTTCCCCTCTATATGTGCAAATATATACCATTATAAAAATTTGTAATTACAATCTGAGGGACCTGCCCAACAACTCAGGCAGAAAGTCCAGATAATTTGACTCGCAAGTCCTATATTTAACCCTGTAACTTTTTAGGACCCCATAAAACCTGTACATGGGGGGGGGGGGGAGGGTACTATTTTACGCGGGAGACTTCGCTGAACACAAATATTAGCATTGAAAAACAGTAAAACATATCACAATGATGATATCGTAAGTTAAAATGCAGTTTTTTGCATTTTTTACACACAAACGGTACTTTAACTGATGATATAATTGTTGTGATACGTTTCACTATTTTGAAAAAAGTTGATCCCAGTCTGTCATACAATTCTTACAAAGTCCTTGTTCGCTGTGTGTTCTCTTATATGTTATATAGTTCTGCGTGTTGGGTCATATAATAATTGCGACAGTTGGTCAGCCCCAGGACCTGACATGATCCACAACTACTGGATAAAGAAGTTAACAGTGAACGCCTAGCAGCACAAATGAACCAGTTACTAGCAACAGTCTCCCACCCTGCCTGGCTAATACAAGGCATTACAAAAATGGTCATGAAGCCATCACAAAGGAACAATACCATCCAACTATTGACCAATAACCTGCCTGTTCACAACATGGCAACTCCTGTCAGGCATCATAGCCTCCAAGATCCAAGGGTATACGAGTCAATATACAAACAATTCTGAAAAAGGGATTGGAAACAACACCAGTGGTTCAAAACACCAACTACTGGTAGACCATGCAGTCACAAGGGATTCTAAGACCAGACAAACCAGTCTGTGCACGGCCTGGATTGACTACAAGAAAGCCTATGACACAATGCCACACACATGGATACTGGAATCTCTACAAGGTCAGCAAGACAATAAGAGCCTTCATCAAGAACTCAATGGGCAAGTGGAAAACAACTCTAGAAGCCAATTGCAGGACCATAACTCAAGTGAAAATCAAATGTGGCATTTACCAAGGTGATGGGCTATCCCCAATGCTGTTCTGCATAGGCCTCAACCCACTTAGCCAGATCATCAAGAAGAGTGGATACGGTACAGGTTCAAGAGTGGAGCTACCATTAGCCACATACTCTACATGGATGGCATCAAGCTGTATGCCAAGAATCAGCGGGACATTAGTAAATCTAATATATAGGTGTGCAATCGAAATTTAAACCCAACAGTGTGAGTGTAGATTAAAAGTCAATACATATAAGTAACTAAATATTTCCAACTAAAAAGGAAACAATCTTGCTACCCATGAGTGTCACAAAACACACTGTCATATAGTAAGTGGTATGAAATATATTTGCACAGAGATTGATATGATAATCTAAATTACATAAAAATATAGATAAATACACAGAAATGTTATATAAAACCCTGTTGAAAATAAACTCACAAATGTGGACTGGTTGAAGTACCACTCCAAACTAGAACAGCTACAATTTCTGGGGAAATTGTGTGAAGTGTTCTTGCCTCCACCAGTAGTGTACAGCTGGAGTGGGCGGAGTAACTGGGTGGAGTGGCTTGAGTAACCGTTGTGTGGTTGGAGTGGCTGGAGTAACTGTGGAAAGGTTGGACTGGGCAGAGTAACTGTGTGGAGTGTTTGGAGTGAGTAAAGATAGTAAACATTACACTAACCAATTGATTGATCAAATTTAAAAAGTGCACATGGCAAGCTTGATAGAGTGAGAAATGCATTTCAACTTTTATTTATTAATATAGCACATTTAATTGCAACGTTGTTGCCCAAAGTGCTTCACAGTTACATTAAAACATACATTTATAAAAACATTAGCAGGTGTACAAAAGGCCCTGTGTATGACATCACTTGCTGCTCCAGCCTGGCACAGGTCAGATTATTTTTGCGGTTGCCATCTTCAAATGGTCGTATTTTAAAAACTATACATCCTACAGTGAAGAGCTTTATATTGTGAGAATCACAAGACCGAGACCTACATTGTGATGGTATGTCTCTGAAGTATTAAAAATTAAGGCACAGTCGCAGTTTAGAAATTGCCCATCAAATTTGTGCTGGCTAGAGTGGAGTTTCAATGAATGTCAATGGACGGCGTGAGTTGCAAACAAATGGTCATATTGTGAAAACTATCAGGACTATGGCTTAGCTGTGGACATGTTTAGTGGCAGCAGGCATAGTTGAACATTTTGATATAAGATGTGTGTAGGTAGGCTTGAAAATGAGGGAGTGGTGGCAGTTTAGAAATCATGTCCTGATTTTTCAGCTTTTGCCAGCTCCCACTCTAGTTTTGAACATTTTGCCATTCATTCCTATGGGACCAATTTCGCCACAGGAACGACGATATTCCATGAACCATTGAAACGTTCCACAAAGTAATAGCACACCAATCGGGAACAATCCGCACATTTCTGTATATTACTGTCTATGTAGTGTAAAAACTGTGGGAGGAGTTAGGGTGGTAAATTTGGCAATAATGTTAATAATAATATATATGTGAGAAAACATTAAGTGGTCTTGCTATGCAAGAACACTTAACTATTGAGCCTAGGGGTGATCAGACCCTTGTGTGCGCTGGATCCAAATGATGAAAATATGTGGACTCACCACCAGCTGAATGATAAATCCATACTTTTTGCAAATGTATAAAAAAATTAAAAAGCATGGAAGTTAGGCTCTCAGTACTGTGGTGTATATAGTCTCTGTCTCTGTATGATGCCTTCCAAGTGCCTTCTCTCTTCACTGAATCAGCCAGGATATTTCCGACTCCACCACAATGTGTCTCCAAATATACTTCCGTGTAAAGCATGCTATGCATGTTTTGCCCCACCTCTTGGGGCTCGGATCCTTGCTCGGATCCTTGCGCTTAAAACACTCTGAAGGTGGAGCGCATCAATGGCACAGCATTGTGTGCCTCCACGCACCTCCGCATTCCTCCTCCTGCTGCCCAGCCATGGATCTCACTATGAGGGTGGATTTCACCCCTGTAATGAGTGGCACCCGCCCTTCCTACCCCCCTATTTGTAAGCCACTGTGCATGGGTTAACGGACAAGCAGATATGGTAGAGACTAATTCAGTGGAAAAATTCAAGCTTTTGATAAATACACTTTGATCTGCAGAGGAAATATAATAAAGAATATAGTCTATACTTCTTTTGGGACAATGGACATACTAGGCAATAACTATGTATCTGCTATTCATATGTTTGGGGATCTCTCCATTAAAGTGAAACTTTCTTATTTATTATTTTTAATAAAAAACGCAGTTCTGTTATCTGCTTTGAACAGATCTGTACTCATCCAATGTATAAACAGCTCAATGAGAAATACTTACCTAACTGAAAAAAAAATCTTGATCTATTTAAACTAACCTTGACGTATCTTTTAATGATTATTGGCTGTTAAATAATGCTCTTTTATAGTTGATTTGAAAAGCTGGCTGTCAAGGAGCAGTCGTGTAATATTCGATTTATTTAAATGTCCACTGGCAGCCCTGAGTGACAGAAAGAAATTGTAAAATAATAATAATACTAATTAGTATTTTAAAAAGTGAACTAGGCGGATTTCCATTCCATTTACTACATAATGCAACGAGTTTATGAGGGCATGGAAGAAAAGACAGAGAGTTCAATTCAAACACATGTTTTTTTAGCTTTTCATAGTTAAATAATGATATAATGATTGACAGCTGCATGAATCCCCCTCCCCTCACTTATTTTTTCATTCCGTGACATGCGGGTAGATTATGGTTAATAAACCGTTTATTGCACTTCTAAATTAACCACTATCTCTCCTATTCTGTTTAAGGGTTACTCTAAACATCATAACCACCCACATAGCAATTTTGTTCTTGCCCTACTCCAGTCAACACAACCAGTTTTCACCCCGATCCTGTTTGCAAACATGTGCCACACATGGGTCATATCTGCCCATATATTTACCTGCACTGTGCCAGAACAAGTATCAATACTGGAATCTCAATCCTTAGAAACACTCCGGTCACCATAGCAACTTCATTGAAATGAAGTTGTTATGGCAATAAGAGGTCCATGTCGCTTCTTACCGAAATGTGTTAAGCGGTTAACAGTATCTGGAGATCTACTGATTGGCTAAAAGCATCAGTTGACCACTCATACCATTCTTCCTCAAACTAAATTGAATAAATTGGATGCCGCTGGGGACAGAGCGATGAGACACTGGAGAACCACCTTTGCTGGTTAAACCATTAATGAACGGTTCATCCCTTAGGATAAGAATATGTAATGGACCTCCAGGCATCATAACAACTTTATTTCAGAAAAATTGTTATGGTGCCATACAGTTTATTTAACCCCTTAAGGACCAAGCTTCTGGAATAAAAGGGAATCATAGGGACTGTTCACCTTACATAGGGTCACTTGGCAGGTATGGATTGACACCTGTCCTCAAAGCCCCTGATACACACTGACAAAGAGCAGAATAGAGACTGTTTCCCCTACATAGGGTCACTTGGCAGGTATGGATTGACACCTATCCTAAGGATCCCTGATACACACTGTCAAAGAGCAGAATAGAGACTGTTTCCCCTACATAGGGTCACTTGGCAGATATGGATTGACACCTATCCTAAGGATCCCTGATACACACTGACACAGAGCAGAATAGGGACTGTTCCTCCTACATAGGGTCACTTGGCAGATATGGATTGACACCTATCCTAAGGATCCCTGATACACACTGACACAGAGCAGAATAGGGACTGTTCCTCCTACATAGGGTCACTTGGCAGATATGGATTGACACCTATCCTAAGGATCCCTGATACACACTGACACAGAGCAGAATAGGGACTGTTCCCCCTACATAGGGTCACTTGGCAGATATGGATTGACACCTATCCTAAGGATCCCTGATACACACTGACACAGAGCAGAAAAGGGACTGTTCTCCCTCCATTGGGTCACTTGGCAGATATGGATTGACACCTATCCTAAGGATCCCTGATACACACTGACACAGAGCAGAATAGGGACTGTTCCCCCTACATAGAATCACTTGGCAGATATGGATTGACACCTATCCTAAGGATCCCTGATACACACTGACACAGAGCAGAATAGGGACTGTTCCCCCTACATTAGGTCACTTGGCAGATATGGATTGACACCTGTCCTCAGGGACCCTGATACACACTGGGGGGGGACCTACTGTCCTCACCCCGACCCCACCCCTGCGCAGTGGGTGGGGGCCATAAAAATGATGAGGGGGGACCTACAGTCCTCCCCCCGCCCCCACCCATGCGCAGTGGGTGGGGGCCATAAAAATAATGAGAGGGGGACCTACTGTCATCCCCCCGTCCCCCAACCCTGCGCGGTGTGGGGGCCATAAATCACAATGGGGGGAGGACGTACTGTCCTCCCCCCACCCCCACCCCTTCGTGGTGGGTGGGGGCCATAAAAATAATGAGGGGGGGACCTACTGTCCTGCCCCCGGACCCCACCATTGCGTTGTGGGTGGGGGCCATAAATCACAATGGGGGGAGGACCTACTGTCCTCCCCCCGCCCCCACCCCTGCGTGGTGGGTGGGGGGCCATAAAAATAATGAGATGGGGAGACCTAATGTCCTCCCCCCGGCCCCCACCCCTACGAGGTGGGTGGGGGCCATAAAAATAATGAGGGGGAGACCTACTGTCCTCCCCCCTGGCCCCCACCCCTGAGCGGTGGGTGGGGGCCCTAAAAAAAATAATAAGGGGGGGACCTACTGTCCCCCCCCAGCCCCCACCCTTGAGTGGTGGGTGGGTGCCCTAAATAAAAATTCCCCCCCACCAATCAAAGGTGACTAGGGTTCCCCAAGCCCCTAGTCACCGACCGCCCTACCTCCAAAAAAGTTACCCCCTACCTACCCCCTCACCGTAAAAAAAAGTGAAGGGGGAATAAAATAACTAACCTGTAAAGAAAAATTCAACTTACCATTTGACGTCTTCTTTTTGCTAAAATCTTCTTTTTTCAGCCCCCAAAAAAGGCCAAATAAAAAGCCATAAGAACCGCCGAAATTAAAAAATATAAATAAAAAAAATAATCCATCTTCACCCATGGAGGGCTCCACGCAGACTGAGCTCTGCAGGGCGGGGGAAGGCTTATAAAGCCTTGCCACGCCCTGCAATTAGGCTAAGAACACTCTGATTGGCTGGTTTAAGGGGTGGGGTGGGGGTCAGAGGGCGAGGACAGTAGGTCCCCCCCTCATTATTTTTATGGCCCCCACCCACCGCGCAGCGGTGGGGGCCGGGGGGGAGGACAGTAGGTCCCCCCCTCATTATTTTTATGGCCCCCACCCACTGCGCAGGGGTGGGGGCTGGGGGAGGACAGTAGGTCCTCCCCCCATTGTGACTTATGGACCCCAGCCACCACGCAGGGGTGGGGGCGGGGGGAGGCCAGTACGTCCTCCCCCCATTGTGATTTATGGCCCCCAAACACCGCGCAGGGTTGGGGGCGGGGGGCGGACACTAGGTCCCCCCCAGTGTGTATCAGGGGTGGGGGCAGGGAGGAGGACAGTAGGTCCCCCCTCATTATTTTTATGGCCCCCACCCACCGCGCAGGGGTGGGGGCGGGGGGAGGCCAGTACGTCCTCCCCCCATTGTGATTTATGGCCCCCAAACACCGCGCAGGGTTGGGGGCGGGGGGAGGACACTAGGTCCCCCCCAGTGTGTATCAGGGGTGGGGGCAGGGGGGAGGACAGTACGTCCTCCCCTCATTGTGATTCATGGACCCCACACACCGCAGGGGTGGGGGCCGGGGGGAGGACTGTCGGTCCCCCCCTCATGATTTTTATGGCCCCCACCCACCACGCAGGGGTGGGAGCGGGGGGAGGACAGTAGGTCCCCCCCAGTGTGTATCAGGGGTGGGGGCAGGGAGGAGGACAGTACGTCCTCCCCCATTGTGATTTATGGCCCCCACCCACCGCGCAGGGGTGGGGGCCGGGGCGAGGACTGTAGGTCCCCCCCTCATTACTTTTATGGCCCCCACGCACCACGCAGGGGTGGGGGCAGGGGGAGGACAGTAGGTCCCCCCCCAGTGTGTATCAAGGTCTCTGAGGACAGGTGTCAATCCATATCTGCCAAATGACCCTATGTAGGGGGAACAGTCCCTATTCTGCTCTGTGTCAGTGTGTATCAGGGATCCTTAGGATAGGTGTCAATCCATATCTGACAAGTGACCCTATGTAGGGGTAACAGTCCATATTCTGCTCTGTGTCAGTGTGTATCAGGGATCCTTA
The DNA here is from genome assembly GCF_036172605.1 of Pelobates fuscus. Classification (NCBI taxonomy): domain Eukaryota; kingdom Metazoa; phylum Chordata; class Amphibia; order Anura; family Pelobatidae; genus Pelobates; species Pelobates fuscus. The sequence continues at coordinate 279,448,306 of NC_086319.1, read as the reverse complement.
GGATAGGTGTCAATCCATATCTGACAAGTGACCCTATGTAGGGGTAACAGTCCCTATTCTTCTCTGTGTCAGTGTGTATCAGGGATCCTTAGGATAGGTGTTAATCCATATCTGCCAAGTGACCCTATGTAGGGGGAACAGTCCATATTCTGCTCTGTGTCAGTGTCTGGGGGGAGTATCTGCAGTAATACAGTGTCTGGAGGGAGTATCTGCAGTAACACAGGGTGTCTGGAGGGAGTATATGCAGTAACACAGGGTGTCTGGGGGGAGTATCTGGAGTAACACAGGGTGTCTGGAGGGAGTATCTGCAGTAACACAGAGTGTCTGGAGGGAGTATCTGCAGTAATACAGAGTGTCTGGAGGGAGTATCTGCAGTAATACAGAGTGTCTGGAGGGAGTATCTGCAGTTACACAGGGTGTCTGGAGGGAGTATCTGCAGTAACACAGAGTGTCTGGAGGGAGTATCTGAAGTAACACAGAGTGTCTGGGGGGAGTATCTGCAGTAATACAGAGTGTCTGGGGGGAGTATCTGCTTGTAACATTTATATGCACTCAAAAAAAATAATACCGTATATACTCGAGTATAAGCCGACCCGAATATAAGCCGAGGCCCCTAATTTTACCCAAAAAAACTGGGAAAACTTATTGACTCGAGTATAAGACTAGGGTGGGAAATGCAGCAGCTACTGGTAAATCTCTAAATAAAATTAGATCCTAAAAAAATTATATTAATTGAATATTTATTTGCAGTGTGTGTATGAATGCAGTGTGTGTGTGTGTATGAATGCAGTGTGTGTGTATGAATGCAGTGTGTGTGTGTATGAATGCAGTGTGTGTGTGTATGAATGCAGTGTGTGTGTGTATGAGTGCAGTGTGTGTGTGTATGAGTGCAGTGTGTGTATATATGAGTGCAGTGTGTGTGTGTATGAATGCAGTGTGTGTGTGTGAGTGCAGTGTGTGTGTGTGTGTATGAGTGCAGTGTGTGTATATGAGTGCAGTGTGTGTATATGAGTGCAGTGTGTGTGTGTAAGAGTGCAGTGTGTATGAGTGCAGTGTATGAGTGCAGTGTGTGTGTGTGTGTATGAATGCAGTGTGTATGAGTGCAGTGTGTATGAGTGCAGTGTGTATGAGTGCAGTGTGTGTGTATGAGTGCAGTGTGTATGAGTGCAGTGTGTATGAGTGCAGTGTGTGTGTATGAGTGCAGTGAGCTTGTGTGTATTAGTGCAGTGTGTATGAATGCAGTGTTTGAGTGTGTGATGCAGAGCCTTGGTGGGGGTGGGCATTTTTATTATTTTTTTATTATTTTAATACTAATTGGTTTTTTTGTTATATTATTTTAATAATTATTTTTAAATTATTATTTTTTTTTAAATTTTTTAATATTTTGTTCATTATTATTATTATTATTATTATTAATATCTTTTATTAAATTTGTATTATTATTATTAATATCTCTATTATTATTTTCGTCCCCCCTCCCTGCTTGCTAGCTGGCCAGGGAGGGGGGCTCCTTCCCTGGTGGTCTAGTGGCATTGGCAGTTCAGTGGGGGGGAGAGGGGGCTGTCAGAGCTGTACTTACCTTTCCTGCAGCTCCTGTCAGCTCTCTCCTCCTCCGCGCCGTCCGTGCAGCTCCCTCTGTCAGCTCACACTGTAAGTCTCGCGAGAGCCGCGGCTCTCGCGAGATTTACACTGGGAGCTGACCGAGGTGCTGAACGGACGGCGCGGAGGAGGAGAGAGCTGACAGGAGCTGCAGGAAAGGTAAGTTACAGCTCTGACAGCCCCCTCTCCCCCAGTCTGTATTATGGCAATGCAAATTGCCATAATACTGACTATTGACTCGAGTATAAGCCGAGTTCCGGTTTTTCAGCACAAAAAATGTGCTGAAAAACTCGGCTTATACTCGAGTATATACGGTACATTGAAAAAATAAAAATAAAATGGTTGCAGCTTCCGAATTAATCTAAAATGGATGCTGTCCAGTAGGTGGGAGGGTCTGCTAGGGAGGGTGTGCTGCTGATTGGCTGGAATGTGTCTGCTGACTGTGAGGTACAGGGTCAAAGTTTACTCAATGATAAAGAATAGGGGGCGGACTGAACATCGCATGCGTTCGCCCGCGGTGGCGAACGCGAACATGCTATGTTCGCAGGAACTATTCACCAGCGAACCGTTCGGGACATCACTACCAATAAACACGTACAATACACTCAGACACTCCCACACAAAATCCTCCTCTCTGCCTGTGATACAATTACCTTACACAATGGGTAATGTAATTATCACAGGCAGAGAAATACAGTTTTTCCACATTATTCATAACTTTAAAAGTATGCATCACATTCACATTTTCAGAATCAGCATACTCCAAATACAAAATACGTCAAAATCATACAAATTGGTCCAGTGGCTCAAAAGATGGGTCATAGTCCTTTGCGACCAAATGAAGCATGGCTTTTCTGCCCAAAACCAGTTCCACAGAGTCTTCTATCCTGGAGATAATTGGGAAGTAATCCAATTATCTCCAAGGACAGAGGCAAAACTCCATTGAACACATGGCAGCAAAAGACAATAAAATACCTAAAAATATATAACTGTGCAGCCATTGCATAAAACAGGTAGATTCAACATATCCCCAGATAGCTCAGATCTGAGCGCACATTATTACTGAATGGCGCTCAGATAACACATACAGTTCAATTGCCATGGAGCCAAAATCTTTCCCATAGTCTTTCATTATACGAATGGGCTCCATGGCATAGCTATCTGGGGTATCACCGCTCAAACAGGGCAAGCACCGAATGACCCGGCTTTCGTGTCTTTGCAGGGGAAAATCAAGCGTTTCAACATGGGGCCATAGTCTAAAGGCAGCAGGCGGGCAACCAGGCTTCTCCAATGCACAGTGGCGAAATTGGTCTTGTCACATATGTTTACACCATTTTGTCCCAGACGAAATACAATAACAAATATGCATAAACAAGCTTCAAGGATAGCTACGACTATTTCAGTACATAATATACTGCAGTAACCCTAAAAGATAAGATGCTCAGACTTTAATACGCCATCTTGTCAGGGAATTTCCCATGACGTGTACACCCTTATGTTTTAGTTATGACCTTGTTTCTTGCCAGGTTAAGAGGGGTCCTAAAATGAATAAAAGTAAAAGAAGTTTGACTTTTTCATATCTGAATAGAGATGTCTCGAACGGTTCGCTGGCGAATAGTTCCTGGCGAACATAGATTGTTCGCGTTTGCCGCAGACGGCGAACATATGCGATGTTCGGTCCGCCCCCTATTCGTCATCATTGAGTAAAATTTTACCCTGTACCTCCCAGTCAGCATCACATTCAAGCAAATCAGCAGCAGACCCTCCCTCCCAGACCCTCCCACTTGCATGCTAGGCTGAACGTGCGTATATCATGGCTAGATGCACTGAGGGTATGAGTATATAGCAGTACATTGTTGTGAAAGATGGCTGTCATGTTTAGGGTGTAGCTTGCACGTTATCAACTGTGTATTTATATTAGCAGCTCCACCACTAGTTATAAATCAAGTGTTAGTCGCCCCATGAGATGAGACTAGTAAATAACATAATACATGAACTGTTAAGGTAAAGGCATGTAAGGAACTACGACAATAAACTCTTTAGGAGGTGAAATAATGACATGTTTAAACGCTACTTTACGATTAGTTAATGTGCAGAGAGCAGTTCATGTGATCAAAGGCATGGTGTGGAGGATCGGCTATAGTGGGACATGCATGGCAGGCTGCTGTTTACTGCTTGTGCTCATCCGATCCCTTCTGGGTGCCAGGTGCAGACCCCGGGAGTCCCTGATACCTGGAACAACAAAGGCAAGTCACTGGCTGAGTGCCGGGTTCGCGGCTTGAGGTGGTGGAAGCTTGTTTTGTCGGGTGGTCAGATCTGTTCCGGTGGTGCTTCAAGTCCAGTGCAGGATTGTGGTGGCTTAAGGTGGAGGCGAGTGCTTGACGTGGGGCAGGCTCTGCATTTCTGTTTGTGCCTCCGGTCCCGTCTTCGACGCCTTTTACGTTGGTGGATTTTAATGGGGACTGCTTCGCTTAGCTGTGGTGGAGCTTGTTGGGGCTGTGGTGGAGCTTGTTGGGGCTTCCTGCTTGTTATTTGCTTCCAAAATTGATTAAAGAGTCTGTCAAGCTTAGACTCAATATCCTGCCATGCTTTGCAGGTACCAGGAGGACACGCGGCTGCCGCCATATGGGAAGAGTCGCAGATGAGTATGTCAGCCTGGGCGGCTGTGCTCTGTGCGTCCATTAGCTCCAGACAGCTTCTCAGGGGTGGACCGGGGATAACCCCCACCGGTCCGAGGGGGGGGGTTAAAGGAGCTCCTGCCGGGAAGTAGCTGCTCATGGGCATCCCAGTATTGGGAGATCGGCCGCCTCTCCTGCCCGGTGAGCACCAGGCCACACTTGCCACGCGGAGGTAAGTAAGACTCTGTCGAGTTGCTGACCGCTATTAAGCATGTCGGGTCAGTCAGGTAGGAGCAACATTGCTGGGTCATCCCCTTCTGGGGTGAAATTCTCTTGTTGATAGCTGCTTAAAGTGAGATATTGAGGGAGCTCACACGAAGTGCGTCTTTCCTCCATGACAGCTAGGCCCCGCCCCCCGGAAGCTGCATTCTTAGTGAGAGGAGGGACAGTGTAGTTGCTGATGATTTAATAGGGAAATCGATAGCTAGGCTAGTGTATTCAGTGTCCACTACAGTCCTGAAGGACTCATCTGATCTCTGCTTTAAGGACAGCACCCCAAAAAGCCCTTTTTAGGGCTAGAACATCAGTCTGCTTTTTTTTTTTTCCCTGTGTAATCTAATTGCAGTTGCCTGCCTGCCAGCGTGTGTGTCAGGCTCACAGCGTATACTGTGCCCACTTGCCCAGTGCCACCACTCATATCTGGTGTCACAATAGCTTGCATTTAAAAAAAAAAAAAAAAAAAAAAAGTTTTTGACTGTAATATAATAGCAGCCAGTTTCCTTCACACGTGTGCGTTTTAGGGCCTGCCAGGGCACAGTGTCACACCAGTGCAACTCATATCTGGTGTAACAGTAGTGTACATTAAAAAAAAAAAAACTAGAAATTTGACTGTGAAATAATAGCAGTGAGTTTCCTTTACACGTGTGCGTTTCAGGGCCTGCCAGGGCACAGTTTCACACCAGTGCAACTCATATCTGGTGTAACAGTAGTGTACATTTAAAAAAAAAAAAATAATACAGGGGGCTTGTTGTCACCTTTCGGGGACCCTTGGTGTTGTATGTGGCTGGGTGGAGGAAGAGACCTTCAATGACATCAGTGAGGACAAGGAACGGGACATGGCTAGCTTGGTATCCAACCTTGTGCAAATGGGGAGTTTGCGGTTGTGCAAATGGACTGTTTGCGGTTGTTTAACTGACATATGATTTAGTGATTTACACTAAATCTGTCTTAGGGACTTTTTACCTTTTTGGTCCAGTATGGACCAGCCTCTGTCATTTTAATTAATTTTTGTTTTGTGTGTATGTGTATTTAGTACTATTAGTTTTGTGTTGTAGTAGGTCTTTTTTGTCTTATGAGACCTTTCAGGGATTTAAACTTGTATTAAAAGTTACGTTTTAGTGTATATATATTTATTTTTTCAGTATTCCATCACCTATATAGTACATTGTATCCTCTGCCTCTTCTCTTTCTTTCATCTCTCTACAGGGGTTATCCCCCAATTTGGAGGTATACATAGGCATTTATTATTATTTTTCTCTTCTTCTCTTATTTTTCTTTTTGTTGCATATCCATGTTACCTATTGTCTCAAATCCCCATGGTATCCTTTAGGTTGTAAGCTCACGGGCCATCTAGCCAAGCACTTTGTATAAAAGAGCTCCAATGGCTAGATATCAGCTTACAGGCAGGGCTCTCTCTACCTTTTGTATCTGTCTGTGTATATTATACGTTTCTCCACTAATTGTACAGTGCTGCGGAATCTGTTGGCGCTTTATAAATAGCAGTAATAATAATAATAATAATATAATATTGTATTCTCAATTATTTATATCTTTTTAATAGAGGATTTCTTGCTAACTATATAAAATTATGGCTAAAGATATCGGTATGGTTAGTCCTGCTAAGTTGAAGACGTTATAGAGGAAAATAGGGGAACCAGCTGCGGTTACAATTGACGCCCAACGTGGGGCTTGAACTTTAACTATAAAATAATATATACCAGGTATAACCTCTTATATTTATAAGAGAAGACACAATACGTTGTCATGGCACGGGTCTTAAAATATAAAGAATTTAATGAGCTATTTGTTGCCCAGGCTCAGAGAGAGATCTTCATCATGAGATGATTTTATGTGAACTTGTACAAGGAACTTGGAGTTCAGGTGCCAGATACATTGTAGTTAGCATACAATGCTGAAATTGTGGATCTTAATTAATATCACAAGAGAGCATACCGTATATACTCGAGTATAAGCCGAGTTTTTTAGCACATTTTTTGTGCTAAAAAACCCCAACTCGGCTTATACTCGAGTCAATAGTCTGTATTATGGCAATTTGCATTGCCATAATACAGACTGGGGGAGAGGGGGGCTGGCAGAGCTGTAACTTACCTGTCCTGCAGCTCCTGTCAGCTCTCTCCTCCTCCGCGCCGTCCGTTCAGCACCTCGGTCAGCTCCCAGTGTAAATCTCGCGAGAGCCGCGGCTCTCGCGAGACTTACACTGGGAGCTGACAGAGGGAGCTGCACAGACGGCGCGGAGGAGGAGAGAGCTGACAGGAGCTGCAGGACAGGTAAGTACAGCTCTGCCAGCCCCCCCTTCCCCCCACTGAACTGCCAATGACACTGGACCACCAGGGAAGGAGCCCCCCTCCCTGCCATGTATCAAGCAGGGAGGGGGGACGAAAAAAAAATAATGAATAATAATAAATAAAAAAAATTAAATAATAATACAATAATAATAATAATAATAATTAAATAAATAAAAATAATAATTAATAATAATAATAAAAAAAATAAAAATAATAAAAATTTAAATAATAAAAAAACCACCCACCCCCCACCAAGGCTCTGCAACTCTCACACTCTCTCACACTCTCACACTCTCACGCACTCACGCACTCATACACACGCTGCACTCATACACACGCTGCACTCATACACTCACGCTGCACTCATACACTCACGCTGCACTCATACACACACGCTGCACTCATACACACACGCTGCACTCATACACACACGCTGCACTCATACACACACGCTGCATTCACACACACGCTGCATTCACACACTGCACTCATACACACGCTGCACTCATACACATGCTGCACTCATACACTCACATTGCACTCCTACACTCACACTGCACTCATACACTCACACTGCACTCATACACACACACTGCATTCATTATACACACACTGTAAATAAATATTCAATACATATTTTTTTTTAGGATCTAATTTTATTTAGAAATTTACCAGTAGCTGCTGCATTTCTCACCCTAGTCTTATACTCGAGTCAATAAGTTTTCCCAGTTTTTTGGGGTAAAATTAGGGGCCTCGGCTTATATTCGGGTCGGCTTATACTCGAGTATATACGGTATATACATATTTCTTAAACTCCATAATATGCATAATACAGGAGGAACCAAATATAGTGTAATATTGTAGATCAATAGACTGTATCAAAATATAATGGATGCACTCACATAGAGGAAAACCTCTTGGAGGCAGGCCCAGATCTCACAGGTGGATAGTGCTAAGATGACACAGCCCTCCTCTCCCCCCTATCCTCTAGGCAGGTAAGCTCAAGGAAAAAGCAAAAACAACAACAGAAGCTTCTAGGGCAATAAGATGATGTAATTTAAACAAGCATATATCTGCTCACCTATTTTTACCTGGCTCTAAATATTATAATTTTTCTTAAATTAATGCAATTTTTATAAAGCACATCTGTTTGGACAGCATCACAACTTTTTTGCTATAAATTATGTGATCTAATGGTCTATGCACAATAGCCGCTAGTTTTTTTTTTTATTATTATTTCTCTCTCCTTGGCATTTAAAAAAAAGTGTAAAGTGTATTTATTATATTTGATTATGTTAATTATTTCAGCTTCTACATGTGTCCCACAATTAGAATATGATGATGGGTCACCATTCCACAATTTGCCCAAATGCCATCTGCCGTCATGTTAGCAGTGCCAAAATTGCCACACATGGCCCACTCTTGGCTGGCCCGATGCCAGTGCCAGCAGCACATCAGTAGTGCCATCATGAGGCCACATTTGGACATCTGGTTATGATGCTAGGAGTATACTGGCCCCATTTCTTGTGGAAAACTGCTTTGCAATAATTAGCTGTATCCCCACAAGGTGCCGCTGGTTCTATGGTTGATGACATGCCTCTGGCTTCTGTCTACCCTGCCAGCTATTCATTGGCTGAGACGATCAGTTGACAGCTCTCTGCCAATGAGTTTGATTCTGTCCATAGAAATATGCACAGGAATGGCATTTGCCATCCCAGGGCTCTATTTATGAGCTTGCTAATTATGCCCTAATGACTCTGCCCAAGGTAAGGTTACAACTACAGCAGCGAAGGGATTAAATTCCAAAAATGCAGCATATAGAGACACAAAGCACCATGACCTCTTTAAATCACTGAAGTGATTATGTTGCTTTATGTAACCATTTACCTTGTATAAGAGGGTAATGGGTATGTCTGCTCCTCACCCCAAAATACTGCATATCTGGACATATTTGGTTTTGATGGAGTTTGATGAGGTTTCTGAATCATGTAATGCACCCTTTCTAACAGGGCAATAAAAGTTAAGCGTATACCTCTATGTTTTTTTACACTGTACAATATTCAGTTAAAGTGACACTATAGTCACCAGAACAACTAGAGCTTGAATTTGTTCTGGTGTGTAGAATCATTACCTTCAGGCTTTTTGCTGTAAACACTGTCTTTTCAGAGAAAATGCAATGTTTACATTACAGCCTAGTGATAACTTCACTAGCCACTCCTCAGATGGCTGTTAGAGATCCTTCCTGGGTCATGGCTGCATAAAACGCATCCAAACATTCAGTGTCTCCACCCTCTGCATGCAGACACTGAACTTTCCTCATAAAGATTCATTGATTCAATTCATCTCTATGAGGAGATGCTGATTGACCAGGGCTGTGTTTGAATTGTGCTGGCTCTGCCCCTGATCTGCCTCCTTGTCAGTTTCAGCCAATCCTATGGAGAAGCACTGTGATTAGATCAGGCCGCCACTTCTGATGATACCAGCAGACAGCTTGTTTTTCTGAGGCAAACAGCATGCAGAGCTACAGCTTCAGGTTTGAATACTAGTAAGATTTTGCTATATTTATGGAGGCATGAGGAACCCAGGGGGGCTAGATGGTCGTTTTAACACTATCAGGGTCAGGAATACATGTTTGTGTTCCTGACCCTATAGTGTTCCTTTAAATATTTATACAGGAATAATATATTTGTATATTTTCAAAATTTTGGGTTAGATGATAGCAATTATATAATATAAAATCACACACATTTCTGGCACTTTAAAAGAAAGCCTAATTATATTTAAAAATATATATTCGTATGTATGTTACTGTCTTAAAATTGAATAATATAACCTGACACCTTTCTTGGAGCACTTTTACATCTGCATGTGGCAAAAAATAGAATTCCTTATAACATACTGCTGTTTGACCCACTTCTGATAATATTATGTGAAAAGTTAGCATGTCAAGTCAGGTGGATTTCTGCAAAACGGCATCTGAGGATAAAGTTCTGAAGTTCTGAGGCTTAGAGGCAAAATGGCAGCAGGTCGAAAGACCCGTCAGTTAAAAAATAGGAATGGAACACCTGTTGTTTGGTTCTTTTACTCAGTGAGGTGTTCTTGATGCATGCTCTCTTGCTGTTCTCAACATAAAGTTACAATTATAGACATCTATTAGCAATTAAATCTAAGTTATTCACATATTCACATGTTCCTTTGTAGTCGTAAACATTGAGGGTAGTGGGTGTGTATAAAGCAAGAGAAACAAACATTAGCATTAATGCTGTTGGAAACTCCTCCTGTTGCTGGACAAAGTTTGATTAATGAGAGTTGTAGAAAAGAAACACATCTGATCTACAGGGACTTGTTGGTTTCACATGTTGACATTTGACAGAAGATGGTTAGCACAGCAGCAGAGATGACAACTGACATTTTGACCCAAAATAAAACCCTTGCCAAGAAATATTTTTGAGAAATTATGCTTGAAGATAAATTTGGTGGGCTTGAGTTAGGCACCATCAAGAAGTGGATTGTTAGTAGCAGTCACAGGTGTCAGATCTGTATGTGTTGGATGACTTACTGTTTGTTCTATGGTCTCTATGGTGCTGGAAAGGAAGTATGCTCTATTGTTTTGTCTTCTCTTAATATCTCTCTCTTTTTCCAGAGGCTATTGTTGCCTTTCAGATCTTTATATAAGAGCCCTACCATAACTTCTAAAATATGCTGCTGTGCTAAAACAACACTGCTAAATTTCAACATCACTTGCTTTAATGAAATTAATTAATATTGCATAGCAAATAAAGTTAGCATTGCATTTGCCGACATTTGCCCGTCATGACAAATTTAACGTAATATTAAATGAAAGAAAATAAAATGTATTTATACATTGTGTTATCTTAATTCCTAGCAAAAGTCTAGATTGCTCTAAAATAAGAGGTTAAAAACAGTCCATTCCCCCTCCTCTCAGTCTGCGTTGATGCTATACCGATCAGTACAGAGGGCTGTGAAGTAAGAAGGCTGTGTGTGCTTGGTATGTCTTTTATCATGAAAACTCTCCTCTTGGAATCTATTGTGCTTGAATTCAGCATAATGAAAAACAATACCTGTAAGAAGCCCAAGAGGTGAATGCGTTGTGATTTGAGATTGTAAAGAATTTTACTATTTATTTTTTTATTGCTTATTTTAGAAACATAGAAACATAGAATGTGACGGCAGATAAGAACCATTTGGCCCATCTAGTCTGCCCAATATTTCAAAATACTTTTAATTAGCCTTATCTTATAGTTAGGATGGCCTTATGCCTATCCCACGCATGCTTAAACTCCTTTACTGTGTTAACCTCTACCACTTCAGTTAGAAGGCTATTCCATGCATACACTACCCTCTCAGTAAAGTAATACTTCCTGATATTATTTTTAAACCTTTGCCCCTCTAATTTAAGGCTATGCCCTCTTGTTGTGGTAGTTTTTCTTCTTTTAAATATGGTCTCCTCCTTTACTGTGTTGATTCCCTTTATGTATTTAAATGTTTCTACCTGTCTCATCTTTCCTCCAAGCTATACATGTTAAGATCCTTTAACCTTTCCTTGTAAGTTTTAGCCTGCAATCCATGAACCAGTTTAGTAGCCCTTCTCTGAACTCTCTCTAAAGTATCAATATCCTTCTGAAGATACGGTCTCCAGTACTGCGTACAATACTCCAAGTGAGGTCTCACTAGTGTTCTGTACAATGGCATGAGCACTTCCCTCTTTCTACTGCTAATACCTCTTCCTATACAACCAAGCATTCTGCTAGCATTTCCAGCTGCTCTATTACATTGTCTGCCTACCTTTAAGTCATCAGAAATAATCACCCCTAGATCCCTTTCCTAAGATGTTGAGGTTAGGACTCTATCAAATATTCTGTACTCTGCCCTTGGGTTTTTCCATTCAAGATGCATTATTTTGCACTTATCCACATTAAATGTCAGTTGCCACAACTCTGACCATTTTTCTAAATCATTTGCCATTTGGCTTATCCCTCCTGGTACATCAACCCTGTTAAATATCTTAGTATCATCAGCAAAAAGACATACCTTACCATCAAGACCTTCTGCAATATCACTAATAAAAATATTAAAGAGAATGGGTCCAAGTACAGATCCCTGAGGTACCCCACTGGTGACAAGCCCAAGCTTCAAATATACTCCATTGACTACAACCCTCTGTTGCCTGTCACTCAGCCACTGACTTACTCATTCAACGATATTGGAATCCAAACTTAAAGATTGCAGTTTATTGATAAGTCTTCTATGTGCAACAGTGTCAAAAGCCTTGCTGAAATCTAGGTAAGCAATGTCTACTGCACCACCCTGATCTATTATTTTAGTTCCCCAATCAAAAAAATCAATAAGATTAGTTTGGCATGATCTCCCTGAAGTAAACCTATGTTGTCTCCGATCTTGAAATCCATGTGTTTTAGATGTTCAACAATCCTATCCTTTAACATGGTTTCCATTACTTTCCCCACTACTGAAGTGAGGCTTACTGGCCTATAGTTGCCCGACTCCTCCCTACTACCTTTCTTGTGAATGGGCACAACATTCGCTAACTTCCAATCTTCTGGGACTACTCCTGTTAACAATGATTGGTTAAATAAATCTGTTAATGGTTTTGCTAGTACACCACAAACTCTTTTAATAACTGTGGGTGTATTCCATCAGGTCCCATTTACCTATTTGTCTTTACTTTTGACAGTTGAAACAGAACCTTTTCCTCTGTAAACTCACATGTAATAAATGACTAATTTTTCCTTTTTCCTAACTGAGGTACCTTTCCTTAATTTTCATCTGTAAATACTGAACAAAAATATTAATTGAGGCAGTCAGCTAGACCTTTATCCTCTTCTACATACCTTCCTTCTTTTTTTTTTTTTAATCTAACTAATCCTTGGTTTACGTTTCTTTTCTCATTTATGTATCTAAATACTGTTGTGTCCCCTTTTTTTTTACTAACTGTGCTATTTTCTCTTCTGTGTAAGATTTGGAAGCTCTTATAACTTGCTTAGCCTCTTTCTGCCTAATCTTATAGATTATTCTGTCTTCCTCACTCTGTTTTTTTTTTATAATTAAATTTTGTTACCATTTAATTTATTTGTATTTATTTTATATTTTATTTTAGTCCTGCTTTTTATTTTTAGTTATTTTATCTTAATAATCCACTAGCTGGGCAATCACTGTCCAATCGTATAGACAGTGGAGACCCAATACCAATGTACTGTCATTCTATGAATTGCCCTCTGCTGCTCTAAAATCCTTTCAATCATCTCTATAGTTACACTCATCTCCAAATTACACTCGCTACTCTATTATTTACCTTTGGGGTTGCTGACTTGACTAAAAGATGGAGGATGTGTGCTGCACAGCACACACCAACAATGTTCCTATCACGCAGCACTTTCAGCATGTTAGAAGATCTATCAGTTACCACAAATCCCACATCTACATTGGTGTCTGCCTCCGCTTCTACTCACACTTACACCATCCTCTTGCAGATTTTTGCCTGAATAATATCATCTGAAGTGTGTTGTTCATCCATCACAAGTTATAGTAGAAGCTTTATGAGACACAACAAGATTCCATCAGTGTGTTCCATCAGGTCATTAGTTTCACTCCACATATACATAGTGAAATGCACAGACTGATCAGCAGCATTCAAACGTGCCTATTTCACTACTACTTACTTACTTGTTTGGTTTTGGGGGGTGCAGTTTAGTTTGTGTGTTTTTTTGCACATTGTTGGTTATTTGTTTCTTTATTGTATTGTGTTGGGGATACACCTATTAATACCCTCTATATAAATCTTCTACCTATTAGACACGCCAAAAGCAAAGTGTCAAAAGCTGCAGAAAGTTCAAGGAGAATTAGGATAGAGTAGTGATCACGAGATTTTGCAGCGAGTAGATCATTGGATACATTGGTCAGTGCCATTTCCACAGAGTGCTTAGCATGGAAACCAGGCTGAAGCAGGTCTAGCAGAGAGTTGGACTTGAGGAAGTCTGTCAATCTCACATACACAACTCTTTCAAGGATCTTGAACGCAAAAGGCAGTAGCGAGATAGGACGGTACTTGGACGTTACAGTTGCATGTTTGAAGGGCGATGGAAATATGCCAGAGGAGAGAGATTGAGAATTTTAGTGAGAGGTAGAGAAAGAGAAGAAGACAGAGTACAGATGAAATGCAAGGGAATTGGATCTAGGGAGCAGATGGTGGGGCGGGAGGACTGGAGCAGTGCAGAAACCTCTTCTGCTGTAGCGAGTGCGAATGAACATAGAACAGCAGAGGGAGTGAGGTTAGGGGAAGTATTGTAAGGGGAAGAAGAAAGATGAGAGATCTCTTCCCTGATTGTAGAGATCTTGTCAGTGAATGGAGTTGCAAAGTCTGAGGCGGTCAAGTTAGTAGGTGGAGGAGGAACAATAGGGCGAAGAAGAGAGTTAAATGTGTGAAATAGTAATTTGGGTTCGCAGGAGAGTGTGGTTATGAGGATATTGAAGAAATTTACGTTTTGAGAGCAAAGAGCCAAGCTTTATGAGCGCAGCATAAATTGATAATGGAGAAAGTCAGATGTACAGTGAGACTTTCTCCAACAGTGTTCAGCAGTTCTGGAGCATTTTTTGAGGTATCGAGTCAGCTTGGTGTGCCAAGGTTTTTGTTGGGGGTGCTTGCTGCATTTATAGGAGGTGCCAGGATGTCTAGTTGAGAGGAGAGGGTGGAATTGTAGAAGGAGGTTGCAGAGCTAGGACAAGTGAGGTTTGAGATAGGTAAAAGGAGAGTATCGAGATTAGTGGAGATATGATCTAGGTCAAGACATGGTAGATGATAGCAATTCTTAAAGGAGTGGGTTTGAATAGGCTTCAAAAGAAGAAAAGGATAGGGCAGGGGGAGTTATGATTGGTTGAAAGATACATTGAGGGAGAAGGATGCCGACATCACCTAATTTACAGTTGAGTCTGGGAGTGTGAGAGAATTGTAGCCCACATAAAAAAAACATAAAGAGGCAGGAGTAGCGCTATCAGAGAGGGACAGCCATGTCTCTGTAAGTGCAAGTATTGTGAGTGAGTTTGAGATGAAAAAGCCGTGCATGGCTGATGATTTTAAATTACTGCAGACAGAGCCGGCGTTCCAGAGTGCACACTGGATGTTGGTAAGTGAGGGTAGAGGACAGGGTATTGTGATGAGGTTTTTGGGGATTTTGTTTTTCTTAGTGTGTGTAGAGAAGGCGAAGGGCCCTGGATTGGGAGAGACATCACCAGCTGCTAGAAGCAGGAGGAGAGAAAGTGACAGGAGGTGTGAATGGGTTTTGTATGCATGGGGTCTAGGATGAGATAGATTGTGAGTAGGAGTGAGAGAGTAGAAAAGTAAGTGCAAGGCATGAGATGAGAGAAGGGGGAGAGTAGCAGAAAGGGGCATATGTAAATGTGGATGGGGGGATGAGTGAAGTTGGTGTAAGGAGAGATTTTTATACTGAGGGAGAAGGAGCAAATAAAGAGAAGGGGAAGACATTGCTATACTGGGAAAAAGTAAATTGGAAATAATTGGAATATCAAGAGCATGTGAAGGTAGGGTAAATATTAAGTTGCATGGGTTAAGAAAATGCTGCAGTGTACTAATAAGAGGCAATGTGTACACCTGTTATTTTTTACTTATCTAAAATTTGGGTGTGACAGACAATCTATAAATGTAATAATGAGCATGGGGTGGGGTGGTGAGGCGAGGGTGGGTATCAGACTTTCTTACAGCAGTATTGGGGCTTGATAGTTTTGAAATCAGGTTGTTGAATAAAGTTATGTGAGGGTCAGATAGGCATGCAATAAAGCTGAAGGAGGGGGATATGTACCTAGGCACAGAGATGAAGGGATGGTTATTCATATAAAAACAAACATATCAATAAAAGAAGGGAGGGGTGAGAGGTCAGTTAGAAATCAAATGGGAAATAGAGGAATGCATATAGGTGAATAAAACAATTACATAAAGGGCTAGCAAAACTACACTTTAGCATGACAGACAAGATATAAAGGCAAGAAAATATACAATGCACACAGGATATATAAATTAAATAAATGTACAGGGTGGTTAAATTAAATATAAATGATGATGTGCTGGATAGAGTCTTAGCGGGGTAGAAGCAGGCATAGTACTAGTGGTGGTTTGGCACCTCCCATTCCCTTTCCTTCATGAAGAGAGGGTGGTACTTGTGGTAGAGGAAGATGCTGGGGGCAAAACATGCTTCCTCTTACTCACTTGAGTACTACTAGTCATATTTTTAGTAGTAGTCATAGCGCTTGCTTTAACCAGCCCTGCTGGTTTTCCTCTACCACAGAAAATGCTGGGCCTTGCTGAACTACTGCGTGCTATTGGTGTCTTTCCTTGACCAGAATCTCGCACCAATAGGCCTGAAATAGGATGAGAACAAGAGCTTGGCCTCCTAGGTGGTAAGTTGGACATAATGACAGAACAATTTTCCAGACAAAACTGATACAAAGGTTGCATGCCAGAACTAGTACTACTGGTAGTGATGGTGGCTGGAGCCTTACCGTCCCTGAAGAAAAGTAAAGTGTTAACATACTGTTTGTTTGTTTGTTTGTTTGTGTGATGATGTGTGTGGTGTTTTTAAACTAAATGTTATTAAAGGAACACTATAGTCACCTAAATCACTTTAGCTAAATAAAGCAGTTTTAGTGTATAGATCATTCCCCTGCAATTTCACTGTTCAATGCACTGTCATTTAGAATTTAAATCACTTTGTTTCTGTTTATGCACTGGTTTCACTTTCAAACAGATGTAATTTACCTTAAATAAGTGTATCTCAATCTCTAAATTGAACTAATCACATACAGGAGGCTCTTGCATGGTCTAGCAAGCTATTTGCATAGCTTAATTAAACAGAACTTGCAATAAAGAAAGCCTAAATAGGGCTCTCTTTACAGGAAGTGTTTGTGGAAGGCTGTGCAAGTCACATGCAGGGAGGTGTGACTAGGGTTTATAAACAAAGGGATTCAACTCCTAAATGGCAGAGGATTGAGCAGTGAGGCTACTGGGGCATGTTCTATACACCAACACTGCTTCATTAAGCTAAAGTTGTTCAGGTGACTATAGTGTCCCTTTAAAATAAAAGGATGAGAAATAAATTATTGGAACTATGCTGCTATAGAACAACATGATTCAAAAACTAATTAAATAAAAAGAAAAGAGAGAGACTAGTACTGAGGCAGTGTCCTTCACTTCTGTGATTTCTGAGAGACTATGGTGTGCCGTGTGCCGTGTGCCGTCTGCCAACAAGTGCTTACTGTAGAGACACGGACTAAACAATCAAAACAATCAAAAAAATAATTAATATTAGAAAATGTTAATTTGTTTCATTTTTTTAACTAGAATATACTATTATTTAAATTTGAAAGTTACTACTAATTCTGCTAACACTAAGACAACAAAAGATGTACTACAATTACCTTGAAGCTTAGCTAGGTACAGTCACACTGTAAATATGTCAGTAAACTAAAGTAAACCAAATAAAGCGCAACTAGTTAGCTACACTGCTTTCTGTTAAAAGAAACAACTGAACTAAAATAAAAAATAATTATGTCTCTGCAACAGCAGAACAGTTCACTTCACTGCTGATGCTGATGGGGCAAAATAAAATAGAAATAAAGACACTAAAATTTTAAACATTTTTAAAACAAAACAAAAGAGACTCTTTGACTAGTGTGTTGTGCGCGAAAAAGGCACAAAGAAACTGCATATGTAAGATAATGTATACTAGATCCTTAACTGAAAAAAAAAATATTAAATCAATTTTAAAAAATAAATAACGCTTATATTGACTGCCTGCAAAGCAAGCACACACAGTCAGTGACAGAGTGACAAAACACAACAATCAGTTGATCAGGCACTGTCTGACTATGTGATAGTTTTACTAGCACAGACTTTCCTGCCAAATATATATATATATATATATATATATATATATATATATATATATATATCGTATGGACTGGAGTATGGACGTAAAATAGTCACACACACACATGAGACTGACAAAAAAGAAACTATCTTTATCAGCATTTGGAATGAAACAGTAACTACAAAGGCTTAGCTAGTTTAAATTTAAAAGGCCCAAAGACCTAGACTATAATAAATCTCTACTAGGATAAGGTGTGCACTAGTTGTTGTGAGAAACAGCATGCTCTCCAGACTCAATTAAAGGCAATTCACCTAGCACAGCACAACATTAAGCATAGTGTGTCACCAGCAAAGCCCAGTCAAAGAAGGGTGGAGAAAGATTCCCTGCTTGCTTTTATACTACTTAAAAAATATGCTTTCTTTAAAAAAAAAAAAAAAAAGTCTAGGACAAGCCCCTTCAGCATCATGTCACAGGAGTGAGCTAATTAGACAAATGAAAATCAGCTCACTCCTATGTTCCTCCTCTTTCTGTAATGCAAAGGCATCTGAATTAACAAATAAACAAATGGCGCATTCATTTAGTGTGCATTAGTTTGTTCATCTCTGCTCACTCTCCAATCACATGTCCATCCTCAATCTGTATTGCGAACGGCTGAACACGACATCCAAATGAACGAACTGCGTATTTGTTCAGTTCACGTTCATCTGGCACACAACAGATATAATGGATACAATATTTTACAGTCATCCAAAATGTCATCCAAATGAACAAATGGCACATGGAAGAATATCGTTCGGTGCACATTCATTTGTTCGTCTGGTCGGCTTCCCATTCAGAATTTGGATGAAAGGACGAAACAGACAAATTCCGTACGAAAACTAATGACCAAGTCTAGAAGAAACCTGTATCAAATACAGATTTAGTTATTTACTAAGATTGCATATTGACAGTTATAAGCACAATAGTGCAAAAATTATCTGCTTTTACATCTGTTTCGCTTTTTGGTGTATTGTATTTGTGAATATGCCTAAGTGTACAGGTGCAATATTTCTAAGGTTTAAACTTTTAGGTGATAACATATGTTCTTTTAAGCACTTGTCTACAGCATTGTTTCCTTCTTGCAAATATACTTTCTTGTCTGATATGCATATTCTATATCTATAATTGAACATTTTAAATACATGGATATTACTGTACTAAAAAAAAATAGGTAAGAATGAGAAAAGCAGGTGGTCGTTTGTTGAGACTGAGGTATGCTTTCACACTCTCCATCTTTTTGTGTCAAAAAGTACAGCATAAAGCATATAATTTAACAGTTTTTGCAGTTCCAGTAAGAAGCAGAGGAATTTGGTTTGACTTTCTGCCAAATATTTCAAAGGAAAATTAACCAGAACAGACTTTACTGCTGTGAGATTTTTCTTAAAATGCTAAATTATATGCTTTTATTCACTCACGCATTGCAAACCATTTTTCATAATTGTGTATTTTCAAAATATTTGTATGTGCTTTGCTGGGTGGATTTTTCCCCAATAGTCATTCTTTGTATTTGTCTCAATTCAATTAATTAGACAAATGCAAAAAAAAGCACAATAATTATTACTTACTAAGAAATTATACTGTCAATGATGCCCATTGCATTGCAGTTATCAGCCACAACATTAAAATTACCAGCCTAATATCATATAGGTTCCCCTCATGCTGCCAAAACAGCTCTAATGTATGCTCTAATCTATGTCTAGTGCATGCACTCCACAAGACCTCTAAACACGTTCTGTGGAATTTGTCATTGAAACATTAGCAGCAGATCCTTTAAGTCCTGCAAGTTGTGAGGTAGGGCCCCCATGGATCGGATTTGTTGTTGCAGTGCACCTCAAAAATGCTCAATCAGATTGAGATCTAGGACATTTGGAGGTTAAGGCAACATCTTGAACTCTTTATTATGTTCCTTAAAGCATTCCTGAACAAATTTTCAGTGTGGCAGGGTGCATTGAAATCAGGTAACACCATTGCCATAAGGGGGGAATAGATGGTCTGCAACAATCTCTAGGTAGGTGGTAAAATCCACATGAATGCAAGAACCCAAGATGTCCCAGGAGAACCCTGTCCAGAGCATAACACTACTTGGCTCTGCCAGTCTTCCTTCTTCCCATAGTGCATACTGCTGCCATCTCTTCCCCAGATAAATGATGCACATGCTCCCGGCCATCCACCTGATGTAAAAAAAATATGTAATTCATCAGACCAGGCAACCTTCTTCCATTGCTCCCTGGCACCGTTCCGACACTCACATCCACATTAAAGGTGCTTTCAGTGGTGGACAGGGGACATGGTGGGCACTTGGACTGGTCTGTGGCTCCGATCTTCTATCATGTTTAGCATTGTGTTCTTCAGCTGTTTCAACTACATAAGATTTGAACAGATGGGCTATCATTTGTGTGATTGGAACAGATGGGCTAGCATTTGCTCCCAATGTGCATCAATGAGCCTTGGGCGCCCACAACCCTGTCGTTGATTCACTGGTTGCACACTTTTGGCATGTATTAGCTATTGCATATTGGGAACACCACAGAATACTTGCCATTTTGGAGATGCCCTGACCCAGTCATCTAGCCATCACTATTTGGCCCTTATCAAAGTAACTTAGACTTTTTCTCTTGGCCATTGTTCCTGCTTCCAACACATGAAATTCAAGAACCGAATTTTCACTTGTTGCCTAATATATCCCACCCCTTGAGAGGTGCCATTGTAATGATAAATCAATGTTCCTTTAAACTATTTTCTGAACTCTTTTCTTCAATTCTCTCCAATATGGTTTCTGATCACTGCATTGTACAGAAAGTGCTCTAACTAAATTGACTGATCTAATCATCGTCAAATTCAAAGCCCATTGCTCCATACTAATTATTTTTGATCTTTCTGCTGCTTTTGACATAAACTCTTAAAGGGACCCTATAGTGCCAGGAAAACAACCAATTTTCCAGGCAAATAGGCTCTTGGAGTGCCCCTCTCTCTCGGAGCTGAAAGGGTTAAAACCCCTTCAGCCACTTACCTTAATCCAGTGCTGGGCTCCCTTGGCACTGGTGACCTCACATCCCCCTCGACGTCAGCTCCCCAACCCTTCAAACCTTCAACTTTCATGACACTGTAATTTCCTAATTCATTTCCTTTCCTTCCCAATATTCCTTCAGTGTCTACTTAATTGATAACTCCTCTTCCCCTAAATCCAGCAAAGCTGGTGTCCCAGCAGGTGTCCCTCAAGTCTCTATAGCAGGACTTATTATGTTTTCTCTGTACACTACTTCTCTTGGCAAATGTATTAGTTCCTTTGAAATTCATTTGAATTACCTTAAAACATTACCTGCATTTGCCTCTTTCTTACGATAGATGCTACTAAGGAGCATATTCACGCTCTCATACGTTCCCAAATAAATGACTGCAATTTTCCCCAGAGCCCATAATGCCTCTCTACAGTCATTAACAAATGCTCATACAAGGTTATTTTTCTTTCTTGTCACTAATCTCACACCCATGCCTTTGTCAATCGCAACATTGTCTGCCTGTACCATTTAAGATTCAGTTCAAGATACTTACATTCATATATAAAGCTTTTAATAACTATAGTACTCACTATATTTCTTGGCTAATCCATAGGTACAACCCACCTTGGGCTCTCTACTATATGTGTAATCTTCTCCTGTACTCTGTTTGCTCCAATACTGCTATCACCTACTGAATATCTCAAGTGAATCTGTACTCCTATGGAATAACCTCCTAAAATCAGACTTTCCCTTAGTCTTAAATTATTTTAAATCCCTCAAAACTACTGTCTTTAGGCTGGACCATAGAATACTCTACTGCTATTGCATGTACTCACCTGTTGATCTCACACCCTCTGTTTCTCTTAGTCTTGTGTTTGTATACCTCAGTAATCTAGATTGTTTATTTGAGCATGGTCCTCAACAACCTCTTGTTTCTTCTTGAAATACACTTGTAATAGTTGATTTCTTATTTCTTTTCTGTATACCCTTATTTGAAATGTAAATAATACTAATGATGATTACAATAATAATAAATAATTTCTATAATGCTAAATCTTAAACATTAAAAAGGCCATGTAAAAAAAAAAATCTGTGTTCATTAAACATCATTGCTGACTGGACAGATGGCAGCAATAAGATAATTAACCCTCTGGGACTGATCATAAGCTCTGCCAGTTTCTTTTCCCAGTTAATTTGCAACTCACTTGTAATTTTGCCCTGATCTCTTTGAAAGCTAGTGGAAATCAATGTATAGTTTCCAGCTTGTCTTCCAATCTTATCATTAAGATATAGTGCTACTGGCCACAGGATCCTTTGCTGCATTAAGGGTTACACAAACATTGAAATGGTAACACACATATTAAAGATTTATTTTACCTTAAATACAACATAAATAAGAGGTTAATAAAACGGGAACAGTTTGTGTGACATCGATTTAACCTGGCAGCCAAGAGTGGACTGGAATACACATGTGTGAACAATGACAACTTCACTGTACTAGTCTGTGGGGGTGCTATACACCATTGAGAAAGCATATGTATTGTGTGGCCATCGCATTCAAAAAGACTGAGTGAATGAGTAACAAATCTGCAGCCAATTTTGCAATAAACTTGAACATTCCTCTCCGTGGAAACTATTTGGGTGATTCAGAAGGCTTTGGAGGATGATGCAATGAGTAAAGTGCAAATAAAATGACCCAGGTGACTCAGCTATTCTAGAGCCCAGATTTGGCGCCCTGCGACTTCTGGCTTTTCCCAAAACTCAAAACACCTTTGAAAGGGAAGAGATTTCAGATGAGATTCAGGTAAATATGTCGAGGCAGCTGATGGAAAATCCAATAAAGGATTTTGCCGAGTTTTTTGAACTGTGGTAGAGACACTGGAAGAGCTGTGTGAAGTTCCAAGATACCTTTGAGAGGGACTGAGACATGTCATTGTCATACTCTCCAGACAAACCTTGTATATCTTGATTGACCATCAAAACAATTGAATCATTCAGTAAAGGATAGTGATAATGGCAGCTGACATATAAGATCCACATGCTCATTAGAGATTATACATGCTCAGGGTTATTCACTAAAAAGATGAATTCCCAGAAATTGGCAGGTTTTAAATTTGAGCCCCAAAATTGGAAAATTGGAGATAATTAATGACTCTGAAAGTCATATGGCCTTGCAAGAGCAAAAGAAGAGGAGTAATGGGCAGTAAATATAGGCTGATGGTGTGTTGATGTAATGAAGATTGTTGATGACAACAAATGGGGTTCTTATAGTATTTTGAGTGAAAATATTTGTATTAAAACAAGTTTCTTGGGGCGGAGCTAAGCCACGGAGCTGGCCACATGCTGTCTGAGCTCCGGACAAAACAGCCACTTATACCCCTATCGCATCGCCCAGAACCCGCATACCGACCACAAAATGGACGTCCGGGAGGGGACGAAAAACAAAAAAGTCCAAACCTGACAAGCCAAGGCAGAACGCATCGGCGACCTCTGGAAACAGGCCCGGA
Organism: Pelobates fuscus; assembly: GCF_036172605.1. Taxonomy (NCBI): domain Eukaryota; kingdom Metazoa; phylum Chordata; class Amphibia; order Anura; family Pelobatidae; genus Pelobates; species Pelobates fuscus. The sequence goes on along the minus strand of NC_086319.1, from coordinate 279,425,043 downwards.
GTGCAATGAGCCCAAACATGGCTGCCTTCCCTGATGAAAGCTCCGACATCTTGGATGATTTCATAACCGTAACGGAGATAGAGCCCCTGCCCGCACCAAAGGCCCCTCTCTCAACTCCACCACAACCCGACTCCAACCCCCTGTCACCATAGCGCTTATGAAGGAACTGCTAGCTGGGGTCCAACTCGCTATTCATGCAGATTTGGCCCAAATACGCACAGACCTGCATGAGCGCCCTGGAACATGGATCCCTAAAAAACACCAAGCATACCAAGCACCTGAAGCAACTGGTAACCAAACTGCAGCAACAGAAACTTAAATTTGAATACCAATTTGCAGTACTGGAGAACCAGCAAGGATGTGCAGCAAGAACATTAAGATCCGGGGGATCGCAGAAGAGATACCAGAGGCTGAATTGACTCACTTTGTACGAAGGCTCCTCGCAGCCCTACTTACACCTAAACATGCCAAACAGGTGACCCCGGAGGGTATGTTCTGGCTCCCAAGACCTGTCACAGCTCCAAGCATGCTAACCAGAGATCTATTGGTACGCTTCCCCTATAACAGGGACAAAACAGCAGTGCTGAACGCAACACGAAACCACTCTCCCTACCTATTTGAGAGTATGTCGCTCTCATTCTATACAGACCTCTCACGGTCCACAATGGCCTGGCACCGTTCACTTCAGCCCTTCACGTCCCTTCTCCACGCACAAAACATCAACTACAAGTGGATGGGCTCACACGCACTACAACTCTCTCACGTATACCATCCAAGATATGCACGGAGCGAGAGACCTACTTTCCACACTGGGCCTTCGACAGGACTCCATACTTTCGACGGGACAACGCACCATCTCCGCTTCACCTGGGATAGGGGACCCAGCAACGGCTCTCCCTTTTGTCCCCGATGGCTTGAAGCACATAGAAGTGCAACCTGATGGGACTCTGACGGCTAACGAGACCACATTTAACCTCCAAGTTTCTACTGGCCCAAGGACTAGCCCCAAGGGCTTGCGTGGGCGCACAACAGTTTAATATGCACAAGTTGCCTGTTTCCTTATCTTTTGGTTATATGTTTTTATTCTTACTTTAGACACACTATCTTAGACCTCAGGGAGACCAAACATAATGCACACCTAGTCTCACACGCCCGAGAGCAAGGTACAACACGCAGTCTCACTACATCAGTTATACCCGCAACCACATAGCTCCCCAACAGAGGCCCAGAGGCCAGGCCGTTAAGATCCCGTCCTCTCTCTCTCCCCCCCCCCTCCCCCCCAGGGTTACAGGGGACTGTAATACACATAGCAGGCCACACAAGCCACCTGATCCTTTTTTACATGCGTTCCACGCATAGCGCCCACAGAATGTCTTCAGGGCCAACGTTAACTAAATATAAAATGTGCAGTCTATATGAAGCCATATTACTGACCTGAGTTGATTGTTATTAATGCGCTTGATATAGCTATTGTGGCGTTTCAAGCTTGTTTGTCACCTTTTGAACATGAAAAATAAAGAATAAAAAAAAAAGTTTCTTAAAATCAAGTCAAATCAATAGAACCAGATGAATGACTGAACATAAAAATAGTGTGCAGTGAAATAAATAAATAAATAAATAAATAAATGTTGGAGCATTAACTTAGTTAGCTGGTTAGACCATAGGCTTGGCCAATTACAAACTTGTACAAGTGTACAAGGACATGTGTTTATAGATACAGCATCATCTGTAGCATACACAGAACACAAACGTGTATATTTCAGCATCAAAACTTTCCAGATGGTGTATAGAAAAGGGGATATGTTGCTGTCACTCCATAAGTCAAGATATTGTTATTTACACATCAAATGCTAATGGCTTATATTTGGGCTTATATTTTTCTTTTAATAATGTATAGCTAATTCCATATCTCAGTATTTCCCTTTACATGCAATAAATAATGATGGACAATTGAACCAAACGCTCTACCAATGTCTTGCTGTTTTTACAGGACTCCAAACAAAATTTTTACTGAGTTCTCATCTCCTTAATAAAATTGCAGAGTATGACTTCAATTTGATAGAAACATAGAATGTGACGGCAGATAAGAACCATTCGGCCCATCTAGTCTGCCCAATTTTCTAAATACTTTCATTAGTCCCTGGCCTTATGTTATAGTTAGGATAGCCTTATGCCTATCCCACACATGCTTAAACGCCTTTTCTGTGTTAACCTCTACCACTTCAGCTGGAAGGCTATTCCATGCACCCATAACCCTCTTAGTAAAGTAATAATTCCTGATAGTATTTTTACACCCTTTGTCCCTCTAATTTAAGACTACGTCCTCATGTTGTGGTAGTTTTTCTTCTTTTAAATATAGTCTCCCCCTTTACTGTGTTGATTCCCTTTATGTATTTAAATGTTTCTATCATATCCCCCCTGTCTCGTCTTTCCTCCAAGCTATACATGCTAAGATCATTTAACCTTTCCTGGTAAGTTTTATCCTGCAATCCATGAACCAGTTTAGTAGCCCTTCTCTGAACTCTCTCTAAAGCAGTGGCATACATACCGGGGTTGCAGGGGTCGCGGCTGTGACCGGGCCCAGCCCACAAGGGTGCCCGGCCGCCCTGCGTCCCAGGTATGTATCCACTGTGGCCAGCCTCTTCTCCGGCCACCTCAGGGCCCCCCGTGGCTGGCCCTGGTGGCACCTGGGTGGTGGGCGTGTGAGGGAGCATTCTCCCCTAAGTGCTTCCTCTTCAGCTCCCTCGCGCACCGCATTGATACCGGAGCCGGACGATGACGTCATCTTCCGGCTCCGGAATCAGTACTCGCCCCGCAAGGGAGCTGAAGAGGGAGCACTCAAGGGAGAGTGCTCCCTCGCGCGCGTGCGCCAGCCAGGCAGCCTGCCCGCAGGACCGGCCGCCCAGGGCACCACTGGACCCCATGGAATCCCCTCAGCTCTCCCACAGGTAAGGAGGCTGGGGGGATTATTTTTTATTTTATTTTTTTAAAGTGTGTGTGTGTGTGTTAGTGTGTGTGTGTGAGTGCGTGTGTGTGTTAGAGTGTGTTAGTGTTAGTGTGTGTGTGTTAGTGTGTGTGTGTGTTAGTGTGTGTGTGTGTTAGTGTAGAGTGTGTGTGTTAGTGTAGAGTGTGTGTGTTAGTGTTAGAGTGTGTGTGTGTGTTTTAGTGTGTGTGTTAGTGTGTGTGTTAGTGTTAGAGTGCGTGTGTTAGTGTTAGAGTGTGTGTGTTAGTGTTAGAGTGTGTGTGTGTGTTTTAGTGTTAGAGTGTGTGTGTGTGTTAGTGTGTGTGTGTGTGTTAGTGTGAGTGTGTGTATGTTAGAGTGTGAGTGTGTGTGTGTGTTAGTGTTAGAGTGTGAGTGTGAGTGTGTGTGTTAGTGTTAGAGTGCGTGTGTTAGTGTGTGTTCGTGTTAGTGTGTGTGTTAGTGTTAGAGTGTGTGTGTTAGTGTGTCAGTGAGTGTGTTACTGTGTTTGTCTGTTACTGAGTGTGTTACTGTGTGTGTCTGTTACTGAGTGTGTTTGTGTGCGTCTGTTAGTGAGTGTGTATGAATGTCTGTCACTGAGTGTGTGTCTGTCAGTAAATGTGTGTGTCTGTTAGCTAGTGTGTATGCGTCTGTTCATGAAAGTGTGTGTGTTTTTTAAGCACTTACCTTTCTCTAGTGCCGGACTCCCTTGGCGCTAGGGATCTCTCCGCCCCGATCCGCCTCTCAGCTCCGAATGCATATGCGTGGCAAGAGCCACGCGCTCATTCAAACCGCCCATAGGAAAGCATTACTCAATGCTTTTGTATGGACGTTCAGCGTCTTCTCACTGTGATTTTCACAGTAAGAATCGCAGAAGCTCCTCTAGCGGCTGTCAATGAGACAGCCACTAGAGGCTGGATTAACCCTCAGTGAAACATATGTTTTCAGCTGAAGGGTTAAAACTAGAGAGACCTGGCACCCAGACCACTTCATTGAACTGATGTGATCTGGGTGTCTGTAGTGGTCCTTTAAGTGTATGTGTTTATGCATGCACTGGTGGATCAGTTTTCGCACCGGGGCCCCATGGGTTGTGTGTACGCCACTGCTCTAAAGTATCAATATCCTTCTGGAGATATGGGGAGGAGGGTTGTGATTTATTTAATTGGACTCTATAGCTTTGTAGTGATGTTGAAGAGTGGGAGAGGGAGAGAGAGAGGTCTCTTTCTCAAATTTTAGAAAATCATTCCAGGGATTCCATATTTCCGAAAAAGTTACAAGATTATTGGATTTTGCGTGGGTCAGTTGTTCCATTTGTTTAATTTCTTCGACTCTTGCGTACCATTCTCTAATCGTCGGGGTGACAGTCTGTTTCCAGTATTTGAGGATAAGTTGTGTTGCGGCCATGATGAGGAAATTTAGGAGGGTAGTTTGGTTTTTCCTAAGATGTTGTAACGGGAGCAGGAATAGGTATTGTTTAGGGTCCATGGGGAAGATGCTCTTAGTAATCATTTGGGTGATTTTATGGATCCGTTTCCAGAACTTCACTATCATTGGACATTGCCACCAAATGTGAGAGTGGTGAGCTCCAGGTGCTTGGCATCACCAGCAGTTGTCAGGGGAAGAGGTAAAGAATTTATGAATTTTCATTGGAGAGTAGTGCCATCTGGTAATCCTTTTGTAGTTGCATTCTTGAGCTAAAGTGGATGATGAGGATTTGTGAGTAAGTTTGAACATTGATTTCAACTCTTGCGGCGAGAGATGCATATCCAGTTCTTCTTGCCATTCTAGCAAAAAAGTTGATGGATGAGAGTCTTGTAGGTCTCTGATTAAATGATACATGAAAAGTTTACCTGCTTTTCCTCCTTTGGTATAGTAGTAATGTCTGGTTAGTTTCATTTGGCGTCTTGCATGTAGCTGGAGTAAGGTTGTTAATTCCATTCTTTTGGTAAGGATCTTTTTGTATGTGTCCATAGATTCTCCGTTGGAGTGTTGTATGTTTTCCAGGGTTTTTAATTCTTGAGTTAATTGTGTAATTTGTTGTTCTCTTTTACGTTTTTGTAAGGATGCAATGTGAATGATTTCTCCCCTCAGAACAGCCTTGTGTGCTTCCCACACTAGAGTTGGTGATGTTTCTGTCTGTGTGTTGAGTTTGAAGTAGGTGTTAGCAGTTTCTTGAAGTTTTGTAACTATAGTCGTATCGTTGAGTAGCAATTCATTTATGCGCCATTGCGTGTTATGGGGGGGTAGGGTGGGTATTGTGAGACGTAGTGTCATGGGGGCATGATCTGACCACGAGATTGGGCCGTACGTAGCAGATGTGGCTAAGGGTAGGTGTCTGTGTTGTAAAAAAATGGTGTCTATGCGAGAGTATGCTTTGGCAGTGGCTGAGAAAAATGAGTAGTCCTTACTTGTTGGGTGTAACACTCTCCAGCTATCATATAATTGGGCTTCGTGGAGGGTACTGTTCATCTGTTTCCTTGTGAGGGCGGAATTCGGATTTGATTTGGATGTAGAGTCGAGGTTTCCGTCTAATGAGACATTTATATCTCCTCCTCGTATCAATATACCCTCATGGAAGTCCGAGAGGATGGTTAGTATTTTCTGTAGAGAAGCATTTTGTTTTTTATTGGGTAGATATATGTTAGCTAATGTGACAGGAGTGTTACCTAGTTTGCCTTTTATAAAGAGAAATCTACCAGAATCATCTGTGCATTGGTTTTGGTATGTGAAGTGGGCATTGTTACCTATCAGTATCGCTACCTCTTGATTTAGATTCGGAGTAGTTACCAAAATAGGACTTTGGGTAATTCTTATTCTGTAGTTTGGGCGCATTGTTTTTGCGAAAATGTGTTTCTTGGATAAAAACTATATCCGCTTTATTTCTGTGGAAGTCCGAGAGGGCTATTGTTCGCTTTTCTGGGGTGTTTAGACCTCTGGCATTTTGAGTAAGTATGGATATGGAAGTCATCTTTCGAGATACTATTTAATCGAGTAGGTAGGGGAATGGTTTCCTTTTGTTTCTTTTTTTTTTTTTTGCTCTTTATTATTTTTGAGGGCGGGTGGGGGAGGGAGGGGTTTATGTGGGTAGGTTAGGATTGGGACAACGGATAGATTGGAAGGTCTGTGTGTTCAAGATGTGATTGTTATAACACACAGCGTTATTTGGTGGTATCAGGGTAAGAGGACTCTTATCGTATATATGTTGTCTTGCTGTGTGTATAGGTGTTTATTTACTGCAGTTAGAAGGTGGACTTAGAGGGTTGGGTTCAATAAAATATGCAATAGCGTAAGTTGCGAAGTAAGGGGAAACCCAGTAGTGACTGAGGTTGTCTCAGTATTCTGTATTCAGTGTTAGCAAGAGAAGAGAAAGAAGAATAAAATAATAATAATAACAATACCAATAACAGTAACAATGATAATAACAATAACAATAAAAATAATAAAGATAATGTCAGAAATGGACAGGTTCTCAGTCGTGTAATATTTTTTTTTTTAGTCAATCTTTCTTTTATTAAAGAATTTTTGAGGGGTACAGAATAAAGGGTGGGGGATGCATATTGATTCGCATTACAAAGTCAAAACAATGCTAACAATGTTCAGGTGTATATTCAGCACAGATTCGCATCATATTATACTGTATGTGTCTATTGAACCGAATCTTATGAACAGCGGTCTTAAGTGTCAGTCCGTGGGTCGGGCTCGGTCCATCTAACGGGGCTAGTGCTTCCCTGTCTGTCCATGCCCCGTAGTTTATCCTTACCATCCCATTCTGCTCGCTCGAGCACCTACGCAGTTTTTGTCCCGGAGGTATGGTTGATATTCTTGTTAGGCAATTTATATCCCTGTCCCTTTCCTCCATGTGAAGTTATCATGCAGTGTCATATTCGGGTTTTAGAGGTACTTGCTAGGGTGATTCAACTTTAACCCTCTACTAACGGTCAGGTGCTGCTGACTTTGGCTAGGTTCTGAAGCAATGAAGGTAAGTTAGTACCGTCAGATCGTGGGATGCGTTTAGTTGACCAGAAAGGTGGGAAGGTACGTTTCTGGGGCGTCCCACCCGTCATGTTACATGGTGCATGCTGACAAATAAGTCTATCAGGGGTGACAGGGTAAGTATATACATTCTATCTATGGTGATGGAGGGCGAGAGTCCGCCCCCGCACCCCCCCCGAGCGTCCAGCCGAGCGCACCGCTGGTTCCCAAGCCAGTCGTGGGGGTCTTTATATCTCTTATTGTCGCTCGGCCCGTCTTCGCTGTAGACCGTAGGTTCTCCTTTTACCTATCTACCTTCTAGATATGAACATTAACCAGGGTGTCCAGGTTTGTAGGTAGCGTTCTGTGGTTCCGCGCAGGGAGGCCGTCAGCTGTTCCATCCCGCGGGTCTCCTCCACTTTGGCCATCCATTCCTGTTGAGTGGGTACTAGTGCTGTTCTCCACTTCATGGGGATGAGTAATTTAGCCGCGTTCAGCAGATGTTTAGTTAGCGATTTTTTGTATTTCGCGAGGGGTATCGGCGTGTGGTGGAGAAGCATCTGGAGCGGTTGGAACGGAAGATCCGAGTCGGTGATATTTTTAATCTGCTTGTGTATTTGTTGCCAGTATGGGACTATGTGTCTACAGGACCACCATATATGGAGATCCGTGCCGTCATCTTCTCCGCAGCGCCAGCAAGTCGCGGGGACCGTTGGTATCATCCTGTGAATTCTTGCAGGGGTCCTGTACCAGTTGGTCAGCAGTTTGAAATTGAGTTCCTGCTGTTTGGAACATAGTGAGCTCTGGTGCGTTAAGACGTGGATTTTTGTCCATTGGGGGTCCGTCAACGTTACTCCCGTGTCCTCCTCCCAGCACGTCTTGTGATTGAGGTGTACTGGCTGTTGCAACGACAGAAGCATTGCATAGAGATTCGATATTCCCCTGCACAGGTGTGTGCGTTTCGTGCAGAGCTGTTCGAATTCTGTCAGGGGTCTATGGAACAGATGCCTCCCCTGTTGAGCCAGGTAGTAGGTTTTCGTTTGGAAGTACCTAAACCTATCGAGGCCCGTGGGGGTACGTTCCGGCATCAAATCCAGTAGTTGTTTCAGCTCTTCCCCCGCGCACCACTGTCGCATGTACGTCCAATCTGAGAGTCCGAAGGTCGCGATATCGTGTGGTGAGAGTCCTCCCGCCATGTCCGGATTATGCGTAATCGGCGTCAGTGGGCCCGGGGTGGTGGTCAGCGTGAGGGTGCTCCTGATGGAATACCAGGTTCGTAGAGTCGCTCCAATGAGCGGGTGACCGCGTAGGGGCTCATTTGCCATGGGGTCCCCGAGCCATACCACGGCCGGGAGCGTTCCAGCCATCTGGGATTTTTCCATTTGTATCCACTGCTTATTGGATTTGGGCACATGCCAATCCACAATTCGTTGGAGGTGGGTTGCCCTGTAGTAGTCCAATAGTGAGGGGAGCCCCACGCCCCCGTGAGCCTTGGGTAGGCGGAGGTGTAGCTTTTTCAGTCTGGGGGTCTTTGATTGCCACACAAACTTGGTGACGGCTGTGTCCATTGTTCGGAAGAAGGTCTTTGGTATGCCTATGGGGATGGACTGGAACAGGTACAGCAGTCGTGGCAGGAGGTTAATTTTCACTGCGTTCATCCTGCCAAACCATGAGATGCACAGACCCGCCCAGTGAACCAAGTCCGACCGTAGTCTGTGTATCATGGGCTCGAAGTTGTGAGCGTACATCCGGGACAGGTCGGTAGCCAGCCAGATCCCCAGGTATTTGATTTTGGCAGGGCACCACTTGAATGCATATTGGGTCTTTAGATGGGTAGTCAATCTCTCACCAGTCGTGACGGGGGGTACCTCCGATTTATCGGTATTCAGCTTCAGGTTAGAAACCTGCCCATATTCAGCGAGGCCTTCAGGAGGTTCGGGAGGGTGGCCAGAGGTTCGCTGACGAAGAACAACATATCGTCCGCATATGCGGCCACCTTATGTTCCTGTCCACCTAGGGTAAACCCCCTTATGCCCCCATCCCGTCTGACCGCCCCCAGGAACGGTTCCAGGGAGAGGGCAAACAGGAGGGGGGACAGCGGGCATCCCTGTCTCGTTTCGTTGCGAATTTGTACTGGTTCAGAAAGAGCGCCATTAATCCGTATCCTAGCGGAGGGTATCGTGTATAGTGATGAAATCCATGTTATGAGGTGGGGGCCGAAGCCCATCGCTCGAAGAGTCGCCAGCATGAAACGCCAGTCCACTCGGTCAAAGGCCTTCTCCGCATCGGTGGAAAGGAGGAGGACCTTCAGTGTGGAACGTCGTGCCGCGTGGATGACGTTGGTCCGGGTGGACTAGATCTGGTACCACTCCTCTCATTCGAGTCGCTAGGACTTTCGTGAAGAGTTTTAGATCCGCATTCAGGAGCGAGATTGGCCGGTAGCTTGCGCAGTTAGTTGGATCCTTGCCCTCCTTATGGATAACTGCAAACGTTGCCGTAAGGGCATATCTGGGTAGAGTTCCGCCGTCCAGTATGGAGTTTAGGCCTATGAGTAGTTTGGGTAGGAGCACCTCCCCGAATTCTTTGATGTAGCTTATTGGTAGACCGTCCGGGCCTGGTGCCTTATTTAGTTTAGAGCCCTTCTTCTAGGGTAATCGGAGCTTCTAGGCTGTCCGCCACTTCCTTGCTTAGGGTTTCCGAGATATGGTGTTGCAGGTAGGTTCTTATGCGTTCATCCTGGCGGTGGTGGTCACCCTCACCATCTTTAGGCGGTAGATTATACAGGTCGCTATAGAAGCTATGAAATGCTTCTGTGATCTTATCGGGGAGCTGAGTTACTCCATGGGTCCTGTGGTGGATTTTCGTGATTTGGCTCCTACGACGTTGTTTTTGTAACATCCGGGCTAGGAGTCGGCCGCATTCACTCGAATATTCATAGAAAAAGCGCTGTGATTTACGAATCGTGAATTGTAGTTTGTGGTGTAGGATGTCCTTCAGCGCGCTTCTGGCGTCCAATAATGCTTTGTAGTCCCCGTCTGATTGGGTGTTCTTATGGGAGGTTTCCAGGGCCGCGATCCGCGTAGTCAGTTCTGCGACCTGTTGTCGCTGTAGCTTCTGCCTATGTGTACAGATTTTGATCATCTCACCTCGGACTACGCATTTATGGGTTTCCCATATCGACAGTGCAGGAATTTCCGGGGTCTCATTCTCCTCGAAGAACTTCATCAGCGTCAAACGTAGCTCGGTCTTAACCAGTTCATCATTGAGGATGGTTTCGTTCATCCGCCACTGGCGCTCCTTCGGCCGGAAAAGGGGGGATCTGAGTGTCGCAGATATTGGGGAGTGGTCCGACCAGCCCATAGGTCGTATCTCAGCCGTTAGCAGCAGAGGCAGAAGTTCTCTGGCCACATAGATGTAGTCCAGTCTGCTATATGACTTATGTATGGTCGAGTAATAGGTGAAGTTCTTCTCATCCGGATGTAGGACCCTCCAGCTATCCATGAGTCCTGAGTCCAGAAGCGTCCTTCGAATTGCGTGGAGGTCTCGAGACGGGAGGGAACTCGTACCCTTTGAGGTGTCAAGTCTCGGCTCAAGGGCGGCATTCAGATCGCCTGCAACGATAAGGAAACCTTCCCTGAATAATTCAAGTTTGCGAAGCGTTTTTCGGAGAAAACTAGATTGCCGGGTGTTGGGTGCATAGATGCTAGCGAAGGTGTAGGTACTATCTGCAATTGTACCTTTACCGAATAGATATCGCCCTATTGGGTCCGCTTTGGTAGCCGAGCATTCAAATGGTATCGTACTAGCGAACAGGATCGCCACCCCAGCCTTCTTGGCCGTTTGGTGGTTCGCGAAAAACCCCAACGGGTATCTCGCGTCTCTCAGGCGTGGGCTGTCTGCGCCTCGAAAGTGGGTCTCTTGGAGGTACGCCACTGACACCCGTTCTGCCCATAGGGAGCGTAAGAGATGAGACCTCCTTTCTGGTACGTTCAGGCCCCGGGTGTTGCTCGACCAGACATGGAGGGGGCGGGAGCGTACCCCGTCCCCATGGTTCTTGGGATGAGAGGAGGAATGGGAGGAGTAGGGGGGGGAGAGGGGAAGTGTGTGAACAGCCCGGCGCGGGCTCGCAGTGACTCGGCATCTGTGGTGGCGGTGGCGTGTGGGATCACTGAAGAATAGGCGACCCACGCTCACCCACCAGTTTTTATAGGGTGCCCGTCTATGGGGAACTCAGCCCTTCAAGCTCTAGTGCAGTATTCAGTTATCGTTTATGGTATGTGTCGGGAGATTGCTCTTAGGTGCTGGCACAATAACTATAGAAGGATTAGGTTACTGATCCAGGTAGATCTAAGCCCTGTCTGTCGGAGTGTAATTGTCACTAGATCCGTATACCAAGTGTAAGTGTTCCGTGTCCAGCCCCCCTGGCCGAGGGTGCTCAAGTGTCACGGGAGGCATGTGGTCCTTATAGAGTGCTTTATATTTGGTCCCGTCGGTGGTGGCTGAGCGACCATCAGCGCTCGGGGGTCCGGGTCATCCCATCAAGTCTCAGGGCAGCTGGGGGGGTTATCCTCTGTCCGGGAGTGGAGAGGGGGATGGTCAGTGTTTCTAATGCACGCTTCGGTTAACCCTGTTTGTCCGTCCGCCTGGCAGTCCCTGTCTCCCTCCTCGATGTGCCCCCTGTCAGAAGAGGAGCACGCTTGCTATGTTGTCGGTCGGGGGTATGTCTGGGTCGGCTATTGTCCGAGGTCCTCATGGGGGCGTTGCCTGGGGGCTACCTATCGTCGTGTCCCTCCGAGTGATCGGGGGCCAATTCGGTTCTACGGTCCCTTGTCATGCCTCTCTACCTTGACCCACCTGCCTACTCTAAATCCTCGTGAGTGGGCTACCAGGTTCCTCAACACACTTTAACAGAGACAAGCTTAGCCCCCACCCACCCTCCTTCCCCATAGTCCCCGTGTTCCTCTCATAGCACCTCAGCGGCAGGTGGCAGGTGCAGGGGTCCTAGTGTGGGTGAGTGACCGTTGGTAGTTAGGTAGGTGAGGTGGCAACTATCCCCAGGTACAGATGGTCAAGGCAGCTGCCGGCTTCCAGTGCTTGCGTAACCGTATATGGCTATTTGGAGCTTGGTGACCTTGGCGCTAAACATGCCCCAGTACCCCAGTCTCTCAGATCATTGTCTTCCCCGCCTCCCCCCTGTGACCCCCCTCCCAAATGCATGTTGTTGGGGTAGGTTTATCTTGCTATGGCTGCCAGATTCAGCTCGGGCGTTGGGTTAAAGCCTGTTAGCCAGATTGCTCCTTGTAATGTACCTTTCCTTCATTATAGGCCCTGCGATGAACATCAGGGCTTGGTCTCCCTTTCCCCCTTCCCCCTCCCCAAGTGTCCAAGACAGAGACCCCCCCCCATCCCTCCCAGTCCTCGGCAATCCCCGATCGTATTAGGATCCCTCAGTCCCCCAAAGTACCGTAAGCACTCACCAGACCCCGTGTACCGTCCAGGCGTTGACCATGTTACTCCTCTGGGCCTTCCGGGCCCCCTCTCCGACGCGGTTGCTCTAAGCGGCTAGGTGCAGTTTCGGTTGATCGTACAGGTGCCAATGGGTCTCTCCTGGTGGCGGTGGCTTCGTCGAGGATCCAGTTCCGAACCCGTACTTGAGGTAGGCCCAGCGTCCGTTGAAGTCTTGGGACATCTTCTGGCCATCGGGCCGTGAGCCATGCATTGCCGTGCCTTGCCTGGAGGCTAAAGGGAAACCCCCAGCGGTATTGAATTCTTTTCTCTCGTAGTGCGCTCGTCACAGGGCGGAGGGCTCTCCTGGCATCGAGCGTTAGGCTAGATAGGTCTTGGTATAGGGAGACCTCCGACCCGTGGTATCTAATGGTGGGGAGCTCTCTCGCGGCCGCCATTATGCTGTCTCGGAGTCCTGGCATGGCTATGCAGCAGACCACGTCTCGCGGGCTACCATCTTGTCTTGCAGGCCCCAGAGCTCTATGCGCTCGCTCAAAATGTATTACGGCAGGGGCTTGTGCTCCCAGGAGCTGCCTGAAGAGATTGTTCAGCGAGGCGTGGAGCGGTTCGGTACCTGTTTCCGGCAGGCCACGGACCCTGATGTTATTGCGCCTGCTCCTGTTCTCGAGGTCCTCCACCTGCCTGCGAATGGCGAGGAGCATATTACCCTGCCTGGTCACCGCAACTTCTGTGGCCCTGTGCTGATCTTCGCTACCTCGCACTGCCGTCTCCATTTCGTCAACCCGGTGCTCTAGTGTTGTGAGGTCTGTGCGGAGGCTAGCGAGTTCCTCCCGTAGCGCTGTGTGTAGTTCAAGGACTAGGGAGCCCGTGTCAGCTTTGGACAGCATGTTAGCTGAGATTTGGGAGAGTTCAGTTCTAATTTGAGCGAGGTCACTTGCCTGGGAGTCCTCCGTCTGCAGATCTCCCGCGCTCTCCGAGCCCGGAGATGCGGGTGCCATCTTGGCTGCATGCTGCGGCTCCCTAAAGTCCAACGGTGTTGCAACGAAGTCGTCCATCGGGCCCGTGCACCGTCTCGGGGAGTTAACCCCCGATGTCTCCGGGGCTAGGCACTTCTTTGTCCGGACCATTGGAACCCGTTTTGATGCTGTTTGTAAGCTTAATTTCGGCCAGGGGTGCAGAGCTGGTTCACTGAGCGTCCTGCACCATGCTCGTCCAGGCCACGCCCCCTCAGTCGTGTAATATTGAAGGGTGTGGAGTCCCACACGTATATGAGGTCCTGTCAATCTCCTGTTGTGTAGGTCAGAAGGGTAGTAAAGGTGGGTTGTGTTATATTTCCTGCGATTTGCAGGTCCTCTCAAGAAGGTAGAGGTATAGGGCTCCTATCTGGACGCTAAGATAGAACCCTAAATTGATTCGGGGTATGTGGCCGGATTCGGGATCCAAGGACATCTAGATACTACTTTTCGTTATGCTATAGCTTTTAGGGGGAAATAGATAATAACAGTAATAGGAATGGGATGTATTGGTATGGATAGGGTTTTTTTGTTTTTTTTTAATAATTAGTATTTTATTTGATACTTTGTAGGGGGGGGGGATTATATCAACAATTAACCGCTTTAGAGTAGGATTGTAATGTGTGACGAGTCACAGGGTATACTGCAGGTACGGGTACATGTTAACGGTTACAAGTGAAACGTAATACCTGTGTGAGGAGTTGCGTGGTAGTAGGAGACATCATGAAAGGGAGTTGTGCAGTCAGTGACCGGCAGTCACTGTGAAAGCATTAGTGAGATGGTGAAAAGGGTATGTCTAAAAAAACATCATGGGTTACATGTATTGACTGACAGTATGGTCTATCGTGGTAAAACTCACTAGCTTATATTCTACCTTTTCGGGTAGTCATTTTGTGTATGTGGGTGTAGGTTACCTGTACTAACATGGAGGGGTTTTCCTTAACTACAGGTTCGTAAGCCGGGACGAGGTATCTCGGAGCTTCTCAATTGTCAATTACTCGTGATTGTGATGCCAAATTAGCATTAATTAGAATTTCGCTACGCAAGAAAGGGTAGTGACTGGCCAAAATATAGTTAATTACTCGGCTATATGCCGAGAGACTTGCGTGCAAGGGATCACCCCCGTTTCTCTGCTCTTTGTCTAATTCTCTTTGGAGTTATAGGATGCAAGTAACTACACCTCTCGTTAAGAGGGCATTGGAAGGTCCGTTATAGTTAGGTCAGTATAGTCGTTATTGTTAATTAAGTGGTGTAAGTACGTCTGAGTGTGAGAAGCATTCTGTGAATCGATAGTTATCATTAGGAATGGGGAGGTTTGTACAGGTCAGCGTGAGTTTACACATTTATGTTAGACAACTGTAGATTGCGTACATTAGAGTAACGTATCGGTAGTATACCACACAAAAAACAAAACAAAAGAAAAACAGGTAGAGAAAAAATTATAGCATGGGATAACAAAGCATATCGATATACAACCTGTGACTTGAAGGTTTCTAGATATCGCATAATTTTACCAGCTGGATAGAGTCTATTAATATAGGGGGGGGGGGGGTAAAGTCCAGCAGCCAGTCTGTTTATGGGCCTGACGGGCTGTCGGGGTGAGGTCTGCGCCGGAATTGTGGTGAATGTAGGCTTTGGTCTGGTCTCCTCTTCTTAGCTGGCGTGATCCAGCGTTGTTTCTGGCTGGGGCCTTGAGGGTCTGTACGTCCGGGTGGATCGTTCCAATCCATGATTTGGGTCTCCGGGAGGTCGAGAGCTTGGGTGAACGGTAATACATCCAGTGGATTATTGATTGTGTGGTTGATGCCCTTGTGAGAGACAATCAGAGCGAAGGGATAACCCCAGCGGTATTTAATACTTCTCTGTCGCAGGAGATCGGTAATCGGTTTGAGAGATCTGCGGGCCTGGAGAGTATACCAGGATAGATCTGGATAGATTTGGATTGGGTGGTCGTGGAATAATAGGGGCTGGGAGGTGTCTCTAAGGGCTTTGAGGATACTCTCCTTAATCGGGAAATGGTGAATTCGGCAGATAACATCTCTGGGAGAATCTACGTTTGATGCTCTGGGCCTTAATGATCGGTAAGCCCGGTCAAATTTTATTTGTGTGTCGGTGGGAGAGTTGAGGATGAGAGTAAATAACTCCGATAGCAGTACTGGGAGGTCTTCCCCCTGGGATTCAGGCATAACTCTTATGCGTAGGTTGTTTCGTCTACTGCGATTATCCAGATCGTCAGTGTGCCTCTGCAATGCTGCAAATTGGATACGGTGAGATTCAATTGTTGAGGTCAGGTTAGTGATCTGCGCCTGCATAACGTCTTTTTCTTCTTCCAGATCTGCCATGCGGAGATTAAGTTGTTGGACGTCTGATCCCATTGCCTCCAGCTTGGTGATGAAGGTTGCCTCTAGTTTACTCATCATTGCTTGGAGATCGGTTTTAGAAGGTAAGTTTTGAAGATCGCTTTTAGAAGGTAAATTTTTCAGCATTGTACGGATGTCTGGTTCAGGACTTGTGCTTTGCGTGCTGTGGGAGCAGTCAGACGTTGCTGGGCTAACGGGTTGTTGTATATATTGCGGATCCGTGTCGGCCATTTTGCAGGCCGCATTTCCCGGCTCAACTTCTCTGTCCGTGTAATCCTTAAAGTATTTGTTTAATGAGCCTAATTTGGATGTCGGAGTTTTCCCTCCTTGTCCCTGAGTATTTTGGTTCCTCTTGGGGTTACCCATTGTGTAGAATTTTCCCCGATTGCTTCGGATTTAGTCCTGGATCTCTAGGAGCGAAATCAATGTGCGTCCATTAAGCTCCTCAGCAGGCCACGCCCCCCATCTGTGTCCTTTTGTATCAGTGCGTGTGTTTGTGACTCTGTGTGTATTCCTGTGGACAGGATTGATCGCTGACATGGCCCACACTATTTAATAGTATTGTTTATGAATTCTATATGTATACCTCTAGGTCTACCTTGTTTATAGCAGAATGTAACCCTAATTATATAACTGATCATTAGCAGGCTCCCATTGAGTGCAGTTTTCTTGACATTGCCATGCATCTCCATTAGAACCACTCATTCTGATATAGACAAAAGATGTTTATTTTTTATTGATAGTACAGAGCATGTTTTAATAAATGTAACATAGCTGACACAAAAAAAATAATAAAATCAAGATAGCAATTTTAAGATATCTTTTTCAAATATGCTAAGGTAACATAGTAGGTTTTATTTTTAATAACAACATGTTTTATTATATTATTATATAGTATAATATTGTTACTATACAAAAAAGTTTTTTTAAAAAAGCACAATATTTTCCAGCATATAGAATATAGGACTCCGTGTTCTACAAATATTTTCTCAGCTTTTATATACGGAATAGTAACCAAACAGTGAATTTGGCAAAGCTTAAACCAAGATACTTTAGTTGGAAAAAAAATGTACAGCCTTGTTATTTTCCCAACTGTACTGTGGCCTACATGTTACAATTCTCAGTTCCCCACAATTCACTGTTTAGTACACAAGGTATGTTTGTTATCTGTTTTACTTGAGGTAAATGGCACATTTATAGCTTCACCAGGACGTCTTTTAACCCACTTGATCATCAAATATTTCACTTCTTATACATCACAATCTGGTCTCCACAAAGATCTTTGCCAGCATAGGCTGCCCTCCTTATTTCACATTGCAAGCTCCATGCAGGTATGACACTTTTAACTGAAGAAGTGATACCATTTTGGAATATGGTTCTCAAAAAAAAGTTTGACATTATAGACTTTGCCCTTATGGGGTTAATGACTAACACCAGTAAAACATTTCCTCATATGCATTATTTTTAAACTATGTCCTTACCCTGTCCTATTATATAGTATTTATTAAGTGTGCGAAGAGTCAGTTATCACTTTTCCCACAAATTATGGCAGCGATTGGGGCATTAGAGGGACATTGTGGTCACCTATACCACTCATTCTCAATTAAATGGCCTGTGTGCAGTGTGCCTGTTATTTCAACCTGGCAATATAAAACATTGCAGTTTTTTTTTTTTGAAACTGCAATGTGTACACTGCAGGGTTAAGTCCCAACAGCCACCAGAGGTGCTTCCATTGAACTGAAGTCAAATGACACGTAAACCATCAGGAAAGCATTGATTTAAAGATTTCCTTAGGGGAAGCTTGACTGTATGCATGGCGCAAGGACCTGTAGCACTGGAAAAGGGTAAGAACCCAGTGTGGGTATATTTCTGTCAAACACCTGGTCAGGTGCTTGGCCCTTTAACAGCACAACTGTACTCCCTTCTAAACAGCAGCATGGAAGGAAGAGAGATATGGAGCCTTGTGTGATAGAGGAGGAGAGGGTAGAGAAGAGGTGGGCATGGACAGGTAGAGCCAGCTCCTAACTCCCAACAGCCTCAGCCTGCAGGCTAGACTTCAGGGAAACCACTCACCTGCACCCAATAGGTAGGAAACTGAAGAGTGGCTATAAAAGTGTAAATTCTCACCACCATGTGTGTCTGTGTGTGTCAGTGTGTGAGTGTTTGTATCTGTATGTATTTCAGTATATGTGTCTGTGTATCTGTATGCACGCAAGTGTGTGTATCTGTGTATCTGCATATTGTCAGTATCTGTATCTGTGTACATGTGTATCTATATGTTTGACAGTGTGTATTTGTATTTGTGTCAGCACAGATCTGTGTGTCAGTGTGTATATTTATGTATCTGTATGTTGTCAGTATGTTTATCTGTATATCTTCATGTGTGTTAGTGTGGGTATCTGTCAGTGTGGTAAGTGTGCGTATCTGTGTTTTTCTATGTGTTTGTGTATCTGCATGTTTTTCATAGTTTGCATATCTGGGTCTGTCTATCTATGTATTTGTGTCAGTATGTGTACATCTTTGTCTTATATCAGCATGTGTGTCAGTGTGTGTATCCCTTTTTTAGTGTGTATGTCTGTGAATCGGCATGTGCTTCACTGTGTGTGTCTGTGTATCTGCACGTGTGTCAGTGTGTGTATCTGTGTGTGTATGTGTACCACAGTGTGTGTGTGGCAGTGTATTTCTATATGTGACTGCATCTCAGCATTGACATGCCAACACAACACACAAATACACCCCTGCATTCAAACATCAACACTACATACAAGCACACTGTATTAAATGTCAACATAATATAATTGCACCCCGCATTAACAAATTAACACTACACATAAATGCATGTTTGCATTCAATTCCAACATTACATACAAACACATCCCTACATTCACATAAACATACTCCATAACAAACATGCTTACATTTAAACACACAGACACTCTTTAGTGCTAAGTACAGCCCTGCAAGCATGGGGAAATGGTAGAGACCCAGTTGTCAAAGCATTGTGGGAAACATGATATCTACATTTAGGTGGGTGGACAAAACAAATCTTGCACCAGCACCCTCTCTAAGTTAGTTCCACCATTGGGGGAGTGTACACCTTAGTACAAATAGGGACAGGGGCAGTATAGTGTTAGGAATACAGGTTTGTAATTCTAATGTCTTTTAAAGATAAATAGTGTCTTATTTGTAGGGCTAAACAGTAGTTGACCCACCAAGCCCTATCCTTTAGTAGCAAATTAATCTATTGTGAATATATAGTAAAATAACATCAGCAGGGGAATCAGCAGGACTTAGCAAACCTCATTTTGTTTTTTGTTTTTGCTTTTTAAAACATTTTGTGAACATTTTTGTTCATTCACTGCCAGTATTCACAGTTACCATGGCAAAGTATTACATTCCACAATTTCACAGGTCCCCAACGGTTACCAAATATAAATTCTGCAAGGTGCATAAAAAATGTATGATATCAGTCTTCTAAACGTTAGGGTACATTTTGATGATAATCATAAATAAATCTGTCCGTAAGCTTAGTGTGGGAAAAAAACAAAACAAAAAAAACATGTCTCTATAGCTGAATGCTTGTGGATACGGAATCTGTAGCTTTACTGTGAAAATCTTTTGAGTTACAGGACTCTTCTTGGATTTCATAAACTGTGCAAACTCAACCACAAGGGGGCCTGCTTAGTGATTATTTTTGGATCCACAGTTCCTAATTTAAACTTCTAACTTTTAGTTTATATATTTACCTCTGCCATTATTTTCTTTGGTAGCTACTTTGCATCTTCCTTTCATTACAATGGTCAATATATTACAGGTGAAGTATTTAGTCACACCTCACTACAGATATGCACTCATCTTCCTTCATGGTCTATTTGGGTTTTTTTATTTATTTCCTTTAATTTTGTAAATATTACTTAGTTTATCATACAACAGTTTCATAACTGTTATGTTCCTATTTGGGCTTGCTTTTTTTTAAAAAAAAGTTTGTTCTAAAAGTTTGCATCGTTGTAGGTCAAAACTATTGCTTTGGGGGGTTGTGGTCTGACTGCTGACCTACATGGCTGCTTAATTCCAAGGCTCCCGCATATCCACTTGCAATCCAACATTTTTAAACAGCATTGCACCTCACAGTACCCATACAAACTCACCTTAATGTCCTTCTGGGGCTCTACAACAAAACCACGGCGGAAAAAATGAGGAGAACTGCAGCTATACTCACCATCTGTTGCAGACATGTTTACAGCCTCGCACACATCTCAGGTCCTGCAATATGGCTGCCAGTCAAGCTCACATGGCTCCCAACCTCCGGCCTCGATTCCGGACAGCGAACCTCCCGAGTCCAAGCTAGGCAAAACCTCGCAGATGCTAGTGAATCCAGCTGAGAATAGAACCTAATTGGCTGCAGAAATATCCTGCAACTCCCAGGAGGTGAAGGCCGAGGTGCAGGCTTTAGGGGTATGCACTGTGGCCCTTAAAAACTGGGTCAACCAGTGGTAGAAGCCCACAATAGGGTGGTGAACCATTCCTCCTTAATGGAGAACAGCTGAGTAGCCTGTAGAGGCTAGTGGAAGACCTCTCCAACTGCTCACAATGCAACAACTTATTAGTCCGTGGCCTACCTGAGACGCCTAATGAAAGCCCACTCAAGCAGAAGATGGAAGACTTCTTTAAGAATATTGTCCAAGGTATCTAGAAGGAGCAGTTGACTACTGACCAAGCACACAGAGGTCAACGGGCCCATAGAACAGATGGCAAAGTGCCACGTGATATTATATTCACTTCCACTATTTCGCCACCAAGGAAGCTATCCTCCAACTTCGCTGGGACCATGACTTCACCTATCAGGATTCGACCCTGTCCCTTTACCAAGTCTTTTCCCGCATCACCCTACAGAGACAATGTGATTGGAAGCCGGTAGCTAACTTACTGCAGTGCCACGAAATCTGCTTTACTTGCGGCATCCATTTAAGATTGTGGCCTTCAAGGTGGGAAGAACCAACACCATTCTGCCCAGCTCCGACACAGTACAGTTCTTTCAGGGCCTCAAAGTCACCCTTCCACCGGACTTCGTACTACCGCAATTATCTTACCAAGCCTTGACTACCCTACCAAGAGACTGGCACACTGCTCAAGTGGCATCAAGCCAACACAACTGAAGACATCGCTGTGGGCCCTGCTATACAAACTGATGCCTGGTGCATCATTTGTCTCAACCACAGCAGCACAGGGTGGCTGTGGCTGGGGGGTGGAGAGTGAGGTGAGCCAAAAAAGCTATGTCCAGATAAATTCCCCAAAATTCCCATTGTCTATTAAAAGTTTATTTTTTGAATTGTTATATAATAACAGTTATAAGTGGTTTGATGGTTTGGAGGTACTATATGACTTGTGAGAGAAACTAGCATGGGGGGCCAAGATCTGACACCTAACATTATGACCTTAATAGATAACGAGGGGATAAAGTCCATAGATGGCTTTTTACCACACCTTCGCATCAACCCCTAACCTTGGAACGTAGACGCCCCAAGGATAGAAGGGTGGAGTACCACGATATTGAGCCCTAGAAATGGAGAGGGTTACTAACAACTCTAAGTCAAACCAGGGTAATTTAACAAAAACAACATAGTTTAATCCAAATTATCCTACTCAAATTCCGAGTATCCTACATTGTGAATTAGCACACAATCCTTGAAGGGAAAAGGAAGCAATGATTTATTCTTCAGGTTATATACACTATGAGTGAATAAATATAGTCTAGCACACTCTTAATGGGTAACTGTGAGCAAGATGCTTAGAGGCGCAGTGGAATATGGTGGGAGGCTGCCAACCCCGGCGGGTGACCATGGTTTCGCCCGACAGGGGTTGCACACACACACACACACAAATTATTCTGGTGAAATGTAAGACTAGAGATATATGTACATGCTTGTTATATTTCTGTTACGTGTTGTTACTACTCTTGTTTTCTATATACTCTTTGGAATTCCTATACTCCAGTTGCGCTCCTGGATTTCACCCATACCACTAGGGGAAAGTCCCCAGATCAACACCTTGACTAGCCCTAAGCGACTCATTATATTTAAACATGGCATTGAAAATCCTATCTCTTAAAGTTAAGGGCCTTAACACCCCCAACAAACTTAAACTACTATTTAGAGACCTCAAGGCTAAAATAGTTGATATTGCACTTCTCCAAGAGACACATTGACCCAGGTTGGCACCCACGAGACTGACAGAAAATACACAGGCAGCTTTGAAGCATGAATGCTACATAAAAAAGCAGGGGTAGCAGTACTGATCAATAAAAGATACCCTATTCAGATTATTGTAACTCAGCCTGACCCACAGGGATGATACTTATATGTAGCGGGTACCCTCTATAAAACAAAAAATCACATAATCAATGTCTATGCCCCCAATTAACCTGATGCATCCTTCTGGTCCACCCTTGAAACTCTAATCTCTAATACAGGTGGCAGAGTGGAGTGCTGGTGGTTGGTGGAGGCTTTAATGCTGTGCCATGTCCGGTGGTCGACAGAAGCTCTAAACCATGGACCCTAAGATCACTGGGACGAGGACAACAAGATAAACCTAGAAAAGCTACAATTTCTGGGGAAATTGTGTGAAGTGTTCTTGCCTCCACCAGTAGGCTACAACTGGAGTGGGCGGAGTAACTGTTATTATTTATATAGCACATTTAATTGCAACGTTGTTGCCCAAAGTGCTTCACAGTTACATTAAAACATACATTTATAAAAACATTAGCAGGTGTACAAAAGGCCCTGTCTATGACATCACTTGCTGCTGCAGCCTGGCACAGTATTTTGGCGGGTGCCATCTTCAAACGGTCGTATTTTAAAAATATATATCCTACATCGAAGAGCTTTATATTGTGAGAATCACAAGACCCAGACCTACATTTTGATATATAGTATGTCTCTGAAGTATTAAAAATGAAGGCACAGTCGCAGTTTAGAAATTGCCCTTCAAATGTGAGCTTTGCGGAGTGGAGTTTCAATGAATGTCAATGAACGGCATGAGTTGCAAACAAATGGTCATATTGTGAAAACCATTTTTAGTGACAGCAGGGATAGCTGAACGTTTTGATATAAGATTTGTGTAGGTGGGCTTGAAAATGAGGGAGTGGTGGCAGTTTAGAAATCATGTCCTGATTTTTCAGCTTTTGCCAGCTCCCACTCTAGCTTTGAACATTTTGCCATTCATTCCTACGGGACCAATTTTGTCTCAAGAACGACGATATTCCGTGAACCATTCGGCGAAACGTTCCACAAAGTAATAGCACACCAATAGGGAACAATCCACACGTTTTGGTATATTTTTGTCTATGTAGTGTAAAAACTGTTGGAGGAGTTAGGGTGGTAAATTTGGCTATAATAATAATATCTTTTTCTCGCCGGCCTGCTCCCGCCCGCGGCCTCAAATTTAGTCCCCGGCTTGCGGCCTACACTGGCGGCCGCCATTTTGGATCGCGGATATCGCGAGATTCACGCGGCCATCTTGTTTTACCACGTGGATCTCTCAGGGGACTCAGTGCTTGCAGTCTTAGCTGCCTACCACCTGCTTTTGTGCTGGACTGAAGCCCTAGTGTGAATTCTTTCTCTGACAGGACTACCTACACTATTAAGCCTATACTCTGTGGCTGTGAATTTCATCACTGTGAGCGACAGGATTTCCTACACTGAAAGTCTATAGTCTGTGGCTGTGAATTTCATCACTGTGAGTGACAGGATTACCTACACTGAAAACCTATACTCTGTGGCTGGGTCAGTCAGGTCAGTGCTGCTGCCTGCTTATTATTGTGACCTGCACTTAAGGGTACCAACCCTGTGCAACCGGGGTGAGCCCCATTATACTTGTGTACCACGCTGCTTATTGGGAGACTAGCTGTTGCAGTTCTCTCTAACTGGGTGAGCCCCAGTTTTATAAGGTCACCAACTATACCCTGCTGGGGTTTTATACTGGGCAAGTCCCACATCTACTGACCCTACGCCTATATTTAAGACCTGGGTGCCCTATTTATACTGTGCCTATTTGTGATTGATATCAGCCTACCCTTATCATGGAAGACTCCCAGAACGTCCCTGTGGACTTCCAAGCAATGATCAATGCAGCTGTCGCTGCTTCGGTGGAGAAGGCACTCTCCAAGGCACGCACTACAGAGGTGCCTAAGCCTACCCACGAATCAGATTCGGATAAGTCTGACTATCGGACCAGGGATGATTCCCGTCCTAGGAAACGCCATGAGAGAGGCGAAGATCAGGCACTAAAGCCCTTGTAAGGCACCAGCCAAGCACAAATCTGCCAAAGCTAGTACCCCGGCCCCGCGTCAGGATTACTCTTCGGACGACGAGCAAGGTCCTTCCCATTCCATGTCAGTGCTAGATGAATGGCAAGCTGAGGTCTCTGATTCAGACTACGACGCTTGGGGTTCGGACGAGAAATCTGTCTCCGCTCTCATGCGGGAGACTCTTCTGGGTGCGGCCCAGACAGGGGGTACTGAAGACACTGCGGACGCAGAACACCCTCTTGAATCGGACACCATTTCAGACCCTTTGGGTCAGGCGATGTTTGATCCCCGCAACATCCGCCACCCCAGATCGGGAGACTGGTCTCCCCAGAACACCTCTCCAGGTTCATGCACCTCTGGCTTCGCAAGCCCCTGGAGAAAGAGGTCCGCAACCGGCTCAGATCCGAATGCCCTTCCCTGCCAGATAAAGTGGCTCACACTCCCGAGTTTGACAAGGTTATGACAACCTTCATGATGCGCAGTGGGAGAGACCCTCGACGAGGGGTAGAGAAAGGCCTATCCGGTGCTCAGGATAACCTGCTGGACTCCATTGGCCCTCTGGCACGTATTGTGTACCTGGCAGATGACACCCTTGCCAAAGCCGATTCCTTCTCTGCCGAAGACATCAGGGAATGGGCACACGATGTGCGCGAGTGGGCACAACGGTGTTTTTGTTTCATTGGAAACACTAATGTTACGCTCTCTTCTGAGAGACGGAAAGCAGCGTTATACCGTATTAACGGTAAATTGGCAGAGCTTGGCACAAAGGAGATTGGGCCCCAGGCACAAGGGAAATTGTTTGGTGAACCGTTCCTCAAGGAACTTAACAAACACGTGAACGTGTTCACTTCACTTAATAAGGCACAGTCCTCTATGCGCAGAGTCTTCCGAAGCAATCCCACCAGAGGAGTTTTTGGAAGGGCTGGCCGGCAACGGGACCGTGCCGCCAGCCGATTCTGGCCTTCAGGCCCCCGCACTCAACCGACACCTTTCTACCCAACACGAGAGTACAGGCAACAACCTTTCTCCCGAGGCTTGGACAGAGGTCGTGGACCACGCGGACGCGGACGTTCCCACTTTGCTACAGGTAAGCACCCGTATTCCTCCATTGTTGCCTTGCACCCGCCCCGCGGGCCGTATTTCCCATTATTTCCTGAATTGGGCCGCTCTGTCCTCAGACAAGTGGATATGTACAGGGATATGTCATAGACCTAGTAGGGACCCCCACTCAGACACAGCCTCCTCGCCCCATCCACATGTCATCTTCCGACCAATACCTTGTCAACGCGGAACTATGCGAACTTCGGGACAAAGGGGCTATCCAGCTGACCCACGACTGGGGAGGTTACTTCAGCAATATTTTCCTGGTCCGGAAGAAGACGGGAGAATACAGTCCGGTCATCAACCTACGTGGCCTCAACGCGTACGTGGCGTAACGCCACTTCAAGATGGAGGGCATCCACCTTCTGCGGGACCTCCTACAAAGCAACGACTGGTTCACCAGGCTAGATCTAAAAGATGCATACCTGTCGGTCCCAGTGCATCCGGACTGCCGAACCCTCCTACATTTCCTCTGGAACGGCAGTCCTTGGCAAGGGGCCGAGCTGAGCCCGAAAGGGAGGCAGGTGCTCCCTTTCGGGCTCAGCTCGGCCCCTTGGTGTTTCACCAAATTCCTGAAACTGGTGGTGGCCCACCTGAGATCCAGGGGCATCCAATGCATCATCTACCTGGACAACCTGCTTCTCTTTTGCTCCAGCGAACGCAGACTGCATCAAAACACTCATCTCGCAGTGACACTACTGGAATCTCTGGGCTTTGTGGTGAACCAACAGAAATCGGAATTGATCCCGTCCCAGACGATACAATTTCTGGGTTTCGAGATCGACTCGACCACATGCACTCTGAAGCTTCCTGCCTTGAAGATCTCGTCTATTCGCAAGGAGATTCGCAGAGTACTCCATCGTGACTCCATCCCTCTCCGCAACCTGGCCAGGATCGTGGGAGGATCGCCTTCATTCAGGCCATATTCCCGGGTCCCCTCCACTACAGTGCCATGCAACGCCTCAAGGAGAGGTACCTATGCCGCAGGCCCACGTACGATCAAACCGTCCCGGTGACGACGGAAGTTCACGAGGAACTATCATGGTGGCTAGACAGCATACAAGCCTGGAATGGCAGGACCATATTCGGAGACACCCTAGACTTCATACTGGAGTCAGACGCCAGCTTGTGGGGCTGGGGCGCCACCAACGGGACCATCTCCACAGGAGGAACATGGACAGCACAAGAACTCTCCATGCACATAAACTGCCTGGAACTCCTGGCAGGGTCTTTCAGGATCCATAGCCTGGCCCGAGACAGATCCAACTGCTACGCATGGACAATGTCTCCGCAGTCCGATATATCAATCGCCTGGGGGGCGCACGCTCACGTCTACTGTCAGACATCACGAGGGACATTTTCGACTATTGCCTACCCCGCAACATCGCTCTCCAGGCCGAATACCTACCCGGAGAAATCAACCTCACGGCCAACAGGTTCTCTCGCCACTGGAGGGACATCAGCGACTGGAGACTGAACACGAGGATCTTCAGAGCCCTGGCGACCCGGAGGGGCCCCTTTGACCAGGATCTGTTCGCATCCCACAACAACCATCAGACCCCAGAGTTCTTCAGCTGGCTCCAGGACCCGGACAGCAAGGCGACAGACGCAATTCTACACAATGGCCGACAACCGGAGCCTACGCATTCCCCCCATTTGCCTTGATATATTACACCAGATACGGACGCAACAGGTCACTCTGGTCCTCATAACACCCTTGTGGCAGAGCCAACCATGGTTCCCGGACCTCCTGGCCGCCTCCTGCAGGGATCCTCTCCTCCTGCCATCCTTTCCGGGATCCCAAAGGGAATCTCCACCCGCTTCTCTTGGAAGACCGCCTACCCCTGGTGGCTTGGACTCTTTCCGGGGTTCCTGGCAAGTCAGCGGACTATCGCAGACTACTAGGGACCTCTTATGGGATTCCTGGGCCCCTGGAACTAGACGCTGGTACCTTTCAGCTTGGGCCTCCTGGTCTACTTGGTGCATGGAATGGGACTCTGATCCATTTACAGCACCTATTCCCATGATTCTCAACTTCCTTTCATCCTTGTTTTCGTTGGGCTGCTCCTACCGTTTGGTTAACGTTGTTCGCTCCGTGATTTCGGTGGCCCACACCCCCGTAGGGGACCTCCTGGTCGGCAAAGACCCACTCGTCTGCCGCCTGCTCCATGGTATGCGGCACCGACACCCCCCAGCTCCCAGGTACTCTCACCTATGGGATGTTGGACTGGTTCTCCATTTTTCAGGGATTGGCTCCCTAACGACCGCCTCTCCCTATTCCAATTGTCGGCTAAGTGCGCTTTTCTGCTCTGTCTCATGTCCTTCCGACGGGTATCGGACGTTTGAGCCTTCGACGTTGACGCCTTCGAGATTGCCCCGTAGGGGGTCACATTCCACGTTTCCTACTTCGGTATTCTACCCTTTTTTCCCCAACGATCTGCAGCTCTGCGTCGTGTCCACCCTGCGCAGATACGTTTCGGTTACCTACTTGCTCCGGAACTCGGCGTCGGGCCAACTCCTAGTCTCCTATGTTCGCCCCCATGGGCCGGTCTCGGCCACCACACTGGCCCGATGGATTCGCTGGATCCTCTCGTTCGCCGGTATAGACCCTACTTTTGGAGCCCACTCCGTTCGCGGGGCGGCGGCTTTTCTCAGCCTTCCACTGTCAGACATCCTCCGAGCGGCGGATTGGTCTTGGGAATCCACTTTCCGTACCTTTTATTTTCGCACTCTTCCTTCTGTTGGGACATCTCTCCTTCAGCGTTAAAATTGCAAAAACCACAGAAAAGAAAATGTTACTTGCGCTTTCTCCTTAATCCCTATGTATATTTAGACTAATGGAGGTCATTTAGTTGCTCCAATGGCCATTGGAGGGAATGCCCGCCTGCCAACGTCAAGGCAGACCCCCCTAAGCGGGTCCTAACACTGACCCTTCACCTTGCTTCCTTGAGCTTCTGGCAAAGATATCTCTAATAAGACAGAAAGGGGTATTTTTTATATACACCCCTATACTTATTAACCCTTAATAGGGAACACATGGGATGGGCAGCAGCATTGTAACCAGGCTGTGTGATACAAAGTAAATACAAATACAAAAAGAGAAGTCCTGCGCTTAGTCCCATTACTGCTGGGCCAGCAGCAACGACTACAATACACATCAGCCCCAATATTTTTACTATTACAATGCTGCTGCCCATCCCATGTGTTCCCTATTAAGGGTTAATAAGTATAGGGGTGTATATAAAAAATACCCCTTTCTGTCTCATTAGAGATATCTCATTAGAGATATCTTTTCCAGAAGCTCAAGGAAGCAAGGTGAAGGGTCAGTGTTAGGACCCGCTTAGGGGGGTCTACCTTGACGTTGGCAGGCGGGCATTCCCTCCAATGGCCATTGGAGCAACTAAATGACCTCCATTTGTCTAAATATACATAGGGATTAAGGAGAAAGCGCAAGTAACATTTTCTTTTCTGTGGTTTTTACTATATATTGGGGCTGATGTGTATTGTAGTCATTGCTGCTGACCCAGCAGTAATGGGACTAAGCTTAGGACTTCTCTTTTTGTATTTGTAGTTAAAATTGCAAAATAGGAAGCCTCCTGTCATGTTATAAAATTGAAGATTATGCTAGCTTTAGTGTACTAATAATCTTAATTTTAATAAGGACAGGAGGCAAGTATTTTCCCTCCCTTTTGTTCCCTACCCTGACTCCTCGGGGGAGTGGATCTCAAGGTGACGGATGATTTTGTTTTTGGCTTGTCAGTGTTTTTCTACTTTCTTTGGGGTGTAGGCCGTTTCTACCCCGTCTCTCATCCCAGAACTAGGTCTTAGACAGCCAGATTACGTTGCACCACGTCATTACACATAACACGTAATTAACCTTACATTACACAGACTAACTGTGTATCTACTCACTTAGGTTGACACACTCTCATATGGCTCTCATGCATGACCAGTTACGGTAAGCTAGCATAATCTTCAATTGTCATGAAAAAATATAGCTGAAAGTAAAACACTTATTACATTGAAGGTTATTACACACTTTAATATGCAAGTTAAAACAACAATTGTAAGACCGAGGGCAGAAGGTTTTTAGAACGTAAATGTAAATTTCGGTTGCATAATTACAAATTAAAGTAATTGATTTCTAATTTAAATCTAACTTTACTATTATTTGTTTTTTTTTATTAGGTAGCAAATGAGCTTCACTGTAAAACTCAGCTGTCATAACTAATAAAAGCTTAAATTAAAATCATACTGCATTGAGTCCCTAATGACCACTGGAGGTTTGGCTCAGATGTTGAACTCAGGGAAAACAAGCTTCAGTCAAGGTTTTGGCTAACCTAACAGGGCAGCTGTCATTGCACTTGGCAACCATAGAGTAGAGGAGCCCTAAGTAAATTTGCCAAGTGGGGCATCACGTGGGAGTTTATTGTTTCATTATATAAAATGGTATACTCTAAAGCTTTATAGAACTCAAAGAAATAATAATAATTATGTAAGAAACAGTTGGCACTTGTGTTTCATAATGCAAGTTGCGCAATCTAATGGTGGCCCTTGGGCTTACTGACTGATACCAAGAAGATAACACCATCTTTAGTTTTTGACTAAAAGAACCCCCAAACTTTCAATTTCTCATCTTTACAGTGCATTATGCAAAATGACACTGCACAAATCCACGCAGTGTCCATTATCCTACTGGGAAATAACAAAAGAGTTTTCTAAATATGGATTGACCTGAGACTGGTAATTATATTAACGATGGTACATCAGAAGGACAGATGGTACTCCAGCCCTAAGCCAGGTCAAAATAAATAAATAAATATAACTACACACTGGAGGATGAAAAGAAATTAAGGGGATTTATTTAATTCTATTTTACAGCTGCAAATGTGTTTACTCTTCCATGAATATTGTTCTTATTCTTGCTTATACATTAAGCCAGCCTGCAGAATGCATGGCAAACTAACTTACTGAGACATTGAATACAGATTCCAGTAATAAACTCAGGGCAGACTTCAAATCTCAACATCCTCATCTAAGAAAAAATATTCACAAACATTTATGTACATGTATGTGTGTGCAATTATAATTATTTTCTAGACTGTTGCTGATGTCATACTCATTAGGTTCCTGTTTTACCAAATGCAGTGTACAATAGAATGGACATAACTACAATAGCACGCCAAAGCATAACTATGGGCCATACGTGACAAGATACTTAAAGGGACACTCTGTAAACCATAACAATGTAATCGGAATGAGGTTGTTATGATGCAAGGAGTTCCTAGATGCTGACTTTTCTTTAGGCGTTAAACTGTTAATGAATGGTTTAACCTCAAAGTCTTCAATCCAGCACCCACTCAGCTTCACTCCTGTTCCACTCCCCTTCACTCCTGTTCCACTCCAAGGCTTCAGTCAGTAAGCATCAGAGCACCAGCATCAGTAGCTCCCAATTCACAGAATGGGGTGAAAAAGATTTGTTACTTTGTACACTACATTTTGTGAATGGGAATTTAGTGATAGACTGAGAGTGTCAACTTACCCTCTCAGCCTGTTAGTGGCACCAGGTCCAAGGCTTACTGACTGAAGTTTTCAGACTGGAAAGGATGTGACTGGGAAAAGCTGACTGGTACTGGACTGATACCTTTGGGGTTAAGCTGCTGTTTGTTGATGAAACTCTGGAAATAAGACCAGGACCTCATTGCACTATAACATCTTAATTCTGATGAAGCTATTAAGTTCCTGGTGTGGTCGTTTAATCAGACAAATGTTGAAAGGAACACCCTAAGGTAGAAAATAAATCTATTTATTTTTTAACCTTGAATTTTGCTATGCTGTGGTTCCAGGGTCCTAACTTCCCAACTTTTAAAATAAATGAAAATAGCCACTAAACCTACCTGCAATTAATGAAAAGCATTGGCTGTGATTGGCCTCACCATGCTATTATTATTATTATTATTGCCATTTATATAGCTCCAACAGATTCCGTAACGCTTTACAATATTATGAGAGGGGATTGAACTATAAATAGGACAATTACAAATAAACTTACGGGAACAATAGGATGAAGAGGACCCTGCTCAATCAAGCTTACATTCTATAGGAGGTGGGGTGTAAAACACATTAGGACAGGAATTTGCAATCAAATAAGGTGGGCTGCCCTTTAGGAGAGGGCAAGAGACAGGTATGTGAGGTAGGGGTTAGTCTTGGAGGCCATAAGCTTTCCTAAAGAGATGGGTTTTAAGGCACTTCTTAAAAGATGCAAGACTAGGGGAGAGTCTGATGGCGGTAGGCAGGCTATTCCATAGGAAGGGAACCGCCCGCGAGAAGTCCTGCAAGCGCGAGTTGGCCGTACGGGTGCGTACAACGGACAGGAGCTGGTCACGGGCAGAGCGGAGAGACCGAGAAGGGACATACCTATGGATCTGTGAGGATATATAAGAGGGGCTAGAGTTGTTCAGTGCTTTATAGGTGTGAGTTAGTACCTTGAATATATATGCGATGACGACGAATGTCAAGACCTTCAAAGGAAATGCCTCTAGTGGCTCACTTGAGGTGTGCTCTCTATCCAATACAAACATTATATTTTTTCCCCAAAGTTTTACATTGCTAAAGTAAAGGAAGAGCATCTGTGAACTTAAACCTCTACATTAAGATGTAGTCATTTTGTAGCTTAGAATGTGCTTTTAAAAAACTGCATAGTGACATAACTGAGTAGTATTTAATTACATAGTAGAGTTCATAAACCACTAAAAACAATGGTTTAAGGGGGTGAAGGAAAAATAAAAAAAACACTGAAAAATATCAATAGAGCTTGTATATCACCCTGATGGGATAACTAGAGCAAGGAGCAAGTCACGTGAGTATGTGCATTTATCATGTTCTAAGCCAACTTTGGACTTAATGTAGTGTTGGGATAGTTTAGCTTACTGGTTTATAAACAAGTACATGTCTTTAGTGATGCAGTTTCTTGTTAAGTAAAAACATCTTAATCCAGGTGATGACCTGTGGCATTAAAAGGCAAGAAATGTTGATGATATATATCCATTACCATTTGACGTGTCACAAATTAAGGTTAACATGGGCATCAAACTAATTGAACTTCTGTGTTCCCTTGTACAATATATAATTTGTCAAGCTTTTGAGAGGACAAGAACTGATGCAGTTCTTTAAGTGTTTGAGATTATTGATTATTCTTATGATCCATGTTACTCATTCAAAGTCACATATACACGTAAACAGACACACACACACAGATACATTCTACTAAGCACATACATATACATTCAGAGATAAACAAACACACATGTCTAATCACACACTAATCAAAACACATATTTTTTTTAAATTTATTTAAAGAGACAGTTTAGGCACCTTAAGGCACCATTACAACATCAACTAAATTAAGTTGTTATAGTGCCATGAGGCCCCCGGGCACACTCTTTGCTCGAAAGGTGAAACTGTTCTCCAATAGTTTAACCCCAAAGTTGCCCAGTGATGATTCCAACTCCCCCAGTGGCATCTGGCTTCTGAAACTTCTGTTTCAGGAAGTGTGGAGTGCCGACAGGCAGGGGTGCCGCTGATTGGCTGAGAATGGCCAGCTAATGCTCTCAGTCAATCAGTGACTCCCCATTCATAAAACTGACTTGAAAAAGGTATGTTTCTTTTCCTCCAAAAGCCTGGGACATAATGTGCCCTAGTGCTTAGCCTGCCCCTGGGTGCGAGCTGTGTCGTCTGCCTGTTGCTATGGCAACCTGTGCAGCTGCATAGCTTGCACACCTCAAAGGCCAGCCCTGGACTGATGCTGTCAAGCTCTCTCTGCACGAATATTCTCTGGCTCTTTGTTTTTGTGCTCTCCCCAAGTTTAAAGTGTAATCCAGATGTGGAACTCTTGCTCATGGTGCCTAGAGGGGCTTCAACTTTACCTCACTAAAGAGGGCTAACAAGAGCAAAATAATTGTTTGGGGTTGCTGTATCATGCAGAGAAACTGGCCTGCATTATGGATCCACACCACTCACTTGGGTGAAATCAGTCTGATATGCCAGTGGCCTAGGTTTTCTTTGTAATGGCACACGATGAGCTAAAACCAGCTTGAGATCCACCGAAGGGCAGGCTACTTGAGCTGTTTTCCATTCTCAGTATTCTCTTGCACCCTGTTTTTGCATTGTAACTTTATGTATAAAGTGACTGGGCCACACAGTGTAATAAAATATATATTTATATTTTCTATATTGTATATTGCATCATTATATAGGCACAGTGGGGCAGGTGATGCATAACAATATGCTCTTTTTTGTATCTATCTATCTATCTATCATTGTAAAGCGCTGCGGAATTTGTTGGATCCATATTGTAACGGATCACCTGGCACCCCGACTGGGTACCTCCAATGAAGGATGCTCCTAGCGCTTCCTGAGGACTCCAAGCACTGCAGAAGACACCACTGAAACCGGAGTAGCATACGAATGCTCTCAAGCATATGATTGCTGTAGATAGCTGAACAGGAAATGCATACAATCAGCTTACACTCCTGGCAATCAGCATACAATCCAATTCCCCCAATAACGAGACGACACTTCATTTTGAGGTCAAGCAGAACTGACTGTCTGGCACATACAGCCTCTTTTATTCACAATCCACAAACATAGTACTGCCCACAGGGTTTTGAAATACAACCAATCAATCCGTACAATACACACAGACACTCCCACACAAAATCCTGCCCTCTGCCTGTGATATGATTACTGAACACAATGGGTAATAAAATTATCACAGGCAGAGAAATACAGTTTTATAAAACATATCACAGGGACCCCAAAACATGCAATAACCCCATAAAAAGTATATCCGGGGGATCTGGGTGAACCACATATTCAAAATTCACCCAGATCCGTTCAGTAGTTTGGAAGATACGGTTTAATGCAGATTCCGCAGAACATATACAGGCTATATGAAAAATAATTACTGTATAATGTGTCCCCTGTTGTATAGTTTAGAACTACTGCACGATGTCTTTGTGCACCAAATACCAGCGAGATGGCACCGTGTAGAAAAGTCCAAACAGTGTCTGTGAGTTAAAATGCCCGCCATCCATTGTTCTCACCATGTGCTCATCCATTGTTCTCACCATGTGCCTCTGATACATGAAATGGTGGTCACCCAGTAACTCCACAGTATGTCCCCAGATGGTTCTTAAAGGGACAGCAGCAGCATAATAAAATAAAATATGCCCAAATACTGTATTTAAAGGGCCAAATCTCCCAGGGGCCATAGTCAGCAGGCAGGAGGCGGGCAAACAGGCTTCTCAAATGCCCAGTGGCGAGGTTGGTTTCGCCACACATATAAATAATAATAATCAAATCTATCTACTCAATGTCTGGAAAAAGAATATGTATATGGAAAAAAGCTGTTTAAACAGAAGGGAATAGCAATGCAAAAACTGAAAAATAAATAAATCAGTGGTTACTATAACATATCATAAGAGGCTAATTAAAATTAATTATCAATTTACTGCTTATTAATGATGGATATAATAATATATGTCAGAATGTAACTCTCTGTCATATAAAACACAAGTGTATACAACTCTCATCAAATTAAATATACATTTCAGGCAGAGTTACATAAATAATTGAAAGCAAAATAAGCATAGAAGATGACCTTCAGGGTGGTCATATCATTAAAATACAATATTTAACTATAATTTTGTTGTGCTACACTCGTTTAACCAGAACCATACAGTATGTAAGCACAATATAGATGCCCAACATTTGTACAGATGAAGAGGGTATTTTTTATTATTATTACTATTATTATTATTATTGCCATTTATATAGCGCCAACATGTAGGGTAGATACACAACATGTTAACACACATGTGCATTTGTGGATATTAGCTGCATTATTTTTGGAGTATATATAAGAAGCATTTTACTTCAACTCTGTTTTATATATTGTAAGGCTGCAGTGCTCAAGGATTATAGGGCCATTGTCCAACAACAACTGGATCATAGTAGATGAATAATCTTGCTTTTAGAAATACATTATTCTAATAGTACTGTTAGTGATGCTAAGGATGGAAGCATAGTTCTTCTTTTCATACCTTAATCAAATAGTTGGTGCTAATCCTATAGATACAGGAATGCTTCTATTTTTATAATTGTCATTTGTTTCTTAAGCTGATATATTGCTTATATGATGCTGTTCACTTATTAAATGAGGATACCAAACCAATTTTGCACAGAGTTTAGTACATAAACGGGTGATGCTGTTTGCCCCTCCTTCTCTCAAATGAACTCAGACTTGATTCTCAAGATTAGAATTGGCCAAGGTTTGGGATGAATGCGCTTGTTATGTAGAGATTTTATACGGACACAGTCACTGAATTTAAGGTCTTTATAAACTGTTGTGACAAATAGTGATGTCGCGAACATAGAATTTTCGGTTCGCGAATGGCGAACGCGAACTTCCGCAAATGTTCGCGAACAGGCGAAACGGGCGAACCACCATAGACTTCAATGGGCAGGCGAATTTTAAAACCCACAGGGACTCTTTCTGGCCACAATAGTGATGGAAAAGTTGTTTCAAGGGGACTAACACCTGGACTGTGGCATGCCGGAGGGGGATCCATGGCAAAACTCCCATGGAAAATTACATAGTTGATGCAGAGTCTGGTTTTAATCCATAAAGGGCATAAATCACCTAACATTCCTAAATGTTTGGAATAACGTGCTTTAAAACATCAGGTATGATGTTGTATCAATCAGGTAGTGTAAGGGTTACGCCAGCTTCACAGTGACAGACCAAACTCCCCGTTTAACGCACCGCAAACAACCGCAAACAGTCCATTTGCACAACCGCAAACTCCCCATTTGCACAAGATACCAAGCTAGCCATGTATAGTTCCTTGTCCTCACTGATGTCATTGAAGGTCTCTCTTCCTCCACCCTGGAAGCGGGAGATGGAAAAAGATGCTTGGTCGGTCCTCCTACTTCAAATTTGGGGCACTGCGCGTGCAATCTAATGTGCCACCAGATAGGAGTAGTGTGTTAAGTAGTACTATTCTTATCAGTTTAATCCCTGTTATATAAGGCATCGATTTTAGGATGGCAGACAACTAACTGCCAAACACGCTGGCAGACAACTAACTGCTATTCAATCTAGTACAGTTAAAATTGTATTTTTTTTTTAAAAAAATGTACACTACTGTTACACCAGATATGAGTTGCACTGGTGTGACACTGTGCCCTGGCAGGCCCTGAAACGCACACTCGTGAAGGAAACTGACTGCTATTATATTACAGTCCAAAAAGTTTTTTTTTTTTTTAAATGCAAGTTATTGGAACACCAGATATGAGTGAGTGGTGGCACTGGGCAGGGCCAGAAACGCACACTAGTGAAGGAAACTGACTGCTATTATATTACAGTCCAAAAATGTATTTATTTTTTTTAAATGCAAGCTATTGGGACACCAGTGAGTGAGTGGTGGCACTGGGCAAGTGGGCACAGTATACGCTGTGAGCCTGACACACACGCTGGCAGCCAACTAACTGCTATTCAATCTATTACAGTCAAAATTGTATTTTTTTTAAAAAAATGTACACTACAGTTACACCAGATATGAGTTGCACTGGTGTGACACTGTGCCCTGGCAGGCCCTGAAACGCACACTAGTGAATGAAACTGACTGCTATTATATTACAGTCCAAAAAGTTTTTTTTTTTTTTTTTAAATGCAAGCTATTGGGACACCAGATATGAGTGAGTGGTGGCACTGGGCAAGTGGGCACAGTATACGCTGTGAGCCTGACACACACGCTGGCAGACAACTAACTGCTATTCAATCTATTACAGTCAAAATTGTATTTTTTTTTTTATAACTGTACACTACTGTTACACCAGATATGAGTTGCACTGGTGTGACACTGTTCCCTGGCAGGCCCTGAAACGCACACTCATGAAGGAAACTGACTGCTATTATATTACAGTCCAAAAAGATTTTTTTGTTAAATGCAAGCTATTGGGACACCAGTGAGTGAGTGGTGGCACTGGGCAGGCCCTGAAACGCACACTAGTGAAGGAAACTGACTGCTATTATATTACAGTCAAAAAAGTGTATTTTTTTTTAAATGCAAGCTATTGTGACACCAGTGAGTGAGTGGTGGCACTGGGCAAGTGGGCACAGTATATGCTGTGAGCCTGACACACAGGCTGGCAGGCAGGCAACTGCAATTACATTACACAGAAAAAAAAAAAAAAGAAAAAGCAGACTGATGTTCTAGCCCTAAAAAGGGCATTCTGGGGTACTGTCCTTACAGCAGAGATCAGATGAGTCCTTCAGGACTGTAGTGGACACTGAATACACTAGACTAGCTATCAATTTCCCTATCAAATCAGCAGCAGCAACACTGTCCCTACTCTCACTAAGAATACAGCTTTACAATGAATGTAAAATGGATGCTGTCCAGGAGGTGGGAGGGTCTGTGAGGGAGGGTCTGCTGCTGATTGGCTGGAATGTGCCTGCTGACTGTGAGGTACAGGCAGGGTCAAAGTTTACTCAATGATGACGAATAGGGGGCGGACCGAACAGCGCATGTGTTCGCCGTCCGTGGCGAACGCGAACAAGCGATGTTCGCCAGGAACTATTCGTCACTATGCGAACAGTTCAGGACATCACTAGTGACAAGCAGTGTCTTGAGAAAAAGGCGCTTAGTACTAAATATGGTTCTGGTGAATAATATTATTGCAGCTGTATAACACTCTGTGGAGATCCCAGAATCCACTAACAAAATGATCAAAAAAACTACAATTCAATGTTTACATGATACACCTCACCACCCAAACATTAAAGTGCGAGTGCAGCACTAAATAAATAAACACTTACCTCTCAAGAATGTATGGGGTTTTGGATAAAATATATGGAAAATAAAAACATAAGACAATAATAGTGTGATATTGTTGATGCAAAGTACAACATTTAATTTAAGTATAGTGAGTGGTAAAAAATGCACATTTAAATTAGCCTTTTAGTGGTATAGGCTCTAAACAATCAGCACACCGTGTGCTAATAGAGCGCCACTGCGGAGTGAAGGAGGCAGCCGACAACTGGGAGGAAGTTAGAGCACATCTCTCACTCCCAGGATGCCGAGAGACATGGGCGTCCGGGGACTAAGCAGGGCACGCCGAGTCCTCCAGCGTGCAGTGACAAGAATATTGCTGCATTTCTTAACACTAATCTGTATCACAGACCTATTCATATGTTTCTTCATGGTAAATATATAAACACACAGTTAGTTTTATGCTATTAAATGTATTTGTTGATGTTATATGAGCACGCGTTATCCATACACTTACTCTAAAGACTAATAAACAAACTGAAGCAAAGCATTCCTTGCTGTGCAGGCGTATTAGAAATAGTGCATTATATGACATATCCTGCTCAAAATATGTGGCAAACACAGACATATTTAGAAAAAGTCCATGCACTGGGTAGAAGGTGGGGGACACAAAATTAAGACTGGTATTTTCTGGTATTACTGGTATTTTCTTGCATGTTGCCATGAACACAAAATGTTTTTTTTTGTTACTGTTATGGTAGTAAAATGTATTTGTTGCTGTTATACAAACATGCTTGGAAATCAAAAGATATTTATGTAGATTCATAGTATTAGTAGTTGGAAAGGTGTACAGGATTACATAGGCATTTTGAATATAGCCAACTATTAAAAATAGACTTACATAGAGCTCATTTATTAGTTGTTATCATAGGATAAAAGTCATAATTCCAACAATCCCAATGCTGGAGGCTGGATAGCTTGAGTCTACAGCATTATTATTACAGAACAGTAAACGTATACCACATACCAAGTTCCTTACACCCACGCAGTCATATACTGTAATCTATGTAAAAAATACCAAGAGATGGCACTCACCAAATGGGCAGAGGGTTGCTTCACACGGTGCACAGAACAAGGACAGCAATCCAGAAGGTTATAAACAAGAGCAAAAAAAGATCCAGCAAACACAAATTTTTAAAATAGTGACTTTTTCTGACTCTCTAGCATTGTTTCGCCCCAATAAGAGCTTTTATTAAGGATTGATAAAAGCTAGAGTTGAGCGAAACCGAACTGAAAAGTTCGGGCTCGTACCAAACATTAAGTTTTTTGGTACCCGGACCCGAACACGGACATATCACTGTATGTTCGTGTTGGAGTTTAGAGTTTGAATTTAATGACGTGTTTTGAAAGGCTGCAGGGCAGCCAATCAACAAGCGTTTGACTCGTGTGCCCTTAGAAACCATCACAGCCATGCCTACTAATGGCTTAAACCCACCAATCAGAGTGCTCTGAGCCTTATTGCAGGGCGGGCCAAGGCTTTATAAGCCTTCTCCGCCCTACAGAGCTCAGTCTGCGCTGAGCCCTCCATGGGTGAAGATGGATTTTATTTTTTTCTCATTTTTTTTTTCTTTTTTTTAAAAGTGTGTCGGTTATTCTGGATTTTTATTTGGCATTTTTTGGGGCTGAAAAAATAAGATTTTAGAAGAAAGAAGACATCAAATGGTAAGTCTATTTTTTTTTTTTACAGGTATTTAGACAAGGGTCCCCCCTCATTATTTTTAGGATGAGGGGGGTAGGTAGGGGTAATTTTTTTGGGGGTAGGGGGGTGACTAGGGGTTTGGGGACCCCTAGTCACCTGGGTGGGGGGGGGGAATTTTTATTTATGGCCCCCACCAACCTCTCTGGGGTGGGGGCCGGGGGGAAGGACATTAGGTAACCCCCAATTTTTATTTATGGCCCCCACCCACCACTCAGGGGTGGGGGCCGGGGGGAGGACATTAGGTCCTCCCCCAATTTTTTTATGGCCCCCACCCACCACTCAGGGGTGGGGGCGGGGGGAGGACAGTAGGTCCTCCCCCTTATTGTTATTTAGGGCCACCACCCGCCACACAGGGGTAGGGGCTGGGGGGAGGACTTTAGGTCCCCCCTTATTGTTATTTAGGGCCCCCACCCACCGCGCAGGGGTGGGGGCTGTGGGGGAGGACACTAGGTCCCCCCCATTTTTATTTATGGCCCCCACCCACCGCGCAGGGGTGGGGGCCGAGGGGGGAGGACAGTAGGTCCCCCCTCCACATTCTTATTTAGGGCCCCCACCCACCACACATTGGTGGGGGCAATAGGTTTTTTTTTTTACAGTGAGCAGCCACTGGCTGCTTTCTGTTTACTTGACATGCCCCTACTGGCGGTATAGCAAGTAGGGGCTGAATTTACTAATACTAAGTAATCTTTACTTACTATTAGTAAATGTGGCTGAAAGACCAATTTAGGTGACCAATGTAGGTCTTTCAGCCTTTTGGTAGATAGCTCCCTAATACCATGTGAATTAGGGAGTTATCTACTAAGCGACTGCTTATTTTATGGTATTTTTAAGTGATTTCCCTATCCACATTTGTTTGCAGGGCACTTGTTCTACTCTTACCCCCATTTTACTTCCTTTTGCAGCCCTCTAGCCCTTTCCAGGAGTTTTTTAGAGGCATTTTTGTGGCCAAAAGTTCGGGTCCCCATTGACTTCAATGGGGTTCAGGTTCGGGGTCAAGTTCGAACCCGAACTCTGACTTTTTTCAAAGTTCGGCCGCACCCATGGGACCCGAACATATAGGTGTCCGCTCAACTCTCATAAAAGCCCTTGATGGGACTAAAATGCTGCCAGAGAAGTTAGAATAAAGTCATTGTTTGAGGAATTCATGGGTATCAGATCTCCTGTTTCTTTTGTTTAATTAATGCCATCTGGTCAACCTCTTAGCCATGTTCACCTACCCAGTCACATATTCATAATCGTCTGCCTAGTCACCAACCTCTTTTTAGCTAATCAGAACTATCAGATTCCCCAATTTACCCTAATTCCTTTCTTCACTTCCACCCATTCCAATACTTCTTTCTACCGTGCTATCAGTGGCGTACACACGATCCATGGGGCCCCGGTGTGAAAACTGATCTGTGGGCCCCTCACCGGTGGTTACACTGCTCAGGCCGCAACACATGGCGGCAGGCACCTGGCCACAGCTGGGACATCCTGGAGTAACGGGCCCGGTCGCAGCTGCAACCCCTGTATGTACGCCACTGTACACATACACACACACATACATAGACACATACAAACAAACACACACAGAGACACATATATACAGACACACACATACATACAAACACACACACAGACACATATATACAAACACTCACATACATACAAACACACACATGCACAGACAGACACACACACTTACAAACAACTGCACACATGCACAGACATACACAAACAGATAAAGTTTCATACAGACACACAAACATACATACAAACAAACACACACATATACAAACTATTTTAGTCACTCTCCTGTTTCCTACATTTTAGATGCAGGAGGGTGACTTCCCTGGTGTCCAGTGGTGGCTCAGCCTTATGGGAGTCCGAGTTCCCACTCTGACTCCCTCCTCTCTTCCTCCCGCGTTGCTCTGTCTGATAGCTGGGAGGAGTGACTGGGGCAGTCACTTCCTCCCAGCATCTGATGTCATCTCATCGCTTTAACGGAGTGACCAGGCCCCCTGGAAATCCATAGCCATCGGGTGGCCCTAACAGCATGGGCCACCCGATGGGCCCCTTCACGTGCGGCCCCAGCGGATTTACCGTGCGGGACGGGGGCCGCAACACATGGTGGTGGGCACCAGGTAGCAGGGGTCCGCAGGGCGGTCGGGCCCCCTGGAGTGATGGGCCCAGTCACAGCTGTGATCCCTGGGACTCCTGCGACCCCTGTATGTACGCCACTGCATGCTATTATCATCACTGTACTGTAATCACATACAGGCATTGTTACATGTTACAATGCTGCTGCCCACCCCATATTTACCTTATTATGGGTTAAGAAGTGTGTAGGGTTCATAAAAATATCCCTGTCTATCTCATTAGGCATTTTACCTTTTAGCTGAAAACAGCAAGGTGAATATATAATTTGAGATAGTATGCAGGTAGCTATTTAGTTTTTTTGTTCTATGTATACTGTAGCCATTGCTGCTGCCCTGGAGTAGTGGGACTTTAAGTACAAGGCTAGATTCTGTTTGTTTGCACATGTAAACATTGAACATACTCACATAATACACTTTGTAACTACTGCGCTTGCTATACTTTTTTTCTTCGGTTATATAATAAGAAAAAGAACACCTGTTAGCATTATGTAAATATTATAGAAAAATGCACTGGGTAACCACTGAACTTAATGTACATTTAGTCAACTGTAATGAAACCTGCAAAATGCTAAATACACCTGTTATTGATGTGCAAGTAAAGTATAAATCCTGAACTTAAAGTGTATGTCTTTGATCTCCAAGTCTTTCTCTGACATCCACTGATTTTTTAATTTTGCACCTACATTATTTTTGAATACCGTATTTTCCATTATTGATCATACTTAGCCCATACCTTCATCTTTTTATTAGTTTACAGAGATAGAGAGTGGAAATACATTAGGAAGTAGATGGTCAGATTCTCGGTTATCAAGGAACTCATTTAAACTGAGTCAGTACAGGTTGCTGGCTAAACCAGTGATGGCTAACCTTGACACCATAAACTGTTTCTGGACTACATTTCCCATGATGCTCAGCTAGCTTTTAGACTCTAAATGATGGCTAACCTTGACACCATAAATTGTTTCTGGACTACATGTCCCATGATGCTCAGCTAGTTTTTAGACTCTAAAAGCTCAATTTATGGTGTCAAGGTTAGCCATCACTGGGCTAAACCATCCTTTATATAAATCTGTCACTCTTTATACTAAAGGGTTAATAGGTGATTTGATATCTTCTTTGTGCCACCCAAATACAGGAGGGTATGAGAATTTCTAACTACAAATGTGGAGACATTGATTTTTATGACTGAGTTCCCACTGATGCTTAACACATCAGTAAGACTGGCCCTAAATTAGTGAGATTTACAGATAATCAATGTGAGTAGACAGAGTTTGTTAAATCATCATCGCAGGTTTAAACAGCAATTCACTTACCATTTCTAAATGTATATGTCTTTCTGCTGAGCACTGCCTAATTCTGCAAATATATGATATTATAAAGAAACACTTAATTTGCTGATATCTGGTCGATATTTCTC
This sequence comes from Pelobates fuscus, assembly GCF_036172605.1. Classification (NCBI taxonomy): domain Eukaryota; kingdom Metazoa; phylum Chordata; class Amphibia; order Anura; family Pelobatidae; genus Pelobates; species Pelobates fuscus. The sequence continues at coordinate 279,381,717 of NC_086319.1, read as the reverse complement.
AATACAGTATGTAAGCAAGGCTATATGCAGAAGATGTAATTAACAGAAATAGTGAATGCCAATGTAAATAGACAGAGTAGATTTTATATGCCATACAATTATCAGAATATCATTTCACTCAGTCATGTATTTAATGAATGCTATCTGGCCACCCAAAGATGGCAGGGGCAAGTGTTATAACCCAACAGCAATTGGCTTGTAGAATGGAAAAATCTTGATTGAAATACTGAGACTCCAAATTGAGAGACATAGCCATTAGTGGATATGTCTATCCTTACTTCACAGCTGGAATGGAGAATGATAGGATAGATATTGGCATTTATTTGGAAAACAAACACGAGAAGTAATCATCAAGAACTTTATTATCTACATTGAGAAGTGAAAGAACAACTTCAGAATTTAAAATATACCATAAGGGATAAAAATCATTATTTAAAATAGCATCTCTGTTATATCCAAACACTGTTTCCCTGGGCTGGCTTAATCGATTCTACTATTAAAGGTTTTATCTGGATAGCTTTTGCCTCCAGGTAAGTACCTGTGATTAATTGCTTCTCCCCAAACTTATTTTGTATGTTGACATCTGGCAGCATACATTTGGTCATCTCAACTAGGCTATGATTTTACTTTTTGCTCAAATTTAATTTTCTTTGGCGTCTTCAAGTTAACCTTTGCTTCCTTATGTAATGGTACCTGTGGCTGTGTACATCACATCTCAGCCCATATTTAATTTTGGTGTTGATTCTGAAACGTCGATCAGACACTTATGTCATTTTTTAATTTTTTCATTATTTATTTAACACTTTCTTGTTTTTTGGAAGAACTCTGAGTCCAACCCTACATTCCAACCCTATATTCAATGTGGATTTTTGGCACCTAGGCAGTATCCATTCATATTTTTCATACAGGGTGCGTGCCAAGGGATTTATACATTCACAATTTCAATTCTTGAAAGCAGTAGTAAACAGCATATGTAACCGGTTGTGCCTAATAACAAATGAATAATATACTTAAGTAAACAATGATGAAAGAGTCCGGGAACACAGTCCAAAATTTTAAGTTTTCCCCAATAAGCGTGCTTCTTACAGAGCTTGAACCATTGACAGTTAGTACATGTAAAACAGAGAAAAGAAAGCGATAGTGCAGTATTTCAATTAAACCGATGCTATGATTTTTAATTAGTTTTCATCACTGTTACTTTATCTTTAAGCTTAAATCATTTTGCTTCTGGGATTGAATTGGATTTTACTTAAAAATATACATTTAGTGTATCAGGATTAATTACTAACGTGAGAATAGTTGAATTCTAAACAAATTTCCCATATAAGGTCATAATAGCCAAAAGGGAAGAATAGATGACTTGAATATTTTTTCCAGTTTGGCTTGTTTTTCTTAAAATTTTAAATTCACTTTGAATTCTCAACAATTCTCTCTTTAGTGAATAATCCTTGTATATATGTTTTGTTTTTTATTTTGTTTTCACTTTTGAGCTGTCCCAAGCATCACAAGTTTATTAGTACAAAATCTCTTGTTTTACCCATATGCATTAAAGCATGTTTCACCAGCATATAGATGCTTATCAAGATGCTTGAGTTCACATGAGACTATTAAAGAAACAGATTTCCAGTCCCCTCCTTTTCGGTCTTCATGTGAATTTCAGAATAAAACCTTTGCTTCCAGAAGATTAGTTCCACGAGTTGCTTGAGAATCCACACTCATTATTAAATTTAAACTTGTGCATGAATAGGCAATGGTTTCAACTAGCAAGAGCTAGTTTAAGACAAAATAAATCAAGTGGGAATAAATAACTATGCTGAATTTCTACAGAATATGAATATATAAATATATTCAAATTAATGTCAAATATATGTGTGCATATATATATATATATATATATATATATATATATATATATATATAGAGAGAGAGAGAGAGAGAGAGAAAGAGAGAGAAACTATACAACATGGGTTTATGTATATATTTGAGTTTTTTTCATGTCACAGCATCTTGATAAAGACCGCTAGACGGTCGAAACGTCAATTTATTTGCGTGTTATTTAAATATACTATTTTGATTTACTAAATCCATGGAGTGCTCTCATTTTTTGCTCACACACATATATTTGACATTAATTTGACATTAATTTGAATATGAATATATATATATATATATATATATATATATATATATATAAATAAAAACATATATTTGACATGTATTGTCATTGCATTCTGGATAAGCCATCCTGAAAAGTATAATTAGTTGCATTCGACTTGGAATTTCTATCAAGTATAATCCTGCATTCCTTCAACCCCTTCTTATGATGTTCAGTGTTATTTTCTGTTTCCTGCTCGAGGCTCTCCTCAAGGCTATAGTGATTTAAACTAATATTAATGTCCTCTTATGAGGCCAACAAGCCAGCGTTAGCTACCTGTCTAATACAGCGTTCTCCAATGGTTGTAGTTGTGTGATTATATTTCTCTCTTGCCTGTGATATTATTATCCAAAACTAGGGCAGGTGTTCTTCTCACCCCCAAGCTTTGCCTGAAGCCTGTACATGTCAGGTGCAACGTATAAAGTAGCTCATTTCTCTGCTTGCTGCTTGTATCTATCAGATGGTCTAATATTGGAATATTAATTATATTGATATCATGAAGGGCAGGCAACACTGTTTATTTTATTCAATGCAAAGTCAGATAGTGATATGAATAGCATGGGATGTGGGGGCATTAATTAATATAGATTTGTAACTCAGGGAAATGGTTAGCAAAAATAAAAGATTGTATTTAGTTTACATTGAAAAAAATCCATGGTTTAAAAGTTGGTTTATGCATATACGCTATTTTGGTTGATTTACATTTGGTTTTAAGCTAATTGCGATCCATCTGAATTTCAGACGAGGAATAAATTAGACATTTTGTTTCGTGATTCAAAAAAAAATAAGAAGTTTGATGAAAAAAAAAATAAAAAAGATGATTGATGGTCAGACACCAACTATCACAGATCTAAATAAATATATAATACATAACTATACATTTTTACTGCTCCTTGATTTGTGAACCAAATGACGAAAAAATTCCCATATGAATGTACTGCAATATATACATAATATGTATAATGTTTATAATATTGGAGTAAATTTATAGGCACATTTAAACCATTTTGGTTCCTCTGAAAAGTTTTTTTTCCAGAAATAATTATACAGCAAACTATTTCCGAACCGAAGCTCCAAATGGACGAAACCTGATTCACTCAAAACAGAACAAGATCCAGATGAATTCATTTGGCTTATTTGCATATTCGTAGAGCAATCCAGATAAGCATGATAATGCAATACTTACTATCTCTAAAAGCCATTTAAGCAGTAAGTATTGCAGTTAGCATGTTAATCTCCTATTTTATAATTAGTGCAGGACCCACTATGCCCATATGGTGTAACTGAATCCCCATATTTGTTTGCTGGGATAGATGATTTTAAGTAGCCTTGTACAATTTAAACCTGTATTTGTTTGTGTGCACTGTTCCTTAATCTGTCCTTTAAAATTAGGCCATTGTGGACCACTTCTGTAACTTTTTATTTTTTTTAAGGATTACATTTAACTAGATCCTTCAAATACATTTTTCCCATGGCATTAATGTTCCTGTTCTTCATCCCTCTGACTTTGATAAATAATAAATTAACAAATACGTTTGCATCAACTTAAGTATTGTTCTTGTTCATAGTCGCTAAATGGAGGTTAACAAAAATGTTGAGATTGGACATAAAGAATGTTGTTCTGGTCCGTACACTTTGTTTCTCATAATAATAAACAGGATGCAGTTGTATTAATAAACATAAATAGAATGCAGTATATAGGCAAATATATTTTCAGTTCCCTTATTTTACCATTTTATTTGTTCGTAGCTACTTACTTTTTAATGCAATACATCTTTATTACTGGACTGTATCACTGCAGTGCTTTCTGGGCCACCAGGTAAAGGAGTCAATTTATATCCCAGCAACGCATGTAGAATTTCTTAGACTGAACTTACTCTTCTTGATTTTAAATCACTATTAATCTTCAGATATATAGCTATGTTTTTCTTAAAGTTATTTTTGTTCATGTTTAATAAACATGAAAACACCAGGAATTGGAGTTTTATTTGGAACTGTTACATTCAGACCATTAAAAATGAATTTGAAATGTTTCACTTTTTTCTCGTTGCCTCAAGCTTATATGTGTATTGTACAACGCTGTGTATAATATACACAAGAGGTTTGTAATTTGTAATGTACATGTGTATTTGCCGCATGCTATGTGTAGCTGTGACAACTAGATCATTGCTCTAATGCAGTTGGTATCCAGATTATAAATAAAATGTTTTTTTTTCAATTTTACTGCAGTACAAGAGTAAAGGACTAGGTCTAAAACGTTATAATATGGTATGTTGTGACTGCTGTTATAGGGATACTTTTAGAACCTTAGGTAAATCTAGTTAGGGGACCTATCAAAAATATAGGTATGATGACAGTAAGTTTTGAGATGCACTCCTTGAACAGTCTGTTAATGTGGCACACTTCTTTATATTTGTTTATAGTGAATTTTATTACAACTGTGAGAGCTGCTGTGGATTTGAATGATTCATGGCCCATTGTGGGTGAATTTAGGTCTATATATGTATCATATCATTTTGATCAGTCTTACAGATCCCTGTGATAGGTTTTCAATATAACACATGTTTTCACTCAGCTAGATATTAAAATATGAGAGTATGCTGTCATTAGAGTAGCATTGCAAGCAGGGTGTAAATGCAAACATAAGGGTTTCATGTGAATGAAATTACCCCTTTATTTAACTTAGGTACATATTTATTTGATGTACAATTTAAGTGTTGTTAGCCTTGTGTTAGCTTGCTGATTATTTTGCACGAGAAGAACACACATTTTAAACTGCGGGTAACTCAAACCAAATATCGACTCAATAGTTTAGAGGCATCAGTATTTGTTTAGAAAATAATTCAATCAAATGGACTGTGTGTCAGAATTTTATTTATAAAGTGTTCTGATATACTGAGGATAAGGAACGATATTTAAAGTTAATTCATAAGAGAATGTGCCCCTCCCGGTATTTTATCAAAATTTCATATAAATGATATTGCCCAAAAGGTCTCCTAATCAATAGTCAGCGTTATATCACAGATGCCTTTAAGTGAAGACCTCACCACCTGAAACAGGATACCAGATAATACATGCATGAGAGACATGGAGAAAATAGGCAGATCCGGCTCAAAGTTGCTTTGGGAAAATGTCTGAATATGAAACATAACAGCAGGATACTACTCTAGTTTCTATAACATTATGAGAATCTTGAGTAGTTGGTGAAATGCACAATGATGCACAGTATGTCCATCAGAAAGTGATGACATGGCTCATAACCGAGAGACGTAATTCTCTCCCCAAGTTTTAGAACACTACGTCAAGTTATATAGAATGAGGTAGAGGCAAAAAATGCCTACAAAATTCAAAATATAAACAAAGAACAAGTTAGACCTGTGCTGCAGATACTCCACACTGAAGACCCAACAGTGTATATACAACCAAAAAACAAACAAGAGTCCTGCGCATCCAGTATAGGTGTGCACACCCAGGTGCTGCTACAATTTATTTAAGGACAAAGTTAAAACAGCAAACAAGTGCGAACCTTGTCACCTATAAGCACTACATTGATGATATTTTTTTCGTTTGGAGAGGAACGGTAGAGGAGTTACAAAACTTTCTATGCTTCCTGAACAATTACCAGTGGGGAATAGTGTTGACCACGGAGTATAGTAAAGAAAAGGTACATTTTTTAGATTTGACCATCTATGTGGAAAACAACATACTAAAAACTAAAACTCACTTTAAAAAAGTTGATGTCAACAACTATATTAGTCTTAAAAGCTGTCATTTCTCCCCGTGGTTAAAGAACATTCCAAGGTCACAATTTTTCGGAGAAATTGCACGGATATAGATACCTTCAAAAATCAAGTCCATAGAATCAGAGAACAGTTTCTGGAGAAAGGTTATGAAAATCAGGCACTACAAAATACTGAGAGGGAAATAGAGGATATAGATCGTAAATCCCTCCTAGAATATAAGCCCAAGAAGGAGGAAAATTATAAGGAGATTTCGTTTATCTGTGGTTTTAACCAGAACAGCAATCAAATTAGGAAAACAATAAAAAAATATTGGCCCCTTTTAAGGAATGACCCTATGCTGTACAATATACTACCAGACCAGCCTAAAATTATATACAGAGGCGCTCCAAATTTAAAACGTTTTTTAGCTAAAAACCACATTAGAGAAAAAAATCCGACTCCTTTTTTTCAAAAGCAAGTTTTTTTTGGGTGTGGACATTGTCTGGCCTGCAGGAGTACTAGCAGCAGCAAGAGACACCTCACATCTTTTGAAGACCCTCATAACAAAAAGGAATATAGATTGAGGACTATGACTACATGTTTTTCTAAAAGGGTTATTTATATCCTACAGTGTCCATGTGATCTGTACTATGTGGGGAGAACAAAACGCCCCCTACATATACGTATCAGTGAACACGTAAGAAATATCAGAAAAGGTTATGAAAAGCACAATGTATCCCTTCATTTTAAAACACTACATAATAGTGACCCCAGTCTTTTAAAGTTTTTTTTGCTATTGAGAAGGTGGAGATAAACTGGAGAGGGGAAGATGTAATTAAAAAACTTGGCCAAACAGAAATGAAATGGATTTTTAACCTTAACACCCTTGCCCCTTTTGGTCTTAATGTTGATTTTGAGTTGTGTCATTTTTCATAATATATTTTTTATAATATTTATTTCTATTTTTTTTTTTAAGATATTGACCTCTGTATATCTAATAAGCAATCATCATTTTTATATTTATTTTTATATCCCCCACACTTAAGAGTATTTGTTATTCCTGTTTAAATATGAATGGCTATATTACATCTATATTTCAATGCATTCTGATACCTTATATATGGCTGTTATTGAATTTATTGTTCTAAACAGAGATTCATGCAACATACTAATTATGTTTTATTCCTTGAGCAATGGTAAAGGACTTTTTCTGCATAGCTCATTTTTTAAGTACAGATATTATGAAATCGGAGGTAGAAACTGAAGCATGCCGGGAGTTGTAGGAACAACTAGAGCCCGGAAATTACGTATCGGCAATACAAGCCGAACCGGAAGTGACACAACGGCATCTAACCGGAAGTGAAATCCAGCTGCAGGACGGCGAAAAAAGGCGCGAGTAGAAGATTTAAAACCGGATACCAGCAAACTTACAAACACAGACTGAGAAAGCCGAGAAGGATGGCGAAACGCGTTTCTGATAGAAGAGGAGAGTGGACACTTTATTATTACTATATTTATGCATGCTATTTTGTATGTATTTTATTTTTTCGATATAATAAATTTACATTTTAAGTACTTATATTCCATCTCCTCCATATATTTGGTATCCGTTTGAGGGAAGTGTCACCTCTAATTTGACACTGATGCCTGCAGTACTTAGAGCCAGTCCCCAAAAGGCTCTATAAAAGGTGAGCACTGAATTTATATTTGTGTTCTGCATCACTTGATTTAAGATAAATCTGCACCAGGAATCTTCTTTGTGCTTTATTTTGGAGATACAATCCACAGAAAGAAGGAAGAAAGGAGCATCCTCTATCCTTAGGTGTTACTGCCTACCTTAAAAGGCACGTTGGCTGATGTGTTTAGAGCCTATATCCTTATAAAAGGCTCTTTACAATGTGAGTTTCCCTTTTGTATCATATACTCTATACCAAGTTATCTGACAGTACTACTCTATATATCTTTTTTGTTTATTTTGCATGTACACCCCGTGCCTATTATAAGGGGTAAGTGCATACGGAATATTAATATTATACTTCTAGCGCTGCACCTATATCAAGTTTGGTTTGACATTTTTCACACTCTAACTCACTGCTTGGTATTCTGTTTTCTTTTTAAAACAGCAAACGTTTCGAGCAGCAGCCCTTTCTCAATGCTAATGGATTTAGTCAAGGAAATACAAAGTATTCCAATTGTACTATAATTCTAGAGCAAGAACCTCGAAGTACTTGTGCCGAATATGAGGTAGATTCAAAATGGTTTTATCTGAGTTACAGATACATATTTAGAGAGTTGTTTTTCCTTTAAATTACTTATATTTTCTGATGAAAACAACAGCATTGATCTGTCCATCAATTGTCCATCTGTAGTTTATCTGATTTATCTGATATATAATTATTCCAAATGTTGATTCCTTACAGGAATACTCCTTCCTGAAGAATTCCACTAGAGGATAATAAACATTATCACATTATTTCAAAGCTGCTGCACATTATTTTATTTTATTTTTTAAATTCTCAGTAAGCTCTGAAGATTAGTATACACGCAGAGCTTTGCATATTCACACATTTATGCAATGGATAAAGAGAATATATGGAATATTGCATATGTATGGAAATCCGTGATAGACTGAGCAATTGTGAGAGTTAAATGTGGGTTTTGTGACTGTACATTGTCAATCATATTTTTAAGTATTTGATGCAGTTAATACCTACTCTTTATTTTTCATAGAAGGGGCAAAGGTAGGACATTTTAAGAAGATGAAAGTATATGGTCCATAAGCTTGTTATTATGATGTAAAGCTAAAATCCATTATAATAGCAAACATTTTCAATATGTATCGAGGCATGCGCTTCAACATTTCTATTATCGCCAAGCATACATTTAGGCATGAATTCACCATTATTATGATAACCTCCTCAATTAGTAACACATCATAAGACAGTTACGTAACTATGCAGTCTGCCTTACACTGTACTTTAGAGCATTTAAGCATAAAACCACAAACAATAAGAGTGTTTCCTATTTATTCATTTATTTCTGGTATTTATAAAGCGCCAACAGATTCTGCAGCCCTGTAGAACTAGTGGAGGGCATACAATATACACAGACAAATACAAAATGTAGAGAGGGCACTGTCCAAAGGCTGATATTCAGCAATGTAAGCTCTTTTATACAAAGTGCTTAGCTAGATAGCCTGTGAGCTTACAATCTAAAGAATACAGTTGGGATTTGAGACAAGAGGTAACAGGGGACATTTGGAAATGATGGCTAAATGAAGTTGACAGAGAATTGCAGCTATTGGTAAAATATAAAGGGAATTAAGAGGTAATTGAGAGAGAATCTCAAACAGCTGGGAGAGCATGCTATATATTTAGGGGGAACCTGGGTGGGTGGGTAGTGCTGAGGAAAAATGCAGAGCTTGAGTATTGTTGTGAGTGTGAAGTAAGGCCTGAAGAACAGAGATGGAGATGGAACAGTTATATGAAGGTAATTACAGCCAGGAGAAATATAGGAAAAGGGGCGAGTAGAGTAGCCATGTGTTGCATACAATTCAAAAGTTTAGCAACCAAATTCTAACACCCAAAATATTAATAACTGTCTATTATGAAATATTGGTCAGAAACATTAAATGACAATAATAACTGCATGCACAGAAAATTACAGTGGCAAACTACAGGTATAAATGGTAACAATTCTATAGTAAAACATGATATTATACTAACAAAGTATGAATAAAGTAGGTGGAGTATCTTCCAAGCTTCCGTCAGTACCTGGGAGTTGTGGGATTTGCGGCAGGATGTTAAATACAGAGCTTGAGTATTGTTGTTTCTGTGAGTGTGAAGTGAGGCCAATTATATGGGTTTTAGAAAGTAGAATTCGTAAAATAAAAAAAATAAAAAAGCTCCAATTCCAATTACCATTGGCCCAAATATCCCTAAATGATCAGCAATCAGGGGCCGACAAGTTACTTTTTATTTTTTCAATTTGACAATTTGTATTGTTTATCAAGTATTCATGGGGTACAAAAGAAAGAGAGGGAAGGGTTAATGGGTAACGGTATGCAATGTATTCATGCATCATGCAACAACAATCACTTGGTATATATGGTCTACATGAACCCCCACCTTGAAGGTCTAGGATGGGTAATATCTGTCTTGCTCAACGCAATGGTCGTTGTGGCCTATCTATGCTATGCTGTTCTATTCCTTCCACCGTGCCTGTTTGAGCCTTCCTTGTCGGTGTGGTTCCATTTGTCATGGTCCCTTAACCCATTGGTTGTTTAGTGTGGCTGAATACTTGGAAGGGTGGTTGTGGGTGTCGGTGTAGGAAGCACTGTGTCGTAGTCCAGGTCCGCTTCGCCTGGCACTGTCTTAGGTTATTATTACCTTGCCTAGTGGAGAGTGGGGAGGGGGTAATGGTGTGGGTTATCTGTGCCTGGGGAACGTGAGGTGCAGATGTGTGTCACTGTGGGATGTATGAGACCCGGCGAGACTTCGTCATGTGTAAGTTTGTTCCCCTCTTCGGTAGGGTTGTGTTCCTTCTCTAGGTGTTTGGGGCAAGGGGGATCTGGGGGGGGGGCAGTTGTTGCGGGGGTCACCACTGATGGGCTACTTTTGGGTCCATAGGTCTCCCGCTTTTAGTGTATTTGTGACGGCTTTAATTTGTGTGTGAGCCATGCGTTCGTAGGCCCAGTTTACCATAATCTGTTGTATGAGTTCCTCCTTTGAGGATATGACAAGTTACATTTTAATGGAATGCTCCATCATGTTCTTTTTTTTTTTAACAATTTACTAGAAATACCCCTAAAGAAAACATGTATGATTTTTTTTTCTGCAGCCCTGGCAACTTTCAGTCTGTGTCAGGGAATAATCCTGTGAGAGGCTTCTCATTGAGAAGTCTCTGTGCTGGAACTTGGATAACAGCTTTCCTATGAATCAAAGCTGATCTGGGGGAGGGGGCAGACATGTTTAGTCTTAGCACATTGGAACACACAGATATGACAGCTTCAAGACACAAAAAGCATTTCAGCATCAAATGCCATAAAACATCTGGTGCATCAAAGGGCAATGATTTTTAGACTTGTGTGGCTAAAAAAAATGGTTAATCAAAATCAGTTGTTCCCAAACCAGTCCTCAAAGCCCACCAACAATCCAGGATGCATGGATTTCCTTTTTGTATTCCAATGGAGATAATGACTACATTTGGACTGTTGCTGAGTTTTGAGGACTGTTTTAGGAAAAACTGAATTTGAATGAAAGTAAATGTATTTTTGGCAAAACTGAATATTTTTAGTTTGGAATTACCATATGTAAGAACACTTAAGTGGTTTAGTTAAGTAGAAAGAAACATAGAAACATAGATAGATAAGAAACGCAGATAAGAACCTTTTGGCCCATATAGTCTGCCAAATTATCTAAATACTTTCATTAGTCCCTGGCCTTATCGCATAGCTAGGATAGCCGTATGCCTATCCAACGCATGATTAACCCCTTAACCCCTTAAGGACACATGACATGTGTGACATGTCATGATTCCCTTTTATTCCAGAAGTTTGGTCCTTAAGGGGTTAAGGACCAAACTTCTGGAATAAAAGGAAATCATGACATGTCACACGTCATGTGTCCTTAAGGGGTTAAACTCCCTCACTGTGTTAACCTCTACCACTTCAGCTGAAAGGCTATTCCATGTATCCACTACCCTCTCTGTAAAATAATACTTACTGAAATTATTCGTAAACCTTTGCCCCTCTAATTTAAGACTATGTCCTCTTGTTGTGGTAGTTTTTCTTCTTTTAACTATAGTCTCCTCCTTTACTGTTTTGATTCACTTTATTTATTTAAATGTTTCTCTAATATCCCCCATCTCATCTTTCCTCCAAGCTATACATGTTAAGATTAGAGTTGAGCGGACACCTGGATGTTCGGGTCCGGTGGGTTTGGCCGAACTTTGAAAAAAAGTCCGGGTTCGGAATCGAACTTGACCCCGAACTTAACCCCTAACCCCATTGAAGTTAATGGGGACCAGAACTTTTGGCCACAAAAATGGCTCTAAAAAAATCCTGGAAAGGGCTAGAGAGCTGCAAAAGGAAGTAAAATGGAGGTAAGAGTAGGACAAATGCCCTGCAAACAAATGGGGATAGGGAAATCTATTAAACATAACATAAAATAAGAAGACGCTTAGTAGATAACTCCCTAATTCACACGGTATTAGGGAGCTATCTACCAAAAGGCTGAAAGACCTAAATTGGTCACTTAAATTGGTCTTTCAGCCACATTTACTAATAGTAAGTAAATATTACTTAGTATTAGTAAATGCAACCCCTACTCGCTATACCGCGAGTAGGGGTGTGTCTAGTAAACAGTGAGCAGCCAGTGGCTGCTCACTGTAAAAATAAACAAGAAAAAACCTATTGCCCCCACCCCTGTGCGACGGGTGGGGGCCTTAAATAAGAATGTGGATGGGGGGGCCTACAGTCCTCCCCCGAGCCCCCACCCCTGCACAATATGGGGGGGGGACCTAATGTCCTGAGCAGTGGGTGGGGTCCATAAATAAAAATGGGGAGGGACACCTAATGTCCTCCCCCCGGCCCCCACCCCTGAGCAGTGGGTGTCCAAAATTGGGGGGACGGACCTAATGTCTTCCCCCATCCCCCATCCCTGCGCGGAGGGTGGGGGCCCTAAATAACAATAAGGGGGGACCTAATGTCCTCACCCACGGCCTCCCCCCCCTGCCCCCACCCCTGAGTGGTGGGTGGGGGCCATAAAAAAAATACCCCCCTCGGTGACTAGGGGTCCCCCTCCCCCCAAATAAAATGACCCCTACATACCCCCGTCATCCAAAAAATAATGAGGGGGCACCCTAATTTGATACGTTAAATGTGGTAATTTCACATCATGTAATGAATTTACAATAATAAACTAATGTTAGCAAATTGCATATGGAAGAATTTTTTTCTCATAAAAATCTTTCATTAGTCCATTTTTAAATTGTGCCATTGGGAGATTAGGGCAAAAAAGACAAAAGCGACGATTTTCATCTGAATTGCTATTCTTCTAATGATATTGTGCTAAACATGGAAATATTAGGCACCCCAGTGAGTTTAATGAATTTATGAATTGGTCATTGCAGTCATAAAATAAATAGAAAACCTAAAAAGCATATTTTCAAATTAGACAACTGCATGTGCATATACCTGTGTGGATGTGCACAATTCGACTTGTAATCTATTGTATTTGAATCTGTTAGTATATTAGGTGTATACACGTGTCTAAATATATGCAGAGTTAAAATGAAATATGAAGTGCTTAGGGTATAGAGAGATAGTTACTGTTAGAGAGTGGTTAAGTTAGATTGCATAGTGTATTAAGAGGATTAAAGGCTTGAGAGGGGTTATACTTGTGGTATAAAGGGTTAGCATGGAGGTGAGGTTAAATTTAGTATTCATGTATATGGTGTGTATAATATGGAAGGGCAAAGCGTTTTGTTTCAGGTTTAGGCTTTGAGTGCTTAACTTTGGGACTACAAAAATAATTTGTTTAGGTTTTAGGAAGGGTTAGATCTACGGTTAGGAAAAAAAAAAAAAAGGGTATTTAGAGTACAGGCACATACCCCCAACACCAGTGTCTCATGAAGCAGGACACTGGTGGCAGGGGATAATATGGTGGTACAGCGTTTTGATCGATTCGGGTCTGCCCACAGCGGAGGGCCTGCCTGGAAAGGGGGCTGGTCTGCCAAAATTATTTGCTGGTCAGGCTGGCATGATTTCACGCCAGTTTGACTGCTAGTCAAGCAGGCCAACCCATCTTGATTGTGAAGTTCCAGGTCAATTATGTTGTTTATAGCTGTCCCATACACAAATCCTGTTCTAATAACTGTTCCCCAACACAAACACCTTCCATTTATAAAACATAAAACCAAGGGTTTATATAAAATAACCTTTGTATAGTGTAAAAGAGGGCCAGGACCTGACTGTCAGGACTGTCATAATAAAATCGGGATGGTTGGGAGGCATGCATGTGGAGCGTGAACAGTTTTTTGCACATACTCACCCTTCTATGATTAATAGTATAGTTGAAGGAGCTGTTATACAGTGTGCATTACTCAATGCTCTTCTAAAACTATTCAACCATTACTTAAAATGAATGCATTCCTTTAACTGTAGTCACATTCCGCAGTACTTCTTTTCACTTCTTAATACTATCTAAACACCATCTTATTAAATATCCTCCATAGCTACTCCATTTTGCCATCCCTTTCAGATAAAACTGTAAAAAGGGCAACAGAGTTTCTAAAATGTAAATGTGTTACAGTGCTGCCTCCCACTCAATGTTTACCCTATATAGGATTAATTCATTTCTAGGAATCCATAAGAATATCTACTTGTCTTAATACAGTGGTTTAGGTGCACACTCCTTGTCCCTTTATTAAAAAACATTGCTATTTCTGTTAACATTTGTCAAGACCGCACTTCTAGTGATTGTCAGACAGAGTAATAGAAACTCATGGAACTGTCTCCTAAACACTTTCAAAAGATCTTCATATTTTGTGACATCACATACCATCTAAAGGACCACTATAGTGCCCGGAAAACAAACTCATTTTCCTGGCACTATAGTGCCCTGAGGGTGCCCAAACCCTCAGGCTCCCACTCCCGCCGGGCTGAATGGAGAGGAAGGGGCTTAAAAACTCACCTTTCTCCAGTGCAGGGATCCCTCGGCGCTGGGGACTCTCCTCCTCCTTTGGCCGTCATCGGTTGAATGCGCATGCGCGGCAAGAGCCGTGTGTGCATTCAGCCAGTCCATAGGAAAGCATTCTCATTCTTTCCTATGGACGCTGGCGTCTTCTCACTGTGATCATAGTGAGAAGCGAGGAAGTGCCTCTAGCGGCTGTCAATGAGACAGCCACTAGAGGCTGGATGAACTAATTTGTAAACATAGCAGTTTCTCTGAAACTGCTATGTTTACAGCAGGCAGGGTTAATCCTAGATGGACCTGGCACCCAGACCACTTCATTAGGCTGAAGTGGTCTGGGTGCCTATAGTGGTCCTTTAAGAAGCCTTGGATTGGTGGTGTAAGAAGGCTGTTGCACATCTACCATAGGTCAACAGTGACATTTTTTTTTTTTTTTTTTTTTAAACATGGAAGTAGCAAGGCATATAGTAGGTTTCACCTAACAGGTATAAAACGGTTGGCAAGTGAACTCACACTTTAAAGACTATTGTGGTACTAGAAAAAAAACATTATTTTTAATGTGTATTGTAATTGGACAAGGTCATGTGCTATCTGCAGTGATAAATACTACAGATAATGAGTAATGGGAATTGAAGTGCAAAAAATCTGTCACTGTGTAGATGTGGTACCCCAGGCAGCTTTCCCTGTTATTACAACTTATAGTATAGTATAGTATCGGCTTTATAGGTTTATATTTTAGCCCTAACAGTCTTAAATAATATAGTATCAAATATGTAAATTGTAAAAACATGTACAGCTCCCATTATATGACCCATTTAATATGTACATTGTGAAGCTCATAACAAAATCCATATTTTAAAAGTGTTTTTTTTCTTTTCATTAATCAAAAAAAAATAATCTGAATATATGACTGTGACACTCTTGATTATAATAAGCCTTTGAATAATAAGTATTTGAATTAAAGTGAACTTGTCATCCAGAAATGGTGCAGATGACAAGGTGAACCTCAAACAGATATTATCATGCAATCTATACATTGTACTAGTCTATTACCTATCCACCCACCTTCAAATGTATTTGAATGACATTCACCAATACCAACTGAGCAGGCATTACACAGTACTTGGGGGAAAGCAGACATATGTTCACCCCCTATGGCACCTATAGTAGCAGTTCTTGCACCTATACCATAGGCATATAAGTATTTTTTTTTCATCCTATATTTAAATCAAATTCAAGCTATGTATTTGTAAGCAATTTGGCTAGCAGAATGTACTGATTATATTGTCTTTGCTATAAAGTGATACCATGTTATTTTTGTTTGGCAGCTACACTTTAAGCACTTTGGGTATAGATCTTTTTTTTACACTTTTCTTTTCAATTGTGATTTAGAAAAGTTTTAAAATAGAATAATTTTAAGATTTGCAAGCATCAGGTGCTTTCATGTAGTTGATGAGTCTATTCTTATTTTAATTTGCTACTGTTTTGGTTAATTATTGAGCCTATAATTTAAACATAGGTTTTGTTTTCATTAAATGCTGCTTACCAGGCATTTTGAAAGGCACCTGTTAAACAAACCTGTTAAAAAGCATGCTAAAAGCTGTTAATGAAACATCTAACTGCTATGCAGCCGTCTTAAGAAGGGAGCCCATTAAATCTGGGCTCAGGGACCACATTCACATAATTTGCTATGTCTCACGTACATGAAAGGTTTTTTTTACTTGATATTTCATGTACTACATTGCTACATTGTCAAATGCATCTCATATGGCATGCCACACATCCTTGAAAGACTGTATGCATGCCCAACAGCACTTTCCTTGTGGGGTGCCACATGAAAGGTTCTCTGTAGCTACGGAACTGGCGCCATGAGAGCTGCAGGCAGTGTAGGATTGATCATAGAGCGACTCTGCAGCTGCCTAGGGCACAGGGGTTTGACAGTGCCGTGGAACTATATGTGTATTTGGCTCTGTTAACCCATATGTGAAGAATGAAGGGGAAAAGCTGAGACATGACCAAAGCCCCTTGAGGTTTTGCTCCTTCTCTGGCAGCAAGGATCAGTCTCTGTACTGATTGCACAGCTTCTTCGCATGGACTGTTATAATGCTGGAGCTGAACATAACCATAGCCCAAACAACAGTACAGAGCTGCAGGGAGCTAAGAAATCAATACAGTCACTGATCCATGCAGCCCCCTCGGACACCAGGGATGAGGTTCCACTCCAGCTCTCACAGTAAGAAAAGGGCGGTTGGTTGGAGCTCACTGGTAAAAAAATAAATAATAAAATAAAAACCAAGTGCGTGTGTGTATGAGTCAATGCGTGTATGATAGATAATGTATATATCTATATCTGTGTGTATGTATTTATGAGTCTCTGTGTGTATATGAATGTGTGCGCACGTCCATCTCCGGTTTCTAACAGGTTCTTGAATATCGGCCGGGATTCAAAAGAAAAAGCTTGAAGACTTACAGGTGATCAGGACAGGGAACTGAACCAATCGGACCAATTAATCTCAGGAGGGACACTGTTAGATTATTTAAAGGAACAATCCAGGCACAATAACCACTACAAGTCTCCGTAGTGGTTATGGTGCCAGGAGTGTGGTGCCCAGAGTAAGTAGTCAAACTATTTAAGAACAGTTTGACATCGTACCTGCGGTCTGACATAATAGGGCCTATAGTGGGGGATAGGGGCAGTAGTGTGTGTGAGGGGTGCAGTGTCTGTAGTGCAGTGTGTGTGGGGTTTAATGTGTGTGTAAGAGGTGTGCGTGGGGGTACAGTGTGTGTTGGGGTGCAGTGTGTGTTGGGGTGCAGTGTGTGTTTGTGTTTAAGGGGTACAGTGTGTTTGATGGGGAGGCAGTGTGGGAATATGTAGGAAATTATTGTGTGTAGATGGGTAGGGGGCAGTGTATGTGAAGGGTACAGTGTGTGTATGTGGGGAGTTTTTTGTGTGTGGGGGGAGTAAAGTGTAAATGTGAAATTATCGTGTGTGTGTGTGGGTGGGGGTAGGGGGGGGGCAGATTAAAGCAGATATACATAATGGTTTATTTTATTTTTTTAAATATAAGTTATATCCCCGTCCTTATTTTACCTATGCCCAGGAGATGGGGACATGCTCACGCCTGCTCACGCCTGCTCAAAACTTGGTGGTCCTAGTGGTGAAGCCATAGCGGTCAAGTGGGAGTGAACTGTAGCCTGCAACTCCTGGGGTTAGAGTTCACTCTCACAAGATTGGATTGTTGCCATGGTAACTGCGGCAACGCTCCAAGCTTGCAAGAGAAGAACCTGGTGGAGCTGCAGGTAAGGTCTCCTGAGTCCTCTCTTCCTTCCCTGCTGGCTGCTGCATTTCAATGCCAGTGGGCCGGTGAGCGAGATCTCTGATCTCCCCTTTGGTATGTGAAGGCACACTGCAGAATAGGGAGAGAGCTTTAGCACATTACTATTTTCTCGGGGGATGCGGGGGCAATTGCCCTGTTGCCCACCCCTCGATCCGCCACTGGTTAGATATTTAGCCTTCAAATGAGTATTGGCAGAGAAATAACTGGGCTTTATCCTATTTTCTATCAAAAAGAAAATTGGGTGAGACTCAAAGGGACATTATAGTCACCAAAATAACTTTATCTTAATGAAGCAGTTTTTGTATTTATCACACCTCTGAAGTCTTACTGCTCAATTCTCTGCCATTTAGGAACTAAATCACTTTTGCTTCTGTCCATGCAGCCCTAGCCACGCCTGGCTCTGAATGGTTTAAGTTTCAATCAGATGTTAACGTTAATTTGTACCTCCTGCTTTGTAAATTGAATTTTAATCACACCTAGGAGGCTTCTGCAAGTTCTAGCAAGCTATTAAAAGTGCAGAAGATATGAGATTCTTAATTACACAAATTGTGCAATAAAGGAAGTGTAAACATTGGATGTCACTTAACAGGAATTGGTTTGGAAGGCTCTGGAAGTTACATATAGGGAGGTCTGATTAGTTATGCATAAACAAAGTGATTGAACTCATAAATAGCAGAGCAGAGGATTGAGCAGTGAGACAGCAGGGGCATGATCTATACACCAAAATCATTTTATTAAACTAGGTTGTTGTGGCTTTGTGGTGACTATAGTGTCCATTTAAGGAATTTCAAACAGGATGAATGCAATCTCATGAAAAATCAGGAGAAAATAGAAACATAGATTTATTTGTTGCATGAATTTAACTTAAATTGCAGGTCTTTTGTCAGGTGTGAAAATGGTTGTGGAGATTGGTTTCCATCCGAAAACACCTCTCTAAACAGAGCACAATGCTGCCAAATTTACCCTTCGATTAAAGAACACCATTCTTTTGGAAATAACCGCAAGCACAGAGCAACTGAGATAGTTTTAGCTCTTTCAACTCGATAGAAGTCAATTTGTTAGAGAGTTTTACTTGTCTAAAGGATTCCAACTGACCAACAGATTAGACACCTCAGGTTTTTATTCCTCAGATACTCAGGTCTTTTCTCAGAAAACAGGATGCGAACAGGTAGAAAGAAATTATCTTGAAATTACCGGTACTTTTTTTTCCTGTAAGCGTCTCAAGACTATTATGTTTTTTGTTATCTTTGCTAATTGTTCTATTTCTTTTAGGAAGGATGCTGAGGAAGTATACATCTACTTTTATAGTAACAGTAACACTAATACACAAACACAGGTCACACCAGTACCCAGACTCTTCATTTTATCTCTTAACTTTCAGGTATTAAGTGAATCTTGGAAAATACTCCACCTAATTAATTCTACATTTATCACCGTATAATTATATTTACTATATCAATCTAACAATTTATACCTGTAGTTTCCCACTGTACTTTCCTGTAAATGATGTTTCTGATTGTTATTTTCAATGAATGCATTTCACCGATATTGCATGTTCATGCAGCTATTAACATTTTGGCTTGTAGAATGGTTGATGAACGGTTAAACTGTATACAACATGTGTTTGCTCTACCCACCCCCCTCTCTCTCCATTTTTTGCCAATCCTAGCCATAAATACTTTCATATAACTTTGCATTATTTCCAGTTCTTTTTCTTAGGCCTCAATCCATAAGCTCAGCTCACAGCAATACTCAGACTCATCAGTTTCTTTCAGCACTGAAGGGTGAATGTTAGAAGCATAGAACACACATGCATTTAAGACAATTGAAAATCTGGGGCAAGAGGCAGCAGCAAGTTAGCATTTGACAGCTTGAAAAGTAATCAAATTTATCATTTATGGGGGGCGGAGCCAACCACCGACCTAAATTGCCGCAGCTTAACAGAGCTCTCCAACCTAAAGTGAGGAACTGCAGTCGGGCTTTAAAAGGACTCTCCAGCCAACCCGTTTTACTCACCTGGTTCCAGCGCCGGGAGCCTCGTGAAGCCGCGCCCCCTATTTTGTCAAAATGATGAAAAAGGCAGGCGCGAGCAGGGAGCAATCAGACGCTTCCATTTGGAAGCGTTATTGCTCCCTTGGGCGCATGCGCAGCTTCGCCACACATGTGCACATACTTCATAGGGCGGCCTTCATGCCGCCCTATGAAGTCTTGAGCGCACTACCGCGCATGCGCGCAGTGTGAGCGGCCGCGAGCTGAGCTGACTGACAGCTCAGCTTGCGTTCTTTGCCCGCCCCCTCTCCTCTGCTGACAGGCAGGAAAGAGAAGGCACGCACACAGTGCCTTCTCTCTCCTGCACACATCAGACGTATTTTAATATGTCTGACGTGTACATGGCCTTTTTAGGGCCATGCATGATAGGAAGTCCCTCTGGTGGCCGTCTGAGTGACGGCCACTGGAGGTATTCCTATCAATCAATGTAAACACTGTATTTTCTCTGAAAATACAGTGTTTACATTAGATTGCCTGCAGGGATCTATAGATCTCACCTGAACAACTACATTAAGCTGTAGTTGTTCAGGTGACTATAGTGTCCCTTTAATCATCACCATGGGACACCCCAAGAGATCCACAGCGTCTCAGGGCACCTTTGGTAAGACACCGGGTGGAAAATACAGCGCCCTTACAAAGTATTTCTGCGATAATGCGTGCCAACGAGTGAGCCAGCTAGGCCCCAATATAGCACCAGACTCGCCGCAATCAGTCTCCCTGCCTTCCAGCCCAGCGGAATCCGACCTAAGCCAACGGCCAGACATGGAACTAAGGGACATACTGAAAAATATGCCCTCACAGCAAGACCTGGCCACCATGCTGGGGAAGCTGGAAGTCTTGTTCCAGGTCAAGATGGATGCCATAGGGGCAGACATACGCCACATGGGGGATAGGGTCAGCTCCCTGGAGGAAGACAGGGACATATTATGCACGCAACTCCACTCCATCCAAGACATAGTGGCAGCCCAAAATGCTCACCTGGTAGCCATCCAGTGCTCCCTTCGACGCAGTAGACAACTGAGGGAGTAACTTAAGAATCAGGGGGCTCCTTCAACAGGACTTGCAGGATATCCCAAAGATTTTGAAAGAACTTGTTAACCTCATCCTGAGCAGACCACCTGACTCTCTTGTGTTACTTGATCGTGCACACAGGGCATTGAGGCCTAAAGGCATAGAAGCGGATAAACCCAGGGACATAATATGCAGTCTGCATTACTTTCAATGCAAGGAAGACATCTTAACAGCACTCAAACAATCCTCCCAAACCCTGCTTTTTCATAACAAACCGATCAGTATCTGCCAGGACTTATCCTGGCTAACACTGCAAGCCAGAAGATTTCTCAGACCACTCACAGACCAACTCCGAGCCCGGAATATCAAATACAGATGGGACTTTCCCTTTGCCCTAATTGTCTCTTATAAAGGCTTGACGCACACTATCCACTCGCTGCTGGATGTACCAGTATTTCAACAAGCATTAGACCTCTCGGCGACGCAGATCGCAGACTGGTATGGCCCCCCTGCAGGCCCAGCGACTTCTCAACTATCACAGGGGCAGAGATGGGAACAGATGGCGAAGAATAGGTGAACAGACACAGCGGAAATGATGCAGGGGACAGCTACAAGATCTGAACCTTCCTCTTAGCACTAAGAGTCACTATCAGTGCCCTTGAAACGTCATCTACATATCGGGACTGACTAAATTATTGATGCGCACAAGGCACGCTGGACGATGTGGGTATGAAATTTACCATAGTAAGTGTGGCGGAACCAACCTCGCCACCGTGCACTGGAGAAGACTGCTTGCCAGCCTCTTGCCCTGTGATCATGGCCCCTGTTCTTTTTCCCTGCAGAAAGGCTGGTTTGTACCTTTCTGCGGACTGTTAAAGCCATGCTACCCCAGATAGCTATGCCATGGAGCCCAGCTGTATACGGAAAGACTGTATGAAAGACTTTGGCTCCATGGTGATTGAACTGTATGTATGTGATCTGAGCGCCATCCAGTAATAAAGTGCGCTCAGATCTAAGCTATCTGGGGATAGGTAGAATGTCTGTATTTTATGTAATAAATGTAACCTTGTGTATTTTATTGTATTTTACTGTCTTTTTACTGTCATGTGCTTAATGGAGTTTTGCCTCTGTCCTTGGAGATAATTGGATTACTTCTCAATTATCTCCAGGATAGAAGACTCTGTGGAACTGGTTTTGGGCAGAAAAGCCATGCTTCATGGACCAATTTGGATGATTTTTACATATGTTTGTATTTGGAGTATGCTGATTCGGAAAATGTAAGTGAATGCGATGCATACTTTCAAAGTTATAAATAATGTGTAAAAACTGCATTCCTCTGCCTGTGATAATGAGATTACCCATTGTGTTCAGTAATCATATCACAAGCAGAGGGGAGGATGTTGTGTGGGAGTGTCTGTGTGTATTGTACGGATTGATTGGTTGTTCTGTAAAACCCTGTGGGCTGTACTATGTTTGTGGATTGGGAATAAAAGAGGCTGTATGTGCCAGTACAGTCAGTTCTGCTTGACCTCAAAACGAAGTGTCATCTCGTTATTGGGGGAATTGGATTGTATGCCGATTGCCAGGAGTGTGAGCTGATTGTATGCTTTTCCTGTTCAGCTGTTTCCAGTGTTCGTGTGTTTCCTGTTCGGGAGTTGGAGGATTCATGTAGTTTACAGTTTGGGAGATTGGTGCTTACAGTAGCTGCCTGTGCATCTGGAAAGGGGAATATCGCCTAAATGGTTTTTAACCTCTGGTGAGCAAAACGGTCCGTTACAGTAAGAATGTAATTTAGCTCTCTAACAAGTTAGAAGGTACTATGGATGTGATCGGATATGTGCCCAACCTTCCTAGTTAACTCTCCCCTCCCTGATTGGGTTGCCCCCACTTGCCAGCCCCGAGACCTGAGTGTATAGAATGACCCTTACGACTGGGGCACTCACACGTCTCATAGCAGGAAATTTGCCCCACACCATGCTGCCCGGTCCCGATAGATACGACCTGCCCACTAAGTGTTATAGTGAAGGATTCCCACTAGGCTTGGATATCAGGCATTGAGGTTCACATGCTTCACTACTTACACTATTGACATCACCACCCACCTACAAACTCCCCCCCCTCCTCACCCATATGGTAAAGTGATTTCAAACAGAAATCTTACAGCTATGTAAATAGGTTATAACAACCTATCCCGTGAGGCCAAGCAGATTCTCAGGCAAACAGAGCAGTTTGACCAACAGGGGGGCCTTTACTACTACTTCGTAAAGTGATATGCTACTATAATCCGTACAGTATCTATTGTACATCTGTTGTCTGGAATCTGTTGTTTATTTTTTATTTTCTATTACTCGGAGAACAGTACAGTGTACTGATTGACTAATAGGAGTCTTTCTGAATTTGGGACTCACGCAAATGGGGTGGGGGACATGTGGGATTGGGCGGGGACGGTATGGCCACCCTGCGCATAATAACCCTGAATGTCCAGGGGCTCAACACCCCAGAAAAGCGCTCCCTGACTTTATCAGAACTAGCCAGGCTCAAAGTTGAGTTTCCTTCAGGAAACCCATTTCAGAAAAGAAGCAGCACCTAACTTACGCAACCGTAAATGTCATAATATCCCACTGGATTCTTTGGGAATTTCTCAGAGACGAAAGCGCGGGGGAAGGCCATTCTATTCGCATTTTCCGTTTACACCGATAGAGCACAAAACAGATGACTATGGCAGGTTATTGATGGTAAAGGGTAAAATAGGTCAAAATAGGTCATAATGTGTTTACTTTTGTCAATATGTATTTTCCCAACATGCATCAATGTAGACATCTTAAGAAATGCTTAACCTTAATTGAACAATTCATGCAGGGCATATTGTGAAAGGAAGTGGACTGCAATGTAACCCTTGACTCGACACTTGACATGTCCTCCAAGTCAACAACAAATTTAAACCCCACGCGTCACCTGATCATTTACCTCCTGGACCAACCCCAACTCTTTGAGTGCTGGCACATTATCACACACACTTCCTGACATAATAGAGGTTTTTCACCAATTTTACATGGACCTATACAATTTAAGAGACTCACTCCCAACACAAACAGACATTGAAGACTTTCTAACTCCCAGAATAACATGGACAGTCCCACTGAACCTGAAACAGTCCCTCAACGCACCCACAACCAAGGAGGAATTTGTGAAGATGGTATATACGATACCCTTAAACAAAAGTCCACGACCGGACGGCTACATGGCCAAATACTATAAAACCTTCACCAAAGTATTGATTGACCATTTTCTAAAAGCATTTAACTCACTCACTGACAACCATTCCCTGCCAGAGGAAGCACACATCACAAGTCTTCCAAAGCTGGGGAAAGACCCCACAGCACATGGTAGCTACAGCCCGATATCGCTAATTAATGTGGATTTAAAACATTTACAAAAACCTTAGCTACAAGACTGCGTCCCATACTAAAAGACCTTATACACCAAGACCAATCGGGCTTTGTCCCTGAAAGAGAAGCATAGCACAATACGACAAAACTACTTAACCTAATCCATATGTCAAAAACATACCCTGGCCAGAGCCTTCTCCTCTCAGTCAATGCCGAAAAGGCCTTTGACCTGGTGGACTGGGCATTTCTAAAGCATACTATGAGGTTCCTAGGCTTTGGATCAAATTGGACACACTGGCTAGATACTATATATATTCCAATCCCACTGCTAGGCTTAAGATTAATGGCCAACTATCAGACCCAGTGTCAATCATCAACCCCTATCCCCCCTACTCTTCATCCTCACGATGGAACCCTTCCTACAAGGCATCAGGGACAATGGGGGCATCCAGGGATTTCATATTAAACAACAAGAATTTAAAATTGCAGACTTTGCAGATTATCTCCTCTTTACACTGAACTCATCCCTGGCACCTCTCCTGAACGAAATTGACCAATATCACAAGGTATCCAACTTTCAGGTCAATTACTCCAAAAGTGAAATACTACCCCTATGATTACAAGCTAAATCACGAGCTGCCCTGAAGGGGCTTTTCCCTTTTGCATGGGCAAACTTCCACATCACGTACCTGGGAGTGTGCCTATCCAAAGACACGCAATAACTATTTGACTTAAACTTTACCCCACTACTAAAATAAATCTCTAAAGACCACAATTTGTATGGCTAGGGAGAATAAAAATTCTAAATATGAATGTTCTCCCAAAGATCCTTTACCTACTGCAGACCTTACCCATACACATAACCAAACCCTTTTTCACCAAAATCAAACAGGTATTTACCAAATTTGTATGGGCTAACAAACACCCAAGAATATGATATGAGGTTTTAACAAGGGTCAAATCTCATGGAGGACTCAGCCTGCTTACTATGTACCAATATTACAAAGCAATCACACTCACGAGAGTCTATGAATGGACCAACCCACACCCCAAACACAATGGGTGTAATTGGAAGACTATTTCTTCCAAGCCCCACTCTATACGTTCCCGTGGCACCTCTTGGGGCTTGCCTTACTAGGGACCAGCCATACTTCTCACTCCACAATTATCCCCACTCTACGCATGTGGAAGCAAATAAGAGATTCGGATAATCTTTTAACATATCCCTCCCCTTTGTTGTGGACAGAATATTAACTTTAGTAAAATGCCTATTTACTCTGTGCATTTGCGTTCATTATTTACTGTGTTAACTCGGCTGCTAGAATAATCTCCTGTGTTCATTAACTGCTCAAACCAAATGCAGGGAGTTACCCCTCCCATCAACTAACCACCCAATTAACAAGATGGTGCTGGAATGTGGAGGAGATCTGCATGATGACAGTGACATCACACCCTGTAGGCTGTGCATTAGATGAACCACTTAACACCTAACCAATTGTTAATGTATTTTCTCTGTTATCTATAATTATGCATATGATGTATTACTGCTATATATGGGGCATACCAGCCCCCTGGATTAAAGATTCCTGAAGCATTTCATCAATCTGAAACTTGTGTCTGGTGTGAAATTACTTTGGGAGCGTGCACGCAATTATCTTATGATTTGGACAGGGGTAGATATACAAAATTATCAAACACTTGGTTTGGTCCTCAACACCTTGTACCACAGTTACATAGTTAGATAGCTGAAAAGAGACTTGCGTCCATCAAGTTCAGCCTTCCTCACATTTGTTTTTTGCTGTTGATCCAAAAGAATGCAAAAAAAAAACAGTTTGAAGCACAATTTTGCAACAAGCTAGGAAAAAAAGTTCCTTCTTCGCCCCAGAATAGCAGTCAGATTATCCTTGGATCAAGCAGTTATTACCCTACATTGAAAGATTATATCCTTGAATATTCTGTTTTTGCAAGTATGCATCTAGTAGCTGTTTGAACATCTGTATGGACTCTGATAAAACCACTTCTTCAGGCAGAGAATTCCACATCCTTATTGTTCTTACCGTATAAAAACCTTTCCTTTGCCTTAGACAAAATCTTCTTTCTTCCAGTCTAAATGCATGACCTTGTGTCCTATGTAAAGTCTGGTTTGTGAATAGATTTCCACACAATGGTTTGTATTGGCCCCGAATATATTTGTATAATGTTATCATATCCTCTCTCAGGCGACGTTTTTCTAAACTAAATAGGTTTAAATTTGTTAACCTTTCTTCATAGCTGATGTGTTCCATTCCTTTTATTAATTTTGTAGCCCGCCTCTGCACTTTTTCTACTGCCATAATATCCTTCTTTAGAACAGGTGTCCAAAATTGCACAGCATATTCAATATGTGGTCTTACCAGTGATTTATAAAGAGGCAAAATGATATTCTCGTCCCGAGAATGAATGCCCTTTTTCATGCATGACAATACCTTACTGGCCTTGGCCACTGCTGATTGACATTGCACAGTGTTGCATAGTTTGTTGTCTATAACAATTCCCAAGTCCTTTTCGTGTGTTGCTATCCCTAATTCGCTTCCATTAAGGGTATACGTTGCTTGTGTATTCTTTACGCCGAAGTGCATAACATTTTTCAAAATTACATTTCATCTGCCATTTGAGTGCCCAGTCCCACAGTCTATCTAAATCCCTCTGCAGCAAAGTAATATCTTGCTCACATTGTATTATTTTACAGAGTTTTGTGTCATCTGCAAACACTGAAACATGACTTTCAATGCTGTCTTCAAGATCATTTATAAACATGTTAAATAGAAGGGGTCCCAGAACAGAACCCCGAGGGACACCACTTGCCACCTCTGTCCAGCTTGAAAATTTACCATTAATTTCAACTCTTTGTACTCTGTTTTTAAGCCAATGTTCTACCCAAGAACAAGCATTTTCATCTAGACTGATTTCCTTGAGTTTGAACACTAATCTATTGTGTGGAACTGTATCAAATGCCTTGGCAAAATCCAAATAGATCACATCCACTGCAACACCCTGATCTATACTTCTACTTACTTCTTCGTAGAACGCGATCAAGTTAGTTTGACATGACCTGTGCTTCATAAAACCGTGCTGATTTTTGCTGATAACCATGTTCTTCTCAAGGAATTCTTGAATATTATCCCTTAATAACCTTTCAAATATTTTCCCAGCCACAGAAGTTAAGCTCACAGGTCTATAATTTCCAGAAAAGGATTTTGAACAGAGGTTCACTTATTTCTACACTTAGTTCCTTAAGTACTCGTGGATGGATACAGTCAGGCCCTGGAGCTTTGTTTATATTAACTTTCTTTAGTTGCTGCAGCACCTTGTCTTGAGTTAACCAATTACAATTATTCTGCAAGTTTTTAGTAGCAATCATTTGCACATCTATTGCTATCTGACTAATAATCCACAGTTTCCACCGGGACTGCAAAACCATGCCTTTGACTTTTTCCCAAGCTCACACATCGCAGTGTCTTAGACTGACATAGGTCTTACATGGGGCCAACATCAAACCCCTAGCCACACTGATATCATCTGACCATCCCGCTGCTCTACAATCTTACAACTTTCACCAACTCTCACATTTCATCCGCACCACTGATCGGCTTTTAGCTGGAGGCCGAACTTTCACAACGTTTGAAACATATTGCGAAACGTGTATAAACGCTAACAACTTTCAGTGATGTGCAAACTGTTACAGGACAAGGACAAACGTACACTACCACATTTCACACAACACTGGTAGCAAGAAATCAATATTTCCCTTGCCGATAAAGACTGGGGGATCTTATTTCTCACCACTCACAAGTCATCAATCAGCACAGCTATTCAAGAGAGTAATTACAGGCAAATTTTCAGGTGGCACTACTCCCCAATCAAATTACATAACCTATTTCCCAATACTGTAGACGAATGCTGGAGATGTCGCCAACCCAATGGTACTACAGCCCACATATGGTGGCAATGCCCTGAAATCCAGACATTCTGGAAAAGAGTAGTAGACATGATCAAAGTGACAGGGATTAGCTTACTGTCATGTATTCATCCGCATATAAAAATGTGATTAATGACATTTACTGTTCTGACAGGAAAAGTTGTGCCGAGCAGCAATCAAAGCCACAGGAGGGTTTGTGCTGAGCAGCAATTATGCAAATGGACACCTGGTAACTTTGGGGTCAACGGCCGATTACAGCTTATCAGATCCAGAGGAGGGGTATTTAGGCCTAGTTCTCATCCTGCTCATTGCCCTGTCGTGGTTTCTCTAGAGGTTGTCCGAGAGCGCATTCTTGATTCAAGTTTCTTCTGTTTTTTTACTTTGGATTTGATTTTGACTTCCCTGTATTCTGGTATCCCTGACTTCTGGCTTTCCCTTATCGTTGTGTCTTTTTCTGTATCCAGGGGCGGACTGAGCGGTCGGGCACTTCGGACGTGGTCCGAGGGCCCAGCCGAGGTAGGGGGCCCGCCACCCATCCACTTTGTCTGTAACGCACAAAAAAAAAAAAATTGCACTGACCGCTCGAGTGCAACATCGGCACTGGTTACCAGCAATGGAGCTGGATCGGGAGGAGCAGAGGATTGTTTCGGCCCTGTGTGCGTCGGCGCTTAACGGCGACATCATGCACGTGCATCAAAGTGCGCCACCTGCACGGGTCACTACAAAAATAATCAGGTGCCTCTCATCAGTGCGACCGAGCCCCTGCACTGCGTAATTCCGCGATGCAGGCAGGTCCCCCCTCCCTGCTTACCAGCAAGCCGAAAGAGGAGGGAGATTAACAGGCAGGAACGGAGAAGAGAGAGCCAAACTCCCATCACATTCAGCCAGACACCACTTGACACCAGGGAACCACCCTCCTCCACCAAAAAGGTATGGAAGCAGGGGGGTGGTTAATATATGTAATGTGATCTGTGTGTCTGTGTATCTGTATGTGTGTGTGACTGTATCTATATGTGTGTGTGACTGTATCTGTATGTGTATGTGTGTTAGTGTGTGTCTGTGAATCTATATGTGTGTGTGACTGTCAGGGCCGGTGCAAGAATTTTTGGATACATAGGCGAAGATGAATTTTTCCGCCCCCCCCCTCCCCCCCTCTAAAATTAACATCTTCACCTATGTGCCTCCTAACCAGCCCCTCCCTCTTTCCCGTCCCTTAGTGTTCCTCTCCCCTCCCCCCTCCTTTCCCTGTCCCTTGGTATTTCTCTCCCCTCCCCTCTCTGTCCCTTGGTGCACCCCCCACCCTCTTAGCGGTCACACTCCCCTTCCTGGTGTGCCTCCTACCTGTCTTGTAGCGTTGCGGAGCAGACCCTCTGCAGGTGCTTCAGTTTTCTGTACCTGGCTGGACTGACAGGAAGTGCTCTCTCAGTGAGCACCTCCTCTCAGTCTGGCCGGGTACAGGAAACAGAAGCTCCTGTACTGCGCTCCGCTCCGCCACGCTACACTCAGTGGTGTATACACACTAACAGCCACACACACTCAATGACAAACACACAGACGTCACTGACAGACACAGACTCACTGATCTGACACACACTCATTCATTGACAGACACACACTCAATCACAAACATACTCTCACTGATTTGACAGACACTCACAAACACACACTGACAGACACACTCACACTGACAAAACACACTCACACTGACAAAACACACTCACACTGACAAAACACACTCACACTGACAAAACACACTCATACACTGACACACACAGACACATACACACACAGAAACACTCACAGACAAACACATACACAGACACACACTCACAAACACATACACACACTCACAGACAAACACATACAGACAAACACTCACAGACAAACACATACACACACTGACAAACACACACACACACTCACAGACACACACCTACACAGACACACACACTCACACATACACTTTCAGACACACACTCAGGTATATGTTTCTGTTTATTATATCGATGCAAATAGCAGTTGGCAAATCTCCTCACAGGCAAGACATTTACATTACATATAAGAGTCATTCACAAATGTGCCTAACTGCACTTCTAATTTATACACAAGAGCAAATGGGTATATAATTAATAAGGATTATAAAATATTTTACAACTTAAAAGGGGAAATATCATACATCTGACATTCCAACGTAGAGGCTCCCTGCTAGAAACATTTGATTCCTAATAAAGGGGAGATTTAGATTGTAAACGCTTGCTCTCATTACCTTTTTTTTTTTTTTTGGTCATATATACCACTCCGACAAACATTAGTACTAGCAATAGGACCACAAATTAGTATGGTAGAATATTATGTACATTACAATTTGTCAGCAGACCAAAAACAAAGTTAAAAGAAAGACTAGTAAATATCAGTGACCTGAGCTATCAACATAATTTATCTCATCCAAAACTTGAATGAACAAGTGATGGTTCAAAGATCCCATTGTAAACTAGAGCATGGGGATTTAATATGTTGGGATGGGTTATGCAACGCTCCTTTTGTTCATCTCTGTAAAATAGAATAGATAGGTAATAATAATAATAATTGGTCAAGGAGTACCCCAAGTTACTTTGCCCCGTATTAATGACCAGAGAATGTCCACCGATCTGTAGATGGCGTTCTAATGAGAGGCGGCGAGGGAGCTCTAACCTCTCTGCTCTGCTCCCTCGCGGGCTGTCTACTGATGCCGGGAGCCGGATTATGACGTCATATTCCGGCTCCCGCAGCATCAGCACAGGGCGCGCGAGGGAGCAGAGCAGACAGGTTAGAGCTCCCTCGCCGCCTCTCATAAGAACGCTGCCGCCCGCCGGGGGTCCAGAAGGTGACCTGGCAGGAGGGAGCGCTTCCCTCCTGCCGGTCACCGAAATCTTGCGCCCCCAGAGCCGGTGCGCCCTAAGGCGGCTGCCTGTGCCGCCTTATGGACGCGCCGGCCCTGGTGACTGTATCTGTATGTGTGTGACTGTATCTGTATGTGTATGTGTGTCAGTGTGTGTCTGTGAATCTGTATGTGTGTGTGACTGTATCTGTATGTGTGTTAGTGTGTGTCTGTATGTGTGCTAGTGTATATACATGTTAGTGTGTGCCTGTGTATCTGTATGTGTGTTAGTGTGTCTGTGTATCTGTGTTAGTATTTGTCTGTGCATCTGTATCTTTATGTGTGTGTGACTGTATCTGTATGTGTGTTAGTGTGTGTCTGTATCTGTATCTGTGTTAGTGTGTGTCTGTGTTAGTGTGTCTGTATCTGTGTAAGTGTGTGTCTGTGTATGTGTGTTAGCATGTGTCTGTATCTGTTAATGTGCAAGTCTGTGTATTAGTGTGTGTCTGGGTATCTGTATGCTTATTAGTATGTGTGTGTATCTTTTTAGTGCGTTAATGTGTGTCTGTGTATCTATATGCGTGTCTCTGTATCTGTACGTCAATTTGTGTGTCTGTACGTCAATGTGTGTCTGTACGTCAATGTGTGTGTCTGTGTATATTTTTCAATTTGTGTGTCTGTGTACCTGTTTATGTGTTGGTGTATGTATGTGTATCTGTACATGTGTTAGTGTGTCTGTATCGGTGAGTCTGCACGTGTGTCAATGCTTGTGTCTAAATGTATGTATGTATGTATATATATATATGTGTGTGTGTGTGTGTGTGTGTGTGTGTGTGTGTGTGTGTACGTGGCAGTGTATATGTGTATACATATCAGAATTCAAACTCCAACACTACACTCAAATACATCCCTACATTCACACACACATACTCCATCCAAAACATGCTTATATTCAAATGTACGAAAGATGGGTATCTATCTACCTTTTTCTCCATCCTTACGATAGGTGGACCTTAAAAAATCTTACACGAGCACCCGCTCTACTTTAGGTGAAAAAAGTAGGTAAAATAACTTTATAACAAGGGAAAAGCAGGGCTGGGGATCTAAAATGTGTTCTTACAATGATAGTTTCAGGAATATGTTTGTATTCCAGACACCATAGTTTAAAAAAAATAAAAATTCACACCATATGCTTATGCAACAAATAAAGCACTCCATTTGCATATGTTATAATCCTCCTGTTATAATCTTACCCCCTTACTACAGCCCCTAATCACCCAACCTCACACTAGAGTCTCTATCTCCAATTAAAACCCCTATACCCCCTCTACAGTGCCTTTTCCCCCATTAGAGACGCTGTTGCCCATTATAGCCCTTAACTCCCCACTACAGCCCCAGTCCCACACGCTATGACCCCTGTCTCCCACTAAAGCCTCTTCCCCCCAACATTACAACCCTTCCTTTAACACATGTATGTGGGCATGATGTATATTTGTGTATCTTGCAAGTTGGTGGGTACAAGGGGGCCCCATGATCTTCTTTTGTCCAGAGGCCCCATCAGTTGTCAGGCCGCCCCTGTCTGTATCCCTTGACCTTGGCAAGTATCCTGACTACTCTTTGGTACGTTAAGTCCGGCCATTCGAAGGCCCGGTAATACGTTACCTAGTAGTCATCTGTGTGACAAAATTCTACGTGCTGGATCAACTAGTAATCCTGACACACCCATGACCCTGCTGTTCCTGGTATGCCCTATCCGCATGCCCAGGCCCACCAAATCCTTACTCCTCCACCTACTAACAGCAGCGAATCTCCTAATATCAACTAAATGGAAAAACATTCCTAGGGAATGGATCCAGAAAATAGAATCCGTCAGACTGATGGAGGAGATCAATACATCCATATCTCATAAATATTACCTCTACCTAACTACTTGGAGTCCGTGGGTGCAATTCATGAACAATAACTCCAGGGCCCCCTAGGGGCAGACGCGGAGCTCAGCCTTCGCACACTCAAATTACTCCGACACACACACCCAAAGCCTAGACAGACCTTAAATTCCCCAGCTTATCTCTCATCGACCCTCACGACGCTACTGCATGACCGGTAATCCCACTTTATGGGACTGGGAGGAGAAGAGGGATGCACCACTCCGAACAGACACTGTAACTCGATTGTAAGACTCAGATTGTTATAACTTTACTGTTTAAAATCTACTGTTACACTCCTTTTTGGAGTTTATGATTGTTTATGGGACGCCAATGTTAGTCCCAGAATGTCTTCCTCCCTAGTGGGATGTTGTCAATATAAGTGATGGTTGCACCAAACGATTCCATTTGTTACAATGGAATTTTAATGATACTACTATGCCATTCGAATGTTTACTAGCACTTTCACGACCCCTGTCAATAAGAACATTGTTACTTTATCCATATATGTACGAATGGCTTTTGTTCCGATGTATACTCTAAAGATTCATGACAGGTTCAGATTAAATATATTATTTTATATTTTGTATATTTTCTAATGCATTAACTAATATATGAAGGGGGTCATGTAAACCTTAAAGTATCTTTGAATTTACTGAGATGGGGAAGTGAAGTAACTATTTTGTTGGATATGTAAAGTATGTATGGGACATCTTACTGACTGCAATGACACAATCAGATAAAACCAGTCACTACTTCTGTTTTATGTTTCCATTGGATAGTGCACTCTGATATGAAACCAAAGAATAGTGCATATAAAAATTTAAATTATTGCACATTATTAAAACTATTTCTGTGACAGTATCATTTACCAAAATCTATTTTTTAGTAGGGTAAGGTAAATTTGAAGACTGCATGCCAAATCCAGTCAGATTAGGTGCAGAATGTGGGTGTCCTCCAGATTGTCTTTAAGTGCAGAGTCTGTCTCCTCCTTAACCATCTGGCATCTGGCTCCCTGCCAGACATCCTAGATTGTGTGTGTGCCAAATATAACTGGTTTCCTTCTATTAGTACCAAGGACAATACTAATATCAAAAAACACCCAGGGCTTGAGATCAAAAAGAATTTTGTGATCCCATCTTAAACTCCATACCTGGCTCCTATCCAAACCCTACCCCTTCCCATACCACTGCTTAACCTGTTTCTTGGTGTACTCACAGCTACTTACAGACACACAGATACACATACACATACATAGACACAGACAGTCAGACACAAACATGCATTAGCAAGCAGATACATACAACTAGACAGACACAGATAGGCACATAGACACAGACGTGAACTCACGGGCACAGACAGGTACACACAGACACAGATAGATACCAACCGACACAGACAGTTGCACATAGGCACACACATTCATAGACAGACATATACTAGCACACAGCCACAAACAATAATACACAGGCACAGACAGACACATGTAGGCATTGGCAGGTACACACAGGTATGCACATACACAGACAGGTACACATAGACACAGACAGGTACGTAATGGCACACACAGTTATAGACAGGCACACAAACCAACAAACAAGTACACACTGACACTGATAGACACAGAAAGGCATAGGCAGGTACACACAGTCATGAACAGACACAGACAGGTACCCACAGACATAGTCAAGTACACACAAATAGGCACATCACAGGCACATGCAGACACAGACAGGCAGACACAGACAGGCATAGACTAACACATACAGGTATATCATATTACTGCATTGTTTCCACTCCCAGATGACTGCTAGAATCGCCAAAGAGGCCAGGAGTGGCTGGAAGAGCAGGTGGACAAAAATGAAAAATTCTAGAGCTTTAGGAGCTACTGATTAGCATATTCTATTGGCAGCTTTGCACAGTGCTGGGCATGGCAAATTGTCTCACTTTCCCTGATTGGCTGCTATACATCCCCTCTTACCTTTCTTTGCATAGACTGCCAATTAGCCAAGTATCCTACCCATGTTCTGCTCCACCCTCTTTGTATATCATGAAAATGAAATTCAGCTTTTTGGAGTGAATGCTTTTTGAATGATTTAGTATGGCTTACTTTATATTGCCAAATTGACAGGGTAGGGCTATCTGCCAGAAAATTTTAGTTCATCAGAATAGAAAAAAATGTAATAAATTGTTTAATGAATGGAGAGCCCTATAAACTAGAGAAAAGAACATGAGATGGAGAGAGAAAATGTTTCTTTTTGCTTTTAAATGTGTCTTTATGTGTCTTTATCTATACAATACAATTTATTTTAATCACAGACAGAAACATAATATACTGAATTAATATATGTAGAATGTAATGAAAAAAATAGATAGCCAACCTTGTAAAATGGGTATAAAATGAACAGCAGTTTTCTATAAAAATATAAAGAGGAGGATATGTTGTGCAGAACTATAGACTATTTTCACTCTGGAAATAATGACCACAAAAGCAAAGGTCTGTTTATTCATAAATCATGAGGGCCATAGGGACTGTTCTTAAAAAAAAAAACTGTAACTGAGCATTCCAAGTATTGCTGTAACTCGAAATCCACCTCAACAGATAAGTACCATGTGCCTTAAAGGGACACTGCAGTCACAATAACAACTATAGCTTATTGTATTTGTTCTGGTAAGTATAATCATTCCTTTCAGGCTTCTGCAGCAAAAACACAGGTTTTTTTCAGAGAAAATGCAGTGTTTACATCACAGCCTAGGGATACCTCCACTGGCCACTCCTCATATGGCTACTAGAGATGCTTCCTGGGGCAGTGCTGCACAGTACTGCAATTCAGCGTCACCACCATCTGCATGCACACACTGAACTTTCCTCATAGAGATGCACTGATTCAATTATTCTCTATGAGAAGATGCTGATTGGCCAGGGCTGTGTTTGACTTGTGCTGACTCTGCCCCTGATCTGCCTCCTTGACAGTCTCAGATGATCCTGTGGGGAAGCATTGTGATAGGCTCAGAGAATCCCTTCTGATGATGTCAGCCAAGCAGGCAAATCAGGGACAGAGCCAGCAGCAACAGACTTGAAGAAAAGTAAGATTTTATCATATTTTGGAAGTGAGGGGGTTAGATAGTGGTTTAAATACTATACGGTCAGCAAAACATGTCTATGTACCTGACCCTATAGTGTTCCTTAAATGTTAATATTATTTAGTTTATTCAATTTTAACAACTATACTTCACTAAAATAACTTTAGTACATTGCTCATGCAGGATATTTATTTAAAATGTATATTTTTTTTTATTGTGACTTTTTTATTTGAGTGTTTTGCACCCACATCATCACCAGTGGAAAACATCTCTTGAGTGTTGGGTGGCTTATACTGAGCACTAAATTCACAATCTTTAATTAAAAAAATCCTTTAGAAACAGCAATTAAAGCAGCTCTGTCACTGTGTTACTTTTGTTATAAAATGTTAGGATATGTGTGAATAGACTCTGAATATAGGACATAACTACCTATAAATAATCATGTGTCTAAAATAATCCCCTGTTTGAAACCATAGTCACATACTTCAATCCTTGCTGGGACAGCCACAGGGAATGGAATGTGGTGCAGAAACGTCACAATTTACTAGGTGTGGAAATATGCAAGCAAAGAACTAGTTTTCTACAAAATGAAAACTCCTAGGTAGTTTTCATTTTTTTTTTTTATTTATTTATTCTTTATTTTCGTAGTGCATAGCTTAATAACATACAAGCTTGTCATGTTACGACAACTGTGACAAGCATTATTGAGTATACATCTAGATACGGTGTCATAGCATGTGAGAACATTGTACGTTTTTGTGGGATTAATACACAGGTGAAACTAAGCACTTTTTTTGTTTTTAAGAGTTAGACAGGTTAGGTAACACGCCCATTGTTGTGCTATTTCTGACAGGTGTGGTGGGTTGTGTGTTGGTTCCCTGGGATACTCCAGGTTTGGGTGTCTGTAAATGCTTGTTGGTGCGAAGTGTAGCTTTAGTTGGTAGACTAAGAGCAAATATATGCTTGTTACAGGTTTGGGTCAGGCTTGTAGTGACAGATGTCAGTGGGTACCTGTCCATGGGTCCCCGTTGGTTTTTGGTTTGTGTTTCATCAGGTGTGGGTGAGGCTCCCTGATGCAGGGTACTACCTGTGGCATCTTGACTATTTCCCCTTACCATGGGGGTGGCAGGGGGACAGAGGGATGTGTCTAAGGTGGGCGCCATCAATTTGTCTGTTGTATAGGTCTGTTTGGTATCGTTGGGTGCATGGGTGCATGGGTGCCTCGTGTATTTAGTGGTAGAGTTTATGAACAGGATTAAACATGTAGTAACAGGGAAATAAAAGGTAATAATATGAGCATACACATCACATGAGGAGGAAGGGGTGCCTGGGAGATGTTATGCACGGGTATAGGCCCGTAAGGAGATCACAGCTGAGTATCGTTAATATATGTATAAAATAACATCAACAAAGTAGTTAAATGATAAAATAAGTAACATAAGGCTTTAGGCCTTCCATGGTTGTATAAGAGTTCAGGTTGTCAGCCTGGCTGTTATGAGCAGGAGTGTTGTGGTTGTGTCAAGGCATGTTCGTCAAGTTCAGGTGTTCTGAGTTCGTTGGTTTTTCGTCGCTTGGTCGGTTGAGGTGCTGGCTGGTGTTTCCCATGTCGTCTGCAGTGTGCGGTTGTTCCAGGTGAAGTCTCAGTGCTGACAAGAATGCTGGAGCCCCCATCGGAGAGGTGAGATTGTGGGTGGTCGCTGCGTGATGGACAAGTAAGGAGCCGGTGTTACCCCATCTATATGGTATGTTGGCTTTGCGCAGGGCGGTCGTCACTGGACCAAAAGATTTGCGTCTGATTAGAGTGGCCCTAGTTAAGTCTTGGAAAAACAAGAGTTGGGTGTTCTCAAATACTAGTGGCGTTTTGCCTTTCATGGCAGTCATTATTAGGATTTTGTCGTGTGTGGTGGCGCATCTCAAGATAACGTCTCTGGAGGTGCTAGGTGAGATGCGGGCTGAGCTGGTTACACGGTATCTACCATCAAGTGTAATTCTTTTTGCCACTGGGTGCGTCAGGATCGCTGACAGGAGGCGCCGCGTGTAGTGCGGCAATTCTTCAGTGGTGATGGAGTTAGGTATGCCGCGGACCTTAATGTGCGTGCGGCGTTGTTTGTCTTCCAGGGATATTAATTGTGCTGCTAGGACATGTTGTTCTGTTTGCAGCTGCTGGACTGAGTCTTGCAAGGTGGTTATGGTGTTGTGGACTTGTGTCATGTCCAATTCAGTATTAGTGACTCTGTCTGTGATCTGTTGCATGTCCCTTTTAATCAGGGCAACGTCAGCGGCCAAAAGTTTTTGGATGTCCGCCAGAAGCACCTTTAAGTCCCCTTTGGTGGTGGGGGCTGAATCCTCTGGTGAGGTAGGGGCTATGGCTGGACCTTCCTGAGGGTTCTGTATAATTGGGGTCCCCCTTCCCACTGTTTCTGGGGCGGGGGCCATGTTTGGAGGGGGGTCTGGTTGTTGTGGTGTGGCCAGTCCTGGTTTGATCAGCATTTCCCCAATGTCCCTACCTTGGGTGCTGGCTCTGGTTGTAGGCTTTGGTGTGCGGCGACCCATGTTTAGTGGGTCCGGCGGAGGGTGTCACGGCTATCCCCTTGTCTGCCGAATAGGGCCTCTAGATTGAGGATTGGTGTTGCATGGTAGGCCGCGGTTTTGCGCCGCTGCCTTGGTTGCTTGGGGGCTTGAAAGAAGGGCATCGGCCTGTTCGTCCCGTCAATGTGGGTCCGGGTGTGTGGTTTGTTGGGGCAGATGGTCCCCCTGTCGGGAGATATTTGCGGGCGTCCGGATTGCGGGCGGCGGACCGGCACCTGAGAAAGATGGCGTCCATGCAGGATAGTCGGCAAGCTCCGCCCCGGTAGTTTTCATTTTTGATAGTCAAACAAGACACACAACAAACATTCCATATTTACTAGCATTGTGGAATAAACAAAGGAGAAACATTACCTGACCACTTCAGAAATCCCTGACATCAGATTTTTCCAAAGGAGATATCTCTTGAAACAGCATTGAAACTGGCCATTTGGAACCAGTTATATAGTAGTTAGCCTTCAAATATAATATGGGAAAAAAAACGTATGGCTTTGACCCCTCTCGGGGAGAAATTAACACATTAAATAACATATATATATACCGTACATACTCGAGTATAAGCCAACCTTTTCAACACATTTATTATGCTGAAAAAGCCCCCCTCAGCTTATACTCGAGTGAGCGCTTTCCGAGGGGGGCGGGGGCGCTAGATTTAGGTGACCAGCAAGAGGGAAGCGCACAGTACTCTCTCCTGCCAATCACTCAATGTAGCGCGGCCGGGCGGCGCAGACCGCGAGACAGGAACTTCGGTTTCCTGTACTCAGAGGAATGACAAGAAGTGCTCACTCAGTGAGCACTTCCCTTCAGTCCGCTGGCAGCCGGGTACAGGAAACAGAAGTTCTTGTACTGTGGTCCACGCCTCCCAGCCACACTACATAGGTAGGACCAATGAGGGGGAAAGGACCACTGAGGGGGAAAGGACCACTAAGGAGGTGAGGGGGAAAGAACCACTAAGGAGGTTGGGGGGGAAGGGGGAAAGGACCACTGAGGAGATGAAGGGGAAAGGACCACTGAGGAGGTGAGGGGGAATATTGTAATATTTTTGTTAAACATATCAAACATTATAACTTCATGGGCATTTTCTAATCTCTGCTCATGTCAGGGAATAGTTGAGTTTATTCTATAGATATATTTATATAGGGGGAATAAATATTATAACTTCATGGCCATTTTCTAATCTCTGCTCATGTCAGGGAATGGTTGAGTTTATTCTATAGATATATTTATATAGGAGGAATAAATTCCCATACCCACATTCTTACCTGCACCAGAGAATTGCCAACCTGAATCCATACCCCAAGATAGCATAACAGATATAAGGTAAATGATACTAGAAAAACTAGCAGTCTTTGACCAGCGGACAAGACTACTGAAGATCATTGGAAAGCTACCAGCAGAGAGCATACTAGCTACATTTAATGAAGCATTTTTCACAATCCCAACCTACACCATTACAGAGACCAACAGACTCATATATGCCACAGCATTAATGGTCCTCCAGCTACTTGACTACAAGATCAGGCTCAAAGAAAAGCAATGCCCACCATGGAGACTATGACTGGAAGCCAAGTTAAAGACAATACGGAAGGAAGTTAGTAAGCTGGATCAACTTAAAGATCAAAGATAGATCCAGGCTGCTGCAGAAGTACAAGGATATGCCCATACCAGAGGTGCTGGAAACAGCTAAGCAAAGACTAACAGCACTGGTATCCAGACCGAGCAGATACACCAGAGAAGCAGAGGCTAAGAGAACCAATGCCCTCTTTACCAAAGACCCATCCAAGGTGCATGCACAGCTACAGGGTAACCACCACATCTCCTCGCAAGACCCACCCAGAGCTGAGACTGAACAGTACTAGAAGAATATCCAGGAGAAAGAAGCATCTCATAACACCGAGGCCCAGTGGCTACCAGACCTGAAAGCAGACCACTGCATGCTGTCAGAACAAGAACCAATACAAAATAATATATATATACCAGTTGTGAACCCTTCATGTGAAAATAGAAAATAAGAAAAGTTTTAATAATACCAGCAAATGAAGTAATCTTGATGTCACATGAGGTGTATGAAGCCTATAAACAGAAATACAAAGCCATAGTGTGACCTATAAAACAAATATATCTAATAAGATGGAATAGAATCTTACTCACATGATGCAGAGCCATCTCAGGCTCTGTTTAATATGCCCAGAAGGGTGCCAATGCTGGCTAATAGACCCAGTTTTCAGGATGAACCACAGGAAAGAAATCCAGGAAAATGTTTATTAAACAAAATAGTAAGTGGGTACTATAAGAATGGTGCTTAAGGTAAAAACAGACCAAAACACCATCTATGAAGTAACCCTTTAAAAGTACAAAATAAAAAACAGGTATATAAAAGAATATAAATGTTACAGCATACGCGTTTCGGCTATCTACGAAAGCCTTCGTCCAGTGCTGATTTTCATAGTTAATAGTATCTCCTTATTTACCTCCCATTACAGCTGCAAGCAGTTAATACTAACGGCGTGCCGTTTCTGTCCACACATGGCACCCAAGTGTGACATCACTTCCGGAAACTGTTTGTTCGGAGTATCGTCCATTTTCCAGTTACAGAAAGTCCATGCAATTCACACACATGCAAGTGGTATAATCCACCATCTTGCATAAGGGCAAAATAGTCCCATAAAGTACCGTATTTTTTGCTCCATAAGACGCACTTTTTTTCCCCTCAAAAGTGAAGGGAAATGTCTGTGCGTCTTATGGAGCGAATATGAAGCTTTACTTACCTGTCTTGTAGCGTTTCTCGGCAGCACAGAGAGCACCGCGGTACTGGAACTTGAATTTCATGTTCCGGTTTCCGGCGGGACTGAAAGGAAGTGCGCACTCTTCTCAGTGTGCGCACTTCCTTTCAGTCCCGCCGGAAACCGGAACATGAAATTCAAGTTCCAGTACCGCGGTGCGCCCTGTGCTGCCGAGAAACGCTACAAGACAGGTAAGTAATTATGGGACAAGGGGAGGGGGACAGTATGGGAGAGAAGAGAAGACTATGGGGAGGGGAGGGGGGATGAAGACTATCGGGAGGGGAGGGGAGGGGAGGGGGGATGAAGACTATGGGGAGGGGAGGGGAGGGGGTATGAAGACTATGGGGAGGGGAGGAGAGGGGGGATGAAGACTATGGGGAGGGGAGGGGGGATGAAGACTATGGGGAGGGGAGGGGGGATGAAGACTATGGAGAGGGGAGGGGAGGGGGGTGAAGACTATGGGGAGGGGGTGGGAGAAGACTATGGGGAGGGGATGGGAGAAGACTATGGGGAGGGGGTGGGAGAAGACTATGGGGAGGGGGGGGAGAAGACTATGGGAGGGGGGACACTATGGGACAGGGGAGAAAAAAAATATTCTGAACAAACTTTCCCATAGTAAGAAACACTATGGGACAGTTTGTTCAGAATATATTGTTTTCTGGGTTTCTTCCTCCAAAAACTAGGTGCGTCTTATGGTGAGGTGCGTCTTATGGAGCGAAAAATACGGTAATTAAAATAAAAGCAATATAATATATGTAAAAGATAAGCTAAAAACCTACTAAAACTAAATAAAAGAATATGATTAAAAAAAAAAATCAACATATATGACACTAACAAGCATAGATAGGCATTCACATTAAGAATAATATAACCCCATAGGTGATCTAAGGGATATGCAAAGTTAAAACAAAGAGT
The DNA here is from genome assembly GCF_036172605.1 of Pelobates fuscus. Taxonomy (NCBI): domain Eukaryota; kingdom Metazoa; phylum Chordata; class Amphibia; order Anura; family Pelobatidae; genus Pelobates; species Pelobates fuscus. The sequence goes on along the minus strand of NC_086319.1, from coordinate 279,339,252 downwards.
TAGTGTCATATTTGTTGATTTTTTTTTTTTTTATCATATTCTTTTATTTATTTTTAGTATGTTTTTAGCTAAGCTTTTACATACATTATATTGCCCTTATTTTAATGACTTTATGGGACTATTTTGTACTAATCCTAGCAGCACAGGAACAGGCGCTCAGCACCAGATCAATAGAAGCTGGAGTCTACCATACCAGGACCCAAAGTGCAGACTGTGCAAAGAGGCCTCTGAGACAGTGCAGCACCTAGTAGCCGGATGCAAGATGTTAGCAGGAACAGCATACACAGAGAGACACAACCAAGTTACTGGGATTGTGTACCAAAACATTTGCACAGAATATGGATTGGACCCTAAGTCCAGATGGGAGATACCACAAAGGGTAGTCGAGAATGATAGGGCTAAGATCCTGTGGGACTTCAAGATCCAGACAGACAAGCAAGTGGTGGCCAACCAACTCGATATTGTGGGGGTAGATAAGGAACGGCAGACTGCAGTCGTGGAGGATGTGGCAATAGCCAGTGACTATAACATCAGGAAGAAGGAACATGACAAGATGGAGAAATATCAAGGACTGAAAGAAGAACTGGAAAGTGAAAACAGTAGCAGTCTCAGTTGTGATAGGAGCACTCGGGGCTGTGACTCCCAAGTTGAGGGAGTGGCTTCAACTGATTCCAGGTGGGACATCTGATATCACTGTCCAGAAGAGTGCAGTTCTAGGAACAGCTAAGATACTGCGCAGAACCCTCAAATGCCCAGGGCTCTGATATAGGACCCAAGAATGAGGAATAGACATACCACCCAGGTGGGGTGAGAAAATCAATTTATTTTTTATGCATACATACATACATATAGAGGAAAATGTATTAATATTTACCTTAATTCTCTTTTCCTGGCTATTATTCATGGCAGCATATACATATGGGTTAACTCCTCCCCTTACAGACAATAGGACAGGAATAAAATAGATGCCTTTAAAAGGAGTATCCCTGCATAGGTCCCTCAGTCAGTAACAAGCTCTTACATGAGAAGTGAAACCAACACTGGGTGGATAGTATATGCTTCCATGAATAATAGCCAGGAAAATAAAATTATGGTAAGTATGAATACATTTTCCTCTTTCCTGGCTAATTGTGGCAGCATATACATATGGGAATACCCAAGCTTACCAGGGAGAGACCTAAACATACATAAGTGCCAATCAAATAATCAGAACAATTCAACATTGATTAGAAGATTGAACGGAGTGAAGGACGTGACGTCCAAATTCCGCCTCATTGATTGCTTTATCGTCCAGTATGTAATGCTGGACAAATTAATTAAAAGGGGTCCAAATGCCAACTTACCAAGTTTCAGCATAGACCATTGACATGGAAGCCCATGATGCTGCAAGTGCACAAGGGGAGAGTGCCCTGAAATCCTTTGGTACATGTAGAGAATGGCATTGATAAGCTTTCACCTTAGGCAGGATCCTTGGTACTAAATGGAAGACAACCAGATCCTGTTGAAAATTAGTGAATGGAGGTACACAGGATCAAGCTGGAGTTCACACATTCACCTTGCTGAAGTACCAGCCACTAGCAACAGCACCTTCTGTGCTAAAATCATGGAAGCTCCTGCTAGAGGTTCAAATGATGGTTTAGTCAGACCCTGTAAGACCAGAGGTAGGTCACATATTGTCTTCAACACCCTCAGTAGAGGCTTAAATTTAATAGCTGCTTACATGAAGCAAAAGTACCAGGGGTTACAATGCTCAATTGGTACCCATCAATGTGGAAAGTGCCGGTCTGTTTTCCTCTAAAATGTTATAACTCATAGGGATTTAGAGTCTTTGTGGCCTTCAACTGTCTCATTTTGAATTTCATTTAGGAACGTTAAAACTGGAAAAATATGTACATCAGACGGAGAGTCCACATTTGAGTCAGAGTATCCTGACCTTGAGATTTCTGGTGCTAAAAACTAGAAAAATGAATCTGGACCTGTTAGTTCCGAGAAGTGGCCCTCAGATCTACATATGGTATTAGCCAAATGTGAGTCAACCCTGACCACATCAAACATGAAAACAAGACAAAACTAATAGAACCCAGAACCAGAGAAGGATAGTAAGCTAAACCCAGAACATATACACAAGACATGAGGAAAACATGAACATAACATGGGCATGACTGGACAGGACTGTACATGGGCTGGGTATACAAACTAAAACAAGACAAGATAACATAGGTAAAACAAGAGGCGCAATAACTAAGTACTACATATGAAAATAATGGGGATGTAGTCACACTATATGATCATACATTGCATAAGCCTGCCAACAACGCCAATATACCCCATATCTGGCAGGTCCTACACTGCCTAATGTATGCTAAAACAACCAAAAGACATATATAGCACTTACCTGCAAGAAAGGGCAGAAGCCTTGAGGAGCTGCTTGCAGGAACACTGAAACAGAGAGGAAAGATGGAAAACAAACAGGTGTGGCAACATAAAACAAACATTTAAAGGAAACCTGGAGACTGGGAAATGCAGGAATGAACCCAGAAATCCCAGCATAAAACCAGACATAGAATAGAAAACCAAAAACCCAAGAAAGCTAAGCAAGAATAGCAAAAAGAGTACTGGATACCAGAAGCCAAGTCCAGACATCAGAACAGAGCAGAGCAGATCATGACAGCAGGTTTACCAACTGCCACGAGTTACCTCTGGAGTATACCCTGCAGGGTCAGTAATTTCATGTCTCTCAGCTGGATGACAATCTTCATCGGCAGGCATATAAATTTGGACAGGTCTGTGTCCATTGATCCATAGGCTTGCATAAAAAAGCCGAGTTGTTAAGCAGTAGCATTGTCCCACAGACTACCCTTGAAATCGGTGCATCCACCTTGGGTCGTGTAGTCCAGGCATTTGCCTTTATCCAAGATGGCTGCCGCAATCTGTATTCCCATAATGCAAGTCATCGGTATTGGACCCTTAGGGCACAAACTGCACATGCGCGGGCGTCTTCCAAGTGCATTTGCTGTCTAGAGACTGGGAGAGATCTCGGTCTGCAGCATACACGGCCCCTGAACACCCAGGGAACCGGGAATAAATCTCCAGGACCAAGGGGAAGCATAAGAAATAAAGTAAAAGTGCCTGCAAGGTGATAAAAAGGCAACAAGGTGCAAAAATCATCACAGTATAAAAGTCATCACAGTATAAAAAGCCATGATTAGCCAGGATATATATATATATATATATATATATATATATATATATATATATATATATATATATATATTTATTAACTTATATAAATAATCTAATAATGTTGCCTACCACCACTAGGAAAATAGTTCAAATGATAAATAATAATAATTTAACCACCTTCAGCAGACATTTGTACCTTCAGAGGGGCCGAGATTATCACAGTGGCGGAAGTAAAGTAGAGAGTGCCCTGGTGCAAGAATTGAAACACACATTAAAACACATGCAGATAGACAGACTAAAAACTGCCCTCTTAAAAGTTTGCAGTGACATCCAAACTTGCATAGAGTTAAGAGACCTTAATACACTTACTACATTGTATAACTCATTCTGCCACTTTGTGCTACAACATTGTGACATGTTAAAAGAGCTAAAGTGGCCATTGCTGATATCCAGACGCAAGCTTCATCTTTCCAGCCTTGTGTTTAAGAGTATTTTTGGGAAGCTCCCACCCTTCCTGAGCAGGATGCTCTTCTGAGGTTTTCCCACCTCCTTTAGCCTCTGATCCAGTACCAGAACTTTATTTAGTCTACCTTAATACGAAAAGAAAGCAACCCAATCCTCATTTTCCTACAGAGTACCGCAGTTATAGAAGGTCCTCCCACACACTTTCAAATCTTCCCCAGGCCTAAAATTCTTTAAGAGATCTCTCTCTACATATCTCAAAACAGAATGCGCCTGTCAGGGTTGATTATATATTTCTTACCTGTTCTATGTTACATTTTGCATATATGCTGTCTATTAATATTGTTTTTGTATTATATTGTCCACTATTGCAACGATTAAATGTTTTGTGGACCCAGGACATACTTGCAAACGAGAGAAACCGTAATGTATCCTTCCCAGTAAAATGTTTTATAAATATTAATTAATAGACACACACTGACACACAAATACATATACTGACAACATACACAAATGCTGATATACACACTGACACACAGATGCTGACACTGACACAAATACAGATAGGCAGGAACACAGATGCAAACAATGGCACACGTGCAGATACACACAGGCACACATGCAGGTACACAGATACACATACTGACAGCATACATATACACACCTGCACACATAGATATACACACTGACACACACCGATACAAAAACACACACACTGACAGACATACAGATACACAGACACACACACTGATACCCAGACACACATAAGGATACACAGACACACACACTGACATACAGACTGACAGACATACAGATATAGACACACACACTGACTGATATGTATAGGAGCAGGGGGTGGCTTCCCTGGGGTCCAGTAGCAGGCTGAGGCTGTTGGGAGTTAGGGGTTGGCACTCCTGGCACAGCCCCCTTCCTATCTGCCTTCTCCTCATCTGGCCAATGTGACTTCTGTCTGTTTGTGAGAACGTGATAGGCCCTCACTTCCCACCATGATGCCAATAAGAAGGCCCTGTTGCATTGTCAAAGGGCTACAGCGCTGGACCAGGATCCTGCTGACACATGCCCATCGGGAGGCTCTTTGAGCGTGGACCACCCGATGTTCCCCCTTAGTGTGTGGGCCCCAGTGCAGCTGCACCAGCGGTAGTTCCACCATTGCCTCAGCATACATCAGTCTTCACTCTATCAACCATCTTGGAGTTTTTACTAGGTGCGGCCTTCTCACGTAATACACATTGCTGGTAACGCATGAATTTAATTTTCATGGGGCTATAGCCATTTTATATAAGTCAGTTTTGCATTTAGTAATACTGAAGGGGAAATAGGGTTGGGAAAGTAATACTGGCATATTCTGAAATTTTAACCTTTTTCTGCAGAGGGGGGTCTAAAACAAAGAGACTGTGTGGGACTATTTGTTCCCTTAAAATAGCCAAGCTTGCCTATTTCCCGGACTGTGAAATTGTGATTAACTGCATTATGGTAATTAATTCAGTATAGTACAATGAAGGTTAATACAGTGATTGATAATTTGACATACCAATCGTATCTGCTATTATTTCTATCAAGGTGTAGAACTGTATGATATACAAAGGTTATATAATTTGTTGTATATAAGTGATTGAGTTTCTCTGTGACTTCACGTAGATAAAAAATTATTCCTGAATCCAACTTATTAGATCTGTTATTATTATTATTATTGCCATTTATATAGCGCCAACAGATTTTGTAGCGCTTTACAGTATTGTGAGAGGGGGAAATTAACAATCAATATGACAATTACAAGAGAACTATAGGAGGTGGGGTATAAAACACATTAGGCCAGAAAATAGCAATCAAATAAGGTGGAGATCAGTAATTAATAATGGCTATTGATATTAATCAAATCCAAGAGATTAATCACTGTTTGGGACTGTTGGTTACTAAGGGAAGTGGATATAGTATAGGCCTAAATATTGTATTCCACCTATCTAAACAACAAACCATTTAGTTAATAAGCCCAACTCACTCATAGATTTATATGTTATGTTATTCGTTTTGCCAACCTTATGTATCATGATTGCATGATGAGTGTCCTATAGGAAGAAATCTTGTTATTGGAACATTCGGTTGTCTTATGGTACTGGATCTATTCCTTGAATGTCAGGTGTGGTACATAACCTGTGATATTTGCTTTGACCTGCATTGTACAACTGATTACCTGAACCACAATTTGATATCACCTGATAACTTAATAACCCATGATTGTTAATGACTTGATAGTGTAAATAAGTAATTCCTAGCTTTGTTTTATTATTGCAAATAATGTTATAGTGTATATAAATCTCTACATAGAACCCAAAGAATTCAGGGGAGCTATAATATTTAGTGTGGTAATTGATAAAGTTTTATGTTAATTGATTTGGATATTTCCTAAACATGAAATTGATAATATTAAGTATTAAGTTTTACGTATTTTTTTTCATTTTACGTTTACTTTTACGTTTACTTTAGTTTTTATTTCTACATAAAAAGTAGGGACCTGATCTTTGGCAACTGGAAATGAGCCAAGCTTAAAGAACAGCTGTCATCAAAGTTTAAATTTTCATTTTTAAAATGTTTAATACATTTAATGAAACCTATTGATAATTGAATTAATCTTACTGATATTTTGTTTAAATAATGTGCATTGATTTTTCATGCTTATCTGGCAGAGCGGACATGTTGGCTCACACTCTATGATCTGACCAACTGCTGTTCAGCCTAACATGCATGTTAAGATAACAATAGAGTATGAGACAACATGTCTGCTCAGCCAGAAAAAATGAAAAAAATATTATTAGGTTTCAATAAATGTAATAAACTTCTAAAAATCAAAAGGGAAAATGTGATATTAGCTTTCCTTTAAGAAAAGTTTAGTTTCAGTATATTTACCTGCAATATATCAATCAAAATAATCCCATAGAAAAACAAACTACAGGCATCATGGATAGAGGAGAACAAAATGGTGGCACACAAATATTGCGATCTGATGCAAGTAAGAAAATATAATTCTAAAAAAAATCAAGAAGGAGTATACTCATAAAGATGCAAGGAGAATTAAGAAAGGAACATCAGTTATATCCATTGTTATTTGACAAATTCATTTGAATGCAGAAGGATAAAATTTAATTAAATACTGTACTGTAAATATATACTGTAAATATTGTATTTTGGCTAACAAAGAAATGTGCAGATTTGACTTTTCAACCTGTAAATGCTGTTGTTCTTGTGATAAATATACTGTCAATCATCTGCCCCTGTGTGTCTGCATGATATGTGTAGCAGAGTGAACGTTGTTATACCCTTTTTCATTCCCTTTGTTCGGCTGTCCGTACCCTCCCATTCATTTACCGAACCCCATCTGTGTGGTCTCTGGGTTCGCATAATTTAATCACGGACCACCCCTGGCTGCTAACCACAAATTACTTGTTAAAGAAAGTGTTTCCCCTGTGTGGCCGCCATTCGTATTACTGAATGCACATGTGCAAACAAACCGCAGCCATTTTGTCTCTTGAACGTGGGCAGCCGTACATGGTCGTCGACGACCTGGAACTAATTTCGGCTACTCTAATCCGGCTACTCTAACACCCGGAAAACTGATTCCGCTGCCCGAATCAGTATGAGAATGGCGTTCGGGAGACCTAAAATACCGAACAAGGGGAACATGTGTATGATAGCAGCCAGGGGGAGTTTTGTCAGCGTTCGAGTGAGAACCCCCGAAAGAAGACCGGTCGAAGCCTAAATTTCTCTGGAACTGTTTTGGGGCTTCATCTCATGGCCGACCAGTCCAAACTTCACTCGAATAGCATTTCTAAACCACCAAACAGACCTGAGTGATATTTTGACAAAGTGGGCGCTCAGATCCCAGCTATTTGGTGAAGTACTTTCGTTCTGAAATATTAAAATGTGTTTTATGCTGGTTATAAATATATAACCAGGTATTTTCTGTACCTGGGAGATAATTTAATTAAAGAGTTTTACTTAGTCAATTATCTCCCAGGCACAGAAAATATACAATATTTGTAACCAGCATACAACACATTTTAATACGGAGTCTGTGAACTGTTGATTTGTCTCTTGTCCCAACTCAGGTCCACCAGGGTTCCCCTGGAATATGATTTAAGAAACCCCTTGCATGGGGAGTTGCATAAAAGCCAGCTGTGGCTGAATAAAAATCTGCTGACTCCCAGAACTGTGTGTCGTCCAGTTACTGGGGGGATTGTGCCTTGGATATCTTATTGCTTCCTCAGCTACAAGGATTCTACAGTGGAGATAGTTATGCTAAATATTGGAGCTCTGCTCCAATTGGTGGCAAGCGGCAGGATACAAGTCTTGCAGCAAAAGGAAGCAGCGTTCATATGGATTCGGATAAACGAACGGCAAAGTGAAAGCAACAACGGTTTGTCCCCCAGCAGCAGTTCGTACAAATTCGGTTACACAAATGGAAAGGTGAATGGAGACGAACTATGCTGGATTAAAACAAGCAACATTAAAGGAATTGCTGGAAGGAAAAGAGCAGATAACCCGCAACAAAACTAAAGCTGCGCTGATTGCAGAGCTGACCGAGGTAGACTGGGCATGCAGTATGGCTACAGAAACCATGGATACGAAGTTTAACAGAGAAGTGAAACACAGGCTAGAGTTTTATGGAGAAAACCCCTCAATCGAGCTGGTACAGACAACGCTGGCTCAATTGGATGCTTTTATTACAGTGAGGGAAGATCGGGAGAACCAACTTCGACTGGCGGAACAGCGTGTCTCTAAGAGATTGCCAACCACTACCCAGGCCCCAGAGACAAAAGTAAAATTACCACACAATGGTTTTAAAAAGGTTGTGGAAACTGAGGAAGAGATTCATGGCTTCCTGCAAAATTTTGAGCAGCAGTGCAGGCTACACCAAGTACCCCATGCAGACTGGGTACGGATCCTAGCTGGTAAGATATACAGCCGTGCAGCAGAAGCGTACAGAACTGTACCAGATGAAGAAATCACTGACTATAACTGGGTGAAGGAAGTAATTTTGGCAAGATATGCCATCACCCCAAAAGCATACAGTAGACACTTCAGGGAAACCAATAAACAGGAGAAGGACTCCTACACCTAATGGGCTTGCCGTATGCAGAGGGCGGCCCTAGCCTGGCTGCAAGCAAGCCAAGCAATTACAGCTAAAGAGATCGCCCAGCTAGTTCTGCTAGAACAGGCATAGGCAACCTTCTTCACTGCAGATGTTTTGGACTACACCTCCCATGATGCTTTGCCAGCATTATGTGTGTAAGAGCATAATGGTAATTTGCAGAACTATGTGTCCTCCAGTTACTGGGGGGATTGTGCCTTGGATATCTTATTGCTTCCTCAGCTACAAGGATTCTACAGCGAAGATATTTATGCTGAATATTGGCGCTCCGCTACAATATGTTTGTGGTACATGTATGTTGACTGATTTTTGAACCAGTTTTCTGTGCTACATATCACATATTTGAAATGGTATGTAGTAGACATAGCTAATCCCAAATTTCTTTAACTGCCTTGCATGTCCAAGGTGCATTGTGCAGAATAGCTTTCTTCAAATACCAGTGCAACTGTTTATCACATTAACCTGTTGTTTAAATACGATTCCAATTTAAACAGTATATATTGGGAAAAAAAAGAGTTTATTATTCAGAAATCTTTGATTCGAGCTTCCTTAATTCCTATGACTTAGAAATTGTAAGACAAGTTCTAACATTTTTATTCGGATTAACTAAAATGCATATAGATGACCCTTTCCCTCTAACCCTTGAACCATTTTTTCAAGTATTCCAATTTACCCTTGAACCATTTTTGTGACCTCTGATCTCCTAGGTTGTGATCAGAATGTTTTGATTGTGAATCCAAAATTGGTCTTTTTTTTACCTCAGCCTAAAGTTTAACCTTTGACTCTAACTCTACTAATCTTCTCAGACATATAAATCATTATGTTGGCCTTGTAGGATTGCTTTCAGCTCATGATGAATTTTTTTTTAGCTCATGATGAAAACCTGGAATTTGTGCTATATGTTTGTTCAACTATAATTTACCTCTTTCATATTAAGTGCACTCACACTTATTATATTTAATATTTTGTTCAAGAGAAACAGGGCTTTAATTTTTCATCAAATATTTATAAATGAAACATAATTTCATATGCAATCTTAAAAAGTGAGATATTAAAAAAAATATATTTTCTTAATTCCTCATGACATATTCAGCAAAATATACACCATAACTACTTAATTAAGCAAATGCTGTTGTGGTGCTTAAAGTGTCCTTTTAATGGGTACAGGCTCCATTTCTTAATAGAGAAGGGATCACGTAATGTGATGGCACAGAATATACATAAAATAAATGGAGATATGTACTATATACAGTTGCATATATCAGTTTTATTAGATAGAGCACTGAAGGACTATATAGTGTGTCCAGAACAACAAAATTGTACAAGCATCAACAAGTATTTGGATATAATTAACATAACTGTAAACATCTTACAATTTAAGTATTCCAACACTATCCTCCACCAGTGGGCTAATCTTTTTCATTAGAATGGATCCAAATTACATCTAAACTAGATGCCTTTTCTGTCAATGTGATTGTTCTAAAGTGATTGTTGAAGAAGTTAGGGTTTTATTTATCAGTATACCGTAGCATTAGATGTTGGATTTGGTGAGTGGAGAGTAATCAAGTCACCTACAGAATAGTAAAACCAGTTTCCAGCATTTATATTCTTCTACTGTGCATTAATAAAAACCTGCCACGTTTCATGGTGACGTATGCAATCATATACTTTTTTTATTGTTTGATTGAACTGTCAAAGAGAAGACTGAAAGTCAGTGGGCAGAATCCTAATCCAAACAGCGCTATTGCACTATTATCCATTGTTCCTCATTGTTGTATAGGAATAAACTGGAAACTGTTTTTCGAGTAGAGTTGTTCTATTTGAATTTCTATTATTGTCACCTTCAAATTGACTTGCTTAAAATAACTTGTACATTGAATATGGTAGAGAAAGGAATAACAAAACAACGTTTATTATTCTACAGCTGCCAAATCCCAAGGGCACAAAATAAGGCAGATTTAGTGATTACACCGAGCTTGCTCCTCTCTCAGTAATAGAAATTATTGGAAGATGATTCATTAGTTTAAACAAAGTCAATTCTGTTCTACAAAAGAGGAATCATCCTTCACACGGAGGGACTATTTGCCAGCTCATTTTTCCCAACCATATGGTAATTTCATCCTACGAAATAAATTCTTCAGTTTAACTGTTTTTCTTCAAGAAGCATGTAGATGGTACATTCACTATGTTTGATCCTGCAAAGGCTCTGCCCACTTAAGTAAATAACACCCAACTTCATATTAATCTTATAAAGGAAGGTTACAGAGATAGAATTAGCACATTTTATGTCACTCACTAGTTACTTTATTACATACACCTGTAGAGTTGCCTGATAAAGCTAAAATCGATTTAGAAAAGCATGTGGCAGCAACTCAATATATGAAAGGAGGCTTGGTGAGAGGTTAAAGTTTTTCAACACAAATATCAAATTGAGAAAACAATTTGCTATAAGTGACTTTGACCATGAATGACTGTTGGCGCCAACCATTGTGGTTTCAGAATCCCAGAAACTGTTGATCTCCTGGAATTGAATTTGTCGTAAACAACATGAATCCATAGATCTTTTCTACTTGTGTCAATAGAGCAGATTGGTAAGTGTGGCGGCTGCAGGGCTACTATCAGAAATTGCAGAAAATAATTTTGAGGCACTCACTCCCAGATATACATGCAGATACGAACTCACAGACACGTGGTTAGGGCAAGCAGCATGTATTCTGGAAAGAGCATCTGTGCATGGGATGCAAATACCGAAAGGAGATCCATGCTAATTTAATAATACTTTTTTTTTGAAAATAAATAATATGTAAAATTTTCATAATTCTGTAATACTCTCTTAAACCGTAAATAAAAATGTAAGCTCATTTGAGCTTGGCCCTCAGTACCTTTTTTGTTCCTGTACGTTCAGTTTGTCTTGTTGAAACTATTTGTTTGTTAGTCCACCTATTGTACAGATTCGTATTACAAAAAGTGCAGATTTTAATAGAAATCAGCACTTTTATAAATTAAACAAAAAATAATTTGCTGAAGCTTCCCTTCTGAAACATTCAGGCATGGGTTGGTTTGAGTTCTGAGACAGTGATAGAAACAGGAGACAACAATCAGCCAAATCCACTGGGAGGAAATAGCCACACCTGAACTGTGTAAACAATTTAAAAAAAGAATACCTGTATTTCATTATATTTAACATGGTAACTCTATCACTTCTGCGTGAAACCTTCTGCGTTTAGTATGTGCCTTACTGTGCTTACTAAAACGTCAGTGTCAGTTGCCACTAAGTCTTGCTGCAGGTCTTTTGCAGTCACTCAAGGACTTTTCACAACCTCCATTCTCAGAAATCTGATTGCAGCCATTGATAGCTTCCTTTACTCGCCCCGTCCAGGTACTATAACCACTGTTCCTTCAGCGTTGTACTTGAGAATGGTGTCTTTAGCAGCATTCAGTGCCTACACTATCTTTTTGTATTCTGTTCCTTGTTTGTGAAGGACCATGATCTCTTTTCTTAACTTTGTGGACCATTCTTTTGACTGAGCCATATTTCTAACATGCCGTCAAATGTGACACTCAACAAACCCATAGCCAGTTCAGCTATTTCAAATGTTCCAGCTCAAGCCCACCAGGTGCAACTAATGGAGCCCTTGATTAGTTGCATCATGTGTGCTTGAGACAACACCTGTTTTGCATATTTCTGCTCTTGTGAGGGATTCTATTCAGGGGGTTGAATAATTTTGAGACTGGAAAAGTCATTATGAGTTGCATTTTCAGTTGAATTTTGGGAAACCACTTGGAGCATTTGTTGTGTTAAGAATTGCAATTGCTTTTTTTTTTGTTCATTGCAAATAGCTGAAACTTAATTTTGAAAATGAACCTGATTTTCAACAAGGGTTGAATACTTTTGATTACAATTGTATTACAGAATCTATTATTCGCTTTAGATTTTCTTGCCTTTAGGACTGCTGCGCCTACAGGCAATTTTAACATATATCATCTTTTTTTTTTTTTTTTTCATAGTGCCTCGAGAGTTAGAGGATACTACAAATATCCTTTTTTTTCTCATTTCCTTTTTCTTCCATACTGTTTATTTTCTTTTTTTGCACTCCAACCCCAACCTTTTTTCTAGTTATATTACAGGCTCAGCAGACCATTTTCAACGTATTACATAGGTGCTGGTGGACAAATGATAGTCAAAACTATAGTGGGTGTGTGATCACTGCTCGGCAAACACACTGTGACACTTTTTTCATAAGTAATTGTATTTTTTTTTTTTTTAAAGTAAATATATATTTTCTAAATAAAGCATTACCAACGTGTTGCACTGCAAACTCAAGATTTCCTTGTTGATAAATGAGTTCTTTACAGATGTATCTTCCACGCTAGCACACATTTACAAATGCAAAGCTCTCTAACACTAGGCTTTGTTACTACTGAATAGTATAAATTCATCTTCTAGAACTATTACAATCTCAATGTCCCCATCATTAGTACTACTGATACACTTTAATACAGATGCCTTTCAAAGCCACTACAAAATGACAAACTCAAGGCTCCTATATATAATGTTGCTCATAAATTATAGTAATGATACATGCTTCTTCAGACTCTTATGCGCTCAAGGCTCTGCCACTTGAACCTGCACAGACATTATACTACGAACACTTTGTTCAAACTAGGTCTCTACTGCAAATTCAAGGCTTTCACACTAGATCTTTGTGTATTTTATACACATTGTACATTATTTTATTTTCAATCTTTCTATGTTATTCTGTAAGGGGTGAATTGTTAAACAATGACTTGTTTTTACACTTGCTATATCATGAATAAACTCCTTTACATATGGTCTACATGTTGAGGAAATAAGCGTCATTTGATGAATATGCTTTATTTACAGCAGGTTTTCATTGTTGTGTTTTGTTTGCATTAATTTAACACTTTGAGTGGGAATGAATGAGCTCTGTTCAAAATTAAGTCTTGCATCTTATACACGAAAAGTATTAATTCTATGCAAACACAACTTGTTTGGTAACCGTATGGACTTGGAACATCTTTTGTTTCTTTTTGTTTTATGTTTATTTTTATTTTTACAAACCCTTGAGAAAACTCAGCATCCTCTCTGAGAAATCACTTAACACTTTGTTCTAAAGCATATGATTTTCAATTGATACACTTGTCTGTAGCTCTGTAATATGGTGTCTGCATGGTTCTCACAGTTGTGACAGGCTGCTTAACCAGGCCTGTGATGTACACAAATAGTCATGCAGAGGCTAATATGTTCCTTATGATTACCTGACACACACACACACAAACACTGTAAATAAAGAACACACACACACATAAGCACAGATGAAAATAAAAGGAAACTCAGTGGCTACCCCAGGGAAAAAAATCAAATATTAGTAAAATGCAAGGGAAAGTAAATGGCAGTAAGCATTCCATGGCACAGCTCGGGGCTGTGCTGTTTCCCACCATTATAGTAGAAAACAGTGGCTTGGATTCCCAGAAAAGTAACAAAACTAAACACAGGGAGATAAAGGCAGGGGAGCAGTGGAATGCATCTGTCTTAGCCAGGCAGAGAGTAGCCGTTATGCAGGCCAGTTGAGTAGAAGCCAGGATGCTTGCCTTGCAGATGGCCTGCCAACATAATAACAGTATAAAATGTACATTTCTACACAGCACAGATGCACATTAAATGCACCCTAGCTCTCCATACTGTCACGATTCGGGGAACCCAACACGCTAACATACACACAGACACACACACAGAAAGTGTGCAGTACCGGTCCTTAGAGTGGCCGGGCTAAGCACACACAGAATAGTCAGGAGACAAGCCGAGTAAGGGGAACCAGAAAACAGAATAACGAGAAACAAGCCGAGGTCAAAGAGTAGGAGAAAGTCACAAAGTCAGTATAACAAGCCAGAGAGTACGTAACCAGAAATCACACGTTCAGAATCAATACTATAAAGCAAAGACCACAACAGGGCAGGGAGGAACAGGAAAGGTAAGTATTTAAACCATCAGGTTAATTCTGATTGGATAATTTCCAATCAGAATTAACAATCACACGTGGGAGATATCTAAACCTCCCACTGTGATTGGGGCACTGTGCCTTTAATGCCGGGTCAGGTGACTGACCCCGGCGTGACATATCTTGGACAGTCTTCCAGCGTGCAGCGTCATGCATGCTGCCGCTGGGGGGCGTGGAGGAAGACGCGGGCGGCATCCGAGGCTGGAGGGATGCCGCTCGCCGAACCCACGTGGAGAAGGGGACCGCGGACGGCTGGAGGGTGAGTGCCGCGATCGGACTGCAGCCTCCCCTTGCAGCCGCCCGCGGGATCCTGACACATACATTCTCAGAGGTTTTGGCTGAGGAAGCTCTAAGCTTAATCCACAGCTGTGCCAGGTAGTCAACTCACCCCTTATCAAACCCTGCCATGCATAGCCGATCCTGAGCACTCTGTGAGTAGAGGCGCATCGCGGCAGTAGGCTTTGACCCTCTCACAAGGGGGGGGGGAGGGGGTAAAGAGTGCTCAGGAAGGGAGGGGGCTACATAAAGGAACAGAAGTGGAGAGTGGCTAAAGAGGGCACAGAAGGGGAGAGGGGCTAAAGTGTGCACAGCAGGGAAGGGGGACTATATAAGAGGACAGGAGGGGAAAGCGGCTAAAGAGGTCACAAAAGGGGAGAGGGGCTAAAGAGGGCACAGAAGGGGAGAGGGGCTAAAGAGGGCACAGAAGGAGAGAGAGGCCAAATAGTGCACAGGAGGGGAGGTGGCTAAAGATACACAAAGGGGAGACATAGAGAAATACACAGAGGGGCTGGGGGGACAAAGAGAAACATAGAAGCACTTGGGGCGAAGAGACAGAGAGGGGCTGGGGCTGGGGGGTGAGACAAACAGCAGGTAGGGGACAAAAGAGACAAACAAAGGGATTGGTGGTAGAAATAGATGGCTGCTGGTGTTAAACAGTTGCCAGCAGCAGGCAGCCGGCTAGCCACAGCAGCCGGCCTGCCTGCCAACCAGCCATAGCAGCCTGCCAGCTGGCCACAGCAGCCAGCCAGCCAAAGCAGCCTGCCAGTCACAGCAGCCAGGCAACAACAGTAATTAAGGTGAGAAGAGACAGCTTGAGCTGGGTACCACAGAGTTTTGTTACATCACTATATTGTGAATGGGGGCAAGCATTTTAGAGAAAACCCTCTCCAGGTTCCATTGTAGTCTCTAATGGTGCCTTGAGGGGAACCTTTTTAACATAAAGTTTACATAGTTGTGTATAAATTAATTGAAAAGTCTAATATTAATAAAATTATAGAAAAAAGTCATTTTCGGTTTCAGTTTTCGGCCAAGGGAATCCTGAATTTTTGGTTTTAAGCCTAGAATTTTAATTTCGGTACATCCCTAGTTCAGGGTATAAGTTTACATTCTCAGACTTGTTAACTTATTCATTAATTTTTCTGAGATAGACAAAATTAGAACTTTTGAGATGATTAATGAAAAAAAAATATATATATATATATAGGAGAAAACAAGGGTTTGGCTGCACTCACCTAAACATACTTAACTGGGGTGCTGCTGGGAGCCAATAAGTACAGTAAAAATGAAAATCCAGCGCACTCACTTATCTACTAAACAGTTATTTTAGTGCTGAACAATTTTGTTAGTTTTATTAAAAACACCTAATCTAGGCAAAAAATAATGGGGGATTAGTTACATTATATGATAATACATTGCATAAGCCTGCCACAACGCCAATGTACCCCATCTTTGGCAGGTCCTACTCTGTCTGCTAAATGAGCTACTCACTTGGGAAAATCCTTCCATCTCGAGTTCTCTGCAGTACAAGGCTTAAATAGGGTCCTGAGATGAGGCACCTGTAACAGGGAGGGGTGCAAAGCCAAGGAGTTGGCTAGACTCCTAAATATATACATATAGGAGAAAACAAGGGTTTGGCTGCACTCACCTAAACATACTTAACTGGGGTGCTGCTGGGAGCCAATAAGTACAGTAAAAATGAAAATCCGGTGCACTCACTGATCTACTAAACAGATATATATCTCATCTTCTACTGATTTGGTTAAGCCTGGAACATGGTGTATGAAAATTAAATAAATAATATCTCAATGGTGTGAGGCACTTTCCCCTTGTCACTTAGAAATATTTTTAATGATGTATAAATTGAACTTTAGATGGTTTAGAAACAGTACGTCATGTTGCCTTTTACATGCCTTTCTCACAGAGAAAAAAATTAAATAATATATAATATATTTTCTTACTATCAATTGTAATTGATTACAATTAAAGTTTCCATTTTAGAATTCATTATTTTGCTGATGGAAGATCTTTTAGTCCATAAGACTGGTCTTGATAAAATATTACTAACACTAACGGAAAGTTTCATTTGTATCTTATGTTTATTGCTCTGAGAATAGTTGTAATTTCATTAAATTTTCTTCTCTCCTGTCGAGAAGCTGGAGACGAATCAGGAAATAATTTAATGTCCTTAAACTATGGATCCGTGGGAAAAGATTTCTGAATAACTTGCATTATCAGATTTTTGTTATGACCGTTTGTGAATTTGACAATTGTATCTCTAGGTGAAGTTGAAGAGATATTTTTTGGTTTGAAGAGACGGTAGAATCTCTTAACCCCTTAAGGACCAAACTTCTGGAATAAAAGGGAATCAGGACATGTCACACATGTCATGTGTCCTTAAGGGGTTAAATAGGTGATTTTCCAGTTGAATAATGGTAATAATGATGAAAAAAGGTATCTAAGTTATTGCTCTAGATGATCTTGAGAAATTGACTCAGGTATTCCTCTGATTTTAATGTCATTTCTATCTTCTAGTGAATTATTTAATGAAAACAAGTTTTTATTTTCTTCTTGGAGTTTCTGAATTATTTGAGTTTGTTCTGTTAGAGTATTAGTTTATTGGGTCAGGTCCTCTTTAAGCGTAGAAATACTTGCGCCGAGATCTTGCTTTATTTTGATGTAAACTTTGTTTAAAGACTCATCCAGTGTCTGTTGTGTTATAGATGCAGTTAGATACTATTAATGCATGCGTTTTTTTTTCAAAAAGATAGGAACGATGGGATTACGAGGACCATGCTCAAATGTGCTTAATTTTTTTTTTACAATTTAAAAAATCTTGCCATATTTTTAAAGTATTGTTTGTAGATGCAAATATCTGTGTATAGCTGTGTATAGCTGATTTAATCCCCAACATTGTTTGTATTTTATCTTTATTTATTTTATAGCTCATTGATGTACAATATCTTATTACTGATTTTCCAGTAATGAAACTACTCACCATGAAAGGAGGATTCCACCTGTTAACTATCTCCCAGAGATTGTGCTCCAGCCAGAAGGAAGAGGGTTGTTGCCAAGTGAGTGTCAATGCCACAGTAATGGATAAAAGACCGAGCATTCACAAGTACATAGTGAAAATAACACCTAAAGATTAATTGCTAAGGAAATGTCTGAGACAAAAGTTTTTGGGGAATAGCCGCGCAGAACCCTCAGTCACCCAGGCCTCTGGTAGAGGATCAGAGAATGAGGAATACACAAAATTACCACCCGGAGGGCATTATATCATATATAGACAGATATAGATACACATGCTACAATGGATTTCTATTTTATACAAATCCCTTATCAACTGGGAAATGTATCTTAGAAGGAATTCATTTTGTGAGACTCCTTCCTCTGAAAAACATAACTACAGATAATTAGATCTAATTAAGGGGCATTTTGTTATTATAGATTTCTATCAACCCTTAGTGAATCTCTCCCATGTGTAGCAATAATAACACATTTACTGTGGTTTATAGAGCAGGAGTCTGTAATAATCCTCTTTTCAGACAGTAATATAATTCAGTGACTTCAATACCTAATCATCAATAATTCATTTAAACTCCTCATTATAAACAGAAATTAAATCTCTAATTGCTCCCACATTTTTCTTTTACAATTAGATTAACAATTATCGTTATTGCAATTTCACCATTCTGAAACGAAGCCACAAATTGATCATCTTTATATTATTGCATAGGAAGCAAAATACATATGTAGTGATTACTATTTTATCGTTCTATTATCATTCGTTTTAAAAACGGGCCAACCTGTTGCATATTAAACAGAAATGTTTTACTAAAATAATAATAATCTGGAGGACGGTTGTGCCGCATCTATTTAATAGTACCAGTTACAGCTTACATAGAAAGCCAGTGTTATTTATAGAGTGCAAACATATTCCACAGCACCATACAACATGAATACAAAATCAACAAATAAATAAAGAATGCATTCAGCTGAACATAAGTTTTAGTTGAATAACCAATACCGCATGCATATTTGTGTTAATGTGTGATTATTATGTAGCATTGAGCAGCCAAGTGACACATGTGATTCAATGTGGACATACTGGGAATGAACATAAACTTGTAATTCTTATTCTTAATTGGATTACGTGAAAGGAAGCAGTGAATACAAGTATTTCAATACAGCAAACTCAAAACACTGAAATGTCAAGAAGCACCTGCAAAAGCCAGTAAGGTATGATCATATATAAAACTAGGGACTGGTGTTTGTGATAAAAATTACCTTTCCTTATTCTGGCATGCTGGTCTAGCCACAATTATCCTGCCTCCCATGCCTTATCTCAGCCAATCCAATGCTTCCCCAATCAGTATATTAACTCCCCTGCTAGTGCTGCCACTGGGAAAATAGTGAAATAAAGTATTTATTAACAATTTAAAACTTTTCGTTGTGGAATTCATTGAGGCCATTTACCGGGTACTATGTGCCCAATACATGGAATTAAATCACCTAATTTGATATTTTCAAAGTCAAATATAGGTTTTTGTTTTCAAACGGATAATTACCAGTTTCCAATAAATCTTCTAAATTGATAATTGGATTATAGGGAGCCAATAAACTACTGATAAGCATGATTGGCTTTAATTAAATTGAGGACATAAGTTTGACATTGCAGATGCACTGGGAAGATTCTTAGTTTGAGATGGAAAAAAAAAATATTTGTATGTATGTGATGTTGTGCTTTTGAATCTTTGAGTAATTTGAAAATTTGAGTAATTGGTTTGTTTATATGCATGTCTGAGCGTGTTAAAGTAAATTTTCCTTTTAACGTTAAATGATCATCAGTAGTGGTGATCAAATGACCTAAGATCATCCCTGCAACCCATACTACAGTCCTCTTGATGGTTGTGCAGTTTGGACTCTTTTTGAGTTGCAGAAAGCAGTTTTATTTACTTGAATCACATGCAGGGTAATTTGGATAATGCTGAGTTCCACCTGGTTCTTACTTTTTTTTCTACATAAGCACTCATGGAAGGGAAGATAAGTCTTACAGTGCTATTCTTGGAGAATCATTACAAAGTGCAGTTCATCTGAATTTGGTCATAACAGATGATCATATGAGGTCCCGAACACTAAGCATAAATGTAGCTGAATCACTAACCAAATTAATTGCACAATTGACAAGCATGTTTGTTTTGATTCCTGATTTCTACCATGGATTTCTGAATTCTGATTGATGGATTGGAAAAAAAAAGATGACTGATGGCTAAGAGACAGAAACGAAATGTTGATTTTTATTTGCAGATAAAGTGAGAAGTAACCAGTAGAGAGAAAAAAATAAGGCACTTCTTTTTCCCTCTATTGATTACTTTTTCACTTGATCTGTGAACAAAATGGCAGGAAAATGCATCAGACTACAACATTGCCTGACCTAATTGCTTGGCAATATCAGTCATTTTTGCAATTTCAGTTCTGAGTTGACAAAATTAGAGACATATATGCAGATTTAACAAAATAAAGGAAATTAAAGAATGATTATTTTTTTTTTTTTTACAAATTATTGATTGTAATCTTTTTCCTTTCACTATCTCGTATTATGAAAAATGAAGAGCAAATATAATTTTAAGTTCAAAATAGGAAAAAGTTAGTGGACAATTGACCACCATCTCACCCCTTCTACACTGACAAGAAAAACGCTTTTCTACTCATCCAGTCTGCAGCATCAAAAAAAAAATGACCGCTTCTCCCAACTGCGTCTGCAGAGGTATCAGACACTGCACAAGTCAACCAGTCAGGGCAATACCACTACAATTAAAAACACACTTTTAAAATAGAGGGAGCCACAGCAGGAGAAATGTAATTAAAAAAAAGTTATCCACTGCCAGATTTTAAACTAATTTTATAAATTTAGAAACAATTTGAAGGGAGAGGTGAATGACAAACCACCAAAAGCATAAAACCAAACGTTAGCTGCACCATTCTGCTGTTTTGGGGTTAAGATGCCAGTGCTGCTTCTGGGAGTAGTAGACAATGCACACATCTTCCTAAACCGGCACACCTCTCTTTTTTCTGTAAATTTAGCATTAGATTATTATTTCAGCTTCATGATCTCTGTTGCTACATCAGTGTGGATTAGGCCGCCATGAACCAATTTCCTGTCCTAAACTGGCATTACTGTGGCACCAGTTTCCTAAAAAAGAAAAATTTTACACTAGCTTCCCTTGTATTGTCCAATTATCACAGCCCAGTGGGGAATAAATGCCAATTGAGGGAAGCTACACTGTGGTGTTCCAAAAAAATTACATAATGTCTAAAGTTGAGGACTGTCCACGCACATTCTGTAACAACCTGTTACAGCATGTGTGTGCACAGCCCTCTTTTCTCTTGCTTCTGCCTCAAGAGTTGTCTAGCTCTCACATTATGGTAGAAATGCCAAGCAATCTATCTGCAATGCTAAATTATGCTTTGTACCTCTGTTTCAGCTTCCTGTATTGCACCCTTCACTATAAGATGTACAGGTGATACTCAATTTATTTCAGTAATGCAACGTAAAAGGGGAAACTAATATATGAGATAGACGCATTACATGCAAAGCAAGATAGTTCAAGCCATGATTTGTCATAAGTGCGATGATTATGGCTTACAGCTCATGAAAACCCCAAATCCACAATCTCAGTAAATTAGAAGCTCCAAAATCTCCTGGTAGATGGCTGCATTGACCCTGGACTTACTGAAGCACAGTGGACCAACACCAACAGATGACATGGCTCCTCAAATCAACACAGACTGTGGAAACTTTACACTGGACTTCAAGCATCTTTCAGTGTGTGCCTCTTCATTCTTCCTCCAGACTCTGGGTCCTTGGTTTCCAAATGAGATGCAAAAGTTGCTCTCATCAGAAAAGAGGACTTTGGACCACTGAGCAACAGACCAGGTCTGTTTTTCTTTAGCCCATGTAATACGCTTCTGACGTTGTTTGTTGTTCAGGAGCAGCTTGACAAGAGGAATACGACATCTGAACCCATGTCTAGGATCCGTCTGTGTGTGGTGGCTCTTAATGCACTGACTCCTGCCTCAGTCCGCTCCTTGTGAAAGTCCCCGCTTTTGAATGGCCTTTTCCTGACAATCCTCTCCAGGCTGCGATCATCCCTGCTGCTTGTGCACCTTTTTCTTCCACACTTTTCCCTTCCACATAACTTTCTATTAATGTGCTTTGATACAGCACTTTGGGAACATCCAACTTCCTTTGCAAATACCTTTTGAGGCTTTCCCTCCTTATGCAGGGCGTCAATTATGTTTTTATGCACAATTGTCAGGTCAGCAGTCTTCCCTATAATTGTGATTCCTACTGAACCAGGCTGAGAGACCATTTAAAGGCTCAGAAACCTTTAGCAGCAGTTATGGCTTACTTAGCTGATTAGAGTAGGACAATGTGAGCCTAGAATATTGCACCTTTACACAATATTCTAATTTACTGAGATTGTGTATTTGTGGTTTTCATGAGCTGTAAGCCATAATCATTGCACTTATGTGATGCATCTATCTCATAAATTAGTTTCCCATTTTACGTTGCATTACTGAAATAAATGAACTTTTGCACGATATTCTAATTTTTTGAGTATCACCTGTAAAATGTACACAGAACACAGAACAGAACACTTTTACAAGGGAACCATGTCAAAAGCATTGGTCATGCTAATAGCTTTATCGTTCATCACAAATAACATGTGCAGATTATTGCCCGCGTTCTCACCCAACCAATTTGACACAATTTTTCTGATTGCCTGCAATATTGCTGAAGTGTGTTTTTCAACCATAATTTCTGCATGTAGAAGGAGAGATTGATAGACCTTCTGCTCTAGAGATATACACCCAGCTTGACATCCAAAGGTTTGACCTCCTCTCCAGTCACCACCTTACCTAGGCACTGGGGTTGCCACCAGTGGGCCATTAAGGAGAGGAAGGCATGCTGGCTACTAGAAGCACTCCATAAATCTGTGGTAAAGTGCACCCACTGACCTACAGCCTTAACCAACTAGTAGTACACAGGAGGAGAACCGTGATTGGACTATCTTCCTGCTTAAAGTGATTTGCGAAGGAAGTACATATTGCAGAGCTATGACCTATATCAGCTGCTTAAATGACTCTCCTTTTATCATGGGCTTACCTTCAATCATATAGTTCTCCCTACAGCAATACACTGAGCTATCAGGCATGTGATTTTGTTAGTTTGCTAAACTGACATGATCCTGACATGAAATGCAACAAAATGTTGACTGGCGGACAAGTTGATAGAAGTGGAGGAAGTACCAATGTTTGCACAGAATCAGATACCAAGCCAAGGTCAGGTAGACCCAGAAAGATTGCAGCCACAACTACCAGAATAATTTTTCGGGATACAAAGAAAAAGCCACAGGTAACCCCAGGAGAAATATAGGCTGCTCTGAAAAAAGACAATGTGGTTGTTTCAAGGAGCCCAATACAACGATACTTGAACAAAAATGAGCTGCATAGTCAAGTTGCTAAAAAGAAGCCCTTACTGCACCAATACCACAAAAATCCCGCTTACAACATCTTGACATGCCTCACAGCTTCTAGCACACTGTAATTTGGAGTGACAAGACCAAAATAGAGCTTTATGGACACAACCATAAGCACTATGTTTGGACAGGGAACAAGGCCTATATTGAAAAGAATACCATTCCCATTGTGAAGCATGGGGTGGTGGCTCACTTATGTTTCTAAAGGGTGTGAGCTCTAAAGTCAAGGGGAATCTTGTAAAAATTTATGGAAAGATGAATGCAGCATGTTAGCAGACAAATTGCATTCTTCAACACGAAGGCTGGGCATAGAACGCTCTTGGACTTTCCAGCATGGCAATGACCCTAAGCACAAGGCCAAGTTGACTCACCAGTGGTTACAGCAGAAAAAGGTTCTGGAGTGGCACAGTCTCATGATCTTAATATCATTGAGCCACTCGGGGAGATCTCAAACGTGCGGTTCATGCAAGACAACCACAGACTTTTCCTGACCTGGAGGCATTTTTACAGTACAAAAGACTGCATGCTGTCATAGATGCTAAAGGGGACAATACACAGTATTAAGAACTAAGGGTATGCAGACTTTTGAACAGAGGTCATTTCATTTGTTTCTTTGTTGCCATGTTTTGTTTAATGATTGTGCCATTCTGTTATAACCTACAGCTGAATATGAATACCATGAAAAAAAAGGAAATGTATTTTGCCTGCTCACTCATGTTTCCTTTCAAAATTGTACATTTATTACCAATTCTTCAAGGGTATGCAAACGTGTAAGCACAGGTAGAATAAACACAGTCAGCTAACACTCTCAGTCTATCACAACTTCCCACTTCTCAGGCTAATTCTTCCTCATTAGCCAAAGCAGGCCACAGTGTCATGTGCTGCTTGGGACCCTCAATTAGCATTTAAAATATAAATATTAAAAGCTTTTTAATGCTGAATTAAAGTATGGCAACAGGGAACATCAGACACTATAACAAATTTGATGAGATGAAGCCGATACAGTGTCTATAGTAACCCATTATTGGACATTCTGCTAATTTTAATTTCTACAGGCTGAATACTACTAATAGTGTTGGTGGCAGTGGTGGAGGTGGAGACAGAGGTAGAGGAAGTATCAACAGTACTTATGGAAGAGGTTTCAGACTCTTAGAGGCTATGGCACTACTGCTAATGGTGGATTGGGGACACTTTCTCAATATCTTCTTGGGAGTAGGATTTAACAATGATGATGCTGGGCTGCAACACAACTTTATTGAGAAAAAATAGGTGTTTGTGTTCTATAATGGGTATGCATTTGGTGGATTAACTACTGTAGCGTTATTGTGTTTAAGAAACAATGCAAAGTGCGTCCCTGCTTGCACACGAGGACAAGCTTGACTGGCAAAAAAAAATTACAATAGAATTTTATTTTTCCAGACAGTTAACAGGTAGCTAGATATAGCAAAAAGCTAAACCCACACTCGAACTAGAATTAATGGCACTGGCTATCACCCACTCCAACACAGGCACTGCTGATGTGTCTCTCTGACTAGCTGCAGTCAATATGTCTTGAAGAAACCTGCTTAGAAGTGTAGTTATTTTATTGCTCCTCCCTTTTTTCCCCTTTATTGGTCACTTTTTTTCACCCTCAATTACCTTTTCTTGCTTCCTCTTGATTGGACGAGTGATGCAGCCCACACGATTGGGCAGGACTCTTGTCCATCACAAGAAACTAATCTGCTTATTTGCCTCTCCCCTGAAAAAAACAGCCTCTTATCTTTCATACTTTTTTTTTTCTGGTGCCAGGAACGGCACTCTGAATCAAGAATTGAACATGTCTGTGCTTGTTTGCATTGCTTCTCCCGAGGTTCGGATGGAGGCTCGGATATCGGAATTACAACCAATTACTTAAATGGCCAAACTGCAGTTTGCTCTGACACAAATCGCCAAGTCTACTGAACTCTTCAGTACTGCATATATGGCAATAATTTCATAATTAATGTCAAAGTACCCAGACTGGAAACATAGCTAGTTGGGAGAATTTTTGCAGTTTGGCTATTTAGGGTAGATAATACATGTTTAGACAAGGATGATACTATTCAAAACATAACTATGGAGCTGAATTTTAACACAAAATATCACTATAATAACACAGCAAAAAAACAATACAACATAATATACATGCCATGAATCACAAGAACACAACGCATATACTATACACAAACATAAACAAAACAGCATAAAAGATCAATAGAATACCATCATGGGATATCAAAATGTAATAGATTTGTGGTAGGGCAACTAGATATGGACAGCAAGGAAACACTGCAGTACTATATAAAAGAAATATGACAACTTAGAATTGTCATCTACTCAACTGGAGTAAAAACCATGGTATTGAATCACTGATGTCTCTATTTAGAAACACAAACAATACAAATGTTTTCTTTTCAACAAATATTATAGAGGGGAATTGAGTTCAATATAAATTACATGTAATGTCTCTATTGATATAGACATTTAATCTAGATTACGGTTTTCATTATATATTTATATAAATATATATATATATATGTGGTCGGGACATACCAGCCGATAGAGTATAAATATGCATTCATACTACAAATTTCATATGAAATAAGGTGGCTGAAGTGTGCCGGAACCAACGAGAGGTCAGGCCTAAAATAAAAGAAAGAACACCTAGATTGTAGTTATTGTTATAAAGGGGAGCGATGGGAGGGTCAGGTGAGCACTATTGGTTGTCTCTTTTTATCCCGAGAATCGGACATCAGTGACGGAGAAGAACCCATTTATATCCCATAAGCGGGGATTAAACCGCTGTATGCGCTTCACCCCCGAGCTGGTTATTAGCTCTGGCAAATGTGAGTTCTATACTATTACTCCTTTACGTCCACACTTGAATTTTACATACTGCACCACTGGTTGTCCTTCTCTCTCTTTTTATCTTTCATATAAAGTGGATCCACCACAACAGTAGAAGACCTTACCATCAAAGACCATTTGGAAGGATAAAATATTTGGACTTTTTCCTTTTAACTGGACTTTTTATCACTGAGTGTGGCACAGCCTTTTGTATTGTTTTTAAGAGGAGGGATTAGTAGGGTTTTTATAGGGATGAAATTCCTCCCACAATTCCAGGTTCCCCACCATATATATATATATATATATATATATATATATATATATATATATATATATATATATATATATATATATATATATATATATATATATATATATATATATATATATATATACATATATATACATATACAATTATTATTATTTTATTATTTATATAGCGCCAGTAAATTAAATAGTGCTGTACATATATATATATATATATATATATATATATATATATAAATGAACTAGGGATATTTTTAAGATTATTGCAAGAATCAGTAAGCTTTGGAACTCAATTTACCATTTTCCCTGATAGGATCTATTAGATCAATATAAATGATCTTCTTTATTATATGTTTATGTCTCCATAAGGACTAATATCATACAACTATATAAGGACATTAAAACTGAGTAATCATTATGATCAGATGAACTATTAAGCATAGAAGAATGGCCGCAAATTAACTTCTGGTCATGAATGATGAGAACACTATGTCATTAACCTTGGCAGGGAAAAAGAAGAGCGATACCAGTAAGTAAAATGGCCTAAGGCGAAGAGGAATTGACGTGACGAGCTCGTAAACGAGACGAGATGGTGAGTAAGAACAGCTGAGGGAGTTCACGTCCGCAATTGGTCATTGAGCAAATGACGTAACGAATAAGAGAACAGATCGTGATTTAAAGAAGGAGATGCCAGGTAACAGGATAACTTTGATTGAGAAAACCAGAGTAAAGGGTGAAACGCGTCTAAGAGCACCTCAAAAAAGCCTTTTTGGACACTTATTTGAAACTTGTATTAAAGGGACTCTATAGTCACCATATAAAAGCAAGAAAGACAGGTCCCCCAGCCTTTCTTCTTGCTTTTATATGAACTTTCATAAATTAAAAAATTTTTTCGGTGTTTTTATATTAAAAACTTACCTCCGTTCCAGCGCCGAGCTCCCCGCTAGGCCGCGCCCCCTTTTTCGTCAAAATGACGAAATCGCGGGGCCCAATGGGACGGCTTCGCGCTGCACCAATCGCGTTCTTCATAGAGCGGCATTGAATGCCGCCCTATGAAGAACCTGAGCGCTTTACCGCGCATGTGCGCGGAATGCGCGTTCGCGAGCTGAGCTGTCTGACTGACAGCTCAGCTCGCTTTCTAAAATTATCAATAAGGGGGGGGAACCTACTGTCCCCCCCCGGCCCCCACCCCTGTGCGGCGGGTGGGGGCCCTAAAATTATCAATGAGGGGGGGGACCTACTGCCCCCCTCGGCCCCCACTACTGCCCCCCCCGGCCCCCACCCCTGAGCGGCGGGTGGGGGCCCTAAAATTATCAATAAGGGGGGGGACCTACTGCCCCCCCCGGCCCCCACCCCTGTGCGGCGGGTGGGGGCCCTAAAATTATCAATGAGGGGGGGACCTACTGTCCCCCCCCAGCCCCCACCCCTGAGCGGCGGGTGGGGGCCCTACAATTATCAATAAGGGGGGGACCTACTGTCCCCCCCTGGCCCCCACTCCTGTGCGGCGGGTGGGGGCCCTAAAATTATCAATAAGGGGGGGGACCTACTGTCCCCCCCCGGACCCCACCCCTGTGCGGCGGGTGGGGGCCCTAAAATTATCAATGAGGGGGGGACCTACTGTCCCCCCCCGGCCCCCACCCCTGAGCGGCGGGTGGGGGCCCTACAATTATCAATAAGGGGGGGACCTTCTGTCCCCCCCGGCCCCCACCCCTGTGCGGCGGGTGGGGGCCCTAAAATTATCAATGAGGGGGGGGACCTATTGCCCCCCCGGCCCCCACCCCTGAGCGGCGGGTGGGGGCCCTAAAATGATCAATAAGGGGGGGGACCTATTGTCCCCCCCCGGCCCCCACCCCTGAGCGGTGGGTGGGGGCCCTAAAATTATCGATAAGGGGGGGGACCTACTGTCCCCCCCCGGCCCCCACCCCTGTGCGGCGGGTGGGGGCGCTAAAATTATCAATAAGGGGGGGGACCTGTTGTCCCCCCCGGCCCCCACCCCTGAGCGGTGGGTGGGGGCCCTAAATACAAAGGGGGGGACCCTAGTTAACCCTCCCCCCCCCAAAAAAAAATATCTCCCTACCTACCCCCCTCACCCTAAAAATAATGAGGGGGGACCATTAACTAAAAACCTGTAAAAAAGAAAAAATGAGATAAAATCAACTTACCATTCGATGTTTTCTTTCTTCTAAAATCTTCTTTCTTCAGCCCCAAAAAAGGCCAAATAAAAATCCATAATAACCGACGCAATTAAAAAAAAAAAAAAAAAAAAAAAACGAGCGCAAAAAAAAATAATCCATCTTCACCCATGGACGGCTCCGCGCAGACTGAGCTCCGCAGGGCGGGGGAAGGCTTATAAAGCCTTGCCCCACCCTGCAATTAGGCTAAGAACACTCTGATTGGTGGGTTTGAGCCAATCAGAGTGCTCTTTGTCATTTTACAAGCGTGGGAAAGTTATTTGGAATTTTCCCACGCTTGTAAAATGACACAGAGCACTGTGATTGGATGGATTTCAAGCCATCCAATCACAGTGCTCTTTGTCATTTTACAAGCGTGGGAAAGTTCTTTGGAATTTTCCCACGCTTGTAAAATGACACAGAGCACTGTGATTGGATGGATTTCAAGCCATCCAATCACAGTGCTCTGTGTCATTTTACAAGCGTGGTAAAGTTCTTTGGAATTTTCCCACGCTTGTAAAATGACACAGAGCACTGTGATTGGATGGATTTCAAGCCATCCAATCACAGTGCTCTTTGTCATTTTACAAGCGTGGGAAAATTCCAAAGAACTTTCCCACGCTTGTAAAATGACAAACAGCACTGTGATTGGATGGCTTGAAATCCATCCAATCACAGTGCTCCGTGTCATTTTACAAGCGTGGGAAAATTCCAAAGAACTTTCCCACGCTTGTAAAATGACAAAGAGCACTCTGATTGGTTTAAACCCACCAATCAGAGTGTTCTTAGCCTAATTGCAGGGCGGGGCAAGGCTTTATAAGCCTTCCCCACCCTGCGGAGCTCAGTCTGCGCGGAGCCCTCCATGGGTGAAGATGGATTATTTTTTTTGCGCTCGTTTTTTTTTTTTTTTTTTTTTTTTTTTATTGCGTCGGTTATTATGGATTTTTATTTGGCCTTTTTTGGGCTGAAGAAAGAAGATTTTAGAAGAAAGAAAACATCGAATGGTAAGTTTTTTTTATCTCTTTTTATTTATTTTTTTTTACAGGTTTTTAGTTAATGTTCCCCCCCTCATTATTTTTAGGGTGAGGGGGGTAGGTAGGGAGATAATTTTTTTTTTTGGGGGGGGAGGGTTAACTAGGTTCCCCCCCCCCTTTGTATTTAGGGCCCCCACCCACCGCTCAGGGGTGGGGGCCGGGGGGGACAGTAGGTCCCCCTTATTGATAATTTTAGGGCCCCCACCCGCCGCACAGGGGTGGGGGCCGGGGGGGACAGTAGGTCCCCCCCCCTTATTGATCATTTTAGGGCCCCCACCCACCGCTCAGGGGTGGGGGCCGGGGGGGACAATAGGTCCCCCCCTTATTGATCATTTTAGGGCCCCCACCCACCGCTCAGGGGTGGGGGCCGGGGGGGGACAATAGGTCCCCCCCTTATTGATCATTTTAGGGCCCCCACCCGCCGCACAGGGGTGGGGGCCGGGGGGGGACAGTAGGCCCCCCCCCCTTATTGATAATTTTAGGGAGCATGAAAGAAAAGAATCAGACTATGCATACAATATATGAAACTGCAACACCCAATACAGGAACACTGTAGGATCAGGAACACAAACTGACCCTGTAGTGTTTAAACACTATTTAGCCCTCTGCTGCCTCCTTGCCCCCATAAATATGGTGAACACTCACTTAATTTCCAGCACCTGGCTCCGCCCCCGATCCACCTCCTTGGCTGACTATCAGAATTGATTACCTCAGCCAATAACAATGCTTTCCCATAGGAATGCATTTGATTGGCTTAGATTGTCAAGGAGGTGGACCAATCAGCAACTACTCATAGAGATTATTTGAATTCATCTCTATGAATAATGTTCAGTGTCTGAACATTTGTGCTGCATACTGTGCAGCACTCCCCAGGTAGCACCTCCAGTGGCCATCTGAGGAGTGGCTATTGGAGGTGTCCCAAGCAGTATTGTAAACATTGCAGACATCAGGTTTCCCTGTAGCAGCCAAATGTAAACACCAGCGGCTATTATTCTATGGATAGCTTTTTGTATTCAGGATTCAGGCTACCCTGTAGGCAGTCTCACACCAGTGAATTACTTAATTATTGCTGACATTTAGACTAAGCCTATTATGCATATTTTTTGTTTAGTTTCTACATTGTTATGTCCATCTAAACCTTATTGAGCTTAAAGCTACTTCTAGCTTTGTCTTTTTTGTTGTTTTTTTTTTCATATTCACCAACACCAACACTAACATATGTTTGTTAATTTTCTGATATTATCACAAATGATAAAAAAAGTTTAGTTTTTTATCAAAATGATCTACAGTTTGTTATTTTTTTTTTAAAGAGTTCTGTCTACAATAAAACCCAAATTCAACACAATTATTTTTGTGTGCAGATTCCTTCTGTATTGTGTTGCATACAGCCAGGCTATGCACCACACATATTATGTTTTGGAGGAAATAGATAGAGTTTTTCAACAATCAAGTAGTGTTATCTATAAACAATCCCCATTTTCTCCTGACATCACCACTCAAAAATGTATGCTTTACTTAAGAGTATCAGTCTATTTTATGCGATGTTCAACTTTGATAACAGTAAACTAAAGTATAAGAGAACACAGGGTACAAGACAAAAGGAATATTTAAAAAAAAAAAAAAGCATAAATGAAGAACAGTAAATACTACAAAAGATAAAATCAAGAATACAGTTTATTAGAAAATTAGAAAAAGATTGGATAAAAAATTGACAATAGCATGCACAGAGTAGCACCCTCAATCCCTCTGTTCCTCTGTGTCCAACTCATCTGGTTACAAATACGTGTCTCTTAGTCCACCCATTGTACAGCGCAGAAAAAACTTGTTGGCGCTATTTAAATAATAATAACGATAATACTTGCGGCACTCCACTGGGTGTGAGTGCTGTAATGCAACTGGATGCTGTCAGAAGCTCATTTTTACTATAAAACAAGCTGTAGTTATTAACATTGTGTACAAATAAGAATAAAACAATTGGTTGTATGTAATACTGTAAACTTTATAATTAAAGGACCACTCTAGGTACCCAGACCACTTCAGCTTAATGAAGTGGTCTGGGTGCCAGGTCCAGCTAGGGTTAACCCATTTTTTTTTATAAACATAGCAGTTTCAGAGAAACTGCTATGTTTATAAATTGGTTAAGCCTTCCCCCTAATCCTCTAGTGGCTGTCTCATTGACAGCCGGTAGAGGCGCTTGCGTGATTCTCACTGTGAAAATCACAGTGAGAGCACACAAGCGTCCATAGGAAAGCATTGTAAATGCTTTCCTATGCGACCGGCTGATTGAGCGCGCAGCTCTTGCCGCACGTGCGCATTCAGCCGATGGGGCGGAGAGGAGGCGGAGAGGAGGAGGAGAGCTCCCCGCCCAGTGCTGGAAAAAGGTAAGTTTTACCCCTTTTCCCCTTTCCAGAGCCGGGCGGGAGGGGGACCCTGAGGGTGGGGCACCCTCAGGGCACTATAGTGCCAGGAAAACGAGTATGTTTTCCCGGCACTATAGTGGTCCTTTAATAAACTGAGGTAGCACAAGCACAAGCCCCACTTTGTATTTATATGTCCGTGACAGCAAATTATGCAAACAGATACATGACAATATGGACAGTGAAAAGTATAACAACATGTAAAGAATTAAATGCTAAAGTAGAAGCCTTATGGCACATAGGAACAAAAAAAGTAAATAGTAAAGGGAACATCAAATTACTAGTTAGTTCAAGGAGACAACACAATAGAACTGTGCTTGGATTTGAAATTAAAAGCAGGGGGGCAGTACAGTGACTTTCCGGAGGACACATTATAACACAGGAGATAACAGACGACCTATATAGAATAGAAAGGCAACTCAATGACATATTCGTCCTCAAGCATTGTTCTTTATTCTTCCTAAAATTAGACTTGCTTTTCTGAAGGTTGATGTATTCAGCATGTTTGCTAAGCAAAACTACCAAGATAATGTGAAGGATCATTGAAACTACACAGCGATCACAGTTACCTGGAGCCTGGCAGCTTCCTATAGAGATAGAAGAAGCAAAGACACAAGTCAGTCATGACAAAAGATGGTCAGAAACTCTCATATCTCAGCAGTATTTCTTCCATAATAACTGTATGCGTGCTTGTTGGACAGTTTTGCTGTTTTCTTCACATACTTGCTGTACGTAGGTGTTCAATGGGAGGGATGGCGCAAGTTATTGACCATTATGGCAGACACATTTTGTGACAAGACATCTTCTCTATGGGTGTGCGCAAAATGTTCATAATAGTGGCACAATAAAATGCTTTCCAGTGGGTTTGTTTTTGACAGTTTTATCTTTATCGTAAAGCTGAGTACTTTACAAAAAAAGAATAATTCAGCACATTAATACAACTACATTTTGACACTTTCAGAATTAATAAAATTATTTATATACAGCCACACTGTTTAGTTGCCATTGATTGCAGATGCTGTTTGTGGTTGATTTGAAATCGGGAATAAGTGCTATTTAGTGTGATTGTTCTAAATATTCATAATCATCATGGTGATGGACTGCAGACAAAAATGGTTTAGTGGAAATTTTCCTAAACATCATAGCAAGTTGAACTGGCCAAGTGGTGGTAATCTGCCTTAGTATCGTTATTTCCTGAATTGACATTACAGTTTAACTGGATATCTCAATGGCCAGAGAGGGGATCAACAAAAATCTCTGACAGCTAAAGAGTTGGAAGACTAATCATATCACCACTCCACCTCTTATTACATTAAAGTAGTGCTTAACTCTTTCATTTCCAGTAGTGGTGCTTTATTCTTTAACACACAATTAATACACTGCAACACTATAATATATAGTAGAAGCTTTAACCATTTTTTTGTTCAGCACATTAGCAATATTCTAAGGCAGGGCTGGCGTGAAATTAAACAAAAGCAATGCGTTGCCAGCTGTGAAAGCATTGTGGAGATGCTCTAGTTATACAATAGTTAGTGATCTGCCTTTTTAGCCATCTTTATTCTACAATATTGCTGACTTGCTGTGCTAGAATATTGCTAACTTGCTAATAATTAAGCCACATACGTCGAGGTTCTGTCAAAGAAAAAGTTAAGTTATGCCAAGCTGTTTCCACCTCCACTGCAATCCCTTGCATAAGTGTCAACTTCCTACATGTGGTCTAACAATTATGGTTAATTATTATGCACTGTCTGGGAATGTTGCTAGTTCTGTTTTTTTTCGTTCTATCTTTTAAAGCAAAAAAGAAATGATTAAAAGTACCTTCTGGATCATTTAATTTCTTGTGTTTTCTCGTCTCTCTCTCCCAAAATAATATTTGTGAGCAATAGTGTCCCACGGCTCCAGCAGCATTTTAATTCTCGTTTAGGTCAAGCAGATAGATCTTTTTACTCTATGGGGAATTGGTAAATATGTCCAGGAAGAATGTTCTTTTATGCAGAGTACAAGAGAGTGACTCTGTTAACCCCAGATTTGTTTTACGCCCTGCACAAATTGTTTAACAGGCTTCCAGTAAAATCCTCATCATTATATGAAAGTCAGATGAAGAAATGTGGCTCTTTAGCCTCTTCACTACTTTCCAAAAGCATATAAATAAAGCAAACAGTGACTTGAATCATGAGATGCATTAGTAGAACCTGAAGTAAGGACTAACCATCTATGTTTTAATATAGATTGCTCTTCATCGCTTTTAGAAAAAATAAAATGCGTTTTGTATTAATTTATATTTCAGAACTGTTGAGTGGTATAACATTTACGCAAGACTAGCAATTGTATAATATAACTTTTTGAGACCCTGATCCAATACCCTGCTTGTGGAGAAGTCTATTTTTAGAAATATATTTTTACAAAATGATGACAGTTAGTGTGATAAAAAACAAGGAAAATAGTTAGTTGCCCACTATCCCAAATCCCTATACATATTTAAATAAATTGAGGTTTGTATTACCATTCCAAAGCCATTAGATGTCAGCTCCCCTGCCACGTTAAGGCAAACCTCTAAGGTCTACACTAACAATTCACCTTGCTTGCTGCAGCCTCAGGTAAAAAAAAAATCTCTAATGAGACAGAGAGGGTTTTTTTTTCTGAACCCCTACATACTTATTAACCCTTAATAGGGAGCACATGGGGTGGGCAGCAGCACTGTAACATGGTTGTGTAATACAAAAGCAAATACACAAAAATAAGTGGTGGGTATCTGAGCACAGGACTTATTTTTTATGTATTTGTATTTTTTCCCTAATATTTTTTTTTATACACCCCCACCTCTCGCAACCCATTGCTGCAATTCATGCAGCATTACAGGAAAACAACAGTTTTTTTTTTTACAAATTCAGTTTGTTCCGTTACAAGTTTAGATTTATTGACTACATTGTTTTTTTTTTTTTTAAGATTGATTTAAATTGCTATTAAAGTTATCTGAAAACTGACTCCTCACTGCAAATCCATCCATCCATTGTGACGTTGTTAAAATTGATTCCTTTTGTCCAATCCTGTGCTTTTCATCTGCTACATTTGCTGTGTTCCACCATTTTAGTTCTTATCTGTGAGGAGCAATGAATCTAATGCTTCTCTTTCAGAAGCAGTAGCCATGTTTGGAGTCACCATGCCCTGCACTAACCATGAAATCCTCTCTAAATTGGAATGATCTGTAGGAGGAAGTGGTTCTACTGGCTGTCTGATTGACAGCCACAAAAGGTATGTTTTCAACAAAATGTCAATACCGTCATTAATCAGGAAATGCAATTGTGATGGACCGCCTGGCATCCTGACTGGGTACCTCCATCAATCACTGCTTCCTAGTAATCCTTGAGTACCATAAGCACCACATCAGACACCATAACCACCGTAAATCCCACAAACCGCCATGGCTTAGTTGGGGCCTCACTGTCCTCCACCCACCCTGGACCCAAGACCAGGATCCAGCTTCCAGTGGGTAGACCTCTCCTAGTCCAGAAAGAAAAGCATGAGCAATTGTTGTAAGCCAAGGGAGTATAGTGATTATAGCAATCCCCAGAGTGAATGTAGCTCTCCAATCCCCCAAACATGAGCCTAGACTTCATGAATGGTAAAACTAATCTGTTTAATGACAGCCACAACTGGCCTTATATGCAGGTCCCCATGCAAGGGGCACTCCCCGTGGACCTGAGAGTAGACTACAGTAAAAACATAAACACAGTTACATTGACTCTCAGGTCCAGGACACTCCCATACAAAATAGGTCAATCCCTCCCCTGTACTTGTGAGATAATTGAGTCAGCACTGTATTAAACTCAATTATCTCCAGGCACAGAAAAAATAAATTTTTACAGAATAAACCAGACCTTTAGAAACACATAATTCATTTTTTTTTAAACCAACTTGTAGAATGTATTTATGCTTGACATTATTTTAAAAGTGTATCCAAAAATATGAAATGATTGGAAACCTTATCTAAGACATTAAATCGGGGCCTGTGTTGATAGTGGTACATATAATGATGGATGCCACTTGGTTGAAATATGTAGATCCTTCTATGCCAGACTTATTGTGAAATATGTCACAAAAATAACTAATTTATAGGTGATTGGCATGTCTAAGATCCAAACTCTCATCATTGCATATAACATACCCCCTGTGGTATTGGTTGTCTTCAAGTACTGCCCCTTTAACATATTTTTTTCCTTTACATTTATTTTTCCTTTCTTTTTCTTCCATTCTTTTTTTTTGTTTCTATTTCACACTTTTTATATTATTTGTTGTTATACTCCTGAAATATAGGGGTAGATAACCCCATTATGATTCCTTCTACATATGAAAGTTTGTCAGACAAATTCCATTATGTATATTTTAGTGGAGCTGCAATACTGAGAATTACTATCTCCACTGTAATCCTCTGGAGTTGGAAGGGTAGCGCTGGTTAGTGAATATAGCCCATTCCTCCAGTAATTGGACGACACAGAGTTCTGGGAGTCAATTGATTTTTATTAGCCCACACACGGCTTTTTATGCACAGATCAAGTTTACACAGAATTTAACAAAGAAGCTCTAGGTCTGAGAGATAATTGGTTCGCGAGAACTTGTAGCCGAAATTGGTTCAATGCACTCGACGACCAAGAACCGCTGCGGGAGATAAAATGGTACTGAAACACGTGCGTTCAGTTATACGAATGGCTGCCACCCAGGGAAAGCACTCAATTGCTCCTTAATTGCGGTTTACAGCCAGGGGTGGTTGGTGTTCTAAGTCAATAACAAGGGGTGGGGCACACAAGTTCTGTTCAGTTCCTGAACAGTGGGGTATGGATCAGTTCGCAAGAACTCCATATGGCTTTGGGAACCCACAGGGACTGATGCCAGGTCCACCACATATATATTTACTAATGTGCTAATTAAAGCATGTCTAATCTTAAATAAATAATTAAAAACAAAAAATTATAAACAACAATACAATAAAAATAATGTGTTTTAATATGTAGCACTGCACACTCAAAAAAAAAAAAAGAGTATAATTACTTGCATTATGTCATTAAAACCACCAGCTTTATATCATGTAGGTCCCCATATGCTGCCAAAACAGCTCTGATTCATTAAGGCGTGGACTCCTCAAGACATCTGAATGTTTCCTATGGTAGCACCAAGACATTGGTAGCAGATTCTGCAAGTTGTGAAGTAGGGCCTCCACTGATCAAATGTGCTTGTTCCATCACAACCCACAGATGCTCAGTTTGATTAAGATCTGTGGAATTCAAGGACAAGGCACCACCTTGAACTCTTTGTCATGTTCCTCAAACCATTGATGAACAATTTTTGTAGTGTGGCCGCAGAGCATTAGGGTGCTGAAAAAGACCACTGCCATTAGGGAACACCATGACAACAAAAACTGAGAATCTGAGAACTCTGAAAATAGACAAAAGCTTAGAGAGCGCAAGCTTTGCAGTCTCTCTAAGTTTTAGTCCATTTTCAGAATTCTCATATTCTCTGTTTTTGCTGCAATGCATTAACTTGACTCTCTCCAATTTAAAAGTGTAATCCAGACATGGACCCTTATGTTCAATGTGCCTAAAGAGTTATAAGCTACACCTAGCTGATGAGGCTCAAAGAAAGCCAAAACAATTTTTCACGGTTGGTGTATCTCTCACGTAAAGAGAAGTTGCCAGCAGTTCAGTTCTGGATTGACGCTATTGGTGGGATTGGTCTGATATGCCTTGGAAAAGGTTCTCTTTGGAATGGCACAAGTGAGACATGAGAAGGCATTTACCAAAGGGCAAGCTATCAAGTTTTTTTGTTATCTTATTACAGTTACTGTATCTGAGGAAAGTTTTTTTTTGCCTTATGATATTTAGCTGCTATACAGAGCTATTTTTTTAGACTTTATGTAAACAACAAGGCATTCATTATATATAATGTCTGACCATTTCAGTCACAGTGTGGCATTTCAGTCACAATGTCTGGCCATTTCAGTCACTGATACGTTTATATTTCTCTGGCAATTTTCTTCACTGCACGCAGCAGTTTCTAAAGAAACAGACACATTTAAGCAAAGAATAAATCAAAATTGTATTTGTCTGTGGTTACCTAAGATAAGTCATTATCAACTCTTTTGTGATATATGGAGGTATAGAATGTTAAATAATAGGGTGCTATAGTCAACTTGTGTTTAATAGATGCCATTTGTTTAGGAAGAAAGGTTGCATTGAATATTTGTAATTAATTCCTACAAACAAACTGAATATACATCACATGCTGATATCACCAGGTGGATTGTTAATTGTAATATTCCTGGTCTCCACCTGTACTGTAAGTAAAAATAACCTAATTTTTTATAGTTCACAAATACTCAGCATACAAGAAAAAAAATCCATAAATATATATATATATATATATATATATATATATATATATATATATATATATATATATATATATATATATATATTTGGCAAGACTTTTCATTTATTAATCTGGGTGCAATTGATTTGTTTATTTATTTATTACTTGTATTTATAAATCACCAACATATTCCGCAGCACTGTACAATTAGGGGAGAACGTACAATATATACACACAAATACAAAAGGTAGAGAGGACCCTGCCCATAAGTTGAGATCTAGCCATTGAAGCTCTTTTATACAAAGTGCTTAGCTAGATAACCGTGAACTGACAATCTAAAGCAGGGTTTCCCAAAGTGTGGGTCGCTGGGTGGTTCCCAGTGGGTCGCGCTGACCAACACCTCCAGGGCCGCCGGGGACCTAGGAGACTGTGAAGCAGACTGATTAGTCGGCCCCCCAGTCCATGACTGCGGACCCGACACCAGGACCCATCCAATCATTCTGCGCAGCACCTCCGGTCTACAGCTTCGCCGGGTACAGAGCTGCAGAATGTGTGATTGAGATCCCACAAGCACACATGGCAACACTCTGGGTGCTCGTGAGACTTCTATTACATGGTCTGCAGCTTTGCATCCGGCGGAGCTGCAGACTGGAGGGGTAACCTACCAGACCAACAGGTAGAGACACTGGACCACCAGGGAATTTATTATATTGAAAACAAAGGTAGGATACAGCCCTCCACACCCTGCCACTGCCTCCCTCCCCACACTGTAACCCCTTCTCTCCCTGCCCCCACCACTGTAACCCCTTCTCTTCCTGCCCCCCACTGTAACCCATTCTCTCCCTGCCCCCTGTAAACTTTTCTCTCCCTGCCCCCACTGTAACCCTTTCTCTCCCTGCCCCCCACTGTAACCCCTTCTCTCCCTGCCCCACACCGTAACCATTTCTCTCCATGTACCCTATTGTAACCATTTCTCTTCCTGCCCCCCCACTGTAACCCTTTCTCTCCCTGCCCCCCACTGTAACCCTTTCTCTCCCTGCCCCCCACTGTAACCCTTTCTCTCTCTGCCCCCCCTTGTAATCCGTTCTCTCTCCCCCCACTGTAACCCGTTCTTTCCCTCCCCCCACTGTAACTCTTTCTCTCCGGGGGTGAGGGCCAGGGGGGAGGACATTAGGTCCCCCCCCCTCCACATTCTTATTTAGGGCCTCCACAGGGGTGGGGGCAATAGGTTTTTTTGTTTTTTTTACAGTGAGCAGCCACTGGCTGCTTACTGTTTACTAGACACGCCCCTATTCGCAGTATAGCGAATAGGGGCTGAATTTACTAATACTAAGTAATCTTTACTTAGTATTAGTAAATGTGGCTGAAAGACCAATTTAGGTCTTTCAGCCTTTTGGTAGATAGCTCCCCAATTCACACAGTACTACTAAGCGGTTGCTTATTTTATTTTATTTTTTTGTTTCAATTTAAAGTTTATTGGGTTTTCAAAGTAGACTAGGTACAGAAAGGAAAGGGGGAAGGGGTAGTTTTCCATTCACAGTGTATGGCAATCATTGTTTTGTACAAAAACATCAGTGTATTTTCATATAGAATACAATGCAATTGCCATCGTTAGTCCTGGCACTACATCATTGTCTCAACAGATCCATTATACATGGCTAGCTTGGGCTAACATGGTCATGGAAAAGACATTTCCTACCATAAAACAATACATTGATACGTCTTTTAGCCCTACCATATTTAAAAACATTAATGTTGTAAAGTTTTAAGTCATTAAATCCAAAGGAATCTGTCTCCGGGTTTCCCTTATTTGAGATAATGGTCATAGTTTGTACTTGTCTTTGGTGTCTCGACCCCATGTTTGTGTATTTTGCCTTCTACTCTCACTTCACAGGAGAGCCATCTAGGCTTGTGAGGTCTGTCCACCTTTGCCAGTTGTATTGTGTGACCTCTCTATGCTTGCATGTGGAGGTGGACAATTTTTTGTATTTTAAAAATTGTTTGATCTTGTTGTGTAATTGTGTTTTTGTTGGACATTCCTTTTTCTTCCAATATCCCTATGCTTGTCGGGGAGGGAGACATGTTTGGGGAGCAGGAGAAGTAGGCCTATCTCTAGTGATATGGAGCCTTTGAATATTCCCAAATAGTTGCATAGCTGTTGGGTTTCTTTCCACAATGGTTCAATGTTGGAGCATTGCCACCATATGTGGCTCATCGTACCTCTATCTGTTTTGCATCTCCAACACAATGGTGAGGAGAGCAGATATATTTTATTCAATCTATTTGGTGTAAGATACCACCTGTATATCATTTTCTTGTGGGCTTCTATGTGGGAGTAGCAAGATGTGGAGCCTTTCAGGGCCGATAGTGATTGCAGCCATTGATCTTTAGTAATGGGGAGCTGGCATTCTTTGTTCCATTGATTCATAAATGAGAATTCTGGATGGGGAGTGTTTTGGCCTAAGGCTGCATAACTAAGAGATAAAGATTTAGCTTTGATCGGGGCTTTGTGACATCTATCATAGATGTGGAGCAGGGCTTTGCCATCTCCAGGTGTGTGTGTTGTGAGGTGTGTGATAAAGTGAAGGCAGATAGGCCTATAACATTTAACCCCAGGGGGAGTATGTGTAGTTTGTGTTGTAGGCAACACAAACCAACGTTTAGTTATGGGCCCCTGGGGTGGAGCCTTTGGAGAGCAGGGTGGGCCAATGCTCCACTCCGCAGTTTATACACAATTGGGAGAAATAAGGTCCAGGCCAGAGTTTTTTGGAACTGTCTCCAACCCACTGCTCAGCTGCAGATAATCAGCTGTAGCAGTGGGAATAAACCCCTCCCTGCTAGGCAGGTAAAGGGGGAATTGCTGGCTTCCTCCCAGGAAGCAGGTAGGAGAGAGGCTGTCCTCTCCAGTGAGAGAGTCAAGGAAACTAGGAACTGCGAGTGCAGAAAGGAAGCAGTCAAGGCTGGCTTGGAGCACTGGGAGTGCAGAAGGAAGCAGTCAAGACTGGCTTGGAGCACTGGGAGTGCAGAAAGGAAAGCAGTTAAGGCTGGCTTGGAGCACTGGGAGTGCAGAAAGGAAAGCAGCAGGCTAGCTGAGAGCACTGGAGTGCAGAAAGGAGAGCAGAGTGGTACTATCTAATAAGGTTGGTGCAACCCAACGATATGCTTTTGTTAGTTTAACCCTGATAGAGAGGGATATCAAAAGTGAGTCAGTGCTCAGACGAGCTAGGTTTTTGTTTAAAGGGAAAACCTGTTATATTTATGTTTTAGTTGTGTTGCGGTGTGGACTTGCCAATAAAATTGCCTGGATTATATGAAAACCAAAGGACTGTGCCTGTTGTTTACCCTAGAGGACAGTGCTGCCTGCAGACAAGGATCACAGGTGTAACACCTTATCCAAAAATATACTTTTTATCTGAATATATGGAAATATAAAAGATGGTGGTAAATTGTATTTGGTCTGTAGCGTAGGGAAGGGTAGAACGTCTCCTCGGGAGCATAGATCTATAAGGCGATTGACACCCAGCTCTGTCCAGCCATTCAGTGATAACCAAGGTGATATAGAGTGAAGTGTAGTTAAGGGTGCCCATTTCAGAAATTTGTCTTTACACCATAAATGGTAGTGAACTAGGGATAACCACACACAAGAAGGATTTGGGAATTGTTATAGACAACAAATTAGGTAG
The DNA here is from genome assembly GCF_036172605.1 of Pelobates fuscus. Classification (NCBI taxonomy): domain Eukaryota; kingdom Metazoa; phylum Chordata; class Amphibia; order Anura; family Pelobatidae; genus Pelobates; species Pelobates fuscus. The sequence continues at coordinate 279,296,798 of NC_086319.1, read as the reverse complement.
CAATATGCAATGTCAATCTGCCGTTGCTAAGGCCAGTAAGGTTTTGTCATGTATAAATAGGGGCATAAATTCTCGAGATGAAAATATAATTTTGCCTCTTTATAAATCGCTGGTAAGACCACACCTTGAATATGCTGTGCAATTTTGGGCACCTGTTCTAAAGAAAGATATCATGGCACTAGAAAAAGTGCAGAGACGAGCTACAAAATGGATAAAAGGAATGGAGCATTTTAGTTATGAAGAAAGGTTAAAAAATTTAAATCTCTTTAGTTTGGAAAAACGGCGCCTGAGAGCGGATATGATAACATTATACAAATATATTCAGGGCCAGTACAGTTAGGCTTGAAGAAAGGAGATTTCATCTAAGGCAAAGAAAAGGTTTTTTTACAGTAAGGGCAATAAGGATATGGAATTATTTGCCTGAAGAGGTAATTTTGTCAGAGTCTATACAGATGTTTTTTTTGTCTCTCCATTTAGAGAGTTGGTGTTTGCACATTTGTGGCAGCAGAGATAAATTGTGTTTTATTATCCCTCTGGTGGTGGTCGCAATTCTAACTCCCAGATACATGAGGTGTGTTTGTCTCCAATCTTAATTTTTTGGCGTGGCTGGCATATTAGATCAGCGATCCTCTGATCACTGCCTTATGTGCCTGACATAGTGTGTCTATTTTCATAGTGTCAGAGCAGTTGATATCGGAGCATAGTGTGATGTCTTCCGTGATTTTTTCAATTATTTGAGAGTCTCGCAGGAGCGATTCATTAAGCCGCCATGAGCCTTGTCCTGTGTGTGGGTATTTCTCAGTCAGTGTCAAAGTGATGGGAGCGTGGTCAGACCACGTTATTTGTCCTATGCGTGTGTTCTGTACATTTGGGATGAGGGAGGAGGGGATAAGAAACCGGTCTATTCAGGATTATGAGTTATATACGTGTGAGTGAAATGTGAAGTCCTTTTCTGCCGAGTGAAATATGCGCCAGGCATCTACTAAGTGTGAATCATGTATGTGTTGTCTAAGTTGGGATGATGCAATTGATCTTTTTTGGGTAGTTTTGTGCAATACCTTAGCGTCCGAGGACGTGTCTAGGTTAATATCCAGTAGAAAGTTTGTGTCCCCGCCTATGATCAATTTACCATATACATACTTTTGTGTGAGCGAGATTATTTTGTCAATGAACTCTATTTGATTTTCCTGTGGGCCATAAATATTTACAAGAGTATATTGTTCATTATTAATCTGGCATTGTCACCAATTTTTTTACATAGTGAAAAAGAAACATCCTTACTAATCAAGATTGATACGCCTCTTACGTTTCGGGTATCCTACGTGGTAGCTAACAGGGTATTGTTTAGAAGAGAATATAGGCATTTTAGTTTTTAAGAAATGGTTTCTTGGTAGAAAGCTATGTGTGCTTTCAGCTGTTTGGCTTCATTCAGTGCCAGTCTCATCTTATGAGGGGAATTTAGGCCCTTGGAGTTCAGCGAGAGAATGTTCAAAGTCATCATTTCAATTTCCTAGTGGCCGCTATGTTTTGTTTTTTTTGTGCACTTTTTAATTTTATTGTACTCAATGACTCTGTGCATAGGATAATTGGCAATCTGCCGGTTTGTAAATTGACCTGCTCAGATTCGCTGTTAAATCTGTGAGGCTGTAAGAACTGTGAAGTGGATGGGGGTTGTATGGTGGGGGTAGTAGGGGTAGGGTGCCTGGGGGTAACTATATACAATGGGGAGAACGGGTAGATTCCCTTTATTTCCCCAGAAGGATCTAGTGGCTCCATGAAGCCTAATTGGGGGGGAGGGTGTAATGCATACCTGTAACTTGCCACCCCTAGTTTAGTCATAACATTCTTGTAATAGTCAACCTTTCACTGCCTAAAAATCATGTTTGCGCAAGGCATGTAGTTATACATGTTACATTGTAACCTTTGAACGAAATAATATAAAAGAAAAACCTTTTAAAAAAAAAAACATTTACAAAAAAAAAAAACATTAGTGCAATATCAACACTCTGGATTGTAAGCTCACGTGTCTTCACGTCATGAAACCCAGGTCATATATTGTAATTTGTACCGTTAGTGGCCAGTGTTGTTAGTCACTTATGCTTAGACATAGATGACCATTCTTTTTGGATCTTCGTAGGTGATTTGCAGTGTTTGTCGGATAGATCCATATTCTCTTGCAGGGTAACATTCAGGTTCCATTCCCATAGCAGATGGATGCCTTCAGCGGTAGTTGGGATTCGGTGTTCCACTCCTTTTTCCTGAGGATTATCTGTGTTGGATATCTCTATTTATAAGGCATGTCCGCTTCTCTCAGCGCTTTGGTTATAGGCGCTAATTCTCTGTGTTTTGCTAGTGTTGTTGCAGATAGATCAGTAAAGAGCTGGATGCCCGCATATTCCCTTGGGATGGTATCTGTGTTCCTTGCTACTTTCATGATGATTTCCTTTGTGGTATAGTAGTGCACCCTGGTTAGGGTGTCTCTTGGTGCCGTAGCTGCTAAAAAACGTGGTCTGGGTAGCCTGTGTATGCAGTCTAGGCGTAGGTCAGCATCTGTGAGGCCAGGGCATATTGCTTTAAATAGTGATATTGCATAGTTGTGGAGTTCTGGAGGTGTAATGTCTTCTGGTATGCCGCACAGTCTAATGTTGTTCCGCCTATCGCGGTCCTCGTGGTCAGTCACTTTTTCTGTTAAGGCTGCTAGTCTCACTTCAAAGGATTCAGAAGCCTCTGCCAAGTTGTTGTGGGCTGTAATTATTTCTTCTGTTTTATCCTCCAATTGTGAGGTGCGTTCCGCTATAGCTTTAATGTCTGATCTGACATCACAAGCCAGTTTTGTGAACTCCATTTGTAGAGTTTGCTGTAAGTCTTGCAGCATTCTCTGCAAGGCTGTTTCAGATGCAGGAGCAGTGTTCCCTTGTGATATGGATGTGCTGTCACTCCTGTCTGATCGTGCTGCTGGCGATGAAAGGCTGCCGCCGCCATCTTGATTCCAGCTTCTAGTTGGTGTAAGCGGCTTAATCTGTAGCGCCGCTGGGTGCAGCTTTGATTTTTTTCGCCAATTTTTGTGACATCTGCAGTCTGGTTGAGCTGCTGGTGCTGTCGTTGTGTTGTAAGGTGGGTATTGCTTTGCTAGTCGCTGTTTTCAAATGCACCCTCGACAGAGATAAGCACTCATGTGTCTATGTCCATGATTTGCCAGGCCACGCCCCCTATTTTATGTTATTTTTAAGTGATTTCCCTATCCACATTTGTTTGCAGGGCACTTGTCCTACTCTTAACCCAATTTTACTTCCTTTTGCAGCCCTCTAGCCCTTTACAGGAGTTTTTTAGAGCCATTTTTGTGGCTAAAAGTTCGGGTCCCTATTGACTTCAATGGGATTCGAGTTCAGGGTCAAGTTTGGGGTCAAGTTCGAGCCCGAACCCAGACTTTTTTTCAAAGTTCGGCCGAACCCGCCGGACCCGAACATGCAGGTGTCTGCTGAACTCTACTAAAATAATGTAACAGATAGTTTCAGCTATTGGTAAAATATAAAGGTAATGAAGATGTAAATGGGTGAGACTCTCAAACAACTGGAGGAGCATGCTATATATTTAGGGGGAACCAGGGTGGGTGGGAGGAGGGGAGTGTAGGTGGTTAGGGCTTAGGAAAAGATGCAGAGCTTCAGTATTGTTGGTTCTAGGAGTGTGAGGTGAGGCCTGAAGAACAAAGATGGAGATGAAGATATTTACAGCGAGGAGGAGGAAAGGAAAGATAGAGAGGCTCGAGTAAACATGTGTTGTATACAATTGAAAAGTTTACCAACCAAATTCTAACACTCAAAATATTTATAACTGTGTACATTAAATATTGTTCAGAAAACTTAAATGACAATAATAAAAACTGCATGCACAGACAATTACAGTGGCAAACTACAGGTATAAATGGTAACAATGCTATAGTAGCACATGAGAATATAGCAACAAAGTAAGAATAAATGAGGTGTTAAATCATCTAAGGTCAGTAAAATAATGTCTGTTTTACATGAATTGTTTACATGGCCTGATCATTTGCCTCATCGTGCCACTGTGTTATCACCGCATAAAAAACAAGCAAAAAATACCCCAATAAATAACTTCAAGTACTTGCTATAAATCGTCTTCTTTATGTGCCTGCAATGCTCCACTTCACACATCATAGGTGACAATCAAATTTACTTAACTTCTGATAACAGACACCATATAGAATTAAAATGGAATGCCATCTACAACATGTGTGTTTGACATAACTGATAATATGTAATATATACATTGAGCTGAATATATTTCCTGTAATATATACATTTAATTAAATGTTTGCTAAATTTATGTTCCTGCTATTTGAGCCGTTTTATGACATGATGCACTTAGTATGGGTACCAATATCATTGACTATACTTGTACATTATATCATTGACGGGTACCAATAGCATTGACTATACTTGTACATAATATCCCTTAAAATCAATGGCAAATGTAAGATCCAAGCTTCCTGCATTGCAAAAAAAACATGAAATTGACTATACTTATTCATTATATCACTTGAAGTCATCCAAAATCATTTTGGGAGAGATTTATCACCAGTGCAATTATATCTAATTTTTAGCAAACCAGTTTAATAAACATCTTCTTTTAAATACTATACAGACCAGAGTCCTCAACAATGGATTCAAATACAGGCCCATCAGAAATAAGAATAATCAATAACAAGTAGTGATGTCGCGCACATAAAATTTTCGGTTCGCCAACCGCGAATGCGAACTTCCGCAAATGTTCGCGAACCGGGCGAACCGCCATAGACTTCAATAGGCAGGCAAAATTTAAAACCCACAGGGACTCTTTCTGCCCACAATAGTGGTTGAAGGGGGGGTGAGGAGACCTACTCTCCTTCCCCCCCGGCCCCCACCCCTGGGCGATGGGTGGGGGCCATAAAGATAATGAGGGGGGGACCTATTGTCCTCCCCCTCTCCATCCCCCACCCCTGGGTGGTGGGTGGGGGCCATAATGATAATGAGGGGGGGGGACCTACTGTCCTCCCCCCGGCCCCCACCCCTGGGCAGCGGGTGGGGGCCATAATGATAATGAGGAGGGGACCTACTGTCCTCCCCCCTGGCCCCCACCCCTGGGCGGCGGGTGGGGGCCATAATGATAATGAGGGAGGGACCTACTGTCCTCCCCCTCTCCGACCCCCACCCCTGGGCGGCGGGTAGGGGCCATAATGGTAATGAGGGGGGGACCTACTGTCCTCCCCCCCCCGGCCACCACCCCTGGGCGGCGGGCGGGGGCCATAAAGATAATGAGGGGGGGACCTACTGTCCTCCACCTCTCCAGCCCCCACCCCTGTGTGGCGGGTGGGGGCCCTAAAATTAACAATAAGGGGGGACCTACTGTCCCCCCGGCCCCCACCCCTGAGCGGTAGGTGGGGGCCCTAAAATTAACAATAAGGGGGACCTACTGTCCCCCCCAGCCCCCACCCCTGAGCGGTGGGTGGGGACCCTAAAATTAACAATAAGGGGTGACCTACTGTCCTCCCCGCCCCCCACCCCTGAGCGGTGGGTGGAGGCCCTAAAATTAACAATAAGGGGGGGACCTACTGTCCCTCCCAGCCCCCACCCCTGAGCGGTGGGTGGGGGCCCTAAAAATAACAATAAGGGGGGGACCTACTGTCCCCCCCAGCCCCCACCCCTGAGCGGTGGGTAGGGGCCCTAAAATTAACAATAAGGGGGGATCTACTGTTCCCCCCAGGCCCCCACCCCTGAGCGGTGGGTGGGGGCCCTAAATTCAAAGGGGGGGACCCTAGTCACCCCCCCCCCAAAAAAAAAAAAAATATCCCCCTACCTACCCCCCTCACCCTAAAAATAATGGGGGGGACCTTTAACTAAAAACCTGTAAAAAAAAATAGATAAAAACAACTTACCATTCAATGTTTTCTTTCTTCTAAAATCGTCTTTTTACAGCCCAAAAAAAGACCAAATAAAAAAACATAACAACCGACGCAATTAAAATAAAAAAATAAAAAAAAATAATCCATCTTCACCCATGGATGGCTCTGCTCAGACTGAACTCTGCAGGGCGGGGGAAGGCTTATAAAGCCTTGCCACACCCTGCAATTAGGCTAAGAACACTCGGATTGGCTGGTTTAAGCCAATCAGAGTGCTCCTTGTCATTTTACACAACGTGGGAAAATTCCAAATAACTTTCCCACGCTGTGTAAAATGACCCCGAGCACTGTGATTGGATGGCTTGAAATCCATCCAATCACAGTGCTCTGTGTCATTTTACACAGCGTGGGAAAATTGAACTTTCCCACGCTGTGTAAAATGACACAGAGCACTGTGATTGGATGGATTTCAAGCCATCCAATCACAGTGCTCTGTGTCATTTTACACAGCGTGGGAAAGTTCTTTGGAATTTCCCCACGCTGTGTAAAATGACACAGAGCACTGTGATTGGATGGATTTCAAGCCCACCAATCAGAGTGCTCTTTGTCATTTTACACAGCGTGGTGACAATAGGTCCCCCCTTATTGTTATTTTTAGGGCCCCCACCCACCGCTCAGGGGTGGGGGCCAGGGGGGGACAGTAGGTCCCCCCTTATTGTTAATTTTAGGGCCCCCACCCACCGCTCAGGGGTGGGGGCCGGGGGGGGGACAGTAGGTCCCCCTTATTTGTTATTTATAGGGCCCCCACCCACCGCTCAGGGGTGGAGGCCGGGGGGGACAGTAGGTCCCCCCTTATTGTTATTTTTAGAGTCCCCCCTTATTGTTTATTTTAGGGCCCTCACCAACCGCTCAGGGGTGGGGGCCAGGGGGAGGACAATAGGTCCTCCCCCTTTTTTAGCTTAGGGTCCCCACCCACTCAGGAAGGGGGGACCCTTTTTTTTTTTTTTTTTTAAACAGTGAGCAGCCACAGGCTGCTCACTGTTTAATAGACATGCCCCTACTCGCGGTATTGCGAGTAGGGGCACAATTTACTAATACTAAGTAATTTTTACTTAGTATTAGTACATTTGGCCACAAACAAAAAAAAAATCACAGTGCTCTGTGTCATTTTACACAGCGTGGGAAAATTGAACTTTCCCACGCTGTGTAAAATGACACAGAGCACTGAGATTGGATGGATTTCAACACCGCTCAGGGGTGGGGGCCGGGGGGGACAGTAGGTCCCCCCCTTATTGTTATTTTTAGGGCCCCCACCCACCGCTCAGGGGTGGAGGCCGGGGGGGACAGTAGGTCCCCCCTTATTGTTATTTTTAGAGTCCCCCCTTATTGTTTTTTTTAGGGCCCCCACCAACCGCTCAGGGGTGGGGGCCAGGGGGAGGACAATAGGTCCTCCCCCTTTTTTAGCTTAGGGTCCCCACCCACTCAGGAAGGGGGGACCCTTTTTTTTTTTTTTTTTTTAAACAGTGAGCAGCCACAGGCTGCTCACTGTTTAATAGACATGCCCCTACTCGCGGTATTGCGAGTAGGGGCACAATTTACTAATACTAAGTAATTTTTACTTAGTATTAGTAAATTTGGCCACAAACAAAAAAAAAAATAGGGGTCGGACCGAACATCGCATATGTTCGCCATCCGTTGTGAACGCGAACGCGCTATGTTCGCCAGGAACTATTCGCCAGCGAACCGTTCGGGACATCACTAATAACAAGTCAAGGTCAAAATGCCAAATAGAGATAGAAGATAAATCCACTGTGTGATTACCAGTAAATGAAAACCATGACAGGGCACTGATAAAAACCTGAAATGAGTTTAAATAGCCTTAATATTGCAGTGATTGGCTAGAATTCACCTTGTTATGACAAAACATGGATGCGTGTTGTAACGGATAGACGGGCACCCCGACTGGGTACCTCCGTTGAAGGATACTCCTAGCGCTTCGTGAGGGCTCCAAGCACAGAACTGACTGTACTGGCACATACAGCCTCTTTTATTCACAATCCACAAACATAGTACTGCCCACAGGGTTTTGAAATACAACGAATAAATCCATACAATACACACAGACACTCCCACACAAAATCCTCCCCTCTGCCTGTGATATGATTACTGAACACAATGGGTGATATAATTATCACAGGCAGAGAAATATAGTTTTTTACAAAATATTAATAACTTCCAAAATATACATGCCATTCACATAAAGCATACATTTTCAGAATTAGCATGCTTGAAATATACACATACTCAAAAATCAGGGCAATCGGTTCAGGGGTTAAAAAGTTAAGGGAAAGTCCTATTTGTCCTATTTGACCAAATGAAGCATGGCTTCTGCCCAAACCCAGTTCCACAGAGTCTTCTATCCTGGAGATAATTGGGAAGTAATCCAATTATCTCCAAGGAAAGAGGCAAAACTCCATTAGCCACATGGTAGCAAAATACAATAAAATACATAAAAAAATATAACTGTGCAGCTATTGCATAAAACAGGTACAAAAACGTTGATCCTACCTCTTGTAACAAAATCTGATCAATTCTTATTCACACTAACCTATATCCCCTATCTACCATCCATCTCAAATAGTTATTTTTTGTAAATCTCATTGCCAACTACATTGACTGTTGAAAAACATTTGATCAGACAAATTATTCCTCCATAGCCTCTAAAACTACTGGAACATTTTTATCAAGTGGTTCGGATGATGACTTTCAGCCATTAACATTGTATTGGCATCAGCTTTTTCCTACGAATATAAAGCTGAATATTACCATGCAAATCAATGGTCAAAGTTACACCCAAATAACTGATTTGGGATCACTTCCCTTAGTGAATTTTGAAATTAAGGTATTGCCATTAACATATTTTGTTTATTTTTATTTTTAATTGTATGTCAAGGCTGCCCCACACAAAAAGCAAATCATCTGTGCAGTGCCTAAAATATTGTATATTATCACAAAAAGGATTAGAATCTGGACTCCACCAACCACCGCATATAGAAGGGAGCAAATTTTGCACCCGTTAAAGTCCCACATCTTTAAAAATAAAAATCACAATCAAACCTGATAAAGTTATGTCTTAACCACTTAAGGATGGCGGGCACTCTATGCCGTCCTTAAGGAGCCAAACCTAAATGGCGGCGGTCGGCATAGAACATCCCCTCCATCCACACCACCCACCTGATCTCCGCCGTTCCCCCAGTTGCGATTGGCGTTGTTCCCGGTCTGGGGGGACTGCCTGAAAGCCCAGACAGTCCCCCCTCGGCAAATTATAGTTAATACAATGTTGAACAAAGATCCGCACACCAGCCAAGCTATAAGACTTGCTTTATCCACAGAAATCACACATTTGCAGTGATGTTACTACCACAAAAGATTCTGGGTGGGCATATGCAAATTAGTTTAACAAGGAATCACATTTTTGCCCCATTCCATTTTGAACATGGATTCATTGGAGTCTGTGTTTGCTGTATACAACAGTTTTGAAACACAACTTAGGAAAAAATGCAAAGCCAGTGAACCACTCTTGGACAGCTGTTTCATTGTTAATGCAAATCATCAGCATGAGGTTGCTTACTGGCTTGCTATTGAGGCTTGGCAGTACTTGCGAAGCAAAAACCAAGTTATGGTGGAGAAAAATTGTGATTGAAAACCCCTTCCACCTGAAGTCTGTGGGTAGTCAATACAATGTTGAACAAAGATCTGCACACCTGTTTGTGGGAAAAGCAAGTCGTATGGCTTGACTGGTGTACAGATCTTTGTTCAATCCATGTTTAAAATGGAATGAGGCAAAAATGTGATTTCTTGTTGAACAAATTGGCCCATGCCCACCCAGAATCATTTGTGGTTGTAACATCTGGTGTTCAACATTGTATTGACTATCCACTGACTTTTGGTGAAAGGGGTTTTCAATCACAATTTTTCCCCACTATAACTTGGTTTTGGTTTTAACTTGGTCTTGGTTTTTGCTTATATATATATCCACAAATAAATAAAAACATAAAAATATATAATTACATAAATAATTTCATAAATATACAAGTAGACTTTGAATATATAAATATGTATATATATTTAAATTCTATGTGCGTATTTAGGTAATATTTTTACATTTTACAGTAATTTTACTAATTACAATTAGAAGGTTAAGATACTAAGAAATATTTGAGACTCAAACATGAGAATCAAATCTGGTTTTAAATACAAAATAATGGAAATGCTTAAGACATATTCTTGACTTGAACCATCAGCACTGAATAAATTATAGATTAGAGAGATAATCCCTTGACACACAACATATAATAGTATTATAAAGTCCAATAGATGTCTCCAAAATTAAAGATACTTTATTATGAACTAGTAAAAGGGAGGAGGCACAATACTTGGAATTTGAAAAAAGAAATACAATATATTATATACCAGGCAAGAGAGAATCTATGAGAGGAGAGACCAACTCCACCAGACCTAGCAGTAATAAGTCCCCAAATAAATTGGAGTAGATAAGTATCCAGCCAAAATAGAGGTATACAGAGGGGTAAAATAAAATAAAAGTATAAGTACAAAGTATCCACCCTATGTCTCCTAAATAGAGCACATTCCGAGGTGTTCTATACTGTCCCTCATAGATCCAAGGAGGAAACCCTCACCTTGGAATATATACTTAAATTGGCAGTTTCAAACGGAAGTAGATAAAAGTAGAAAATTGTATCCCTACAACTCCTAAAGGAAACACCTTCGAGGGTGTTCTATGCTGGCCCTATATAGGAGAGAGAGGACAGACAGAGACTGCCTAGGCTGTATCCCTTCAAAAAGACTCAATTAGTGCTGATGGAAAAAAAATGAAAATCAAATCAAACACCTAGTGCTACCATAGTGACTAGTGACATACAGTGTAAAGATAAAAATAAAGCTAAAACCCGACGCGCGTTTCGGTGCATGTAATGCACCTTCGTCAGGGGCTAAAAAAAGCCTTTTAGTCACTAGTCACTATGGTAGCACTAGGTGTTTGATTTGATTTTCATTTTTTTTCCATCAGCACTAATTTCTTTTATACCCTTTCTTGCCAGCCACGCTGTGGAGTACTTGGACGCGTGTGATGGAGCATTGTCCTGCATGAAAATCATGTTTTTCTTGAAGGATGCAGACTTCTTCCTGTACCACTGCTTGAAGAAGGTGTCTTCCAGAAACTGGCAGTAGGACTGGGAGTTGAGCTTGACTCCATCCTCAACCCGAAAAGGCCCCACAAGCTCATCTTTGATGATACCAGCCCAAACCAGTACTCCACCTCCACCTTGCTGGCGTCTGAGTCGGACTGGAGCTCTCTGCCCTTTACCAATCCAGCCACGGGCCCATCCATCTGGCCCATCAAAACTCACTCTCATTTCATCGGTCCATAAAACCTTAGAAAAATCAGTCTTGAGATATTTCTTGGCCCAGTCTTGACGTTTCAGCTTGTGTGTCTTGTTCAGTGGTGGTCGTCTTTCAGCCTTTCTTACCTTGGCCATGTCTCTGAGTATTGCACACCTTGTGCTTTTGGGCACTCCAGTGATGTTGCAGCTCTGAAATATGGCCAAACTGGTGGCAAGTGGCATCTTGGCAGCTGCACGCTTGACTTTTCTCAGTTCATGGGCAGTTATTTTGCGCCTTGGTTTTTCCACACGCTTCTTGCGACCCTGTTGACTATTTTGAATGAAACGTTTGATTGTTCGATGATCACGCTTCAGAAGCTTTGCAATTTTAAGAGTGCTGCATCCCTCTGCAAGATATCTCACTATTTTTGACTTTTCTGACCCATTTTGCCAAAGGAAAGGAAGTTGCCTAATAATTATGCACACCTGATATAGGGTGTTGATGTCATTAGACCACACCCCTTCTCATTACAGAGATGCACATCACCTAATATGCTTAATTGGTAGTAGGCTTTCGAGCCTATACAGCTTGGAGTAAGACAACATGCATAAAGAGGATGATGTGGTCAAAATACTAATTTGCCTAATAATTCTGCACTCCCTGTATATTTAGCCCTGAAACTTTCCAAGACACCATAAAATATGCACATGAGGGGTACTGTTTTACTATGAAGACTTTGCTAAACACAAACATTATTGTTTCAAATGAGTAAAACGGATCACAATAATGATAGTGTCACTAAATGTGAAGATTTTTGCATTTTTCACTCATAAAAGGCACTTTCACTGATGATATCATTGTTGTAATACACTCTACTGTTTTGAAATACTAATATTTCTGAGACAGCCACTAGAGGCTGGATTAACCCTCAGTGAAATATTTTCAGCTGCAGGGTTAAAACTAGAGGGACCTGGCACCCAGACCACTTCATTGAGCTGATGTGTTCTGGGTGTCTGTAGTGGTCCTTTAAGTGTATGTATATCTGCATGCACTGGCATACATACAGCGGTCACAGCCCTGCGACCCCTGTGACCAGATGCCCGCTGCCATGTGTTGTGGCCCCGGCCCGCACAGAGTAAGCACGGGGGGGGGGGGGGCATGGATCAATTTTCTCACAGGGGCCCCATGGGTCGAGTGTACGGCACTGACCTCCATGATGGCATACCATTTGCAAAAGTAGGCAACCCAAGGTATTGCAAATGGGGTATGTCCAGTCTTTTTTAGCAGCCACTTAGTCACAAACACTAGCCAAAATTAGCATTCATATTTGTTTTTTGCATTTTTCACACAGAAAAATAAATATAAACACTAACCTTGGCCAGTGTTTTTGTATTAAGTGGCTACTAAAAAAGGTTATCTACTTGTGCAAATGGTATGCCATCATGGGGGTAATTCTCAATCCTGTGTTACAATACAGTCTCAAAGGCAACATAATCAGTCTTACAAAATTCAATGTGTATAAACAGAAAAATGGAACATGTTATATTTGACCCTGTAACTTTTCAGAAACACTATAAACCCTTTACATGGGGTTACTATTGTACTAGTGAGACATCACTGAATAGAAATATGTGTATTTTTTGCAGTAAAAGCTAACAGTATTACGACATTCACAGTAAAAATGCCACGCAGATCTAAAAAAAAATATTAAAAATATTAATTTCTCACACCTTTTTAGATTTTATTCATAATGAATTATGTTTCATATATGAATAGTTAATGTGCAATTAAAGCCCTGTTTCTTCTGAACAAAATGATATTTGTGTGAGGGGCAAATAAGGCCGTATAGGGAAAAGTCGGTTGTGGTGTGCCGGAACCGACGTAGAGGTAGGCCTGTAATAAAAGAGGGCCCACCCATGAGGTGTAATGAAAAGTATAAATAGAGGGCGTGGAGGGTGGGGACATGCGAGTCGCTAAACTACGTACGGGACGGAGGAAGGTGAGTAGGGGGTTTAAATAGGGTAACATGCCCCTCCCACAACTGCAGGCCAAGCCTTTGCATTTGTGTGAGGGGCAAATAAGGCCGTATAGGGAAAAGTCGGTTGTGGTGTGCCGGAACCGACGTAGAGGTAGGCCTGTAATAAAAGAGGGCAAAAATAGATACCTGTCACAAACCTAAAACAATCAACAAAACCTTAAATTGCCTAGCCGAGCAAATAAGTGCCCGGCACTTTAAACAGTACTCTAAATTGTGCAAGGGGAAGTAAGGAATATTACACATGTTGGCCATCTAGGGTAGACTAAGTGTGGGGTAGAGAAAGTAATGAAAAGACTGCATGAATAGGTGAGATTTCCTGAGACCATGCTGCAAGATGATGTGTGACTAAGAAAAGAGAGGGACCACAAGAAACTGTGAAAGCAGGTATTGTGGTTGGACAACTAGATTACATAGATACTCAGCTGAAAAGAGACTTGCGACCCCCAATTCTGGCCTAACTCACAGTTGTGATTAAACGGTTGATCCAAGAAGGCGAAAAACCCAGTTTGAAGCGCTTTCCAATTTGCAACAAGCTAGGGAAAAATTCCTTCTTGACCCCAGAATGGCAGTCAGATTTATCCTTGGATCAAGCGGATATCGCCCTACATTGAAAGGGTGATGCTCGGGTCGTGATGACAAGCATAATTAGGTCTGATAGGGATTGAAGTACGTGGATGTAGATAGGAATCTGGAGATTGAAGATTCCCGGAACCTGAAAAGAAAAACACCTGAGTATGGAAAATCTGGTATGAGTAACATGAAACTGTGTGAATGGAAACCTGTGAAGTTGTAGACTGGATAGGTAGAGTGATGTAAGTAAGAGGTGGCAAAAAAAAAAAAAGAAAATCAATCGCAGACGACATGTCAGAGACAGTAACGCTATAATAGAGAGCGAGAGCTCCGGCGGGAAAGATGGCGACCACGAGCCACAAGGCTGGCAACCCGTGATCAGGCACCAAAACTCCGGGAATGGTAGCGGCCATGGGAGAGGTCGTAGGCAGAGATACATAGAATGCATAGAGGAGGCACAGGACCGTTCGCACGAAAATGGAAGTCCGGTTCGGGACCAGCCAAAGCAGCAGATGCCAGGGACCCTAAACTGCGTTACCCGTGGAGGTGGACAAACACTGAGAGTACAGCTGGCCGGAAGGCTGCGTGGGGGGGAGGGGGGAGGAAGCAGAATCGTGAGAAACCGCAACAAAGCGCCCAGAGCACAAAAGGAAGGTAGGAGCCGAAACTCCACCGCGTGATGAGAACCTGACCCAGCCAGAGAGCCCGGTAGGAAAATACCACGCCTAGGCCTAGCAGCAGAGACCTGCTAGAAAAAAAAAGAGATGGAAAAACAGCGCATAAGCGACCCGATGTGCGCGTGAGTGTGTGAAAGTGTGTGTGTGCGTGCTGGTGCTGGCATACTAGCTAATGCCAAAAAAGGCGAAACAATTAACACTAGGTTCGGTGACAGGTGAGGCCCTGCTAGATGCCAAGCGGCGTGAGAGGCTCTATCTATGATTTGGCGCGAGGGGAAATCGTGGCCACTGAACGTTGTGGCGGGGTGTCGGCCTCCCAGTGACAGTTAAACATAAGATAGAATGGGAGTGACAGGTGAGGCCCTCTCTATGCCACAATGCGAGGCGACTAACTATGATTTGGCCCGAGGGGCGTAGTACCTCCGAGTATGAGGATGGGTGTTGGCCTCGCGGGACCACTAACCTAAGGCGAAGAAGCCAGGGGGAAATTACCACTAGTGGACACCTAGGGCCCTGACAGCCAGCAACAGCTAACTAAGAGGGGAGGAAAACGTGTGAGAGAGGGGACGTACAGCGTGAGTGAAAAGAAAAGAGGGGGCGGGGTACGAGGAGGAACCAAAGGGCCGACCGTAACTGGAGGGCAGAGTGAGCCTGCCGGAGTCCAGGTGGTCAGGGTGTATAGAAAACGCAAGTAGGAAAGGAGAAAAAGAATGCGCATTCGTGTGAAAAGCCCACAGGGCTCGTGAAAAAGGGGGCTAGATTGACGGCAAACGTCAACTGAGTAACCCACATAGCCACCCAGCCGCGCAGAGGGAACAAGTGAACCGTCTCAAGGCTCGCACCACATCCAGACAGTCACGCAGGGGCATGCCGCATACCTACCACAACTCCCATGACCCACGACTGGCGCAGAACGTCGTACCGCACCGCAGAAGTTCAGGGACTTTTACTGCTTGAAAACATACAATACTAGACAGTGAGGATTTAGAGTCCCATATCTGTGAGACTAGCACATGTTCTAAATAACGAGCAAACTACCATAAACGCTTTATATGGTATATATGCCAATACTATCATGGAGACCTAGTGGAGTCAAGTTACTTCTAATTACTGGGAGACTGGATGGATACATTGATATCAGTATGTAGATGAATGGATTTGATTTTGATTGATACTTTGTGAAACAAATTCCTAGAGACTGTATAGGTCAAAAAACGAGCGTTCAGCTTGTTGTATGCGACAGGAGTAGTGTGGGTGGTGGAACACAGGCAGGACAAACCCTCTTGTTAACCTAACAGAGATTAACATTACAATAAAATACATTTGCTGGCAACTGGCTCACATACTGTATAGATCAGATACGTAGCAGCCCAATGAGATGCCAAGCAAATTTAGGAAGCACTTTAAAACAAGTATGATCAATTAAGACTGTTCTGACTTCTTGTGGCAATAGGAAAAAATCAATTTATATGCCCGGGCTACGCTATTAATTGGAGACGTACATCCTGTTTCAAAGATTTTAAAACTCGGTAGCAGATGCACACAAATATATTTGGCAGCAACACCCACAAAAAAGTTAGCAATTAGCTGCGATATGGCGAAGATATCAGAATGTGTAATAAACAAAGGTCTAGGGGAATGGAGACAGGGAAAAAACAAAAAAAACCTTGCTATCGGAAAAGCTACCGCATCTGCACAGCCAACTACGTTACAGTGAGGGCAAGCAGGCCATCCTGTGCACAGCCGGAGGACCAGAGCTCCCACAAAGCACAGCCAGACGGAGCAACACGGGAGCCGCGTGCAGAATCATCCCTACCACGCCACGCGCACATCCAGAGAGCGGCCGTACGGGAAAGCCACGAACACAAAAACCATGCGGACCAGGCGGGCAACGGCAACAAGGGGAAAGAAAAAACTCCGAACGAGGTAAGAAAAACTCACGGCAACAGGAGAGGTGGACTGGAAAGACAGCCGACCGAAGCAAAACCAGCGGGGGAGAAACGGCAGGCCAGGTAAGGAGAACCACGAGGGAAGCAGATGGTGACCGGAAATAGCGACATGCGAGTCGCTAAACTACGTACGGGACGGAGGAAGGTGAGTAGGGGGTTTAAATAGGGTAACATGCCCCTCCCACAACTGCAGGCCAAGCCTTTACATATAATAGGTGTGGGTGCACATAATATGAAAGAGGTGAATTACCCCTGAACAGACAGATAGCGCAAATACCAGTTTTTGTTTACATTTTGTTTTGATTAGAACTTGAGCAACTGCCTCAGTCCTGAAAAGATGTTCAATAGACTCTTTCGGCTCCTCAGTATACCCATTATATTGATCAAAATGATATTTAATGTCAACAAGACCCAAATCGTAAAGAATAACCAAGTAGCGGGAATGTACATCCACTCATACCTATACGTAATTGTCTTTTCTCTCTATGTACTCCAAAATTTATAACAAATGCTTTGTAGCTCTTCCACATCATGTGACCAATATTTACACCAGGTAAATCAAACCCTGCTATATTTTACATTACAGGGTTAAAAGGACAGGGACACTGCATAGACAATAAAGTGATCTGGGTAGCTATAGTGGCTCTTTAATTAAATAAACTAGAAAAAGGAAAAAGAAAAAAATTAAAGGCTCCCATAAAGCTTTTTTTTTTATTTATTCTTTTCTCATGCCTGGAAAAAAAAAATCACAAAGCAAAAAGATTAAAAAAAAAAAAAAATACTGCTAACATTGATACATTTAAAAGCAATTAATTGGGAGCAGGCGATGTGAATCATAGCATGTCTAGAAAACCAATATAGAAAATCTATTACAATGATTAAACATCAAATTCAATATCATGAGCATAACAGTTTTCTGCAGTTTTCCTGTTGGGGAATATCCTATTTGGAACACAGATGTGTACACAGACACACAATGTTAAATGCACACATGCATACTGAAACATTAAAAGCCAATCAAGGATGCACTCATACTTGTAGGATCTAAGCAAGGATTTAGTGTGTTTTCTGCGATAACGATCTAATATATGAATCATTTTCTACTGAAAGAGAACCGTTTATACAAGAAATAGTGCTTTGATTTTTGAATTTGGCAGAATTAGGAGTAACAAAGAGAAGCATTACTTAACACAAAAGAAAGCAATATATGCATTAATCTTCCAGCAGAGATATCAAAATGCAAGATTTTTAGAATTTGTTATGTCAGGCTAATAAATCGAAGTAGTAAACAAAATAATGAAATAAATGTTCTTCAAATAATAGGCACATTTAGGTTTATTTTCTATTTATACTCTTCTAAAAGAAGGTATGGGTACATCTTCATTCTCTGAATTATTGAACCAAAGTAATGAAAACACACAATGGGCAAGGATTGCGGTTCATGCTTACATTTAATATTCATTTTGAGGTCCTTTATATTTCCTGTAAGAATTAGTTTAGGAGAAAAGATAATAATGAAAAAAGTATGTTTTTTTCTTTTTCAAAGGTTCTTGCATTAGAAAACATTTTCCCTTAAAAAAAAAAAAAAAAAAAGCTAACTCTGTTTGTGTGCATCTAATAAGAATTATTGATACAAGCTGGTCTATGTGCACAGGCTTCACGTTCATGCATGAGCAATTCCTATTTACATATGTGCTTATGTGATATGAGTGCACTAAGTGCTGGAAAAGGTGTAAAACTGCATTTGTTTTGTGACAGGTTAATTTTTTTTGTTTGCTTTTTTTTTCCTTTATTCATTGGAGTAAAGATTTGCTTACCCCTTACCCTAGAGAATCCCTCCTTTGAATGTTGACAACAAGCCTTTGGGGCTGAGTGAGGATGTTTATACACAGAGACTAAGTACATAAGGATGAATTGCAGAAATACTGCCAAGAGGCAAGTTCCATGTAAAAGGACTTGTGATCCTCGTGTATACGGATTTCTTTAGCCTTTATCATTTTGTCAATATATTGCTAGCAGTTTAATCATTTTGAATGCCAGGAGGGGTTGATATGTGGTTATATATCCTCTGGCACACAGGAAGTTAACATCTGACTTCACAGAGTTTTATCTCAGGATCAAATGCCCAGTTCTCTTCAGCACTAGCGTACTGTAATTTTGAAAAAAGGTACAAATACTGTGTACTGGTGAGTAACCATATTAAAGAAAGAAAAAAAAAACAACAACCTTAAAACAAACAAAAAACAATATCTCTATATGGTGCTGCATTACACATAAATAGCAAATAAATGCAGTCAGAGAGGTAAAACACATTTGTTTTGACAATTCTGTATACGGTTTCTTTATTTCAAAAATACATTGATTCCCATCCACTTTCCTCGTTAACATAGTAGCACCTATTCTCTTTTCCATCCATAGCACTCAGCAGTAATGATCTGTTAAGTAGACAAAATACATTAATACATATACTGAATGTTATATATATAGTCAGGTAAGTTTTAATGGAAGAACATTGGCGAATAAGCAAAATTGTTCAATTTATTTGAGAAATTTACTTAAGGTTCTGGTCAGGGTACCTTGGAACAAGTGCGGCTATATTTAACCCCTGCACCCAATTGCTGTTACAGAGAGGACATGTATTATGTGCTGCTAAATCCACAACTGTCTATTTACATTATATAACAATATTATCACCTGAGAAATGCATATTGCATTAGTTGCTGTAGGCAGTGACGCTCCTCTGTCCATGGTGCTGAAATTGACTAATGCTTCTCAAGTTACAGTAATCACTAGTAGGCTTTGTGCACAGTGCACTGGTTCAGCCAAGCACTTTTTCCCAAAACTGAAATTTTGCCCTGGACATCTGACACTCATTCAAATAAAGAGTTTTTCATGAACAACATTCAACCAGACATTTAAGGAAACCAACAAATGGTGTACAAATGGGCCAATCAGAGTATCATTTATATCATGTAGATAAATGTTAGGAGGAGGAGCAGTAAAAAAATCTCTCTCTCTCTCTCTCTCTCTCTCTCTGTCTCTCTCTTTATCTATATATATGATATAGATATATAGAGAGAGATAATAATTATATGCAAATAATAATTGAAACACAACTAGTACAGAGAAAATACTATAACGCCAACTAAGAATAATGTATTTGTGGCTGTGTTAAAATAAAGTAAAGACATAGAATATATATGCCAAGGAGTGTATCAGCATTTCAACAGTAAAATGATTTATTAATCTGATATACTGGCTCTGAAAATTTAATAGATTTCACCAAACCAAAAACTACCACTCACAGCAATATATTTTGAATCAATATAAATTCTAAAGATTTTACTTACTGCTAAATCGATTTGTTAATTTGTTATTAGGCCGTACAATCTCTGCTGGAAAGCAAATCACTGTTTAATTGCATAAGTAATCTTTAATTATTCCTAAATTTCACATCATCCATTATACACTTTATCACTTGTAATCTTCTAGAGTATTTGTTACAATAGAGGACAACTAAGGATAACGAGAGAGGTAGTCAAACAATAACTGGAGGTCACAGTGTCTCTTGGTCAGGCTCTTTGATTGTCTGAATCATATGAATATAATATATAGTTTTATTTAGATGGGCCACAGTTACCAAAAATGATGATCTGGTGTTTCTTAGATCATGCTCAGTCGTAGTTTTAGAAGTGTTTTTTTTTCACATGTAGAGAGAAGAAGAAACAACACAAGCAATTTTAACCTGAGAGAAATAAACTATACTTAGGGTGTGTGTTTGAGCAATTTGATAACAATCTGAAAGCATCTGTCTTTGTAAGAGAGGAAAATCTCCTGGGCTGTGAATGGTTCTCACTGCTTAAACACTTGTCTGGTGCTATTTTCGGTGTCTTTTACGTTACATTGAGTGATTTGTGAAAAAGGTACCCTTTTACAGGTAGTAGAAAAATGTTTTAATAATTACCATAATATTTTTGTCTGGCTAAAAATATCCAGCAATATTAACCTGTTGGGCAGGAAATTCAACTTAAAAAGTATAAAGTGGCCCCCTCAACTATATTCCAGTCTATTTCTTAGCCCCATTCAATAATAGAAAATACAAATGGTAGAAAATTATCTGAGTGGTTAGTACTGCTACTAGTATATATACTGCAGTGCTATAAAATACACTTATCATTATATAAGGAATATGGATAACAGAAATGCTAAACAAAAAAATAAAGCAATATAGTGCACGATTGTAGTAAAAGTGGAGTGCATTGAAAGTATATAAAACAAACTCACATGGAGCATATCTCTTCAGCAGTTGTGTTCTTAGGTGACACAAGCCCTCTTCATTTTTCTTAGGCTGGTATACTCAAAAGAGAACACAGCAAATAGAAGCAGAAAGCTTCTAAGTGAAAGTGACAGTGAAAGTGCAGTGTAATCAAATATCTACTGCTCACCTTATCCAGATCCTAAGCAACCTGGCTCTAGGTATCAAGGTTTGTGTATCTCAGAAGGGGGACTCCACCTTTTTTCTACATCAAAGAAGGGTTGTGTTCCCCTTTTGAGACACACTTACCTTATCATTTCTGTTATTCATATCCCTTATATATGAATATGAGTTTTTTATAGCGCACCACTATATGCACTGGTAGTAGTTCGAACTAATCAGGTAATTTTCTGTCAATTGTACTTTTATTGTGATAAGCCATATGAGAATCACACTTGTGTGGTAGCTGCTGACATAATTGTATATTATTTTACATAAGCTCTACGTTTTGTGCAGATCGCTTAGGTTTTTGTCGGTAATAGAAAATAGTGAAAAAATAGGAAACCAATGCTGCTGTGAAAAATAGCAAGGAAAATAAAATTATAGTTAACAAAAAAAGTCTTATTCCTGGCTATCCATCATTTTACCTGTAGGTAATACCCAAGTACACTGTTAAAAGAAAAGACACGGGAAAGTTGAGAAATGATGAAAAAAGGAAAAAACAAAGAGAAGACCAATTGATTAATCAAACTGAACATGGAAAATCAAGGGCACATCTATACATTAATGCGGAATGAATGTGTTCAAGGATAATCAATCTGCAGATTTGCAAACATTATTAGATGAGTCATTAGACTCTGCAGTCCAACATGTACCAGTCATGTGGAATGTGCCCTTATGCCAGCTGCCATATGTATGTTTTGCTCCCGATGCAAATATGGCTGAAACAGTTCAGCTGCAAAAAGAAATAGGAGCAGATTCTTCTTTACAGAATCCTTAGGGAATCATAAACCATTAAACAGATTTTCTTCAAACTAAAGTTTTTGAATGCAGATGGAAAGTAGACGATTCCAACTAAAAGGATATCAGATCCACTTTCTGATCGCAATACTCAGTATAAACGACATCATTTTGCAGTCTCAAATTCCAAGATAATAATGTGACTTAGGTAGAGCAAAAAAGCCCTGGACTAAATCCAGATGGCTGATGCGTTTTGGTGAGGGAGAATTTTGAACAAAAGAGGGCGAAATAGGGTAAAGGGCATACTCCCCACACGGTAGAGAACTGGAAAAAGACAGAAAGTGCAAAGAACAAGAAAAAGAGGGTTTTAGAGAGGCAGGGGACTACCAAGCTTTTCTGTGGCCCCAGAACTCATCCCTTAATCCACAGTTATAGAAATCAAGCAATGGAGCCCATGTGGAGAAATAAGGCTGCTGTCTCTGGCATAGGGACGCCGTCATCTCCTCCATGGTTTAAAATTCCTTGAACTTAGCATCCCTTTGTTGGAATGTTGACTGGCGAGTGCTCCTCCAGAGAACCAAGATCAGAGTTTTTTGCAGCATTCAGGAGGTATTTCAGCAGAGATGTTATATAGATGGAGAAGGTTAATTTAGTATAATTCAATAGGGAAATTCTCCGGGGTAGAAAGGAATCTCCAGTAAGCAGCACAAGGTAGAGTGGATGTTCCTCCATAAAAAAAGGTTCTCTTTTGGCAGTTGAATTGTCTAAATTAAGGCTCTGCAAATCCCATTCTGGAGAAATAGAACATATTTATATTACATATTCCTATTATAGCTCGGAAAAAGAAAATGATCATAGGCCCTGCAGCCCAACATATCGGGAGAGTTCTGAAGTGACCAAGTATTAATCTGCAACTGAGCCTGGGGTCTAAATAAAAAACCCTTATGTTATGGGGGGAGAGTAGAGGAACACACCTGGATATGATCTGTTTCAAAACATATCTGAAACATAGTCTGTATCTTATAATAAAGATTAGAAGTAGATGGCATGCAAGCCTTCAGCATTGTGAGCACTATTACCTTAGAGAAATGAAAGGAGATAAAAAATATATATATTTTTCAAAAGTCAGGCTCAGAGCTGCAGTTTCTCTGTACATAGATTATGGACTAGATCCTGTGTCAAAAGAGAGTCAGACCAAGCATTTTACCAAATAAGATCCTTGAATTTCTTTTTATAACCTAGGAAACCATGGTCGATGGTGCCAAAAGAAGATAATTGTTTTGATCAGATTTCCTTCTGTCTACATTTGTCTCAGTACCTAGGGGCTGTGGGAAATTGGGGGAAAGTAATATTCCAGGCTGCAATTCAAGCTAGTGCCTGTGGTACAAATCTCACCATCAGAAATATTACCATATATAAAAAGTCCACTATGAACTGTCACTCTACTGATAGGCAGGGCCTGATTAACATAGGGGCTGATGGAGCTGCAGCTCCAGGCCCATGCCCATGGAATAGGCCCATTTAAAAAACAAAAATAAACAGAGATTACTCTGCAATGCCAGCACCGGTCAGTAGGGGTCACTGTGTGTGGAGAGAGGCAGGGATAGGTGCCTCTCTCTATTACTCACCTCTCCATGGGGGAGCAGCTACACAGCACAGCGAGTCCAGACAGCAGCTCTACAGCTCAGGTAAGTGAGGGATGGGGGGAAAGGCAGCAGGGAGACATGGGAACACTGAGACACTAGGGGACACATGGGGACACAGAGACTAGGGGACACTGGGAGACCTGGGACACTGAGACACTTGGGGACACTTGGAGACATGGGGACACTGTGAGACATGGGGACGCTGAGACACATGGGATGCTGTGAGACATAGGGACATTGGGAGACACTGAGATATTGGGACACGTAGACACTAGGGACACAGTGACCCCATGTCTCCCAGTGTCCCTAGTATATCAGTGTCCCCATGTCTCCCAACCAGTGTCCTCAGTGTTATTTAAGGCTGGTATATTTTTCCAAGAAAGGTGGCAACCCTAACTACTCTTCACATATTTTTGCTTAAAGGAACACTATAGGGTCAGGAACACAATCATGTATTTCTGATCCTATTATGTTAAAACCACCCCCAGTCCCCCTCTTGCCTCCCTAAATATAGTTAAATCTTACTTGCATTCAAGTCTGCAGCTGCTCGCTCTGCCTCTGAACTGACTCTGTCTGCTGACATCATCAGAAGTGGTGGTCTGAGCAAATTACAATACTTCCCCATAGGATTAGCTGAGACTGTCAACTAGGTAAATCAGGGGCAGAGCCAGCACAAGTCAAACATTTGCAGAGGGATAGCAAACACCATTGACTTACAGCGGTGCCAATTTAGTTTTTATTTACACTGACATATATTTTAAAATGTTGTGCTGCCCAGCAGTATGTGCAATTCATAGCATGGCAGGGAAAACAAATGAATTAATTAATTCTGAAGATTACTGTACTTTATTCCAGCAATATACAAGTCCAACACTTTTTTTTTCTATTTTCATTAACTTGAAAAGTAGAACTGACTGCTTTGCTAAACTTAAGTTTCTATTGTATGATGAAAGCAGGACTTGTGAAAAAAAAAAAAGAATTCTGTTCTGTACATAAACAAATCGATTAAATCTTTTTAAGACATACCCAAACGGTTGGATTCATTCGTAAAATAAATCATTTTCTGGACAAATTAATTAGTTCAGGGGTGAATTAAAATGATTTTGATTCAGATGGATTGATTTATTAATAGATGAAACAAATTTTTCCACAAGTCTACTGTTAGCTGTCTTGTACACATTTCAATTTTCTGTCTTGCTTAGAACTACAACAGTGTATATTTATCTTCATTAAATTAATGAAAACTCAAAGGATGTATATGTAAAGGAACAGAAGCAGCACAACAGCCTCTTGTAGCATGCACTTGATACAAAATGATAATGGACACCAGGACTGTAGCATTAGGAATACAGATATCTATTCCTAATGCTACAGTGTCCATCTAATGCCAAAGCAATGGATTTGAACATTTATCTAGTTCTGCTATAGTCCCAGTATGGCTATTTGTGGCATGAATCTTGCAATTTGTTTTTGATGTTACTTGTGTGAATGCATTAGTGTATTTAAGCATGTAGGGGCGAGTTTTATAAAGTATGATATAGACACACTACAGACACCTAAAGCAAGCCTGGAGTTTGTAATTTCTTTTAAAATAGTTAGAATAACATTTTTAAAAGTGGATGTCAAAATGCCTCCTGACTATCACTCATGCAACTGGGAAGTTTTCTTTCACTTCTGATAGCTCAACAGAAAGCCCCCTTTTAAATCATTGGGAAGCTGCAATCATGATTGGAGTAATGCCCAGCTGCCTGGAAAAGAGTGGATGGCTTGCAAAATCTATAGACAGCAAGTCTGCAGATATACTTAGAAAAAAGAAGGCACCATGGGTGCTGGGTCCCCACAAGGGGAATAGAGTGTGTCTACAGGACTCGCAATTTTTCTCTTTTTTATTTTACACTACCACGAACTGATGTGATCACTGGGGTAGGGGAGTGGGTCAAGTAGCTAGTCAAACCGATGCCAGTACGAGCTATATTAGTTGACAAGTGTTCAGCATAGAATTTCGTTTTTTCTTTCAGCTAACAACCAGCAACTCCTTCCATTCTAGGGGGGGTTTACATGGTTTCAGCAGACTATTTCTAGTCAGTGGTCAGTACAGAATCTCTTTTTTTCAGCATACAACTGGCAGCTGTTTCCACAACGAAGGGGGATGTATATGACCTTAGCAGACTTCTTTTAGTCTGATATTGGTAACCTAGTCCAAACTTAGACTCTCCTTATACCACCAATATTCAATACAGAGTTTTTACTCTGTCTCAACAGAATATTTACAGCTCCCTACACACTAGGGGCTCTCAACATATAGGTGGTCTCTGAAACTTTAACAAGCTGGCAGATACACATTCTTTCTAGCAGACTCAAGGGTATTTAGTATCTCTTGTCTGCTCAAGAGTTATTGTGTTGCAACACAGCTGAGTTTGCATCATTCTACTGTCTGTTACCTGGGAAATTACCAGTTGCTACTTGATTGTGTCTCTTTTGTACTAGTCACTTGAGATACAAGTACTTTCAGATAGCACAAGTATTCCCTTGGGATATCACTTTACACAACTAAGCACATTCTATGGCCTAGACCAGGGGTAGGCAACCTTCGGCTCTACAGATGTTGTGGACTACATCTCCCTTGATGCTTTGCCAGCAATATGGCTGTAAAAGCATTATGGGAGATGTAGTCCAAAACATCTGTAGAGCCGAAGGTTGCCTACCCCTGGCCTAGACCCACCCCAGTGTATATAGTGGTTTTGGTATTTTTAGTTTTATTTGTTGATTTATTTTCTTTTGGGGTCATGTTTTCAATGACACCCGCAATGAAAGAATTTTAGACTATTATTTTGAAGCAGAAACAACTTCTACAGGACTATATGTTTTGGCGTTCCTGAAGCTTTTTAGCCAAGGCTTACGCCCATCTCCTAAGTCTGCAGATATCCAGACAAAAAAATGCATGCAGGTTTATTTTTTTCTTATTTTTTTTTTTGTGGAGGCATATATACTAACTAGTAAAAACAACTAGTATTTTAAAGGATGTCATTTTTCAACTTTTATTTTATGTCTCCACGGTTTACTACCTTACCCATTTTCTCTTCTTCATCTCATCTCCCTATACTCAACCTCCATTTGTATCTCTCCTCCTTTATCAACCCACAATTGTCTCTCTCTCATCCTCTGGCAACCCCAATCTGTCTTTCCATTCCTCTGGCAAAATTCATCTGTCTCTATCTTCCTGTGTAAATCCCCATCAGTGTCTCCTCCTTTATTAAAACCTTATATGTGTCTCTCCACCTTTGCAAACACAATCTGTGTTTTTTCCTGTCCAAACCCCATCTGTGTCTGTCCTCCTGTCCTGGCCTGCAATATTTGTCTCTCCTCCTGTCCAAACCTCCATCTGTGTCTCTACCTCCTTCAGTTTCTCTCCATTGGTATCAACACCTAAATCTGTGTCTCTCCTCCTGTCCTAACAACCAAATCTGTCTTTCCTCCTGTGCAAACCCCCAGCTGTCTCTATTACTGTCCAAACTCAATCTGTGTCTCTCCTACTGTATCAATCCCAATCTATGTATATCCTCCTCTTAAAATGGCACTGTCATGGGCAAATCCCTTTTTTTTTTTAAACCCCCCTCCCGACTCCACTACATCTAATTGACCCCCTAGTCATCCCCAAATGCCCCAAAGCTCCCCATATTACCAAGGTTTTTTACTTTACTTTCTGCCCTGACCAAGGCTTAGGGAGCCGCCATCATTGTGTGGGTAGAGGAAGTCCCTGTGGGACACGTCATCTGCCCACACTAGATAGCGCTGTGCAATTCCCGCGCATGCCCAGTTAAACACCTGGGCATGTGAACGGGAATTTAATCCATTCATTCATCAGAAAGACGAATGAATGAATAGAAATGTCAGACAAACAAACAAACACCAAATATCAGTGTTCATTTGTTTGTTCAGTTTATTACAAGGAGGGAGCTCCCTTCTTGTAAAATTTAAACATAGAAGCGGCAGGGAGCAGCATTCGCCGCCACTTCCTAAGGCCCCAATGTCCTCCCTCACTCTATGGGGGCCCTAAATAGCATTGAGGGGGGACATATTGTCCTCTCCCCGGCCCCCACCCTTGAGCAGCGGGTGGGGGTCATAAAAAACAATAAGGGGGAACCTATTGTCCTCCCCCCTGGCCCCCACCCCTGAGCGGCAGGTGGGGGCCCTAAATAGCAATGGAGGGGACCTATTGTCCCCCCCCGGCCCCCACCCTTGAGCACCGGGTGGGGGTCATAAAAAACAATAAGGGGGAACCTATTGGCCTCCCCCCTGCCCCCACCCCTGAGCGGCATTTGGGGGCCATAAAATCAATGGGGAGGGGACCTATTGTCCTCCCCCCGGCCCCCACCCCTTAGCACCAGGTGGGAGCAATAAATAACAATAAGGGGGGGTGACCTATTGTCCTCCCTCTGGCCTCCTCCCCTAAGCGGCGGGTGGTAGCCATAATTAACAATATTGTCTTCCCCTGCGGCCCCTACCCCTGAGCGGCGGGTGGGGTCCCTACATGAGTATGGGGGACCTATTGCCCTCCCTCGTGGCCCCCACCCTTGAGCGGCGGGTGGGGGCCATAAAAACAATGAGGGGGAGACCTATTGCCCTCCCCCCAGCCCCCACCCCTGAGCAGTGGGTGGGGGCCATAAATAACAAAAAGGGGGGGCCTATTGTCCTCCCACCGGCCCGCATCCCTGAGCGGTGGGTGGGGGCCATAAATAAAAGTGTGTGTCCCCCAAGGTGACAAGGGGTCCCCAAGCCCCTAGTCATCCCCCTACCCAAAACAAATGATTAAACCCCTACCTACCCCCTCACCTTAAAAATAGTTAGGGGGGAATAAAACAACTAATTGCCTGTAAAAAAAAAAAGAACTTACCAAAAGAACTTACCTTTTTTCTAAAATCTTCATTTTTCAGCTCCAAAAAAGGCCAAATAATAACCATCATACCCATCGAAATTGTAAAAAATAAAATAAAAAAACAGACGCTAAAAAATTTATCCATCTTCACCCGGCAAGGACCCGGCGCAGACTGAGCTCCACAGGGTGGGGAAAGGCTTATAAAGCCTTCCCACGCCCTGCAATTTGACTCAGAACACTCTGATTGGTTGACGTGGAATTCAACATATCAGAGTGCTAGTCATTTTAAACAGCGTGGGTAAGTTCTTTGGAATTTTCCCACGCTGTGTAAAATGGCACAGAGCACTCTGATTGGTTGGATTTCAAGCCAACCAATCAGAGGGCTCTGTGTCATTTTACACAGTATAAGAAAGTTCTTTGGAATTTTCCCACACTGTGTAAAATGGCACAGAGCACGCTAATTGATTGGATTTCAAGTCACTGACAGACACACACACACAAACACACTCACAAACAGACACTCAAAGACAGACATACACACACACTCACTGACAGACACACAGACAGACACACTCACACAGACACACTCACTGACAGACACACACTCACTGACAGACACACACACACACATACTCACTGACAGACACACAAACTCACTGACAGACACACACACACTCACTGAAAGACACGCACACACACTCACAGACAGACACTCACAGACAGACACACAGACACACTCACACACACACACAGACACACTCACTGACAGACACACACACTCATTGACAGAAACACACACACATACTCACTGACAGACACACACTCACTGACAGACACACACACACACACACACACTCACAGACACTCACAGACATACAGACACAGACAGACACACACACAGACACACACACACACACACACACACACACAAACAGATTCACACTGACACACGCACTCACTGACAGACAGACACACACACACACACACACACACTCACAGACATTCACAGACAGACAGACACAAACAGACAGACACACACACAGACACACACACACACGCACACACACACAGGCACACACACATATTCACACTGACACACACAGACACACTCACTGACACACACACACTGACAGACAGACACACACACATTTACACATTCTTGCACACACATCATTTTCTTTATTGCTCCCTACATTTGGGAGCCAATGTGGGGCCTCTCCCTGGGGTCCAATGGGGTCTTCTATCTAATCCTCACTGCTCCCTCGCACACAGTTTAGTGATGCCAGGTGCCGGAATATGACGTCATATTCTGGCGCCCAGCTTCACTACAGATGGGGCACGCGAGGGAGCAGTGAGGAGCAGGAACACTGAGCTCCCTCGCTGGCCCTCCTCCCCGGACGTGTACGTTTTAACAGACTAAGCACCTGCAATGTGGAGAAAGCAGGTGCCTACTCTGCTTTAACACCAAGCATGTACTGGTGGCTCTCCAGGCCCCAAAGATGTCCATTGTGGGCCGCGAGTTTCACATGTTTACCCTAGATGTAGCAAACACCTTTAATAATTATTTTGCTGGATGTGCTACCACCCTGGTTGCTAAGATAACAAATGACACTCATTTTCAGACCACAAATAAAGATCAGGTCCTGCCAAATCTTCAAAATCCTCATATAGAGAAATTACATTTTAGACCTGTGCAATTAATAAACTTCCAGAAAATTGGAAGTTAGCGAATGTTATGCTCATTCACAAGAAAGGTAGTATGGATGAGTCGTGGAATTAAAGGCATTAAGCCATACTTCAGTAGTGGGGAAAGTAATGGAAACCATGTTAAAGGTTAGGATTGTTGAACATCTACAATCACATGGATTTCAAGATCAGAGACAACATGGGTTTACTCCAGAGAGATCATGCCAAACTAATCTTATGGATTTTTTTTGATTGGGTAACTAAAATAATAGATCAGGGTGGTGCAGCAGACATTGCTTACCTAGATTTCAAGGCTTTTGACACAGTTGCACATAGAAGGCTTATCAATAAACTACAATATTTAAGTTTGGATTCCAGTATTGTTGAAAGGGTGAGGCAGTGGCTGAGTGACAGGCAACAGAGGGTTGTAGTCAATGGAGTATATTCGAAGATGGGCTTGTCACCAGTGGGGTACCTCAGGGATCTGTACTTGGACCCATTCTCTTTAATATTTTTTATAAGTGATATTGCAGAAGGTCATGATGGTAAGGTTTGTCTTTTTGCTGATGATACTAAGATTTGCAACATGGTTGATGTTCCAGGAGGGATAAGCCAAATGGCAAATGATTTAGGTAAACAAGAAAAATGGTCAGAGTTGGCAACTGAGACCGTATCTCCAGAAGGATATTGATACTTTAGAGAGAGTTCAGAGAAGGGCTACTAAACTGGTTTATGGATTGCAGGATAAAACTTACAAGGAAAGGTTAAAGGAACTTAACATGTATAGCTTGGGGGAATCAAAACAGTAAAGGAGGAGACTATATTTAAAATAAGAAAAACTACCACAACAAGAGGACATAGTCTTAAATTAGAGGGGCAAAGGTTTAAAAATAATATCAGGAAGTATTACTTTACTGAGAGGGTAGTAGATGCATGGAATAGCCTTCTAGCTGAAGTGGTAGAGGTTAACACAGTAAAGGAGTTTAAGCATGCATGGAATAGGCATAAGGCTATCCTAACTATAAGATAGTTCCAGGGACTAATGAAAGTATTTAGAAAATTGAGCAGACTAGATGGGCTGAACGGTTCTTATCTGCCGTCACATTCTATGTTTCTATGTTAATAATTTAAAAATGAAAAACCAGTGTAGACCAGATCAATCCCAGCAATGTTGCTGAAGCCCAGTGTTCCAGCAATTGCTAAACCTGTCACTACCCTTATTAATGAATCCCTTGTGGCAGGATACATACCCAAACTTTGGAAGACTACAAACTTGTACCTATCCATAAAAGTGGTGATAATACTTTGGTATCTAACTATTGCCTGATATCATTGCTCCCTGTATTGTCCACATTCTTGGAAAAATTTGGCCACACGAAACTATGTGAATATTATCAATGATCAAATTATCTGACCCCTGATCAATCAATCTGTCGTCCAAATCACTCAACTTCGACTGCCCTCTTAAAAGTTTACAATGACTTCCAAATTGGCATGGAACAAGGAGACTTAACTTAAGCTATTTTCCTTGATTTTGCCAAGGCCTTTGACACAGTAGACCATGTCATTCTTTTGCAAAAACTTAAAAACTCAGGCATTGGTGATTGTCCGCTAACCTGGTTTTGATCGTATGTTTCAGACCGATTGCAATATGTGGCCATTTCAGATAGCGCTTCCCTTCTCTTCCCCAAGGCTTGGTGTTCCCCAAGGCTCCATACTTGGCCCCCTACTATTAACATTATTTATAAATGATCTGCCTAACGTCTGTAAATCCTTAACTGTACACATGTATGCAGGCGACACTGTAATCTACACTAGTAAACCCAAGCTACCGCAGCTTGAGGCTGTGCTCCAAAACCAATTCACAGAGGTAGAAAAGTAGATACCGGATAACAAACTCTTCCTAAACACTGACAAAACTGTTACAATGATCTTTGGAGCTGTACCTAAATTATGTAAACTACAAAATCAACAACTGTGTATCAGAACAAATTCAAATAGCACTCTGACAGCAGTCTGTTCTTTTAAATATCTAGACCCCAATATATCCTTTCACCTTCATATTGAAAAAATCTCTTAAAAACTTTACCCAAAACTAGGTGCCCTGTACAGAAACAAATCCTGCCTAAGCCCTACAGTAAGGAAACAGTGCAACAAATGCTAATTCCGGTCATTGATTATGGGGATGTAGTGTATGTACCCGCACCGCAAACCCACCTTAATAAACTTAATACGTTATATAATTCATTCTGCCGCTTTGTACTAGACTGTAATTACTTTACCCACCACTGTGACATGTTAAAAGAGCTAAACTGTCTATCGCTGGAATCCCGATGCACTCTTCATCTTTCCAGCCTTGTGCATAAGAGCATTTCTGGGAAGCTCCCACCCTACCTGAGTACAATGCTCTCCCCAGCTGTTCCCACCTCCTATAACCTCCGATCCAGTACTAGCACGATATTTAGCATACCGCAATACAAAAATAAAGTGGCTCGATCCTCCTTTTCCTACAGAGCACCACAATTATGGAATAACCTCATGGACACAGTGAAATCTTCATTCAATCTAAAATCTTTTAAGAGATCTATGGCAATATACCTCAGCACAGAATGCACCTGTCATGGTTGAATATATGTATTACCTGTTATGTATTAAATTTTTATATGTGTGTATATACATATATATAGATATATATATAGTTTGTATATTGTATTTTTGTAATACTGTATCCTATTGTAACAATGCAATGTTTTGTGGACGCAGGACATACTTGAAAACGAGAGAAATATCAATGTATCCATCCTGGTAAAATATTTTATAAATAAATAAATCTCCTGTGAGAAAATATAAGACAGATGCATGCACAAATAACATAAATGTTATCAGTAAGTCAATAACAAAAGGCATTTGTTATTTCCTCTCCCCCCTGGGTAGACATGGCTACATCAGGTGAAGTCATCGAGCTAGCTGTGTGGGCCTGACTCCTGCCGAAGATTAGCTGCTAATGGCTGTTGTTGATCTTCGTACACAAAGTTTGTTTTGCATTTCCCTCTAATGCCCTCGCTAATGAACTGTGAAAGCTGACATTTCCAATAAAGAACAATTAGGTCTGAAAATGCCTTTAATGAACGAATTCACTTACAAAATAATAGTTAACCAGCTAACGGATTGCAAAAATAATTTCCAAAATTGCAAACCTCTGGGAAAATGATGATGAAGTAAATTACTTTTGATGGTCTGAATATGTTCCAGTGATTTAAAGAGCTTAACTATCCTCTTGCTGAGTTGCTATACAATGCACTGGACGGATATCGCTTCTCAGTGCTTTCTAGAAAGGGTCTATAAGACAAAACAGGACTGCCAATAGTATTAAATTACAATATAAATGAATTGCCTTTACACTGTTTGACAAAGTGTCTAGTAATGTGTCTCGAATGTGCCTCTGATCTCTATTCTCCAATACAAATTATTTTTATGAATAGTTATATTAGGAAATGTTATCAAATGACACCTGTAAGATTCCTGCCTTTCTTCTGATTATTCCCCACTTACATTCTTATATGTACTCTTAAATAAAGATAAAATTATATGCTCTAAAATGTCCAACTTTGTAAACTGACAAAATTGAAGATTTTTGATATTTGTAATTGGTCTTTTGTGCTTCAGTTGCTGATGATAGAAAAAAGAGTGTTCACATACAACCCTAGACTTTACAGTGACCACAACACTCTGCGTGTGGGATTTTCTAAATTTAAAATAGAATTTAACAAAGTAGATATACATACGAAGAAACGCATACACACACAGCGTGAAACACATGCACATTGTTATTTTATGATGTCTCTCTGTCATGCAAAGATATATGTTAAATGCATCCTAGACATTCAGGAGCACAGAGGAACCAGGTAGTGGATGCCCCGTAACTTGTTTAAATATTTACATCCCTTGACGCTCTTAAGAATATTATATAGTTATTGCACTTTTTTTTTTTTATTACTTACAGTGCTCTATGTATCACATTGCCTGTTTCAATTGATTTCATAACAATAGTAAAATGCACCTCACAGGAAATCCGTGAAGATATAAAACTGTGAATAGAATAGCGTTTTCCTAAGGCCAACAGCAGCAGCCTTGATTGTGCCATCTTCTGCTAGTGACATATTGCCCAGCACAATTAATAGTCTTCAATAGTCCTCAATCTTGAGAGAATATTGTCAACTTGGGGCTTTCTATCCATGTCTTTAATGGAAAATGGAATAAACCGTACAGTGAATTTTTCCATCATGGCAATCAAAGAATATCATCAGTAATTCATCTTTCACAATTGAATAAACACAACAACAAAAACCTTAGGATCTGGAGAATCTCATGTTTTGTCTTGATGAAAATCATTTTATATGTATGTCTGTTTTGCAAAATAAATTCCACAAATTCTTAGTGAACTATAATCAGCCCATTCGACTACAGGGAGTGCAGAATTATTAGGCAAATGAGTATTTTGACCACATCATCCTCTTTATGCATGTTGTCTTACTCCAAGCTGTATAGGCTCGAAAGCCTACTACCAATTAAGCATATTAGGTGATGTGCATCTCTGTAATGAGAAGGGGCGTGGTCTAATGACATCAACACCCTATATCAGGTGTGCATAATTATTAGGCAACTTCCTTTCCTTTGGCAAAATGGGTCAAAAGAAGGACTTGACAGGCTCAGAAAAGTAAAAAATAGTGAGATATCTTGCAGAGGGATGCAGCACTCTTAAAATTGCAAAGCTTCTGAAGCGTGATCATCGAACAATCAAGCGTTTCATTCAAAATAGTCAACAGGGTCGCAAGAAGCGTGTGGAAAAACCAAGGCGCAAAATAACTGCCCATGAACTGAGAAAAGTCAAGCGTGCAGCTGCCAAGATGCCACTTGCCACCAGTTTGGCCATATTTCAGAGCTGCAACATGACTGGAGTGCCCAAAAGCACAAGGTGTGCAATACTCAGAGACATGGCCAAGGTAAGAAAGGCTGAAAGACGACCACCACTGAACAAGACACACAAGCTGAAACGTCAAGACTGGGCCAAGAAATATCTCAAGACTGATTTTTCTAAGGTTTTATGTACTGATGAAATGAGAGTGAGTCTTGATGGGCCAGATGGATGGGCCCGTGGCTGGATTGGTAAAGGGCAGAGAGCTCCAGTCCGACTCAGACGCCAGCAAGGTGGAGGTGGAGTACTGGTTTGGGCTGGTATCATCAAAGATGAGCTTGTGGGGCCTTTTGGGGTTGAGGATGGAGTCAAGCTCAACTCCCAGTCCTACTGCCAGTTTCTGGAAGACACCTTCTTCAAGCAGTGGTACAGGAAGAAGTCTGCATCCTTCAAGAAAAACATGATTTTCATGCAGGACAATGCTCCATCACACGCGTCCAAGTACTCCACAGCGTGGCTGGCAAGAAAGGGTATAAAAGAAGAAAATCTAATGACATGGCCTCCTTGTTCACCTGATCTGAACCCCATTGAGAACCTGTGGTCCATCATCAAATGTGAGATTTACAAGGAGGGAAAACAGTACACCTCTCTGAACAGTGTCTGGGAGGCTGTGGTTGCTTCTGCACGCAATGTTGATGGTGAACAGATCAAAACACTGACAGAATCCATGGATGGTAGGCTTTTGACTGTCCTTGCAAAGTAAGGTGGCTATATTGGTCACTGATTTGTTTTTGTTTTGTTTTTGAATGTCAGAAATGTATATTTGTGAATGTTGAGATGTTATATTGGTTTCACTGGTAAAAATAAATAATTGAAATGGGTATATATTTGTTTTTTGTTAAGTTGCCTAATAAGTATGCACAGTAATAGTCACCTGCACACACAGATATCCCCCTAAAATAGCTAAAACTAAAAACAAACTAAAAACTACTTCCAAAAATATTCAGCTTTGATATTAATGAGTTTTTTGGGTTCATTGAGAACATGGTTGTTGTTCAATAGTGTTGTCGTGAACCCGAAATTTTCGGTTCGCGAACGGCGAACGCGAACTTCCGCAAATGTTCACGAACCGGCGAACCGCGCGAACCGCCATTGACTTCAATGGGCAGGCGAATTTTAAAACCAACAGGGACTCTTTCTGGCCACAATAGTGATGGAAAAGTTGTTTCAAGGGGACTAACACCTGGACTGTGGCATGCCAGAGGTGGATCCATGGCAAAACTCCCATGGAAAATTGCACAGTTGATGCAGAGTCTGCTTTTAATCCATAAAGGGCAGAAATCACCTAACATTGACACCTGTCCTCAAAGCCCAGCCCTGATACACACTGACACAGAGCAGAATAGAGACTGTTCCCCCTACATAGGGTCACTTGGCAGATATGGATTGACACCTGTCCTCAAAACCCCTGATACACACTGACACAGAGCAGAATAGGGACTGTTCCCCCTACATAGGGTCACTTGGCAGATATGGATTGACACCTGTCCTCAAAACCCCTGATACACACTGACACAGAGCAGAATAGAGACTGTTCCCTGTCCACAGAGACCATGATACACACTGACACAGAGCAGAATAGGGACTGTTACCCCTACATAGGGTCACTTGGCAGATATGGATTGACACCTGTCCTCAAAACCCCTGATACACACTGACACAGAGCAGAATAGAGACTGTTCCCTGTCCACAGAGACCATGATACACACTGACACAGAGCAGAATAGAGACTGTTCACCGTCCACAGAGACCATGATACACACTGACACAGAGCAGAATAGGGGCTGTTCCCCCTACATAGGGTCACTTGGCAGATATGGATTGACACCTGTCCTCAAAACCCCTGATACACACTGACACAGAGCAGAATAGGGACTGTTCCCCCTA
Organism: Pelobates fuscus; assembly: GCF_036172605.1. NCBI lineage: Eukaryota > Metazoa > Chordata > Amphibia > Anura > Pelobatidae > Pelobates > Pelobates fuscus. Next base: position 279,259,980 of record NC_086319.1, on the reverse strand, counting down.
CATAGGGTCACTTGGCAGATATGGATTGACACCTATCCTAATGATCCCTGATACACACTGACACAGAGCAGAATAGGGACTGTTCCCCCTACATAGGGTCACTTGGCAGATATGGATTGACACCTATCCTAATGATCCCTGATACACACTGACACAGAGCAGAATAGAGACTGTTCCCTGTCCACAGAGACCATGATACACACTAACACAGAGCAGAATAGAGACTGTTCACCGTCCACAGAGACCATGATACACACTGACACAGAGCAGAATAGGGACTGTTCCCCCTACATAGGGTCACTTGGCAGATATGGATTGACACCTGTCCTCAAAACCCCTGATACACACTGACACAGAGCAGAATAGAGACTGTTCCCTGTCCACAGAGACCATGATACACACTGACACAGAGCAGAATAGAGACTGTTCACCGTCCACAGAGACCATGATACACACTGACACAGAGCAGAATAGAGACTGTTCCCTGTCCACAGACACCATGATACACACTGACACAGAGTGTCCACGTGAAATAGGGCCGTGAGTAATGACGTCGCGGGTAGCCTGCCCATAGTATCGCATAGGGTGGAAGAGCTGATAGGACATCTGAAACGTATTGGGATGGAGATGCTTAATTGTTCTCCAAAATGCTTGACACCACCCCATAGTGAATCTCTGCAAACTTTAATACCATCAGAGGAGGAAGAATGTGGCAGCCCACTGGGATTATTCGAAAAATTTCAAATTGATGATTTTCCAGACCCTGGGGTTGACATTAGTCCAGATTTACATCTTGTGACCCATGAGGATGTTCCAGGCACTACTTGTGAAATAAAGACAGATAATAAAGTGAATGATCCTTCTCCTTGGGACTTGCACCCTGTCGTTGAAGGTGGATTAGGCAATGGCAAGAGCATGCTGTGGGTAGTCAGTGCAAACACTCTCTTCCCGGTGAATAATGAGGAGACTAACTATGATGACGTTATTTGCGTTGAAAGTAATGATGCCAGAGATCTTTTGAAACCATATGGAAGGAACGAATTGGTTAAAAGAAAGGCAAGAGACCACCTGCATATAGACAAGAATACGCATAAGAGAAAGAAGAGAACAGGTGAAAGAGAAGCTGCAGACTGCCTATCTGAAAATAGTTGAGTTATGTCCTGAAGATGTCCGTGTTACCACAGTGCAGACTCTGTTTGATACACTACTGAGGAGAGTCAGAGAAACCCCAGATCTTCACGTATTGGATGAGTCGGTGCGTGGAGTTGCAGAGAACGTAGAACAAGAAATATTTAAACTTTTCCTGTGTACTGACAGCAGATATACATAGGGTCACTTGGCAGATATGGATTGACACCTGTCCTCAAAACCCCTGATACACACTGACACAGAGCAGAATAGAGACTGTTCCCTGTCCACAGAGACCATGATACACACTGACACAGAGCAGAATAGAGACTGTTCACCGTCCACAGAGACCATGATACACACTGACACAGAGCAGAATAGAGACTGTTACCCCTACATAGGGTCACTTGGCAGATATGGATTGACAAATCCCTGACAAACAGCTACCACATGCAAGGAAGGCAGCAGGGGCGCAAATGACCCACTCCTGACGCGGGAAGGTAGTGACGACAAATAACAATACAGGACTCTTTAGAGGCCCTGTAATTGTAATCAGTCCACTTGAAATCCTTTAACTTTGATCAATTGGAGGGAAGTCTGGTGCAGAGCCACTGACCCATGCGCAGGGCCAGCCGTAGGCCTTTGGGCGCCCTGTGCAAGAAATCTTCACCCTGTCACACCCATGTGCAAGAAATCTTCACCCTGTCATAGGGTCACTTGGCAGATATGGATTGACAAATCCCTGACAAACAGCTACCACATGCAAAGAAGGCAGCAGGGGCGCGAATGACCCACTCCCGACGCGGGAAGTTAGTGACGACAAATAACAATACAGGACTCTTTAGAGGCCCTGTAATTGTAATCAGTCCACTTGAAATCCTTTAACTTTGATCAATTGGAGGGAAGTCTGGTGCAGAGCCACTGACCCATGTGCAGGGCCAGCCTTAGGCCTTTGGGCGCCCTGTGCAAGAAATCTTCACCCTGTCACACCCATGTGCAAGAAATCTTCACCCTGTCATAGGGTCACTTGGCAGATATGGATTGACAAATCCCTGACAAACAGCTACCACATGCAAGGAAGGCAGCAGGGGCGCAAATGACCCACTCCTGACGCGGGAAGGTAGTGAGGACAAATAACAATACAGGACTCTTTAGAGGCCCTGTAATTGTAATCAGTCCACTTGAAATCCTTTAACTTTGATCAATTGGAGGGAAGTCTGGTGCAGAGCCACTGACCCATGCGCAGGGCCAGCCTTAGGCCTTTGGGCGCCCTGTGCAAGAAATCTTCACCCTGTCACACCCATGTGCAAGAAATCTTCACCCTGTCATAGGGTCACTTGGCAGATATGGATTGACAAATCCCTGACAAACAGCTACCACATGCAAGGAAGGCAGCAGGGGCGCAAATGACCCACTCCTGACGCGGGAAGGTAGTGACGACAAATAACAATACAGGACTCTTTAGAGGCCCTGTAATTGTAATCAGTCCACTTGAAATCCTTTAACTTTGATCAATTGGAGGGAAGTCTGGTGCAGAGCCACTGACCCATGCGCAGGGCCAGCCTTAGGCCTTTGCGCGCCCTGTGCAAGAAATCTTCACCCTGTCACACCCATGTGCAAGAAATCTTCACCCTGTGACACACACACACACAGGCAGACAGCCATACACACGCACACACACAACTGCGACTGACTAGGTTTGTCACCTCCTCAAAAGGACGCATGAGCCTACAGGCATTGCGCATGAGCGTCCAGTGACGTGGCAAAAAAATTCCCAGCTCCCCAGAGGCTGTCCTTGCACCCCGGTCATACAAATATTCATTAACAGCTTTTTCTTGTTGGAGCAGGCGGTCGAACATTAGGAGTGTTGAATTCCAACGTGTAGGGCTGTCGCAAATCAAGCGCCTCACTGGCATGTTGTTTCGCCGCTGGATATCGGCAAAGTGAGCCATGGCCGTGTAGGAACGCCTGAAATGGCCACACACCTTCCTGGCCTGCTTCAGGACGTCCTGTAAGCCTGTGTACTTATGCACAAAGCGTTGTACGATCAGATTACACACATGTGCCATGCACGGCACATGTGTCAACTTGCCCAACTTCAATGCCGCTATCAAATTTTTTCCGTTGTCACACACCACTTTGCCGATATCCAGTTGCTGCGGAGTCAGCCACTTTTCCACCTGTGCGTTCAGGGCGGACAGGAGTGCTTGTCCGGTGTGACTCTCTGCTTTCAAGCAAGTCAAACCCAAGACGGCGTGACACTGCCGTATCCGGGATGTGGAATAGTACCTGGGGAGCTGGGGGGGTGCCGTTGATGTGGAGCAAGAAGCAGCGGCACAAGAGGACTCAGCCGAGGAGGTTATGGAAGAGGATGGAGTAGGAGGAGTAGAGGAGGTGGCAGCAGGACTGCCTGCAATTCGTGGCGGTGTCACCAACTCCTCTGCAATGCCACGCATTCCTTGCTTGTCAGCCGTCAGCAGGTTTACCCAATGCGCAGTGTAGGTGATATACCTGCCCTGACCATGCTTTGCAGACCAGGTATCAGTGGTCAGATGGACCCTTGCCCCAACACTGTGTGCCAGACATGCCATGACTTCCTTTTGCACAATCGAGTACAAGTTGGGGATTGCCTTTTGTGAAAAGAAATTCCGGCCGGGTACCTTCCACTGCGGTGTCCCAATAGCTACAAATTTTTTGAACGCCTCAGACTCAACCAGATTGTATGGTAAAAGCTGGCGGGCTAATAGTTCGGAAAAGCCAGCTGTCAGACGCTGGGCAAGGGGGTGACTTGGTGACATTGGCTTCTTACGCTCAAACATGTCCTTGACAGAAACACATGACTGTGGGCAGATGAGCGGGAACTGCTCAAGGCGGGAGACGGAGTGGCGGATGGTTGAGAGGGGGCAAGAAGGACAGCAGTGGTTGACGTGGCTGAAGATGCTGGACCAGGAGGAGGATGGCGGCTTAGAGTAGGCGTGCTGCTTGTACTCATGTGTTGATCCCATAGGCGTTTGTGATGTGAGATCATGTGCCTACGCAAAGCAGTTGTACCTAGGTGGGTGTTGGACCTCCCACGACTCAGTTTCCTTTGGCACAGGTTGCAAATGGCATCGCTGTTGTCCGAGGCAGACACACAAAAAAAATGCCACACTGCTGAGCTCTGCAATGACGGCATTCTGGTGGTGGACACAGCATGCGTTGATTGGCGTGCTGTCGGGCTGACCCCGGGTGCCGATGCATGCTGTCTGACTGTGCCAATAGCTCCTTGCGACGACCCCCCCCCTGCTTCCAACTCGTCTCCTCCTCCTCCTCTCTGTCTCCCCATCTGAACTTTCGCCCTGTTCTTCTTCTCTTCTAGCGGGCACCCACGTGACATCGTCATCATCAACCGCTTCGCTTGTATCTGACAACTCAGAAAAGGAAGCAGCAGCGGGTACAACATCATCATCATCACACCGTACCTCCATGTGTTTAATGCTGCCTGCCTGAGACATATCCCTGTTATCTACATCCTCTAGCAATAATGGTTGCGCATCACTCATTTCTTCAAACGGGTGTGTGAATAACTCCTCTGACATACCAAGTAAAGCGGCTGTGGTGCTAGTTTTGGTGGTGGCGGCAGGCGGGTGAGTGCTATCTTGAGAGGTGCCTGAAGCTAAGCTGGAGGAGGATGGTGCGTCAAGGTTCCGAGCGGAGGCTGTACAAGATTGGGTGTCCTGTGTTAGCCAGTCAACTAAGTCCTCAGAACTTTTCAAGTTCAGGGTACGTGGCTTCTGAAAACTGGGCATTATTCTAGGGCAAAAGGGAATCACAGCACCACGACCACGACGGCCCCTGTGGGGTGGCCTGCCTCTGCCTGTCATTTTTTGGGGGATTAGTGGTACTATGCGTGCAAGCTACTGTGAGACCAGATATGATTGGCAATGTGAACTGTAACAGTTCTGCAGAGCACACACTGTAGGCCTGAGACACCCGCTTGAAGACAAGTAACTGCTATTCAATCTATAACAGTGAAAAACAAATTTTGGTTTTAAAAGCACGCGATAGAGACACCAGATATGATTGGCAATGTGCACTGGAACAGTTCTGCAGAGCACACACTGTAGGCCTGAGACACCCGCTTGAAGACAAGTAACTGCTATTCAATCTATAACAGTGAAAAACAAATTTTGGTTTTAAAAGCACGCTATAGAGACACCAAATATGATTGGCAACTGTCAAAGCACGCTGGAACAGGTATACAGAGCACACGCTGAAGTAGGCCTGACACCCAGACGCTTGCAGACAACTAACTGATCTTCTATTACAGTGAAAAAAAAAAAAAAATATTTTAAATCTAAAGCTTAACCAATTGTTAAAACAGATATGAGTGGTGGCACTGGGCAAATAGGCACAGTATCCAATGCGAACCTCACACAGAAGCTGGCAGGCAGGCAACTGCTCTTCTATTACAGTGAAAAAAAATATTTATTTTAAATGTAAAGCTTAACCTATTGTTAAAACAGATATGAGTGGTGGCACTGGGCAAATAGGCACAGTATCCAATGTGAACCTCACACAGAAGCTGGCAGGCAGGCAACTGCTCTTCTATTACAGTGAAAAAAAATATTTATTTTAAATGTAAAGCTTAACCTATTGTTAAAACAGATATGAGTGGTGGCACTGGGCAAATAGGCACAGTATCCAATGTGAACCTCACACAGAAGCTGGCAGGCAGGCAACTGCTCTTCTATTACAGTGAAAAAAAATATTTATTTTAAATGTAAAGCTTAACCTATTGTTAAAACAGATATGAGTGGTGGCACTGGGCAAATAGGCACAGTATCCAATGTGAACCTCACACAGAAACTGGCAGGCAGGCAACTGCTCTTCTATTACAGTGGAAACAAAATTTTGGTTGTAAAAGCACGCTATAGAGACACAAGATATGAGTGGCAACTGTCAAAGCACGCTGGCACAGGTCTGCAGAGCACACGCTGAAGTAGGCCTGAAACACAGACGCTTGCAGACAACTAACTGCTCTTCTGTTACAGTGAAAAAAAAATAGTTATTTTAAATCTAAAGCTTAACCAATTGTTAAAACAGATATGAGTGGTGGCACTGGGCTAGTGGGCACAGTATCCAATGTGAACCTCACACAGAAGCTGGCAGGCAGGCAACTGCTCTTCTATTAGAGTGGAAACAAAATTTTGGTTGTAAAAGCACGCTATAGAGACACAATATATGAGTGGCAACTGTCAAAGCACGCTGGCAGGGTTGTGCAGGGCACACGCTGAAGGAAGGCCTGACAGAGCCGCTTGAAGGACACTGACTGTCTGCTATTAGCTTACACTGGAAACCTTTTTTCTTTGTAAAAGCACGCTAAAGAGACACCAGATATGAGTGGCAACTGTCAAAGCACGCTGGCACAGGTCTGCAGAGCACACGCTGAAGTAGGCCTGAAACACAGAAGCTTGCAGACAACTAACTGATCTTCTATTACAGTGAAAAAAAATGATTTCTTTTAAATCTAAAGCTTAAGCTATTGTTAAAACAGATATGAGTGGTGGCACTGACTGTGCAAATGGGCAAGGCATCCAACCTGACACAGAAGCTGGCAGGCAGGCAACTGCTCTTCTATTACAGTGAAAATGTTTTATTTATTTTAAATCTAAAGCTTAACCAATTGTTAAAACAGATATGAGTGGTGGCACTGGGCTAGTGGGCACAGTATCCAATGTGAACCTCACACAGAAGCTGGCAGGCAGGCAACTGCTCTTCTATTACAGTGAAAAAAATGATTTATTTAAAATCTAAAGCTTAACCAATTGTTAAAACAGATATGAGTGGTGGCACTGACTGTGCAAATGGGCAAGGCATCCAACCTCACACAGAAGCTGGCAGGCAGGCAACTGCTCTTCTATTACAGTGAAAAAAAAAAAATTTATTTTAAATCTAAAGTTTAACCAATTGTTAAAACAGATATGAGTGGTGGCACTGACTGTGCAAATGGGCAAGGCATCCAACCTCACACAGAAGCTGGCAGGCAGGCAACTGCTCTTCTATTACAGTGAAAAAAAAATATTTATTTTAAATCTAAAGCTTAACCAATTGTTAAAACAGATATGAGTGGTGGCACTGACTGTGCAAATGGGCAAGGCATCCAACCTCACACAGAAGCTGGCAGGCAGGCAACTGCTCTTCTATTACAGTGAAAAAAAAATATTTATTTTAAATCTAAAGCTTAACCAATTGTTAAAACAGATATGAGTGGTGGCACTGACTGTGCAAATGGGCAAGGCATCCAACCTCACACAGAAGCTGGCAGGCAGGCAACTGCTCTTCTATTACAGTGAAAAGAATGATTTATTTAAAATCTAAAGCTTAACCAATTGTTAAAACAGATATGAGTGGTGGCACTGACTGTGCAAATGGGCAAGGCATCCAACCTCACACAGAAGCTGGCAGGCAGGCAACTGCTCTTCTATTACAGTGAAAAAAAATTATTTATTTTAAATCTAAAGCTTAACCAATTGTTAAAACAGATATGAGTGGTGGCACTGACTGTGCAAATGGGCAAGGCATCCAACCTCACACAGAAGCTGGCAGGCAGGCAACTGCTCTTCTATTACAGTGAAAAAAAATAAATATTTTAAATCTAAAGCTTAACCAATTGTTAAAACAGATATGAGTGGTGGCACTGGGCTAGTGGGCACAGTATCCAATGTGAACCTCACACAGAAGCTGGCAGGCAGGCAACTGCTCTTCTATTACAGTGGAAACAAAATTTTGGTTGTAAAAGCACGCTATAGAGACACAAGATATGAGTGGCAACTGTCAAAGCACGCTGGCAGGGTTGTGCAGGGCACACGCTGAAGGAAGGCCTGACAGAGCCGCTTGAAGGACACTGACTGTCTGCTATTAGCTTACACTGGAAACCTTTTTTCTTTGTAAAAGCACGCTAAAGAGACACCAGATATGAGTGGCAACTGTCAAAGCACGCTGGCACAGGTCTGCAGAGCACACGCTGAAGTAGGCCTGAAACACAGACGCTTACAGACAACTAACTGATCTTCTATTACAGTGAAAAAAAATGATTTCTTTTAAATCTAAAGCTTAAGCTATTGTTAAAACAGATATGAGTGGTGGCACTGACTGTGCAAATGGGCAAGGCATCCAACCTGACACAGAAGCTGGCAGGCAGGCAACTGCTCTTCTATTACAGTGAAAATGTTTTATTTATTTTAAATCTAAAGCTTAACCAATTGTTAAAACAGATATGAGTGGTGGCACTGGGCTAGTGGGCACAGTATCCAATGTGAACCTCACACAGAAGCTGGCAGGCAGGCAACTGCTCTTCTATTACAGTGAAAAAAATGATTTATTTAAAATCTAAAGCTTAACCAATTGTTAAAACAGATATGAGTGGTGGCACTGACTGTGCAAATGGGCAAGGCATCCAACCTCACACAGAAGCTGGCAGGCAGGCAACTGCTCTTCTACTACAGTGAATTTTTTTTATTTATTTTAAATCTAAAGCTTAACCAATTGTTAAAACAGATATGAGTGGTGGCACTGACTGTGCAAATGGGCAAGGCATCCAACCTCACACAGAAGCTGGCAGGCAGGCAACTGCTCTTCTATTACAGTGAAAAAAAAATATTTATTTTAAATCTAAAGCTTAACCAATTGTTAAAACAGATATGAGTGGTGGCACTGACTGTGCATATGGGCAAGGCATCCAACCTCACACAGAAGCTGGCAGGCAGGCAACTGCTCTTCTATTACAGTGAAAAAAATGATTTATTTAAAATCTAAAGCTTAACCAATTGTTAAAACAGATATGAGTGGTGGCACTGACTGTGCAAATGGGCAAGGCATCCAACCTCACACAGAAGCTGGCAGGCAGGCAACTGCTCTTCTATTACAGTGAAAAAAAAATATTTATTTTAAATCTAAAGCTTAACCAATTGTTAAAACAGATATGAGTGGTGGCACTGACTGTGCAAATGGGCAAGGCATCCAACCTCACACAGAAGCTGGCAGGCAGGCAACTGCTCTTCTATTACAGTGAAAACAAAATATTTATTTTAAATGTAAAGCTTAACCTATGGTTAAAACAGATATGAGTGGTGGCACTGGGCAAATAGGCACAGTATCCAATGTGAACCTCACACAGAAGCTGGCAGGCAGGCACCTGCAATTACATTACACAGGAAAAAAAAAAAAAAAGCAGCCTGATGTTATAGCCCTAAAAGGGGCTTTTTGGGGTGCTGTCCTTACAGCAGAGATCAGATGAGTCCTTCAGGATTGTAGTGGACACTGAATACCCTAGCCTAGCTATCAATTTCCCTATCTAATCAGCAGCAGCTAAACTTTCCCTCCTCTCACTAAGCATGCATCTTCCGAATGAATCGAAAATGGATGCTGGGAGGGAGGTTGGAGGGTGTGGAAGGGAGGGAGTGCTGCTGATTGGCTGGAATGTGTCTGCTGACCGAGAGGCACAGGGTCAAAGTTTGCCCAATGATGACGAATAGGGGGCGGATCGAACTGCGCATGTGTCCGCCCGCCGCGGCGAACGCGAACACGCCAAGTTCGCCAGGAACTGTTCGCCGGCGGACAGTTCGGTACATCACTATTGTTCAATAATAAAATTAATCCTCAAAAATACAACTTGCCTAATAATTCTGCACTCCCTGTACTTATAGAGGAAGATACAATTTTTTCTTTCAAATATTACCATTTTTTTCATTAAGATAACACTTATTCTTGCTTTGTATACTTTATTGATACTGGCAAACGGTATTAATAAAAAAAAAAGAAAAAATCTGAAGGAAAATAATGGGGGAAAAACATTGATCTAGCTTGCTTTTTAAGTGCAAAATGTTGCTTGCCAAATGGTATGCAGCTAGTAAATGTATAACATAAATTTGTAACTCACAAAACTAACATAGTCAAGCACAATATTGTAATTTCCTTTGAGAAATAAGGCTTTTATCTAATTGGTGAAAAATATCTTAGAACATAAAATAATCCATCTATGTTCACAAATGTCTATTAACATATGCAGGATACTCTGGCATCTTTGCATTAAAAGAACACGCCACGGGGGGCGTGGCCGACCTAGGAGCTGCATGGACGTGCTTTAACTCAGCTCCTCCAGGCCTGATAGTGAATCCGCGTACATTGGAGACTTTTAACAAAAATGGGGAATCCCAAAAAACAAGGAAATAATCAAGAAAAACTAGGGAGGACCCCTCTATCAAAATCCGGTACTTTAAACCATTTTTTCAAAGAAAATTTGGACATCGAAACCGGCACTGAGAACAACAAAATGGCTGCGTCTGACCTGGGACCAGAGCAAAATCCCTCCAGCCCATCGGGCTCCGAGCAATCGGTTAAAACCCTGAACTCGAGGAAAGAAGCTGAACTAAGAGATTTAATCAAAAACCTACCTTCTAAATCGGATCTGGTTACCATGATGGGCAGACTGGAAGCAAAAATGGAGTCCGTCGAGGCCGCAATGCAGCAGGTGTCCAACCGGGTTTCAGACCTAGAAGAAGAGAGAGATGTCACCCAGGCTCAACTCACCAACCTAGCCAATATGGTAGAATCACAAGGAAATACACTGGCTGGCTTTCAGAGATATGTTGACGACCTAGATAATAGAGGGCGTCGAAACAATCTACGGGTGAGAGGCCTTCCAGAGCAACAAGGGCAAGATGTAGCCTCAACACTCACCGAATTATTCAACTTACTCCTAAATAAATCGGGAGATAGCCCAATTCTGTTTGACAGGGCACACAGATCCCTTAGACCCAGGGGCCTGGCGCAAGACGCCCCCAGGGACATCATCTGCAGACTGCATTATTTTTCCATTAAAGAAGCTATCCTCCATTCTCTCAGAGATACCTCCCAACCACTTTTATTTCACGGATCACCTATTCAAATTTTTCCAGACCTTACCTGGTATACCCTTCAAGCGAGGAGATGTCTTAGACCAATTACATCACTATTGCGCCAACGTTCCATTAAATACCGCTGGGGCTTCCCATTTGCCCTAATCGTTCAACACAAAGGCACCTCACTCTCTATTACCTCGTACTTGGACGTCAAACCATTCCTGAGGGCCCTGAACCTCCCAGGCACTGCCATAATGGATTGGAATGTACCTCCCGCATCTACGGAAGACTCCTCCGCTCCCCAAACTCAGCGGGGATATACCCCTTTGAAGAAACGCCGACCAGACATCCATCTATTTTCTCCCAACAGACGTCCTCCAACAGCCCAGAGGGAGAACAGAAAGTAACTCTCCAGTCCGTCTCAGCACTCTCATATCAACTTTCAAATCTTAAGGGATTCGATATCACACTACCCTTAACCATACGTAAACTCTAAGAACTGTTTTTCTTTTTTTTTGCCACCTCCAGTTACCCACCTGTTACCGACCTGTTCCTGCCTCACCTACCCAGAAGACCCACAACATGCGCATCTCCCCCCTCGCAACCCAGCAGAGAGTACAACGGGGATGTAACTTTTCCTGCATTGAAACCGGACTCACAAACTTTTACTTCATGTCCCCTCTACAAAGCCGACATTCAAAGAAATTTGGTAAAAGATCCCCATGGAGGCTTAGGTCTCCGCGAAGCTTCCTCCTTATAATGTGAATATGGGAACACTGACGAATCATCTCAAGTCAGGTTGTATATCCCCCAGCCGAAGTGGCTACATAATGGGTTCCACACACGGTCTGTTAACTAACTAACACCTTGTAGTGGGAGAGAATAGAAGTGAGAGAAGAAAAAAAATAAATAAACCCCCTCCATCCCTACCTCTCCTCTTTACCAATCCCCTAACACCCCTCCCACCTAGGTGATGACCCCGGCCTCAAACCTTAACTACATTAAATAAGGGCCGTAACATATTGCAATTAAATTGAATTGATGCTTACATGTCCTAGAGAATTTACCCTCCCCTACAACCTATGTAAAACCGCATCAACCAGAACGTTAAAAAATAATAAATAAATAAATAAAAAAATAATAATAATAATTTTATTACAAAATAACAAAATAAGAAAAAAAATATAATATAAAAAAAAATTAAAAAAAAGAGAAAAAGGAAAAAAAATATTATACCCAGACATGCGGCATCCCACCATTCTAAGTTTTGAGCTGTTAAGCTCTTTAATTAAATTCATCTAATCTCCATTGTATATATTATTCATAGCAATTTGTATAATAATGTATAAACATCACATGAATCTCCCCTCTTCCCTCTAATCTTCTCCTCCCCACCTCCTACCATCCCCTTCCACCCCCCCCCTCAAAACTTATCACCCGCAGGGGGTAGACACAGGACACACCGGCCGATACTAAAAACATCACATACTCTCTAGAAGCTGGTCTCCTATACCACAGACACTGGGTAAACTAGGATCTTGATTTATACGGTATATGACACTCAATTTACCCCCTTTCCATCACTGCCTCTCTCACCTCTCCATACAACTTAATGTCTCTACAATAACAATTTGATACTAAGTACCGGTACTATACGATGTGAAATATGTGTATTATTTGCCCCCTCCCTTCTCGCTCACCAGGAGAAGAGGCGACAATTTTCTTATAAACATCTATGTAATGGTAAAATCCTATTGTGAAATGTATTAACGGTCATCTCTGTAAATAACATGTATTGCACACTTTTCTGCAAGGTATCTATGTAACTACTTCCCCTTTGTCCCTTCCTAACCACTCATACTCTCTCCCTCTCCATTCCTCCAGGTGTATTGTAAAAAAAAAGATTTTGCTTCATTCATGCATCCCTTACCACTCCTAATCACTCCTAAACACCCCAACTCCCTCCCCCCTCCCTCTCTTTCAGCAATTCACACGCAAATGGAAACAAGATTTTACCAGAATACACCAGAATACACCCGGATATGATTTGATTTGATCTTTACAACTATATCTCTAACCCAAGGAAACTCCTAAAATATAAAAGTCTCATGCTACTCCCTGCACTATTTTTTCTGACACATTGAAAAGACGAACTAGTCCCCCCTGCCTTACCCTCCCCCCCTACCTTTTCCCCCATTATCCTCTCTCTCTGTATACATCACAGACCGCTGGGTTATCATATGAACACTCAATGAATGTACTGATGCTTCACCATCCAATCTGTTTTTGGAAAGATTATATGGTTTTGTATTGTATTGTTTTATGATACATGCTTGTATATTTTGTAAATATTACCTATATTTTACCTATAAACCACACCTGTCCCCCTCTCCTCCCCCTCCTCTCTCCACTCCCCACCTCCCCCCATCCCCCCCCCTCTTTCATCCCACCTTACCAGAAGAGTTTTGCGTTACCACATAATAAGCAAACTCGTTTTTGGGTATATGTGAAATAACCCCTAACACATAAACATCTTGTCTCCTTAACAACTCAAATTCTATTAGTGGATCTCACTAAACAGGGCCACTTCTCGACCACCTGCCCAAGAAATTAGCTGTTCCTCTTGTGCACGGAGAGAGAACTAGCACCCTTGTCACCGTTTTACAACGTGACACGACACGGACAGGCAATAGCCGTTTCACCACTTTCTGGGAATCCAGTATTGGCCCGAGAGGGGAACACATTCCTGGGCCCCTCCCGCGACCACCAGACAAACTTCAGACGGGCACTGCAGCTTCCTAGCTCACTGCCGTCTGACTATAGTTATTCATCCCTATTACTTCTGTTTATTCTTGCCACTTTTGTTTCTTTTCTTTTCTTTGCTTCTATTTTTACTATACATTTACTACAGCGTTAGTTGTCCGCAGTTTGCTGGACACTGAACCATCTACACACACAAATAGGGAAATAAAGGAAAGGAAAATAAAAAAACTCATCTATTTGCAGGGAACAAAAAAGGAATATAAGATAAACCCTTATTAGGACTTAATCTGGGTCCGCCTGTTTTTGACACAACATACACAAAATCTCACATCATATCTGGCCTAAGCCAACCACTTAGGGCCCATTTCTCTATACAACTCTTGAAGAATTAAGCCACACCGAGCAAAAAGATTGATACAACTCCATATTCACTAGGAATAGGTTTAACCTAACCGGGATCAATTTCGTACCTCGTAATCTCAATTTGAATATATATAAACCACAGCCCCACCCCCACCCCCTTCCCCCCCACCGCTCTTGAAAGAACCAAAAATGGCATCAATTAAACTATTAACACAAAATGCAAGAGGACTAAATACCCCTGAAAAAAGAACCATAGCTTTATCTGACTTCAAAAGACATAAAGCTGACATTATATTTGTTCAAGAAACACACTTCCGAGCTGACTCGATTCCCAATTTGCGAAACAAAGACTATCCGTCGACCTACTACGGCAATTACACAGGCTCTAAATCAAGGGGTGTGGTGATTCTGATAGGAAATCATACCCCGTTTATCTATCAAGACCACCAATCCGAAGACTCGGGGAGGTTTGTCTTTGTAAAAGGGAAAATAGGAGACACCCAAGTAACATTAGCCAATATTTACTTACCCAATAGAAAACAAAATGCAACATTGAAAAAGATATTGAGTAAATTAACCTCTTACCAAGATGGCATTCTCATAGTAGGCGGGGATATAAGTATCTCACTGGACGGTGACCTTGACTCCACTGCTACATCTCAAATGCACCTAGCTCAAGCACGGAAACAAATCAATACAACACTTTTCGAAGCCCAACTTTTCGATAGTTGGAGAACCATTCACCCCACCCGTAAGGATTATTCATTTTACTCCCCTCCCTCAGGGACTTACTCCCGTATTGACACCTTCCTTCTCCAGCACAGATTCCTCCACTTAGCCAAATCAGCTACATACGGGCCAATTACTTGGTCAGACCACGCACCCCTGACACTAGAACTATCGATCCCCTCCTTACCTAACCCGACATCCCAATGGAAACTTAACGACCTAATCCTAAACGACCATGAGGTAATTTCGCAACTCCAACATACAATTACTTCCTATTTTTCAGACAACGCACACCCAGACAGCTCACCTGCTCTAATCTGGGAAGCACACAAAGCAGTAGTAAGGGGTGAATTGATTAAAATTGCTGCACAATTAAAGCGGAAGAGAGAACACACGATCACACAATTTACTCGAGAATTAAAAACTCTAGAGAGTAAACACCATCAAGGTCTCACAGGCCTAGATGAATATAAAAACATACTAAAAAAGAGATCTGAATTGACTGTACTTCTGCATCTCCACGCCAAACGTAAAATCTCACTGATTAAACACACGTACTACACAAGGGGTGGAAAGGCAGGCAAACTTTTTGCTCAAACCCTCCAACAACCAAAACAGACCACTTTCATCTCTGAAATCAAGACAGAAGCTGGCTCTTTGTCCAAGCATATGCAAGACATCATAAATTATTTCATAAGTACTACACTAACTTATACAACCTTAATAAATCAACTCCTTCTTCGGAGGACATCCAACACTTCCTGGGTACCAGGATCAAACAAACCCTTCCTTCAAGTGATATAGTTTACCTAGAGGAACCCATCACAGCAGAAGAATTCACTAATACCGTTAAATCACTTCGATTGGGTAAAAGCCCTGGTCCGGACGGATACACTGGAAAATACTATAAACTACTTTCATCAACACTAGCCCAACATTTTATAGCAGCATTCAACGTACAAAACTTAGCAACCACACTGCCCACTTCAGCACTGGAGGCTAATATATCTCTAATTCCTAAACCAGGCAAAGACCCTTCACTCTGTGGAAATTACTGGCCGATTTAATTAATTAACATCGATTTAAACATTTTGACCAAAATACTAGCCACTAGACTAAAACCCTTTCTTCCTCTCCTCATACACCAGGACCAAGCGGGATTCATCCCCGGTAGAGAGGCTAAACATAACACAACGAAAATCATTAACATCATACATTGGGCTCAAAAACACAAAGTTCGCAGTGCCCTGCTTGCCATAGATGCAGAAAAAGCCTTTGATAGGGTCAGCTGGGCATTGCTTACACATACCATGAAACACTTAGGTTTTGGTCCCCGCTGACTTGGTTGTCTACCATCTACTCACTTCCGACAGCAAGAATTCGCATTAATGGCCAACTCTCTCCACCAATCACAATTACAAACGGTACAAGACAGGGCTGCCCTCTCTCCCCTCTCTTATTCGTCCTAGTTTTAGAACCCTTTTTACAAGGGATCCGAGATAACAATCATATTCATGGAATTCGAATTGCAAATCACGAATTCAAGGTTACGGCGTTTGCGGACAACCTTCTGTTCACCATTTCTACTCTTACCGCACTACCACACATCCTCACAGAAATGATGATTTATGGTTCGGTTTCCAACTTTCAAGCAAACCTGTCTAAATGCGAATTAATGCCAATCTGTTCCCCCTCCTCCTCCCACAATAAATTACTCCGAGAAAACTTTCATTTCTCTTGGGCTTCTCACTCAATTAAATACTTAGGAGTTCATATTCCATCAAACCTAAATAACATCGTCAACCTAAACTTTCCTCCCCTATTGAAGTCCATTGTCTTAGACATACAATCCTGGCAGAAGCCATGTTTTGGCTGGTTCTGTAGATCTAATATAATTAAAATGAATATCTTGCCGCGACTGTTATACCCGCTTCAAACATTGCCCATCGCGATACCTAACAAGTTCTTCAAAACAATCAGAACCTTAATTAATAACTTCATTTGGGCCAACAAACACCCGCGTATAGCCCTCTCGACACTGAACAACCCTAGGGAACAGGGGGGAATTAACCTCCCTGATCTTGAAACATACCACAAGGCAACTCACCTGGCCCGAATTTATGATTGGATGCTAACTAACCCAAACCTGCACTGGGTACAGATTGAAAACGCATCATCTACGATTCCTTTGCAATCTCGACCTTGGCTATTCACAAACCCAGCCCAACGCCAACTTACAATTGACAATCATCCCACGATTAGGCCTACTCTTCAAATCTGGCAGAAACTAACCAAACTATCATCGATCGCACCTCACCCCTCCCCCCTCTATCTTCTCACGCACAATCCAGATTTCCAAAGAGGGCAATCAGGGAACACATATGACCTCTACCATTCTGGTAAAGCCTTGCAACTTAAAGACATCACTGACACCAATAACAACATAAAATCCTTAGCTCAACTAATACCCAATACAACCCCAACAGGTAACCAGTGATTACAATACGCCCAGTTGACTCATTTCATCAAAAGTGCCAATCTCCTTCTTAAGGAGAAAAGATCGCTGACTGACTTTGAACAACTTTGTTCTGACCACACAACCACAAAGAAATTACTTTCCACCATGTATAAACTAATAAGGAAATCGAGAGATACAACTTTACCCACTAGCACTGGAAAATGGATAGAGGAACTACAAATAGACATACCTCAAACAGATTGGAGAACCATGTTTATGACTGCACACAAATCCACCTCATCCACCGTTGCTCAAGAAAGCAATTATAAGCGCATCACCCGTTGGCACTACACCCCAGCCAAAATTCAAAAAATACATAATCTAACACAGCAGACATGTTGGAGATGCAATCTCGAGCTAGCACACCATGCCCACATTTGGTGGCTTTGTCCACAGATAGTAACATACTGGAAGAGAATACAGGTCTTAGTGCAGCTGATACTTACTACTACCATCCCGCTTACACCGCAACACTACTTATTCTCCTTAGCACCTCCAAGTATCGGTAAAAACAAAGCCTCGCTGTTCAATTACTTAGTAATGGCGGCGACACAACTCATTCCTAGATACTGGAAACAAACACAGACCCCCTCTATTAGAGAGTGGATAAGCAAAGTAGACGAAGTCAGACAAATGGAAGAAATAACCTATGCGCAAACGAAAAATTTTCAAACCTTTACCAAAATTTGGAAGCCTTGGCTTCACTTCCTGGCATCTAAAGGCATTGACTACTCAAAGCCCCAACCCACCTGAAGCCTCCGCCCTCCTCCCCTGCTCCATCCCCCCTTTCCTCCCCCCCCACGTAACCCATGTTATCCACCATCCTAATGCCCACCCTAAACACAATCACTCATCAATCTACTAGCTCATCAAGACTACATACACTTTTAATATAATGCTCGAAACTACACACTATTCGTGTCCAAACGACTTCATTGAATTACCTATTTAATCCCTGCTTTAACTAGCAATACTGCAACAGCTACGCTTCTCCTCTTAGTTATGTTAATTCTTGTTAATTCTACTTGGTTGAATTATGAGTATTGTTCTAGGTTTTTACTCGACCAACCTGACTATCCGTTGAGTAACTACCTTGCCATAACAGTTTAGCAATAAGCTTACTCACTTACTTTGTTTTGCAAATCAACTACTAATTTTAATTACTGTGCCATCCACTGTAATGTATTCATTCTACGAAAATGCATATTGTGAAATCAATTACTATGTCATCTAATGTAACGTGCTCATTCTATGAAAATGCATATTGTGACACATTGTATTGTTCTATATTCCATATGCACAATAAAAATCTTAAATATAAAAAAAAAAGAACACTCCACTTCCCAAATACAAAATAAATAAAAATCACTGTTTAGTGGATTACATCAAATTAAAACATGCATGCATTTATTTATGCATTTTTCATTGGGGTAAATCTAAAAACAGTTTGCAAAACCCTCTCCTTCTAACCCTGTTCCAATGTAGTTCAATGAGAAGTCTTTGCAAGGCAGGTGCTCTCAAATGCAGTTGCTGACTCTTGACTTTAACTCCACTGAGTCAACTAAACCAGGAAGTAACAGGGTAGGTTGTCTGCTTGAAAGCCAAGGGGGTGTAACCAGGTTAATTTATATAATATTTAGATTAAAATCTGCACTTTTTGTAAAAGGAAAACAGAGAACATATACAAACTAACGTGCTGTTGGGGTCTGGCATGTTAATTTAAACTCATCCTCATATTTAACAACATGTGAGCATACATCATGCTCAAAAATGTATAGGCATTGTGCTAATGCACAGACACCATACAGTGAGCAAGTAATAGCACGCAGAGTTGATGCTGTACCTTTTATTTATTTTTCAGGCAACTTGGCTGTGACAGCATGTTTTGACATGATCCTGTTAATTCCCAGGATGTACCACCAGCGTTGTGGGTCTGCCACCTCAGAGAGGGATCATCCCTGAGACCAGGGTCAAGCTATATATCCCCATGAGATTTCATGGCTCAGGCCCATCAGCCAATCCTTCCTGCCCCCTCTTCCTGTCCTCACTCTCCCAGGAAGGTATATATAGGAAGGTAGCAACAACTCTACCTGCACTGCCTCTGACTACTGCCTTCACAAAGGCACTTGTGGCTCTCAGGCCTAGCTTTTGCCACTGTCTTTAGAAATACATGTCTAGCTCTCAGGCCAAATTATTCTTCAAAAGCACCTGGTACCAGAAAATATTGCCCCTAGGAAGCAAGTCTGTAAACGCCACTACTGAAATCTACAACCAAACCAGACAAGACATACAGTTTCTACTGGAACTACAAGATATCTCAGACATGCAAAAGCCCACATTTCCATAACTCAGAAATGAAAACCCAGTCCCACATAATCCCAGCCCAAGGTTGAGCAATTCTGAGATAATAAAATAGCTTCCAGAGGGAAGTCCATATGACCCCAGTGATTGTGTTAATCATCACATTGGTTTTCAATTATTCATTTGGGCCTTTAAATATTTCTGCCTGCTAGCCTAGAACATTTTCTATTGGCCCTACAACACTGTTACCCAGAGGGGTCTTGAGCAAATCACTTATATGATTAAATGTATAGACAACAAGTGACATAGTACGAGCATCCTACATCATCATGTTGTCTTGCTAATTTTAAAAAAGACAAATTTAATTTAACTTAATTTAGTGGTTTTTGTGTATAGCTTATGTCCCAGCAATCTCATTGCTCAATTTTCTGCCATTTAGGAATGAAATCACTTTGTTATGTAACCTTTTTCCACACCTCCCCTGCTTGTGATTTACACAACCTCTCTACAAAGAGAGATTTAATATTTAATCTTTTTTTATTGCACAGGGTATTTATTTCAGAATTTATAATCTCCTGCTCTGTTAATAGACATTAGAGCCCACAGGAGAATCATTTGCATGATTAAAGTTTAATTAAAGGGATCTTACACCGCCCCCCCTCGCACCTTCCCTCCCTCGGCACTGAAGGAGTTAAAACCCCTTTAGTCACTTACCTGAAGTTTGAGAGCTTCAGTGAAGTTAACAGCTGTTTCAGCAGTAGCATCTCTGCCTGAAGGGCCTCCCAAGTCAGACCAGTCTTAACTGAGAAGCCAGACAAATGTGTGTCCAATACCTTGACTCCTGCATGATGGTCCCAAATGGGCCAAACTTAGCCAGATGGAACTCACAGCCATGTCAGGCCATTCATCTAAAAGAAGGATATGTCAATATAACACTTATGACCTGGGGACCTCACTGTCACTGTCCCACCTAGCTAAGTCATTGCAGATGAACTCTAGATATGAAGTGTAAGGGTCGTTTTGTGCACACTGTCCAGACCTAAAAACTCCATTGAACAGGCTAAAAGGGTATACCCATGTCTACAGTCAATATTATCATTAAGTCCTGCAGTGATGAGAAAAGGTCAAACTGGCAGGCAGAAATTACACTGGATGCCACAGTTCCGATCCTGCGTGTAAGTGGTTCAGGTGTACGACTCGTCTGATATTGACGCCTGAGATGACAGTAGCACCCTGTGCAATCAAGGAGCCTTATCTAAGAATAGCAATATTTGCTGCACTCGGAGAGGAACCAAGAAAAGGTATCCTAACTAAAGCTCATCTCCATTTCCCCCCTGTTAGTTAGACACTGTCAATAAGCACCTTTGAATGCAGCTGAACAAGCAAAACAAGTAAAAGGCACAAACCTGCCTCATGAGGTGTGCTAGGACTAAAACTTGCATGCTCAATACAACAGACAGAGGCCACCCTTGATGTTTCTCCGCTTTAGCCACCCACGACCTCTCAAGGCTCAATGTTGACATCATTACTCTCAGTGATGTCTGCCTCCCAGAGGTAGGCAGTATTAAAGAGCTTGGTGCATGACACACAATCTACTGATCAGGCAAGTCAGAGACCGAGAGATGCCTCTGTGGTGTTGGCTTTATGATCAGGAACTCCATTGCCTCCCAACTTGAAAATATGCCATTAGGTCACTTAAATTGCATTATCTCCATGTGCCTCCAACTTCAAAACAAGCAACATGTCACACTGTTCAGAGTGTACTCTCCAACTCTTCAAACAAGTCCTGCTAAAAAGGAAAGTTCTACAGTGAACTACACAAACACGTGCAGAACATCCCTGGGGATGACAAGGTTACAATCCTTAGCAACTTAAATGCCAGAATAGGCAAGGACCTAGATGCATGGAAAGCAGTAGTTGTAACGTATTGGAAATTGCAATGAGAATAGGTGTCTTCGGTTAAAGTTTTTCTCAGAGCAGAAATTTGCTGTCACCAACACCATGTTTCAGCAAAAAAATAGTCTGAAGATAACGTGGATGTACCCTTAGTCCAAACATTGGCACCGTATGGCTTACATCATGGTGTGCCAAGGATACATTTGAGACTTCCTACTCAATTGAGTATGCCCAATGCAGAGTGTCATACAGACTATCATCTTGTGAGAAGCAAGCTATGTCTCCACTTCAAAACAAACAAATCTAATTTCCAAACAAATATTCAGTTCAGGCTAGAGTATTCCAGATGTCTTATTGAGCCCTTCTCAGAATTAAGAACTTCTAAAGTCTGCCATTCTGCTGACTTCCGAACAGGTTTTAGGGTTCTCCACAAAGTAGAACAAAGACTGGTTTGGTGAGAACAATCTGGAGATCCAATAATTGTTAATAAAAAAGAGAGCTAATCACAAAACGCACCTTGCTCAGCCATCTTGTCCTGAAGCAACATTCTGCCTTGTCTGCAGAAACCACCAGGGCAATCATCAAGAGTTTTAGAAGAAGTGGTGGACAAACCTTGCAAAGAGAACTCAACTTTGTGCAGATGATGGTGATTACAGAGGGTTTTATGAAGCCCTGAAAGCAGTCTATTGCCCTTAAACCAGGTACAGAGTCCCTTTGCTTAGTGAAAATATTCAAACAAACCTTACAGACAAGGCGTCCATCCTGAACTGGTGGTTGGAATATTTCCAGTCTCTCTTCAGAAGCAACTGCATGGTCCAAGCTTCTGTACTCCATCACATACCACAACAGCCAACAAGAACAGAGTTGGAAGAGATTTCCATTCTTGAAGAGATTGTTATGGTTATTTACCAGTTGAAAAGTGACAAGGCAGCAGGAGTTGATGGAATTCTGTCTGATGTCTGGGGGCCCAGCATTACAAACTAAGCTATGATTTCTCTGTCTGCTGTTGAAAACAAGGCAAACTACCCCAGGACCTCGTGATGCAATAATCATCACCCTGTATAAGAACAGTCTATTCTTATACAGTCTGACTGCTCCAACTAATGGGGATAACAACGCTCTCTGTCACAGGAAAAATCCTTGCAAAAGTACTTTTGAACTGGTACAAACCTTTTGAGAAGAACTCTTTCGAGAGCCAGTGCAGTTTCAGAGCTAGAAGCACCACTGACATGGTATTTGTTCTCAGACAGCTTACAGCTGTTACCACACTTATGGTTGCCTATTTAATATGAGAAGACTATGGGCCCACACCAAGTTGGACCATATCATCAAAAAGCTCTCTTTTCTGATGATGCTGCCCTTGTTTCCCACATGGTGACAGCACAGCTGCTCAACTCTTTGAATTAGTATGAGCCAGGATGTCGCGGAGGCAGAGTGACACTATAACGTTAGAAATACAGTTTTGTATATCTAAAACTATAGTGTTCTTGTAAGACACATATGACCTCTAGTACGGTGGTGCTGATACATTTTCAATGCTTTTTTATATTTGTAACAAACTATTATTTTTTTTACAATATGTTTCCGATAATATTTATGTGCCCCTCAGTTATACATTTTACTGCTTATATTTTCTGGTTAATTTTCATCCATCTACTGTCATTCTGGGGAGGCTGCATAAAATAGTTCTGATTTAATTTATTTTGATTTTGATTTCAGCCATTAGTGTTTTCGTGTTGGTGATTGTTCCCCTCTATGAAATTAGTGCAATATTTGCAGAGTATTACAGTGAGTTATATAACGTATCATATGGACTTTAATACCACAAAAGGTCAATTGCTAAGACTAAGAGATAGTGTTGCTGTTTGGCTGTCTAGCACTTCCACATAGGAGTGTTTGAAGTTTATTGCATATTATTATTATTATTATTGCATATTTTCTACATAATCTATAAAACCATCTTCTCTTTAAAATGTGTGTATCAAATGTGTGTCTGCCTTCTTTAAAAGTTATTAATGGAGAGGTATCTGTAATTGTTATATGTGTGTGTGTTTAAACATTCTGTTTTTATTGTTTTGTTTTTGTCATAAAATTGTTCCTTACAGAAAGGAAACGTTGCACAGGTTAGTACATATACTTTTGTCTTATGAATCAACAGTTATGCGGTTTCTGATTGTATTAAGGCTCTTCCATAGTTACACATGTTATCAGTACATTCTGTAGGCTTTAAAACTGTGTCCCATTTATTCGAGTGCCATTGGGTCTGTGTAGGGTTTTGTCTGTGAGTGCTTCCAGCTGGTGTTTATGTCAATTTGTGGCTATATAGCTGCTATTTTCTAGGATCAGAATATAGAGAACATAACGTAACAAGAACTTAACTAGAAAAAAAAAAGAAAGATCTACCATGATCGTAGCCATTAATAATAGGTATAGAAGGTATTTCTGTTGGCAGAGTTGGGGTTCGGTTGGCTGTAGCTAGATCTCTGTGCAGAGCCAGGGTGTTTGATAGGAAGACGATATTTAACTTGTTAGCAAACTATATTTGACTAGATCCTTCCCAGTATTTTTCTCTTCTAAACTGTTTACTGGTCATTTATTTTAGATGCTTTGAGGAATATGTTGAGGAGAATATGTTAAACGCAACATATTTAAAGGATCACTACAAGTACCATGACCACTACCGCTCATTGTAGTGGTTGTGATGCCAGTAGTGCCCCTATTGTAAGGATTCAAATCATTTTCAAACTGTTTGACTTCTTACCTGTATCTGTCAAGTGTCATTCCCTGCTTCCACACCATCGCTAGAGAACTTGAAGTTCCTAAGTAGCTACTTATACAAACTCTTGCAGGGTGTAATTTATTGGCTGACAGTGATCAGCTGATGCTCTCAGACAAGGAGCTAAGGCCTGCTTAGGAACTTCCTGCTCTGTATTGATAGAAGTAGAGTCAGGGAAAATCAGTCCTAAGTTAAAAGTAAAGTGGTTATGGTACCTTACTTGCACATTTATTTTTACATTTTCCTAAAACTAACTGAATTAACTTAAGGAAAGGACAGATTGCCAATGGAAATCAATGCATTGTGCCTAAACGCCGTCATGCTCAGTCACTATTTAAGCTGTTGTAGTTGTAACTTTTATGCTTTCACTTCCTATAGCTTATATAGTGCTCTATTTATTAGAGCCTGATTGTTTTTATTTTGGCATTGCTGCAAAATTACACTACAGCAGTCAGATGTCTCATTGGATCAAGCAGCTATTACCCCACTAATTAGAAGTTATATCCCTGTATGTTATGTTTTTGCAAGTATTTATCCAATTGCAGTTTAAACATCTGTATAGACTCTGATAAAACAAACCTCTTCAGGCAGAGAATTCCATATCCTTATTGCTCTTACTGTAAAAAAAACCCTTTTATTTGCCTTAGATGAAATCTCCTTTCTTCAAGCCTAAATGTGTGACCTTGTGTCCTATGTTTAGCCCTGTTTATGAATAGATTTCTAGATAATGGTTTGTACTGGCCCCAAATATATTTGTATAAAGTTATCATATCCCTTCTGAGGCGCCGTTTTTCCAAACTAAAGAGATTTAAATGTTTTAACCTTTCTTCGTAGCTAAAATGCTCCATTCCATTTTATCAATTTTGTAGATCGCATCTGCACTTTTTCTAGTGCCATGATATCCTTCTTTAGAACAGGTGCCTAAAATTGCACAGCATATTTCAGGTGTGGTCTTACCAGCGATTTATAAAGAGCCAAAATTATATTTTCATCTCTAGAATTTATGCCCCTATTTATACACTTGCTATTTATGAACAAGTATAACGTTATAGTGATGCCAATCAGTTAAAGTTTTCTTTGGAAGCGATACTGTTTATTTTATTAAAAGCTGCAACGAGTATTGAAATGTTACTGTTTGCCGACTAGCCATCGCACAAGACACAGCTGTTTTACATCACAACTCTCACCAGACATACCGAGTACAGCTAATATAGACCAACTCTAAAATGGTGCTCTATTTTTTTGCTGGGAACTATGGTCTGCATCTATTTTGCCTATGGCTGGCTATTTCGCCTTTGCAGCCAGTAATCTCAGGTTTGGTATTGCTCATTCCATCCTGTAGTGCAGTGTTTGTCCTCTTTAACAAGCTTCTAATCTTCCTTGACATATTTATTCTAGATATTTCTTTTACGCTGAGAGAAAAAAAGCTTTAAGTATAATTGAGGGGCTGGATGTTTGCTTGAAACAAGCCTCTAATTCCCCTCTTCAAATATTCAATAGTCCTTGTAAAAGAACTGTAATAACAGCTTTCTCCCTTCTCTCCTTCACAAGATTGCTCCTGATGGAAGTAAAAATGTGCAGAAATTCTATGTTTCACACTTTTCATGATTAAGGGAAAAAAGGGTTAATTTCTCATGAAAAACATTTTTTTCCCTCAATACAATCATATAATTTTTGAATTGAAGCTAATTTATGGATGAATGTAATACACTTTCATGGGCCAAACAAGGGTTATTTGCAGAAGAAATTGCAGTTGTAGATTTATCAAAGTGCAGATAAATCTCACAGCATTTACAGAGTTGTGATTTGCCGTAGAAAATTGGGAGAAACGCCTACGGTTCATCAATCACTACCTACATAGAGATTGAAGAATGACAGGTTCTAAGTGTACTCATAAAATCAGACATACTTTACAGTCAGTTCATCCACATGTATATATCATAAATCCTTGTATTTACCATTTTTCCTATCATCACTTGAGGGTTTATTAACTAAATAGTGAGTTGCAGTTAGCTCAATCATTTCAGATCACAATAGTAGAATCAAAATAAATAGCTAACACTATGGTACATATTTTGAGTACTTGTCAAATTGGATTTAAGTTTACATCTCACTTTTGAGAGATTACATACCTATTCAGTAACAGGTCACCCCTATTCCATGATTAAAACATAATCCCTGAAAGGGACACTGGACTGTACAGGTTAATAATAATAAATGAATCACTGTTTATTAGATACACACCCAATAAAAACATGCATGTGTTTAATTATGCATTTGTTTCATACATTTTTTCATTGCAAAAGTTGGAGATCTCTTGTCTGCAGCCTTTGCAATCCCTCCCCTTCATCCTCTTCCAGACTTTCTGTAGACGTCCAATCATAGACTTCCCAATGCATCTCAATGAGAAGTCTCTGCAAGTCAGGTGCTGTGGGCAATTGTTGCCTTGAGTTTTGGTTTTGTGACAATGAAAATCAGGTGGATTTAAAAAATCAGGTGGATTAATAGAAGTGCAGGCCTCTCGTACCAAATGAGACTCAGTAGGGACAACATTGGAGCTTCCCATGACAACTAGTACTAAGCTAATGTTCAGAAATAAAAATATCTATGAAAGTTAATAATGATTCAATTCACTAGACTTATACGTGCAAAAATAAACTTTACTTAGGCATTACTTGCATGTAACATCTGTGATGAAATATGTAAGCCCTTGACATCTGAAAACCTCCTGCTGTTGTTAATTTACACTAAATTACTGGTGTTGTTGCCCCGCAACAGCTGGAGGGCCACAGTTTGATATCCAGTAGGATGACATCATTGGCCACTTATTAGTTACTTATAAAATACGCCTGCTTCAGAGCTGCATTAAATGATTAGCTGATATTTAATAGCCTTTTTATCCACAAACTAGTATAGAATGTGTTACATTCCTTTCATTACCCACCATACCTTGCTACATCTCTTGTAACAGATGGAAATCATACATTTAAAAGATTATTAATCTTTGAAAATGGTAGCAGAATAATTTGAAAGTGTGAAAATGTTGAATTAAGCAATAATAATAATTTATGTCACACAAGCATTTTTAAATGTATAACATGTTAAAATGTAAATGATAATCGCAAATACAACAAATTTTAAACATAATATAGTTAGGAAAACATAAATCACAAAGGTATGTATCTTGGACATGCAAATTGATTTAACATCTCTTATATCAAGCCTTAATGTGCACACTGTGTGTGGAACAGGATTTAGGCACAACAAAGACTGTACACATATGAGACCCTTGTCAGTATGATTAAAATCTAGCATTTGTACCACTTTATATCCAAAGAGTTTAGCAAAATAGCCTAAGACCTCACAATCTAAAAGAAACAATGGAGGTTGCTTGAGATTCTGACGGTTTGATTGCTTCTATAGACTACTTTTCAAATGTTTCAGAAAAGAGTGAGAAGTTAGCAAGACTCAATGCTTCTTTGTTAAATGGATCAGAACAGAGCAATGAGAGTTGCTGGAAATTCTGAAGTCTTCATTTTATTGAAAAAAAAATGTTAAAGGGAAACTTTAAGCTTAATATCAATGTATTTTTTTATGCGTACGCTAGGGTGCAAGGAGCTTCCCTGTCTACATGCATATGATTTTTTAAAACTTTTTTTAAGCATTTGTGAAAATAATCACACGTGTATGTCCACCTCACTCAAATATGTCCATACAGATAGTTGGACTATTCAGAGATAATGCTATGCAGACATTGCTGAGAGCTGCAACTGTTAGCTTTATAAGGTGGAAAGTTGAAAGCTCATCTGTAACTCCAAGACACTGACAAACCGGCATGTCTCAGCAGTGGTTCTGCAACCACTTTATTATTATTATTTCCTTTAGATTGTGAGGTCTTCGGGTATCTTGCAAAAAACTTTGTATATAAAATGGTACAAATGCTAGATTTTTATCATACTGACAAGGGTCTCAAAGGTGTACAGTCTTTGATGTGCCTAATTCCTGATCTGCATTTATGCAAAATATAAAATGTATACAACATACAGATTAAGGAACAGAACACTCACAAACATACAATTTGAAATGTAACAAATCTACTTATAATCACCAATCTCAGCAAATAAATATGGGGATTCAGATTCCACTATATGGCCATATTGTGTTTAACCCACCACAGTACCCCAATATTGGTGGGTCCTACACTAATTTTAACATAGGAGACACATTAAATAGTGCTAGTGCTAAATTAACTTAAGTGTTTTTAATTAGTGTGTTGTAAAAGCATTGTGAATATACAGTATATCATGCAAAAGGAATGTGACAAAAAACAAATACAAAAAAAATACTAAATAATTAAACTGTCATAACTAAATAATCAATGTGATAGTGTTTGTATGTATATATTCACAATTCATTTTTTTTTGTAAATTTCTTTATTAAGCATGCTTTCAAGATCACAGCTGTACAACATTGCCATGTGTTAGCATCGTACAAAATAACATGTGTGGTGCAAACAATAAGCATTATTTGTCAAGATTGGGCTCGATATTTGCGAAGGATAACTGGGTGTTGCATCGAGACTCACAGGTCTCAACGATTTATTATGTAGACAGTTCAACAATACGCTATGTGTACAGATTGACGGGATATCAAAGTGATTGCATGCAAGGCGGCTCGCAGGCCCATGTTGAATTCGGACTCACAGGTCCACATTGGTGTTGCCAGGTACACTTTACCATGTGGGAGTGGTGGAATTTCTTGGGTCGTGTTTCGTTACTAGCGTCACAGTCATCAGGTATTCACCCATTTGTCTATGCATAGGATTTCAGGTCAAAATCTCCCTCTAGTCTATGATCGTGGGAAATAGTTTCCATGCTATGGCTATTAGCTCGTGTGGGGGATGCCCTAGACTCAGTTTTGCTGATGTGCTTGGCCACGGGTATTGTCGCTAACCCTCTCGGCAGAGCTTGCGGTTTGCGGGTATCCCTGGTCGTGTGTTACATGTTGTTGTTGCTGGCAATGTTAATGTTGAGTGTACATATCTTTACTGTGTCATAAGTGTGTATATCAGTATTAGCGCAAGGTGAGTATGGTGTAGGTCTATGTGATACAGGACCGTATGCTTTAAACGTGTGTCGTCCCTTACATCTACTCGTTTTGTGAAAATGCGTGTATCTAGGTCCATCTCGTCTTTCCCAGAATTCGGACAGCCGTCCGTGTCACACGAGGGCTGGGAGCATGTTTGGTTTCAAGGTATAGCAGTTCGCATGTCTAATGGTGTTTCCCTCCGATCCTGGCCCCAGTCCCCCAGGCCCTGGGACCCGTTAGCCTAACGGCTGGAGAATTGGGGAAGGGTGAGCAGGAGTTAGGTATAGGAGGAAGGGTATAGGATGGGTTGATCTGCGTCAAGTGGGATTCGGGACTTCTGCCGCTCCGTTAGTGGGTTCGGGAGCATCTTCTGCTTGTCGATACTGGGTAATGTGTAGAAACCACGGGAGCCACATCTCTGTATGTTTTGTTTCACGCCCTGTCAGGGAGGCGTAATGTCTTCCGCTCCATGTATGTCTTCCACCCTGCGGATCCATTCTTTCTTTGTCAGCGTTTCACGTTTTTTCCAGTGTGCCGGTATGTTAGCTTTGGCCACGTTTAGCAAGTGACGCAATGTAGATTTTTTCTACTTCTGGATGGGTTGTGTCGAGATGTGTAGCAGGGCCAGCTCTGTGTTCCATTCCGGTATGTCTCCCAAGATGTCTGTCACGGTATCCTTAATCATCACCCAGTATGGGACAGTGTCCCTGCATTCCCACCATATGTGTATCAGTGTGCCACGTTCTACCTGGCATCTCCAGCATAATGGGGTGATTGATGGGAAGATCCGGTGTAGCAGGGTCGGTGTTCTGTACCATAAAGAGAGCAGTTTGTAATTCACCTCCTGGTAATACGAACTCATAGAACTTTTCTGCTGCCATAGCAATGCCGTATCCCATTGCGAGGGTGTTAGTGTCTTTCCGAGTTGTCCTTCCCATTGATGACAGAAGGTGGAGGCCTGAGTCGTATCCCCTATAATTAAGTGTTGGTATAGTGCTGAGATTGCGTGGTCCAGTGGGACGCCACGGTCGCATAGGCCCTCGAACCAGGTAAGATCCCGATGTAGGCGGTCTTTATGTGGCATTGTGTCGTAATAATGTTTCAATTGTAGGTATCTGAGTACAATGAGGAGGGTCCTGGGTTCTGTTCCCAGCAAAGAGGTCAGGTCCCGTAACCTGCCCCCTTCGAGATTTTTATAAATAGGAATATATTTCCTTGCACTCGTGATGGGACATGCCCCCGATGGGAGTCCCCCTCCTATGGTCTCGTTATGCGTAAGCGGGATCATGGGGCTGGGGGTAGGAGATATGTGACTCTGGTTCCTCAACGACCTCAGGCCGAGCAGCATTTGTTGTATCGGCCCTCGTTATTGTTGTGGGTCATCTGTCCCCTTGCCCTTCCCCATATCTCCATTTCAAGCGTTGGCCCGATGAGGCCTTTGTCAAGTTCAACCCATTGTTTCGTCGTAGGTTCCAGGTGCCAATCTAGTATCCATTGCACAATCGTGGCTTGGTGATAGTTCTTAATATCCGGTAGTGCTAGTCCTCCATGGTTCCTTGGTCGGCAAAGTATGTTTCGCTGCGCCATACAAATTTAATTATCGCCGTTTTCAGAGAGGAGAAAAAGATACCTGGTATAGCCAGTGGGATTGTCTGCATGAGGTATAGGATTCTCGGTAAGATGTTCATCTTATGCACCGCCACTCTTCCGTGCCATGTTATGCGAGGGTACGACCATCTAGTCAGGTCAGCCAGGATTGTCTTTAGGAGGGGCACGAAGTTGAGTCGATATGTGTCGTCTGGGTCTGTAGCCACCCATACTCCCAGGTATTTCATTTTACCGTAACACCAGAGGAATGGGAATTGCGAGTCTAGGGATATGTATTCTTCTGTAGGGATCGTGATGTTCAAGACTTCGCATTTTGAGAGATTAAGCTTGAAGCCAGAGATTTTTATGAATTTGTCGAATTCTGAGAGAAGACATGGCAGTGTTGTCCTAGGGTTCCGTATGAAAAACAAGAGATCATCTGCGTATGCGGCTACCTTATGGTTTGTGTCTTGCCAGTTGTACCCTTGAATGTTTGGGTTTAGGCGAATTGCCTGAAGAAGTGGTTCCAGGGACATTGCGAGCAGCAGTGGTGAGAGCGGGCAGCCCTGACGGGTGCCATTGCTGATCGCGAAGTCAGCTGTCGTGGCCCTGATGACTCTCACAGTCACATGTGGTTTGCTATACAGGGCTGATATCCACTCGAGGAACCTCTGCCCACATCCCATTTGTTGTAGGGTGGCTGTCATGTACGTCCAGTCGACTCTATCAAATGCTTTTTCCGCATCAGTTGATAATAGCAGTAGTCGGGTTTTTGTTGTCCTGGCGTGTTGTTGGATGGAGAATAGCCGCAATGTACTATCCCTAGCCTCCCTACCCGGGATAAAGCCCATCTGGTCCACATGTATCAGGTCTGGTAGTAGGTGGTAAAGCCTGTTCGCTATGACCTTCATGAATAACTTGGCATCCACGTTTAACAAGGAGATGGGGTGGTAGCTACCGCAGAGTAGCGGGTCTTTTCCTGGTTTTAAGCAAGACTGTGATGGTCGCAGCCAGGGATTCCGCGCCTAGGCTCTCTCCGCGCCTAGGCTCTCTCCGCGCCTAGGCTCTCTCCGTCACCCACTGCGTTGATGCTTTGGTTAGCCACGGTAGCAGAAGGTTGGAGAAACACTTGTAATATCCAGTCGAGAAGCCGTCTGGACCCGGTGCCTTGCCTGATTTGGACACTTTGAGGGCTGCTGCCAGCTCTTCTGTGCTGATCGGCGCGTCAAGCGTGGATGCTGAGTCCTGGTCAATCGTGTTGGTGATCGTGTTGGACAAGTAGTCAGTTATCCGCGTGATGTGGCTTTCATCGTGAGCTGTTCTAGGGGGTGGATGTAGATTATAAAGGGTCTGGTAGAAAATCCTAAACTCTTCGGTAGTGATGTACCGAACTGTTCGCTGGCGAATAGTTCCCGGCGAACATAGCGTGTTCGCGTTCGCCACGGCAGGCGAACACATGCGCGGTTCGATCCGCCCCCTATTTATCATCATTGAGTAAACTTTGACCCTGTGCCTCACGGCCAGCAGACACATTCCAGCAAATTCTGGAGCTGCCTTCTTAGATAGAGGAGGGAAAGTGTAGCTGCTGCTCATTTGATAGGGAAATGGATAGCTAGGCTAGGGTATTTAGTGTCCACTACAGTCCTGAAGGACTCATCTGATCTCTGCTGTAAGGACAGCACCCCAAAAAGCCCTTTTTAGGGCTAGAACATCAGTCTGCTTTTTTTTTTCTGTGTAATGTAATTGCAGTTGCCTGCCTGCCAGCTTCTGTGTCAGGCTCACAGTGGATACTATGCCCACTTGCCCAGTGCCACCACTCATATCTGGTGTCACTATAGCTTGCATTTAAAAACAAAACATTTTTTTCATTGTAATATATTGAATAGCAGTTAGTTGTCTGCAAGAGTCTGGGTGTCACGCCTTCAGCATATACTCTGCCAACTTCTGCCAGTCCACTTTGCCACTCATATCTGGTGTCACAATAGCGTGCCTTTAAAAAGAAAAACGTTTTTCACTGTAAGCTAATAGCAGTCAGTGTCCTTCAAGCGGGTGTCAGGCCTTCAGCGTGTATTCTGCCAATCTCTGCCAGTCCACTTTGCCACTCATATCTGGTGTCACAATAGAGTGCCTTTAAAAAGAAAAAACGTTTTTCACTGTAAGCTTATAGCAGTCAGTGTCCTTCAAGCGGGTGTGTCAGGCCTTCAGCGTGTACTCTGCCAACCTCTGCCAGTGTACTTTGCCACTCATATCTGGTGTCACAATAGCGTGCCTTTAAAAAGAAAAAAAGTTTTTCACTGTAAGCTAATAGCAGTCAGTGTCCTTCAAGTGGGTGTCAGGCCTTCAGCGTGTACTCTGCCAACCTCTGCCAGTGTACTTTACCACTCATATCTGGTGTCACAATAGCATGCCTTTAAAACCCAAAAACTTTTTTCACTGTTATAGATTGAATAGCAGTTAGTTGTCTTCAAGCGGGTGTGTCAGGCCTTCAGCGTGTACTCTGCCAACCTCTGCCAGTGTACTTTGCCACTCATATCTGGTGTCACAATAGCGTGCCTTTAAAAAGAAAAAAAGTTTTTCACTGTAAGCTAATAGCAGTCAGTGTCCTTCAAGCGGGTGTCAGGCCTACAGCGTGTACTCTGCCAACCTCTGCCAGTGTACTTTGCCACTCATATCTGGTGACACAATAGCGTGCCTTTAAAAATAAAAAAAGTTTTTCACTGTAAGCTAATACATAGATTGAATAGCAGTTAGTTGTTTTCAAGCGGGTGTGTCAGGCCTTCAGCGTGTACTCTGCCAACCTCTGCCAGTGTACTTTGCCACTCATATCTGGTGTCACAGTAGCTTGCACGCATATTACCACTAATCCCCCCAAAAATGACAGGCAGAGGCAGGCCACCCCGCAGGGGCCGTCGTGGTCGTGGTGCTGTGATTCCCTTTTGCCCTAGAATAATGCCCAATTTTCAGAGGCCACGTACCCTGAACTTGAAAAGTTCTGAGGACATAGTTGACTGGCTAACACAGGACACCCAATCTTCTACAGCTTCCGCTCGGAACCTTGACGCACCATCCTCCTCCAGCTTAGCTTCGGGCACCTCTCAAGATACAACTCACCCGCCTGCCGCCACCACCAACACTAGCACCACAGCCGCTTCACTTTATCTGTCAGAGGAGTTATTTACACATCCGTTTGAAGAAATGAGTGATGCGCAACCATTATTGCCAGAGGATGTAGATAACAGGGATATGTCTCAGTCAGGCAGCATTACACACATGGACGTACGGTGTGATGATGATGATGATGATGTTGTACCCGCTGCTGCTTCCTTTGCTGAGTTGTCAGATACAAGTGAAGCGGTTGATGATGACGATGCGTCCATGGATGTCACGTGGGTGACCGCTCGGCAAGAAGAAGAACAGGGCGAAAGTTCAGATGGGGAGACAGAGAGGAGGAGACGAGTTGGAAGCAGGGGGAGGTCGACACAAGGAGCTAGTGGCATAGTCAGACAGCATGCATCGGCACCCGGGGTCAGCCCGAATGCACGCCAATCAACACATGCTGTGTCCACCACCAGAATGCTGTCATTGCAGAGCTCAGCAGTGTGGCATTTTTTTTGGGTGTCTGCCTCTGACAACAGCGATGCCATTTGCAACCTGTGCCAAAAGAAACTGAGTCGTTGGAAGTCCAACACCCACCTAGGTACAACTGCTTTGCGTAGCCACATGATCGCACATCACAAATGACTATGGGATCAACACATGAGTACAAGCAGCACACAAACTCAAAGCCGCCATCCTCCTCCTGGTCCAGCATCTTCAGCCACGTCAACAACTGCTGTCCTCCTTGCCCCCTCTCAACAATCCGCCACTCCGTCTCTCGCCTTGAGCATTTCCCGCTCATCTGCCCACAGTCAGGTGTCTATCAAGGACATGTTTGAGCGTAAGAAGCCAATGTCAGAAAGTCACCCCCTTGCCCAGCGTCTGACAGCTGGCTTGTCTGAACTATTAGCCCGCCAGTTTTTACCATACAAGCTGGTGGAGTCTGAGGCGTTCAAAAAATTTGTGGCTATTGGGATACCGCAGTGGAAGGTACCCGGCCTAAATTTCTTTGCAAAAAAGGCAATACCCAACCTGTACTCGATTGTGCAAAAGGAAGTAATGGCATGTCTGGCACACAGTGTTGGGGCAAGGGTCCATCTGACCACTGATACCTGGTCTGCAAAGCATGGTCAGGGCAGGTATATCACCTACACTGTGCATTGGGTAAACCTGCTGACGGCTGGCAAGCATGGAATGCGTGGCTCTGCAGAGGAGTTGGTGACACCGCCATGACTTGCAGGCAGGCCTGCTGCCACCTCCTCTACTCCTCCTACTCCATCCTCTTCCATAACTTCCTCGGCTGAGTCCTCTTCTGCTGCTGCATCTTGCCCCACATCAATGGCACCCCCCCAGCTCCCCAGGTACTATTCAACATCCCGGATACGGCAGTGTCACGCCGTCTTGGGTTTGACTTGCTTGAAAGCAGAGAGTCACACCGGACAAGCACTCCTGTCCACCCAGAACGCACAGGTGGAAAAGTGGCTGACTCCGCAGCAACTGGATATCGGCAAAGTGGTTTGTGACAACGGAACAAATTTGTTGGCGGCATTGAAGTTGGGCAAGTTGACACATGTGCCGTGCATGGCACATGTGTGTAATCTGATCGTACAACGCTTTGTGCATAAGTACACAGGCTTACAGTACGTCCTGAAGCAGGCCAGGAAGGTGTGTGGCCATTTCAGGTGTTCCTACACGGCCATGGCGCACTTTACAGATATCCAGCGGCGAAACAACATGCCAGTGAGGCGCTTGATTTGCGACAGCCCGACACGTTGGAATTCAACACTCCTAATGTTCGACCGCATGCACCAACAAGAAAAAGCCGTTAATTAATATTTGTATGACCGGGGTGCTAGGACAGCCTCTGGGGACCTGGGAATTTTTTTGCCACATTACTGGACGCTCATGCGCAATGCCTGTAGGCTCATGCGTCCTTTTGAGGAGGTGACAAACCTAGTCAGTCGCACCGAAGACACCATCAGCAACATCATACCATTTGTTTTCTTCCTGGAGCGTGCCCTGCGAAGAGTGCTGGATCAGGCCGTAGATGAGCGTGAAGAGGAAGAGGAATAGTTGTGGTCACCATCACCACCAGAAACAGCCTTATCAGCATCGCTTGCTGGACCTGCGGCAACGCTGGAAGAGGATTGTGAGAAAGAGGAGTCAGAGGAGGAATGTGGCTTTGAGGAGGAGGAGGAAGACCAACCACAATAGGCATCCCAGGGTGCTCGTTGTCACCTATCTGGTACCCGTGGTGTTGTACGTGGCTGGGGGGAAGAACATACCTTCATTGAGATCACTGAGGAGGAGGAACGGGAAATGAGTAGCTCGGCATCCAACCTTGTGCAAATGGGGTCTTTCATGTTGTCATGCCTGTTGAGGGACCCTCGTATAAAAAGGCTGAAGGAAAACAACCTGTACTGGGTGTCCACGCTACTAGACCCCCGGTATAAGCAGAAAGTGGCTGAAATGTTACCAAATTACAACAAGTCGGAAAGGATGCAACATTTGCCAAATAAGTTAAAAAGTATGCTCTACACAGCGTATAAGGGTGATGTCACAGCACAACGGGAATCTAACAGGGGAAGAGGTTGTGTTGTTGATGGAGGACATGCGGACCTTTTTAAGTCCTACGCATCGCCACAGCCCTTCGGGATCCACCCTCAGAGAACGACTCGACCGACAGGTAGCAGACTACCTCGCCTTAACCTCAGATATCGACACTCTGAGGAGCGATGAACGCCTTGACTACTGGGTGTGCAGGCTTGACCTGTGGCCTGAGCTATCCCAATTTGCGATAGAACTTCTGGCCTGCCCCGCTTCAAGTGTCCTGTCAGAAAGGACCTTCAGTGCAGCAGGAGGTATTGTCATTGAGAAGAGAAGTCGCCTAGGTCAAAAAAGTCTAGATTACCTCACCTTTATTAAGATGAATGAGGGATGGATCCCGAAGGGACTGACAGTGGGCGATACATTCGACTAAAAAAGGCCTGATGAGATGAGCTGCCTTGGGCTAAAAATGGTGACCCTATGTAGGAGGAACAGTCCCTATTCTGCTCTGTGTCAGTGTGTATCAGGGATCCTTAGGATAGGTCTCAATCCATATCTGCCAAGTGACCCTATGTAGGGGGAACAGTCCGATGTAAGGCGCACTGTAAGGGCCTCAGTCGCCTCCTCCGTCTGTGAGATGAGGCCCGCATGTGAAGCGACCTCTGACCGGATCCCTGCCATTTCAGCTCTGAGGGTGTCTTGGATGGCGGAGGTAAGAGACTTAAGGTCATCCTTTGTGGCCATGGAGGCCGTCAGACTCCACAGCTTGTCCTCGATCCTCTCGAGGGTAGTGCCGTCCGACCCCGGCGGGGGATTTGGCGCCATCTTGGGGCTTCCCACTTCCCCGCTGGTGCCTGGTTGTGGGTGCAGGAACCCGTCCAGGGGGCCCTGCTGGAGGTTCCTAGGGGTCTGGGGTTGCTCTGGTCATTTATTGCGACCCATTTGGCTAAATACGAAGCTGATTAGGGGCTTTTTAGGGGCTGGTGGAGCGGAGCTCTCCCTCTACGCGGCCATCTTGGTCAGCGCCGTAACCACGCCCCCCCATACTCACAATTCATTATACACATTTCTCTGAAAGGGAAGTGTTTACATTGAAAAGCCTTCAGGGTCAGGCTGTAGACACCAGGACCACTTCATTCTATACAACAAAATAATTAACAATTGCCCAATTTTATTCTAAAGTGTATTTTAAAATCTAGTCCTTTACACGAGGCATGTTTCAGTAAGTATCATTAACAAAACATGGACTACACTGTGAATCACACTAATAATGTGTCAAATTCTTAATTGTATCAAATGTTACCCATAACAGAATAGATGCAGCTTGACAAACATTTTTGGACTCATTTTGCCCACCGGTTCTACATGATGACAAAGTTTTTTAAACTTCTCTGACACAGGCAGAATGCAAATCATTACACAGAGAACATAGTAAGTGTTTATTATTTGTAATTATTTGAAGGCATTTGCAGCCTTTTACAGTCAGGATGCTTTAAAGAAAACATCTGTTCAGCTCTGTGGGAGTTGTTTGCATGTCAGCATCACTTTATAATATCCAAATCATTAGCTGTATCCCATGGTGCATTATATACATAGCTGAGCATGGTGTTGTATAATATAATTATATTTTTTGCTGGTCTTGTCAGGCCCAGAGTTCCATCAACCCTATAGCTTCTTGATATTCAATTATACAGGTGATGTGAACAGTTGTTATAGGGACAATCCCCATAATGCACAACACCCTTTTAAAC
Organism: Pelobates fuscus; assembly: GCF_036172605.1. Classification (NCBI taxonomy): domain Eukaryota; kingdom Metazoa; phylum Chordata; class Amphibia; order Anura; family Pelobatidae; genus Pelobates; species Pelobates fuscus. Next base: position 279,221,556 of record NC_086319.1, on the reverse strand, counting down.
AGACTGGAAGCAATATGATGTTAAAATATTGGCTGGATAAATATGTTTGTTTTTAATAAAAATATTCATCTCAGCTTTCCAATGAAATTCAAGCATATAACATATATTAGCTTAGATGGAATAATACTGGGCAAAATCATCTCTCAACTCTTGATAAATAATGTACATCACAGGATATGTTGATATGGCTTCTTGTAACAAAAAACAACAACTTTGAAATAGGTGTGAAAATATTTTTTTACCACATTCTTGTATAATAATGATAAATGATGTCTGTTCTACATTAGTGCAATTGTAGATCCCTTCTGTACATCCCCGGTGCCTTCTCCATTCTATATCCAAGTAACCAATAGAGGAAAAAACAAAATGAGTTCACTCCTCACTTGATCTGTGAATAAGATTTTCTCATGAGACTTGGCTGTCAGAGCACTCTGATTGGTTGGTTTACTAGTGAGTGCTCTAACTCATGTTGCATAGCATTGGAAATTTTCCCACATTTACAACAGCTAACTTTATAAGGAATTTCCGGTCAGACCATGTAGAGGTTACAGGAGCTTCTCTACCACAATCCATGACTAAGCACAGTGGGGAAGTGGGTAAAACACATAGAGGGGGGATTGAGTAAGAAACAAAGAGGGTCTGGAAGGAAATGAGACACATGGAGGGTCTGGGGGGAAATGAGACACATGGTTGATCTTAGAGGATGAGACACATGGAGGATTTGGGGGCAAAGGAGACACATGGAGGGACTGTGGGGAATGAGACACATGGAAGGGCTGGGTGGATTAGACACATGGAAGAACTGGGGGGATGAGACACATAGAGGAGCTGGGGGGAATGAGACACATGTAGAGGCTGGGAAGATATGAAATACATGGAGGGACTGGGGAGAAAGAGACACATGGAAAGTCTGGTGGTGAGATTCATGGAGAATCTAGAGGGATGAGAAACATGGAGGAGCTGTGGGGAATGGGACATATGGAGGAGCTTGTGGGAATGAGACTCATGGGGGGACTGAGGGAGAATGATACACATGTGGGGCTGGGAACATACAAAGAGATGTACAGGGGCTGAGGGAGAAAGAGACATGGAGCTGAGGGAGAAGATACACATAGAAAGGCTGGGAAGGGTTTAAAGAGACACAGAACATGGTCTATGGAGAGAAAGACATAGGCAAAGGGGATGGGGAGAATAGACACAGAGGGGCTGGGGAAGTAGCAAAAGAGACAGACAGAGGAAGGGATAAAATAGACTGACATAGGCTTGGGGGAGAGAAACCCGGAAGGAGTGGGGGGACAAAAAGACACAGAGCTGCTGGGGAAGGGGCAAAATAGACAGACAGGGGCTTAGGGGGATTGGCACCCATAGGAGCTGGGGGCATAAAAAGGGACACAGAGGGGCTGGGGAAGGGGTAAAAGAGACCGACATGGGGCGTGGGGAGACACCCAGAGGGACTAGGGGGATAATGAGACATAGGGGGATTGGGAAAGTGTCACATCCTGCTCTGTTCTGTGGAGATGTCTGGTCTTGGTTTCTGGTATCCAGTACTCTTTTTCAAATTCTTGTTTAGTTTTTCTTGGTTTTTCTGGTTCTCTATTCCATGTCTGGTTTTCTTTATGCTGGGTTTTCTGGGTTCATTCCTGTATTCCGTTCCTGGAATTCCCAGTCTCTTGGATTCCTTTATATGTTTATTTTATGTTGCCACACCCTTTCCTTTTCCATGAATCCCTTTTGTTTCAGTTGGTTCCTGCAGGCAATTGCTCCAAGTCATCTGCCCCTTTCTTGCAGGTAAGTGCTGTGTGTGTTTATATCTAGGCAGATAGGAACCCACCGTATTTGGAGTACTTTGTCGTAGTGGTGGGCTGCATACATCTTGGCCATTTATGTATGTCTAAATCTCCAATGTTTTACATACATAGTACTTAGTTATGTCTCCTCTTGTTTTGCCTTGTATCTCTTGTCTTGTTTTATTTTGTCTTGTATTCCCAGTTCATGTACAGTCCTCTCCTGCCCTGTTCTTGTTTTCCTCATGTCTTGTGTACATGTTCTGGGTTCTGCTTTCTGTCCTGCTCCGGTTCTGGGTTCTCCTAGTTTTGTCTTGTTTTCTTGTTTGGTGTCTATTCTAGCCTTACCTTATTTCTTTACTGGATACATACCTGCTGCTGAGTCCAGATCATGGGGGGTCTGCATATTGTCATCTGGCACCTGGGATCCGCAGAAGCTGCAACAGGTCCCTGGTATGTGGCCGCACAAATGCTGGTGCTCAACACCAGGGGGCGTGCGGTTACCCTGCACCAGGCCCTGATAATCCATTTCCAAACAGTGACTCCTACTATCAAGATCAGACATACTGGGTCCCGGTCATTGGGCCGCCACCCGTGACAGAAAGGGGGAAAGAGATACACAAAAGGGGCTGAGGCAAGAAACAGACATACAGGAGCTGGGGTAAGGGAGAAAGAGATATACAAAAGGTGCTAGAGGAGGTGGCACACAGATGGAATGTGGAAGGGGAGAAAGAGACGCAAAGGGCTGTTGGAGGGGAAGAGACACAAAGTGAGGTTGATGGGGGAAAGAAAGAGACACACAAAGGGGCTGGTTGGAAAGAGACACACAAAGGGGCTGGGGAAGAAATAGAAACATAAAAAGGTTGGGGAAAAACACATAAAAGGGCTGGGGGAGTAAGAGAAACACAAAGTGGCTGGAGGGAAGTAAGTCAGAGACAAAGAGGCACACAGACGGGATGTTAAAGGGGAGAAAGAAACACACAAAGGACCAGAGGTAGAAAGAGACACACAAAAGGGGTTGTGGGAGAAAGAGACACACAAAGGAATGGAAGGAGAGTAAGAAACACAAAAGGGTCTGGAGGGGAGTAAGAGACAGACAAAAGAGGGGTGTAAGAGACACACAAATTGAACAAATTGGGGCTAAGCTATACTAAAGGGGAGAGTAAGACAAAAGGGGCATGAGATACACTAAAAGAGGGTAAGAAATTCAAGAGGAGTATTAAGGGACACACAGGTGAAGATGCATTTTTGAGAGGAAATGTAGTGTGGGGGTGGGGGGGGGCAAAATAGATCTTCGTCTGTGTAGCCAAAAATCCTTCCCCTGGCTCGGTTTACACTCTGTCAAAGTTCAGTCTGCATAGAGCTCTCCATGATGCACAGAGCTCTCCATAGGTTAAGATGGATTTATTTTATTGCTGCTTATATTTTTATTTTTTTCTGGAAGGTTTTTTTTTTTTATCTTTATTAGTAGTGTTGGGAATTACGGATTTTTATATGACCTTTTTGTGAATGAGGAATAGAAGAATTATAAAAAAGAAGACTTTTAATGGCAACCATAATTATTTTTTAACAGGTATTAGATTTAGTGGCCCCCGATAAACATGTAAGTAATTTAAAACTGAATGCTTAGATGAATTGCTTTTCAACATGTATATATATTAAATAAAGATTTATTTTATTTTTGCTATTCAGTGTACATTGGGATTTTGTATTTTGTCGTTTATATTTTTGACTGCTATGGGACATGGTCTACACAATTCTTTGCAACCATTTAATATAATACATCTCTGTACTGTGGTGTTGGCTCCTACATAAACTAATAATTGTGTACAGGAGGAGCATCAGGTTTGCCTAGGCACACCCTAGAGCAGGGCCAACTTATTTTTTTCTCTGTATTGAACTTTTATGTACATTTTAAATGATTATCATGAACGAAACCTCTGCATAGACTATATCACTGATGCAAAAATTTATATGTTGTATCTATTTTGTCCATGCTCTAGTAATTTCACGCATGGATTATTGGAACCCTCTCCTGATCGGTCTTCCCAAAAGCCATACTGCACCGCTACAGTCCATAATGAACGCTGCTGCCAGACTGATTTTCCTCTCTAGTCGGTTTTCTCACACCTCACCCCTCTGCCAGTCCTTACATTGGCTTCCTGTATGCTATAGGAGTCAATTCAAGGTACTAACTCACACCTATAAAGCACTGAACAACTCTAGCCCCTCTTATATCTCCTCACAGATCCATAGGTATGTCCCTTCTCGGTCTCTCCGCTCTGCCCACCTCCTGTCCGTTGTCCGCACCCGTACGGCCAACTCACGCTTGCAAGACGTCTCGCGGGCAGCTACCTTCCTATGGAATAACCTGCCTACCACCATCAGACTCTCCCCTAGTCTTGCATCTTTTAAGAAGTGCCTTAAAACCCATCTCTTTATGAAAGCTTAGGGCCTCCAAGACTAACCTCTACCTCACATACCTGTCTCTTGCTCTCTCCTAAAGGGCAGCCCACCTTATTTGACTGCAAATTCCTGTCCTAACGTGTTTTACACCCCACCTCCTAGAATGTAAGCTCGATTGAGCAGGGTCCTCTTCAACCTATTGTTCCCGTAAGTTTTTTGTTATTGTCCTATTTATAGTTAAATCCCCCTCTCACAATATTGTAAAGCGCTACGGAATCTGTTGCCACTATATAAATGGCAATAATAATAATAATAATAATAATAATAATATTTTATTTTGGTATATTTTAAATAACATTGAAATGGTTATTTTCTCTGGGTGCACACCCATGTAATGTGCTGTGCATGTTTGTGCACCTGAGTATAAGTATGGGTGGATTTTACTATTAGCATGTTGGGAATTCAGAGAACTGCTTTGCCATGGTTAATATCTGAGCTTTTTGCAGCAGGAAACCAAAATCAGACTTTCATTTTTTTTAATCCCTTGCCATTCACAATACTTCCAAGAGCGAACACTAAACAAAAGATGTTCTTCAAATCTAATTTCTTAGAGTTGCTTATTTGCATCAGATTTGAGGTCAAACTTCTGCAAGAACTTTGAGAAGAAAATTACAAGTGATAAAATATAACTTTGAACATAGAGTCACGGATGAATTGTAGCAGACTACATGCCAGATGGGTTTAATATACTGTGCTAAATCAGCTTCATTATTACTTTAGATAATTAAAACACATCACATATCTCTGCACTCTGGAGAAAAGTTTCCCTGCTTAAAATTCTTCTGTAGCTGCCACTTCGATCTAGTTGTATTATTTTACCATTATTTTTTTTTTTATCTCCCCCAGATTTTCACAGTTTTATGAACTATACTTTTTTTTTTCTTGGTGTCCAATAATTAACTTGTCTATCACACAGTTTATATTGTGGTTGATCCGATCCCGTAGCCCTAGCACCTGGCACACTCAGATTACAGTTATCAGCAGGGGCCGCACAGAGTCCATTGCTTTTATCCCACATGTCTTTGCAATCTCATTCCACATGAGTCAGCTGTAAATGGGGCAGAATTCCTATAGAGATTGCCACATCCAAATAGAAAAACGAGATCTAAAGCCACACTTCCATTTCCCTGCAGCTTGTAACATGTGATGGCTCAGTTAGCACAGAATAGATATACAAGAAGGAAAATTAAATATTGGCTGGAAAAAAAAAAAAAAAGTTAAATGTTATTTCAGTAGGCTTACAGTAGCCTCCTTAACCAGAAGACCTTTTTTCATGCTATGTGTACCTTTAATTTATTAAATTAATACAAACATAAATATACAGAATAGAATAGAATAGAATAGAATATCTAATATAAAACAAAGTACAACCAATTTTGGGAAAAAGTATGCAAATGTGGTTAGTGCTCCCACGTACGAAGGAAAGCAATATGTGTGCATGTTGCATATTATTATTGAGTTGGAGGGATTAACTGAGGTAGATCAGCCATTCCTGGTTCTGATGAACCAGAGAACATCTATAACAAAGAAACGGCCAATTAAACAAAATGCCCAGAGTGGAGTGTTGTGCAGTTATCAAACCAATAACAACGTCCAATGCTTGGAGTCATAGTTCAAAAGTGATCCCACATTAAAATACATTCTTACGAGCTAAACAGAATAAAAACAAGTCAGAAAATATTTGCTTAACCCCATAAGGATCAATTTTCTGGAATAAAAGGGAATCATGACATGTCACACATGTCATGTGTCCTTAAGGGGTTAAAGGACTTCCTGGAATCCTTGGCTCTGCATATGTGCTTTTGAGCCTTTATGAGTTGCAAGCTTTTCATTCTTTTCTTTCAACTTATACATGCGAAGAGGAGGAACAAAGGAAAGATACATTGTATATGCAACTCACTTATATGACCCAGAGCTTAGAACCTGGATCTAGATTCCATCAGATTCATCCACTTTTTTGTGGCATCATCCCTTTAAATATGCAAAACTCTAGCATTTACCTGCAATTATGCTTGGAAATAATGCAAGTGAAAGATAAAAATAAACACCCTTTTATTAGCCTCTTTCTCCTAGCTCTAGTTCATTTAGTTAAGCTTATCTCAAATAGGTGACACCAAATCTGCTCCTAAGACTGATAAATGCCAATTTCAGAATGACATTAAATATCTAGATTTTCTTAGAATTATTGAAGGAAAAAAAATAAAAAAATTGAAATCTATATTTTACTTTAACATGTCTGAGAAAATTTAGAATTTTATATCACAAACAAGGTTTGTATTATGCACATTTAAAGCTAGGTACCATAGAAAATGTGCAATATTACAAAATAGACATAGAAACATTTGAGATAGATTTGAAATAGAAGGCTTCAAATTACCAGTCAGCAGGCTTAAAGGGACACTATAGTCACCAGAACCACTACAGCGTAATGTAATGGTTCTGGTGTGTGTAGCCTGTCCCAGCAGGCTAAGCACTGTAAAAAGCACTGAGAAAAGGCAGTGTTTACATTGCTGCCTAGGAACACCTTTAGTGGCAGTCACTCAGACAGCCACTAGAAGTGCTTCCTAGTCTAGCGTCTCCATGCTCTGAATGTTCCCCATAGAAATAGGGCGCTGAATGTTCCCCATAGTGATGCAGTTCCTACCAGTTCCTGTGTAGGTTTGAGAATTTATTTTTTGGAGTTGATGAAAAAACCCAGACCTATGTGACAATAAACTGTCCAATTCCTATGCAATTGTAGAGTAGATTTTAATTGGAACATTAGAAGAAGATTGTCTAAATACACAAGTATTTTATTTTTATTTTATTTGGCATTTAAATAGAGCCAACTTATTCTACAGCACTTGACATTATAAGAGGGGTAAATGTAACAATAAATAAAAACAATTACAAAATGTTATAGAAACAATAGATTGATGATGACCCTGATTAATCAAGCTTACAGTCTAGAGGAGGTGGGTTATAAAAACTCAATATAAAGGCCATCAAGAGGGATAGCAACAAAACAACAAAGAGGGAATGTAGCAGAACATGAGGTGAGAGTTGATTGTGGCCCTTTAGGAAAGAGAAAGAGACAGGTTTGTGAAATAGAAATAACACAGGGAGGCCATAAGCTTTTCTAAGGAGATTGGTTTAGAAGGACTTCTGCAAAGACTGAAGACTAAGGCAGTCTGATGGCAGTATGCAGCCTGTCCAAAAAATGGAACTGCCCGCGAGAAGTCCTGCAAATGCAAGTTAGCAGTGAGGATGTGAGCAGCAGGCAGAACAAGTGTCACTGGCAGAATTGAGAGACCGAGAAGGGGGGTGCCTATGAATTAGTGAACAAATATAACAGGGGCTAGAGTTGTTTAGAGCTTTATAGGTAAGGGTTAGTATTTTGAATTGACTACTATAGGATACAGTAAGTCAATGTAAGAATGTGACAACCGGGCAGCAGCATTCATTGCAAACTGTAGCAAGGCAGTATGGTTTCCGGGGAGACCAATTAGGAAAGAATTACGGTATTCAATGTGAAAAATTAGTAAAGCATTAACAAGTTCCTTGGCAGCATCTTGTGTAAGGAGGGAGTTTGGCAAATGGATGCATTGTCTTTCCAATGGACAGATGTTCCCCTAATGCTTTTCCCCCTCCATCTTTACTAATGAAGGTAATGAAGGGCCCTAAAAAAAAATGTTACCCCCCCACCCCCCAAAAAAAAAATTACCCCTACCTACCCCCCTCACCCTAAAAATAATGAGGGGGGACTTTTAACTAAGTACCTGTAAAAAAAATTACGCCTTTTTGGGGGGTAAAAAAGATTTTAGAGGAAAGAAGACATCAAATGGTAAGTTGTATTTTTTTTACAGGTACTTAGTTAAAGGTCCCCCCTCATTATTTTTAGGGTGAAGGGGATAGGTAGGGGTTAATATTTTTTGGGGGTGACTAGGGGTTTGGGGACCCCTAGTCACCTGGGGGGTTAACATTTTTATTTAGGGCCCCCACTCGCCACTTAGGGGTGGGGGCCAGGGGGGGACTTTAGGTCCCCCCCTTATTAGTATTTAGGGCCCCCTCCCACTGCTCAGGGGTGGGGGTCAGGGACATTAGGTCCCCCACTATTAGTAATTAAGGCCCCCACCCGCCGCTCAGGGGTGGGGGCCAGGGGAGAGGACATTAGGTCCCCCCCCTTATTCCAATTTAGGCCCCCCACCCGCCATTAAGGGGTGGGAGACAGGGGGGAGGACATTAGGTCTTCCCTTATTCCAATTTAGGGCCCCCACCTGCCACTCAGGGGTGGGGGCAAGAGGGGAGGACATTAGGTCCCCCCCTATTCCAATTTAGGGCCCCCACCTGCCACTCATGGGTGGGGGCCAGGGGGGAGGACATTAGGTCCCCCCCTTATTAGTATTTAGGGCCCCCACCCACTGCTCAGGGGTGGGGGGAGGACATTAGGTTCCCCTCCGTTATTTTACTGTAGGGCCGTTTAGGAGTGGGGCCTGGGGGGGGGGGCAATAGGACCCCCTTCAGGTTCGAAGCCCCCACTCGCGCAGCACAGGTGGGGACTCGGGAGGGGGGGGACTTTTTTTAAGTAAGCATTGTTTAATAGACATGCCCCTACTCGCAGTATAGCAAGTAGGGGCATAATTTACTAATACTATGTAATCTTTATACTGTGGGAATTAGGGAGTTATCTACTTATTCATTCCTGTCATTACATTGACTGGCCAAGTAACTTACATTTTATATGAATGTATGTTAATTGATTGTTGTAAGTGTTGCAAATGCTTACAGCTGAATCCTGGCTATGTTTGTATACTTTTTATTTAAAATTGTATTGTATAACATTCTTCATTCTTCCACTGGGTAAGTATATTATTTCTTAGGCAATATTGTGCTTCAGAACTTCAGCACTTCGACACTTCGGAAATTCGGTAATTTCGGGACTTCGGGACTTCAATCATTCAGCAAATTCGCAATTCATCTATTCAGACATTGGGAAGTATCCGAATGTCCAAATTGCCCGAGATTATGGTATCGAATAGATTTAGCCAATTACAGCACCTTAAAGAAGATGACCTTTTTTAGGGCGAACCATGACCAGAATGAATAGGAAATCAAAAACACATACCCCAACCAAAAGGTTAAGACAAGAAGAAGAAATAGAAAACAAAAAAGAAGAGAAAATGAGGAGGAAGGAGGGAATGAGAAGGTTCCAACGATAAGAATTTTTAGCCTTTCTGAAAAAGTTTTAAATGAGTAATATATTAAGGTTTTAAATAAAGGTTTTAAATTCGCCCCAAGTTGCGAGGTGGATAAGTTTGAAGCCTTTTTAGATATTACAGATTTTTACGTAAGCTATGTTTAAAAAAGTTTTTTTTTTTAACAAATTACCTGTTAATAGTACAGTGAGTGGGACAGAAGAGGATAATAGTTTTAAAAATACATCACTGAAAAAGAAATCAAATTTCTTTCCAAGCCACGTAAAATCAGATGCAATGAAGATATTTAAAAAAAAAAAAAAAAGGTATGCACTAAGGAACTGAGGAGAATAAAACCCATTAATGAATAGCAAAAAAATCTTGATAAATTGGAAAGGATGGCTCTGCAGGATCTTAGAAATGATTCTTCTATTGTCATTAAACCGGCATATAAGGGTGGGGTGTAGTCATTTGGCAAAGAGCCAAATATTTGGGAGAAAATTTTAATCAATTGAAAGATCTGGAAACGTATGTGGAACTCCCCAAAAAAACCTTAAAGGATATTAAAAATAAATGTAATGAATTTTTTAAATCGGGGGTTAGAACAGGGGATTTTAAACAAACACGTTATGATTTTCTTAACGTTAAATTTCCACGAATTACAGCTTTATACGTTTTGCCCAAAATTCATAAAAATACCGAACCCCCCCCCCCCCCCGGAAAGACTAATCGTTTCAGGGATTGGTTCCCTTTTATCTCCCCTCCCTCAATTTTTAGATCAATTTCTTCAAGACTCAGTTAAACAATGTCTCTCTTACCTTAAGGATACTATGTCTTTATTGGAAATTTTAAAAGATTTTAATTGTTAAGAGGGAATGATATTAGCAACCTGTGATGTTAGACATTTTTTAAATAGGGATGGAGATTTGAACCTTCAACAAATAGATTTTTTAATTGAGGGCATCCAAATAATACTTTTAAATAATTTATTTTGGTTCAAAAATACATTTTATCTACAGAAAAAAATCTGGCTATGGGGACCAGATTTGCCACTAGCTATGCAAATTTATTTATGGCACATTGGGAAGAACTGGAAGTCTTCTTGAAGGATGAACTTGGGGCAAATCTGGTCCTCTATAAGCGATATATAGACAACGTTTTTATTGTCTGGAAAGGTACAGAGGAGTCACTTTTAAACTTTTAAAATAATTTAAATAAAAATGACTGGAATATAGATCTAGTTTATGAAATTAACTCTAAAAATAATTATTTTTTTAGATTTATGCATATATATTGAGGACAATCGGATTAAAAGCAAAACCTTTTTTTAAAAAAGTAGATGTGAATAGTTTTATTAACCTAAAGAGTTGTAATTTTAAACCTTGGCTGGTCAATATACCAAAAGGGCAATTTCTGAGGATGAAAAGAAAGTGCACAGAAATCGAGCAGTATAGAGACCAGACCAAGATTTTAATTGATCCGTTTTTAGAAAAGGGATATAATCAAGATTCCTTATAAGGGAAGAGATTGAAAAAGAACCAAGAGAAAATACATTAGAATACAAAATCCAAGAGTATAAAGAAGAAGATACAACTATACCTCTGATTTCTGATTATAGTTCAAATAGTGGCCTACTACGGAAAATAATTAAAAATTGGCATCTTTTAGAACAAGATCATGATATCTATTAGCACCTAGGGAAAAGACCCAAAATAATTTTTAGGGGAACAAAAAGTTTTAAGCAGATTTTAACCTCTAGCTTTTTTAGAAACAAATAGAAAAAAAACTGATTTCAACCATTTTTAAAAGAGAAAATGGTTTATTTTATTGTGGAACATGCAAAGGTTGCACTTTAAGGAAGAATAAAAATAAGAATGCCACCTCATTCACTACCAAAATTTTAAAATTGAATCTTTTTTAACCTGTAATTCCAAAAATGTTGTTTATATGATTATTTGCCTTTGTGGTTTCCAATATATTGGTAAGACATCAAGGGCGTTAAAATTTTTAATCAGGGAACACGTATACAATATAAATCAGAAATTTCATCTTCATAATGTATCCAAGCATTTTCTAGAAGCTCATGGTGAGAATGCCAATGGCCTGGAGTTTATGGGCATAGAAGGGGTTATAACCCACTGGAGAGGAGGGGACATTGAGAGCCTCCTCAGTAAAAGTGAAATGAGATGGATTTTTAACATGGACACTTTGCTTCCCAATGGCATGAATGCTGACTTTGAAATCAACTCATGTATAGAAGTGTTAGTATTTATTTTTTTAATTTATATTGATTATTATCAACATTTTTATGCTTCCTTTATTTTTTAACTTTTATCATGTTTTATTTTTTGATATTCCTTGTTTTTATTGAAATTTCCTTCTTATTACTTCCCATTCGTGTTTCTCTTGAAGATAGGTATGGCTATATATTTATAAGTTAACTTTCGTAATTTGTAATATTACAATGATGATAAGGAAATGATGTAGGCAGAAGTTGAAAGCCGGAAGTCTCCAAAAAGGGTGCCAAAACCTTTGTTTATAAACAGAAATAATGGAGATAGACAGACAGCACCACTTCGAAGAAGGCTTTTTCGCCAAAACGCGTCAGTGGATTATGCTTATGGACTATTTTACTTGTTATTTGTTTTCATTTTATGTCTCAATAAAGAAGTCTTTTACTTTGATCCTGCATCCTGGATTATTGGAGCTGACAGTCTGGGAGACGAAAAGGATTTATCCTGACCACTGTAGAAGTCCATTATCATCGAGATCTATCTCCACTTCAAACCTATAGTCTGAGTCAGCTTTTTAAGTGACTCAGTAACATGTGAGTCTGACCAGTAATTTTGTGGTTTTAATATATGTGTAAACTATATTACCCTATGGTCTTTTATGCTTCACATTTTAGGTATATGTCTATGACAATACTGGTAAAAACTTTTATTTCTATTTACTGAGTGCTCTCGCCACTATTCCCCTTTTTTCACTTTGTTACACTGTTTTTGTGTGTTTTGAGTGATATACACAAGGTGATAGTAGCACCAAGTTTTTCACTAGTTCCAACAATCTTTGTAGTTTATCACCTAGCAATAGTGCCCGTCCTACCATTCCCTGGTGTAAGGGTTTTGCCTGCTGGTGGTAGTTTGTTTTTCTTTCAACAGGTTAAGATTAACTTGTGGTTTTTATTCGGCCCATTACTAACTGCTTTCTGTCTTTTACCGATTATAACCATACTCCAAGACAAGACCAACAAACCAAGGACCCACCTAAGTAGGAAGATTGGATGCTGGTAGTATTTGCCACATGGAATTCTCATATGCTCATTGCATAAAGAACCTACTGTCAGAGACGTGTTACAATATTTTGTTTCTCTTTACAGAAATTTTGTGTTGTTGCAATTTATGATGTATCAGTTTCAGTGTCTTTTTATACGTTCTTAAGCTTATACATTGTTGCCTTGTTATCTGTTTGGCTGTGTGCAATATGCATAAGTTTTCAAGTCCATCTTATATGTCTTTACAAGTTATAAAATATGTTCTTGTTTTCACTTTACTATTAGGCTCTTAAATTCTTTCATGTATATTTAAGTTTGAATAAGTTTTCTCTACCCTTTGTACGCAGTTGATTTTGTTTTGGTATATTTTACTAGGGATGTGCATGGGCAAAAAATTAGGTTCAGTTCAGAAATTCGGGTAAGTAAAACAATTTGTCTGCTTCGGTAATTCGACACTTTGGAACTGCCGAATGGCATTCGGTTTGGACATTCGGCAATTGGGCACACAGCATTCAGTTTTTTTCTTAAGCAGAAATGTTTTACATTGCATATTGGACCACAGCAGCACCCAGACCACTTAATCTTTAGTTAATAATTCGGGATTATTCTAGCTCCTAGTGACCGAATAATCTAAATTTTATTAAAGACAGGAGGCAAATATTTGCTTATCTTTCTTTACTGAAACTCCCAGCAGCAAAGAAACAGTTAACAGCAGTGTAAAAAAAGTTTAGCCAATTAGAGTGCATCACAGCAATATAAACTGTCATCAGGCTCCTCCCAATTCCTCTTTCTTGATGTAGCCGATCAGTCGTAGAGTCAACCATGTAAAAGTAGTCATTAAAACGATGAACAGGTAACGGTGAAGGTATCTTTAAGGATGAAGGTAGTGATCAACCCGCAGGTAGAGTCAAGGCAGAAGGCAAGCGATCTTCACACTAGGAGGAAGGAGAAACATCGTGAAAGTATGGTCTCTTTGGCAAAAGAAAAACCAAATAAATGCAGTGAACTGACTTCCAATTTTAGTGCAAGCTCTAACTATGGTAATAACTGAGTGGTATAACAGTAAATGACCATCTAGAATTTAATGAACTAAATATAATAGAAAAAACGGGTTATAATAATAACGACCTAATGAGTATAGGTTAGCGAAAGAGAGGATGTAAGTCATAGTTAGAAATTGGAGATAGTACAGGATACTTACCTAGAAGGGTGGGAAAAGAAATCTAGGGTGGGAAAATATTCGCCTCCTGTCTTTAATAAAATTTAGATTATTCGGTCACTAGGAGCTAGAATAATCCCGAAATTTATGGCAAGACAGGAGGCTTCATATTTGCTATTTTAACGCACAGATAGCAAGGACAGAGAAACGTGAGGAGAGTGTCTAAAATAAAAGGTACGGAAGGTGGATTCTCTAGACCAATCAGCGGAGGATAGAATTTCCGCTAAGGAACCTCCAGCTAAGAGTGCTGAAGAGGCGGCTGCACCTCTAACCGAGTGAGCCCCGAAAGATGCATCAATGCCAGCCAGGGCTAGGAGCCATTTAATCCAGCGTGCAATGGTAGGGCACGAGACTGGTTTGTGAGGCCGTACATAGGATACCAGGAGGGGCCCGGTAGGTGCTCTGAGAAGGGTAGTGCGAGCGATATAGTGTCTTATGCACCGGGCTACGCATAGGAGTGGTCTCTCCGAGAAGTAAGGGTAGCTCACGGTAGATGAGTTGGTCTTGGTGCGTCTAGTGATGTGAAAGTGTACCCCCTCTGGTGTGAAATCGAGGGCGTGAAAGTCGAAAGCCCTGATGTCGGAAACTCTTCGGAAGGAGACCAAGCAGAGGAGGAGAGCTAATTTGGCTGATAATTGGCGTAGGGAAAGCGCTTCGTTGTCCGGCCAAGCTTCCAAGAACGTGAGCATGACGGCAACGTCCCAGAATTGATTATATTTGGGATTCGGGGGTCTAGCGATGCGGATGCCCCGCAAGAGTCTGCAGACAGACGGGAGTTTGCCCACCGAAGAGCCTTCTATAGGAACGTGCGCTGCAGAAATAGCAGACCGAAACACGTTAATGGTCCGGTAGGATTTACCCTGGTCGAATAGAGATGACAGGAAGTTAATAATATTAATTATAGGTGTTGAAAAGGGATCAAGGTTCCTTTCCAAGCACCAGCAACTCCATAGGCGCCATGCAGAGATGTAAGAGCGTCTGGTTCCTGGGGCCCATGAGTCCCAAAGGAGTCCCTGAGCAGTTGTCGAAAGGCCTGAGACATTCCACGATCCCCTGAAATGGTCCAAGCCACTAGTTGGAGATGGTCTTGGATCGCCAATGGGTGAAAGTTGCCTATCGAGTCTCTGAGGAGGTCGTGGGTGCAGGGTAGCAGCAGGGGAAAGTCCACTGACATTTCCAGTAGGTAAGGGTACCATGGTTGGGCCCGCCATAGCGGGGTCACTAAAGTTATCTTGACACCCTGAGTTCTGAGAAGTTGTAGCGTGCGTGGAATCATGGAGAAGTCCTCCTGTAGAGGTGTCCGAGCAGGTTGCGCCCCATCCGAGCAAACTTGCATCTGATTCCAGGATGAAGTCTGGTTGGGATCCGAAAATGGCTCTTCCATTCCAGGCATCCATATGTTGTAGCCACCAATGGAGTTCGAGACGGACCTCGTCTGTGAGTGTGATCTGTTGGTCGTAGGCCGTCGACTGGTGTAAGTATTGGGTCTTTAATCGTTGCAGTGCCCGGTAGTGCAGTGGGGCAGGGAATATAGCCTGTATTGAGGCGGAGAGCAAGCCGATGGTGCGGGCTAGATCCCGTAGGCGAAGGTGTGATGATATCAGTAACTTCCGAATGTCTCTTTTTATGGATTTTATTCTGGGTGCCGGAAGTTGAAGGACTGCTTGAACGGAGTCTATCTGGAATCCCAGGAATTGTATCGTCTGGGACGGTGTTAGAGATGATTTCTGGTGATTGATCACGAAGCCAAGATTCTGCAATAGGGCGGAGGTCATGTTTGTATGATGGAGGAGGGTTTCCTGGTCCTGTGCCATGAGAAGGATATCGTCCAGATAGATTATGGAGCGGATTCCTTGGGACCGCAGTAAGGCCATCACTGGTTTCATTAGTTTTGTTAAGCACCAGGGTGCGGAAGATAGGCCGAAGGGGAGGCAGGTAAACTGCCATAGTGCCTGTTCCCAACGAAACTGAAGGAGGCAGCGGTGTGCTGGTGTTACCGGCACCGTGAGGTATGCATCCTTTAGGTCGAAGCGAGAGAACCAATCTCCCTCGGAGAGTAGGTCTCTCAATAAATGGATCCCTTCCATTTTGAAGTGACGGTATACGATGAAATTGTTCAGATCTTTCAGGTTGATGACTGGTCGTAGACCCCCTGAATTTTTCTTTACCAGAAACATGTTGCTTACGAAGACCTGTGGGCCCACAACTCGTTCGATCGCACCTTTGGTGCATAGATCGTTGAGTTCGCTCCGTAGAGTCGACTCGTCTAGCAAAGACATTTTTATTGGGGTAGGAAGGGAATTTTGAATTGGTTCGACTGAAAAATCTAGGTGGAACCCGGACACCGTTTGAAGGATCCAAGGATCCTGAGTTAGTTGAGACCACTGTTGGGAAAAAAGGGTTAACCGGCCTGCAATAGGAATAAGAGAATAAGGAAGGTCCATTACCTGTAGCAGAGCGACCGCGTAGGATTGCTCCGCGAGAGGGAAAAAATTGTCTGTGTTGGAATCGGGTATTGCCCGAGTTCCAGGTGTCTGAAGGTCGAGGCCTGTAGCCTGTGAAGGCGGCTCTGCCAGTCGCTCGGCCTCTATAGCGACCAGCTCTTCCGGAAAAATGCTGAGAGCGAAATACCTTGCGAATAGAGGATTGTGCCTTTGTTAGTGTTGTAAAAACAGAGACGTGTTTACTTAGTTCTTTTATGAACTTGTCTCCAAATAACATGCCTTGAGCCTCTGGACCAAGTTCTTTAGTGCCTAGTTCGGCAAGTTTAGCATCAATTTTATAAAGGATGGCTTTCCGACGCTCTGTTGATATTGCCACATTGGCATTGCCTAAAAGGCATAAGGCCCTTTGTGCCCACTCTCGCACCATATGTCCGTCAAATGTGCCACCTGATAAAGCCTCGTCTGCAATAATGAAGATTTGTATGAGCGGGCCCGCCACATCCATCAACTTGTCTTGAGCAGTTTTAAGACCCTGTTCTAGACCCTTACGGGGGTCTTTCCCTGACTTGGTTAGAAAGGTCACAAGGAAGGGGTCGAATTCTGGTGTATTGGCCACCTTGTCTGGGATAGTGGGGCGTGGGCATTCAGCCCTTAATTTGGCTCTCACCTCTTTTTCTAAAGGCCGACGGAGCCACATTCTACAATATTTGGCAATGTGGTCTGGGGGTGTCCATTCGGCCGATCTAGGGTGCCTAATGCACCTGGGGTCAAATAGAGGGCGTCCAGAGGTGTCAAATAAGGTATCCATGGGGTCAGACTCCGATTGGAGTTCCTCTAGAGGTATGAGGGGTTCATTAGTTGTAGAATCGGATGGATAAAGGTCTCGGAATGTCTTATGAGGCGGAGCCTCAGTATCAGAGTGTTCTGCGTAGTATTCGTCTAATACTTGGAGGTTAAAGTTAGAGGTAGAACCCTCAAATGCGTCAAAATCATGTTTGTTTTGAATAGGGCACTTTAGGGTGTTTAGCAGGCGCTTTGCCTTTACCGGCGGTGGCGCTATCGCCCTTCCAAGGGCGTTTGCGAGGGGCTCCTTCATGCTCTGAAGTGTGAGAATCTTCGGAGTCTGAGAGTTGGGTAATGGTCGCCGTAGGGGCTGGTATTGTCTGCTCGCTGAAAGCCGCTAAAGCTTTAGGAATAGATTCAGTGATGGCATTGAATAGCCAAGCCTTAAGTTCGGCAGAAACTGCTGGTTCTGGCACATCAGACATAATGTCAATAACAGTGGGGTCACCACAAAAGAAAATAAATATTATATACAATATATATATAGTTTAATTTTTTTTTTTATTATTATTTTTATTATTTTTATTATTTTTAATTTTGGTATGCAGACAAACTAATTACAATGAGGCGGTGGACTTATACAGAAAGTAATTTTGTAACAGTGGGGTTCATCCACAATATATCAATGGGGTTCACCCAGAGAGAGAAGGACAATAAAATGTCAAAAATCAAATAACAGGTATGTGCCTGTGTTATCAAATAGGGATTACCCTGTATAGAGGCAGAAAAAAGGGGGGTCACCCTTGAAGGAAGGCTAGAGGGGGTCACCCTCTGAATAAAGGCTTGAGGGGGTCACCCTCAGTATCAAGCAAGGATTTTTTAAGTTGAAAAAACCTGTCAAGAAAAAAGGGAAATTTTGAGTATGTATCTTTAATGATTAAAATAAAAAGGTCTGGGGCTTTAAGGGATAAAAGTACTTACCGAACAGCTGGGTCGCGTTCTGCAGTGGGAGCCGAAATGCGAGTGAACCGCCGCGCATAAAATTTCCGCAAGATGGCGCTGAGAGGAAGCCCGGGAAAAAGTTAATAGAAATGGCCGCGGCAAGAAAAGGGCGGGAAGCGTCTCTATGGAGACGCAATGCAACACACAAAGTGTGTGAGGGGAAAAACAGAGCGGAGCGGACCGGCAAAATGCCGGGCGCTGCGGGGAAAAGTGTGTCAGTTAAACAGACAGTATAAGAATTATAAGTATGGTAGAAAAAATAAGAGAGGCAATTGTGTTTATAGGTTGACTGGGGAGTCAGCCCATGTCACCTAAGCAGAGTGTAGAAGCACAGAAAAGGCTGAGAAAAAATACTAGAATGAGTAAATGAATAAATATATATAATATTAAAGCAATATACTCATATATATATATGGCTAAAATAGAGCATAAATAGGAGTATAATTAGAATAGACTCACCTGGGAGGCTAAGCAGCAAAGAAAGAGGAATTGGGAGGAGCCTGATTGCTGTGATGCACTCTAATTGGTTAAACTTTTTTTACACTGCTGTTAACTGTTTCTTTGCTGCTGGGAGTTTCAGTAAAGAAAGATAAGCAAATATGAAGCCTCCTGTCTTGCCATAAAATTAGTAGTGTTAGACTAATATATATACAATTTACAAAATTATATTTTCACTGCACAGATAGTGCAACGCAACACTTCTGCACCCTATATAATCCCACCCCTGTGACACCATCTTTGTGGAGAGTTTAGGAGCAGAGGGTGAGCAGAGTGTGGGAGCAGAGAGTAAGCAGAGTGTGATAGCAGAGAGAAAGTAATTTGTGTGTGAACAAGCAAGAGATAGTGTTTTAGAGAGAGAGCAATGTGAGAACAAGTGATGGCTGGTAGGGAGAGCAGTGTAAGGTCCCCCAGGGAGCATTGTGGTGGTGGTGGTAGTGGGTTAGTTGTGAGAGATTTGCTCAGGAAGGGAAGGTAGGTGTTCTAGGGGCAGGTAGGGTGGTGACACTAGCAGCTTCTGCTGTTTCATTTGCCTCCACTTCAGGTGAGTTAAAGAGGAAGCAAGTGTACCACTACCTGTGCTTTGCCTCTTAACACTGGTACTGGTGAAGGAGCTAGTAGTGGTACCACCAGCAGCGACATGACGGCTACCAGTTTCCTCGGTCACTTTGCTTGAGGGGAGAATGTGAGAAGGATGTGGACAATCCATTACGGTTTCTTTTGTTTTATCAAATTTTTATTTCAATTAAATCACAGAAAACAAAAACAAAAAAACAAAATGAATCACTGTAGCAAAGTCACAGTGCAGCAGAGAGACACCCTGGCAATCAGGCTACCTGGCTATCACAGCCACACACTCTCTCACCCCCCACCACCACCCTCTTCAAAAAAAGAAACAAAATGCAGAAGAAAAAAAGGCAAAACTCTCTCTCTCTCCGTCCCTGGAACACACACTTGAAAGCAATGTGGCTCCCCAAGCTTGCAACAAGTAAAGATAATAAAGATCCCATCAAACAATTAGTTAAAATTACATCCATATACAACCCCCAGTATGGCCACTTTGATAGTAAAGGCTAACAGCTGTGTCACGAGTGCAAATTAACTCAATTGGAAGCTTTCTCAACAAGTACCATCCCTGGGATATGGAGACAAAATTGGAAAACAAAGAAAAATGTAAATATTACAGTAATAAACAATAAAATGAATCAAAGCCAGATCGAGTCCAATTTCTCTTCAAGCATTACTATTAATAACTTTAGTATGATAATATTTGATTCTCTGACATATATAATATAGAACATATACATATGTAAAAAAGGAGAAAAGAACATATATAAAAGTGATAAAAATAAACAATCAGTATATGTGTTCCAAAAGTTATATATACACACATATATACACACATAAAGAAACGTCTACAGAATTTGAATCGACAATGTACATGCTAATAGACATATTCCAAAGCTGTGAATAGTTCTAGCTCATAATTATATTTTAAGTGTTGAAGTGTATTATATGAAATATCACAATAAAAAGTAACTATATAACCAAATATAAAAAGCAGGTGTGAAACTCATTAATCTAAGATAAAGTGCATAAAGTGAAGGAGCACAGTACTGGTGTTTTTGCAGCTTTCGCATATGACTGCAGGAGACTGCTAGGTGGTTCTGCTCATCCTTAAGACAAAGAAAGAATGTTTGCAGATCATACATACCTTCAAACAATGATTTCCTTAAGAGCATTGTGCCAGCAAAAACAAACAACAACAAAAACTATACCATTCAGCTGTTCAATAAAGCTGAATAGAATCCTGCGATCCTGTGAGAAAATGCATTGTGCTCTCACATCACTGGCATCAAGAGAACTAAGCGAGAAGAAGAGAGATCAGAGGGGACAGAAAATTAGTAGTAAAACTGATTAAAAACAAGGTGTTTGGGATATGGAGAGGCAGTAAAAGACGAGGAAATATAAAGCTGAGAAAGGAAAGATACCAATAGAAATAACATGGCAACAAACCCAAAAGGCAAAGATTGTATTTGGAATTAAGTAAATTGAAAATAAAGAAAAAAAGATAAATACATGTGATACTCGAAAAATATCGTGCAAAAGTTCATTTATTTCAGTAATGCAACGTAAAAGGGGAAACTAATATATGAGATAGATGCATTACATGCAAAGTAAGATAGTTCAAGCCACGATTTGTCATAAGTGTGATGATTATGGCTTACAGCTCATGAAAACCCCAAATCCACAGTCTCAGTAAAATTAGAATATTGTGAAAAGGTGCAATATTCTAGGCTCACAGTGTCCCACTTTAATCAGCTAAGTAAACCATAACACATGCAAAGGGTTTCTGAGCCTTTCGATGGTCTCTCAGTCTGGTTCAGTAGGAATCACTGGAAAACCATAATTGACACCCTCCATAAGGAGGGAAAGCCTCAAAAGGTAATTGCGAAGGAAGTTGGATGTTCCCAAAGTGCTGTATCATAGCACATTAATAGAAAGTTATGTGGAAGGGAAAAGTGTGGAAGAATAAGGTGCACAAGCAGCAGGGATGACCGCATCCTGGAGAGGATTGTCAGGAAGAGGCCATTCAAAAGTGTTGGGGACTTTCACAAGGAGTGGACTGAGGCTGGAGTCAGTGCATCAAGAGCCACCACACACAGACGGATCCTGGATATGTGCTTCAGATGTTGTATTCCTCGTCAAGCCGCTCCTGAACAACAAACAATGTCAGAAGCGTCTTACCTGGGCTAAAGAAAAACAGACCTGGTCTTTTGCTCAGTGGTCCAAAGTCCTCTTTTCTGATGAGAGCAACTTTTGCATCTCATTTGGAAACCAAAGAGTCTGGAGGAAGAGTCTGGAGGAAGAATGGAGAGGTACACATTGCACGATGCTTGAAGTCCAGTGTGAAGTTTCCACAGTCTGTGTTGATTTGGGGAGCCATGTCATCTGCTGGTGTTGGTCCACTGTGCTTTATTAAGTCCATGGTCAACGCAGCCGTCTACCAGGAGATTTTGGAGCACTTCATGCTTCCTTCTGCAGGCAAGCTTTATGGGGATGCTGACTTCATTTTCCAGCAGGACTTGGCACCTGCCCACACTGCCAAAAGCACCAAAGCCTGGTTCAATAACTATGGGATTACTGTGCTTGATTGGCCAGCAAACTCGCCTGACCTGAACCCCATAGAGAATCAATGGGCATTGCCAAGAGAAAGATGAGAGACATGAGACCGAACAATGCAGAAGAGCTGAAGGCAACTATTGAAGCATCCTGGTCTTCCATAACACCTCAGCAGTGCCACAGGCTGATAGCTTCCATGCCACGCCACATTGAGGCAGTAATTGCTGCAAAAGGGGCCCAAACCAAGTACCGAGACCATATGCATGCTTATACTTTTCAGAGGTCCGATATTGTTCTATGTACACTCCTTGTTTTATTGCTTGCATGTAATATTCTAATTTACTGAGATTGTGGATTTGGGGTTTTCATGAGCTGTAAGCCATAATCATCGCGCTTATGACAAATTACAGCATGAACTATCTTGCTTTGCATGTAATGCATCTATTTCATATATTAGTTTCCCCTTTTACGTTGCATTACTGAAATAAATAAACTTTAACGATATTCTAATTTTTCGAGTATCACCTGTAAGTTTACAAAGAAATAGTAATAGCAATATATGTAGAGTAAAGAAGGATAACAAACATACAAACCAATAAACAATCTAAACTGTTAGTATAATAATACTTATCTGAGGAGCAAATAAAGAGGAGTTGGCTATTATTTATAAGAACAAAATGTAGGGAACTACACACATAGCTATTGAATTTTCCCCTGGTGCCACACAAACAGAGGCATTTTATGCTCAAAAAGTACTCTGGATGTAACATCGTGGGTCCAAACCTTCCTTCTTACTCTTCCCATCATCTTTAGTCTTGGCTGTTACTGATACCTCTATCTTGATTGTGATTTTTTTTCTTTGCATTTTACCATGTTTGTTTATGTAACATTTTCTGCTGAGGGTTAATAATGAAATAATATTGCATAATACTCACCTCCTGTCTCATATAAAATCAGAGTTTATTATTCTAAATAATGTTAATAAAATAAAATGTAACCACTTAAATATGCTAACCTCTATAAGTTTAGGGGTTATTCTAGTTAAATTGCACAATACATGTACTGAACATATTACCTACCTCCTGCTTTACAATGCATTCTAGTGTTTTCTGCATTAATACAACTTATGTACTATAATGTTTTCTCCAAAATGTTTTTTTCCATATTTTATTGTCTATATTAGACATTTGCATGCTATATGTTTTTTATACTAAAGAAGGGCAGTATTCCCCTTATTTTCTGTACTTTATGTGTTAAAGACTATGAGATGACCAGCAGTTTATTATTAATTGATCAGATGGAAATGTATTTAAAGATGTTCTGTCTAGCCGATACACTATCTTGAAAAAGCCCGGCAAAGCGGGCGAAACGCGTTGAAGTGCTATCGGGTGCAGAGGTCTGATGTCCACAGCCGGTTTAGAATCGACCACACGCTAGTGCTGCAGGCTAAACCCCACCGTATCAGCGCTGAGATCGGGCGGGAATTTTGAAACTGCTGAGAGCAGCGGACAGTAAACGGCTGCACAGCCTCTGACTATACAATGTGTATTTGTGATATCTTGGAAACAAGTATCACCACTTGCTAACGTAAGGGTTCCTATTTGGGGGGAAGGGTATCTTTTTACTTATTAAATACGGTTTTACACTTTGCAAGCCTTCTTTTGTATCTTTTGAAGGTATTATCTACGAAAAGAGCTACAGTGTATCTCCTACCACAACACAGGATTAACCCCTTCAAGACTCCCTTATAAGACTTTATGGACTCTTAAGCAAGCTTTGTTTTACTATTTTCTGTGTACAATTCTAACATACTGTGGGATCTAAGTGTTGTTATATGTATACCACTAACTCACAGAGACCAGTTTGATTTTTTACACACTTTTTATAGGCTGCCTCATTGAAAGGCTACCGTATGTAGCGCTGACATTTTTTATTCATACATTTAGTGCACGATCTTTAAGGAGTTTTGCTTTATGTCCAGCTGCTAGACTATACACAATACATTTTTATTTTATTTTATTTTATTTTATTGTATTTTATCTGTATTTATATTTACTGTTTAAGAGTGCGCTCTCCTGTATTCTTATAGTATAAGCTCTATAAAATACCTTTGTGGTAGAAGCTACAGGATATTCAAGAAAAGTTCAGTACTCACATGGTTAAAGCTACTGTGTAAACATCTAGAACCAAGGTGCATGTGTAGAATGTCAGGAACGTCCACTATGGATAACATATGCAAGAGATAAGCATTAATTTAATAATTGGATGTAACTGTCGTAATGAAGGTATCATTTTTGTATTCTTTGTATACGTATGGAATACGTCATATATGGTATATATTCTTTGTTCTCTTGTAAACGCTTGCTCAGTCGGGTATTCCAAGACTATTGTCTGACTTGAAGAATTAACACCCAGCACTCCCAAGCAACCAAGTCCTGCAGAATCTTCTGAGCAGAGACTGGGCCCCTTAAAACAGCATTAACACCCAGCACTCCCAAGCAACCAAGTCCTGCAGAATCTTCTGAGCAGAGACTGGGCCCCTTAAAACAGCATTAACACTCAGCACTCCCAAGCAACCAAGTCCTGCAGAATCTTCTGAGCAGAGACTGGGCCCCTTAAAACAGCATTAACACCCAGCACTCCCAAGCAACCAAGTCCTGCAGAATCTTCTGAGCAGAGACTGGGCCCCTTAAAACAGCATTAACACCCAGCACTCCCAAGCAACCAAGTCCTGCAGAATCTTCTGAGCAGAGACTGGGCCCCTTAAAACAGCATTAACACCCAGCACTCCCAAGCAACCAAGTCCTGCAGAATCTTCTGAGCAGAGACATGGCCCCTTAAAACAGCATTAACACCCAGCACTCCCAAGCAACCAAGTCCTGCAGAATCTTCTGAGCAGAGGTATCATCTCTGGAAGATCTACTCAAGAATACCTGTACTACTGTTTCCTTAAAACTCTTATTTTAGAATTGTGTTCTATTCCATCTCCCTTTCTATACTATTACTACTTAATTGATAACTATATCTCCCATCCTGATTTTCTGTTTTTGTTTTTCTTAAAGCTGGTATGATCATGTCATTTTATGTTCATTCTCTAAGACTTTGTTAATTGTTTGTTTAGCTAGTGTTACTACTCTCACTGATAATCTAGTAAATTTATGTTCATGGTTTATGACTTTCACCTATCTGATCCTTCCTATCTATTTATCCCAAATTTTCTCTCCTTTAGTTTTTCATCTCTAATTAATTACCTCAATAGCCCCATGTCTCCCCACCCATAATAGTGTTTTATTTCTTTTTTTTTTTCTCTCTAACCTCAGACCTTATATTTCAGACTGGGCCCCTTAAAACAGAATTAACACCCAGCACTCCCAAGCAACCAAGTCCTGCAGAATCTTCTGAGCAGAGGTATCATCTCTGGAAGATTGCCCACCCTACGCCATCCCACCCCATGGTCAACAGCTTACTTATAGATAGTGCACATCAGCTGGTTTCCTTAACACACCAATCAAGTCACTAAACCTCTCCTCACCTGAATTCATTTAACACACTGCATCCTTACATTGGTTTAAACACTCATTGATATTTGTGTGTGTTTGTATATATGATCTACCTATCTATATAATACACATTTTCTCTAATGTTCTCCCTTCTATTTTTCACTTTAACACTAACTTCTCTGATCACTAAAATATCCCTATCCTTTCACTCACCTGTCCCTGGCAACACAATCATCATTACTCCACCTTACTCCCCTCCCCTCTCTATTCATCCCATGCACTCTACACATACCTTTCCAGCCTATCTCCACCAACTCCTCCCAAACCCTCTATATACATACCCTCCTACAAAACTTTCAAATCCTACTCCCACCTTCACTTTCTTTCTATCCTTCTGCTCCTAGCAGCTGGTGATGTTTCTCCAAACCCCGGTCCCCTCTCAACAAACACAGCACATACTAACCCAAGGACCCACACTAATCTCATACCCATCTCATGTTCCTCTAGATCCTCCTTCAATACTGCCCTCTGGAACGCACGCTCTGTTTGCAATATAACTAAATCCACTGCTGTCCATGACTTCTTCATCTCTCGTTCAATAGATTTACTAGCCTTAACAGAAACCTGGCTCTCCCCCTCTGACACTGCCACCCCTGCATCTTTGTCCTTCGGTGGTCTCCAACTTACCCACAACCCAAGAAACTCTGAATGTAAAGGTGGTGGTGTTGGGTTTCTCCTCTCCCCTCACTGCTCTTTTAAACCTCTTCCCACCCCCCCTTCCCTCTCTTTCTCGTCATTTGAAATACATTCAATTCGCCTTTTCAAACCCTTCTCTGCTAACATTGCTGTTATTTACCGTCCCCCTGGTTCCCCTCTTCTCTTCCTTGACCACTTTGCTGCCTGGCTACCCTATTTCCTCTCTTCTAACATTCCATCCCTAATTCTCGGGGACTTCAATATTCCCATAAACCCACCTTTGACCTCTGCAGCCACTAAACTACTTTCAATGACTTCCTCCCTCGGGCTATCGCAGTGGGCAAATTCTCCCACCCATGTAGCTGGCAATACCCTTGACCTAATCTTCACTTATGCATGTACAGTAACTAATATCTGCAACACTCCATATCCACTCTCTGATCACCACCTCTTATCATTTGCTCTTGTGTACCCCCTCACCCAACAACCTCAGCCTAACCCCCCTCAACTCAGGAGGGACCTTAATTCTCTTGATATCCAACAGTTGTCAGCTGACATTGATTCACAACTGCTGTCCATCCCTTCCCTCTCCTGTCCTTCACTGGCCATCTCCATATATAACTCTACTCTTACATCTGCCTTGAACACTGCAGCGCCACTACAAACAAGCACCTCGAGGAGGACCCGCCCCCAACCATGGCATACTAAATTAACGCGCTACCTGCAAAGATGCTCCCGTTGTGCTGAACGCTCCTGGAGGAAGTCTCGTACCCAATCAGACTTTCTCCATTATAGATTCATGTTGTGTTCATACAGTGCAGCCCTTGCCCTTGCCAAACAGTCCTATTTTTCCTCTCTCATTAGTTCATGTTCCCGCAACCCCAGGCGTCTCTTTGACACCTTTAATTCTCTTCTTCGCCCTGATGTGGCCACCCCCAAAACTAACCTTACTTCTGATAACTTTGCATGTTACTTCACTGACAAGATTGAACAGCTAAGGAAAGAATTCTCCCCTCCTTGCCTTTCTGTTTCTCAATCACACATAGATCATGCCTTTCCTACCCTTCAGACATTCTCCCCAGCTACTGACCAAGAGGTGGCTGCTCTTCTTTGCTCCTCTCGCCCCACCACTTGCCCGCTCGATCCTGTCCCATCTCACCTTATCAGATCTCTCTCCACTTGTCTCGTGCCTTCTCTAACACACATCTTCAACTGCTCGCTCTCTTCTGGCATCGTCCCTGCTGACCTTAAACATGCCACTGTAGTGCCTATACTAAAAAAAACATCCCTCGACCCATCCACCCTCTCTAACTACCATCCCATATCCCTGCTCCCTTTTTCCTCAAAGCTTCTGGAAAGACTTGTCTTTACCCGTGTGTCTCATTTCCTCAATTCCAACTCTCTCCTTGACCCCCTTCAATCTGGCTTCCGCCCTCTCCACTCTACAGAGACTGCCCTTATCAAAGTTACTAACGACCTAATCACAGCTAAATCCAAAGGCCACTACTCCATACTAATTCTTCTTGACCTCTCAGCGGCCTTTGACACCGTTGATCATGCTCTCCTTCTTCAAACTCTTCAATCGCTTGGTCTCTGTGACTCTGTCCTCTCGTGGTTTTCCTCTTATCTCTCCCAACGCTCATTCAGTGTCTCCTTCTCTAATGATACCTCCTCCCCTCACCCTGTCTCGGTTGGTGTCCCCCAAGGCTCCGTCCTTGGTCCCCTTCTATTTTCTCTTTATACTGCCTCTCTTGGCAAACTTATTACCTCTTTTGGATTCCACTACCACCTGTACGCTGATGACACCCAGCTATATCTCTCCTCCCCGGACCTCTCCCCTGCCGTCCTGCAACGTGTCACTGCTTGCCTTTCTTCCATCTCTGACTGGATGTCCTCCCGCTTTCTGAAACTCAATCTCTCAAAAACTGAGCTCCTTGTCTTTCCTCCTCCTAATACTGATCCTCCTCTTTCGCTCTCCCTTCAAGTTTGTGGTACCAACATCAGTCCATCCTTGCAAGCGCGCTGTCTTGGAGTCATACTTGACTCTGGTCTCACCTTTGAGCCTCACATCCAGCATGTTGCCAAATCCTGTAGATTTCATCTTAAAAACATAGCCCGCATCCGCCCCTTTCTTGCACCAGATACTACCAAGGAGCTTGTCCATGCTCTAGTAATTTCCCGCATGGATTACTGTAACCCTCTCCTGATTGGTCTTCCCAAAAGCCGTACTGCACCCCTACAGTCCGTAATGAACGCTGCTGCTAGACTGATTTTCCTCTCTAGTCGTTTCTCTCACACCTCACACCTCTGCCAGTCCTTACATTGGCTTCCTGTATGCTATAGGAGTCAATTCAAGGTACTTACTCACACCTATAAAGCACTGAACAACTCTAGCCCCTCTTATATCTCCTCACAGATCCATAGGTATGTCCCTTCTCGGTTTCTCCGCTCTGCCCGTGACCACCTCCTGTCCGTTGTCCGCACTCGTACGGCCAACTCGCGCTTGCAGGACTTCTCGCGGGCGGCTCCCTTCTTATGGAATAGCCTGCCTACCGCCATCAGACTCTCCCCTAGTCTTGCATCTTTTAAGAAGTGCCTTAAAACCCATCTCTTTAGGAAAGCTTATGGCCTCCAAGACTAACCAATACCTCACATACCTGTCTCTTGCCCTCTCCTAAAGGGCAGTCCACCTTATTTGATTGCAAATTTCTGTCCTAATGTGTTTTACACCCCACCTCCTATAGAATGTAAGCTCGATCGAGCAGGGTCCTCTTCAACCTATTGTTCCTGTAAGTTTATTTGTAATTGTCCTATTTATAGTTAAATCCCCTTCTTAATATTGTAAAGCGCTACGGAATCTGTTGGCGCTATATAAATTGCAATAATAATAATAATAATAATAAGAAACAACCCTTTTTTTCTCTCTAAAATGCCTGTTTTCCCTGGTAAGCAAGAAGAAAAAAAAATGCCCTTTGTAGAATCAGAACCAGAATCAGAATCAGTTTAAGAATGCCCTTTGTAGAATCTTATGCTGACAAATGCATCTCTCATATATGGTGGTGTCTTAACATTGACATCTCAAAAGGCAATTATGACTGCCGATGGCTAGAGAATTAAACCACTGATTACTGGAATGATGGAAAATTGCTCTGTTTTATGGTTCGGGATGTGTTTTCATGGCACACCTTGGACCCTTAATGATAGGGTAGCTATTATTGAACTTTAGACTTTTCTTGTGATAGAAAAAAACTATTTTCAGTGCAATAATGAAAATGATATTACATCATTGAACACTGCAGCGCCACTACAAACAAGCACCTCGAGGAGGACCCGCCCCCAACCATGGCATACTAAATTAACGCGCTACCTGCAAAGATGCTCCCGTTGTGCTGAACGCTCCTGGAGGAAGTCTCGTACCCAATCAGACTTTCTCCATTATAGATTCATGTTGTGTTCATACAGTGCAGCCCTTGCCCTTGCCAAACAGTCCTATTTTTCCTCTCTCATTAGTTCATGTTCCCGCAACCCCAGGCGTCTCTTTGACACCTTTAATTCTCTTCTTCGCCCTGATGTGGCCACCCCCAAAACTAACCTTACTTCTGATAACTTTGCATGTTACTTCACTGACAAGATTGAACAGCTAAGGAAAGAATTCTCCCCTCCTTGCCTTTCTGTTTCTCAATCACACATAGATCATGCCTTTCCTACCCTTCAGACATTCTCCCCAGCTACTGACCAAGAGGTGGCTGCTCTTCTTTGCTCCTCTCGCCCCACCACTTGCCCGCTCGATCCTGTCCCATCTCACCTTATCAGATCTCTCTCCACTTGTCTCGTGCCTTCTCTAACACACATCTTCAACTGCTCGCTCTCTTCTGGCATCGTCCCTGCTGACCTTAAACATGCCACTGTAGTGCCTATACTAAAAAAAACATCCCTCGACCCATCCACCCTCTCTAACTACCATCCCATATCCCTGCTCCCTTTTTCCTCAAAGCTTCTGGAAAGAATTGTCTTTACCCGTGTGTCTCATTTCCTCAATTCCAACTCTCTCCTTGACCCCCTTCAATCTGGCTTCCGCCCTCTCCACTCTACAGAGACTGCCCTTATCAAAGTCACTAACGACCTAATCACAGCTAAATCCAAAGGCCACTACTCCATACTAATTCTTCTTGACCTCTCAGCGGCCTTTGACACCGTTGATCATGCTCTCCTTCTTCAAACTCTTCAATCGCTTGGTCTCTGTGACTCTGTCCTCTCGTGGTTTTCCTCTTATCTCTCCCAACGCTCATTCAGTGTCTCCTTCTCTAATGATACCTCCTCCCCTCACCCTGTCTCGGTTGGTGTCCCCCAAGGCTCCGTCCTTGGTCCCCTTCTATTTTCTCTTTATACTGCCTCTCTTGGCAAACTTATTACCTCTTTTGGATTCCACTACCACCTGTACGCTGATGACACCCAGCTATATCTCTCCTCCCCGGACCTCTCCCCTGCCGTCCTGCAACGTGTCACTGCTTGCCTTTCTTCCATCTCTGACTGGATGTCCTCCCGCTTTCTGAAACTCAATCTCTCAAAAACTGAGCTCCTTGTCTTTCCTCCTCCTAATACTGATCCTCCTCTTTCGCTCTCCCTTCAAGTTTGTGGTACCAACATCAGTCCATCCTTGCAAGCGCGCTGTCTTGGAGTCATACTTGACTCTGGTCTCACCTTTGAGCCTCACATCCAGCATGTTGCCAAATCCTGTAGATTTCATCTTAAAAACATAGCCCGCATCCGCCCCTTTCTTGCACCAGATACTACCAAGGAGCTTGTCCATGCTCTAGTAATTTCCCGCATGGATTACTGTAACCCTCTCCTGATTGGTCTTCCCAAAAGCCGTACTGCACCCCTACAGTCCGTAATGAACGCTGCTGCTAGACTGATTTTCCTCTCTAGTCGTTTCTCTCACACCTCACACCTCTGCCAGTCCTTACATTGGCTTCCTGTGATGTAGAATTATTAAAAAAAAACCTTATTGTACTTGTATTCAATTATTGCACTAACTCCATTTTAACCTTATACTGTGACAATCCTCCATTTTGTCCTCCTAACCTGACTTATTCATTTTAAAATTACATTACATGACAGTATTTCTCAGCACATCTAATACAATAGACAAGGACAGTATTCTCCATAAGGATATGACTAACCCAGGAACTGTTGAATTTCCCCTAACTCGCAACATAATATAATTTAAAGGCCATGAGAACACAGTAGTAATGAAATGTTCTATTCATAAGAGACCTTGCACCTAACCACGAGATTTGACATCACCGACCGAGTAAAATGACGCTCAAGACCCCTTGTCCCCCACCCGTGTCCGGAAAAGTACCACCTCTTGGTGGGTGGACACGGAACTAACCACTTAGCCTTTGATCCAATTAATTATATTGATAGGTGGACACTAACCCAGACACTTAACAATTAATCCAATTAATGATGTTTATTCACTGATATCTTGATAATCAATGATGACGAAAATGTCTCTTAAAAGGGCCTGCGCGCCCGCTGATTCTGCACTTGCCAATAAATTTCCTCGAAGTTATTTTAACCTGAACTCCGTGTGTCAGACTGAATTACTTCAGCGTATATACGCAATTCAATTCTCTTTAATTTGGACAGGAACAGATAGACACTTAAACATTTTGGTTTACTGAAAAAGTACCATAACAACTTTGGCGCCCAAACAGGGACTCCGGGCTATGTCTGGCCGGTGAGCCGTCCTAAGGAAGACAAGGGTGGACGGAGGAATCCAGGGGGAAGGAAAGGGAGACTGATCACCTCCAGTTACACGGTAGAGACTTCTGCAGAGCCACCGGTACGTTCCGGCCCCTTTGATTGACCCGTCCACGTGTCTGTGACTGCTTCCCGGGAGGACATCAAAGACAGGTAATATCTTGCCCGGAGTCTTATTACCCATTTGTTACCTGCATTTAGTCTATCTGTTGCCTGGGTGTGTCTAGTTTGGTTGCCCGGGCTGAATGTTTATTTGTTTCCCCTTTTTGGGATAAAGGGGGGGTGGACCCGTGGTAGTTTGCTTGAGGGTCCTGTGTTTGTCTGTTTTCCCCTTTTTGGGATAAAGGGGGGGTGGACCCGAGGGATTTGCCTGAAGTCCTGTTGCCTGTTTTACTCCTTTTAGGAGCCACGTGTTTGTGGCTGTAGGGAAAAAGGGGGGTTGACCTGTGGATGTGTTCCTGGGGGTCTTCTTTGCCTGTTTACTTCTTTTAGGAGCCTCGTGGCTGTGGCTGTAAGGAAAAAGGAGTTTGTGGAATTGTGGGATCTGTGTAGAATCATAGTTTCCTGTGATCCAATTTTGTGTCACTTTGATAGCCTAGCTAGCTTCACTGTGCGCTTTCGGACCATCCAGCTCTAGTTGAGTTGGGGACGTCCTGACCCGGACCATCCAGCTCTAGTTGAGTTGGGGACGTCCTGACCCGGACCCTTCGGCTCTAGTTGAGTTGAAAGGTCCACTGATTATTTTAACTGTGATAGGAGACTTAGCCTTGTGGCAGGGGACTCAGTTTCCTGGGGGGATTCAGGCAGGCATTGCTTGTTTTCCGCATCACGTGGTAGTGAGACTTATAGAGTGGGTTTTATAAGGGCACTACGGGAGTGAGGGTGGCGTGGCCACTTTAAGTGGACTGCTGTAACGAGGGAGGCTAGAAAGGATTTCGGACCGGTGTTAGCTGTTATCCTTGGCCGCTGGTAGTGAGACTTGAGGAAGTCATTCTCCGAGCGGGGACACTACGAGGTTGAGAAAGGTGACTTTGGAGTAAGCACATGTAGAAGGAAAGGGATTACTGTTGATTTCATTTGAACTGTGATGCATGCACTGTATTTCAATTGTATTGTTGTCTTGTTTGTTTAATGTGGAGTCATTTAAACTCCTGTATCTGTCTCTAAGGATTTTTCTTCCCTTACTCTTTACCTTTTCTACACTTCCTGTACTATTGTACTATCCACTCCCATTCCTCTTAATAGAGAAGTGATTGGTCACACACTTCTCACCTCGCTCCAATCCGTGTCTACCACCCCGGGTAGGCGGATTCAGTGACTAGTCTACGTTTTGGGAAGACGCACTTGAGAAAGACCCACGATTCTCAGGTGGCAGTCGAGCATTGTAGACGTTCTGGTTCAATTTTCCTTATCTTTCCCTATATCTGGGACGCTGGTGTAGGGGAGAAGGGATTATGGGGCAGGATTTAGGTAAGCCCAGTAAGGGCTGGTTAGCATGTGATTTAGTTGATGACAGAGAGGGTGAGGAGATGGTTAAAGGTGTTGAAAAGATTGCAAAAGTTTGTAAAATTGCTGTGCCGACATGTGGTAGATTACAACCGGAAAGTTGGCGTAGATTGTTGATGGAAAAGAAAGGCAAGCTTGCAAATTATAATTTATTAAAAACAGCTGAAGCATGGTACAGAGTAGCAAAGGCTATTCAGCAAGAAGGTTGGGTTGAGGAAGAAATAATTCACAAGGGTGTGAAATTGTTTGTGTACCATAATAATTGTGTTGCTGGGGCTCTTCCTCAGCCAGCGCCCCAAAATGGCGCCCGGGGGATGTCTATCCCAAAGGTCCAGTCAGCAATGGGAGATTGCCAACTGACTATGTATCCCACTCCCAATCCTCCCAATCCCCATCCCGTCACCTCTCCTGTTTGCCCGGTCCTAAATTCTGATGGATCCTACTTTTCCCCTTCTCCTTCCCTAACATTCCCATCACCCTCATCCATCCCCAAGCCACCTTCTGAGTCTAATGCTAACATCTCATCTGCCATTCCTTCCTCACACTTTGTCTCCGTAGATAATCCTACCCTCCCATCTGCATCTGCCCAGTTCACTAACCCCTCCTCTCCTGCCACTGTCAATCTTGCTGATCCCACTCCGGCTCCTCCTTCTTCACCCGCCTCTACTGACTCTTCTCCACCCTCTCCCTCGCCCACCCCGACCACAGCCCAGGTTCCCACCCCCTCTGCTAATCCCTCCCCAACCTCACTGCCCACTCCAGGTTCCGCCCCAACTCCCACCCAAATGGCCTGGCCATACCCCTTCCCATACCCCTATCCTCACTGGCCATACCCCTTTCCCCAAGCCACTCCCCAAGTTCCGGTCATGCCCAGTCCGGTTCAGTCTGCCCCGGATGTGCCCACATCCAACATGGCCGCCACGTCTTCCCTTAACCCCAATGCAACTTCCTTCCCCGCCTCCAATATGGCGGCCCCCAGCCATTCAGCACCCCTGATGCCGGTGCTTCCCGGTGATTACCGGTCCCAAGATTATGACCCAATGGCAACTCCCGCCTCCGGAGCTCCCTCCTATCCCCCGGCCCTGTCTCCTCAGGTGATCCCCTCACGCAGAAGATCCCAGATAATAGAGCTAGATGAGGGAGAGGATGACAGGCTGTCCCAGGTTTCAATGGAGGCTGCGAGAGCCCACCGTTCTATTGAAGATCCCTTCGGCCATCAGGGTCGGGGAGAACAGGCCCCTCCTAAATATGTCGCTTTTAACCCCACACAAGCTAGTGCTTTAATGAAATCTCTCCCTGACCCAGAGAAACAGCCTATGCCTTTTTACCGAGGGATAGTTCAGATACAAAAGACTTATTCCGCCGCCTGGCGTGACCTACTGAGCATTTGTGCTATTAAAGCAGGGGATGCATATTGGCCCAGCATGGCCCGCCACCTCAGTACAGATCTGCTTACAAGTGATGTTGATTATCCCTCCGGAGTAACCTTTTGCAATCAATTGAGAGATTGGGCTAAGGATAAACTTGCAGATCAAGCTGCTGGCCTTACTGATGTTGTGCAAGACAAAGGAGAATCAGTGGAAAGGTTTCATGCAAGATTATATCAAATGTTTACAGATTTGGGATTTGATCTCACTGACAAAATTCATTCACAAATGCTATCAGGTGCGTTTGTCCAAGGTGTTAAAGATTCCATACGCAAGGGAATCATTGCTGCACGCCCTGAATACAAGGTTGTTCCCCTAGATACGTTACTCCTAGTTGCTAGAGGTTTAGAATCTGCCCAAACCCCCAGAAGACCCAATTCAGCTCCTCTCATGGTGGCCCGTGCCACCCCCATCACCCCTGGCACCAAGGGTGTCAAGTTAGAGGACGTATCATGTTTTAATTGTGGGGCTAAGGGACACTACAGAAGTGACTGTCCAGAACCCAAAAGGGAACCGGGGGAGCCCAAAAAGTTTCCTTCAGGGGAGCCCAAAAAGTTTCCCAAGCCTGCCCCGGCCCCTAAGACCATGAAAACGGTTCCAATTGTTGAGGAACCAGATGATGATTAGGAAATAGGCAAACCTGTGTCATTAACCCCTGTCATGGCAGTGTTTACAGGGGATAAGGGGGGGGGGCCACTTGCCACAGTAACTTTACCCATTGAAGGCCAACCTACCACATTTCTTATTGACACAGGCGCAGCCCGAAGTGTTCTCAGAGAACAAGACCTGCCAGACCCATCTTTCTTGTCAAGTATTGATGTCTCCTGTGTTGGAGTGGATGGCCAACCGAGACACAGTCCTCTAACAACCCCTCTGCGGGTTGGCACAAGCTTACTTGCTCGTTTTGTAGTTTCCTCCACATGCCCAATTAACCTGTTAGGCGCTGATGTCCTTTCACGCCTACAGGCGTCTATAACCTTCACTCCAGATGGACAGGTAGAAATGTCTACACCTCTATCTGTTTCTGACACTTCAGCCCTGTGCTCCATACCTTTGATGCTGCAATTAGATATATCCAATGAGCAAGCAGCAGAACCTAGGTCCAATTTCCCAGATGAGTTAAAAACTCAGGTGCCTGCTAAGTTATGGTCCTCAGGCCCAGAGGATATAGGTCACCTAAATGTCCCACCTGTGGTGGTTAAGCTCATCCCAGGAGCTAAGTTACCAAGGAAACCACAATATCCTCTAAAACCAGCACAGGCTGCAGCCATTTCTATTCACATCAAAGCGCTCCTGGAAAAGGGTGCTTTAGTGAAATGTAAATCAGAATGTAATACTCCATTATTTCCTGTGAAGAAGAAGACTCTAAAAGGTGAGCCAGTAAAGTACAGGATGGTTCAGGATCTCCGTGCAGTCAATGAAGCCACTGTCCTGGACACCCCTCTTGTACCAAACCCCCATACCCTGCTCTCTGGCGTCCCACCTTCTGCAAAGTATTTCACAGTCATTGATCTAGCTAATGCCTTTTTCAGTGTTCCACTGGATCCATCCTGTCAATACCTGTTCGCTTTCACCCATGAAATGCAACAATATACATGGACTGTCATGCCCCAAGGGGCACAAAATTCTCCAAGTCAATTTGCCAAAGCCATGTGTACTATTCTTGACCCATGGCAAGCTGAACATCCAGAAGTTGTTTTACTCCAGTATGTGGATGATTTGTTGCTCTGTGGAGATGATATATCCACTACTGAAAAATGTTCAATCAGTCTGCTTTGCTATTTGGCAGAACAAGGATGCAAAGCTTCACTTCTCAAGCTGCAATTCTGTCAACCTTCTGTGATTTTCCTTGGACATTGCCTATCTCAAGGTACCAGACATCTCACTCGGGACCGAGTCAGAACAATTCTGGACATTCAACCCCCAAGGACTTCAAAATCTCTTCATGCCTTCTTAGGCCTCATTTCCTACTGCAGAGCATGGATCCCAGAGGCCTCTCTGCTTATGCAACCTCTCTACGATGCACTCAAGTCAGATCCATTCGGCCTGACCAACGAAGCTCTGGACAATTTCAAATCTCTTAAGCGTGCCATTGCTTCTGCTCCTGCCTTGGGCCTACCTGATTACTCCAAACCTTTCAAATTATTTGTCTCTGAAAGACAAGGCCACGCAACAGGAGTTCTCACCCAAACTAATGACTTAAGAGGCCGCCAGAGGCCTATTGGATATTTCTCATGTCAACTGGACATTGTGGCCAGAGGGACCCCTTCCTGTCTCAGGGCTGTTTTTGCTGCAAGAGAGCTCATAGAAAGAACCTCAGACCTGGTCCTTGGCCACCCCCTGGTTGTTTTGGCCCCTCATGACATTTCTGCCATCATCAACCAAGTCCAGCTCAAGCACGTGTCTCCAGCCAGACACCTACGCCTGCAGTGCCATCTTCTTCTACCTGACAACATTTCCATCCAAAGATGTCAAGTTCTTAACCCATCCACTCTTCTTCCACTCCCTGAGGGGGGTATCTATTATGGATTTATCACAGATGAAACCTACATTTACCTGCTTTGTGGATGTATCAAGAAAGTCATGCATCCACATTTGACATTTTATGAAGATGAAAAGCCTCTCTGTGAAGGCCCAGATTACGCCTTCTGTACCATGTGGTACAAACCAGACATTACTCCCGAGCCTTGCTATGAAGATGAGCTCTACCATTGGACTGATGTTAAGCTCACTGCTCAAGATTTCTATTGTGACTCTGAAGGCAATAGCATGGTCTTGGTCCAATTACCTCAACAACTTAACTACCTTTACCGCCATTGGGATACTGCTATCCCACATATTCCTGTTACCAAATTGAAGACAAAGTCATGGAATGATCTTGGGCCCATGGCAAAGTTATGGGCCACCATGGATGAAGAACAGCTACAGGAAAATGGTATTGTCAAATACCCAACAACTGACCTTCTGGAAGCATGGCCACGCCACTTCCTAGAAAAAGAATTTAAAGACCTAGTTATAACAAATGACTATGACCCAGAAACTCCTCATGACTGTTTCGAACAGATGAAAATGGAAACAGTACACTTACCAACTGTGCATGAGAATCCATTACCGGATCCGGATTTTACTCTGTTTGTGGATGGTTCAAGGTATGCTGATGAAGAAGGAAAATACCATACAGGATATGCCGTAACCACAACAGAGGAAGTTCTCAAGTCATCACCTCTACCGCCAGCAATGTCTGCGCAAGAAGCTGAATTGCAAGCCCTGACTTCAGCATGCAAGATTTCCAAGGGAAAGCGTGCCAACATCTATACAGATTCAAGATATGCTCTGGGTGTGGCACATGACTTCGGCCTCATTTGGAAGACAAGAGGATTTCTTACCACTGCCGGTACACCAGTCAAACACAGCTCTGCAATCAAGGAACTAATGGATGCCCTCCTACTCCCTGAAGAAGTGGCCGTTTTGAAAGTAAAGGCACATGGGAAATTGGATTCAGATGAAGCAAAGGGCAACCATTTGGCTGATCAGGCTGCTAAGCAAGCAGCCAGAGATTTGCAGGAAGTGGACGAAGAAGTGTCCGGTCAAGAAGAAGAAGTTCCTATCTTTACCTTACAAACTCTTCCTACTGACCTAAGAATTCTACGAGAACAACAAGCTACAATTACCCCTGAAGAAATCCAGAAATGGAAGAAGAAAGGAGCTGTCCTAAAAGACGGAATTTACTACAACAATTCTAAATTTTGCCTTCCAAGAAGCTTATACCCAGCAGTTGTCCAATGGGCCCATGGGCCTGCACATCTGTCAAAAGACCTAATGGCCGCCCTCATTCAAAAATATTATGAAGCACCTGGAATCACAACCCTGATCAACAGCTTCTGCAGGGCCTGTGTCATTTGTGCAAAATGTAATCCAGGAAGACCAATCAAGGTGCCTGCAAAGCACCTAGCAAAACCCATGTACCCATTCCAGAGAATTCAAATTGATCATATCCAAATGCCCAAGAGTGGGTCTCATGAATATGCACTAGTAATGGTGGATATGTTTTCAGGCTGGCCAGAAGCCTACCCTGTAGCCAATATCACTGCAAAAACAACCGCAAGACGCCTACTTACAGACATTGTATGTAGATTTGGACTTCCAGAAGTCATTGAAAGTGATCAAGGCCCAGCTTTTACAGCAACAGTGACTAAAGAAATTTGGACTGCTCTGGGAGTGACCCTAGCCTTCCACACCCCTTACCACCCACAAAGTAGTGGTAAAGTAGAGCGCATGAATGGCACTCTAAAAGCCAGAATGTTAAAAATGTCACAAGAAACAAAAATGCCCTGGCCAGAAAGTCTGTCAATAGCTTTGTTCAGCGTTAGGCACACACCTAGAGGGAAACACTCGTTATCCCCATATGAAATTCTATTTGGGACAGCACCCAGGCTAGGTTGTTATTATCCACAGCAGTTACAGCTTCAATCAGATGTTTTAGTAGACTATGTAACTGAACTTGCAAGTGCCTTGAACAAAATACATGCCCAAGTTTTCTCTTCAATTCCAGATCCTGATTTGAACACAGGTACCCATAACCTGCTTCCCGGAGATTGGGTTCTGGTTAAGAAGTTCGTGCGGAAAAGCTCCCTGGAACCAAGATTTGACGGGCCATTCCAAGTTCTCCTGATCACCGCAACTTCCGTCAAATTGGCCGGCAGGCCACATTGGATCCACGCTTCCCACTGCAAGAAGTCTCCTGCCCCAGAGGAAGCAGATACCGCACAACCATGTACCTCTGGTACATTGTCTCCTTAATTAGTTTAATTAAGGCCCAGCAAGTAGCCATCACTAAAGATGCTAGTGGGTACACCTTCTGGTATAATTCATCATGTACCCGTGTGGCTACCTATACCTTTGATTATTGTGACATCGTAGAATGCCCATTCACTACAACACAGATCCAGAATATCTATAGAGATATCCCTCATGCAAAAGATCCATATGTTTGTGTAGTTGACAAACAATGGGGACATGATTGTGGCCATTGGGGGGCGGCGGGATGGAATGCCGGGCCTTCCTGGGGCTACAAGCCAAAAAGTGCCTTATCTAAAGTAGATGATCATGGTAGGTCCCTCCTTCAAAGAATGACTCTGAGAAAGCCTGGAGGAGGCACACCAATGAAATTAATTCTTAATGTTGAGCATCCAAGCCCAACAGATGCAGACCAGTATGTATTGGGAATGTACTGGAAAAAGGGTTCCTATACTAAATTAGGGCATTTCTACCTTAAAGATATGTGCAATTCCCCTGAGTGGCGAGGAGCTACTCATATGGTCACAAATCCATTAAAACCACACATCCAGTCCTTTAAGGACATGATGGCCATTGCTAACCCCACCTTTGAAGATACTATGGCCGCTGAAACAGGTTTTAATGATGTTAACCTATGGTTAGAATGGATGAAATATAATGCCAACAAACATAACCGAACCGCATGCTATGTGTGTGGTGGTGCCCGGCCTCATCTGGGCACTGTACCCTTAACCCTGCCAGTAGATGATGAAAAATGCATTTTAAGTCTTTTTGCCTACCAATATAATTTCAACAGGTCTCAATGTCAAGCATGGACAACGGAGTATCCTCTTATAGCCAAAAATGTAAGACCTCCTCATGGTGTTACTGTATATAAAGGTAATTACACTTGCTATGCCAAACATGATGGGATTGGTAAATTTGTGGGTAACTTTCGCGCAGGTTATTGTAGTACATATAGAACTGTTCCTGTACGTTTGCTGCAGCAGCACACTAGGTCACTGGGAGATATTTACTGGTTGTGTGGGGATTTACAGTTAAGATCCAGAATGGACACAGAGTGGTGGGGGGAGTGTACATTGGCTAAGGTCATTATGCCTATACACATTATTTCTGACACACACACCAACACCCATGAGTCCAGCCACACTAAGGCCAAGCGTGAAGCCCCAGTAAAAGGAAGTTTTGACCCTCACATTTACATTGATGCCATTGGGGTGCCTAGGGGGGTACCCAATGAATTTAAAGCAAGAGATGAAGTTGCTGCAGGATTTGAATCAATTTTTACCATAGTTACTGCAAACAAGAACTTAAATTGGATAAACTACATTTATTACAATCAACAGCGTTTTGTTAATTACACCAGAGATGCCCTCCAGGGATTAGCCGAACAATTGCAGGCAACATCCCAAATGGCCTTCCAAAATAGAATAGCCCTGGATATGATCCTAGCCGAAAAAGGAGGGGTATGTAAAATTTTGCCCGACACCATGACATGTTGTACCTACATCCCAGAAAACACAGGTCCTAATGGTAAAGTTACATTAGCCATAGCAAAATTAAATGACCTCTCAGAAGAATTAAAAAGGAATTCTGGGATAAAAGATCCCTGGGACAGATGGTTTAGTTGGATGACAGGTTGGAAAAAGGCTTTAATGTATATTGGTATGGCAATACTAATTTCTTTTTTTATCTTTGCTCTTCTCTTTTGTTGTGTCTTCCCCTGCCTAAGGAAAGCTCTCACGAAGACTGTTGACCAAGCGGCACCCACTTTCACACTACTTGATGTTTATGACCAAGATTTCCAGGATCTCAACTCACCCTGTTTGCCGCTGCAATCCATCCCTTTTGATGATAAAGTGCAGGAATTCTAGGAAGGGACTAACTTAGGGACAGCATCTGTCAGTGAATGGTAAAGACCCCGTGTTGGAGAAGTGGTGGATTAGCTGCCATGGGATACCCATGGGTGTGAAGTGTTCGAGAGCCATACTGACGGATGAGTTAGCCTATCAGGGTCAGAACTAGGGACAGCCTTGCACTTTGCATTAACACCTAGCTAGCGGCCACAGGGTTTCTGTGCCTTTGGGTTAACACGTCTTCCTGGTACTAACTTAATAAAGTTTTATCTCTTAGAATCTAACATTTCATAGGGGGGACTGATGTAGAATTATTAAAAAAAAACCTTATTGTACTTGTATTCAATTATTGCACTAACTCCATTTTAACCTTATACTGTGACAATCCTCCATTTTGTCCTCCTAACCTGACTTATTCATTTTAAAATTACATTACATGACAGTATTTCTCAGCACATCTAATACAATAGACAAGGACAGTATTCTCCATAAGGATATGACTAACCCAGGAACTGTTGAATTTCCCCTAACTCGCAACATAATATAATTTAAAGGCCATGAGAACACAGTAGTAATGAAATGTTCTATTCATAAGAGACCTTGCACCTAACCACGAGATTTGACATCACCGACCGAGTAAAATGACGCTCAAGACCCCTTGTCCCCCACCCGTGTCCGGAAAAGTACCACCTCTTGGTGGGTGGACACGGAACTAACCACTTAGCCTTTGATCCAATTAATTATATTGATAGGTGGACACTAACCCAGACACTTAACAATTAATCCAATTAATGATGTTTATTCACTGATATCTTGATAATCAATGATGACGAAAATGTCTCTTAAAAGGGCCTGCGCGCCCGCTGATTCTGCACTTGCCAATAAATTTCCTCGAAGTTATTTTAACCTGAACTCCGTGTGTCAGACTGAATTACTTCAGCGTATATACGCAATTCAATTCTCTTTAATTTGGACAGGAACAGATAGACACTTAAACATTTTGGTTTACTGAAAAAGTACCATAACACCTGTATGCTATAGGAGTCAATTCAAGGTACTTACTCACACCTATAAAGCACTGAACAACTCTAGCCCCTCTTATATCTCCTCACAGATCCATAGGTATGTCCCTTCTCGGTTTCTCCGCTCTGCCCGTGACCACCTCCTGTCCGTTGTCCGCACTCGTACGGCCAACTCGCGCTTGCAGGACTTCTCGCGGGCGGCTCCCTTCTTATGGAATAGCCTGCCTACCGCCATCAGACTCTCCCCTAGTCTTGCATCTTTTAAGAAGTGCCTTAAAACCCATCTCTTTAGGAAAGCTTATGGCCTCCAAGACTAACCAATACCTCACATACCTGTCTCTTGCCCTCTCCTAAAGGGCAGTCCACCTTATTTGATTGCAAATTTCTGTCCTAATGTGTTTTACACCCCACCTCCTATAGAATGTAAGCTCGATCGAGCAGGGTCCTCTTCAACCTATTGTTCCTGTAAGTTTATTTGTAATTGTCCTATTTATAGTTAAATCCCCTTCTTAATATTGTAAAGCGCTACGGAATCTGTTGGCGCTATATAAATTGCAATAATAATAATAATAATAATAAGAAACAACCCTTTTTTTCTCTCTAAAATGCCTGTTTTCCCTGG
The DNA here is from genome assembly GCF_036172605.1 of Pelobates fuscus. NCBI lineage: Eukaryota > Metazoa > Chordata > Amphibia > Anura > Pelobatidae > Pelobates > Pelobates fuscus. The sequence goes on along the minus strand of NC_086319.1, from coordinate 279,178,594 downwards.
TAAGCAAGAAGAAAAAAAAATGCCCTTTGTAGAATCAGAACCAGAATCAGAATCAGTTTAAGAATGCCCTTTGTAGAATCTTATGCTGACAAATGCATCTCTCATATATGGTGGTGTCTTAACATTGACATCTCAAAAGGCAATTATGACTGCCGATGGCTAGAGAATTAAACCACTGATTACTGGAATGATGGAAAATTGCTCTGTTTTATGGTTCGGGATGTGTTTTCATGGCACACCTTGGACCCTTAATGATAGGGTAGCTATTATTGAATTTTAGACTTTTCTTGTGATAGAAAAAACTATTTTCAGTGCAATAATGAAAATGATATTGTGTTAAGGTACTTTGATTTGGTTTTCACATAACTGTAAAATTTCTTTGAGAATCTGTAAGAACAGCTTTCCAGTTGTGATGATTCTGCTAGATTCCATCTCGAATTTATTACATTTCAAGGTATGGGTTATAGATCATGCAGAGATACATTTTGATAAAATTCAGCCTATAGCCTCCTTTTATATAACATTTGTTATATTAATTTACCTAATTGTATTCATCATTGGTCTTATTGCAAATGAAAATAGTAGAACTAGACAGAGTATACAATATTGCAGATATAGTTATTTCGAAATTACAAGTCCTAAGATACAGTTTACGCTCACAAAGACACCAAGGTATGACTATATACATCTATATATATGTATATACATCTATATATATGTATATATATATATATATATATATATATATATATATATATATATGTACACACACACACGCACACACACACACACACACACACACACACACACATACATACATACATACATACACACATACCAGCTTTAGGCAACACTGATGGAGCTGGAAACTAATGGCCCCACTAGATCTCTAAGGAAAGCAAGAACTGGAGATTAGGGAGAGGATATATATTTATAATTTTTATTTTATTTTATCTTATACTAACAATAATGCTACAAAAGGCCTAAAAACATTGACTACTTAACAATGAGCATAACTCGTGATTTACTTGTTAAAATCCCAATTGTAACTGATGCCTTTACAAGGTATATTAACATGGTCAAATTTGTAGGTACAGTAGGGGAGGAGATAAAAACAAAAAAATAAATAAGTTACAAATAATGCATATATGGTGAGGAAGTACTTACACTATACATATGGCTAGGTACAGAACACAAACATAAATGCAGTAAGCACAACAGAGTGTGGATGATAATGAAGATGTTGATTGAAGCACTGTCTGTTGTTTTACTCCTTGTGTCCTCCTTGGTGAACTCCCTTTGTAAACTCCAATGATTCAGGGCACTTATTAGAAGTTGGCACTTGATAAATAGTGGCACACAGATGGAATGTGGCCTGTGTTCCTATATGTACTTGCTTTATATGTATGGGTTTCTTCCAGGTATTAAACACACAGAGTATCTCACACAAGTGAGTACACCCCTCACATTTTTGTAAATAATTTACTATACGTTTTCATGTGACAACACTGAAGAAATTACACTCTGCTACAATGTAAAGTAGTAAGTGTACAGCCTGTATAACAGTGTAAATGTGCTGTCCCCTCAAAATAACTCGACACAAAGCCATTAATGTCTAAACCGTTGGCAACAAAAGTGAGTACACCCCTGAGTGGAAATGTCCAAATTGGGCCCAATTAGCCATTTTCCCTCCCTGGTATCATCTGACTTGTTAGTGGACAAGGTCTCAGGTGTGAATTATTATTATGATGTTATTTATATAGCGCCAACAAATTCTGCAGCGCTTTACAGTGGGTGGACGAACAAACATGTAGTTGTAACCAGACAAGTTGGACACACATGCTAGAGGGAGTGGGGTAAAGTGACACAAAAGGTAAGGATAGTACTAGACTAATGACAGTTGCAAGAGAGGATCAGTTGGTCGCTATTAACAGTTTAATTGATACGCTTTTATGAAGAAGTGGGTTTTTAATGATTTTTTGAAGGAGTGTATACTGGGTGAGCATCTAACCGAGGAGGGAAGTGAGTTCCACAGGAACGGTGCAGCCCTTGAGAAATCTTGAAGGCAAGCATCAGAGGTGGGAGTACGGACAGAAGATAGACGTAAGTCTTCAGCAGAGCGTATGGGCCTAGACGGGACATACTTGTGTATTAGTGAGGATAGATAGGTGGGAGCAGCATTATGTAGAGTTTTGAAAGCAAGAACCAGAATTTTAAATTGAGCCCTATATCTTACAGGAAGCCCATATAGTTGCATCTGGCGTTAAGTAGGGTCGGTCGGATGCACGCAATGTTTTTGAGATGGAAATGGCAGGATTTGATGATAGACTAAAAATAAGGAGTGAAGGAGAGGTCGGAGTCAAAGAGAACACCTAAGCAGCGAGCCTGCATGGTGGAGCTGATGCTAGCACCATTGACTTGGAGGGAGACAGACACTTGAGGGAGGAAAGACCAGAATTTCAGTTTTGGTCAAGTTGAGTTTAAGGAAGTGGGCAGCCTTCCAGTTAGAAATAGCAGAGAGGCAGTCAGAGACACAAGTCAAGAGGGACGGGGAGAGATCAGGAGAGGACAGATAGATCTGCGTGTCATACGCATAGAAATTATATTGAAAGCCAAAGGAGCTAATGAGTTTACCAAGGGAGGCAGTATAGATGGAGAACAGGAGGGGACCAATGACTGAACCTTGGGGGACACCAACAGAGAGGAGTTGGGGAGAAGAAGCAGAGCCAGAGAAAGAAACACTGAAAGAGCGCTGGGAGAGGTAGGAGGAGCACCAGGAGAGACCAATATTTTGTAGACTGATATTGCGGAGGATGAGAAGAAGCTGTTGATGATCAACAGTGTCAAAAGCCACAGAAAGGGTAAGAAGAATTGGGATAGAGCAGTGCCCATGAGATTTTGCAGTGAGTAGATCATTGGATACTTTGGTCAGTGCCATTTCCAAAGAGTGCTTAGCACAGAAACCAGACTGAAGCGGGTCTAGCAGAGAATTGGATTCAAGGAAGACTGTCAATCTCGCATACACAACTCTTTCAAGGATCTTGGATGCAAAATGCAGTAGTGAGATAGGATGGTAGTTGGACGGGGAGTTAGGGTCAAAGTTGGGCTTCTTTAGAATTGGAATTATAGTTGCATGTTTGAAGGGCCATGGAAATATGCCAGAGGAGAGAGATTGAGAATTTTAGTGAGAGGTGGAGAAAGATAAGAAGACAGAGTATAAATGAGATGCGAGGGAATTGAATCTAGAAAGCAGGTGGTGGGGCGGGAGGACTGGAGCAGAGGAGAAACCTCTTCCGCTGTAGCGGGTGAGAATGAACATAGAACAGCAGAAGGAGTGAGGTTAGGGGAAGTATTGTAAGGGGAAGAAGAAAGATGAGAGATCTCTTCCTTGATTGTAGAGATCTTGTCACTGAAGTGAGATTTCTGTGAGATTGATGTTCAGACGGTGGTGTCAATTGGGTCTTAGGTATGCCGATGTCAAAAGTCAGCAGATGGTGGTCAGATAGAGGAAAAGGAATTGGAGAGATTAGAGGTGGTACAGAGATTGGTGAAGGCGAGATCAAGAGTGTTTTCCGCTGTATGTGTTGCTAAATTGGACCATTGCATAGGCGGAGGAGGTTATCGAGAGCAGATGAGAGGCATCAGTGCATTAGGGGTTTTTGATTGGGATATTGAAATCCCCAAGTATTAGGGTGGGAGTGCTAGATGAGAGGAAGTGGGGAAGCCAGGAAGAACAGTGCTCAATGAATAGCCTAGGATGACCGCAGGGTGGGGGGGGGGGGGGAGGGGCGATAGATGATAGCAATTCTTCAAGGAGTGGGTTTAAATAGGTGGACAGTTTAAACTTCAAAAGAAGAAAAGGATAGGGCTGGGGAGTTATGACTGGTTGAAACGTACATTGAGGGGAGCGAAGGATGCCTACACCACCTCCTTTGCAGTGGAGTCTGGGAGTGTGAGAGAATTGTAGCCCACCAAAACATTAAGAGGCAGGAGTAGCGCTATAAGAGGGGGACAGCCAGGTCTCTGTAAGTGCAAGTAGTGTGAGTGAGTTTGAGATGAAAAAGTTGTGTATGGCTGTTGATTTTAAATTACTGTAGACGGAGCGGGCATTCCAAAGTGCACACTGAATGTTGGTAAGCGCGGGTAAAGGGCAGGGTATTGTGATGAGGTTTGTGGGGTTTCTGGTTTTCTTAGTGTGTGCAGAGAAGGTGAATGGTCCTTGATTGGGAGAGACATCACCAGCTGCTAGAAGCAGGAGGATAGAAAGTGACAGGAGGTGTGAATGGATTTTTGTATGCATGGGGTTTAGGATGAGATAGATTGTGAGAAGGAGTGAGAGAGTAGAAAAGTGAGTGCAAGGCTTGACATGAGAGAAGAGGGGAGTGTAGCAGAGAAGGTCATATGTAAATGTGGATGGGGATGAGTAAAGTGTGTGTAAGCAGAGATTTTCATACTGAGGGAGAAGGAGGAAATAAAGAGGAGAAGAAGACAGATCAGCAGGTGAATGTAGGGTAAATATTAAGTTTTATGAGTTAAGAAAGTGCAGGAGTGTATCTAAATCTGGGGGTGACAGACAAACTTTACATGTAATAATGAGCATGGGGTGGGCAGGTATCAGACTTTCTTACAGCAGTATTGGGGCTTGATAATTCTGAAATCAGGCTGTTGAATAAAGATATGTGAGAGTCAGATAGGCTTGCAGTAAAGCTGAAGGAGGGGTATATGTATCTAGGCACAGAGATGAAGGGATTGTTATTCAAATAAAAACAAACATAACAATAAAAGAAGGGAGGGGTCAGAGGTCAGTCAGAAATCAAAGGGGAAATAGAGGAATGCATATAGGTGAATAAAACAAGTACATACAGGGCTAGCAAAACTACACTTTAGAATAACAGACAAGATATATAGGCAAGAAAATATACAATGCACACAGGATATATAAATTAAAATAAATGTACAGGGTGGTTAAATAAATATAAATGATGCTGTGAAGGATTGTCTTAGTGTGGTCTTCCAGAAGGCTACCTTTGCTTATTGCAGACGATCAGCTGATGGAGCACAGACTTTCTTACAGCAGTATTGGGAGTTGACCGTTCTGAAATTGGCCTTTGCTTATTTCAGACGATCTGCTGATGGAGCACTGACTTTCTTACAGTAGTATTGGGGCTTGATAATTCTGAAATATGGCTGTTAAATAAAGATATGTGAGGCTCAGAATGGGGAGCAGGTGTGTTAAATTTGGTGTTATCGCACTCACACTCTCTCATACTGGTCACTGGAAGTTCAACATGGCACCTGATGACAAAGAACACTCTACGGATCTGAAAAAAATAATTGTTGCTCTACAATAAGATGGCCTTGGCTATAAGAAGATTGCCAAGACCCTAAAACTGAGCTGCAGCACGGTCGGAAAAACCATACAGCGGTTTTACAGGACAGGTTCCACTAAGAACAGCCCTCACCATGGTCGACCAAAGAAGTTGAGTGCAGGTCCTCAGCATCATATCCAGAGGTTGTCTTTGGGAAATAGATGTATGAGTGCTGCCAGCATTGCTGCTGAGGTTAAAGGTGGGGGGTCAGCCTGTCAGTGCTCAGACCATACGCCACCACTGCATTAAATTAGTGTGCATGGCTGTTGTCCCAGAAGGAAGCCTCTTCTAAAGATAATGCACAAGGAAGCCCACACACAGTTTGCTGAAGACAAGCAGACTAAGGACATGGTTTACTGGAACCATGTCCTAGGGTCCGATGAGACCAAGATAAACTTATTTGGTTCAGATGGTGTCAAGCGTGTGTGGTGACAACCAGGTGAGGAGTACGAAGACAAGTGTGTCTTGCCTTCAGTCAAGCATGGTGGTGGGAGTGTCATGCTTTGGGCCTACATGAGTGCTGCCGGCACTGGACAGCTACAGTTCATTAAGGGAACCATGAATGTCAACATGTACTGTGACATACTGAAGCACAGTATGAGCCCCTCCCTTCGGAGACTGGGCCACAGGGCAGTATTCCAACATGATAATGACCCTAAACACACCTCCAAGATGACCACTGCCTTGCTAATGAAGCTGAAGGTAAAGGTGATTGACTGGCCAAGCATGTCTCCAGACATAAACCCTATTGAGCATCTGTGGGGCATCAAAATGGAAGGAGGGGGAGCGCAAGGTCTCTAACATTCTTTTGTTTTCAGTAATAAAAAAAAATGACCTTTCTCGCAAAGGTATAAACCTGAAATGTTGAACTGTGGCATCTCGGATGTTTTCAGCCTGCATGCATAAATGTCCATCAGCTATAGATTGCCAAGAATTTGGTGAGTAATGAATGCTCCCTTATCATTAGGGGGTGACTTACTCCAAAGATGACTATCTTTAACCTAATTGCTACTGATGTACTAACATCTATAAATATCAGCAGTCACAGATTCTTGCAAGACAAAAGTTGTAGCAAAAAAAACAAAAACAAAAAATTTAGTTTTCTCTCTGATTAATCTGTTAATACATGACTTCCTGTTCTAAATAATAACTTTTACTCAGTGACTTACTGAAAGGAAAACAACGAACTAAGTAACATATTAATGTAGAACGAGATCAATTCAGTACCGGCTGCATTAAAAAGTCTAAGTTTAGTACCTAGAGAGACTTTTACAGTCTTAATTAGAGCTTTGCACATATCCTTTCACCTCTTGGCATCTATTCTCCTATGGTGACCTTTTCTTGAAATTAAGAAATTGTAGCAAATGTTCATCCCATCTTCAGCTGAGTCTACCTTCTTGTGCATTCTGTCTTTCATGATCATTGTGTTTTTTCGTGGGGTTTCTTTTTATTTATTTTACCAGAATTGTTCTACAGTGTTGTGATTTTTGTCTGCCTCCTGTGAAGAGGTTAAACAAAGGGGCAAAGAAAATGTACAATAAATGATGCCAGGCTCAGGTGACAGAAATAGGACTGCAACAGAAAATCAGTCAAGGTGGATGAACAAACATAACTATGAAAATGAAATAAACACTTCAGGTGACAAAGCATAGAACAGTTACTGTATAAAGCCAAACACTGCAATTTATTGGTAACAAGAACACACTTGATATATCACCACAGAAAATCTATTTGTTATGAGTACAGCCATTTAGGATTGGGAATGTTGAATCAAGATATTAAACAAATGAATCTTGATTTACAAATAGACATCTACAAACAGACAGCTTTCTACAATTAACACAATGTTGATTGTAGTAAGAAACAGGTATAAACACACAACCCACTCTTTATAATAGCACAAAACAAGGGATATATTTAACCTCATCACTACCAAAACCTTATATGTACATTATTAAAGAGACACTATAGTCACCAGAACAACTACAGCTTATTGAATTTGTTCTGGTGAGTAGAATCATTACCTTCAAGCTTTTTGCTGTAAACACAGAGATAATGTAGTGTTTACATTACAGCCTAGTGATAACTTCACTGGCCACTCCTCAGATGGCTACTAGAGGTACTTCCTGAGGCACTACTGGACACCGTGCTTTACTGCTTTTCAGTGTCTTCACCCTCTGCATGGAGACACTGAACTATCCTCATAGAGATGCATTGATTCAATCTATCTCTATGAGGAGATGCTGATTGTCCAGGGCTGTGTTTGACTTGTGCTGGCTCTGTCCCTGCCCCTGATCTGCCTCCTTGGCAGTCTCAGCCAATCCTATGGGGAAGCATTGTGATTGTCTTTTCTTCAACACTTCTGATGATGTCAGGCAAGCAGCCAAATCACGGGCAGAGCCAGAAGTTGCAGACATGAGTACAAGTAGGATTTTACTATATTTAGGGAGGCAAGGGGGGACGGAGCAGGTTAGATGGTGCGTTTAACACTATAGAGACATGGATACATGTTTGTGTTCCTGACCCTGTAGTGTTCTTTTAAACCCACCCTACCACCCACAACCACTAGAGGTGTACTTACAGTATTGCTATTTTTTCTAAAACAGCAACGTCTTACATATTACACAAAATGGATAGGGTCTATACAACAAAACCCCTTCATTCAGAATAATTGGTTTTGGTGCTTAGGCAGTCCTTTTAAATTATGTTTAATTCTATCTGCATGAACTTTGACAGCTATGGCAGAGTTGCAGTTTTTATACACACTGACCTGCATTCACTAACATTTGAAAACTGAATACCTATTTATACTAAACAAAGCATGATGATGCAGTGGATCAGATTCTTGCTGATCACAGCTTTGTCCAGTGGTACCTACTTCTGTGTGTTTGTTTTGTTTACACTGTGGAACAGTTACCTGGCTACCGGGAAGTAATTGCTGTGATCTATAGTGTACCTTGGGCAACTTTCAGAAGGATCAATACGTAGGCAAAACTCTTTGATCAGTAAATTAATGCTTTAACTCATTTTGCATTTCTGCCTTATTTTCGGCAGTACCAGAAAATGGAATATTTGATGGGCTTAATTATTTTTCTTTTAAATTAATATGTTGCCCTAATGAGCAGCTCATGCTATACTTAGACAAGACATACAAATGCTGATATCTCAAACTTTTTAAAAGTGACTGGGATTGCATCTTCCTTAAAATTATTCTATAGTGTTAGGAATACAAAGTTATATTCCTAACACAACAGTGCCCTCTGGTCCCCCTCGAGCATGTAAAGGGTTAAAAGGGAAAAAAAGTACAAATGGTCGGCACTCTGCCTACTCCAATGTCATCAGACAGTGGGGGGAATTTCACTGACTCTGGATGCCCTCATGCAGATCGTGAGGATGTCCAGAATCATTTAGGCAACCTGGAATCTGTTAACATCCAGGAAGCGTCTCTAGTGGCTGTCTAATTGACAGCCACTAGAGACAGTCTTAGTCCTGCAAGGTAAACAGTCTTAGTCCTGCAAGGTTTCTCTAAAACTGCAATAATTTACATTGCAGGACTAAGTGGGATATGGACATTGCACCCAGACCACTGTAATGAGCTAAAGTGATCCAGGTGACTATAGTTTCCCTTTAATATATGTAACATTCATTTTTCCATAAATACAGCCACACTAGGTGTTTTTATTTTTCTGAGCAGTGAAAAAAAGAAACCAACAACAAACTGTTACTGTTTTACAGTTTGCAAGTGTTTACAGTGTCTATTATAAAGATTCATTTCTTAACTGAACGGACCATGAGTGGCAATTGCCCTTCCTGATAGATTTCACACTGTGAGATTCAGGGTTATTTACGTAACTGGGAATTGCAAAGAATTGATGGGGGAATTGCAAATTTTGCGTGACTTTGTGGCATCCGTGCCTCACAAAGCAAGTTTTATCAAGAAACTCTCAATTATTTCAAATGATTTGTAACATCCTTGGCTATATCATTTGCTCTTTGTAGCAATAAATCAGTGACTTTTCAGTAGAAAGGTCAAGATCTGACCTTAATATGCTCATGTCCCAAATTCTTTAATATACTTCACAAATGTCTGAAGTTTCTGAAATACAGAGACACGAGAGTTATGTCATACTTCTTTACAAACTCTTTTCAACTCTGCAGGGAGTTGAAATCAAGTGAAGACTGTAAAAGCCTTGTTCAGTAAGGAATATAAAAGCCATCTAGGCCGTAATGGAATTAAAGTAGAGAGGGTCCTGGTGCAAGAATTATTTTGGTGCCCCCTATAAGGTAAATCTTTGTCTGTTGTGCAACTCCCACAATGTTTTCTCAGTTGGGAACATACCATTTGCCCAGGGCTCGAGTCCTGCAGGAACGCGTGGGAACGGCGTTCCTGCACTATTTCCACAGCAGGAACGCCGTTCCCATTACTAGTCCTGCAGGACCCAGGGCTGGCACAAGCGGCTGCCAGAGCAGGGGGAGCACAAATCCGAATCCCCTGTCTCTGACTGGGGACTCGGATTTTTAAACTCACCTCTCCCTCTGCAGTCAGTGGAGTCGTCCGGCCTCTCCTGATGATGTCAGTAGGAGGGGGCGTGACTTTCTCTGCTCTTCTCACAGGACCGCTGGGGAGCAGAGGAAGTCACGCCCCCTCCTCCTGACATCATCAGGAGAGGCCGGACGACTCCACTGACTGCAGGCTGCAGGTTCCAGATCCTGTCCCACCCCTCCTGGCCCAAGGTAAGCCTCAGGGAGGGAGGAAGGTACTTTAGTTTTTTTTTTTTTTTTTTTATCCCTTTCCTCAGTCCCTGTCCCCCTCCTCAGTCCCTGTCCCCCTATTTAAGGCCCTGTCCCCCCTCCTCAGTCCCTGCCCCCCTCCTTAGTCCCTTTCCTCAGTCCTTGTCCCCCTCCTCAGGCCTGTCCCTTTCCTCAGTCCCTGTCCCCCTATTTAAGGCCCTGTCCCCCTCCTCAGTTCCTTTCCCCAGTCCCTGTCCCCCTCCTCAAGCCCTATCCCCCTTACTCGGTACCTGTGCCCCATCCTCAGTCCCTGCCCCCCTCCTCAGGCCTGTCCCTTTCCTGAGTCCCTGTCCCCCTATTTAAGGCCCTGTCCCCCTCCTCAGGCCTGTCCCTGTCCCCCTATTTAAGGCCCTGTCCCCCTTCCTCAGGCCTGTCCCTTTCCTCAGGCCTGTCCCTTTCCTCAGGGCTGTCCCTTTCCTCAGGCCTGTCCCTTTCCTAAGGCCCTGTCCCCCTTCCTCAGGCCTGTCCCTGTCCCCCTCCTCAGTCCCTGTCCCCCTATTTAAGGCCCTGTCCCCCCTCCTCTGTTCCTGCCCCCCTCCTCAGTCCCTCTCCCCTTATTTAAGGCCCTGTCCCCCTCCTCAGGCCTGTCCCTGTCCCCCTTCCTCAGGCCTGTCCCTTTCCTCAGGCCTGTCCCTTTCCTCAGGCCTGTCCCTTTCCTCAGGCCTGTCTCTTTCCTAAGTCCCTGTCCCTTTCCTAAGGCCCTGTCCCCCTTCCTCAGGCCTGTCCCTGTCCCCCTCCTCAGTCCCTGTCCCCCTATTTAAGGCCCTGTCCCCCCTCCTCAGTTCCTGCCCCCCTCCTCAGTCCCTGTCCCCTTATTTAAGGCCCTGTCCCCTTATTTAAGGCCCTGTCCCGTTACTCAGTCCCTGTCTCCCTCCTCAGTCCCTGTCTCCCTCCTCAGTCCCTGTCTCCCTCCTCAGTCCCTGTCTCCCTCCTCAGTCCCTGTCTCCCTCCTCAGTCCCTGTCTCCCTCCACAGTCCCTGCCCCCTCCTTCAGCCCTGTCCCCTTACTCAGTCCCTGCCCCTTCCTTCAGCCCTGTCCCCTTACTCAGTCCCTGTCTCCCTCCTCAGTCCCTGCCCCCTTGCTCAGTCCCTGTCTCCCTCCTCAGTCCCTGCCCCCCTTCTCAAGCCCTGTCTCCCTCCTCAGTCCTTGCCCCCCTCCTCAGTCCCTGTCCCTTTCCTCAGTCACTGTCCCCCTCCTCAAGCCCTGTCTCCCTTACTCAGTCCATGTCTCCCTTACTCAGTCCCTGTCTCCCTTACTCAGTCCCTGTCTCCCTCCTCAGTCCCTGTCTCCCTCCTCAGTCCCTGTCTCCCTCCTCAGTCCCTGTCTCCCTCCTCAGTCCCTGTCTCCCTCCTCAGTCCCTGTCTCCCTCCTCAGTCCCTGTCTCCCTCCTCAGGCCCTGTCTCCCTCCTCAGGCCCTGTCTCCCTCCTCAGGCCCTGTCTCCCTCCTCAGTCCCTGTCTTTTTACTCAGGCCCTGTCCCCCTCCTCAGCCCCTGCTCCCTTCATCAGCCCCTGTCCCTTTCCTCAGCCCATGGCCCCTTCCTCAACCCATGTCCCCCCCTCCTCCTAAGCTCCTGTCCCTTTTCCACAGCACTGTCCCCCTACTCAGCCCCTGTCCACCTTACTCAGCCCCTGTCCACCTTACTCAGCCCAGTGCTCTTACTCAGCCCCTGCATACGAGCATCAGCCCCTGTCCCCCCCTCAGTCCCTGTCCCTCTTCCTCAGCGCCTGTCCCTCTTCCTCAGCGCCTGTCCCTCTTCTTCAGCGCCTGTCCTTCTTCCTCAGCGCCTGTCCCTCTTCCTCAGCGCCTGTCCCTCTTCCTCAGCGCCTGTCCCCCTTCCTCAGCGCCTGTCCCCCTTCCTCAGCCCCTGTCCCCCTTCCTCAGCCCCTGTCCCCCTTCCTCAGCCCCTGTCCCCCTTCCTCAGCCCCTGTCCCCCTTCCTCAGCCCCTGTCCCCCTTAGTCAGCCCCTGTCCCCCTCCTCAGCCCCTCAGTTCCTGTCCCTTTCCTCAGTTCCTGTCCCTTTCCTCAGTTCCTATCCCTTTCCTCAGTTCCTATCCCTTTCCTCAGTTCCTATCCCTTTCCTCAGTTCCTATCCCTTTCCTCAGTTCCTATCCCTTACCTCAGCCCTTGTCCCCTTCCTCAGCCCATGCCCCCCCCCCTCCTAAGCTCCTGTTTCTCTTCCTCAGTCCCTGCCCCCCTTCTCAAGCCCTGTCTCCCTCCTCAGTCCTTGCCCCCCTCCTCAGTCCCTGTCCCTTTCCTCAGTCACTGTCCCCCTCCTCAAGCCCTGTCTCCCTTACTCAGTCCATGTCTCCCTTACTCAGTCCCTGTCTCCCTTACTCAGTCCCTGTCTCCCTTACTCAGTCCCTGTCTCCCTCCTCAGTCCCTGTCTCCCTCCTCAGTCCCTGTCTCCCTCCTCAGTCCCTGTCTCCCTCCTCAGTCCCTGTCTCCCTCCTCAGTCCCTGTCTCCCTCCTCAGGCCCTGTCTCCCTCCTCAGGCCCTGTCTCCCTCCTCAGGCCCTGTCTCCCTCCTCAGTCCCTGTCTTTTTACTCAGGCCCTGTCCCCCTCCTCAGCCCCTGCTCCCTTCATCAGCCCCTGTCCCTTTCCTCAGCCCATGGCCCCTTCCTCAACCCATGTCCCCCCCTCCTCCTAAGCTCCTGTCCCTTTTCCACAGCACTGTCCCCCTACTCAGCCCCTGTCCACCTTACTCAGCCCCTGTCCACCTTACTCAGCCCAGTGCTCTTACTCAGCCCCTGCATACGAGCATCAGCCCCTGTCCCCCCCTCAGTCCCTGTCCCTCTTCCTCAGCGCCTGTCCCTCTTCCTCAGCGCCTGTCCCTCTTCTTCAGCGCCTGTCCTTCTTCCTCAGCGCCTGTCCCTCTTCCTCAGCGCCTGTCCCTCTTCCTCAGCGCCTGTCCCCCTTCCTCAGCGCCTGTCCCCCTTCCTCAGCCCCTGTCCCCCTTCCTCAGCCCCTGTCCCCCTTCCTCAGCCCCTGTCCCCCTTCCTCAGCCCCTGTCCCCCTTAGTCAGCCCCTGTCCCCCTCCTCAGCCCCTCAGTTCCTGTCCCTTTCCTCAGTTCCTATCCCTTTCCTCAGTTCCTATCCCTTTCCTCAGTTCCTATCCCTTTCCTCAGTTCCTATCCCTTACCTCAGCCCTTGTCCCCTTCCTCAGCCCATGCCCCCCCCCCCCCCCCTCCTAAGCTCCTGTTTCTCTTCCTCAGCTCCTGTCCCCCTCCTCAGCCCCGTGCCCTTACTCAGCCCCTGCATACAAGCGTATCATTTTTGGGGGTTGGGGGGAGGGGGCGGAGGGGGCGGGAAGTGGATCTTGGGTGAGTTCCTGCACTTTTTTACCCAGGACTTGACCCCTGCATTTGCCCATTTATGAAGGGTTGTACTTAGCAACATAGTTGGTATGTTTGAATGTATGCATGTTTTTGTATGGAGTATGTGTGTGTGTGAATGTAGGTGTTTATTTGTGTGTAGTGTTGTGTGTTTTATGTACTGTTGCCTCAGAGCCGACCCCCCTGTCTGCCCATAGGCCCGCAGTGTGTATACTAAGTGTAGTGTGTGTCTAGTGGATGTAGAATATATGTAATGCATGCAGAGTGCGTGTGTAATGCTTTGTGTATCGTGGATGCAGATTGTATATTTGTGTAATGTATGTAGTGTATATTAGATGCAGAGTGTGTGCTTGTGTAGTGGATGTAGTATGTGTATAGTGAATGCAGAGTGTGTGCTTGTGTAGTGGATGTAGTATATGTATAGTGAATGCAGAGTGTGTGTTTGTGTAGTGTGAGTGTATATAGTGACTACATAGTGTGATTGCATATAGTGAATTCAGAGCGTGTGTTTGTGTAATGGATGTAATGTGTGTATAGTAAACACGGTGAGTGTTTGTGTAGGCATGTAAAGAAAATCGCTATACATGGGCCAAGGGACTGTCATCAAAATGGCTCATTTCTATGTTTTTCTTTTTTTTTACAGTCAGATTGTGAACTTAGAAAGATTTATTTTCATTGATGGAGCAGAGACTAAAACAATAATTCAATAAAGGAGTAGTGTGTACTCAAATAGAGAAATAATGAGACTCGTATTCCCCCTACAAGGGGAATGGAAATCAGGCTCATAAGAGTTACCTCAAAACTAGTAACAATATAAGATAAAAACAACTTTATTGGAAAAAAGACATAAACTACACACACAAAAGTGATATAAGTGTGATGTGTAGGAAAAAAATGGAGTGACTCCTACCTTTTGCTACTTAGTATATCTAGTGAACTCCACAAGTTACAAATATAGTGTTAACAATGAAAGTAGGACACAGTAACAAGTTGCTTACAATATATCCTCAGAGTAGTTGTGAACAATCCCTATTTTATATAAATAGAGAGGACAAAAATATGAAACAAATACGTATATATAGATAATAAAGTGGGTCTCAGTCGGTATATACCAAAGGGGGGAGCACTTGTAGTATAGATTTATAAAAATTTATGCCCTGGGTGATAATTAATCACTAGAGTAGTAAAAGATCAATAGATCTCCTGAGAGCTGATAGCTGGCAACTAAAGTTGAGCGGACACCTGGATGTTCGGGTTCGGCCAAACTTTAAAAAAAAAAGTCTGAGTTCGTGATCGAACTTGACCCCGAACTTGATCCCGAACCCGAACCCCATTGAAGTCAGTGGGGACCCGAACTGTTGGCCACAAAAATGCCTCTAAAAAACTTCTGGAAAGGGCTAGGGAGCTGCAAAAGGAAGTAAAATGGGGGTAAGAGTAGGGCAAGTGCCCTGCAAACAAATGTGGATAGGGAAATCACTTAAAATAACATAAAATACCTAAAAATTTAAAATACAGCTGAGCCATAAAATAGCACTAGATGGAATCTTTGATTTTAGCTTTGGAAGAACATAAATCAAAATCTAAAGCATGGCTGTCAGGAGGATCACCAGAATTATCAATTTGAGAGAAGGTTTGAGTGCAGGGTATTCTCTTTCATTGTGCAAACTGAGCTCAACTCCTGATGCATGGAGAAAAGGCCTTCACAAGCCTCTGCTAATGTGTACATAGTTTATACTAAGTGACCCATAGGTTGAGGAGGCGGTGACCGTTGCAGTGTAGGTGGAAGCAGCGGTGGAGGAGGAGGATGAGGTAGCCAACACTGTTTTTTTTTTTTTTATTGGGGTAGCCCCCAAAATATTGGGACATATAAAAAAAAAAAGAAACATTTGTGGCCTGCGGTGCATTTCTTGCAGTCCTGATGCATGGAGAAAAGGCCTTCACAAGCCTCTGCTAATGTGTACATAGTTTATACTAAGTGACCCATAGGTTGAGGAGGTGGTGACCAGGCGGTGTAGGTGGAAGCAGCGGTGGAGGAGGAGAATGAGGTAGCCAACACTGTTTAGATATATATATATATATATATATATATATATATATATATATATATATATATTTATATTTTTTTTTTTTATTTTAATTGGAGTAGCCCCCAAAATATTGGGACATACAAAGAAAATAAACATTTGTGGCCTGCGGCGCATTTCTTGCAGTCCTGATGCATGGAGAAATGCTCAACTCCTGATACATGGAGAAAAGGCCTTCACAAGCATCTGCTAATGTGTACATAGGTTATACTAAGTGACCCATAGGTTGAAGAGGCGGGGACCGTGGCGGTGTAGGTGGAAGCAGCGGTGGAGGAGGAGGATGAGGTAGCCAACACTGTTTATATACATATATTTTTTTTATTTTAATTGTGGTAGCCCCCAAAATATTGGAACATTCAAAAAAAGAAACATTTGCGGCCTGCGGTGCATTTCTTGCAGCCCTGATGCATGGAGAAATGCTCAACTCCTGATGCATGGAGAAAAGGCCTTCGCAAGCCGTACAAAGTTTATACTAAGTGACCCATAGGTTGAGGAGGCGGTGACCGTGGCGGTGTAGGTGGAAGCAGCGTGCGCCGGTGACCATGGCAGTGTAGGGTGGAAGCAGCGGTGGAGGAGGAGGATGAGGTAGCCAACACTGTTTTTTTATATATATATTTTTTAATTGGGGTAGTCCCCAAACTATTGGGACATATAAAAAAAGACAACTCTGTTCCGCAGAGTAGCTGTTGACATTATAGTTGTTGACTCTAGAGAACCTCGGGCCAATCACACATCCCTGTGACGGCGACTTTGCATTCGGATGTCATCCATATCAACTTTCGATGCCAGTTTCTGCGCCTACCATGGTGACCACGGGTAACGGGGAATCAGGGTTCCATTCCGTACAGGGACCCTGAGAAACGGCTACCACATGCAAGGAAGGCAGCAGGTGCGCAAATGACCCACTCCCGACGACAAATAACAATACAGGACTCTTTAGAGGCCCTGTAATTGTAATGAGTCCACTTGAAATACTTTTACTCTGATCAATTGGAGGGAAATCTGGTGCAGAGCCACTGACCCGTGCGTGCTGCAGCTGAAACTCCACTATCGCCTGCTGCTGCTCGCACAGTCTCATGAGGCGGTGAGCGCAGACAGGCGAGCAGCAGCAGGGTGACAATGCCAAAAGCGTGCACAGCCGCTACAGTGAATGTCACATCCTGTTCCAAGTTGCGGATCAGTCGGTTGATGGCTTCTGGTATCCAGTACTCTTTTTACTGAAGCTGCATAAGGGTCCTGGTATGTGGCCGCACAAACACTGGTGCTCAACACCAGGGGGCGTGCAGTTACCCTGCACCCGACCCTGCTAATCCATTCCACACTGTGATTCCTAACTTCAACATCAGGCATACTGGGTCCCAGTCGTCCGACCACCGCCCGGACAGTGTCTGGGTCCTGGTCACCGGACTGCCCACCTGACTGTTAAACTACGAAACTACAAATGGATGCAGTTCGGTTTCGCTCAACTCTATTATGGATCCTTTGATCGCTACATGTTTTATTTGGATAACTGGTAATTCTTGAGCTAATACATGCCGACGAGCACTAGGGGACAGCCGCTCCGCTTTAGCACCCTGCTCCCTCTTATGCTGTGCTGGTGCCTCTGTGGGACCAGCGCCTCTTCCTCCAAACTGCACATGTCACTCCATTGACCTTGATTCCATGTGGGGTCTAGGACCTCATCATCCTCCACATCATCTTCCACCCATTCCTCAACCCCGCCCTCCTTGCCGGTATACACACTGCAGAAAGCTACAGCAGTTGGCACCTGTGTTTTTTTCAGCATGTAAAGTCTGCAAAGGACATATGGAAATTGTTTTAGAATTGTATCCAGGCAACAGTTTTCCCTATAAACTGACCTCTCAGTTTGACTTGTGACGGTATTGCCCCAGAATGACAATATTGTTTAAGTACCTCTTAGCTATTGATAACTGGTTAAATATAGCAGCTTGTTATCTGGTAGTTTCTAGTGTAGAAAATATCAATCTGTTTTCTATCACTTAGATCTGTGTAACAAGTGTTGTAGGTGTGAAACAATATTACAAGTGACCGATGTAGTACATTCGAATCAAAGTTACACTTTGATTTGACTCACAGATATGAAGTGAACACCCCAAATATACCATTTAACCCCCCCCCCCCCAAAAAAAAATTACTTTTTAACACTCCAATGTAAGCAGCAGATTAGCAGCAAAACAATTAGAATGTTTACAACTGTGCAGTAAGCGCACTATTTGATGCTTCTATTTGACTCTCAGATATGAAGAACAGGCCCCAAAATGTACTATTTAGCAGATTAGCACCCAGAAAATTTGAATTTTTACAACTGCGCTGTAAGCACACTATTAGACGCTTCGATTTGACTCTCAGATATGAAGAGCAGGCCACAAAATTTACTATTTAGCAGATTAGCACCCAGAAAATTAGAATGTTTACCACTGCGCTGTAAGCACACTATTAGACGCTTCTATTTGACTCTCAGATATGAAGTGCACCGCAGGCCGCAAATGTACTATTTAGCAGATTAGCAGCAAGACAATTAGAATTTTTACAACTGCGCAGTAAGCGCACTATTAGACGCTTCTATTTGACTCTCAGATATGAAGTGCACCGCAGGCCGCAAATGTACTATTTAGCAGATTAGCAGCAAGACAATTAGAATTTTTACAACTGCGCAGTAAGCGCACTATTAGACGCTTCTATTTGACTCTCAGATATGAAGTGCACCCCACTAATGTACTTTTTAGCACCCAAAAAATTATACATTTTAAAACTGCAATGTGACAGCAGTATTTGACGATTCTACTTGACTCTTAGATATGAAGTGCACCCCGCTAATGTACTACCCCACTAATGTACTATTTAGCACCAAAAAAAATTGACTTTTTAAAACTCCGTTGTAACCGCGGTATTTGAAGCTTCTATTTCACTCTCAGATATGAAGTGCACCCCACTAATGTACTAGTTTGCAGAATTCTTTCCTAAGCTGTCCCTCACAGCTGTCGCATCCTCTCCCTACACTAATAAGAGCTCATGTGCGTGCGGCGCTACGTGACTCCAGTGTATATATAGAGGCTGGGTCACATGCTGCACTGGCCAATCACAGCCATGCCATTAGTAGGCATGGCTTTGATGGCTTCTAAGGGCACACAAGTTAAACACTTGTTGATTGGCTGCCCTGCAGACTTTGAAAACGGGCCATTAAATCGCCCAACACCGAACTCCAACCCAAACATACAGTGATATGTCCGTGTTCAGGTCCGGGGTCCAAAAAATTTAATGTTCGGTACGAACCCGAACTTTACAGTTCGGTTTCGCTCAACTCTACTGGCAACCTATTGCACAGAAAAAACAGCTCCTGTTAAGCATAAATAAAAGATAGCTGACAAGTGCCAGAGTTAGAACTGAAGGGGTAAGCACCCAGTGCACGAAGAATCGGTATTAACGGGTAGAAGTTCCTAATACTCCTAGTGCTAAAACACCCCCCCCCCTAAATCAAGTAGAGTCTTCAAATTAGTCAAATAGCCTAAGAGAGATTGAAGTCAAACCATTGTGATATAAAGAAAAGTTAAAAACTGTCAGGATCGGGACAGGGATCCAACACGCAGAGTACAAACAGTAGCCAGATACGTATACCGGACCTTAGAATGGCCGGACTAACGTAAGTAGTACAGTAGAGAATGGTCAAAGACAAGCCGAGGTCGAGGGTAACAGAAGACAGGTAAGCGAGAGACAAGCCGAATCAAGGGTAACAGAGATAAGCAGAGTAGAGCAAACAAGCCGGGTCAAAACCAAGAGGGATAACTAGAATACACGAGCACTGAGTGACTAGAACAAGCTAGAACCACGACAGGGCAATGAGCTAATGAAAGAAGCACTGTTAAATGCCCTGTTCAGATAAGTAAACACGCCTCCGAGGTGTCCTGATTGGTCCTGAAGCAATTGAGTGACAGGTCGTTCCGGGTTGGCGTCCTGACGTCGACTTCCGGACGTCATGCTATAAAAGGGAGTCACTCCCTCGCGGCCGGCTTTGCATGACCGGATAGACCGCGAGGAAGGGGGAAATCAGACCGTCCGGATGGATGAACGGCTAAGTCTCTACCTCTTTCGGAGGTAGAGACCTCAGGTACCCTGACAGTACCCCCCCTCTCAGATACGCCCACCGGGCGGAAGGCACCAGGACGAGAAGGGAAGCGAGAGTGAAATGCCCTGCGGAGACGGGGGGCATGAACCTCCTCCTGAGGTACCCAACTTCTCTCCTCAGGACCATATCCTTTCCAATCGACCAGATATTGTACTCTCCCCCGGGAGATTCGAGAATCGATGATGGAATTGACTTCATACTCCTCCTGACCCTCCACCTGAACAGAGCGAGGAGGGGCGATCGTGGACGAGAATCTGTTACATACTAGTGGTTTTAGCAAGGAAACATGAAATGAGTTAGGAATGCGTAAGGCATTAGGCAAAGCTAGACGATACGCAACTGGGTTAATTTGAGTCAGTACCCTGTAAGGTCCAATATACCGAGGAGCGAACTTCATGGAAGGCACTTTTAACCGAATGTTTCTAGTACTTAACCATACTCTATCGCCTGGAACAAACACCGGTGCTGCCCTTCTACGTTGTCAGCGTGTTTTTTAACCAGCATAGAATTGTGCAGAAGAATTTGTCGAGTCTGGTCCCATAACTTCCTTAAATTGGCAACATGGACATCCACCGACGGTACCCCTTGGGAAGAGGGCTCCGAAGGAAGAATGGAAGGATGAAAGCCATAATTCATGAAGAAGGGGCTAGAATGCGTAGAATCACAGACGAGATTGTTGTGTGCAAACTCCACCCAAGGAATCAAACCGACCCAATCGTCCTGGTGTTCAGAAACGAAACAACGTAAATATTGTTCAACCTTTTGGTTGGTGCGTTCAGCAGCTCCATTGGACTGAGGATGGTAGGCAGAAGAGAAATTCAATTTGATGCCTAGTTGAGAGCAGAAGGATTTCCAAAAACGGGAAACAAATTGGGAACCTCTGTCAGATACAATTTGGGAAGGTATCCCATGTAAACGGAAAATCTCCCTAGCGAATATCTCCGCTAATTCGGGCGAAGATGGGAGTTTAGGTAAGGGAATGAAGTGAGCCATCTTAGTAAATCTGTCCACCACAGTGAGGATAACAGTCTGCTTTTTAGAGATAGGCAAATCAACAATGAAGTCCATAGCCAAACAGGACCATGGCTTTTCAGGAACCTCTAAAGGGTGCAGAAATCCGCATGGAAGCGAATGGGGTTGCTTGGTCTTGGTACAAACCTCACATGCCCCGATGAATTCTTTAATATCTTTACGTAACTCAGGCCACCAGAAATCTTTAGAGATCAGAGCATACGTCTTGCGAATGCCAGGATGTCCAGCCACCTTGCTGTTGTGGAAACAGCGTAACACTTCTAGTTGGAGAGTGGCAGGAACGAAGTGTCGATCCCCAGGAGTCTGTTTGGGCGCAAGATGCTGAAATTTCATGATCTCGGCAAGCAACGGAGAGTGAATCCTGAGATTCGTGTTAGCGATGATATTACCCTTAGGAACTATGGAGGAAAGGACTGGCTCAGTTATAGTGAACGGTTCATATTGACGAGACAAAGCATCGGCTTTAGAGTTCTTAGAACCAGGTCTATAAGTAAGTACATAATTAAAGTGAGTGAGGAACAAGGACCAACGAGCCTGCCTGGCGGATAAGCGCTTAGCCTCCCCAATATAAGACAAGTTCCTATGATCCGTTAAAATAGTAACAGGGTGTAATGTCCCTTCTAGTAAATGTCTCCACTCCTTTAAAGCCTTAATGACCGCTAACAGTTCCCTGTCGCCGATGTCATATCTGCTTTCAGGCCCAGATAATTTCTTAGAGAAGAACCCACAAGGGTGTAACGGTTTGTCCACCCCTAACCTTTGAGACAGAACAGCCCCAACTCCCGTCTCAGAAGCATCGACCTCGAGTAAGAACGGCAGAGTCGTATCAGGGTGGACTAGAATGGGGGCAGAATCAAAAAGTTCTTTGAGAGTCTTGAAAGCAACAAGAGCCTCCGTAGACCAGGTCCTAGTATCAGCCCCTTGTTTGGTCATATTGGTAATAGGCGCAATGATAGAAGAGTATCCCTTAATGAAGCGCCTATAGTAGTTGGAAAAACCAATAAACCTCTGAATAGCCTTGAGTCCTTTGGGCAAAGGCCAATCTAAAATAGATTGGAGTTTGTCAGGATCCATTTTAAAACCTTCCCCAGAAATCACGTAACCAAGAAAGTCTATCTGAGACTGGTCAAAGCTGCATTTCTCCAATTTACAGTATAGGCCATGTTGCAGAAGTTTGTGTAATACCTTTCTGACTTGTCTATGGTGAGTCTCAATCTCCCTAGAGTGTATCAGTATGTCGTCCAGGTAGACAATAACACAATCATGTTGAAACTCCCTAAGTACCTCATTAATCAAATCTTGAAATACTGCAGGAGCATTGCAAAGTCCAAACGGCATAACTGTGTATTCATAGTGGTCATACCGGGTATTGAACGCCGTCATCCACTCGTGTCCATGCTGGATTCTCACCAAATTATATGCCCCTCTGAGATCTAACTTGGTGAAGATTTTGGAGCCCTTAAGACGATCAAACAACTCGGTAATCAATGGGATAGGATAAGCATTTCTGATAGTTATTTTATTCAAGCCTCGGTAATCAATACAAGGTCTCAGCGTGCCATCCTTTTTCTTAACGAAAAAAGAACCCAGCCCCGGCAGGGGAAGAAGACCTCCTAATGAATCCTTTCTCTAAATTCTCACGAATATATTCCTCTAGAACAGAGTTCTCCTGAACAGATAAAGGATATACATTACCCCTCGGGGGCATAGTCCCAGGTAGAAGCTTAATTTTACAATCAAATGACCTGTGTGGAGGTAAAGAATCGGCATTCTTCTTGTCGAATACTGCCTTTAAGTCTTGGTACAGGAACGGTATCTGTTTTTCTGTGGACTGAGTAGGACTACCAGGTGTGTTAATATTAGCCAATGGAGAAACCTTGCGTAAACACCTCTCCTGGCAGCTCTGACCCCACGAGAGTATCTCCCCTAATTCCCAATCGATAATAGGGTTATGTCTCTTCAACCATGGATACCCCAGAACTATGGGAACAGAAGGGGACGAAATGAGCATAAGAGATACATTCTCCACATGTAGGATACCAACATTTAAGTTAATGGGTATGGTCTCACGAAAGATAACAGGGTCCAGTAGTGGTCTACCATCTATGGCCTCAACGGCCAAGTGTGTCTCCCTTAACTGGGATGGGAAATTGTGTTTAGTGGCAAAGGCTTGGTCGATAAAATTCTCAGCAGCTCCGGAATCTATCAACGCCATAGCCTTTACTACTTCCTTCTCCCAAGTTAAGGAAACTGGTAGCAGAAGCCTGTGATCTTTATAATTAGGAGTAGAGGACAAAATAGAAACACCCAAGGCCTGTCCTCTAGAGAAACTTAGGTGCGAGCGTTTCCCGGGCGGTTAGAACAGTTCGAGAGTAAATGACCTCTGGCTCCACAATACATACATAACCCCTCCCTTCTCCTGTGCTGTCTCTCCTCCTCAGAGAGGCGGGTATAGCCTATCTGCATAGGTTCAGGAAGCAAAGAGACCGTGGAGTCAGGGCTTGGAAATGCGGGGACTAACCTAAAGGAAGGTCTCCGGTTCCTCTCTCGAGTGTTCTGTCTCTCTCTTAAACGTTCATCTATACGAGAAATGAATGAAATTAAATCCTCTAAATTTTCAGGAAGTTCTCTAGTAGCAACCTCGTCAAGGATTACATCTGATAGCCCATTCAAAAATACATCCATATACGCCTGCTCATTCCACTTGACTTCTGACGCCAGAGACCTGAACTCTAGTGCATAATCCACAAGTGTTCGGTTCTCCTGTCTCAGGCGCAACAGTGATCTGGCTGCATTAACCTTTCTACCTGGAGGGTCAAACGTTCTTCTAAAAGCAGCTACAAATGCGTTATAGTTATATACTAACGGGTTATCGTTCTCCCATAGTGGGTTGGCCCATCTCAGAGCCTTCTCAATGAGTAAGGTGATAATAAATCCTACCTTTGCCCTATCTGTAGGATAGGAGCGAGGTTGCAATTCAAAGTGGATACTAATTTGGTTTAAAAAACCACGACATTTCTCAGGAGCCCCACCATAACGTACTGGTGGGGTAATGCGAGAAGAAGCACCTACTGTGGCTACCTCTAGGCCTGAACTTACAGGAGAGATAGGAGTAGTACGTATCTCCTCTGGTGGGTTATTGGCACGAGATAATAACGCCTGTAGCGCTAGCGCCATCTGATCCATTCTGTGATCCATGGCTTCAAACCTAGGATCAGGAGAAGCAAGCTGACTGTTTGTACTTGCAGGATCCATTGGCCCTGTCGTAATGTCAGGATCGGGACAGGGATCCAACATGCAGAGTACAAACAGTAGCCAGATACGTATACCGGACCTTAGAATGGCCGGACTAACGTAAGTAGTACAGTAGAGAATGGTCAAAGACAAGCCGAGGTCGAGGGTAACAGAAGACAGGTAAGCGAGAGACAAGCCGAATCAAGGGTAACAGAGATAAGCAGAGTAGAGCAAACAAGCCGGGTCAAAACCAAGAGGGATAACTAGAATACACGAGCACTGAGTGACTAGAACAAGCTAGAACCACGACAGGGCAATGAGCTAATGAAAGAAGCACTGTTAAATGCCCTGTTCAGATAAGTAAACACGCCTCCGAGGCGTCCTGATTGGTCCTGAAGCAATTGAGTGACAGGTCGTTCCGGGTTGGCGTCCTGACGTCGACTTCCGGACGTCATGCTATAAAAGGGAGTCACTCCCTCGCGGCCGGCTTTGCATGACCGGATAGACCGCGAGGAAGGGGGAAATCAGACCGTCCGGATGGATGAACAGCTAAGTCTCTACCTCTTTCGGAGGTAGAGACCTCAGGTACCCTGACAAAAACAAACTGTCGGCAGCACGATGCATGCTTCGGCGGTGTGCCAGAATTTGCGGTCCGTACGGAAGCACATGGAGATAGTAAGGGACAAGTTGGACAAGGAGGTACCATTGGGATGCATGGAGGGCCCCTGCATGTCCCTGCCATTCCCGCACCTGAGGGTGTCGCCCCTGGGTGTGGTGCCCAAGAAGGGGCCGAATGGGGATATTTATGAGAAACTTTGCCGACTCTCTTATGCCTCGTTTGACGCTGCAGTACGTATGTTTCGCGTGTCAGAGTCAGATACCCTCATGGCCAAGGCCGATGTGGAGTTGGCATTCCATTTGCTCCTGGTGCATCCGGAATGTCATCACCTCCTGGTGTGCATTTTTGAATGAAAGTATTATGTGGACTTGTAAAAGCATGGAGTGTTCAATAAAAGTCAGTGTCGCGGTACTTTGGGGTTCCGCTGGTGCCAGATAAGACGGTGGGGCTGGCTACCTGTCTCAGCTTTCTAGGGATAAAGAGATTCCTTGACCAGGGAATGTTGTCTGCCTATGGACAAGGTGGTGTTGCGTGGGGTGGTAGCGACTGCGAGGGAGCTGCGGAAGCTGCCATTGCAGCAGCTTCAATCACTCTTGAGGAAAGTTTGCTTGACGCATAATGCCCATTGAGTGGATGTTCAATAGGACCTTGGCTGTGACTAAGGCCGGGGTGTCAAAGCTGCACCATTTTGTGCAACTTATGCATCCACTGCGGGAGGACCTTGCAGTGTGGGATGGATTTCTGGAGGGTTTCAACGGGAGAGCCTACTGGCAGGCCTAGGAAGTGTCCGATTCGAAGCTTGACTTGTTTTCTGATGCAGCGGGATCTGTAAACTTTGTCAGGGTGCTGGCTGACTAGGAACTTGGCGTTCTTGGAGCAGTTACCGATTGTGGTGGCAGTGGAGTTATGGGGCGATCTGCTTCAGGATCGGCGGGTCGCCTTTCACTGCATCAATTTGGGAATGGCATTAGCCATCAACAATCTGTTGGCTTCCTCTCCACTGGTGGTTCGGCTGCTGTGAATGGTTGGTGTTGTGCTGCCTGACACAGAATATTGTAAGTAGGGTCGGTGCATCTCCCGTGAGTGGTCAATGTAACAGCGGATGCCCTTTCTCGTTCACAGTGGCGGGAATTTCGTGTGGCCACTCCCGGGGCAGATGCAGAAGGTTTCCCATGCCCAGTGGAGTTGTGGTCTCTTGGGCTGACAGAGTGATGGAGTGGCTCGGTGTCAAAGGCCACATGGGTTCAGTATGGTAAGGCATGGCAGGAATGGTTAGCACTTGAGCAAACCTACTGGGGGGTTTCCTTTGGTCCAGGTGTGGCTACTGGGTCTGCTACACTTCTGGGAAACGTCAGGGTGCTCGCCTTTGGCTGTTAAGGCCAATCTTTCAGGCCTTAGCTTCTGGTTTAAGCTAGCTAAGGTCCCAGATGTTACGAAGGACTTCCTTATAGTACAGGTGATGAAGGGTTGGCATAAGGGCCCTGTCGTCTCTGGGGCTTTGCTGCTGAGCATCTTTCAAGTCTTATCTCAGGTGTGTTCATTGGAATTTGAGGTGTTCTTGTTCAGGCTCGCATTTGCATTCGCGTTTTTTGGGACACTGAAGGTGGGGGAACTCATTAGTCCCAGCAAACGGATCCCTGGGAGTATCCTGGTGGGGGATGTCATGTGCCAAGGGGGCAGGGTACAAATTTTGCCGTCGCAGGTCTAAGACTGAAATGGGTGGCAGAGGTGTGTGGGTAACCCTGAAGGAGGTACCAGGTTTGGTGGTGTGGCCGGTTTCCTGCAGTACAATGCCTTGCGTCCATCTGGGGAAGGCCCCTTGTTGTTCATCACAACGGGGGACACCTGTCCCGATTTCAATTCATTCAGGTCTTTCACAAATCGCTGTATTCTTTTCCAGCAGTGAGTTTGGGGGCCACTTGTTTCGTATCGGGGTGGCGACTGAGGTGGCCAGATTGTGATTCTCGAAGATGGCTATTCGGAGGATTGGTAGGTGGGAATCAGGAAGGTTAGTCTTATATTCAACTCTCGGGGCTGATTTTTCTTCCCCGCTGTGTTTTCTCCATAGATCCGGTGAAGCGAGTGTGGGTGATCGGGCACTCCTACGTGTACTGGGCCAGGCAGCGGGTGGTATTCGTCCCCAGGGCTTCTTCTTGGACAGTCAATTAAGGCTGTGGAAGTTCAATGGTTCAGGTCCAGGGGGATGCGATGGGTACTTCTGCTCCCAGAGCTGGTTCATTTATCCCGTTTACTGAGAGTGCCTGATGTATTGGTGATTCATCTTGGGGGTAATGACTTGGGAGCGGTCCCGATTGGGTGTTTGGGAGACATGATGCGCAGGGACCTGGTGAATTTCCTCCTGAACGTTTAATTGATATGGTCTGAGGTTTTTCACAGAACTACTGGAGGTGCGTGAGGGATCAGCGGGCAATGGAGCACACTAGGGTGAAGTTAAATAAAAGTGTATCGAAGTTTGGGGGTTGTACAGTGTGGCACCGCATTTTCAAACAAAATGCGGCTATGTATTTTCGCAGTGATGGGGTCCACCTCACGGACGTGGGACTTTTCAACCTGGCGCTGCAAGACCCTTCGGAGGAGGCCATGGCTGTGTTGGTGGGGGGGGGGGGGGGGGGTTATTTTATATTGAAGGAGAAAATAGTAGCATATTTTCAACATCACAATAAATATTCTTCATAAAAATAAGCTTAATTGGTTTTATTATTATGATGATATTTATATAGTGCCATCATCAAATTCCGCAGCGTTTTGAACAATCTGTACTACCACCTGTCAACACTGATTTTGATTTGCACAGTTGACCTCTTATGATATTTATAAGCAAAACTAGACAACTTTTTTTTTATTATAATTTTTGACGGACCTCTGTCAAGACAGCTTTTGTTATATAACCATTTAGAAATATAAAAAGCGTCTTTAATTTCCTTTCATGTATGAATTGTTTTTCTATGAATTTGACAATATCCTGACATTTCTCACATGTAAAAAAAAACAGCATGATAACTGCCCCAGCTAAAAAAAAATAAAACAACTAAAACAAAGAGATACATCCCAAAAAGAAATCATTGTATATGACTACTTGGGTGGACTTTGTTACGAGGTTACCTGTTACTTTAGCTTAGATAGCTATATTGTTTTAGGTTTGGCTTACTTTGATACTATAGTAAGGAGTTACTGTATCTCCTGTGCAAAGTAAACTTGCTAGCATTTCTGATCTGGACTGCCCATGTGGGAAGGATCAGTCAGATAAGTGACTGGTTTATGTTCTCTCTATAATAGCACAAATGAGCTAAAACCTGTATGATCCAGGGCCATCTTAACAGCATTATAAACCTCCAACAAATGCCATGCATACATACACACAGACTGCTGTAGAGTTACACACAGACAGAATGTTTAATGCACCCCCAGGCAGACTCTTGAATACAAACACACAGACTGCTGAACACACATAAACACACAATACTGCTGAATACACACAAAAAGACAGACCTACTACAGTGAGGGATGTAGTGTGTGTGATGGGTGCAGTATGCATAGGGATGCAGTGTGAGTGTGTTGTATGTGTAGGTGTGCTGTGTGTTTTGGGGTGAGGTGTGCTGTTTGTAAGGTGTGTAGTGTGTGTGGTGTGAGAGGGGGCAGTGTGTGTTTGTGAGATGTGCATGGGTTCAGTGTAAATGTGTGAATCGGTGCAATTTGTGTGGGGTGTAGTGTGTGTGTGTGTGTGAAGGATGCAGCGTGTGTGTTTGTGTTTATGAGTGGTGACCTGTGTTTGTCAAAATATTTTTTAAAAATAATAACATTATAAATACATTAAAAAAAAATACAAAATATTACAATTTCAAAATATTAAATCATTTGAAATGTTTAAATCAAGGACATAGTGTGTTTTCTCTTTTAGACTGCACAGTTGACAGTTTGAAAATCCTGCATATGGAGTTATACAGAAAAATGTATACACACTTTCCCAGAGGATCTCTATAGACTTTTTTTTAAAGCTGGATCAAATTATGATCGCAATGTGTAGAATAATGTTTTCTCAAAAGATGTGGTTACCCACATGACTCTAGCATCAACATCTAACCAGGCACAGTCAACAAAATGTTGAGGCAAGGTTGTCGTTTATGGATTTTAAGATAATTTAAAGTATTTCAAATTTGAAAATGTTGTTCAAGTTCAATGACAATGGACGTGTGAGTTTGCAACAGAACCTCCAACTTGCCTGACAATTTTAAAAATTCGAGTTTCAAAGTTTGAAACCCATGGT
The DNA here is from genome assembly GCF_036172605.1 of Pelobates fuscus. Taxonomy (NCBI): domain Eukaryota; kingdom Metazoa; phylum Chordata; class Amphibia; order Anura; family Pelobatidae; genus Pelobates; species Pelobates fuscus. The sequence continues at coordinate 279,149,702 of NC_086319.1, read as the reverse complement.
ACCTTGTGTGGTGTGTGCAAAAAAATAGACCTCATACAGCAACAAATCCTGCTTCCTTGGCTATGGCGTTGGAACAGTTTACACACTTGCCACACAAGTCTACCACACAACGTGAGACAGGAGTTAGCAGTACAAGCATATGGCGTTTTCCTAAAGTAGCTAAGTGGAAAGTTTACATCCCAAATTTACATGCAATAAATGAGGATGATCCTGATTGAAGAATCCAATATTGTGAGTTCAACACCTAGTAGGTGAGGATGAGGAGTTTGTAAGGAAGATTGTTGGTCTGATGATGTCACAATTCGGTTTAATCTCAGTCTGGTACAGTACCTCATGGTGCCACTACCTGTCTGTGGTGCTATTGCAGGCTGCTGCACCCAGACTGAGATCTGTCTGTTCCCAGTTGGCCTTACTTTGTAATTATCTTCTCCCCGTTTAGTTGAGCCTCACCCCTTCTTGTTTGTCATTTCATTAATGTTGTTTTAAGTCTGGTCCTTTTGTTCTGCATACAGTCTGTGTTCCTGAGCTGCCTGCTTCCCTGTGTTCCTGTGCTAGCTGCCTCTCTGTGCAAGCTGCCTGTCACAATTTGGGAACCTAACACGCTAACAGGTCACAGATAGTAAAGGGTGCAATACCGGTCCTTAGAATAAGAATAGTCAGGAGACAAGCCAAGTAAAGGGAGCCAGAAAACAGGAGAACGAGAAACAAGCCAAGGTCAAAGGAATGGAGAAAGCTGGAGAATCGGAATAACAAGCCAAATATTCGGTAACCAGAGAGAAACATGAGCAAATAGCAATACAGGTATCATAAGACCACAACAGGGCACTGAGAGACAGGAAAGGTAAGTATTTAAATCCTGTGCTTAATTCTGATTGGATAACTTTCAATCAGAATTAACAATCACACGTGGGGGATATCTATACCTCCCACTGTGATTATTGTGCTGTTGCTTTAACGCCGGTTCGCGTGAGTGACCCCGGCGTTTGGATAAATGTGCCAGCTCCCAGCGTGCAGCGTTATACATGCTGCTGCTGGGAGGAGAGGGGGAGGACGCGAGCGGTGCATCAAGCAGAGAGGACGCCGCTCACCGACAGGTAGGGGAAGAGGGGACTGCGGCGACGGACCGAGGGTGAGTGCTGCGAGAGGATTGCAGCCTCCCCTCACAGCCGCCCGCGGAGCCCTGACACTGCTTATCCTGAGCTCCTGTGCTGGCTGCCTATCCGGAGTTCCTGAGCTAGCGGATTATCTGTATTCCTGAGCTTGCTGCTTGCCTGCATCCAGTTATCTGTGCTTATATTTTATTTGACTGTTTCCTTGGAAATATCAATACTTATTTTTGCCTTGATTTGTGTGTATGTTGGTTTCTTTGCACTCTGGGTTCCAGACCTTTGACAGATGGAGCATAATTTTAGATTAATGGAACATTGCATCAACACAATTGTGTTTATAGGGCACCAAAAAATGTGGAGAAAGCAGTTTACCAGGGGTCAATTTCTGGTGTGGATTGTCATCAAGGGATTTAATAGAGCCATTCTTCTTTGAAGGTACTGTGACTGGTCAAGTGTACATAGACATGCTGCACACATATATTCTACCTGTAATTCATGCACTTTATGGGAGTGATGACTTTAAAAAATAAAATAAAAATAGAGTACACCGCCACACTAGCACTATCATCTAGGTGCGAGCTTACCTCAATGAAAATTTGCAAGGACACTTGATAAGTTGAAGAGGTGTAGTTGAGCTCCTCACATGTTCTCCTGATTTAACACCTGTCGATTTTTTCCTATGAGGGACTCTAAAGGATGTTGTGTATCAGAGAAAAACAGATACATTGGCAGCTCTTCAGGAAGAAATTGAAACAGCACGTGCAGCATTCACACTGGAAACTTTGGGCATCATGGCCCGAGCAGCAATTCTCCGTACTAATAAGAGTCTGGATGCTAATGGCAACCACTTTGTAATTGTAAAGGTCAAAAGTAACTTGTATTCATCTCTTGATGTCTGAATTTAGTATTAAAATATGTATACAAGTATTTCTTTTGCTGAAGTACCGGTATGTAAACGATTTTGTGGCTAGCTCTGTATAAATATCTATTTTCAGATCTCCATCACGGAGAAGGGAGAAGCCTTTGGAGAATTGCAGGATTTGCAGGAAATATGTGGCCCAGATTGCCAGTGATTCTGACCAGCATCAGACACTTGATGCCTGCACCTCAGCCCATTATGTTGCCTCTTGGATAAAACAGGCAGTGGCATATGGTACTGCTGAATCCACAAGAGGAAAGAGGCCCAGATACGAAGCCTTCCAACAAGATTCAGATTTTTCGGAAGAAGACAGACATGAGGAAGCTAGCTCTATGTTGTTTGAACAAATATCTTCCAGTGAGAGAGAATGGTCTCACAGCCCATGTCCTTTAGACTTTAGGGCAATTGAGCATTTAATTCTCCTAGTCAGGAAGACTTTGGAAATTCCTGAGGAGACCCAAAAAACTTCAGCCTCAGATAAATATTTTGTAGATTTCAGCCATAAGAAGTCTTCATTTCCAGTACACAGATCCATCAATGAGCTCATAAAGACAGAATGGGCCACTCCAGAGAAGAGATTCTCTATTAACAAAGGAGATTCCAGATTATGGACCTCCAATCCTAAAGTGGATGCACCAGTTATTAAGGTAGCAAAAAGATCTACCCTTTCTATTGACAGCAATGCCTCTCTTAGACATCCCATTAATAAAAGGGTGGATGCTAATTTATCTAAGCCTTTGGGGCATCAGGTTTGGGGAGTCATCCTGCAGTATCGATTTCAGCAATGTCTATATAGCTGAATCCCTTATGGATGTGAAATTAGCCAGCAAATGGTTACTAGAGGTCCAGTCTCTGTCTAAAGCCATGGGGTTTTCTATAGCAGCCAGAAGAGCTATTTGGCTCAGACCATGGGGAGCTGACATTGCATCCAAAACACAATTTGTGTGCTCTTCCATTTAAAGGAAGGTACTCTTTTTGGTAGATCTTTAGAGGATTCAATCAGGAAAGCAGCAGATGTTAAGCAAGTCCTACTTCCCCAAGATAGGTGGCCAAGGAGAATTTTACAGGACCGAAGTCCATATGGAGAATCAACCTCTTACAGATCAAATCTTGCAGCCCAGGGCATGAATATGCAAGACCTAAAAGTTGGAGAAGTGGACAACCTAGTAAGTCCTCAATAGGCAAGGCTTCTTCTTCCTTTTGTGTTAACAAGAAATTATGAAGGTTGCTTCACCCAGAATTCTCAGGTAGGTGCCAGGCTGTTACATTTCTGCAAATCCTAGTAAGAAATTCCGGATTCATGGGTAAGGTCGATAATATCTTCAAGCTACACCCTAGAATTTAAGGACTGCGTTCCTATGCCAAGATTCGTAAGGAAAAAAGTTTATGCCAACCCACAAAAGAAGGAGGCTTTGATTCATTATATATCGACTCTTCTTCATCAATAAGTCATCCTTCCTGTGCCAAGAAAGGAAAGATCTCAAGGTTTCTACTCCCCTTCTTTTCCTAGTCAGGAAAGCCGGAGGAAAATGGAGACGTATTCTGGATGTACACCAGCTAAACCTCTCTCTTAGGATAAGAAAGTTCTGCATGGAATCACTGAGATGCCTTATCCCAGTAGTTCGTCAAGGAGATTGGATGATCTAAGTGGACTTGAGGGATGCATATTTTTACATTCCAATAGCCACTCCCCACCAAAGATTCTTGAGGTTTTGTGTAGAAGACTATCATTTTCAATTTTGGTCTCTGCCCTTTGGAATAAACATGGCCCCAACAATCTTCTCCAAGCTCCTTATCATGGTAATAGCCTTATTAAGGAAAAAGGGTGTTGCAATTTTCCATTACCTGGATGACATTCTAGTGGTGGCTGCCGATTACAGCTTGATTATCCAGCATCATTCACTAAACACTCTGCACTACACACACTACATTCACTAAACACACTGCACTTCACACACACACTACATTCACTAAACACACTCTGCACTACACATACACTACATTCACTAAACACACTCTGCACTACACATAGACTACATTCACTAAACACACTCTGCACTCACTACATTTACTAAACACATTTTGCTCTACACACACACTACATTCACTATACACATTTTGCACTACACGCACACACTACATTCACTATACACATTTTGCACTACACGCACACACTACATTCACTAAACACACTCTGCACTACACATACTCACACTACATTAACTATACACTCTCTGCACTCACTACAAACACTACATTCACCAAACACACGCTTCACTACACACACACACACTACATTCACTAAACACACTTTGCACTACACACACACTACATTCACTAAACACACGTTTCACTCACTACACACTACATTTACTAAACACGCTCGGCACTACACACTCACTACATTCACTAAACACACTTTGCACTACACACAAACACACTACATGCTCTATACACACTACATTCACTATACACACTACATTCACTACAAAAACACACACTCTGCATTCACTATACACACCTACATTCACTACACACACACACTCTGCATCTAATACATGCATACAAACATTACATACATTACACAAAACGTACAATCTGCATCCACTATAAACACTGCATCCATGACACACATACTGCATCCACTATACACACTGCATCCATGACACACATACCACATCCACTACACACATTCTACATCCACTATACACACTGCATCCATGACACACATTCTACATCCACTATACACACACTTCATCCTTGTGGGCAGACTCGGGGCTGGCCCCAGGGGCCCAGATCTTGAGCTGTGTCAGGGGCCCTAAAATTTCTGATGGCAGCCCTGCTGTGTAAGGACTCAGCAGTCTGTGTGTGTGAATGGACTCAGCAGTCTGTGTTTGTGTGTGTATGGACTCAGCAGTCTGTGTTTGTGTGTGTATGGACTCAGCAGTCTGTGTGTGTGTGTGTGTGTATATGGACTCAGCAGTCTGTGTGTGTGTGTGTGTGTGTGTATATGGACTCAGCAGTCTGTGTGTGTGTGTGTGTATGAACTCAGCAGTCTGTATGTGTGTAAGGACTCAGCTTTGTGTGTGTGTGTGTGTGTGTGTATGGACTCAGCAGTATGTGCGTGTGTATGGACTCAGCAGTCTGTGCGTGTGTATGGACTCAGTAGTCTGTGTGTCTGTGGGTGTATGGACTCAGCAGTCTGTGTATGTGTGTGTGTGTGTGTGTATGGACTCAGCAGTCTGTGTGTATGTGTGTGTATGTGTATGGACTCAGCAGTGTGTATGTGTGTGTGGACTCAGCAGTGTGTATGTCTGTGTGTGTGTATGGAATCAGCAGTATGTGTGTGTGTGTGTGTGTGTGTGTATGGACTCAGCAGTCTATATGTGTGTATGGACACAGCAGTCTGTGTGTGTGTGTGTGTATGGATTCAGAAGTCTGCGTGTGTGTATGGACTCAGCAGTCTGTGTGTGTGTATGGACTCAGCAGTCTGCATGTCTGTGTGTGTGTGTGTGGAATCAGCAGTCTGTGTGTGTGTGGAATCAGCAGACTGTGTGTGTGTCTGTGTGTGTGTATGGACGCAGCAGTCTGTGTGTGTGTATGGAATCAGCAGTCTGTGTGTGTGTGTATGGAATCAGCAGTCTGTGTGTGTGTGTATGGAATCAGCAGTCTGTGTGTGTGTATGGAATCAGCAGTCTGTGTGTGTGTGTGTGTGTGTGTGTGTCTGTGTGTGTGTATGGACTCAGCAGTCTCTGTGTGTGTCTGGACTCTGTGTGTGTGTATAAATCAGCCTGTGTGCATTCAGGAACGCCTGTGTGCATTCAGGAGTCTGTGTGCATTCAGAAATATGTGTGTGTGTGTGTGTGTGTGTGTGTGTGTGTATGTGTTCAGCAGTCTCTGTGTGTTCGTATTCAGTGTACCGTGTGTATGTACTCAGCAGTCTAGCAATAATTAAACATTTTATTCCTGTGAGTTGTTGTGTAGGAAGGGCCTCAGTGCACTGCTTTGTTAAGATGGTACTTCTTGTGTGTGTCAGTGAGCTTCTATTTAGTGAGCATGTGTGTGTCAGTGAGCTTGTCTTTAGTGAGCTTGTGTGTGTCCCTGAACTTCTTTGTAGTTAGCCTTGTGTTTATACAAGTGAGTTTGTCTGTAGTAAGCTTGTGTGTGAGTCAGAGAGTTTTGTCTGTCAGTAAGCCTATTTGCGCATGTCAGTGAGCTTGTGTGCTTACTGTACAATATATACATATTGACTTGTAGAAATGGCATACATTTCTTTCCAGGGCTGCTTTGGATTCTCAGTTTGGCTCTGCCAGCGAGTGCGCTTTACAGCTGAATCATCTGTGTGAGCTGCCGCACACTTTAGCCCTGTTACACGCGTCTGGGAGCTGCTGTTGACAGGTACTAGTAGTCTAGAGATTGGGACATGGGGTATATGCTCAGCAATCTGAATAATACTATAGTGCTGTTCTCTGTATAATACAGATCTGTGTGTGTATAATATCCCGGGATAGTCAGTGTTCCTGTATAGTGCTGTTCTCTGTCTTGGGATATTATACACAAACAGACCTGTATTATACAGAGAGCAGCACTATACAGGGAGCACTGACTGTCCCAATTTATGATACACACAACCCTGTATTATACAGAGAGCACTGACTGTCCAGGGATATTATACACAGACAGTAATTGATAGCTGGGCTGCAAAATGTCCTTGGAATTTTTTTTCAATTGTTGGCAACTATGGCACTGTATCAAAGGAAATGTGTGTGTTTTTTTAATAATCGCTGGTGGAAAATTATAAAAAACAAACAAACAACACATTGTGTCGGGGGTGGGGCTTAACATGCGGCAGGGGCGGGGTCAAACTGCGGCGAGGGCGGGGTTGAATGTGCCCCCCTACTTTTGTCCCTGGCCCACCATATGCCCCCCCTAAGAATGAATCCTAGAGACGCCACTGGTTATATTTTTCAAGGATTCTGAACTTCCTAGGTGCAAGCTTCAACACTATCAGCAAGATTTTCTCTGGTACACGGCAGAAAGATCAAACTAATGGCTCGTATTCAACCGTTTTGGAGAAGGACCTTTGCTCCAGCAAGAGACTTCATGAAGTTCATAGGGATCCTCTCTTCTACCATAGGCCTAGTCAGATGGGCCCAATGGAACCTACTATGATACTATCTTCAGAACTTCAATTCAAGCTCTTAGGAATCTGACAAACATCTCTACATTCCGGAACACCTAAAGAAGGATCTTCTATGGTGGCTCTCATGGGAACATCTTTACAGGGGATTCCATCGGAAGGAAATAGATTGGATGGCCATCATTACAAATGCCAGCCAGGAAGGCTGGGGAGCTTATTTAAGAAATTTATTTGTCCAAGAAGTATGGCCCCTATATGTACGTCATTTACCATCAAACATACGAAAGTTGAGAGCCGCCTTTCTAGCTTTGATTCATTTTCAGCCCCTTCTCCGAGACAAGTGGGTGAAACTGAGGCTAGACAACAGATCAGTAGTAGCCTATATCAATCATCAAGGGGGTACCAAGAGTGCAGCCCTGAAGAAAAAAGTCCAACCTTTAATGTCTTTGGCTCAGCAGAACCTGTGCAGTTTTTGTTTTTTTTACCTGGGACCGAGAATACAGTGGCTGATTTCTTGAGCAGACATCAGGTAGAAGAGACAGAATGGCATCTTTCAAAGAGGGTATTCAGGCAGTTGGTCCAGAAGTGGGGTCTTCCCCAAGTGGACCTAATGGCATCAGCAGAGAATGCACAGGTTCCAAACTTCATTTCGAGGTGCTTCCATCCCAGAGTGATTGCACAGGATGCTCTCAGTGGAGTGGAATTACTATCTAGCCTACATCTTTCCTCCAATTCCTCTCATACACACAGTCCTAAGGAAAATCCGCAGGGAAACAAGGTTATTGCAATCATTCCCTTTAGGCCTCGATGCCCATGGTTCCAGCTCTTGAAGCGACTAATGATAGACCATCCATGTGAACTACCAATAACAGAGGATATCCTGTCTCAAGGCCCACTTCTCCACCTAAACCTCACAAGCTGAGGTTACAGGCATTGCTCTTGAGAGACAATCTTTAAATTCAAGGTTTTACAGAAAAGTTGTTCCAACGCTGTTGTGCTCTAGGAAAACTGCTGCGTCCATAACATACGATATGGCAAGCCTTTGCAGATTGGTTGGAGAAGGATGTTCATTCATTAGGATCCATTTCAACTTCTCAAATTCTGGGATTTCTGCAATCAGGTTTGGATAAAGGCCTCAGTCTTAATACCTTAAAGGTTCATTGCTCGGCATTGTCAGCTATCTCACACAAGATGGGCAGAAGACCCAGTGGTAACAAGATTTTTCATGGCAGTTATTAGAATTAAACCTATTCATCCTTCAACGTCACCTTGGGATCTCCCATTAGTGTTGCAGGCTCTGTCAAATGCTCCATTTGAGCCATTGGAAGAAATTTCCATCACCATGCTTTCACAAAAGATGCTCTTGCTCTTGGCACTTGTTTTTGCTAGAAGAACCAGTGGAAGAACCATGCATTGCCTTTTTTCATGACTGAGTAGTCCTTCGTCCAAGACCAGAGTTTCTCCCTAAGGTGGTCTCTTTGTATCATCTTAATCAAGAGATTGTGCTTACGGATTTCTTTCCTGACCATTCTTCTCCAGAAGAAGAAAGATGTCATAAATTAGATTTAAATAGATGTCTCTCGACGTATATTCAGTGCCCAGCCCCTTGGAGAAAGTCTAATCAGTTGTTCATGGTCTCTTGCGGCAATAGGAAAGGAGAAGCTGTCTCTCTAGCCACTTTCCCTTCATGGATTATTGCAACCATTTCTAGAGCCTACAATGTTCAGAATGTTCCTGTTCTAAAGGGTATTCATACTCATTTGAGTAGGTATATCTCTATCCTTTGGGCTGCAGATTTTGGTGTTTCAGGAGAGAGCATTTGTCAAGCCACCAATTCAACTTCTCTAAAGATGTTTGTTCGACATTATAGGGTGGATGTTTCTTCTGTGGCCGATACTCAATTTGGTCTTTCAGTCTTGAATTCCTCACATGTCTAATAAAATTATCTTTGAGCATCATTCACCCTCCCTGTGTTTCTTACTACTTGGGTATTCCCATTAGTTAAATGCTGCCATGATTAGCCAGGAATAAGGAAAATTTATTCATAATTACTGTAATTTGCTTTTCCTGGCTATTATTCATGGCAGCATTTATTTGTTTTGGATCAGCTTGTTACTAGACTGGAGAACAGGGGCTGATGGAGATAACTGTATACCTTCCTTTTTATTTAGTTAATTATTTTTGTTACTTTCCTATTGGCTGGAAGGAGGAGCTAACCCATTAGTTAAATGCTGCCATGAATAATAGCCAGTAAAATAAAATTTAGGGTATGTATGAATACATTTTCCTTAATAATGACCATTTCAATATACCTGCTTAAAACAGATAGGAGGTACTCTGAGACTTTGTGTTGAGATTGATGGGCAAATAATTGAGGTTTTTATCACATTTTTGAAATACAGAAAGACATACAATGTTTTGCCTTGAGGAAAGAAAGGAAGGTTGATATATATGCAGAACATTTTATTCAAGGCTTTTGTAAGATTTTAAGAGAAGATGAGATGCTAGACCTTGTTGGCTTTTTTCCTGTAAGCAACTTTAGTGAAGTGACTCAATGAGATAGTAAAATAATTTCATATTTTGCCATTTAAAATGAATTGTGTCCAGTGCTTAATTTTGCATCGTAGATTTATGCACATATTTAATTTGTATCACCTTTTCACCCAAAGAATTCACGTAAAAAACACTTGAGTTAGTGCCAAGAAGAAATAGAACCAGCAATTTCTTCAACAGAACAGTCACATAAATGTAGATACACACACCTCCTTTAACTGAAAATAGACCATTTATAATAGACTTTGAACCATATCACAAGAGATTTATCAAAGTATGGCCATTTAACCCCTTCAGATCGGAGTTAATTGTACTCGTTCTGATCAAAACAAAATTAAAACAAAAACTGGAATTTGCGCTATATGTCTGTTCAACCGTAATTCACCTTTAGTGCACCCACACTTATTATATATCATTTTATTCAAGAGAAACAGGGCTTTAATTTCTCATTAACTATTCATATATGAAGCAATTTATTATGAATAAAATAAAAAAAGTGAGAAAGTAAGATTTTTAAAAAAAATTGTAGTTCCGCCTGACGTTTTAGCTGTAAATTTCATATTACTATTAGCATTTACTGCAATAAAATGCACATATGTGTATTCAGCAAAGTCTCACGAGTACAACAGTACACCCCTTTAGCAGGTTTTATGGTGTTTTGGAAAGTTACAGGGTCAAATATAGCACATTCCATTTTTCCATTTTTTTCACATTGAAATTTCCCAGATTTGTAATGTTACTTTTGAGACCGTATAGTAGCCCAGGAATGATAATTACCGTATATACTCGAGTATAAGCCGAGTTTTTCAGCACATTTTTTGTGCTGAAAAACCGGAACTCGGCTTATACTCGAGTCAATAGTCTGTATTATGGCAATTTGCATTGCCATAATACAGACTGGGGGAGAGGGGGGCTGGCAGAGCTGTAACTTACCTTTCCTGCAGCTCCTGTCAGCTCTCTCCTCCTCTGCGCCGTCCGTTCAGCACCTCGGTCAGCTCCCACTGTAAGTCTCGTGAAAGCCGTGGCTCTCGCGAGACTTACAGTGTGAGCTGACAGAGGGAGCTGCACGGACGGCGCGGAGGAGGAGAGAGCTGACAGGAGCTGCAGGAAAGGTAAGTTACAGCTCTGCCAGCCCCCCTCTCCCCCCACTGAACTGCCAATGCCACTGGACCACCAGGGAAGGAGCCCCCCTCCCTGGCCAGCTAGCAAGCAGGGAGGGGGGACGAAAATAATAATACAAATATTATTAATAATAATAATAATGAAAAAATATAAAAAAAAAAAAAATAATAATTAAAAAAAATTATATAACAAAAAAACAATTAGTATTAAAATAATAAAACAAATAATAAAAATGCCCACCCCCACCAAGGCTCTGCACACAGCATCACACACACAAGCACACTGCACTCATACACACTGCATTCATACACACTGCATCACACACACACTGCACTCATATACACACACACTGCACTCACACACACACACTGCATTCATACACACACACTGCACTCATATACACACACTGCATTCATACACACACACTGCATTCATACACACACACTGCATTCATACACACACACTGCACTCATACACACACACTGCATTCATACACACACACTGCACTCATACACACACACTGCACTCATACACACACACACACACTGCACTCATACACACACACTGCACTCATACACACACACTGCACTCATACACACACACACACACTGCACTCATACACACACACACACACTGCATTCATACACACACACTGCATTCATACACACACACTGCATTCATACACACACTGCAAATAAATATTCAATTAATATAATTTTTTTAGGATCTAATTTTATTTAGAGATTTACCAGTAGCTGCTGCATTTCCCACCCTAGTCTTATACTCGAGTCAATAAGTTTTCCCAGTTTTTTGGGGTAAAATTAGGGGCCTCGGCTTATATTCGGGTCGGCTTATACTCGAGTATATACGGTAACCCCGTGATGGCATATTATTTGCAAAAGTAGACAACCCAAGGTATTGCAAATGGGGTATGCCAAGTCTTTTTAGTAGCCACTTAGTCACAAACACTGGCCACATTTAGCGTTCATATTTTGTTCTTGTGTGAAAAAAGTACAAAACAAATATTTGGCCAGTGTTTGTGACTAAGTGGCTACTAAAAAAGACTGGACATACCCCACTTGCAATACCTTGGTTTTCCTACTTTTGCAAACGGTATGCCATCATGGGGATAATTCTCATTCCTGGGCTGCCATACCGTCTCAAAGGCAGAATTAACAACCTGACAAATTTCAATGTGAAAAAAATGAAATGCAAGCCTTATATTTGACTCTCTAACTTTCCAAAACACCATAAAACCTGTACATGGGGGGTTACTGTTATACTTGGGACACTTCACTGAACACAAACATTAGTGTTTCAAAACAGTAAAACGTATTACAACAATATCATCAGTAAAAGTGCAGTTCATGCGTGAAAAATGCAAACAACTTAACTTTTACAACAAATATCATTATTGTAATACAATTTACCATTTTGAAACACTAATATTTGTGTTCAACGAAGTCTTCCGAGTAAAACAGTACCCACCATGTACAGGTTTTATGGTGTCTTGGAAAGTTACAGGGTTAAATATAGTGGTTGTGAATTACATTCTCAGCACTTTCTGCCTGGGTTGTCAGGCATGTCAATCAAATTTAAATGAATAAAATCACATAATTATGCTAAAATTACTTAAATATACACATAGAATTTTAATATATATGTATTTAAATTCTATGTGTATACTTATGTAATCATTAATGTAAGTATATATATAGTTATTTGTATTTTATATATAGATAGAGATATATAGAATGTCATTCTAAGTGTATTTTGTTACATATATATTAAGAACAAAATAATATTAGTGTAGGAAATTGGCATTCCGTGAAATCAGTTTTCTTAACAATCGAATCAAGTATCTTGCAGTTTAACTTATGTTTATTCAAACATAACAATTATCATCCATCTGGTAATAACATATGTCTTTAACAGTCTTTATCCAATACAGAGAGCAATGTTCCAGTTGTTATCCATTTTTGATGTTAAAGGTATTGGCCACGAATTCTAAACTACAATCAGTTTTATGGGTTTAAAATTCAGTTACAGAGGGGAGTATACATAAGATTGCCTTACTTTAAAATAAGTGGCTATCTTAGAAAAAGGGGAGTTACTTAGCATCATTTGAAATCTATGATTAAAGTCATACGTTATATTTGGCGGTAAGCTACACAAAGGAGTTATATATGCATGGTGGAATAAATGCCTTTAGAAATATGATCCATGGTAATACAGAGGGAGACTGGCTAGCAAAGCTTAGGTCAAAGGTTACTATAAACAAGCCCTTTAACATCACTCTTAAAGTGAACCAGATGTGGTCTCCATTCCTATACAATGAAAGTCTGTAATACTCTATAGGCCAAGGTATGGCTTCTCAATTTCAGTGTTCTGGAAGCAATCTGAATTAAACTTATAATATTTATATCAACACGTTAAATACATTTAAAGTACATAAAAAATATTTTTCAAGCCCCTCTTTGATGCTTTATTTTAATGAATTTTAAAATATTGCATCATAATAACTTATACCAATTACTTATGGGATTTTCATTTTGTTTTCTGATATTGATCTAAGTATTAGTTTACAAGGAAAGGCCTTTTAACACAGCCATTTCCAGTTGTCTGTATTGCTTTTTACACTCCAAGAGGGAGAAGCAAGCCATTTTAACCCTTTCATTTCTGAACTCCTAAGAACAAAATTCTTGTTACGATTACCTTTACATTTTTCACTAATTCATTAATTTACCTTGGGCATTGATTTTACCTAACATTAATAATAACAGTATCATAGTTCTTATGCTGTGTAATTGTATACAGTTTACATTAAACCAGAAAACACAATCGGTTTGATTTAGTCCATGAAATATTGTCCTCTCCAATCGAATCCACAAGCACAGTCTCTTTGAAAGTCCATAATGTCCTTTGAAAGTCCAAACAATTTGTCCTTTTATTTAAAATCATACAGGTTTTTGTCCATGTAAAACAGTATTGGTTCTGTAATGAAAAACAGATGGCAGTTTACTATTCTTATACATTAGTAAATTTCTTATACATTAGTACGGTAAATTTCTTTTACAGTGATCACTAGACACAAGAATTGATTTATTACACTTTGTACCAATGTTTGCTTTTTAAACCTATAGCACAGTTTGTTCTAATTTTTATTCTTAGACTAACATAAGGACCATAAGGACCTTCCCAACTTGCTTTTCATAGACCTGGTGTTTTAAATGATTTACCATTGCCTTATAACCTGGCTTAAACATATCTGCATAATTCCCCTGTGTTACTTCTTTATATTTATTTAATTTATTTTTATAGCGCCATCAGATTCCGTAGCGCTGTACAACTTTAACACATAGTTTACCATAAGGGACGACATTTGAAGTAGCAAACTTCAATTCTAACAATAGATGTTCCTGTAATACTTTTAACTATTCAGCATGTTCTGCTGTAACTTGGAACAAAAGGTTCATTAGGGAACGTGATTACATAGTTCTACATGTCACTAACTCATGAGGTGACACTTGAGTTTGGATTTGCAGGAATAGACATTAATACTCCTGGTAAATATGTTAACCAATTACTCTTATCTTAAAGCATTTTTATTTCTATTTTATTTTATTCATTTTAATTTAGAAATTAATTTATATAGAGTACCATGGTCTTTTTGCCAAAGGAACTCTCTGCAATTTTGGTTTCTAGTATTTAGGTCTTGGATTAATTGAACACATATGAGACACTTCTGCAAAATATTTATACACTTTTTGTTTTAAATTAGGATGATACAATTTATTTTGCAGGACCTTAAACAGTTGTCCTGTACCCAAATGCCCTGTGTACGATGATTGAATACACTCAGCCCTTGTAATAAGCCACTAGGTACAAATGTTTGTGTTTCATTGTGTTTAACCCTGTACATGCCAGTTTCAGTATCTAGATCCATTGTTTCTATACTGAAAGCTACATCCTTCCATTCTCTATCTGATCTTATAGGGTATTTGTTATTTGTCTTTTACTAACAGTTGCACTCATTACATTTCTCAAGTATTACAACTCCTCAAACAAAGTTTCCTTTGATTCCTGATCTACAAGTCTGTTTCACAACAAGTTAAACCTTTTTTCCTGCCTAATTAAACAGTTCTGCCAGAATACCTGCATGTTTTAAAGCTTTATCCTGATAATCTACTATTCCTCTTTTCTCCATATTGGGAGGTGAAGTGTTAAAGCTTTAACTACATAACTGCTGTCACTGATTATATTCACTGGGTCATATATTTCTAGAACTTTCTTTACAGACTCTAACTCCGCTTTCTGAGCAGACATATGGCCTGGCAGTCTATCTTTGCAATTCTTTTGTTTAATCGTCATATATGGCATAACCTGTGTGATGTGATCCATCAACATAAAATCTCGTCCCTCCACATACAAACTAGAAATCCCTTGTATTATTTGCTTCTCAAAAGGAGATCTGGATTATATTTCCATTTCCTTCTGACATCAAATCAGGAATAGCATATCTTTTACTGGTTTCTACCCTGGGTGGTTTATTTTGTAACTGGCTATATACTCCTAACTCAGAACAATTTTGTAACAGTTTTAGATATTTGGGGGGTTTGTAAATTTATCTGTCCAAATCCTGCCTTGTGTTGTGTTGCTTCTAATGCCCATCATACAGCCATGAGCTGTTTTACACAGGAAAACATTCCTCTTTCCACTGGATACATAATTTTAGCGAAATATCCCAGCATTCGTAAAGATTCATGCTACCTTTGCATTAAACTGCTATTAATGAAGAGACACCTGCATAACATTGAACAATATATGGTACTGTTTCAATGGGAGCAGCTAGCACAGGCGCTTGTGTGAGAGCATCTTTTAACAAATTTAACTCTTTTCAAATTCCCCTGTCCAGATGATCTTATCTTTTATATTTTAGCATATTGCATAAGGGTTTTGCTATCCCTGCCATATCATATATAAATTCTCTGCTAACATTTATCAAGCTTAAACATTTCTGTAGATGATACACTGTCATTGGCCTTGGCAATTGCTGCAATGCTTTAACCCTTGCTGTACATGGCGTTTTACATTCTGGATCTATATTAACTCCTAGGAAAGTAAATCTTTCCTTCAAGATCTGCACTTTGAATGTGTTCAGTTTTAACCCATTATGTGCCAGTGTTTGACAAATATCACACAGTATCTGCTCATGCTCTTCGCTTGTTACTGTTTGAACTTAACAGATAATCAATATATTGCAAAATCTTATTCCCATACCCCAGGGGTTCCAATACTTGAGCCATTGCTTTATGAAAGTAAGCTGGTGAGGATTGGAAGCCCTGTAGCAACACCTGGAACAGATATTGATGATTTTTAAAGGTAAAAGCATAGCAATACTAGCTATCTGGATTGAATGGTATAGAAAAGAACACATTGACTATATCCAATACAGAAAGTACTTAACATTAGCATCTATTTGCGCCATGATATCTGATGAGATTTACTTATTCACCACATATGTGTCCACAATTAAACTATAAGTGCCATCGACTTGATTATTAGCCAAATGGTGTCTTACATTTGGAATTACCCACTCTCAACACTCCTTGAGATACTAATGCTTTTATCACCTGATTCACACCTTCTTCTTATTCTTTGGGATCTTATATTGTTTAACTGCAGGGGGTCTAGAACTACAATTACAACTTGCAAATTCACTATCCCACAATCTTGTTTAGACTTAGAGCACACTGTGGGGTATTCAGTTTTAAGATATGGTACAACCTCATCATCTTGTTGTATAGAAGGTGACACTTCACTCTGTTTTACAGTTATATCATGACTAAACTATCTTAAATTATTAGGTTTAAGCACTCAACCTGTTTTGCTCTCACCTAAAGCTTGCCATAAAACCAAATTTAATAAATCCACATACAACTTTTTTTTTTTCCATTGATAACATCCATTCCCATAATAGTACAGTGGGAGGAGAGGTCGACCCATAAGTCACAATTTATTTTTCCTCCTTCAAACTCAACGTCATTATCAGTGGATAGAATTGCATGTGCATGTGTTCCATTAAAAACTTAGAAGGGATTTGTTGATATGCTTAAATTTTTAAAGGCAAGCGTGTTTTATTAGAGTCATTCCTGCTCCTGTTTCTAATAAAACTCTGTTATATTTCCCTCTAGTCTTCCATAAATATATGGTCGTCCATCTTCACTTCGTTATCAGCAAGATAGATCTGATAATAGCTAGGGGTTTCACATCCCTATCTATTGGTGAGTGTAGGCAGATTTTACTTGTCGATTTGTGACTGCCTCCACCTTTCTTTCAATGGCACTTAACATCAGTATACACTCTTCACATGAATTTGATATGTGAGAGGGGGTTGGTTGAAGATGTATGCTCTGTTTTTACAGCTGCCACTCTCTGTAGATTCTTATGGTCTGGGAAATTCAATTTTATTTCCCTTTCACTGGGTAAGTTTTTTCTTCATATTTAGGACAATATCTCCTAACATGACCTTATTGGTTGCAATTATAGCATACCATAGAATTACTCTAATAAAACCCTATAATATCTATCTTGGGGTGTGGCCAAATAGTTTTTAGTACCCTGGTAATTTTGTTAATTTTGTGGTATTTCCTTAAACCTCACTCTAAAATTACCATATTCAATTAATAACCTAATTTCTCCTTCTACCTTCTTCACTAGACACATTTTTAATAGGGGCCAGTCCTGCTGAAGTATCCCTAGACAAAAGTGTGTCTGTGCAACATTGTAGTTATTCCTGTGTTTTTCCTTTTTAACAATTGCAAGGATTTAATAATTTCCATAGCAGCAAAATCTCTTAATCTAGCTCATTTGGTTACCCTGATATTCTAGAGACATATTCACTAACACTCTGCCTGTGTTACTCTTTAGACATAGTAAACTGTTTTGTGTCAGTAATCAAATTCCATGCCTTATTCCTTAAATTAGCACAAACATGTATATCATAATTTTCTCCATTTAAATTAATCAAAAATAGAAAATTCAAAACTATCCAAACCAGTTGCACACCGTACAACCATTAGCAATATATTTGGAAACAATTCCTGCAACTAAACTCTGGGCTTTTCACATTCCTTATCCTCCAACACATCAATGAGCTAATTTTTAACCCATTCACTTAATGAGGCTGGCAGCCAGATCAAACGATATCTGGTGGCTACCACATCACTAAATTTTAGTTTATTCATTTCACCTTCAAAAACACTCATATTGTAAAAAGGTCCTCTCTGCTCATCATATTTAGACACATTTTTAATCAATCTGGCTAATCTGAGAGTATCCATCTGACCCTTTTCCTTGCACAATTTCCCAATTTTTCTATATCTTTTCTTCTCTTCTGCCCTTTTCACACAACTTCTACTTCCAAGCTAGAATCTAAATCTTTCAGATTTTTCCACAAAATATCTGTAACATTCCCCAGACTAACAATTTTTGCAAATTGTCAAAATTAGTAACACCGTCTAATATTGGACATGTGAGACATTGTTTTATGGGTTCTATTTAACAGATCAGTCTGATTCTTAAGCATTTCTTTCATTATATTAAAATCTTAATTTCCTTGACATTACTTAATCCTTTCAACAACTGCCGAGAGTCTGAGTTTTTGTTTCAACTAATGTTGCATCCAATGCACTCTCAAAAGAGAGCCATGGGGGGCGATTTCCTTCTTTTAGCACTTTTAAGGAGATGTATAGTTTAACTAGGGGCTAGGTAAATTACTAGACCTTGCAACAACACATATATTTTTCAATTGTTTTTAACAACACATTTCTTTTTTGTTTCGATGTATTACAAACATAACAATTACTGGTCTTTTTAAGTTGACACCATTCCTTTATAGAATCTTTAGTTTCCAGAAAGCCTTTTGCCAGTAATGCAACTTTTTCTTTCCCTTTTAACCACATTGCTTTGCTCAATACCAGTTAATCTGTCTAACCATTTCAATACACAATAGCGTTTTCAGGATTAACTCTTTTACAGACAGATCCTGTTACATTTGACAGCAGTCTTTTGCTGCCAATCCATAATTAACTAAACAGTTAATACAATTTGTTTCAATATACATATGAGCAACTTCTACAGACATGTTAAAGACACATACCCTTGAAGTATTTGATTTCCACAGGTGTGCGCATCATCTGATGGAAGAATACTTTTTGGAATATGTAGTTATTTCTTGAGAATCCTCCGAAATGCCATCTTCGATCTGCAATTCGTCATAACATTTATTTCTTCATAAATAAAGTATGGATAAAAGGATACAGATTGTCCTCTCAATTATTATCGTCATATTCTTCCGTCAGTACTGAGCATATTTCCAAGTTCGAACGATTTTTCACCCTGCGCAACTCTATTTTCGCATAGTAAAGCTGAATGTTTAAATAAAGGATTTTTGGGATGCCATCCTGCTGTATCAGTCAATTGTGTTTCTCCTGTTTCAAGCCGGGTACTAAAGCTTTTTTCTTCAGGGAACAATTTCAACTTTTCTTCAGTGAGTTTCTTGTCTTCTTATTGTAATCTTCTTGTAGCAGAACACTTAAAGATTAAGTCAGTCATAATTCAGGCTT
This sequence comes from Pelobates fuscus, assembly GCF_036172605.1. Lineage (NCBI taxonomy): Eukaryota > Metazoa > Chordata > Amphibia > Anura > Pelobatidae > Pelobates > Pelobates fuscus. The sequence goes on along the minus strand of NC_086319.1, from coordinate 279,130,232 downwards.
AAATCAAAAGTTTGCTGTTGGTGCCCGCATTCTCCACCATTAAATGTAGGAAATTGGCATTCCGTGAAATCTTTGTTTGTCACATATCAGTTTTCTTAACAATCGAATCAAGTATCTTGCAGTTTAACTTGTGTTTATTCAAACATAACAATTATCATCCATCTGGTAATAACATATGTCTTTAACAGTCTTTATCCAATACAGAGAGCAATGTTCCAGTTGTTATCCATTTTTGATGTTAAAGGTATTGGCCACGAATTCTAAACTACAATCAGTTTTATGGGTTTAAAATTCAGTTACAGAGGGGAGTATACATAAGATTGCCTTACTTTAAAATAAGTGGCTATCTTAGAAAAAGGGGAGTTACTTAGCATCATTTGAAATCTATGATTAAAGTCATACGTTATATTTGGCGGTAAGCTACACAAAGGAGTTATATATGCATGGTGGAATAAATGCCTTTAGAAATATGATCCATGGTAATACAGAGGGAGACTGGCTAGCAAAGCTTAGGTCAAAGGTTACTATAAACAAGCCCTTTAACATCACTCTTAAAGTGAACCAGATGTGGTCTCCATTCCTATACAATGAAATTCTGTAATACTCTATAGGCCAAGGTATGGCTTCTCAATTTCAGTGTTCTGGAAGCAATCTGAATTAAACTTATAATATTTATATCAACACGTTAAATACATTTAAAGTACATAAAAAAATATTTTTCAATTAGAATTAAATTACATATGTATATTTTCTTTTTCTAAATTTTGTATTAAATTTTACTGTAATTATATGTGTGTATATATATTTATATATATGTATATCGTCTATGTATGCAACTTCATTATTTGTGTTAAGTGTATTACAATACTTTATATATATATATATATATATATATATATATATATATATATATATACACACACACTTATATTTATTTTACATGTCTAATAATTTTTTTTTTTTTATACTTCCCACCAGCAGGGGGACTGTCTGACAGCCCACACAGTCCCTCTGCTTGCAGATCCACAGCCAGTTATAGGGGGACATGTGATCACTCTTTGAGAGCGATCACATGGCCCCCGGGGGTCTGATTTGCCGTGGGAGGGCTACATGGGCTGTCAGCCAGTCCTCCTGAAGAGGATCGCTGCAGAGGTAAGTCAACTGGAGCTCCTGGGGCTTAAGCCGTTACGGCGTTCTATGCTGCCACCGGCTTTAAAGCCCATTAGAATGGGGACAGCATAGAATGCCGTAACGGCGTTAAGGGGTTAATATATTTTAAAAATTAAAATAAATGAGAAATAACAAAAAACAACAACAACAAATATTGGGGAACCAATGCAAGCAGATCTGAGATTTAATAATTTGTAAATAGGTGCAGAAGATCTAACCAAAGTCTACCAAGTTAGGTTCTATAACACCTAACTTTTATGTAAATTACTTGTGCAAAGTGAGAGAATTTGGTTTACATTTTAGCCAAAATAAACAGTAAGAAAAAATGCGTATTTTACAGTAGCACTCTATGCATCAAAATAACTTTAGTTTAAATAAGTGATTATGTTGTATAGACCACTACTCAATTATCTTCCATTTATGAGTTAAATATATTTTTTATGCAGCCCTAAACACACCTCCCCGAGAGTGGGATTAGGGGGTAGCACTATTAATTGGATTATGGGTAGATTTATTGGAAAGATTATGGAAAGGACTATGGGTTGTTTTATGGTTAGGATTAGGATTAAGAGTTGGATTACATGTAGGATTAAGGACAAATTTATGGATTGGATTAGGGGGAAAAAAAGGTATACATGTGTGGTATAATTCTACTCGGGAAAATTAGGAGAATACAAATAGAACTCCAAAATAGAACTTGTGAAAAAACAATTATTTTGACTAAGGTTTTTGTTAAATTAATTAAATGAAAAGTGGTAAAAAATACTCTTGGTTAAATATCCTGGGAATTTACTTTCTACAACTTCTGTTGTGTAGAGGTTTTGGTTACTGCTACTATGAAAGTAGTAATTTTAGCTTGCCACATTTTGCAAAGTTTTAGCTTTAAAACTGTAATTCATTCCTTGCAATATTTGTTTTATAACTTCTTAAAAAAAATTAAATTATAGACCTATTGTGAATTTTAACAGTTAGGACTAATTGGTGAATCTATTTTGTGTTTGGTTTCATGCACTTGTTATTGCACTTTCCATTGAAATTTTTTTTTCCCCATTAATTTAATATCGTGGACATATGGGGTAAAAGATAAAGCCAGTTTCTTCTTTAACAGTGATATATAATATGTATGGGTGCACTTAAACAGAAGGTATGAAATTGTGGCAAAATTAACGCATTGCCAAAAAGGCATTGGTGTCACGACTAGTAATGTGGTCCAGCACGCAGAATCTATGTAAACATATACATAAGTCAGAAAAGGAAAAATAACAGGACAGAGCGTAAACCGGACCTTAGAATGGCCGGACTAATACGCTAGAGACAGAGAATGGTCAAAGGGAAAGCCGAGGTCAAGGAAGCCAGAAAATACTCAATACCGATAAGACAAGCCAAGTCAGGGAAACCAGAGATCAGAATAACCAGGGAAACGCCAAGGATCAGGATACCAGGAAATCAGAAACACGAAACTAGCACTTTCAGGAAACCAGGAAACTGAAACCACGACATGGCAAAGTACTAGGGTGAATTAGGGGTTTAAATACCCCTCTCTAAGCTATGATTGGTCAGAGGGCGACCTCTGACCCCAGAACGTACGTGTGCGTTGACGTTGTGACGTCACGCACACGTTAGTATAATTCTCGGGGGCGGGGCTATCCATAGACGCGACCACGTGGTCGGCGCCATATTGGATTCGGGCGTGATGCCCGGAAGAACTACACACGCGGTTCCCGGCTCGCCGACGAGCAGGTAAGCTCGTGTAGTCGGAGCGGTCGTGCCGGTCGGGCACGACCGTGAGGCTCGGCGGGCCGGTGACCGCAACAGTACCCCCCACTCGAAGACCGCGCACCGAGCGGGAAGGACCCGGCTTAAGAGGAAAGCGGTTGTGAAATGACCGGATAAGACGGGGCGCATGGACCCGGTCAGCAGGAACCCAACAACGTTCCTCGGGACCATAACCCTTCCAGTCAACGAGATAGGACAAGACACCTCTGGATAATTTGGAGTCCATGATAGAACGGACCTCGTATTCCTCTTGATCACCCACTACCAAGGGCGGAGGAGGAGTGGATACCCTTGTGTAGCGATTGCAAGTAAGGGGCTTGAGCAGAGACACATGGAAAGTATTCGCTATTCTCATATGAGCCGGTAGTGTCAAAGTATAGGTCACTGGATTAATACGTTGGGTAACTCGAAAGGGACCAATGTACCGAGGGGCAAATTTCATGGACGGGACCTTAAGCTTGATATGTCTTGTGGAGAGCCACACCCTGTCACCTGGAATATAGACAGGATTAGCGCCCCGTTTCTTGTCAGCTTGGACCTTCGCTCGTAATGAGGCTTTTTGCAGAGCTGAATGGACGGAATCCCAAGTATCATGAATCGAATCTAAACGGGTGTTCAAAGCGGGGATTTCTGTGTCTGAGAATGCAGAAGGAAAAACAGTGGGGTGATAACCCTGATTAACAAAGAATGGACTGTGATTAGAAGATTCATGAGTGGCGTTGTTTCTGGCGAACTCAGCCATGGGTAAGAGCTCGTACCAGTTAGATTGATTGGCATTTATAAAGCAACGTAAATAGGCTTCTAAAGACTGATTCGCCCTCTCTGCTGCTCCATTTGTTTGAGGGTGATATGCTGACGAAAAGGAGAGTTCGATGCCCAATTGTTTGCAAAAGGAACGCCAAAACCTAGAAACAAACTGGGTACCTCTGTCAGATACTATGCTTTTGGGTACACCGTGCAACCGAAAGATCTCTCTCAAGAATATTTGAACTAGATCTTGAGCAGATGGTAATTTTTTAAGTGGGACGAAATGTGCCATCTTCGTGAATCTATCAATGACCATAAGGACTGTATTAAACCCGTTTGAACTGGGTAGATCCACAATGAAATCCATGGCCAAGTGGGTCCATGGAGCACTAGGTATGGGCAGTGGTTGTAATAGTCCAGGAGGTGACCTGGGAGGAACTTTAGAAACAGCACATATTTGACATGCCCCAACATAATCTTTGACATCGTTTCTAAGAGTAGGCCACCAAAATCTCCTGGAGATGGCAGAGAGAGTTTTATGGACTCCAGGATGGCCCGCTGTGAGGCTGTCATGGAACAAATCTAGTACCTTCTTTTGAAACTGAGGTGACACATACAGTTTGTCCGGAGGTTTTCCCACAGGTGCCTGAGTTTGATCTGCTATTATGGCACAGAAGAGAGGAGAAGACACTTCGGAAACTGTAGTGGCAATGAGGCATTCAGGAGGTACAATAGGATATATCACAGTTCCGGAACTTCATCTGTCTCAAACTGCCGAGAAAGTGCATCTGCCTTGGTGTTTTTAGTACCAGGTCTGTATGTAATTACGAAATTGAATCGGGAGAGGAACAATGACCACCTAGCCTGACGAGAGGACAGTCTCTTAGCGTCCCCAATATAAGCCAAATTCTTATGATCAGTAAAGATCAAAAGTGGCTCTTTGGAACCTTCCAAGAGATGCCTCCATTCCTTAAGGGCAAGTACAATGGCCAAAAGTTCCCTATTCCCTATGTCGTAATTCCTCTCTGCAGGTGTGAGTTTGCGAGAGTAAAATCCACAGGGATGTAAAGGCGTATCAGGACTCTCTCTTTGAGACAGAATGGCTCCAACTCCTGTCTCTGATGCATCCACCTCTAGGATAAATGGTTTGGATGGATCAGGATGGGTCAGGACAGGTGCTGAGGAAAATAAAGATTTTAATCGTTCAAATGCCTCTCTTGCTTCTTTGGGCCAAGATATACAATTTGCTCCTTTTTTTGTTAAATTGGTTATAGGGGAAATCACGGAGGAAAATCCCCTTATGAATTTGCGGTAGTAATTCGCAAAACCTATAAAGCGTTGAGTAGCTTTAAGGCCCTTGGGTAATGGCCACTGTAAGACTGCCTCCAGTTTACGAGGATCCATCTGGAAACCAGACGGAGATATAACGTATCCAAGGAATTGTATCTCCGTTTGGTCAAACTGGCATTTCTCCAGTTTACAGTAAAGGCCGTTCTGTAACAGGGTTTTCAGTACAATTCTCACATGTTCGTGATGTGTCTCTAGGTCTGGGGAATAGATGAGAATGTCGTCCAAATACACTAGAACGAACATGTGAAGGTACTCTCTTAGGACATCGTTGATAAAATCCTGGAATACCGCTGGAGCGTTACATAATCCAAACGGCATAACCAGGTATTCGTAATGTCCCATTCTGGTGTTAAATGCGGTCTTCCATTCGTGACCGTCCTTAATTCTGACTAGATTGTAGGCACTTCGGAGATCGAGCTTGGTAAAGACTCGAGCTCCCTTTAATCTGTCGAATAGCTCTGATATAAGGGGAATAGGGTAGGCATTTTTTATGGTAATCCTATTCAAACCCCTATAATCAATACAAGGGCGTAGGTCTCCTTCTTTTTTAGAGACAAAGAAGAATCCAGCCCCGGCTGGTGAGGAGGACCTACGGATATGACCCTTTCTGAGAGCATCCTTAATATATTCCTCCAAACAAAGATTTTCCTGGGGGGACAAGGCATAGACTCCTCCCTTGGGAGGCATAGTCCCTGGTAATAAGTTTATAGTACAGTCATAAGGTCTATGAGGAGGTAACCCTTCTGACTGGACCTTGTTAAATACCTCTTTCAAATCCATATACTGCTGAGGAATTTGTGTGGTCAAGGGAGGTGTAACAGGAACATTAATGGTGCCAATAGGTTGTGGGATTTGCTTAAAGCAAACACCTTTGCATCTCTCACCCCAACTCACAATCTCTCCTTCAATCCAATCTAAACGTGGATTGTGTTTCAGGAGCCAAGGGAAACCGAGTATTATCGGAACTGTAGGTGAAGATATGATTTGAAAGGTAATTTCTTCAGAGTGGAGAATACCCACTGAAACAGTGATTGGCAGAGTTTCGTGTGTGATGAAAGGCTGGGTAAGAGGCCTTCCATCAATGGCCTCGACTGCTATAGGTTTCTCTTTATGTCTTAAGGGCAGGAGATGTTTAGCAGAGAACTCTTTGTCTAGGAAATTCTCCGCTGCCCCAGAGTCAATCATAGCCTCACACTGAACAGTAGTGTTCTCGAAAGATAAGGTTACTTTGACCAGGAAACGGTTCTTAGTCAATTTAGGGGACATATACATCACACCTAAGGTCGGTCCCCGTACGTGCCTTAGGTGTGCAAGTTTTCCGGCCGAACCGGGCATGACGATCTTAGATGTCCCTTCTTGCCACAATACATACATAACCCCTCGTTACGTCTGTGTTGTCTCTCTGCCTCAGTGAGTTTAGCACTACCCAATTGCATGGGTTCAGGTTCTGGAAGAGGCGTTTGGCTACTCACCACTGGGTTAGAGAAACGAGGAGCTATGGACAAATTAGAACGTCTGTTACGTTGTTTGTTTTTCTCTCTCTCTCTGAGCCGGTTATCAATGTTTATCATGTAGGCAATAAACTCATTAAGACTAACCGGAAGGTCTCTAGCTGCAGTTTCATCTTGTATATTCTCAGCTAAACCTTCAGAGAAAGCAGCCACCAGACCGCTATTGGTCCAATCAACCTCAGACGCTAATGTCCTGAACTCTATTGCATAATCGGCTACAGAACGATTGCCTTGCCTGATTCTCATAAGGGCTTTGGCAGCGTTCTTCTCCCTGCCTTTAGGTTCAAATGTAGCCTTAAAGGCCGTAAGAAAGGTACTGTAATCACGGGCTATTGCGTCACCACTTTCCCATAAGGGGTTAGCCCAAGTCAAGGCTTTTCCAGTTAATTGGTTCATCAGATAGCCTATTTTAGATCTATCTGTTGGGAATGAACCTGGGGAGGCCTCAAAGTGGTATTCTATTTGGTTTAAAAAACCTCTAAATTCCTTAGAATCACCTCCATAACGAGGGGGCGGTGACAAAGTTATGGACGGTGGTTTATGTGGTACGGGAACCACTACAGGTGGCGGAACCACAGGTGGTACAGGAGGGACCTCTAAATAGGCAGTCCTCTGGAGCAAGGTCTGAAATGCCTGAGCAAATTGGTCTAACCTGTGGTCCATATCCTCCACCCTATTTTCACAGGCGATCATATGTTTGCATAGTTCTGCAGGATCCATGGCCATGTCGTAATGTCACGACTAGTAATGTGGTCCAGCACGCAGAATCTATGTAAACATATACATAAGTCAGAAAAGGAAAAATAACAGGACAGAGCGTAAACCGGACCTTAGAATGGCCGGACTAATACGCTAGAGACAGAGAATGGTCAAAGGGAAAGCCGAGGTCAAGGAAGCCAGAAAATACTCAATACCGATAAGACAAGCCAAGTCAGGGAAACCAGAGATCAGAATAACCAGGGAAACGCCAAGGATCAGGATACCAGGAAATCAGAAACACGAAACTAGCACTTTCAGGAAACCAGGAAACTGAAACCACGACATGGCAAAGTACTAGGGTGAATTAGGGGTTTAAATACCCCTCTCTAAGCTATGATTGGTCAGAGGGCGACCTCTGACCCCAGAACGTACGTGTGCGTTGACGTCGTGACGTCACGCACACGTTAGTATAATTCTCGGGGGCGGGGCTATCCATAGACGCGACCACGTGGTCGGCGCCATATTGGATTCGGGCGTGATGCCCGGAAGAACTACACGCGCGGTTCCCGGCTCGCCGACGAGCAGGTAAGCTCGTGTAGTCGGAGCGGTCGTGCCGGTCGGGCACGACCGTGAGGCTCGGCGGGCCGGTGACCGCAACAATTGGTCACAACTGTGTCGTATCTCAAAAGAGCCATGTTTCTTAATAAGGGGCAAAGCTCAATTATTAGAGCAGGAGATAAGTACTATTAAATTAAACACAATGTGTAGTCAGATCTGATTAAAATAAAACATGAAGGCTGTGTGATTCACAACCAGGGCAAATGTTGCCAAGGCTTCATAAACAGAACCAAAAGTGATTTACACTGGCAAATAATTCGGCAGAGAGACTGCAATTACATGATATTTACACCAAAACTGCTTCATTAAAATTGTTTTTGTGCACAGTATACCTTTAAGAAGCCTTGACTAATAAAGCCAGTTTTGTAATTCGAAGATTAGGTGTAGCAGTAATGGTATTCCCTCTAGTGATAAACAATATATAAAGGCAAAGGCAATTACTCTGAAGTACTAAAAGTGGGGAAATCAACATGGAAGCCAGGGGTTCCAGAAGGCCCATTCCACAGGTGACTCTTTCCTATTTACATGATTACACCACTTATTAGAACACAAAACTATAGTAAATCACCCACTGTGTTTTACACTCGCATAGCAGACTTGTGTACACATTTGTTTAAACTACAAATAAATGTTCATACTGTTAAAAAAGAGAACTTGAGTTTCGATTATAAAAACCCATATGGAGCACTGAAAAAAACATTGAAAGGGATTCACAATATTTATTTGATTTTTTTTCCCTGTGACTAATATTTATTTACAACTTGATGATGGCAGAAATTTCTGAGCCAGAGGTCACTGTAAGACACAGCGGGAAAGACGTATAACATTTTTCCCTCAGCCTGATGAAAGACACCTGGGTAATATCAAATATTTCATTTTTTTTTTTATCTCAGTAGAAAAAGAATTATCTAATATATTTTCATAAAGATTAAACGATAGGTGCATACAATTCTAACCAGCATGTTCTGTTACAAACTTTCATGACTTGACCCATGATGACTTATTCTACTGTGAAAACACGTGATGCAAGTAATAGAAATTCTTTTGTGTTAGGGACTCTGTACCAAAATATTCAGCAATTATTTGAGATTAAAGATGATGATTAAAACACAGCCAATATGAAGAGTGTTTATTTATGCAACAGGGAAAATGCATACATTACAGGATTCCTTACATAAATGAAGAAAACTCTTTAGATGTCATACATAGTTGCTACAGGTCTATGCTCATCAGGGTCTAATTACTTTCCCAAGTCAAAGAGATAGTTTATCTCCTGTGTTTTGTGTTGCACTCTCAGATTCTACCCTAGTTATTAAAAATAGTAGCTTATAGAACATAAATGGGTGAAGGGGCTGCCAAAAGACCTGTGACACATTCTCTAATGCTTTGTTTTTTATTAAAAAGGTCAATATACTTTAACACACGATAAGAAGAACATTTGCCTTATTGCCTTATCTGGTCACTCTTAGTGGCGTATGTGTACCATTACGGATATATATATATATATATATTATCATAAATAATAATTGGCATCCCTCTCTATGCCATATCATAAAGAAACACTGGCATGCATTACAATAGAATGAAATACTAAACATACTAAAAAAAATGCTATTCCTGAGAGATCAAACATTGTTTTTTTTTTAGGGGTGCCCCAAGTTTTAAGTCAATCCTTATCAAAAATGACACCAAAGACCGAGAAAGGACTATATCCTCATTTTTTTCAAAATTAACAGTTTTTTTTAAGTGCAATAAAAAGTGCACAGACCATATGATAACATCCAAAACTATCATGCACTTTAAATCCAATAACACAGGCATCTCCTATCCAATTAAAGTCCTAATTTGCTGTAATGCAAACAATGTTATATATCTATTGGAGTGCCCATGTGGCCTCCAATATATTGGAATGACTTCTAGATGCCTAAAAATAAGACTTGCAGAACATTGCCGCAATATCACTAAAGGCCACCAGAACCATTCCGTATCCAAACATTTTATTAAACATATATATATCTGTGTATTCATTAAGTTGAGAAGTGCATTCGTAGGTCTTAATCCAAGTGATTTTTTGATTCAATAATATTTATCAAATTGTAATGTCCCGATTGACGTTTCATCTTGAAAATTACCCCAAGGGGTCAAAACGTCGATTGAGACATTATAATTTTATGAATATTATTGAATAAAAAATCACTTGGATTAAGACCTATGAGTGCACCTCTCAACTTATTCAATATAATATAGTACGCTGGTTGTACCAAAAAACTCAAGGCTCAAAAAAACTTAAGGGGTGAGTGCCACACACTGTTTAACAGACAGTGGAATGACAAACTGACAAGCATTAATAGATATATGTATGTATTAAAATGCTTTTTGATAATGAAGAAAGTTGTATGTCAGTCATAATAATATCTTTCCTTTACCATGATTCATAGTCAGTTATTGTAAAAACCAGACAGCATAGGCCGTGCATCTCACAGGGAAATTGCTCTCTATAACCTGCAAAATGTAGCATTAAAAGTCAAAACACCTGTTCCATTCTCCACTTTCCACAAAAGAATATTAATTTATTTCATAATGTGTAAAGTTTGAATCTTTTGAACGCCACCTTCCTGCCAATAAATCTTCACATCAGGTTGACTTAACCAGCGATGCATTTTTCCGTTTTTATGACTCCCATAAAATTTAGGAATGGACCATTTAGATTTTCCTAGCAGTAATTTTTATGACTTTTTAGTCAGTGAGATTCAGAGCTTCACCAGAAGAAACATTTTTTTTTCATCTCTCTGCATTATATTTTACATCAATTTACCTTACAATGAGTAGTATCCACTCATCCTGTAACCAGTACGGTCAAGAGAGCTTATCATCAGTATACAGGATTTATTAAAAGGAGATGAATCTATTAATCGGTGAGTCTGAGCTGTCACTTTTTATTGACAAAGTCTCACTTTACTTAGAGAATTATTACAATAAAACCACCTTTTATTATGCCATAAGAGAAAACTGCCTCCATTTGTTCGATTTTCATTTTTCAATCACGGCTGCAACTTCTAACAGATCTTTTGTTGGAAGGAACACACATGTCAGTATTCAATTTTGCTGTTATTTCATAGTATGAATAAAATCACTAAGCCTGCTTCAGTTTGAGGTCTATGTACCCTGTGCACCAAGCTTTCAATTTCATTGTTCTGCACAACTGGATGCTGTTTCCTGGTAATAGTGAGCCTAACTACTAAGTTACCACAAAGCATTGGGTACATGGATTACAGAAAACCTGACATGTAGATTAGGTTAGAATTCTGCTGGCATGCCTCAGCAGTGATCTATGTCTATGTGTGTTGAGTGCCAGCAGACTTAAAGGGACACTATAGGCATTCAGACCACTTCAACTCAAATACATGGTCTGGGTGCAGTATCCCTGCCCCCTCTTAGTCATGCAATGTAAAACATTGCCGTTTAAGAAACTGCAATATTTCCATTGCAGCACAAAGACTGCCTTCAGCCATTAGAGGCACTTCCGGGAGTTTATCGGACTCCAGGTCACCTAACTGGTACTGGATGTCCTCACACTCTACATGAGTTCATAGGCATCAATAAAAATTGAAGTAATGCTTTCCTACGAGGGAGGGCCTCATGTGCTTGTGGCACTTGTTGCCAATGCACATTAGGTCCCCTTGTCAGATGATGTTGGAAGAGGTAGAGCGCCGACCCAGCGCAGAGGGGCATCTGTGCTTGAATCAGGCTGGAATCAGGTGAGTAAATATAGTTTTTATAACACTTTAGTTGCAGAATGGGGGGGGGGGTGGCGCGAGGGAGGGCTAGAGGCCACTTTAGTGTTAGGAATACAACTTTGTATTCCTAATAGTATAAACTCCCTTTATACTTTTTTCTTCACAATCAAGACATCACAGTGCGTACTATAACCTTAGTTAAACGTACGAGAAGTAAATGTTCAACTTTTGGTTGTTTTAAAAAAAATAGATAATTTTGCAGGGCTGACTCTTCCACCACTTTAAAGCCAGTTATCAATTTCACAACATATGTAATTGAGGAAAAAATAAATATACAACTTTTTTGAAAACCGCATATTTTTGAGGGCTTGATTCATGAAAATTCCTTGCTTTTGTACTAGGAGGAGGAAGACTACTGCTATAAGATTACTCTTGGATAAATTAGCTATGTTATCTTCAAATTGGTGGACATTTTCAAGGGAAAGCTTATAATATTTTGACAAAATTATAAATGGTATGTGTAGATGAAGGGGAAATGTGGGAGCAATACAGACAACTGTAACTTAATTTTACCTCCTTAAGGACCGATGACTGTTCAGGACCGTCATCGGAAACATCCCCTTGAGGACCGATGACGGTCCTGAACCATCAGAACGGTATTATTAACTTACCTGATCACCGTTGCTCCCGGTCTGCGGGGACTGCCTGACAGCCCAGGCAGTCCCCCCTTGGCGACATAAGACCCCGCAGCCATGTGATCGCTCTAACAGAGTGGTCACATGGCTGCAATAGGTGTTCAAGTATCTGCCTGCAGGGGGACTGCCTGTGCTGACAGGCAGTCTCCCTGCATGTGTAAAATAAAAATAAAAATTGTTAATCAATAAAAAATATAATTATATATGTGTGTGTGTGTGTGTGTATATATATGTAGTAAGGCCTTTTGGCCTGTGTTTGTGGGAGGGGCGTATGACACACCCCTTCCCTACTTAAGGGACACCCCTTACCTGGCTCCATACCTTCGAGGTCAGCGTTGCATCATGAATCCACTTCCGGTTCACGGACGGCTCCATCTTGCTTTCGGAAACTCAGCGTTTTTCTTCGGTGTCAGCTGTGTCCAGTAACTCCTTACAGGTCTTTCCACGGCCAGCCACGCACAAAAAACCCGGTCTTCTTCGCTGATCGAGTCCTCAGGACTTCTCAAACGTAAGTCCGTCGCCAGGATCACTTCCCACGGCGTCGCAATCATTTTCAGCCTTACTTTACGGCCACACGCTTTACGGCCAAAGTCTCAGGCAAATTAACCCTCTGGTTTCCGGAAACCAAGTACTAAGTATGTAGCATTCTTATGCTTTACTTTTTCCCTCCTTTATTTCAGTTTGTTTCTATATGATACGTTTTTAGTACCTGATAGTAGGATTATTCATTTTTAATGCAGATTATAGTTCATTAAATACCAGTCTGTTTTATATACATATAACGATTATAGCATGTATTTCATAATTTATGCTGTCACATTAATTATACCTAGGTTAGGGCTCATGTATTATTAGTTCATGATATATTATCCTGGTATACATATACATAGTTTTGCTTGAACAACTTTACTTTTTGTGTACCTTCCATTTGCACTTAGGAAATTTGTTTTAAACAAACGTTTTTTTTTTTTTTCCCTCCCTGTTTAAACACACCATGTACACTTTTCATTACATGGCACGTGTCATATGCTGACTTTTCTTTATGTACTCAAATTACATACACAACAACTCAGATAATTAATCAGGAATAGGTATAATGTATATATATGTGATAAGGTTTTCTCTAATTTATTTGTGTATATTACGTTGTCACTACCATGTACACCCGATTACATGGCACGTACATTTCCTGACCTTTCTGCATATACTCAAACGATATATCGTGTATACAGAACACGGTCCCAACATCTCACACTTTCAGGATTGAATCACACTTTTGGTTTAACCTCTCATACGTCAACTTTTTCTGCATATGGTCAATTTTCATATTTTAACTCATACTCCCTGCACTATGATTACTACAGTAGCACGGCCATATATATATTTTAAATTTGGTCACCATGTATACACATTATACGTAGCCACTACAAGCTAATCCTGCGTTACGGTTTTTCTCCATAACAAATCAGGCGGGGTACTTCCTTACTCTAATTGTTCCCCTTCAACACATACGGTTAATAAAATCAACCACAGCATATCTAGTCTACGTTAGTATCACAGGATCCATTTCTCATACTATCATATCTATTTCTACCCTTTTAGGTTTATCCAGGTTTTCTATACCTTACGCACCATATACGTATACATACTATCAGGTACGTAAGCCTGCTCACGTGTCACATACGTTCTCCCTAAATAGGACATAGAGTACTGGCAAGTTAGGGGTATAGGCCCAAATAGGTATCTCCCCTCTTGGCATACTGCCTATAGTTTAGAGGTCCGCGAGGCCAACACCCCGCCTCAAACGTTTCGGAGGCAAACACCCCTCAAGCCACACGTTAGTTAGCCGCCTCGCAAAGTTTAGAGAGGGCGTCACCTGTCACTCCCTTCCCCTGTTTTTCTTTTATTGTCATCGAGAGGCCTACGAATTCCTGCCACTACATGGGTGGCCTCAATATTCCCTCGCGCCAACGCATAGATAGAGCCTCTCATAGCCACTTGGCAAATAGCAGGGCCTCACCTGTCACCAAAGGACAAGATTAATTTTTTCGCCTCGCACGGCATAATTAGCCCGCCAGTACATCCCCTGGGTTTCAACACTAACGGTATATTTTCTCATCTAGTATGTCTCAAGAAGGGGTAGAGGATTTCTCCATCCCGAGCACTCCGGCTAGACCAAACTCCCCACCACCGGAAGAAGACATGGCTAGTCCTGCATCATTCAGGTCCTGGACAATCCCTCGCATAACTAGCGAACTCAGGAGGCGACACATTCCTTTCCCCGCTACTGCCAGGAAAGCGGAACTATACAAACTGTTGCACACCTCAACTGATAACTCTGATGCAGGGGAAGGGACTAGCCAGTCTAACCCGACAGATATACATGGCATGCTTACATCCCTCATGTCATCCATGGGCAAGGTAAACTCCAGGCTGGAGAAACTGGAATCGGTCACCACAGCCCTTACCTTGGCTGGGTCAGCCACTGTGACCCCTCCGCCACTGGTCGAGTTGCCACTAGTTTCTCCAGCCACCACCTCTGACGAGCAGGAGGTTAACCCTGCCCATATGATACCTGAGCACCTTAAGAAAGACATCCTGGAAGGTAAAGATGTCAACTTAGCTGCACTACTAATTGCCTCCCAGGATGTGGTGGAGCATAAAACTTATGCGTATGAGGATATTTCTGTGGTGGTCAAGTCCAGGGATGTACGCCTAAACAGGAAACTCACCATCCCGGAATTTGTGTTGGCTTTTGGCATCTACCGGGATGTCATATGTGCCGTTTACCCACACAGGCGTGAGGAATTTGACATGTATATGCCCAAGCTGGTGGACCTGGGCAATAAATATGGTGGATCGGCATTCTACGATTACCATAGATCTTTTTCTGCAAAAGTGTCAGGCGCCTTCTCACAGTACGGGACAAGGTCCAACTGGAGTAAGATAGACACAGTGATTTTCTGCAGACACTTTGCAGGGCTAAGGACACCGGCTTGTGCATACTGCTCCTCCATGTCTCATTCAGCAAATTTTTGTCCCACCACTGCTAACGAGCATACCCACATGCAAGGACCTAGCTCCGCTGGTCCTACGGAGAAAATAGCTAAAGACAAACTGGGTAGACCTATCAAGTTTCTGGGCAAATCCCAGATATGTAATAACTTTAATGTTGGTACATGTAATTACAGCGGTTGTCGTTTATTGCATATATGCTCAAAATGTTTCAGGGCACATGCAAAAATCATGTGTCCCAATAAAATGTATCCCAAACAGTACCTAACGTCTATCAACATATCCCTACTTGCGACATTTCTGTCACAGCATCCATCTACACATTTAGTAGATTTCATAATCTCTGGTCTATCAGAAGGATTCCACACAGGTATCATACATATGCCTTCAGGAATCCTGGAATGTCCAAATCTACAATCCGCCCAACACAACCCTACAGCTGTTGACACACTCATAGCTAAAGAAGTGTCAGAAGGTTTCTTATTCGGACCTTTTCAATCCCCTCCTTTCACTACATGGAGGACAAACCCTATCGGGGTTGTCACAGGAAAATCTTCCAACAAGCAGAGACTTATTATCGATTTGTCGGCACCACACACCTCTACCACTCCTAGCCTCAACTCCCTAATACCATCGGAGGAATTCTCCCTGCAATATTCCACTATAGACCACGCCATTACGGCTATCTTACAGGCAGGAGTCGGTGCATGGCTCAGTAAGACCGACATAACAAATGCATTCAAACTACTACCAATCCACCCCACACTGTGGCACCTACATGGCATCAAGTGGGAAGGGAACTACTACTTTTTCTCACGACTAACTTTTGGTTCTAAAAGTAGTCCAGCCATATTTGACACATTTGCCGAAATCCTATGCTGGTTACTACTCAATATATCCAGATGCCCTACAGTCATACATTATCTGGACGATTTCCTAATGGTCGAGGAGAATTCTTCCCCTCCCAGTAGCCTCAAAGAAACTGTCAGCCTATTCAACCAGTTGGGGGTCCCAGTCTCCCCTACCAAGACCGAAGGCCCAGATACCATCATCACTTTCCTGGGCATCATGCTAGACTCAGCCAACATGCAAGCTAGCCTACCACGCACCAAGGTAGAAAACATCCTGACAAACATCAACCTCTATATACAACTACGCACTTGCAACCGCAAAGAATTACAATCTTTACTGGGGTCACTCAATTTTGCCATGCGTATTATACCTCAAGGCCGTGCTTTCATATCACGTCTCCTCAGCATGTTCCCACGGTTTCTACATGATGCACACAGATTAACCCTAGATACCCAAGCCACGGCAGACCTTCTCATGTGGAGAAACTTTTTAAACTCCTGGAACGGAAAAAGCATGTTCCTCCCTCAATTGTCTGACACTTCTCCTACTGTTTGGACAGACGCGGCGTCTACCACAGGTTTTGCAGCGATTTTTGGGAACGAATGGCTTTGGGGTAGCTGGCCTTCAGAGGTGCAGGACCTGGAGTGTTTTTTCTCTACCTCAGCTCTTTTCGAGATATATCCCATCGTGGCGGCTGCCGTGGCATGGGGACATCTATGGACAGGTTCATCAGTCAGGTGTTACTCAGACAACCAAGCAACCTGTTCCATTATCAACAAAGGTCGCTCCAACTCCCTTACTATCATGAGATTTTTGAGGAAACTCACTTGGTTGGCAGCATGTCATAATTTTTTCTTGCATTGTGTTCATATTCCAGGTATTTGTAACGAGGCAGCTGATAATTTGTCTCGTTTTAAATTCCAGGCCTTTCATCAACTTCTCCCATCAGCCGCGCTCACAGCCACGGCCACTCCACTGTTCCATCAGCTAACAATGGACTAGACGTTATCATGCAACATTGCAGAACTTTGTCCCAACTAGCTCTATCTACAAATACCAGGAAAACCTACAACAGAGCTTTCAGTTTATTCAAAAGATTCCTTTTGGAACACAACATATTACAACCATTCATCATGACATCTTTTTTAGGTTTTGCCTCTTTTTGCCACATCAAACTCAAACTTTCTTACAACACAATCAAACTATATCTTACAGGCATCCAACATCACATGCTGACCTTACAACCCAACAACTCAAGTTTCATGTCATCATACCAAATCAAGAACATCCTTAGGGGTATACAAAGATCCGAACCCCCGCATACAGCACAGAGGCTTCCTATAGATTTTCATATCCTTAAGAAATTATCACAACTACTAGATCTAAAACCCTTCTCCTTCAACACAACTCTAGTCATCAAAACAGCTATTTACGTGGCTTTTTATGGGTTTCTGAGACCTAGAGAGTTTTCCGCCATCAATACAACACAATCCACTCACCTACTGCTTCATTCGCACTTAACCAAACACATGGACTATTATATCCTGACACTACCTCATTCCAAAAACAGTCAACACGCTCCACCCGTAGAGGTTAAATACTATCCGACTCACAACAGATGGTGCCCCGTCCAAATACTGGACTCTTATACAGAGAGTCTCAAGGCACCACCATCACAACCACTTTTTGTTCTACGAGGTTCAGTTCTCACTACTACCAACTTCATGACCCACGTTAGGTCATTACTAACACAGCTGGGACTCAAGCCAGCTAACTATTCAGGCCACTCCTTCCGCATAGGAGCGGCCTCCACAGCCTCCAGTGTTAACATACCGGTTCATGTTATCAAGACACTGGGGCGCTGGAAATCATCCGCTTACACACGATACATTCCTAACCCTGTACAAGAAGTAAGAAATGCTTTTCAGAACATGTCTTGTTAAAAGTATGTATATTGGTAGTTTGTATTAAATATTGAAATTTCTATTTTTGCCCTCTTTATTTTCAGGCCTACCTCATCGTCGGTTTCGGCACACCACAACCGACTTGCTACTTTTATACCATCCTACACTTATTAGGTCTTATTTCTCTTTGCCATCATGAGCCCTTCACTCAAGTAGTAAGGCCTTTTGGCCTGTGTTTGTGGGAGGGGCGTATGACACACCCCTTCCCTACTTAAGGGACACCCCTTACCTGGCTCCATACCTTCGAGGTCAGCGTTGCATCACCCTCCCACCCACACCTCTTTATCAACTCCTTTTTCTTACATTTCTTCTGGGTGGGCCCTCTTTATTTTCAGGCCTACCTCATCGTCGGTTTCGGCACACCACAACCGACTTGCTACTTTTATACCATCCTACACTTATTAGGTCTTATTTCTCTTTGCCATCATGAGCCCTTCACACAAATATATATATATATATATATATATATATATATATATATATATATATATAGATAGACCTATATTATATTTATATAATATAGGTCTATATGTCATACATATATATATATATATATGTCATACTAAGTGTGTTTTTATATTAATATATACATATGTTAATATAAAAATAAACGTATAATTAAATTATATATATATATATATATATATATATAGGTACTCTCCTTACCAGAATTCTATGCAGATACGCCTGGGTGCAGATCCAAATGCGTCTAATTTATATATACATAATCAACATCTAAATGCTATATACTATACAAACGGACGCTGTCCATTCAGATACTGAGCAAAGTATAAAAAAGAGGCTCTTATGCTCAAAAAATAAAGTTTATATCAGTTGATATACTAGCACTATATTCTTAATGTTAATGCAAAATATGGAAGTCCATCCTCAACATATCCAAACCTACATAATAACCAAAATTAAAGTATGTTCCAAAAAACATCCTGTGTACCAACTTCGTGAGTAACCTATTTGAGAGGTGCTAAGTGCTAAATGCTGATATACTAGGACACCTTTTAAACATTACGGGAATATAAAATATGACACTACCAAATGAACTAGAGCAGTGATGGCGAACCTTTTTGAGCCCGAGTGCCCAAACCGCAATACATGCCAACTTTTTTTTCCTTAAAGTGCCAACACGGCAATTGCGTGTGTGTGTGTGGGGGGGTGCGTGTGTGTGTGTGGGGGGGTGCGTGTGTGTGTGTGGGGGGGTGCGTGTGTGTGTGTGGGGGGGGGTGCGTGTGTGTGGGGGGGTGCGTGTGTGGGGGGGGTGCGTATGAGGGGTGCTGTGTGTGTGTGTATGAGGGGTGCTGTGTGTGTGTGTATGAGGGGTGCTGTGTGTGTGTGTGTATGAGGGGTGCTGTGTGTGTGTGGGGGGGTGCTGTGTGTGTGGGGGGGTGCTGTGTGTGTGTGGGGGGGGTGCTGTGTGTGTTTGTGGAGGGGGGGTGCTGTGTGTGTGTGGAGGGGGGGTGCTGTGTGTGTGTGTGGGGGGGTGCTGTGTGTGTGTGGGGGGGGGGTGCTGTGTGTGTGGGGGGGTGCTGTGTGTGGGGGGGTGCTGTGTGTGTGGGGGGGGTGCTGTGTGTGTGTGTGTTTGGGGGGGTACTGTGTGTGTGAGGGGGGTGCTGTGTGTGTGTGAGGGGGGTGCTGTGTGTGTGTGAGGGGGTGCTGTGTGTGTGTGTATGTGTTTGGGGGGTGCTGGGTGTGTGTGTGTGTGTGTGTGTGTGTGGGGGGGGGGGGTGCTGTGTGTGTGTGAGACGGGTGCTGGGGGGGGTAGGGGTACTGCTAGGGGGGTAGGGGTACTGTGTGGGGGGTAGGGATACTGCTGGCGGGGTATGGGTACTGCTGTGGGGGGTAGGGATACTGTGTGTGGGGGGTAGGGGTGCTGTGGGGGGTAGGGGTACTGTGTGTGGGGGGAAGGGGTGCTGTGTGTGTGGGGGGGTAGGGGAACTGCTGGGGGTGGTAGGGGTACTGCTGATGGTGGTAGGGGTACTGCTGGGGGTGGTAGGCGTACTGCTGAGGGGGGTAGGGGTACTGCTGGGGGTGGTAGGGGTACTGCTGGGGGTGGTAGGGGTACTGCTGGGGGGGTAGGGGTACTGCTGGGGGTGGTAGGGGTACTGCTGGGGGTGGTAGGGGTACTGCTGGGGGTGGTAGGGGTACTGCTGGGGGTGGTAGGGGTACTGCGGGGGTAGGGGTACTGCTGGGGGGTAGGGGTACTGCTGGGGGGTAGGGGTACTGTGTGGGGGTAGGGATACTGCTGGCGGGGTATGGGTACTGCTGTGGGGGGTAGGGATACTGTGTGTGGGGGGGTAGGGGTACTGCTGGGGGTGTTGGGGTACTGTGTGGGGGTAGGGATACTGCTGGCGGGGTATGGGTACTGCTGTGGGGGGTAGGGATACTGTGTGTGGGGGGGTAGGGGTGCTGTGTGGGGGTAGGGGTACTGTGTGTGGGGGGAAGGGGTGCTGTGTGTGGGGGGTAGGGGTACTGCTGGGGGTGGTAGGGGTACTGCTGATGGTGGTAGGGGTACTGCTGGGGGTGGTAGGGGTACTGCTGAGGGGGGGTAGGGGTACTGCTGAGGGGGGGTAGGGGTACTGCTGGGGGTGGTAGGGGTACTGCTGGGGGTGGTAGGGGTACTGCTGGGGGTGGTAGGGGTACTGCTGGGGGGGTAGGGGTACTGCTGGGGGTGGTAGGGGTACTGCTGGGGGTGGTAGGGGTACTGCGGGGGTAGGGGTACTGCTGGGGTGGTAGGGGTACTTCTGGGGGGTAGGGGTACATCTGGGGGGGTAGGGGTACTGCTGGGGGTGGTAGGGGTACTGTTGTGGGGGAGTAGGAGTACTGCTGGGGTGGTAGGGGTACTTCTGGGGGGGTAGGGTGCTGCAGGGGGGGTAGGGTGCTGCTGGGGGGGTAGGGTGCTGCTGGGGGGGTGGGGTGATGCTGTGGGGGGTAGGGTGCTGCTGGGGGGGTGGGTGGTGCTGTGGGGGGTAGGGTGCTGCTGGAGGGGTAGGGTGCTGCTGGGGGGGGGTGGGTGGTGCTGGGGGGGTTGGGGTGGTGCTGGGGGGGTTGGGGTGGTGCTGGGGAGATAGGGGTGGTGCTGGGGGGTAAGGGTACTTCTGGGGGGTAGGGGTGCTGTGGGGGGGGTAGGGTGCTGCTGGCGGGGTATGGGTACTGCTGTGGGGGGTAGGGATACTGTGTGTGGGGGGGTAGGGGTGCTGTGGGGGGTAGGGGTACTGTGTGTGGGGGGAAGGGGTGCTGTGTGTGTGGGGGGTAGGGGTACTGCTGGGGGTGGTAGGGGTACTGCTGATGGTGGTAGGGGTACTGCTGGGGGTGGTAGGCGTACTGCTGAGGGGGGTAGGGGTACTGCTGGGGGTGGTAGGGGTACTGCTGGGGGTGGTAGGGGTACTGCTGGGGGTGGTAGGGGTACTGCTGGGGGTGGTAGGGGTACTGCGGGGGTAGGGGTACTGCTGGGGGGGGGTAGGGGTACTGCTGGGGGGTAGGGGTGCTGGGGGGGGTAGGGTTACTGTGTGGGGGTAGGGATACTGCTGGCGGGGTATGGGTACTGCTGTGGGGGGTAGGGATACTGTGTGTGGGGGGGTAGGGGTACTGCTGGGGGGGTAGGGGTACTGTGTGGGGGTAGGGATACTGCTGGCGGGGTATGGGTACTGCTGTGGGGGGTAGGGATACTGTGTGTGGGGGGGTAGGGGTGCTGTGGGGGGTAGGGGTACTGTGTGTGGGGGGAAGGGGTACTGTGTGTGGGGGGGTAGGGGTACTGCTGGGGGTGGTAGGGGTACTGATGATGGTGGTAGGGGTACTGCTGGGGGTGGTAGGGGTACTGCTGAGGGGGGGTAGGGGTACTGCTGAGGGGGGGTAGGGGTACTGCTGGGGGTGGTAGGGGTACTGCTGGGGGTGGTAGGGGTACTGCTGGGGGTAGGGGTACTGCTGGGGGTGGTAGGGGTACTGCTGGGGGTGGTAGGGGTACTGCGGGGGTAGGGGTACTGCTGGGGTGGTAGGGGTACTGCTGGGGTGGTAGGGGTACTTCTGGGGGGTAGGGGTACTGCTGGGGGGTAGGGGTACTGCTGGGGGTGGTAGGGGTACTGTTGTGGGGGAGTAGGAGTACTGCTGGGGTGGTAGGGGTACTTCTGGGTGGGTAGGGTGCTGCTGGGGGGGTAGGGTGCTGCTGGGGGGGTGGGGTGATGCTGTGGGGGGTAGGGTGCTGCTGGGGGGGTGGGGTGGTGCTGTGGGGGGTAGGGTGCTGCTGGGGGGGTAGGGTGCTGCTGGGGGGTAGGGTGCTGCTGGGGGGGTGGGTGGTGCTGGGGGGGTTGGGGTGGTGCTGGGGAGATAGGGGTGGTGCTGGGGGGGTAAGGGTACTTCTGGGGGGGTAGGGGTGCTGTGGGGGGTAGGGTGCTGCTGGGGGGGTGGGGTGGTGCTGTGGGGGGTAGGGTGCTGCTGGGGGGTGGGGTGGTGCTGTGGGGGGTAGGTGCTGCTGGGGGGGTAGGGTGCTGCTGGGGGGGTAGGGTGCTGCTGGGGGGGGTGGTGCTGGGGGGGTTGGGGTGGTGCTGGGGAGATAGGGGTGGTGCTGGGGGGGTAAGGGTACTTCTGGGGGGGTAGGGGTGCTGTGGGGGGGTGGGGTGGTGCTGTGGGGGTAGGGGTGGTGCTGGGGGTAGTGGTGGTGCTGGGGAGATAGGGGTGGTGCTGGGGGGGTAAGGGTACTTCTGGGGGGGGGGTAGGGGTGCTGTGTGTCAGTATCCCCCCCCCTCCCTCCTTCTTACCTTTAATGAAGTGGGGGGGGGGGCAGCCATCCCTTGTGGTCCGGTGGTGGTACCGTCATCCCTGGTGGTCCGGTGGTGGTACCGTCATCCCTGGTGGTCCGGTGGTGGCCGGCAGTGCTTCCGTGTCAGGAGGCAGGGGGAGGGATCTGTGATGCTGATCCCCTGTCCTCCCGCGCGATGCTGTGTGGAGCGTTGCCATTGTAACGCTCGGCAACGCTCCATACAGCATCGCGCGGGAGGACAGGGGATCAGCATCACAGATCCCTCCCCTGCCTGCCGACACGGAAGCAGAGTAGGCGCCTGCCGTTTCGGGCAGGCAGGTGCCTACTCTGCAGTGATGGCGGACCTGTGGCCGCGTGCCCACAGAGAGGGCACGGCGTGCCACCTGTGGCACGCGTGCCATAGGTTCGCCATCACTGAACTAGAGCATCTCATAAACACTAGAAACCCATCTACCCTACAAGATCCTATCAGTTAGAGATACAGACTAAGAGTTTTTTCACTAATAGTGGATCAGCGTATATAACCTTCTTAATAGGATTTTTTGTGCCAACATCACTGGATATTAATATCTAGACCTATCCAGGTTACCCAAATAAACACCTGGAAATATTTCAGCGCGGATATTTACATACGGTTCAAAAAAATAATTCATCACAGAAACATAGAGTATATCACACTTTCATTTAAGCCTTTAGGAACCACTGTATCCAGATAATAGATCCAGTAAGCTTCTTTTTGTAAAATAATTTTAGATCTGTCACCACCACGGGGTAAAGGTGGGTGGGACATGATCTATAGCAAAAAACCTGAGCAATGATTGGTAAGCTTATTACTTATTTGTTATATATATATATATATATATATATATATATATATATATATATATATATATATAATATATATATATTTTTAATTATATATATGAAATCTTATTCTAACTGTATTTTGAAATATATATATATATATATATATATATATCGTGCGGTTTATTCAAGCATCAAGTAATACAATACAATATACACTTAGAATGAAATTATATATTACATATACATTAATATTTGTGTTCAGCATGATCTCCCAAGAATAAACAACCCAAGGCATTGCAAATGGGGTATGTTCAGTCGCTTTTAGTAGCCACCTAGTCAAAAACACTGGCCAAAGTTAGCATTCATAATTGTTTTTTGCATTTTTCACACACAAACAAATATAAATGCTAACTTTGGCCAGTGTTTGTGACTAAGTGGCTACTAAAAAAGACTGGGCATACCCCATATTGAATACCCTGGGTTGTCTACTTAAAAAAAATATGTACATGTGAGGTGTGATTCAGAGATTTGACATATAACAGTGTTACAATGTCACTATTGATATATTTTAAAAATATATATTTTGAAACTGCAATTTCCTATTTGTACTTATAACTCTATAACTTGCAACAAAAAAAATAGGTAAACAATGGGTGTTTTTAAACTCAGGACAACATTTTTCATCTATTTAGAAATTCTTTCATTAGCTTTTGTAGATCAATAAAAGATTTTTCTAGTAAAAGTCAAAAAACATTTATTTTTTCACCATATTTTATTATTTTTTTTAAAAGTAAATTATATTACATGATACAAATAATGGGATGTAAAGTAAGCCCTTTTTTGTCCTGAAAAAAACCCAATATATAAAACTTATGGGAACAGTAAATGAGAGAGAGGAGAATTACAGCTAAACACAAACACCACAAAAGTGTTAAAACAGCTCTGGTCCTTAACGTACAACATGGCAAAAACAGCCCGGTCCTGAAGGGGCTAAGAGCCAAATCAGTTGTTTTAATTGTGTTAATTGTGTTAATAGGGAATTGCTCAGCCCTTGTATTTTTCAGTCACCCTTGTTGTAAACGTGAAGAACCCCTCCTACTTATAAACACATAATTACTCGACTTTGCCACAGTTATATATCTCTGTACAACAGCCCTGTGCTGAGAAGACAAGGTCTCACACTCAATGATATAGAATGATAATTAGCTAAGACATGCTTAGGTATACTAAAGCAATTGATTGAACATTGTATGCGCTTATTCTAGGCTTGACAC
Source organism: Pelobates fuscus (assembly GCF_036172605.1). Taxonomy (NCBI): domain Eukaryota; kingdom Metazoa; phylum Chordata; class Amphibia; order Anura; family Pelobatidae; genus Pelobates; species Pelobates fuscus. The sequence continues at coordinate 279,105,249 of NC_086319.1, read as the reverse complement.
CTTCCAAGAACTGAATGTGAACGTACGATTGTCAATGATGTTTGTACAACATGTTTCATTGTTATATAGAAGCCTATGTCCATGTTCCATGGTCGAAGGCGGATATACTAAAGTACTGAAAAAATTGGAAAAAAATAACAAAAATAAAGATTGTAAAAAATAAATAACATATTTTACCTAGTTACAAAGCTTTGCATAAATTTGTTTTCTCTAAGGAACAAAACTGTACAGGATAATAGTATATTCCATGCACTAATAGTAAAATTTGTATCATTTGTGGGACTGGCAGTGAGTTGTTGAGAAAGAGCCAAATAAATCTGAAATATGTTCAACTACTGTTTGCCCCACCATCTGCGTATATGCGTGTAAGTTTTTGATTCTTGTTAGAATAAGTGTTTTTTTGTTTGTTTGTTTGTTTGTTTGTTTTTTTAATTACACAATATTTGTAATTGGATTTTTATGGTATGGCCCAGAAAGGCCAAAGTGCTACTAAAATTCACTATTAGATGGATATCGACCAGATATTTAAAAAAACACACTCATGTCTCCGTAAAATGTAGACGTTGAAATGAGGATGGCTACCACGCTATGCCAATCATTACTGCAGTCTTCAAAGCAATTAAAAGGACACTCCAGGCACCCAGACCACTTCTGCCCATTGGAGTGGTCTGGGTGCCAACTCCCACTACCCTTAACCCTGCAAGTTTAATTATTGCAGTTTTTTATAAACTGCAATAATTACCTTGCAGGGTCAACTCCACCTCTAGTGGCTGTCTACTAGACAGCTACTAGAGGGCACTTCCTGCTCTATAGCAAAGAAAACCTGTGCTATAGGATCGCTGGACGTCCTCACGCTGTGTGAGGACCTCCAGCGTCGCTCAATTCCACATAGGAAAGCATTAAAAAGCATTTTCAATGCTTTCCTATGGGGAGCTCTAATGCGCATGCGCATCGGCCGACGTAAAGACTGGGAGGAGCGGCGGCGAGCAGAAACCACCGCCGAGGGACATCGGCGGGATCTCAGGTAAGTAACCTGAAGGGGTTTTCACCCCTTCATCAACCGGGGATTGGGAGGTGGGAGGGAGAGGGGACCTGCAGTGCCAGGAAAACAGATTGTTTTCCTGGCACTCGAGTTTCCCTTTAAGAAAGAAAAAAATACCTCCTATATATGTATGAATGTCCTTGACATTTGGTGTATGTGATGCATTGATTACCTTTCCTCTATTTTTCCCCATTTTTGAAATAAAATACATTCACTTTAATTGAAAATGTTCTATGCAATGGGGAAGCAAGATTCCTTCATCCAGAAAATTTATTTTATTCCATACATATTTAGAAGGACACAAATACTTCATTTCATATTCTTTGTTCCTCAACATAGTAACAACCCTTGGATGTTGGGCTAAGGTAACATCCCAAAGGTGGGCAGAGAAGATTTTTTTAAATATGTATGTCATATGGTTATTATGTGGATTGTCTGTATGGATCCATAATATGGCTTGAATTGTTATATAGGTCCACATACACTTTTCTATCAAGGATCTTAATGCTTGAAAAAAATAGGTCCATGCATTTGACCAAAAGGTAATGTGGGTACCACAGTTTATCTAATTTTAGATATACAGTTGCAAGAAAAAGTATGTGAACCCTTTGGAATGATATGGATTTCTGCACAAATTGGTCATAAAATGTAATCTGATCATCATCTAAGTCACAACAATAGGCAATCACAGTCTGCTTGAACTAATAACACACAAAGAATGAAATGTTGCCATGTTTTTATTGAACACACCATGTAAACATTCACAGTGCAGCCACTGTGCATTGGAGGAGCCTGGTTGCCCGCCTGCTGCCTTTAGACTATTGCCCCATGTTGAAACGCTGGGTCATTCGGTACTTGCCCTATTTGAATATTGATACCCCCGATAGCTATGCCATGGGGCCCATTCGTATAATGAAAGACTATGTGAAAGACTTTGGCTCCATGGCAATTGAACTGTATGTATGAGATCTTAGCGCTATTCAGTAATAATGTGCGCTCAGATTTAAGCTATCTGGCGATATGTTGAATGTACCTGTTTTATGCAATAGCTGCACAGTTATATATTTTTATGTATTTTATTGTCTTTTGCTACCATGTGTCCAATGGAGTTTTGCCTCTGTCCTTGGAGATAATTAGATTACTTCCCAATTATCTCCAGGGTAGAAGACTCTGTGGAACTGGTTTTGGGCAGAAAAGCCATGCTTTCTTTGGTCACAAATGACTTTGATCTATCTTTTGAACCAATGTACCAATTTGGATGATTTTGACATATGTTTGTATTTGGAGTATGCGGATTCTGAAAATGTATGTGAATGTGATGTATTCTTTTAAAGTTATGAATAATGTGGAAAAACTGTATTCCTCTGCCTGTGATAATTACATTAACCCATTGTGTAAGGTAATTGTATCACAGGCAGAAGGGAGGATTTTGTGTGGGAGTGTCTGAGTGTATTGTATGTGATTATTGGTTGTTTTCCAAAACCCTGTGGGTGGTACTAATGTGTAAGAATGTGTATATAAGAACAATAAACCCACAGTTCTGTCTGTTCCTGTTTTGACCCTCAACACGGAGCCTTGTCTCATTCTTGGGGGGATTTATTGTGTGCTGTTCCAGTTCGACTGCTAGGAGTGTAAACCTTTTGTATGTTTTTTCCTATTCGACTGTTTACAGCATTCATATGTTTGAGAGCGTTCGTATGCTTCTCTGGTTCGGTGGATTGGTGTCTTTGGTAGCTGCCTGTGTATCTGGAAGGGGAAGATCTACTAAACGGCGGTTTAACCCTTTTATGCCTGGGGGTGCCGTTACACCCCTCTAATTTAAGACTATGTCCTCTTGTTGTGGTAGTTTTTCTTCTTTTAAATATAGTCTCCTCCTTTACTGTGTTGATTCCCTTTATGTATTTAAACATTTTTATCATATCCCCCTTGTCTTGTCTTTCCTCCAAGCTATACATGATAGGATCCTTTAACCTTTCCTTGTAAGTTTTATCCTGCAATCCATGAACCAGTTTAGTAGCCCTTCTCTGGACTCTCTTTAAAGTATCAATATCCTTCTGGAGATACGGTCTCCAGTACTGCGTACAATAATCCAAGTTCGGTCTCACCAGTGTTCTGTACAATGGCATGAGCACTTCCCTCTTTCTACTGCTAATACCTCTCCCTATACAACCAAGCATTCTGCTAGCATTTCCTGCTGCTCTATTACATTGTCTGCCTACCCTTAAGTCATCAGAAATAATTTCCCCCGAAATCGCTTTCCTCATATGTAGAGGTTAGGACTCTATCAAATATTTTATGCTCTGCCCTTGGGTTTTTGCATCCAAGATGCATTATCATTCACTTATCCATATTAAATGTGAGCTGCCACAGCTCATTCTACTTTACCTAAATCATTTGCCATTTGGCTTATCCCTCCTGGAAAATCAACCCTGTTACAAATCTTAGTATCAACAACAAAAAGACATACCTTATGTGAAAAACTAACTGGAAACCATTGTATTCTTTTAAGCCCAAGTTATTTGTTCACTTTGTTCGGTAGTTCTATTTACCGAATGTAGACCACCCCCCTGACTCATTATCTTCAAAGTAACCACAAGGTTAAGTGCTCTCTTTGGGCGGCCACCATTTGTATAACCGAAAGACACATGCTCTTGAAAATGTCGGCCATCTTGTCTCCTGAACACAGGCAGCAGTACTTGCAGTTCTAGATTCGAGTATATGAAACTCCAAGCCGGACACTATAACTCGCAAACACAGGTAACTTTGTCGTTTGTAGCTAGGGATGGTTTGGGAGCATGTTGGGTGGGGTCAGCAGTCATGACACTTGTACTGAGAATGTCTGCTGATATGCTTAGATTATCTCTGGTTACTGGTTGTGAAGCCAATGTTTCTCTATTAGCAGGGTGGATGAGAGGTAGATTAAGGAGGTGTTTTGACGGGTCACAGTTTCTGTGTTAAACTGTTAGAAAAACAGACTCCAAGTCTTTTAACAACTCCCTTGTTATGGCACTAGAGTGGCCCTTAAATCTTGGAATATATTTAAGAGAAAATTGAACACCTCTTGATAACTGGATTAACACAGGTTATAAGAGATTTTCAATGTTTTATTCCGCAGTTACATTTCCTTATGTTAGGTTGGCTAAGGCTACTGTACTGTGAAGCAGAGAAGTGTACTATTTACTTTCTCTCTGCAGAGATCCAGAGGGTAAGAATAGAGCACTGGCAGAGAAATTTAATTATTTGCAAGACAAAAACAAGAACTGGAGCAAAGGTGAAAGAAAATGGGCTTTCTTGTTGTATTTTGTTTGTTTTGTTTGCAATGCACCTAAGATGTTAAAAACGTCACACATCAGTAAAGCAATTAACACATATAGTTTGGCAGGTGTCTTCAGGTTAACTACCGTAATATAAAATGTAAACTATTTGTTGTCCTTAGTTCATCACATCAGGAGAGAAGTTCTATGTATCTACTCCGTTTACGGCAAAATTATTATTTCTACGATTTATTAAGGCATTCCAAATGTGAGCTGTAGAGAGTTTCTATAAAACATGTATTTAGCTCTATAAATAAAAAATACACACACTATAAATCCTTTCATTGCGTATATCATTTTCCTTCAAACGCAGTATAATTGTATGTTCCCATAAGTGTAATGACTTGGAAATCATAACATAATTCATTCACATTCCTTGTCGCTTACATGGTATGTTGGAAACTCTGCCAATCTTTAATGAGCATTAAAATAAACTCTTTAAATAATATATTCAATGTATAACAAGAAATAAGGAGACCTTTTTCTCACTCTGCTAATTGGAGTTGGTAAATGATATTACAGGAGGGGTGGTAGGTTAAATTGTTGGTCCTAAGATCAGTCTTCAATTAGCATAGATTTAATGCCAGTTTTCATTTTCAGCATTTAAAGGATTGGTTGTCTGATTCATTATGAAGTTCTGCAAATAACTACATATTTTGTGCAACTCAATTAAAATTTATTTCAAATTAACCTGTTTGTTGCCAGAATTATTAGCATTGAGCTTAGACGTATATTCTTAGACTATGAAGACTAACAATGAAGATGATTGATAGTGTTTTCAGATTATCCAGAACCATCCACAATGAGCCTAGAGAATTATTATCTAAAGTATTGTGGAAACTATCCTGAATATTTGCAGAGTCAGGAATAGCCGTCAGTGTTCATAAATAAGTGCATGCACCCTTTAGCTTTAAATCATACTTTTCCCCTTATAAGGGACAATGAGTACAAGTCACAATTGTCTTTAAGTAAAGAAAATTAGGCAATTGTGCATGAAACGTTAAGCGAGGGAGAGTGTGTGTGTAATTGAGAGTGAGAAAATGGTATATGTGTATCTTAATTAATTGAACGCTTGTAAAAACAAGATGATATTCTTGTTTGTATGTTGTATTTTATTACATACTGTGTTATTGCAAACACATAAATGCAGCTCCATGTTTATTGCACTCACACACAAACATTGGCCACAGAAACTCTAATTTAAAGAAACACTCCAGGCTCCAACAAACTTCATCTAAATTAAGTTGTTATGATGCTATGAGTCCCCTCACTCTTACCTCAAAATGTTAAACTGTTTTCAAATGGTTTAATCCAAAGTTGCCTCCAGCTCCCTCCCCAGGTGTCATCTGGCTTCTGAAATTTCTGTTTCGGGAAGCGCATAGTGCCACCAGAAGAGGTGTTGCTGATTCTTTCAGCTGACACTTTCAGCCAATCAGTGACTACCCATTCACAAAACTGGCTTATAAAGAAACGTACCTTTTCCAAGACAGTTTCAGAATTTTAGAAGCTGAATGCCACCTGAGGGGAGGTGAGATTGGCACTGAAGGCAACTTTGGGGGTTAAACCATTCAAAAACGGTTTAACCCCTTGAGGTAGGAGTGAGTCCGGGGCTTTCGAACACCATAGCAACTTAATTTAGGTATAGTTGTTATGGTGCCCAAACTGTCTCTTTAAACTATGACATCAATTTATAAATATTCTACACACAGGATATTGATATTGCAGAGATACAGGAAGATACCCTAACTTTGCACATTCAGAAATTCTCACTTATAGGGTAATTTGCATATGGAAAATGATATATTGCTGGTAGCGATGTAGGTGGTTAATTTTGTTAAAATAGTCTTTGCCGGTATATGCACAAAGATCTGCCAATAATCCATGTCCACACTCTGGGATGGAGGTGGGCATGGAAGAGAGCAGATTGCCAAGGGCGTAGTGCAACGAGCAGGACCACCCATGAAAGGTTCAGATCCACCCTGACAGCCTTCCTTCCAAGGCAGATTATGCATGGAGCACTGCTAAAATGCTGTGCATGGTCCTAGTGGCCTGACCCTTCTTGCATCTGGAAATCTGCTGGAACTGGCCGAGCAAATTTCGGGACTGTTGGCATCTATGTACTTTGCTTGTAGTTAATTATGCATGTCTTACATGCTGATTTATATCCATAGAACAATGTACATTCTATTTAGAATGCTGTAACCAGATTAGATATGAGTGCAAGTTGAAAAGGGGATTTAAAAATGAGTAGCCCTTTAGACCCCACTATATAGCCTAATGCACATCTTGTGTTTAGTAATGTGCAATAATATGTACATATGTTAGTCATGTAAAATATGTGTCTTAGCATTGCAATTCTCAGCATCACACATAGTCAACACACATTACCAGCCTTCTCACATTCTAAATTGAGATCAATTAGATAACCCCTAAACATAGGCGTGCGCAGCCTGTTGCATTAGGGTGTGCACCCTAAAGCACAAACACACACGCTGCGTGTATATGTATTTTTATATACACATACACACACATACATACATACATATATACATATACATATATATATATATATATACAAATATACATAGGTGCAGTGTGTGATTGTGAGCGGTGCAGCGTGTAAGGGGTGCAGTGTGTGTGATTGCGAGGAGTACAGTGTGGTGTAATTGTGAAGGGTGCAGTGTGTGATTGTGAGGGGTACAGTTTGTGTAATTGTAAGGGGTACAGTTTGTGTAATTGTGAGGGATTCAGTGTGTATGATTGTGAGGGGTGCACTGTGTGGGCGACAGGGGTTAGGAGGGTGGAGGGGCAAAGACAGGGGTTGGGGGTAGAGGGACAGGAGGTAGGGGGCTGGAGGGGCAGTGACAGGAGGTAGCGGGAGTAGACGGTTAGTGACAGGGGTTAAGGGGTAGAGGGGGAGTAACGGGTTAGGGGGATAGAGGAGTAGTGACAGGGGTTAGGGGGATAGAGGGGTAGTGACAGGGGGTGGGGGAGTGGAAGGGCAGTAACAGTGGTAAAGGGGCTGGAGAGGCAGTGACATGGGTTAGGGAGGTAGAGGGGCAGTGACAGGTGTTAGGGGTAGAGGGGTAGTGACAGGGGATAGATGGGTAGTGACAGGGGTTAGGGGGGTAGTGACAGGGGTTAGGGTGGTAGAGGGGCAGTGACAGGGGGTGGGGGGGAGTGGAGAGGCAGTGACAGGGGTTGGGGGTGGAGAGGCAGTGACATGGGTTAGGGGGTAGAGGGGCAGTGACAGGGGTTAGGGGGTAGTGACAGGGGTTAGGGTGGTAGAGGGGCAGTGACAGGGGGTGGGGGGGAGTGGAGAGGCAGTGACAGGGGTTGGGGGTGGAGAGGCAGTGACATGGGTTAGGGGGTAGAGGGGCAGTGAGAGGGGTTAGGGGGGTTGAGGGGTAGTGACAGGGGTTAGGGGGTAGTGACAGGGGTTAGGGGGTTAGAGGGGTTGTGACAGGGGTTAGGGGGTAGTGACAGGGGTTAGGGGGTAGTGACAGGGGTTAGGGGGTAGTGACAGGGGTTAGGGGGTTAGAGGGGTAGTGACAGGGGTTAGGGGGGTAGTGACAGGAGTTAGGGTGGTAGAGGGGCAGTGACAGGGGGTGGGGGGAGTGGAGAGGCAGTGACAGGGGTTGGGGGGTGGAGAGGCAGTGACATGGGTTAGGGGGTAGAGGGGCAGTGAGAGGGGTTAGGAGGGTTGAGGGGTAGTGACAGGGGTTAGGGGGTTAGAGGGGTAGTGACAGGGGTTACGGGGGTAGTGACAGGGGTTAGAGGGGTAGTGACAGGGGTTAGGGGGTAGTGACAGGGGTTAGGGGGTGGTGACAGGGGTTAGGGGGGTAGTGACAGGGGTTAGGGGGGTAGTGACAGGGGTTAGAGGGATAGTGACAGGGGTTAGGGGGGTAGTGACAGGGGTTAGGGGGGTAGTGACAGGGGTTAGGGGGTTAGAGGGGTAGTGACAGGGGTTAGAGGGGTAGTAACAGGGGTTAGAGGGGTAGTGACAGGGGTTAGGGGGGTAGAGGGGTAGTGACAGGGGTTAGAGGGCTAGGGACAGGGGTTAGGGGGGGTATGGGGGCAGAGGCAGGGTGGGGGGGCAGTGAGTGACAGGGGACAGAGGGGGGTGGAGGGGCAGTGATTAGAAGGGCATGAGTGAATGGGGTGGGGGGGCAGTGAGTAGAAGGGGGAGGGGGGGCAGTGAGTGACAGGGGGTAGAAGGGGGGTTTCTAAATACCTGCCCTGGTGGTCCAGTGGGCGCCCTCTCTCTTCAGTCTGCAGCTCCGCCGGGAGTGAGCTGCAGACCACACGGTGAATCTCGCGATCTCCAGGCAGAGCGTTGCCGCGGCAACGCTCTGACAGGCTGGAGATCGCGAGACACCTCAGTCTGCAGCTCACTCCCGGCGGAGCTGCAGACTGAGGCTGAATCTCCATCAGGGCAGACGGAGAGGAGGGGCCTCTCACCCGGCGGCATTGTGGGCAAGCCGCCGGGCCCCCTCCTGTGTCGGGTCCTCGGTCATAGACCGAGGACCCGACATGTCAGTCTGCCCAGAGGCAGTGCAGTACGGAGGTGTGATTAGGGTGTGCCCAGGCACACCCGGCACACCCCGTGCGCACGCCTATGCCCCTAAACCTTTTTCAGGCTAGTATATATATATATATATATATATATATATATATATATATATATATTATACTGATATTGGTGATATTGGCTTGATTTCACATTGCAGTGACCCTAAGTGGCATTTTCTTCCAGTGATCACCTGAGTTTAGTTAAGTGGTAATGTTATTAGAAAATGCCTTTACACCATCATTTAGCACTTTAAAAACCTGCCAATAATGTGTGATCATTTTTAAAACCATTTTTATATAGAAACTTAACAGCTTGTAACTAACATTTAAAGGAACACTCAACACACTTAAAGCACTTCGACTTGCAGCACTTATCTTTGGGGCAGAGACACCCTCCCTCAGGGACCCCCTCCCGCCCGGCTCTGGAAAGGGGAAAGTGTTTAAAACTTACCTTTTTCCAGCGGTGGGCGGAGAGCTCTCCTCCTCCGATCCTCCTCTTCTCCTCCCTGTCGGCTGAAAGCGCACGCGCGGCATGAGCTGCGCGCGCATTCAGCCGGTCACATAGGAAAGCATTCATAATGTAGGTCTTATTGCAAGGGGGGCCCAATTCTTTGGATCCTAGCTCCGATAGCTTGGTGTCCATACGGAACAGAGCCGTTTACCTGCGTTCGGTGCAGAACCACATTAGTATTGCCTAGAAGGCAAATGGGGCGTAGTGCCCAATCCCGCATGACGGCCGGGTCCAGACTCGTACCATCCGAGTAGGCCACGTCCGTCAGGGCCAACATCCCGCACAAAGGGGCCCAGCCTATCCAGCTGTTTATCTTGCGCCGAGCGGAGGTGACGCTCGACCCCTTTCGTGGGGTCCCGAGCCGTACGATTCAAGTACGAGGCCACCAGGGGGTCAAAATCCGGGTCCCCCGCCACCTTGTCCGGCAGGAAAGCCAGGGGCATTCCGCCCAAAGTTTCTTGCGGGCCCCCCTTTCCAGGGGTCCACGGACCCAGTAGCGCACGAGTTGTGCGAAGCGGTTGGGCCGCGACCATTATGAGGACCTGGGGTGCCAGATAGAGCGAGGGTCAGACAGAGGTTCACCTTTAGTATCTAGAAAGGTGTCGTCTCCCGGCACCACCGTGGTGGCCCCTGTTCCCGGCGCGTCTTCATCCTCCTAGCGCCAACCCGGGCCAACCCTACGGTCCTCGTCCCAATCATCTTCTGTCACTGAAGGGAATTGGTCTGCCCGCCACTCATCCAGTACGGCCAAGATGGGGGGGGCAAGTAGGCCTCCTCCCCTGCGCCCGATAGACGGCGGCGCGAGGCCAGCGAGGTTAATAACCTCAAACCATGTCGCTTCGCCGGAGCTTTGCCCTACCGGGAGCGTGGTTTAGGGTCTTCGCCCTTCCAATAGCACATTTGCGCACTTGCCTGCTCTCTCCCATGAGAGTCTGACTCAGCCGAGTCGTCTGCCAAGCGGGGGGTTCCACTCGCACCTCTGTCCGGTTGTGATTGAGGGAGGGCCCTAGCCAGGGCTGTCTCCACCGAGGCGGACCCCGCCGCATCAAACAATGCCTGCAAATTCTGCTCCTGTGCAGAGGCCTCCATAATATCCAAGATGATGGTACGTGACACCTAAGGAGATAGAGAACAGGTATCACTAGCAGGCAGCAGGGGCCGCACCCCTATAGTTGGCAGAGGCAAGTATTATACGCATGCCGGCTCAACAAACAGGAGTCCAGGAGTGGAGCCGCCAGGCCAGTAGCATGCGTAAAATGGCACAGACAACGCAGGCCATATCTTGGGGCACAGACAACGCAGGCCAATCATAGGGGCACAGACAAAGCAGGCCAATCATAGGGGCACAGACAAAGCAGGCCAATCATAGGGGCACAGACAAAGCAGGCCAATCATAGGGGCACAGACAACAGCTGGTCAGTATCTGGGCACGGGTAGCACCGGCCAGAGGTGTATGGAGGCAAATCCTGACACAGAGGCGTGTAGGGTAGAGATGTACCAGGTTCCCCAGATCAGGCTCAGAACAGTGTGAGGGATAGTGTCCCCAGTAGAGTCCCATGCAGGTAATATGCAGCTGTAAGCAGTAACCAATCCCCAATAGTCCAGGTAACCTGCATTGTGTAAGCAGCAAGGGCACAGAATCCATGCACAGAGGGCAACTGCAATCAGCAGCGTTCTAAGCAAACATGCATTGCACTGCCACATGCAGTGAGACAGGGAAAACACATGCACATAGCAAACCTCAAATCACACCTGAGAGATATATATTGGATCTAGGGAAACTGACCAGTGAAGCATGGAATAAAAAATAAATATAAAAGTGTAAATCTCTAAATAATATAGGGTGTCAGAAATGTATCACAGACTGCAATCTCCAGAGTAGACTGTAACACAGAAACAGAAAATGGTGGGGCCCTGCACCCTTAAATGAAGGGCGCACACGCGGCAGGCATAGCAGAAAACCGCGCACCCCCGGACCCGGCCACGCAGTCACGGGGGAGAGGGCGCACATAAGCTGCAACCCGCGGCAACAGAGAGGCTCCCTGTACCCTCCCCACGCCGCCCGTGTATAGCCTTGGATGCGAGCGAGGCGAGGGAGGGACAGGGAAGCAGGTAGAGGATTTCCACTCGGTGGACGAGGCCGGCGGGCGGGAATCAATACACGGCGCACGAGGGACCGCCGGAGTCTTTCTCCGCGGTCCCGACAGTCGGCACGGGAGGCGGTCGGAAGACCGCTTCCCGGCGACCGCAAAGCAAATAAAGCACACAGGAAAACAAAGGGGAAAAACGCAAAAGCAGAAACGAAATGCAGAATAATATGAAACAAGGAACTAAGGAAAGAAACAAAGCTCAAATACCACTCAGAAAAATGGAGGAACATGTTATACATATGAAAAACCTAAAGCATAAACGGAATGCAGGAAAAAAGAAACCAAAGAATCTCAATAGAATGGAGGAATAAATTACACATATGAATAATATGCATGCCCAAAATGTCACATCTAAAAAACCCACAGCCACCCAGAAAAACCAGGAGGCAGAGGTACTCTGACCTGTACTGTCTGCGGAGCAGCAAAGAAAGAGGAAATGGTTGGTTAGGAGGAGCCTTTTATAGATGCCTTATGTTTTTGTCTTTGGTGTTTTTCTCTCTGTTAATGTGCTGCTGTGGAGTTCTAGTAAAGAGAGACTTAAGCAAATATGAAGCCGCCTGTCATGATATAAAATTCAACCAATCAGAACACTAACTGATATTGCATAACGTGGGAATTTCAAAGAGTTTCAAAGCATGAGAAAGCCTTTATAAAGACTTTTCCTGCTTTGAAACCTAATTAGCACAGAGCCCTCATCAGGTGAAGATGAATTAATTTTTGTTGTGTCAGCAGGCAAATAGTTAAAATCTGGGCCTGGATGCTTCAAATCCAGGCCTAGGTTTAACCCCTTAAGGACACATGACGTGTGTGACACATGACGTGTGTGTCATGATTCCCTTTTATTCCAGAAGTTTGGTCCTTAAGGGGTTAAAGCCATCAGGTCTGGATTTTGGTCATTAAGTGGCATTTGGCCACACTGGAATCCATACCAAATCTAGAGCCGTTCAGCGCCTGAATTGCCAACACCAGTCATTGTTAAATAGTGTGAGCTATATCCAAATTTTGCAGTCTAAATGGCCCCATTTGAGGGTAAAATTCAGGTAAAATAGGATTACATAGAGTTAGCAATGCTGATATATTTTGCTCTGAGTGGTATTGGTATAGAGCATGAGCAGACTGCAGAAGATCAACTAAGTACTAGTATCTACACACTGTCAGATGGTGTTTTATGTTCAGTACTTTAAACCTTCAAAAGAACTGCTTCTAAGAATCCTCACTGGATGCCTCTGACATCTTTGATATATGGAATCAGCTTCCACTTGGACACCAAGGTGTTAATAGCTAGTCAGATATCGGGCCCACTGCTATTATTCCAGAAGCACAGGCTGTCACCGTGCTCTCAGGGAATACAGAATGCCTCAACTCAAGAGGTCTGAAAGGGTCAAGTCCAATCCGATAGAACTTCGCAAGAATTATCCCATTGAGGCAATATAAAAAAAGAAGAGACATTTAACTGGTCTAATCCTCAGAAAAACCATTTCCTGAAATAAAACCATCATTTCTATGCTCTGGAGATCTTCTGAAAGGAGACTGCTCTATAGGGTATCTTCTAACTGATAACTCTTAAGCGTGTAATTATTTTCCGTGCAGCCTTCTGACAAGGAGGACAGACGGAGAGACATTGATACTTTAATCCTCGTACCTCACTTCAGCATATATTTCTGCCAATATGGAGAAAAGAATGAGCTTGGTTTGATGACAGTGAGTATAGGGAGATGATACAATTTGTGTTTCAATATTTATGATTATTATTTGAAAAAGTATGGATTAACGCGATTTAATAATTTTAATTATTTTCTTATTAAGATTGAAAATAAATTAATAATATATACTATAAATACCTGTTGTAGTTCATAATGCTCTCACCATTCGATAATGCAGTTGATTCAGCTGCCCCCAGTGATGCATGCTGCTATAGAGGCAAAATACTTATTGGAGGAGATTAGAGGTTGTATTTTAAGTACTTTTATTTAGTGTTGTCTATTGACTTTATTATTAGTAGTAGAATTGGCATTTTTTAGAAGGACAGCATATTCAATAGTGTTTTACAATTATACCTTGAGGACATATAAAGTAATATTTATAGAGGCAAGAAGTAAAGATGGCCATGTTTAAACAAACTCACAATCTTAATTACTACTTTTTTTTTATAGAGAAAAATAAAAAGACATCCAGTGTCAGGAGTACGCTGGTGCCACCTGATTGTAAGTTGTCAAACCGTTTTATATATATTTTTATACCCATGTTCTTTATTATACATATGTCCTCTTTTCACAGTGCACTCTGCACTGAACACTCTGTGCAACATCACAAAAAGAACTGCTGTCCATGACTAATTCATCTCACATTCCCTAAACTTACTGGCCTTAACTCAAACCATTATATCCCTCATTATCCTTTAGGGATAGTGATCAAGTCTTTTTCAATTTGTGTATACTGTCTCCATAGTAACGTCCTCCCGATGACGTCATGGAACATGAATGGGCGGACTGCGAGTGAATGGTACCACGGTGGGGGTGGGGGGGGGGATAAGTGAATTGTATGGTATTGGGTATACATGGGTGTGTTTGTATTGTATATGCCAGTCCTGATAAAAGTTTGTAAATAGCAAACTGAAACCTCAATTTTGTTTTATTTTTATTTTGATGTAAGCTAAGTTTTATTTTTACAAAGACTTGGGAGTGCTATCTGCATTCTGCTTGTACATTTGGCCTGACGAGCACCAGGCAAGGATCTGAATATAGTATAAAGTGTGTGTGTGTGTGTGTGTGTGTGTGTGTGTGTGTGTGTGTGTGTAAACAAACCCATGCATAAGACATTACGAATTTGATCGCCCAGAACACAAAAGTTTAGCAAGGCTGATCCTCCCTGAGTTTTATAGTTGTGAGTGGTACTCTAACCACACTCATTTTGTGAGGTTTATACCTACAGATTACATTATTATATTTATAGATTTAAAACAATATTGCACTAGGATTTCTTCCTTTATGGTCTACTTCCTAGATTCCCTGTTTGTGGATCCTAAAGTGTGCAAGTATATTTGTGTTAAAATGTTTTTCACTATACCACTGATTATTGTTTAAGACACACCCAGCATTCACTGACATTTGGGACACATCTGCTAAATGTTAGATACTATAATCACTTTTAAGGTTTTTAAAAAAAAAAAAAAAATCATTTATGAGATGCTATATTCACGCTGAGAGTGGTTCTTAAAATTGTGCACCAACTTACTAATTTAATATCGCTGGCTGTCACGGAACTCAGATACTACACTTGATGCTTTACTTGAATGATTAAACAGTGCAGCATAAAAACACTGAACAGCAATAAGGGGATAACCATGTTAATTTATGTTGCACCCAGAGGTGGCCAATGAAGTATTAACTTGGTGGTGCGAAAGACTCCTCCCCCAGAAATGTAATCCTTCCTATGCAGTACAGAGATACTCATACAATAAAGAGCATTGAGCATAATGTGGAAATGTCTATGCAATAAAACATGCTGGGCAAAACATAAAGATATCTATAAAATACATAGAGCTGAGTGCCATACAGAGATAACTAAACTAATTATATATTTGTGTAAATGTCCTTGCTTAATCAGCCCTCAGGCAGTCACTGTGGTTATTAAGGGAGATAAAAAGATAATATTGTACACTTGCATTTGGCAGGAGCCAGGACCTGCTGCTTTACTTATTACTTCCAAGATGGATTCTTGATTCTGTCTCCTGTGGGGACTCTAACCCCACCCCTTGATGCCATCAGTCAATATTGGCCACTGAATAGAGGCCAATAGCATGCATTCAGTCATGGGCAGCTGACTCTGCTGCCTGAATGTACCTCTATGGAAATCTCTTAAATTCCTTCTTAAATTAACACTCCACTGCCCAAATACAAAATAAATAAAAATCATTGTTTAGTAGATATACCCCAAATTAAAACTTACAGCCATTTAAGTATGCACATTTTCTGTGGCTAAATTTAAATGTAGTTTGCAAAAACTGCAGTTCTCTTGTGTGCTGCCTTTGTAAACCTTTCCCTTCTGATCCCGCCCAGACTTTCTATGGCTGTCCAATCACAGAATCTTTACAAAGCAGGTGCACTGAGCAATTACTGCATTTTGAGTTTGTCTCCACTGAGCTAACAGCACCAGGAAGTAAGAGGGCCAGTTTGAAAGTCAAGGGAGTGTTACCAAGCTGATTTATAAAAGTTTCAATTTCTAGTGAAATCTGCACCTTTTGCAAAATGAAAAAAAGAGGACACACTCTTCTCATAGAAAGCTTTTCAGCAAGCCAAAGTGATTTAGGGGTCTAGAGTGTCCCTTTAACACAATTGGCATGTGCGAAACCTACAGAAACAGTGCCGATTTCACACCAGACCCAGTTTTTGGACATATCTAGATGCTCTCAAGTAAGCTCTTCCAAACAGCTACCGATTAGGCGGGAGGGGTCCTATAAAACTGAAGCCAATTACAGAATTATTGAGATACTAATTTCATCACATATTTTTGGCCTTCCACCCTACCCTCCAGGAAACGAACCTTAGTGTTTCTAAACTACTGAAAATAAGTTTTTTACTCACGTAAAAACTGTAGGGGTGCTTCCCCAAGTGTTTCTATGAACAAGCCTCCACTGGTTGTACCCAATAAAGGCTATGCCTCACTTGCACAATCACAGCTCAGTTACGCATTGCTAAGGAAACGAACAATAAAAGTCACTGAGTCATAGAAGTCAGTGGGGTAAAATCTGATACATAATATGAACCCCAGATAGCAGGCCTAAAACAAGGAAGAACGGGCATACCTGTTACGGGCACTAGAGTGGGTTAATGTCACTCAAAGTAGGACAACAAGTGACAGCTAGAGATGAGGTTTGTGGATTGTCACTGAGATCAAACATGTAATGATAAAGTGTATAGGGCAAGGCAATGCAACCAGAGTAAGACAATCACAGCTTTTATAATCTCTGCACTGAAAGCTACATCTCAGAATGTTTGTGGGACACTTAAATTTTGGCCCAGAAAGATCGGTACAGAAAGATTGATTCGGGAACCAAATCTGACCAACTAAAAGAGCATGAAAATGGGCCAATCAGTGTACTTGAAAGAAAAAAAAAAAATATATATATATATATATATATATATATATATATACAAAAAGAGAAATCCTGCGCTTAAGCAGCAAGGACTACAACACACATCAGCCCCAATATATAGTAAAAACCAAAGAAAAGAAAATGTTACTTGCGCTTTTTCCTTAATCCCTATGTATATTTAGACAAATGGAGGTCATTTAGTTGCTCCAATGGCCATTGGAGGGATGCCCGCCTGCCAACGTCAAGGCAGACCCCCCCTAAGCGGGTCCTAACACTGACCCTTCAGCCTGCTTCCTTGAGCTTCTGGCAAGGATATCTCTAATGAGACAGAAAGGGGTATTTTTTATATACACCCCTTTACTTATTAACCCTTAATAGGGAACACATGGGATGGGTAGCAGCATTGTAACCAGGCTGTGTGATACAAAGTAAATACAAATACAAAAAGAGAAGTCCTGCGCTTAAGCAGCAAGGACTACAACACACATCAGCCCCAATATATAGTAAAAACCAAAGAAAAGAAAATGTTACTTGCGCTTTTTCCTTAATCCCTATGTATATTTAGACAAATGGAGGTCATTTAGTTGCTCCAATGGCCATTGGAGGGATGCCCGCCCGCCTGCCAACGTCAAGGCAGACCCCCCCTAAGCGGGTCCTAACACTGACCCTTCAGCCTGCTTCCTTGAGCTTCTGGCAAAGATATCTCTAATGAGACAGAAAGGGGTATTTTTTATATACACCCCTTTACTTATTAACCCTTAATAGGGAACACATGGGATGGGTAGCAGCATTGTAACCAGGCTGTGTGATACAAAGTAAATACAAATACAAAAAGAGAAGTCCTGCGCTTAAGCAGCAAGGACTACAACACACATCAGCCCCAATATATAGTAAAAACCAAAGAAAAGAAAATGTTACTTGCGCTTTTATATATATATATATATATATATGCAAAATTTTAATCAAGGGTGCACTCATGGGACTTCAAATGAAAAAAATGGATTTAATGAAGTATGATTACACAAAAAAAACAGACGTCACATGTGGCTTCCCGACACTTCCGCGTGGAATCGGTCTGTGTGAGATCACTGTGTTGATTGGTAAGTGTATTTTGCTATATATTCACATTGTTTTGTACATTATGTGATCTTGAAAAGAACCACCAGGGTCGAAACATCGATTTTTTTTGTCAGATGTAATCATATTTCATTAAATCAATTTTTTTTCACTTGAAGTCCTGTGAGTGCACCCTTGATTATAATTTTGCATATATAGTGAAGCGGGTGGCACCCGGATGATCTTCTGATTAAATTTTGTAAGGAGAGTGCCAAGCTTCAATAATATATATATATATATATATATATATATATATATATATATATATATCACTGATAAAAGCATTTTCCCCACCATTTGGTTCTCAGATCAAGTGAGAAAAAGTAACCATGAGAGGGAAAAAACTATATTTATAAAATATATAACAAATAAATATATAAACACAGATTTTTTTTTTCCTGCTCCTCCTATATCCGTCTACATCTCACTACTTCAGTTACTTGTCGGCTAGGAATTTTGGTATACAACCGATCACCCCATCAGCCCAAATGCAGATGAATTGCAGTTCATACCAAAATTAAGGGGTAGGGCTATGGCTAGATTCCTGTCATCATTCCTTAAATTTTTCCTCCCTCTCCTGTTTTGCCACTTTTCAGAAATCCAAAGCACTTCGGCACTTCGGCACTTCCAAAATTCAGCACTTCGGCAATTCGATTCAGCACTTCAGAAATTCGCCATTTCCTAAATTCAGCACTTCGCCAATTCAGCAATTCGGAAGCATCCAAATGTCTGAATTGCCCGAAATTCAGACAAATTTAAATTCAGACCGAAACAAATTGCACATGTCTAATGAGTTCAATCCTCAAGGATATAGGATTACCCAAGAGATTTCTTTATCATGTTAATGTAAATAGAAGTGACATCGATGTCCCTTAAAAAGATATGGTTGAAGGGCCTACAATCTTTGCTGGAAGCTTAAAATTTGTATCTCATCTATACAGATGTACATGTTTACAATTATTTTGGATTACACATGATCCACAAAAAAGGCAGCCACACTTTCTTATTTATTGTTTAATGAAGGAAGTTAGTCTCAAATGAGCTTATTAAAGGGACACTCCAGGCACCCAAACCACTTTTGCCCATTGGAGTGGTCTGGGTGCCAATGCCCACTACCCTTAACCCTGCAGCTGTAATTATTGCAGTTTTCATTGCATTGTAGGGTTAACTCCTCCTCTAGTGGCTGTCTACTAGACAGCCACTAGAGGGCACTTCCTGGTTTCTACTTATGTGAGGACCTCCAGCGTCACTCAATTCCCCATAGGAAAGCATTGAAAGCATTTTCAATGCTTTCCTATGGAGAGGTCTAATGCACGCACAGGGCATTGCTGCGCATGCGCATTAGGTCTCCCCCGCCGGCGGCCCCGCATGAGCGATCTGTCTACCCCGCCAGATGACGTCACTGGGGGAGGAGCGTGGGCGGGGGTCTCAGGTAAGTTACTGAAGGGGTTTTCACCCCTTCAGCAACGGGATGGGTGGTGGGAGGGAGAAGGGACCTGCAGTGCCAGGAAAACGATTTGTTTTCCTGGCACTGGAGTGTCCCTTTAACTAAACTGAAAGTTGCATTTCAAAATTTAGACCCAAAACATTTTTTTTTTTTAGCAAATATACTCCCAGCATCACAGTACAGCTTGTCAAAATGGCAATTTGTAAAGCAAGTTAAATTGCCATGGCATATAATCTCCCTTGTGCTAGACATTCTGTGGCTGTCCAATCACAGGTGATTGCTCTTATGTCCTGATATATAAAACCATGGAACTCAAAGTGGGTGTTCTTTCTTTTTCCTATGACTGAAGAAGTTGTCACTTATATAAATCGACCTTGTTACGTCCACTTTGTATCAATCAGATAACCAATCCTGTTAAAGTTCATGACAGTACAATTAGAAAAAAATAACTTAGCAAGTAGGGATTGTTTGATGGTTTCTAAAATAAAGCCTCTTCTCTCTAAAAAGAACATGTCAGCATGGCTTAAGTTTGCAAAGTTGCATCTGAACAAACGACAAAACATGGAACAATGTCCTTTGGACAGATAAGACCAAAGTGGAGATGATTGTCCATAATGCAAAGCACCACTTCGGGAAAACCAAAAAAAGCATTTCAGCACAAACACCTCGTACCAACTGTCCAGCAGGTGGTGGAGGAGTGATGGTTTGGGATTGTTGTGCAGCCACAGGACCTGGGAACCATGCAGTCGACCATGCATTTCTCTATATACCAAAGTATTTTAGAGTCAATTCTGACAGCTAAAGCTTGGCCAAAATTGGATCATGCAACAGTACAATGATCCCAAGCAAACCTGCAAACCTACAATAAAGAGGGGAACCCCCATGGAACCAATTGATCCCATTTTGGTGTTAAGTGTTGCAAGTCATGAAGCCAGCAGTAACGATCCAACACCGCATCAAGTGGCTTTGAGAAGATGGGGAATCCGGCCCGCTCCCCCACTCTTAGCCGGCAAGGGTGACCCCCGGCCCATGAGTTAGATCTTTGGCTATACCAACAAAGGCCACAAATTGCCTCTTACATTGTAGTAAATGTTCGAATAGAATGCCTGAAAATTGCATTATCATGTTTGTGTTACACTGTAACGGCCATTGTCTAAATAAGAATTGTATTGCACTCAACTATGATATCATTCATAAACCTGTATGCTACGCTTTTCATTGCCTTACATATATATAATCTCGCAAAGTATATGCATATTCATTCTATAGCATTGCTCATTCACTTTGACTTATATGCCCCTGCGCAGGCAACCATATGCTTTTTCTATTAATCTGCAATATGTTTGCATTTACTTTACTATCAAAATAAAAACCATTTAACACAAACCTACAACAGAATGGCTGAAAAATAAAAGAATCACAATGTTGCAAAGGCCCAGTCAAAGTCCAGACCTCAACCCGACTGAAGCGCTATGACAAGACCTTAAGAGAGCTGTGCATAAACAAATGCCAGCAAATCTCAGTGAACTGCAGCAACGTTGTAAAGAAGATTTTATAGACTTTCCATGTAGCAGTAGAAAGGCTAATTTTGTGAATTGGCAGATAGACTGTACTGGGGATGGATTGAATGACTTGCTGTAGCTGCAGCTACTATATCTGAATCTATTGCCATATAACCCCCCCCCCCCCCCCCATGCAAAACAAATTACAATCATATTATCCTTGGGTTATAGATACTATACTGGTAATTGTATTTAGTAGTGAAATGTTAACTTTGTTTTCCAATGCAGATAGATACAATCTCTTTCCAATTATTAAAAAAAAAATGAACTGCAATAGTCTCTAATGCACTTTAAACCAAAACACCCATGACACCTAGGTGACCCAAACATAACAGGGATGAAAGCTGTAGGAAATAAAAAATCTGGAGGCTACTACTATCATGTTCGCAGTATCTCAATCTGCCCAAGAAGTTGACAAAAATGATTGTTGCTCTCATTGATTTATTCTTAGTTGGCAATCGAGCTGAAAACTTGCTGGCTTGTTCTATCCATTATGTGTGAAGCATTGCCTACCCGAACATTTGATTTCTTTTTGCAAAGGGAGCTTAAAGATTATGAAAATGTCTGTGCTTCTGAAGAGCAGCCACATGAAATTCAATAGAACAATGGCTTTAAATAAAGATGCAAGGTATCCCACCTCCCTTCATCTAGTCTACCAAATTCATTCATTCAGTTATACATCTTATGTAAAAAAAATATCATTGACACAGTTATTGTTTTAATCTGCTAATGCATTTCAGGACCTCTGTGCCCTCTCTCTGAGAGTGACCATCTGGAACCTCAAATCCACTCACTTAATTTGATATCAATGTCTACTTCAGACCTGAGCTAAGAAATGTATCAGAGCTTCTAGCAGACCACTATGAAAAATCTTTTTCACATAAAGCACTCAAATAAATGTGTCAATTCAGTAACAGCAAGCTGTGTGGAGTTGACAATTGACTGACTGAATCTGTTTTGTTACTAAAGTAAAACCTGTTTGCTCCAGATTATCTTGCACTTTTATTCGTTTTTATAAAATATTTTCTACATTTTGTTGCCTTTGTCATTAGAACTCTGTGGTATATGTCATAATCTTCATCCCAGTGAAACACAGAGTTATCAGTTGTCTTTAAAGAGGCACTCTAATCATCATAAGCCCTGATACCTGCTTTATTGGCTAGTTCCCTGGTGCCACAGCATGGTAATGAGTCAAACGATTTTCACATCGTTTGACACCTCATTTTGAGTAATTATGGTCGTTCCAGTCCTCTGGTATTTCTATATGTCATGACCTTGATCAGGTCAGGTATGAGACGATTCCCAGGGTTAAAGGATCACTGTAGTGCTAGGAAAACAAACTCGTTTTCCTGGCACTATTGGGTCATTAGGTCCCCCCACCCTCAGGGCCCCCCTCCCGCTGGGCTGAAGGGGTTGAAACTCCTTCAGCCATCTACCTTTCTCCAGCACTGTTCTCCCTCTGTGCAGGGGAACTCTCCACCCCCTGCCAACGTCAGATCCAAATGCACATGCGCGGCAAGAGCCGCGCGCATTCAAACCACCCATAGGAAAGCAATACTCAATGCTTTCGTATGGACGTCCAGCATCTTCACATTGTGATTTTCATTGTCTACAGGTTTGGAAGTAAGCAAGATTAAGGAGAATTTCAGGCTGATATTGATCAGGTTTGGAAGTGAGCAGGATTGAGGAGTAGTTCAGGCTGGTATTGAGCAGGTTTGGAAGTTAGCAGGATTGAGGAGTAGTTCAGGCTGATATTGAGCAGGGTTGGAAGTGAGCAGGATTGGAAGTGAGCAGGATTGAGGAGTAGTTCAGGCTGGTATTGAGCAGGTTTGGAAGTTAGCAGGATTGAGGAGTAGTTCAGGCTGATATTGAGCAGGTTTGGAAGTAAGCAGGATTGAAGCAAAGAAGGTAAGTCCACGGGCTGCAATATGTTAACAATTAACAGTTGTTAACAATACAATATCACTATCTTGTCATTATTTGCATGAGTTATTTGGTTGAGAGTGCAAGCTAACACTGTCAGCTAATGAATCAACCATGTTTCAAAAAATATCTGC
The DNA here is from genome assembly GCF_036172605.1 of Pelobates fuscus. Lineage (NCBI taxonomy): Eukaryota > Metazoa > Chordata > Amphibia > Anura > Pelobatidae > Pelobates > Pelobates fuscus. The sequence continues at coordinate 279,082,383 of NC_086319.1, read as the reverse complement.
TCTGGCACACACAAGTTATATATGGCATCATGTGAATCCAAATATTACACTATCAAAAAAAATAAAAAGAGATAAGAAAATTGCACACTATAAAAGATAAGTACAATTCTGTGTTTCCTATTATGTGCAATGCCAGTGTTTTTTTTTGTTTGTTTGTTTTATGCTAGCCTTTTCAATTTGACCATATGGGAAGATGAGAATATTAAGAGTGATGAAGTAAAGTTTTCTACGGTCAGTGGGTATATACTATATGTTATACACACGTTACCTTCTCACATCAATCTTCTTTTCATTAAAATAAACACTACTACATAAAACGTTTCCTACTTCCTCAATGAAATAGTATGTTTTACATGCCCATCCCCTTTCAATAACCCAATTAACTTGAATTGTTTTGATTTTTTTTGTGTGTCCCCTCTCCAACTGGAGACTATTAACAGTTTAGTCACTGAGCGTGGAACATTTTAAGCAAAAAAACAGAATTGGAAAAAAAAAACCCAAGTAAGCGATGTTTTTAGTTTGTCTTTTTTTACTTTAAATTTGGGATTCATTTTCAATCTCGGTGAAGTTTCAACAATTCACCCTTTAGTGAATATCCATAAAAGTTTTGGCATCTTTCAGAAACACTGTACAAACTTACTTTCAGGAACCCAAACTTTGTTTTCATTTTTCCCTGTTGAAACCTATAATTCCTTACAGAGACTGACCTTTCTAATAACCTTCTCAGATCATATAATAGATACTTGTGTTTTAATGGGACAAAGGAAACTAACCATGCTGACCTTTGGAGAGCAAATCTTCTACTAAATGATTATTCAGGAACTGTTATGCTCCGTGTCTCAAAAGATTCTCCTGTCTCCAGTCTAGACACCTATTGATGTCACATAATAGAAATGTACATCTCACCCAATGACGATGAGCAGCAATGAGGCCATTGTGACTTATGCATTATTATGTTAATTAAAAACATGCATTTCATAAAAGTCCTTATGAATACCGTATTTAGAATTTTTCAGGATTACAATAAAGAATATTAAAAGATTTTATTCTATACCATGAAATAAGGTGCGTTGAAAACCAAATAGTAAGATTCAAATTAATCATACAGCGATGCAGTTGAATATGTTGCAGGTAGTATTACACCACCCTCTTGATGCTCAGTTCATACTCTGATAGGTTGAAATGAATGTCAGTTTACTACAAATCAGATTCACAACTCTATCAATATAGGGACAGTTCTACCATGATTACTTTCCTTACATCTAGGCAGACAAGGGAGTTATCGGTCTACTAATGGTATTATCTGCTGATTCTAGTTCAGTGATCAACCACTAATATATCATATATCACAGCACCACCTTATCATTTGATTATTGACAAATCTGAAGGGAGGACAAAATGCATCAACACCAGCCCATCTAGCGAGCTATTTATGCACGCTTTATAAGCTAAACCCTCTCTGCAGATACCAAACCCAGTTGTAGCTTTGGCTATTGGGACTACTGCACACACTGTAGCAAGCTTTGTTATGCTCATCTAGTAAGCTACATGTGCAGGATAAGCTATTGGATTTATTGCATCTATTTTTTACAGCTGGATATTTTTGTAAGAAATTGTTCTTGATGCTTTGGGGATTGTGCTGGTGAAGTGTACCCTACCATTGCCTAATGTGTCTATTGCACTTGCGTTAGTTTGGTTTTTAAGTGTATATGTTTCTTTCATTTCTTCCCAAGTTGGCTGTTCGATAATAGATATTGGATAATCTATACTGTCTTTGCCTTTAAAGGGGTATATTTACTAAGTTGTATTATAATTCTCTAGACTTTATATATTTGTTAAAGTGGCACTGCCATGCTGAACTTACCTTTCCCCAATTGATTCATCTTCTTTTCCTCTCTCATGAGCTGTTCTTCTTTTCTTCCTATCTAAGCTAGTTTTCTTTAAAACATAAGACAAAGTATTCCCAGGGGGGAAGCTGAGTCTACTCCAAAGCAATTTTCCACAATACTCACCTCTCCCCCTGTGTTCTCGTGCTGTTTCATTCGGTGTTCAAATGTCTTTGAAACTACCAAATTTTGTCCTAACAGAATGAGAACTGTTTCTATTCGTGCCACAAGTAGATAGCACCATAATTCCCATGGTATTAGGGAACTATCTACTAAAAGGCTGAAAGACCAAAATTGATCTTTCAGACAAACTTACTAATACTAAGTAAAGATTACTTAGTATTAGTAATTAATCTGCCACTACTCGCTATACCGTGAGTATAAAATTGATGTTCTGTATAAAAAAGTAAAAAAAAAAAAAAAAAAGATTTTTAAAAGACATTCTTCATACAACTTTTCGGTAGGGTTTTATACTATATCCTTGTATGCTCTTTTCCTCCTTTTTTCTCCTATTCTGGACTTTTTCCACAATACATGGGTGTGTCTATATAAGTGTGTATGTGTAACTTGATAATATTTTATTAAGTTTTTATTAAGTAGATTGTATTGGTATTATTGATGTTAACCCCATTCACGACCGCTGACGGATTAGGACCGTCATTGGAAAAATACCGTTGAGGACCGGTGACGGTCCTGAACCATCATAGAAACATAGAAACATAGAATGTGACGGCAGATAAGAACCATTCGGCCCATCTAGTCTGCCCAATTTTCTAAATACTTTCATTAGTCTCTGGCCTTATCTTATAGTTAGGGTAGCCTTATGCCTATCCCACGCATGCTTAAACTCCTTTACTGCGTTAACCTCTACCACGTCAGCTGGAAGGCTATTCCATGCATTCACTACCCTCTCAGTAAAGTAATACTTCCTGATATTATTTTTAAACCTTTGTCCCTCTAATTTAAGACTATGTCTTCTTGTGGTAGTTTTTCTTCTTTTAAATATAGTCTCCTCCTTTACTGTGTTGATTCCCTTTATGTATTTAAATGTTTCTATCATATCCCCCCTGTCTCGTCTTTCCTCCATGCTATACATGTTAAGATCCTTTAACCTTTCCTGGTAAGTTTTTTCCTGCAATCCATGAACCAGTTTAGTAGCCCTTCTCTGAACTCTCTCTAAGGTATAAATATCCTTCTGAAGATACGGTCTCCAGTACTGCGTACAATACTCCAAGTGAGGTCTCACCAGTGTTCTGTACAATGGCATGAACACTTCCCTCTTTCTACTGCTAGTGCCTCTCCCTATACAACCAAGCATTCTGCTAGCATTTCCTGCTGCTCTATTACATTGTCTGCCTACCTTTAAGTCATCAGAAATAATCACCCCTAAATCCCTTTCCTCAGATGTTGAGGTTAGGACTCTATCAAATATTCTGTACTCTGCCCTTGGGTTTTTACGTCCAAGATGCATTATCTTGCACTTAAATGTCAGTTGCCACAACTCTGACCATTTTTCTAGTTTACCTAAATCATTAGCCATTTGGCTTATCCCTCCTGGAACATCAACCCTGTTAAATATCTTAGTATCATCAGCAAAAATACATACCTTACCATAAAAATATTAAAGAGAATGGGTCCAAGTACAGATCCCTGAGGTACCCCACTGGTGACAAGCCCAAGCTTCGAATATACTCCATTGACTACAACCCTCTGTTGCCTGTCACTCAGCCACTGCCTTACCCATTCAACAATATTGGAATCCAAACTTAAATATTGCAGTTTATTGATAAGCCTTCTATGTGCAACAGTGTCAAAAGCCTTACTAAAATCTAGGTAAGCAATGTCTACTGCACCACCCTGATCTATAATTTTAGTTACCCAATCAAAAAAATCAATACGATTAGTTTGGCATGATCTCCCTGAAGTAAACCCATGTTGTCTCTGATCTTGAAATCCATGTGTTTTTAGATGTTCAACAATCCTATCCTTTAACATGGTTTCCATCACTTTCCCCACTACTGAAGTAAGGCTTATTGGCCTATAGTTGCCCGACTCCTCCCTATTACCTTTCTTGTGAATGGGCACAACATTCGCCAACTTCCAATCTTCTGGGACTACTCCTGTTATCAATGATTGGTTAAATAAATCTGTTAATGGTTTTGCTAGTACACCACTAAGCTCTTTTAATAGCTTTGGGTGTATTCCATCAGGTCCCATTGACTTAATTGTCTTTACTTTTAAGAGTTGAAATAGAACCTCTTCACGGAAAACGAGCGCCGGGAGCGATCAGAGATCACTTTAGCCGAAATCCCACTGTTACTATCTGCCAGGCATCTCAGACAGATAGTAACAGTTAATTACGCCGTGTGAGCGACATGCATCTATCCCAATTGGCTGCTGTCAAAGTGGGTGTTACGAACACTCACTTTTACATTGATTTCTGCCCCTCTCTCCTCTGTAGCATTCTCTGTAGCCTTCTTGGTGTCAGACTCTGACGCCACTGAAACTACATCTGATTTTGACCCAGTTCAGTTTTCTGACACATCTATCTAGTGACATGTCATCTGTGTGTGAACCGGCTGCAAAAAGAAGCTGTGCCACCTTTCTCAAATTTCAGCTCAAGCTGATTTCTACAATCATTTTGTAATAAATAAAAAAAATTCAAGAAACCACTGTGGTACTCCACAGATGTGGCCAAAATAGTAAAAAACTAAAAGTTAGCATTCAGGGATTATATAAAAAAAAAAAGGAAGACAGAATGATCTATAAGATTAGGCAGAAAGAGGCTAAGCAAGTTATAAGAGCTTCCAAATCACAAACAGTAGAGGAAATAGGACAGTCAGTAAAATAAGGGTACAAAGCATTTTTTAGATACATAAATGAGAAAAGGAAAGTAAAACAAGGATTAGTTAGATTAAAAACAAAAGAAGGAAGGTATGTAGAAGAGGATAAAGGTCTAGCTGACTGCCTCAATGAATATTTTTGTTCAGTATTTACAGATGGAAATGAAGGAAAGGGGCCTCAGTTAGGAAAAAGGACAAACAAGTCAATTGTTACATGTGAGTTTACAGAGGAAGAGGTTCTATTTCAACTGTCAAAAGTAAGGACAAATAAGTCAATGGGACCTGATGGAATATACCCAAAGTTATTAAAAGAGCTTAGTGGTGTAATAGCAAAACCATTAACAGATCTATTTAACCAATCATTGTTAACAGGAGTAGTCCCAGAAGACTGGAAGTTAGCTAATGCTGTGCCCATTCACAAGAAAGGTAGTAGGGAGGAGTCAGGCAACTATAGGCCAGTAAGCCTTACTTCAGTAGTGGGGAAAGTAATGGAAACCCATGGATTTCAAGATCAGAGACAACATGGGTTTACCTCAGGGAAATCATGCCAAACTAATCTTATTGATTTTTTTGATTGGGTAACTAAAATAATTGATCAGGGTGGTGCAGTAAACATTGCTTACCTAGATTTCAGTAAGGCTTTTGACACTGTTGCACATAGAAGGCTTATCAATAAACTGCAATCTTTAGTTTGGGTTCCAATATTGTTGAATGGGTAAGGCAGTGGCTGAGTGACAGGCAACAGAGGGTTGTAGTCAATGCAGTATATTCGAAGCTTGGGCTTGTCACCAGTGGGGTACCTCAGGGATCTGTACTTGGACCCATTCTCTTTAATATTTTTATTAGTGATATTGCAGAAGGTCTTGATGGTAAGGCATGTCTTTTTGCTGATAATACTAAGATATGTAACAGGGTTGATGTTCCAGGAAGGATAAGCCAAATGGAAAATGATTTAGGTAAACCAGAATAATGGTCAGAGTTGTGGCAAGACAGGCATGGGAGACTGGCGTATAAGTTAAGGTACGACCAACATGAGGTTTTGATTTCCACAACGATGATAGAATACAGGAGAAGAACTTAAATGTCAAAAAAATAATCATTATGACAAATACTGCGATCAGTAAGAAATACAAAATTTACTTAATTAGCATACTGAGCCATATACCAAGACCAAAGGTCCAATCCTAATCCCCAAAGAACCCTGTCTCTTGTTTTATTTCCTTCCCTAGATCGTGCAGATTCTCTATATGCTCATGAATCATGGTCCCATGATCCGAAAGATTAAAGCAACACATGCCCTTTACTGCCTCACACCCTAAATCATGTTTCAGTAATCCTTCCTTTAGGGAGATAGACATGGTGATGATAACTCATAACTTTGTGAGTTCAGTTACATTTCATGGGGTTGCTCAGGGCCCATGAAATGGTGGAAAAATTCCAATTCAGGGTATTTTTCCACCATGGGGGACAAGTATTGGGGGGTTTAGTATTAGGGTCTCTTGAACAATTACATGAAAAAGACCAACATAATTCAGGGGCTTTCATATTAATTGTTTTCAGGGCTAAGGGGGGCTTGCCTATAAGTGGTCTGAAAGTATAAGAATATAGTTTTAGGGTTTTATTGGGTTTATGGGTATGTAGATATTTCTTCAAGAGTGAGATGGGGTAGGGACAGCTATAAGACAAGATTGTAGGGCGTTATCAGTACTGAGGAGAGGGTTGAGGCAAAAGGAGGTTAGATTAAAAGCTTTTGCTACCTGCATCCATATATTCACTTGCCATATGTTATTGTCTTTCTGTATCAGATTATTGTTACCCCATCCAAAATAACAAACAATGAAAAAGGATAAGAGCACTTTCATGTCGGTGGATCGGTGAGGTTCACTTGTTTGCAGTGGCTGGTGTGTATCTACGTAGGCTTGCCTTCTAATTTCACAGGTGGCTGTGGTTAGCAACACTTGGAAGGGACCATCAAATCTTGGCTCAAGTCCTTTTCCCACATGTCTTTTTATCACTACCCAATCTCCAGGCTGTAGTTTAGAGGTTGCAGAATCAGTGTCTGGATCTGGAATGGAATCAAACACTTGTTTATGCACATGCCCTAACTTCTTCTGGAGGGCCTGGACATAGAAGGTAATTTTACTATGTTGTTATTGGAGTGTCTGGGGGAAATAGAGTCCTGTCTTTGGGGCACAACCAAACAAAATTTCAAAGAGAGACAAACAACTTTTAGGACGGGGGGTGAATCTCATAGAGAAGAGAGCTAGGGGAAGACATTCAGTCCAGGGTTTCCCTGTCTCTTGCATGGCTTTTGCAGTTTTATTTTTTAGGGTGCCATTTTCCCTTTCTACTTTCCCACTACACTGGGGATGGTAAGGGGTATGGAAGGGCTGGCTGATCCATAGTGCTTGCATTATTTCCTGCATTATTTCTCCAGTAAATTAACTACCTCTGTCACTTTCAATCACTTTAGGTACCCCGTATCTACATACCAGTCCCTTCAGAAGCTTACTTGCTGTGACCTTTGTTGTGGCTTTCTATACTGGTTAGGCCTCAGGCCAACCTGAAAGAGATCAATTTACACCAACACATATTCATACACTACTACCCTAGGCAGTTGAAAATAGTCTATATGCAGTCTCTGAAATGGGTAAAGAGGCCTTGGTATATATTTACCTGGTGTTTTGGTAGCCTGTCTGGGGTTATTTCTAGCACAAATCATGCAAACCTGGTTGTGCTTAGCTGCTACAATGGGAAACCCAGGCACCACCCAATGGATGTTTACGAAACAGTTTATGTTCATTTTGGACAAATAGGTTGATCCATGGGTCATCTGGGCCATCATAGGGTATAGAACTCATGGTAAACATAGTATTTTACCTTTCTCCACATCTTGTCGTCATCATCAGGTTCTGCATCTTGTTTCCTCCAGAGATCTTGTTCTTCTTTGCTTGCTTGCTTCTGCAGGCTCAACAATATATTGTAGTCAACTGTCTCACCTGGAAGGACAGCCTGAAGGAAGGTATAACCTGAGAGTGTGGAAGGATGAAGTTGGATTGCTGCTTGCTTGGCAGCTTCGTCATGCTTTGTGGTTTCTCTTGTAATTTCATCTGTGATCTTCACGTGAGCTGCCACCTTGATGATGCCTACTTGAGAGGGTAGTAGGATAGCGTCCATAAGTGCACTCACGACTTCAGAGTTCTTGATTTGAGTTCCTGCTGAGGTGATAAAATCACAAGCCCGCCATATAGGCCCAAAATCATTGGCTATACTGAAGGCATAGTGAGAGTCTGTGTAAATATTAGCTTACCAGAGGCCTGTTTGCACGCTTCAGCGAGTTCCTTCAGCTCAGCCTCCTGTGCAGAGCAGTGAGGGGCGAGTGGAGCAGTTTTTTTTACCTCGTGTGCAGAGACAACAGCATATCCAGTGTGGAAGTTACCCTTCTCATCAGCATATCTGGAGCCATCTACAAACAACTCAAAGTCTGGATTAAACAATGGAGACTCAATTACATGTGAAAAAAACTGCTGTTTCTTGTGCCATTAATGCTGCACAATCATGGGGTTCCTGGGTTTCAGCTAATTCGTCTGGCGACAGGAAATTTACAAAAAGATCAGAACCACAATCACAATCACCACTACCATTCCACTCTTTTAAATCCAGGGGAAGTAATGTAGATGGATTTAACACCATACACCTTTTAAAAGTTACGTTAGTAGAGCACACTGCATCGTGAGATGCCTTGCAATATGTATGTGTTTTGGCTGAACTTGTGACAGAATGCTGTTAATATTATGCAGGGTGTAAATTGTGACAGGATTGTCTAAGACAATGTCAGTGGCTTTGTCAAGTAGAGCAGTAACAGCAGCTACTGCTCTGACACAGGAATGGGCACTCTGGCAACAGGGTCCAACCTGGTACAGTAGTATGCAACAGGCCCTTGTTTCCCACCGAGTTCCTGTGTAAAGGCAGCTGTTGCATAACCAGCCTGCTCAGTGAAAAATAGGGTGAAAGGTTTTCTGTAATCTGGGAGACCCAGTGCCGGGCTCAGGTGACAAGCAACTTATGAGTGTTAAAGGCTTCCTCTGCTTCAGGAGTTAAATGAAAGGGTTTAGGGGTGAGGCAATCATACAGGAGCTGCATGTGGATTGCTGCAGAGTGAAGCCATGGGCGACAATAGAAGTCTAGACCCAGGAATGTCCGTAGCTGGGCTAGGCTGCGTGGAGGTGTAATCTTTTGAACTGCATGTTTCCTGTCTTCTGTGAGATGTTTTTTTACCATGGGAAATACAATGTCCTAAAAAGATAACAGTGAGAAAACATGCCTGCAGTTTGGCCTTGGTAGATTTGCACTCTGCTTGCGTTAGAAAATTTAGTAAAGACGGGTTGTGCTCTGTACATGATTTCTGATCTGGGCAACATAAAAGCAAATCATCAACATATTGTAATAACACAGCATCATCTGCCCTTGGCCAAGCTTCTAGAATTTGGGCCATTGCCATGCTATACATGGCAGGTAGATTTTGATCACCTTGTGGCAAAACCATCCATGTGTATTGTTTGTGTTCATGTGTAAATGCAAAATGAAATTGACTGTCTGGTGCAAGGGAACAGAAAATAATGCATTTGCCAAGTCAGTGACAGTTAACACCTTAGAAGAAGGTGGAATCTGTGACAACAGTATATGAGGGTTGGGAACATTGGGGGCAATTAGTTTGGTAACTGCATTAATCGCCCTTAAATCATGTACCATACGATAAACCACAGGTTTTCCTTTCCCCTGTTTCTTTTTAATGGGGTACAATGGGGTATTACAAGTGGTGGTGGTTGGAACAATTACTCCTGCCTGCAGTAGCTCTTGAACAGATTAGGAGATGGCATCCTCCTGTGCTGGGCTGAGAGGGTTACTGTTTCTGGCAGGGAGGGGTGGTTCCTGGCAGGAGATTCACTTTGACTGGAGGCACAGAGAGTCTGCCTGTGTCTGTCTTCTGTCTTTTTCATAGAGAGTCGGGGACTAAGATCAAGTCAATGGTAGGTTCTGTCACAGGTTTAGGCAAAGTGAGGGTCGCTAGTAAATTGGCAAGGGGTATTAGGTGGTTGTCCTCTAGGGGCAGGGACAAAGATACCTCTCCAGATGGACTAAACTAAATGTTGGCATTAATAGCAGACAAAACATCACTGCCAGGCAAATTAACAGGGGCATCAGGGCTGACAAGCAATCTGGTAACAAGAGAAGTAGCGTCATGGAACTACAGCTTCATCTGGTGGGTTAGAGGGATTTCTACAGGTGTCCCATCTACACCCACACATGATAATACATCATCATATTTCTCATAGGGAAAAATATATTTCTCCTGCACAACAGAAAGGACTGACCCAGTGTCTAGCAGAAAACCAAGATGGAGCTGGAATGTGGGCGGGAGAGTTTTATGAGGATGACATTACATCCTGTAGGGTGGGTTTAGACAAGACCCCTTAGACTGTTAACCACCCTACAGGATGTAATGTCATCCTCATAAAACTCTCCCACCCACATTCCAGCTCCATCTTGGTTACACGATGGGAGGGGGAGTGAGTAGTTACTGAACAAAGAAGGGGGGAGGGGCTGAAGGGGAAACAGTTACTTTAACACAGAAAATCTCCATTTTGTTACACAAGGCTTTGCACAATAGGAAGGGGGGGGGGAGCAGGATGAGAGGTGTTTATAGAGGAAATGGTTACTAAGCACACAGAGGGGGAAGGGGATCATTTTACTGAATGGGCACACATGTACAGAGACAAATAGACATTTTATCCATTCAAGTATTTTGTCCATAACAGTATAGCCCAATGACTCCCAAACTATCTGTAAAATGACAAAGAATTTTTCAACAGACTCATATTTCCCCTTTAGAATATCTCCTAGCTTGTGGGCCAGTTCTTCCATTTTTACTTTAGCCCAATATTTAAGGGCAGTAACATAGGATTTACAGTGGATGCAGGGACTTGCGATCTCACTTTCTCTTTAGGGACCGATTTATGTACGCTCCCTTCCTTACCCTGTTAAGGGGGTGGATTTTCAGGTTCCCTTTTGGGATCTTTTTGATTGTAGGACCCCAGAGGTCCAAAACATTGGTAATAAGGGATTCCTTTCCTGGTAGTTTATCTACAAACACATTTAGTTCATTCAAACTGCAGTATCATACCATTTTGGACTACTGCTACCAAATCATTGTCTTCTAACCATCCTCTATAATTGGCCATACATTCTTTCCATATCTGTGGGTCAAGAGTGCCCTCTTTCCAGCTTTCATAAGTAATGTCTTTATTTTCCTAGTAGCTCCTTGTTTGAATATTGCCAGAGCTGTAAATTCCTCCTGGGTACTTTGTGAGTTACCCGTCTCTAACACCTGTAGGGAGTAATTACTTCCTTAACCAAGACAAGACTATACAAACAGTGTTTAAACACTTAGGACCACTGCAGTGGAATTTTCAAAGTCTTTGTCTTCTTAATCTAAAGCTTGAGCCTTGGTTCAGGTATAATCCTCCACACATTCTAGAGGGAGTTGGGTAAAGTTGCACAAGAGGTAAGGATAGGATGTATTTCATGTATGGAAAAGAGTAGATTAAAGCTGTAAATTCCTCCTGGGTACTTTGTGAGTTACCCGTCTCTAACACCTGTAGGGAGTAATTACTTCCTTAACCAAGACAAGACTATACAAACAGTGTTTAAACACTTAGGACCACTGCAGTGGAATTTTCAAAGTCTTTGTCTTCTTAATCTAAAGCTTGAGCCTTGGTTCAGGTATAATCCTCCACACATTCTAGAGGGAGTTGGGTAAAGTTGCACAAGAGGTAAGGATAGGATGTATTTCATGTATGGAAAAGAGTAGATTACTTGAATAATTTACAATGAAGGAATAGTTTTTTTTTAATGGCATAGCTGCAGGACAGGAACCAAGATGGGTACCGTTGTGGGGAGGGAAATTAACTATTTTACTATTAACAGTTTAATTTCCTAAAGAAGTGAGTTTTTTAAATCTTTTGAAGGAACTGAGACTGGGTGTCTAATGAAGTCTAACGGAGCATGGAATTGAGTTCCAAAGGTACTGCTCAGCCCTAGAGAAGTCTTGAAGGTGGGTATCAGAGATGTTCAGTGCATTGGTGTGGTAACCCCTTTCCCAGAAACCATGTCCGTGATCTGCTCCCAGTGGAGGTGTTTTCTGCCCAGCCCCAATTTTGGTGGAATTTTGCCATTTATGACTGTTATACCTGGGATCCCACTCGGGGTTCTAGCTTAGATCAGCCTCCCTGCATACAGAGAAAGTGTGACTAGAGCGGCGTAAACAAAGTGACTTAACTCCTCAATGGAAAATAATTAAACACTTATACTGCACGGGCCTGATCTATACAAGAAAACTGCTTTGTTAAACTAAATATTTTTGGGTTTGACTGATCCTTTAAAATTTAGTAATTCATATTCATGTTCAACTTCTTTATCAGCATACAACAAACCAGCATTTTAAATTAGATTTCATCAAAATATGATGAATGTAATTGATTATACCAATAGATACTTTGCAGATTATTTACAAGATGTTATATTAGGTTATATCTTTTAGAGACAACTATTATTTCTTTAAAAATGTCATATATGTTATTTTAATCTACCAGTAGATATCATTATATGTTCATGTAAACAACCGTCTCTGTTGTATTAATTTATGCATTTTCAAATATATGTTTCTTAAATGCAAACATTTAAAAAAAAAATATATATATATATATATATTGTAACGGACCGTTTCAGCATATGAGGGGTTAAAATCTGTTTAGGCGATAATCCCCTTTTCTCAGAAAGGCACAGCTACTGCAGAACATCAAAACTCACGAACTAGATACAGGTGAATGCATCAAACTCCCGAACTGCATACCAGGGAATAAGATAGCACTCCAAGCTGGAACCTCACGAATAGCTGCTAGCAGATGAATAGGAAAAGCAGACATCAGCTTACACTCCTAGCAGTCAATCTCCAACAGCATACAGTGAATCCCCCCAAGAACGAGACAAGGCTCCGTGTTGAAGGTCAAGCAGTGGTCTGAGGTGCTGGGGCACCCAGCCTGGTTTTTATTACATGAGTACACATACAGGCCACACCCAGGGGGAGGCATAAAATAATCAATCACATACATGGTTCAGCCCACACATCCCCTCCCCTCAGATAACATTAAACCCAATTATCCGGTACACCTTTTCAGCCAAGTTCTGGATGTACCCCAAAAACAGGGGGTACACCTTTAAATCCAGCATCGCTGGATAGCCCTTATTCAGGGGGACAACATATTCAAAATTCAAGTCATTCGGATGAACGGTTCGGGAGATATGGGGTTCCAAAGATTTGACCGACCGCATGGGTAAAGTATCCGAAAACAGTTCCATGCATTTTGGCCCTGCGGTCGGTCACAAACAAGGGAATGAAAACAGATGAATTGCCTGTGTTATAGAGCCTGGAGAGGGTTTGAATGAATTCCCTTGTTTGTGGGGTTCTTTCTACCGAACGGCGGGTCATTCGGTAGTTTCTATACGAATTTCTGGAAGTATGGAGGTCTCAGCGGTGTTTGCCTAGTCAAGTGTCCGATTTTAGTTCCAGACACTCGACGGCAAAACACCGCTGTTCGGTAGTTTAAGATGGCCGCCGCCACGTGTTCGTTTCCCGAATGGCGGCCACCCAGAGGACAAAGAATACATTACACTGATTGCCAATTACCCGTTTGCAACATTGTTGCAAACGGTAATTGGAGGCACACTTATTCCTGGGTGGTCTGGTTGTTCGGTAGTTTCACTCAATATACTGAATGGAGTGATTCTACCGAACAATCAGATGAATGCTGCATACCTATAACCCAGGTTAACTGAACACATGAATGCATACATGATATTAAAGGACTAAAGGCAGGATTACTGTAATATGCTCTACAGTCTTAAAGGTACAGTATCCCACAAGTCCCAATAGGTCCACAGATGGCCCTTAAAGGCCCAGTAGCAGTAATATAAACTATTACATGCCCAAATATAGTTTTTACAGTGCAATATGTCCAGGGGCCATAGTCGCAGGGCAGGAGGCTAACAACCAGGCTTCTCCAGTTCTCAGTGGCGAGGTTGGTTTCGTCACATCTATATATATATATATATATATATATATATATATATATATATATATATATATATATATTATGGATGTGTATTATAATGTCAATGTTGAATTATCAAACATATTCTCATAAAAATGCTTTTACTGCAGCTTTTTTGTTTTTCCTTTTGGGTTTAGTAATTCATATATCTTCTGCTTCTTCAGTTTACAGTGGACAAGCACTTAACATTAGACTTCATCTTCAAATGATGAATGTGATTGAATAATATCATGATATACGGTACTTTTGGGATTCCTTTCAAATGTTATATTAGGCTACATCCTTCAAAAAAGCTATTATAAAAAACAAAAACTATTGAAATAGAAAGACTGTATGTATGCAGACAGACAGACAAAAGTGGTATTTGTATACAATTGCTCATTATTTTATTTTCTTCAAGCACATACAAGAGAACACAAACAAAAAAAACTCTTCAATTTTTCTTTGAGACTATTTCACTTTTGTACTTTTGTATTACCATACTTTTAACATTTTGCAATTAACAATACTCTTGTTACATTGGAAAATGATAGGTTTGATTTCCTTTCATAGATTAAGATGTCATCTATGCACAGCCAAGGTGAGGGACATATAATCAAGCATTGGGGTATTCTTTTCATTTTTATGACTTTGAGTAAATGGGAAACACTGTTGGCAACAGAGACAAATAAAAGCCATAAATCCCATTAAACTAATAAAATAAAAAAGACAAGATGACAAAAAAAACGCGGCAGCAAAAATAAATCATAAAGCCTTCCCACACCCAGCACTTTGACTCAAAACGCGGTGATTGGTTGACTTAAGCCAACCAATCAGAGTGTTCTGACAGGTCAATCTTGAGCCTTGCAGGTAAAGCTTAAGATTTACCTGTGAGAGCATTTTGAACCAGTGGGGGCGGGTTCTAGGCCATTTGTTTATTTGAATAGTCCCCACTCGCAGGGCACTTTACTTTCAGCATAGTGAGAAAGGGAAGGAGGACTCCTTTATTTACAAATACTAAGTAATTTTTAGTAGCTTTCTAGTATATGGATCCCTAATACCATAGGAATTAGGGGGCTACCTACTAAGGGGCTATGTCAAATTAAATTCCAAACTGAATAAGATGCACAAATGTTGTCCAAACACAAATGGACAAACTTTCTTTATTTCTTTAAAATCATTATTTTTGTTTTTCCCAATTATTGACACGAAATAGAGGAATAGGCATTTCAGAGCCGGAACATAAAAAATATCCAACTTGTTTAAAGGTACGTTTAGGATCTACGCATTTAAGTAGCAGATTAACATCTTGTCAGGATACTAGTTGATTCAGCACGCAGAATTGTGTCACACCTTGGACAAAAGGTAACGTCTTACCAGGCCTTAGAATGGCCGGGCTTAACGTACCAGAGAATAGTCAGTAAACTTACCGAGGTCTGGGACACAGAAGGAGACACAACAATGACAGAAAGCCAAAAGTCAAGGATACCAGAATGCAGGGAAGTCAAAATGAAGCCAAAAAACAGAAATAAACGCTCAGGAACACTCTCTCGGATAACCTACTAAGGGAAACCCCGACAAGGCAATAAGGAGAAGTAAAAATGCGTTTAAATAAGCCTCTTACAGATCTGATTCCCCGAAACTGGCTTTTGACCCCAGAACATGCGTGCGCGTCTCCCGCATGACGTCACACGCATGCCGACGTCGTCACCACCGTGGGCAGAGGTGGGGCTATAAATTGTCGTGGATCCGCAGGTATACTGATGCATAGCCACTGAGCAGCACTTCTGTCATTGTCAGGAAGGCAATTACTGCAGATACCGCAAGGTGAGGATGAATATGTTACACATCTTACATGAGTAGTACCGTCACTGTATGCTACGGTTGTTTTTCTTATGCTATTGTAACATTAACAAACAAATGTTTTCAATACATTCTAAGCTATGACATTTGGCAATAATGCTCTAATCTGAGCCACTTGTTTTTCACCTGCGTGTATTGTGTTGCCTTGTGTTCATCTTGTGCGCCTGAGCATCTAGAGAGATTAGTTTTTGAGCATTTCTTTAGGTGTTTGTGGTCCTCTTGCCCTAGACATTCGGAGTTAAGAGAATAGAAGGAGTGGGTTGGAATGGGGAGAGGACCAGGGAGAGGTAAGTGGAAGGGAGGGTGAGGGGAGAAGGGGAAGAGCGAGAGAGAGAAAAAAGAGGGTGGGTATTGGGGAGGGGTTGTGGGTGGTTATAGTGGTGACAGTAACCTTCTACAGGTAGATTGGGGATGTCATCTTTGCCTTGTGTGTCCCATGTTTCTGTGTGCGTGCTTTATCAAGCTGCCTCAGGTAGTCTCATGTTGTGTCTATGTAGGTAGTGCGTGTTAGTGTTCTGATTACACGTTGTTTCCCTGGCCTGATATGTATTCCAGCCATGGAGTTCATACCTGGACAAATCTGTCTGTGTTACCCTTAAAGGATCACTATAGGGTCAGGAACACAAACATGTATTCCTGACCCTATAGTGTTAACACCACCATCTAGCCTCCCTGGGCCCCTCATGCCTCCATAAATATAGCAAAATCTTACTGTATTCAAGCCAGAAGCTGTAACTCAGCATGCTGTTTGCCTAAAAAAAAAAAACACAAGAGTCTGCTGACATCATCAGAAGTGGTGGCCTGATCCAATCACAGTGCTTCCCCATAGGATTTGCTGAGACTGACAAAGAGGCAGATCAGGAGCAGAGCCAGCATGATTCAAACACAACCCTGGACAATCAGCATCTCCTCATAGAGATGAATTGAATCAATGCATCTCTATGAGGAAAGTTCAGTGTCTGCATGCAGAGGGAGGAGACACTGAATGTTTGGATGCATTTTAGGCAACCATGACCCAGGAAGGATCTCTAACAGCCATCTGAGGAGTGGCCAGTGAAGTTATCACTAGGCTGTAATGTAAACACTGCATTTTCTCTGATAGTGTTTATAGCAAAAAGCCTGAAGGTAATGATTCTACTCACCAGTACAAATATAATAAGCTGTAGTTGTTCTAGTGACTATAGTGTCCCTTTAAGCTGCACGGTCAGGGATTCCATTTTGCAGATTTCCTCTACTTTTGTTATCCACTGCCGGATGGTCAGCACACCCGTTTTCTTCCAGTGTAGTGGGATCAGTACTTTTGCGGCATTTATTAAATGTTTGGTTAGTCATTTTTTTGTATTTAGAAAGGGGGAATTTGCGTGGTGTAACAGTGTGGGAAGGGGTTGAAATGGAAGGTCAGATTCGGTGATGGTGTTAATCTTTGAGTGATTCTGTTTCCAGAAGGGCACCAGTCTTGGGCACATATGTGGAGGGTGGTCCCGGTCTCGTCTACGCATCTCCATCACGCATCTGCCATATCGGGATCTATGCAATATAGGATTTCAGGTGTTCTATACCACTGGGTCAATATTTTGTAATTAGTTTCTTGCACTTTGGAGCATTGAGAGCTTTGATATGTGAGTACATAGATTTTTCCCAATCTTGATCTGTCAGTGCTTCCCAATTGGACTGGAATTTTGGGGGTTCTCCTGGGCCACCTATCAAAAGAAGTGCGTATAGGTTGGAGATGCCTCGGAACATATTCACTCTCACCGTACAGTAATGTTCGACGAGCAAGGTCATATAGTTTGTTTTTATATGGAGGTATCTGAATTTCTCTAATCCTGTGGAAGTCCTGTCCGGAATCAGCGCCCTGAATGGTCTAAGTCCATCATCTGTGCACAAAATCTGCAAGTAGGTCCAGTCTGTAGCACCGAAGTCGCGAAGTTCGGCTGGCGACAGTAACACCTCAGAGTGCAGGTGATTCCGGGTTATCCGCAAACTCCTGACGTGTACATCAGGGGACTCTAATCACCATCCTGTTGCAGGTCCACTGAGCATGCTCGCTCCAAAATGCCCATTAACAGAAGCTCAAACTAAATCTCATCGGCTCCCAGGGAGGGACTCAATACATGTCAGTGGATTAAAAAATGTTTGGATACAGAATGATTAATGTAGCCTTTTTTATGTTTTATGTTCTCACAACTAGTTGTTTGTCCATGCTGATCAGCACATCCCCGTTTCATTCACTTAATAACATAGAGAGGTATTGGCAACTGACATTCATTTTTCTTTACTCTTTTTATGTAAAATTATTGTTTCTTGGAGCTATTTTTAAAGGGTTTATTCGCCAATTGGAGTTTGTAAGTTAATAACACATTTTAAAAATCTCAACCTAAATATGCAACTTAAATTGAGTTAAGTCAGACTTTTTTCCAATTTTGCTATTTTGGCCTCGAATTATGGTTAATTGAAATGAGTATTACTTTTTTTTACTAAAATGAGTTGCTAATTTCCCAAAGCCTGCTTGAAAGTCCAACATGGCGGTAGAAGGGTTAAGAACCTATGCATTTTTCAATTTTCCACACAGTGCTGTTGTGTTTCTAAGTTAATCTGATTGCTGCTACTGAAACTTAATAAATACACTTCATAGGGAGTGGGACTGAACTGCTGTCAGTCTTGTTAGAGGAATTTCAGTCACCCTGAACACAGGCTGCATGTGGTTTCTGTGATCTGTTACAGCTGATTGATCAGGAATGACAGCAGAACTGTATTATCAGCATCCGGGTCAAAACAGACATCTGGATGGTATGTCCCATTACTAATTTAGCTGCAGATGCTGCTTGTACTATAGATACAGAGTTGCTGATTCAAGTCCAAATAGGAAAATAATTCTCCAGGAGAACAAGTAAAAGCAAGCTATGCATTGTAATAAAATTGCAGTGCGAAGGTTCTGTGATTATTACTCAGCCTGCAGAATTTACAACTACAGGTTCAGTCACTTGTCAGGTCAACTCTGCAATTTATATGTTTGTAGTCAATGGAAATAATTCCACTGAGTTTGGTAATACTAAACATCTAAACCTAAATACAAACGTGAATGCTATGAGAAAACGTCTCTAACGGTTGTCCATGTCTATAGATCTGATACAGACAAAAAGATTTATGCTAAATATCTTGTAGATATCTCTAAATAGAATTTCTTCAAATTTAGTTATTTTGTATTTCATCATTTTTGCATTTGCAAGTTTTCTGTAATTTATCTTCAATCTTCAGTTTAGTGATTACACACTACTAAATGGGTGCATGTTGAGAAATTTTGTCTTGGCTGAAATTTTTTTCCAGAAAACAGACCATTTTTAGTAAACCGCAATTTTGATACCCCTAAAACTGATTTGAGAACTGAATCAAGCAAACCAACAGAACACAAATCAGTGTACAGCAAAGTATATACATCATATATTGTTATGTATATATTTAGCAGTACACTTATAGCAGTATTTTCCTGTCATTTTGGTTCACAGATCAAGAAAAATAAAAAGTATTTATATTAGATATATTTATAAATATAGATTTTTTTTATTTTTACTGAACTTCTTTTTTTCCCCTCTATTGGTAACTATTGGTTACTTCTCACTTAATCTGTGAATAAGGTGGCCAAATAAATAGGGGGAGCCATTTCCTTTTATCCCCAGCCATCTTAATTATCCTGCTTGGGAAAAGCTTCCCTTGGTGTTACCTAGCTAATTTCAGCCAGGGCCTATGGATATTGAAGGTGTATTGGTGGCCCTTAGGGCTGAGGCCTTATAGGATGGTGTTGTGCAGCTGCAGGCTCAATTGTGGGTCAGCTGACACCCCCCTCGGCTCGTTTTAGCCCCTCTACTGGAGGCCAGGCTTCTCCCAGGCCCAGGAGCACCAGCCCTGCCTCACATCCTGGGCCGTCCGTGGCCTCGAGGACCAGGAGCCCCCACCTTTTCCCTGTGCCCGTGAGGGCAGGCGCGGCTCACAATTTTACCCGTGCTTCATCTCGGTGATCCCGGTAGCCCGAGTGATTCATCCAGACCCCAAACATCCTACCATCTCATGGGAGAGACAGAGCGCTGGCCAGGCCTTCATGCTGGTGAGTAGGCTGCAGACTGATACCCGTGGGGCCTCTAGCTCACTGGGTGGGCGCATTATCTTGGCTAGCATGATCGGGGAAAAGGCTCCGTAAAAATGTTCAACACTGTTCTGTTATCAAGATTTAGTGTGGAACGTGTGTACGGGGGTCTGAGTTGTTGCAGCAGTTCTACCAGTGCCTGGCGGTGGTGCCGTCTTTGGGGTGGGACCAAATGGATATCGGTATGTGGCTAGTGATCATGACCCGGCCGGTATCTCACCAGGGTGGTCTGTCGTCCTTTCTTGGGGGGAGGGGTAGTGCGGGGGGCTCCTCTCCCGCATTAGTTGTTCCATGCCACCTTGGTTGCTGTTGGCAGTATAATGACAGCCATTGCAAGTGAGGAGCGAGCTGTAAATTTAAGCACGAGTGCTCTGTTTGCGGGGCCAGTCACATCGTGTCCTGGAGTTTCAAGCGGGAAAAATCAGGGGATAAAGGGAATGCCTTGGAGTCTAAGGGCGAGGACGCTGGTGGACGATGCCTCAATGCTGCAGGCAATGCCTGGAAAACATGGCTAGAACCAAAGTTCAGAAGTGGCTCAGAGGACACTTGGGGGTGGTCCTTGCCATCAACAATTTATTGGCCTCTTTCCCTCCAGTGGTTCGGCTGCTGCGTTGGCTGGTGTTGCACTTCCTGTTGAGGAATATTTCATGCAGGGCGGTACACAGGGGAGGGCTGGCAGCCTTTGGCCTGGGGGGCAAATCCAGTCAAGTGGCCCATTGCACCAAGAGGAGAGTAAAAACACCTTTCCCATGTGATTGAAAGAGGGAGCGGGGGGGGAAGCAGTCACCTAAACAGACACTCAATGACAAGCACACACACACTTGCTGATTTGGCGCACAGTAAAAAACACAAACTCACTGACAGGCACACGCACACACTCACTGACAGGCACACAGACACACACAGAAAGATAAACTGTTACAGGCATACTAACACACACACACACAGGCATACTGGCTGACATACACACACACAAACTGGCACACGCAGAGACATACTTGCACGCACACACAGACATACTGGCGCACACACACACACAAACATACTGACACACACATACACCCAAACTTTACACTTTTAAAACCAGTAGACAGTGGCTGAGTAAAGGGACAGGGCTGTAGTGGGGGGACAGGGGCTGTAGTGGAGGGTATAAACTGTAATTTGGGGGTTTAGGAAATGTAGGGGGGATAGGGGCTTAAGTAGGTTGATGGCTACAATTTGGGAAAGGGGTTGTGGTGTGGGTGATATGGGTTGCAATTGGGGGAAGAGGAGCGGTAGTGGGGATGTTATGGGGCTGTAGTGGGAGGCATGGGGCTGAGAAAGGGGGCAGGAGCTGATAGGGGGGGAAAAAAGGAGCAGGGAAAGGGTGGGACAGAGCCTTACTAAGGGACCAGAGCCTGACTAAAGGACAGGGGATGGCTGAGGAGGAGGGCAGGGATTGAGGAGGGGGGAAGGGGCTGAGGAGGGGGACTGGGGCTGAAAAGGGGGACAGGGGCTGAGGAGGGGGGGCAGGGCTGAGGAGGGGAAATGGGGCTGAGGAGGGGACAGGGGCTGAGGAGGGGGGGCAGGGCTGAGGAGGGGGGGCAGGGCTGAGGAAGGGGGGAAGAGAGGGGGCAGGGCTGAGGAGGGGGAAGAGAGGGGGCAGGGCTGAGGAGGGGGAAGAAAGGGGACAGGGCTGAGGAGGGGACAGGGGCTGAGGAGGGGGGGCAGGGCTGAGGAGGGGGGAAGAGAGGGGGCAGGGCTGAGGAGGGGACAGGGGCTGAGGAGGGGGGGCAGGGCTGAGGAGGGGGGACGACAGGGGGCAGGGCTGAGGAGGGGACAGGGGCTGAGGAGGGGGCAGGGCTGAGGAGGGGACAGGCGCTGAGGAGGGGGGAGGTAGGGCTGAGGAGGGGGGAAGGGGGGGCAGGGCTGAGGAGGGGAATAAAAAAAAAACCTAAAGTGTATTTCCCCCTCCCTGAGTCTTACCTTAGGCCAGGGAGGGGTGGGCAGCAGCCAGCATAAAGCAACAGTCAGTGAAGTCTGGAGTCAGTGCAGTCAGTGGAGTCGGCCGGCCTCTACTGATGATGTCAAGAGGAGGGGACGTGGCTTCCTCTGCTCTTCTCCCAGACTCCCCAGCGGTCCTGGGAGAAGAGCAGTGAAAGTCACGCCCCCTCCTCCTGACATCATCAGGAGAGGCCGGCCGACTCCACTGACTGCAGGCTACAGGAAGAGTGAGGTAAGTTGAAAAATCTGAGTCCTCAGCCAGAGGCAGGGGATTCAGATTTTCCTTTTTTTGCTGGATGTGGGCAGCCCTGGCCCCTGGGTTTAGGGCGGCCTGGGGGGCAATTGCCTCCCTGCCCCCCTTCCCAGCCCGCCCCTGGCGGTACACTTCTCGGTGGTGGTCAATGTAGCAGCGGATGCTCTTTCTCGTTCACAGTGGCGGGAATTCTGGTTGGCTGCTCATGGGGCAGATGAAGAGGGTTTCCCGTACCCAACAGAATTGTGGTCCCTTGGGCTGACAGAGTGATGGCATGGATCCGCGGGTCTGTATCAGAGTCCACCTGGTGTTGGTATGGTCATGCGGGAAGGGAATGGCTGGCCGTTGAGCAGGTTCACTGGTGTTTTCATTCTGTGCAGATGCGGCGTCAGGGTCTCAGCGTTTGTTGTGCAATTGGGAGGCATCTGACTGCTTGCCATCGGTCGTATCGGCTAGGCTTTCGGGCCTCAGCTTTTGGTTTAAGCTATCTGAGGTCCCGGATGTTACAAAAGATGTTCTGGTTTTGCAGGCAATAAGAGGTTGGGCCCCAAGGTCCATCTTGGGGGTCTTGCTGTTGGGCATCTTTTAAGTTTTGCCCCAAGTGTGGTCGTCGGACTTCGAGGTGTCCTTGTTCAGGCTGGCGTTCATGTTCACGTTATCTTGGGTCCTATGGGAGGGGTATTTGGTTAGCCCCAGTAAACGGGGGTTTTCTTCTGGGGGGACATCATTTGCAATGGAGGCATGGTGGAATTTTTGTTGCAGCGGTTCAAAACTGATACTAGTGGGAGAGGGTTTTGGATCTCCCTGAAGGAGGTCCCGTTTCGGTGGTTTGCCCTGTGGCTTGTTTCTTGCAGTACAGTGCTCTGGGTGGATGGTATTGGAAGACCAGTTGGAAGGCCATATGTGGTGTAAGAATGAGCGGGGAGGAAGGCGCTCATGTTAATGTAGATGGTTGGCAAGGATCCAGTGATGAAAAGTTACTGTTTACTGTGGCTGTGGCCTGTTGTCCCTATTTACATCTTTCGTCAAGTTATTTATGGGTAAGTTATAGTAAGTAAAAGGGTACCTTCCTACACTGTCCTCACTACCTTCACACACAGAGTCTACATTCGAATCCTTGCCAATGAAAGCGTGTAAAAGCACTCACTCATGTACTAGGGATGGTGAAAAGCAAACTTTTATTTAATTCTATTATTATTTAATTAGTTTTTCCACTTTTAATATTTTAAGAAGGATGCAAATTAGCACTCTTAATTCAATCAATTAGTTTATTACAATATTAAAACGTGTTTGATCAAGTATTGCATACCAAGAGACTAAAAAGGAGGACTTATTACCTGCATATTTATCTAGTAATAATAGAATTTGAAACTAATGGATTTAGATTACATGAATGTGCATTCATTACAAATATATTGCAACTTTTCTGTGGAGTTATTGGATTTATCACAAAGTATATTTAAACATGACTGACAGCTGAGGACCCAATCCAACAAGAGCTCAGATTCCCAGGAGATACTTTATGGGAAATTATGGGGGAAAATGTATGCCTTATTTTAAATTCACTATAAATATGCTGCATTAAGAAAGTATGCTAATATAAATAAAAAAACAAATAAACAAATAAACAATACACTTTTATAATATTCTCATAAACTCAAGCATGTCAGGAGAACTTATTGTATTAAATAAATTGTGATAGTAATGCTGATCATTTGGATCCCTCTGAAGGTGTCCAGATCAGAGAAGGCATCTTTACCATCTCCTTCACTGTAAACGATCCAACTACGGGAAACACAAAAGGCGTGCATTCCTGCATTGATCAGTTCCTTGCATGTCATGAGGATCAGTAGGCCAAATTTGCCTTATGCGTTTTGTAGATAGTGATCTACTTCTTCAGAGTATGTACTCCTGACATGTCTGAGTCAACTGGAATATTGTTAGTGTTGTTAACCATAGGTAAAATAAAGTGTATATTGACAGTAAGCAATCCGATCGTTTTATCTTTTTCGTAGATCATAGCATGGTTATTTGCTGAAATAAATACTGGTAAATTAAGTTTCTATATATTTTATGAAATTTAGTATTAGTTTGATGTTTTACTTTTATTTCACCTGCATGTTTTCCCAAATAGGATCTGGGCTTGTTAATACCTTTATGAAGTTGAACAGCCTTTGGTGCCTATATTTATTGTGGTCGATGTACCCTTTTCTGTGGTTTCTTTTACTGTATTATTTACCCAGTATCCAAGACAATCTATTTTGGTTAGGTTGTTCTCACCGTGACATCCAGACATGCCCAATCCTAAGCCTGAGTTCCTGCCTCTGAGCCACTTCTGAACTTTGGTTCTAGGCTTGTTATCCTGGTATTGCCTGCAGCACTAGGGGGCTGGACCTCACTAGTGGCTCCTACCTGTCCATCTAGTTCACCTGAGGCAGATCACTCATTAGCAGGGCATTAAATTAAAGGAACACTATCGTCACCTAAATTACTTTAGCTAAATAAAGCAGTTTTCGTGTATAGATCATTCCCCTGCAATTTCATTTGTCAATTCACTGTCATTTAGGAGTTAAATCACTTTGTTTCTGTTTATGCAGCCCTAGCCATACCTCCCCTGGCTATGATTGACAGAACCTGCATGAAAAAAAAAAACTGGTTTCACTTTCAAACAGATGTAATTTACTTTAAATAATTGTATCTCAATCTCTAAATTGAACTTTAATCACATACAGGAGGCTCTTGCAGGGTCTAGCAAGCTATTAACATAGCAGGGGATAAGAAAATCTTAATTAAACAGATCTTGCAATAAAGAAAGCCTAAATAGGGCTCTCTTTACAGGAAGTGTTTATGGAAGACTGTGCAAGTCACATGCAGGGAGGTGTGACTAGGGTTCATAAACAAAGTGATTTAACTCCTAAATGGCAGAGGATTGAGCAGTGAGGCTGCAGGGGCATGTTCTATACACCAAAACTGCTTCATTAAGCTAAAGTTGTTCAGGTGACTATAGTCCTCAAGCACTCAGGCTTGCTCGATGTGTGGAGACTCCAACACCCTGACACTAGGGACTACACTTACTACTCTGCACCGCACAACACATACTCTAGAATTGACAACATTCTTCTCAAAGGCACAGGCATGGACAAACTCATTCATTCAGAGATAAATAGCATCACATGTCTGACCACGCCAACGTGGCGGTCACCCTGTGGAAGCTCAAATTGGACCTGGAAACTTAATACCAACCTGCTCAGACATGAGGACATACTCCTCACAACTCGAGCAACCATAACAGAGTATTTCAGCAACAAGGATACAGAGGATATCAACCCAATGTCCCTATGGGCAGTCCACAAAGCAGTACTGAGGGTCAACCTCATTAAGGCGGCCACTCACAAAAAGGAAAACCAAAACAAAGCTCCTACTGGAGCTACATCAGCCCTGAGGAGAAATGAAAACCAGCACAAACACAACCCCTCTACCACTAAATTTAACGAACTACAAGCCATTCAGCACTCCATAAAGTAGCTGTCCATCGATGATCTGGTATGTTCCATGATGTGGTCAAAACGACTATACAATGAAAAGGCCAACAAAATGGACACACTGCTAGCGAGGACAATCCAATGCAGACCCGGCTATAAGCATATTACTACACTCCATAACTATGCTAACATCACTGTCCACACCCCGAGCGACATTAACAACGTGTTTATGAAATACTTTCAAGCGCTATATAACCACTCCCCTCGTAACAGCACCGAACAGGCCCATTACCTAACATGTGTAACCGACTTTCTAGCACACATGGACTTGCCTAGGGTGACGGAGGGAGAGGCTGAAGCTCTAAAAGAACCCATCACACAGGAGGAGGTGACAGCGGCGATTTCAACCCTCAAGGGCAATAAAGCCCCCAGACCTGACCGGTACGATATGAGCTATTATAAAAAATTCTGGTACGAACTAGTCCCCCCTGTCACCAAACTATGTAATCATCTGATCCAGGACTGGACCCCAGACCGTGACATGCCCACTGCCAACATAATACTACTACCCAAACAAAGACACTACCCTAGCTTCAAACTATAGACCTATCTACCTCATCAATTTAGACTTTGCCAAAATATTAGCTATGAGACTGACACCTCTATTGCCCAAACTGATACATCCGGATCAGCTCGACTTCATGCCAGGCCGCCAACTATATGAAAACACTCGCCGTGGGGCAGACCTGATCTGGTACATGACAAATACAAAAAAAAATCCCTTGCCCTCTCCCTGGATGCCGAAAAGGCTTTTGACCGAGTCCAATGGCCATTCTTATTCCACCTACTGGAAACACAGGGCCTTCCCGAATAATTTATAATCGCATTCAAGCCCTATACACGGATCTTCAGGCACAAACCATATTGACGGGAGCCCCTAAAACCCCCTTTCGAGTAAGTAACGGGACAAGGCAGGGTTGCCCCCTGTCACCTCTCCTGTTCACGATAGTACTAGAACCACTCTTACACTCCATCAGAACAGACCCAAAAATACAAGGGATATAGATAGGGAATAAACAATTCAAAGTGGCAGCATATGCCGATGACATACTGCTGACACTCAATGACCCAATCCGTTCCATGGCCCGACTTGACACACTCCTGCAGAACTATGGGGACGTCTCTGGATCATAGGCGTGCGCACGGGGTGTGCCGAGTATGCCTGGGCACACCCTAATCAAGCCTCAAAATTGAGGCTCCATCACCTCCGTGCTGCACTGCCGTTTACGGTCTTTAACACAATTTTCCCTCCCATCCGATCCTTCACTATGCGAGCGGTATCGCTGCATAGTGTAGGATCGATCTCCTCCTCCTCCTCCTCCAGACCTCCCCTATAGCTTACGTGGCGCGTTCCGTGACGTCACGCGGAGGCGGAGGCACATCAACGCTAGGGCGAGGTGAGGCCCGGCCAGATCACAGCACAGCGGTATCTTCTCCAAGAACGGCAGGTACAGATTATTTCCCCTCCCTTCCCGAATCCTGCAGCATGGCTTATTTTGGCATTTACAGAAATATTACTCACTCACTAATATTTACAAATTCAGCAGGCAAAGTATGAGCTACGAGGTTAGCTTGGTCCCTCCAGGACTTATCCATAGTAAGGGTAAGAAAGAAGCTCTTGAGAGATTTCTTGAAAATGAACTTTACTGTATATCGAGTCATGCTTATAAATCGTTCAGGAATGTTTTTTTATCTACTCTGAATGGGACAGAGATTAATTGACAGCAAATATGTGTCTCCCGTCTTTACCAGGTATGTTTATTTTGGGTATGTCCATACATCATTCATGTAGGTCTACAAGTTAGAAGATACTGGGCCCATTCCCCTTCTTAGTTTGCCTTCAACACATGCACTTTTACCTAGGTCTTTTAGTATCAATGAACATGCAATGACAGGGTTAGGTCTATATGAGGTCATTATGGTTTCCTTAGTGGAATTCATTAACACTGAACTCAAATTAAGTGTTATTTTGTATCTGAATTCCAAATTACTGATTCTCTGTACATGCTATATACATGTATTGGTGTTGCTGTGCATCATTCAATGGACACAATGGGCAAAAATTCCCTCTGAACAGACTGACTGCTCTCTGACATAAAAGAGGCTCAATTTAGGCTTTTTTCTAATCCCATAAATCCCTGTATACCAAGAGAAATATAGGTTTTCCCCAGCCACAGTTCCACTCATCACATAGGATAATTGGGACTTCTCAATCAACTAATACACTGGCTCAGACAGTTTGTATACAACCTCACAGTAAGGTTCTATTATTATTCTATTATAGGCTATATTATTCTATAATAAATTATATTATCCTGCAGCATGGCTTATTATGGCATTTATAATAATAATAATATAATAATAATAATATAAGACTTTCATTTATTTCTCACTACAATAAACATTTGAAACTGTAAATGCCATAATAAGCCTATCATCCGGTCATTACATAGATATAATGTTAGAAATACACAGAAAGCTCAAAATCATTGTCAAAAAGTTGTTGTTTTTTAAAAAAAAGTGTAAATTAATAAAAATTCTAATAATGCCTTGGTACAAAATAGTAGCCTAATATATTTTATGAAAGTATTTATTTGGGGGGAAGGGTCATAATTGTGAACTGGCAGCATCCAACATTAGATGAGGGGATTATTTGGGTGCCTACCCTGACTGAAAGAGACACTAAGCACCATAACCACTGTTGTGTGCTACAGTGGTTATGGTGCTATAAGTCCCTGGATGCAGTTTGCATGACATTGTCTTGAGATAAATAGGATGTTACTAAAAGTTATAATACATCGAAAATGTGCAGCAAAGACAAAAGAAAACTACAAAGATTTTGATTGCTGACTGAGATATTAAGGAAAGGATTTAATTCCACCTAAATATTGCAATGAATATATTATTAGCATATCTTTAAAGAAACACTATAGAGTCAGGAACACAAACAGGTATTCCTGACACTATAGGGTTAAACTAACTATTTAGGTTACCAGCCCTCTCTGACTGCACGTGTATGTGTGGATATATAATATACATATACACACGCGGCGTGTGTGTTTGTGCTTTAGGCAATAGGCTGCGCACGCCTATGCTCTGGATACAAAGTAAACCTCACTATGTCAACAGCAATGCCATTTCACCTACTTGACCAAGACGTAACGCACATTAGACGAACACACCAAATTAGAATCAACAGAGAGACATTCAGATATCTAGGGGCACGACTAACCGCAGACCCCAACACATTAGTCAGATACAATTACACACCCTTCTTTACCACACTCAAGAACAACCTAGAAAAATGGACAGACAAGCCCATCACATGACTGGGCAGCTTACACTCAGTGAAAATTAACCTCATGCCCAGACTCTTGTTCTTATTCCAAGCCCTACCAATACGGTCACCAGGGGAGACCTAGCGTACATTCAGAAAGCTATAGATTCGTTCATCTGGCAGAGAAAATGACCCAGAATAGCCCGCGCTATACTTTACAACCCCAAATGGAGAGGGGGTCTTCGATTACCACACCTCTACCATTACTATTTAGCAGCTCAAATAGCTCACTGGCACTGCCCCATCAACCAAAGACGATAGCTTGACATTGAATCCCTGATGACTGGCGCCGACCTACCACAATTCTTCATGTGGACACCCAGGGAACACAGAGTGTTCCTCAGGACCAGATGTCCAGTGGTCCTCAACTCCATATCTATGGGACCAAGTAGCTCAGAAGTAAAACCTCACAAACAACCCCTACCCAATGGCACCAGTGCTGCGGAACAGAGCGTTCCCACCGGGACTAAGAGCCAAAGACTTCAAAGGTCTAGAGGCCACAGGGCTGCAACAATATATCCATCTGTACGTTGACAATCGGTAACATATGACCACTTGAAATCCCTCACACATCTGAAAACTCAAGATTTTTTTCGCTACATACAAATTAGAGACTTTTCACAAACAACAGACGTTAAGACCGCTGTAGCCAAACAATTAACCTTTTTCGAACGCATTTGTCTAAAAGAAAACATGCCAGCGAAATTGATCTCACTTCTATACAGTCACATTAGCTCTGAATCCGGAGAATGGGGAATGCTAAACTACACAGACCGGTGGGAGGTGGACCTGGGAGAAACTTTAGAGGGAACAGATTGGCAGGACATATGGGAGGCCTGTGCGAAAACATCCATATGCACCTTACTACAGAAACAGGCTTACAAAATGCTATTCCGGTTTTACACAACTGCAGTCACACAAAGCCACATGAAGATCAGTCCCACAGATACCTGCTGGTGCCTGTGTGGGGAAAAAGGCACCTATATACACATGTGGTGGCACTGCACCAAAGTCAATTCATACTGCAGGGATGTGACGGACATGAGTTCCTGAATACTACAAAGGAAACTAACACTCAACCCATGGGCATGCCTACTGGCCCGACCCACTGACAGACTAGACAGAAACAAGCAGACGCTACTGAATATGCTATATCAACACTGGATAAAACCCGAGACGCCACCACTCTGGTCTTGTCCAAAATTAGAGATAATTATCTGATGGATAGAATGACAGCTAACAACTACCTTTCAAAAGGTATGGGCACTGTGGGAACAAATTGATGAGCAACTTGCACCCAGAACCGGGAGGAGGAAAGGAGGGGGCTGGAGGGTGGGCACACATCTCTGGGGTTGAGCGACTAAAAGGCTCTGGCACCCGTCATAGAGAAAACCACACACACACATAGCATAGAAATGGAAGCCTGAGCACCACTAACCCAAATGGTGCCCAAAATAAGTGGATACTGGAGCTACACCTCACGACACGCCTCACTTGCACACATCCTTATACCTTTTTATATTTAGTTTCAAATTTATACTTTATTGTTTTTATGATCAAAATGGTTCAGGGTACAGAATAGAGAATAGGAGGGTTAGTTATCCATACAACATATCTATCCAGACATAAATAGCGTGTCGTAGTAAAGTTACTTGTGGAACATTCGATTTAACACATCAGCAATGGTTACGACAATGTAAAATACAATTTCTCTTGAACCTGGGATTTATCATTTCCATAACAGTGAATCTCCAGTAGCGAGGCAGTCGTTAGGTGTCTCAGTATACCTCCTATTCCCATATGTGTGCGGATGGCATGAACCATGTTTGGGTGTCAAGAATCAAGGGGGGTGGGTGGGGTGGGAAGGACAGGGAGGGGGGAGGTGTGTGAGTATTACCTATGGTCGTTTAGAAGTACCTTGGCTCAGGGTTAGCTTACGGTGTGGGGGCAGAGTAATTTCAGGGTGTTGTCCTAGTCAGTGCTCTTGGATTGGTTGCCAGTGGTTGTCTCCTTGCTGTCTTCCCTTCAATCATTTTTTCCCATATCTCCCAGGTGGTGTCAAATTGTTGTATGTGGTTCGAGGATGTAATCGCCATTCTTTCATATATGCGGAATTGCTCTAACTTGTCCTCCAACTGGGCCAGGGAGGGACAGACTCAGGATTTCCAGTTAAGTGCTAGGAGGTTTCTTGATGCTAGTAAAACCAGCGCCAAGATTTGTTTTTGACCTGGGTTTATCCCTGCTGGGAGTAACAACAATAGGCAAATAGACGCCGTCAGTGCAAATTGTGGGATGCCTAGAGTGTCTAAGATTGACCTTGTTGTAGTCCAGAGAGGTTGAATACCTCTACAAGACCACCACAGGTGAAGTAGTGTGCCCGTGGCTGAATTGCATCTCCAGCACATCGGGTCTGTCTTGGGAAACAGATGGTGTAGTCTTTGTGGGGTCATGTACCACCTGTACAGGAGTTTCCTGTGGGCTTCCACATGTGAGAAGCACCGTGTCCATTTGGACAACCCGTTCAGAGCTTTGAGCCATTCCTCGTCTGACAGGGTTATCCCACAGTCCTTTTCCCATTGGGCTTTATGTAGGAGCGGTTTAGTTGGCATGAGTTCTTGCCATGTTTTATAACACAGGGAAAGGGCGTTAGGTTTATTAGGAGCGGACCAGCATCTGTCTATGAGTAGACGTGGGGCAAGCAAAGGTGGGTCTCGGGAGTTGTGAGGGGGTATCGCATGTGCTTGTAGCACGCTTTTTACTTGTAGGTAGGAGAAGGTGGCTTGACTTGGAAGTCGCCACTGTGTCTGTAGGGTTGGGAAGGGCGTTACCGTTCCGTCAGTCATCAGTTGGGATATGTTTGTAAGCCCTGCATCGCGCCAGTCTTGAAGCGGGATATCTGGCACTATCGTTCTGAGGGCAGTGATGGGCGATTTGGGGTGAAAGGAGTTGCTGTACCCTATTGCACCCATGAACTTGTCCCATATCGTTATTGTGAGTTGGGTGGTTGGGAAGAGGTCGTGACGTCTCCATCGTAAAGTTTTGGGGGTCCACAAATAATCAAGTAGGGATTGAGTACTAAATTGCTCCCTTTCCATGTCTACCCATTGGATCGTGTTAGGTGGTGTATGTAAGAGGACACCTGAGGACAATATTGCAGCTCTATAATATTGGCCGATATTTGGGAGCCCAACACCTCCTGAGTGAGTGGCTGTCTGTAGTAGTGTTATGGACACTCTGGGTCTTTTGCCTCCCCAAATAAACGCACTACATAGTTTTTGTAATGTTTTGCAGTAGTGGGACTGGACTCTAAGGGGGAGCATCCTAACGACATAGAGGATACGGGGTAAGATCATCCTCTTGTAGGCATTAATTTTCCCTAGCCAAGAAATCATGGTATGTTTCCATTTGTTCATTTCTGTCTTACAGAGTGTCAGCAGTGGCATGTAATTCAATGTTATTGTGGCTGGGATCGAGGGTGCAACCTTAATCCCCAGGTATGTGATGGAGGTATGTCTCCAGTCAAATTTGTACGTGGAGCGGAGGGAGTCTGTTAGTGTGTTTGTTAAGTTGATGGGTAGGGCCTGTGTTTTGTCCTGGTTCAGTTTATAGTAAGAGACTTTTCCGAATTGGTTTATGAGAGTCAACATATGGGGTAGGGAGCGAGTGGTGTCCGTCAGTGCTATAAAGATGTCATCGGCAAAGAGAGCTAGACTATATGTCTTGCTTCCTATAGGGATCCCTTGTATGTCGGGGTGCAGCCTGAGTTTACACGCTAGGGGTTCCAGGGCCAATATGTACAGGAGGGGGGATAGGGGGCATCCCTGTCGGGTTCAATTCGTGATACGAAAAGGGTTGGACAAGAAACCTCCATGGGAGACTCTGGCTGCTGGATTGTGGTACAACACCATGATACTCTTAATGGTAGACGTAGGGAAATTGAACTTGTGTAAAGTTTTGACCATGTATGCCCAATTTAAGCGGTCAAAGGCCTTCTCCGCGTCAAGGGCAAGGAAGAGGCCTTTCGAGTTGCCTAAGTCGAGTGAGGAAAGCATGTTTAGAATTTTTCTGGTGTTGTCAGAGCCTTGACGGCCTTTTATGAACCTGGATTGGTCATTGTGCACCAGTTTGTGGAGTAATGGGGCCAGTCGGTTGCTGATGAGTTTGGCATAAATCTTGGCATCTCCATTAAGTAGGGAGATAGGCCTGAAATTTTTGCACTGTGTGGGGGTTTTTACGGGCTTGGGAAGGGTGGATATGTGGGCCATCAGCATCTCATCAGGTAAGACACCAACGGTGGCACAGTGGTTTAGAAGCGTTAGGAGGTGTGGTGCAAGAATGGTCGAGAATTTCTGGTAGTAAGCATTTGTGAAGCCATCCGGGCCTGGAGATTTGTGAGCTGGGAGTTGTGAAATTATGTCTGAGAGCTCGTCTGTGGAGAATGGTTGTTGCAATATATTTAGGTCACCGTCTTTTAGCGTCGGTAAGTCGTGGCCCTGCGGAAAGCCGTCAATGTCACCAGGAGTCGGTAGAAACATGTTGGGGTCATTTTGGAGGTTATACAGCTCACTGTAGTAATTCGCAAAGAGATCAACAATATTTTGTGGGTTTAGTATCTTGTTCCCCTGATTATCTATTAGGAAGGCAATTCTGGAGGCGACACTTCTCTCCTTTAATTGTGAAGCCAATTTGGCAAAAGCTCTATTTCCATTGGCAAAAAAGTTGTGTTTTGCCTTGCGTAATAGATACGATGTTTTGGCCAATTCTATGTTTCGTAATTGGTTTTGGAGGTCTGACAGTTTTTTGTAAGTGGCCGTGCTTGGGTCGCGTTTATTGGAGTGTGTCAATGTGGCGATTTCCGCTACCAGTGAGTTATAGTGAGCTAGCCTTAGTTTTTTTACCTCAACTAGCATGTTTTATGAAACTACCCCGTATGACCGCCTTATGTGCCAGCCAGATCTGTTCTATTGAGGTGTTATGTGTCGTATTTTCAGCGAAATAATGTTGGAGGTCTGTGGTGAGCTGCAACACTATGGAGGGATCGGCGAGAAGGGACTCGTTTAGTCTCCATGTGCCAGTCCCTTTATTGAGAAATGCTTCTTTAATACTGAGGGTAATAGGGGCATGGTCCGACCATGATATCGTTCCAATAGTGGCTTCTTCTATGTTAGGCATTGAGGTAGCTGGAATTAGAAAGCGGTCTATGCGGGAGTAGCTGTTGTGTGCAGCTGTGTGGCATGTGTAGTCCACCTCTGTGGGGTGGAGGATGCGCCATGGATCTACCATATTGTGTGAAGCTAGCATAGTGCAAATTTTGACTGCGAGAGCCATTCTCTGTTGCATGGTATGTAGCAGAGGACGAGTCAGACTTGCTATCTAATAAGAAATTTGTGTCGCCTCCAATAATTACCTCCCCATATTTATACATGTCGAGTATTGCCAGGGTCGAGGTTAGAAATTCGTGTTGGTTCTCATTTGGGCCATAGACATTGACCAGTGTATATGGGGCATTATTAAGTAGACACTGTAGTATTAGGTATCGACCCTTCCTATCTGTTATTTTACGGACCAAAGAGAACACTAAATTTTTGCTGATTATAATAGAAACACCTTGCTGTTTGGCTGTATAGCAGGCGTGAAAGTCATGGGGGAACCACTTAGAGGTAAACTTAGGTTTATCCCTCCATCTAAAGTGCGTCTCCTGAAAGAACGCTACTAGGGCGCCACATTTCTTAGCCTCCTGTATGGCCAGCCTGCGTTTGTTCGGATAATTTAGCCCTTTAGTGTTTAGGGACATGATCTTAATCACCATAGTGTAGTTGTAAGGTTTTCTGCATGTTTAGCTCCTAAAGACCTAGAGTTGTAATGTAAATTGGGCATGGTACAACTGTTAAATATACTTACAAGGGAGGGGGTGGGGGTAACTTGGCGAAAACTATATACAGTATTCCGTGTGTCACCTTGGGGTGACATTAAGGTACTTGAAGTAACGGATAGTTACGGCTACTAGAGAGCCTTGGGGGTGGCCCACTAGGGGCAGAACATCGAGATCTACAGCACGTAAGATCTACAACAATACAATTGTACAACATAGTGAGTCCGGGTGTCATTCCTCCCGGTCGCGGCCTAGACCATGGATTGTATAACCGACATTTCTAGAATAAAGTATAGGGGATTAAGCAAGTTATACGAAATCATAAAACCTGTGCTTCCAGTCCATTCGGTTTTCACCGATCTTGACATGAACCAACAGTTCTTTCAGGTCGGAGAGGTTCTGCGGTCAAAGGGTGTGCGTGGAGCCTTCGTTGAGTGTTCCCAGCCTTTAGTAAGAGACTTTGGTGCAGTTGTGGTCCGCAGAGGTCCTTTAGGGCTACCGGTTTGTAGTGGAATGTCCCATTCCTGGAGGATCCTCCTCCCCTCTTCTGGATTGAATATTGGCTTGTCCACACCATTCCGCTTGATCAATAATTTTGTGGGAAAACCCCATTTCTAGGGGACATTCGCTGCCCGCAGCGCTGTAGTAATGGGCGCGAAAGTGCGGCGTGCGAGCATGGTTGTCGATGAGACGTCTGTGAAGAGTTTAACGTCATTATAGGGTTCAGGCCAGTGGCTTGTAGTTCTGGCTGCTTGCATAATGCGGTCCTTGACAGGGTAATAGTGGACCCTTGTTATGGTGTCTCGTGGTATGTCCGGTGGAAGATGTCTGGGTTTGGGGAGACGGTGCGTCCTGTCCAGGAGTAGTTCTGAGTCTGTTAGTGAGGGTATAAGCACTCTAAATAGGTCCTGTACGTATTTGGTTAAACCTGTCTGTGTCACTGATTCTGGGACTGCCTAGTCCGCTACCATTAAGGCGGACTAGGCAGCCGCCTAGGGTGCCCCTTGGGAAGGGGCGCCGTCAGGAGCGCCGGACCCCCTAATAGAGCGCCTCAGGCGGCTGCAGCTTCGCCCGGGCTGGTGCGTCCATGAGGGCGCACCGCCCGGGCGCAGCCAGAGGAGAGGGGCTGACAGGAGGGAAGCGCTCAGCGCTCCCTCCTGTCACTCCCTCACTGTAGCGTGGCCGAGCCCTGTATGGTCCGCCGGTACAGGGAGCATTTGTCTCCTGTACCCGGACGGACTAACAGGAAGTGAACACTGAGTGTTCACTTCCTTTTAGTCTGGCCGGGTACAGGAAACAAAAGCTCCCTGTACCCGCGGACAGTACAGAGCTCGGCCACGCTACAACATAGGTAGGGGAGGGTGGGGGGAATAAAGGGAGGGGGGGAGAAACAAATGGAGAGGGAGGGAGGGGGGAGAAATAAATGGAGAGGGAGGGGGGGAGAAATAAATGGAGAGGGAGGGGGGGAGAAATAAATGGAGAGGGAGGGAGGGGGGAGAAATAAATGGAGGGGGGGAAATAAATGGAGAGGGAGGGAGGGGGGCAGGAGAAATAAATGGAGAGGGAGGGGAGGAGAAATAAATGGAGAGAGAGGGGGGAGGAGAAATAAATGGAGAGGGAGGGGGGGGAGAAATAAATGGAGAAGGAGGAGGGGGAGAAATAAATGGACAGGGAGGGGGGAGAAATAAATGGACAGGGAGGGGGGAATAAATGGACAGGGAGAATAAATGGACAGTGGGGGAAATAAATGGACAGGGGGGAATAAATGGACAGGGGGGGAATAAATGGACGGGGGGGATAAGTGGACAGGGGGGATGGACAGGGAGGGTGGGGGAATAAATGGACAGGCAGGGTGGGGGGAATAAATTGAAAGGGGGGGAAATAAATTGACAAGGTGGGGGGGAAGTAATTGACAGGGAGTGGAATTGACGGGGTTAGGAGAGGGGATGAGAGTGGGGAGGGGAGAAGAGAGTGACAAGGGAGGGGGGAGAAGAGAGGGACACGCAGGGGAGAAGAGAGTGACAAGGAAGGGGGGAGAAGGGAGGGACAAGAGGGGGGAGAAGAGAGGGACAAGGGGGGGAGAAGAGAGGGACAAGGGGGGGGAGAAGAGAGGGACGGGGGGAGAAGAGAGGGACAAGGGGGGGGAGAGAAGAGAGTGACAAGGGGGGGAGAGAAGAGAGTGACGAGGGAGGGAGAGGGGGAGAAGAGAGTGACAAGGGAGGAGGGAGTGATTGACATCCATCACACACACACAATGCACCCCTTGCACACAGATAAACACACAATGCATTACACACACAGACACACACACAAGCAATTCAACCCTTACATACAATGCATCCCTTACACACACACAAACACACAATGCATTCCTTACACACACTCAATGCACCCCTTACACACACTCAATGCACCCCTTACAGACGCACACACTGCATCCCGTACATACACAGAAACACACATTGCAGCCCTTACACATACAAACACAGATTCACACAATGCATTCCTTACACACATATCAGGACATCCCCTACTCCTGTGAACAAACTATTTGGTGGAACATGAAGGTGGACCATGGGGCCCAGACCATGAGCTGTGTAAAGGGCCTTTAAAAAAATGGAGCTGCTTTCCGTTCTCCCAGAACACAAAAAGCCTCCAGAGAGCCTGTTCTACACCAGACGAGTGGAGCCAGACTGCAGCTAGAGCCCATCACCATCCTCATCTGATTGTAAGTAGGCAATCTAGTATATTATTCGTGGCACTAATCTCTAATTTACCTCACATTAAAGGGACACTTTAGTCCCCAGAACCACTGCAGCTTAATGTAGTGGTTCTGGTGTCTATAGCCTGTCCCTGCAGGCCTTTTAATGTAAACACGGCGGCACTGCAGCACTTGCGTTAGTTAACATGGGGCATTGTGATGTCATAGGGGGGGGGGGGGGGCGGCAAACTTTACTTTTGCCTAGGGCGGCAAAAATCCTTGCACCGGCCCTGGGGATACCTCTAATGCGTACGTTATTCCTCCGACTTCTGTCTTCTTGATCAGCAACTTTCTCTTCCAGTGTTTTGATCTTTTGTGTCAGGGATGTGTAGGCTGCTGCCATGGAGTTATGCGCGTCTGTTAATTCCTCTTCCAGGCATGCAGTCCGTTCCCCTATGCTGTTGATATCAGATCTGATGTCTGCTGCTATTTGGTGTAAGTCTGCTTTAAATGAGGCTTTCAATTGCAGCATGATCGCTCTTATAGAGGAGTTCGTCGCCGGGCTGTCTGGACCGTGCCTGCAGTCCCCTGTGTCAGAGTAACACGCTGGGGATTTGGGCCTATCGGCGCCATCTTGCTCGCCCTGTTCCAGAGGCAGAGTTTCTCCAGGTGGGCATGCATGGTCTTCTGCTTCATTTTTTTTTGCGGTTTCGCCGCCATCTGTTAGGAGAGCAATTCCCCTTGTGATGTGTGTGATTTGCCGGTATTTCGTCGGTTATTTCACGCTGTGATAGCCGCGGTATCAGAGGAGCTCCGATCTCACACGTCCGCTCACATGTGCGGTCAGGACATGCCCCCCACCTTTTTATATTTATTTACCTGTTTTGGTTATACCTACATAGGCTAAAAGTCTGACAGTTAACGAGTATTTTCACTAGGCTACATGGCTTTTGCACAAGCCACAAACCAAGCTGTTACTGTATTATGACTGTCATTGAAAAAATAATAAGAATAAAAAAAAAAAAACACTTTTCTAACTTTCACCCCCAAAATCTGTTACGCATCTACAACCGCCAAAAACACCCATGCTAAATAGTCTTCTAAATTTTGTCCTGAGTTTAGAAATACCCAATGTTAACAAGTTCTTCGCTTTCTTTGGAAAGTTATAGGGCTATAAGTACAAGTAGGACATTACTATTTCCAAACGGTTTTTTTTTTCTTCAAAATTAATGCAAGTTACATTGTAACACTGATATCTGTCAGGAATCCCTGAATAACCCTTCACATGTATA
This sequence comes from Pelobates fuscus, assembly GCF_036172605.1. Lineage (NCBI taxonomy): Eukaryota > Metazoa > Chordata > Amphibia > Anura > Pelobatidae > Pelobates > Pelobates fuscus. The sequence continues at coordinate 279,043,521 of NC_086319.1, read as the reverse complement.
TATAAGGTATTAAACTTGGGGTATTTTTAATCTTTTCATGTAACTATTTTACCACCAATCTATGCCAAATTAGAGTTATGTCTCACAACGAGTACAATAGTACCCCTCAAGTATAGGTCTCAAGGTGATTTGGAAAGTTACAGGGCCAAACGTGAGATTTGCCAATTTCTATTTGTTGCAAATTGCCTTTGAGACAGTATGGCAGTCAAGAAATGAAAATTAAACCCACTGTGACATACCATTTAAAAATATAGACAGGCCAGGGTATTTAAAATGGGGGGGAGGGTGTATATCCAGTCTTTTGTAGTAGCCACTTAGTCACAAACACTGGCCTAAGTTAGCATTTATATTTGTATGTGAAAAATGCAAACAAATTAACGCTAACTTTGGCCAGTGTTTGTGACTAAGTGGCTAATAGAATAAACTGGACATACCCTATTTGCAATACCTTGCGTTGTCTACTTTTGCAAATGGTATGCCATCATGGGGCTAATTCATATTCCTGGGCTACCATACGATCCCAAAGGAAAATGGCAAATTTCAATGAAAAAAATTAAATGGGCAAGCCTTGTATTTGACCCTGTAACCTTCAAAAACACTATAAAACCAGTACATGGGGGGTACTGTTATACTCGCAGACTTCATCAGTGAAAGTGCAGTTGTTGTTAAAAAAAAATGCAAAAAACAAACGCTAACTTTCGCCAGTGTTCGTGACTAAGTGGCTACTACAAAAGACTCGACATACCCTATTTTGAATACCCTGGGTTATCTACATTTGAAAATGGTATGCCATGATGGGCTACCATATGGTCTCATAAGGCAACATAGACCCAGCAAACCAATCTGGCAAACTGAAATAGGCAAGCCCTATATTGACCCTGTAATTTTCCAAAACACCATAAAACCTGTACATGACGGGTACTGTTTCACTCGGGAGACTTCGCTGAACACAAATATTAGTGTTTTCAAAACCATAAAACCTATCACAGCAATGACATTGTCAGTGAAAGTGCAGTTTTTGGGGGGTTTTTCACACAAAAACTGCACTGACAATATCATTGTGATACGTTTTACTGTTTTGAAACACTCATATTTGTATTCAGTGAAGTCTCCCTTGTATAACAGTACCCCCCCATGTACTGGTTTTATAGTGTCTTTGAAGTGTGTGTGTATGTCATTTTTAGCTGCGGACATGCAGGGTACATGCACGGTCATTAACTGCCTTTTTTTTTTGTCTGACGTCCCCTGTAAGTCCGAGGTCAGAAAGGGGATATTCTTTATCCGCTGAATTACTGAATACGCCAGCTTCATTATCAGCTCAGATGCATAACCAACTGCTTCATAAATTACGTTGTTTCTGTTGTATGCACCCATATATGACCCAACAGCAGCTACTCAAGCCCCCTATGTTATCACAAGATAATTTGCATGCAGCTTCTTGTGGGATTTGACTTAACCATGCTTAACACAATGTGATACTTTTTTTAAGAGGAATACTGCTTGATTATTCTCAGCTATGAATGAGAATTCTGAAGTAGAACCCTCCTCCCCAAAAAAATATTTATTAGACTTAGTCATTAGTTTTTTGGATGAACACATTTTCTGAAAAACAAATGAACGAATACAAGTTACAACAGATGAAACAAAGACCCACTTGCTTGTTGGAGGAAATTGTGTCTATGCTATTTGTTTTTGTTCATTTAATTTGAATTGTTTCAAGGAGGGAGCTACTACTTTTAATGTTTAAAAATGGGAGCGGCGGGGGCGGAGCCTAGCGGTGAAACTGGACGGTCGCAAGCTCGCTGTGCTCCGCTTGAAACTGCCTAAAAACGGCTAAAATTGCAGACAAGGGATCGTCCAACCTCACAAAACCCAACTCCCTGAACACTAGACCGAGGATGGGCCGCAAAATAAAAAAAACAAGCCTGACAGGAGCCCGCCGGGCCGGGACATCGGGGATCTATTCCGAAACTCACAGAGGGCCGCATGGGACAAATGGCGCTGGCAGACGACGGCTCCTCATACTCCTCGGAAGATATGGCTATAGGCCCGATGGAAAGAACTACCCAGGCTGCACAGAAGGGCCATACCCCAATAGAGGCCGCAACAGACCGGGATCCGGTCACTGCAGTTCATCTCAAGGTGATGCTAGCGGAACTCCGCTCAAACTTGGTGGGAGACTTGGCCCCCCTCAGAAAAGCCGTTGAACACGCGACTACTAAAGTGGCCCAACTCGAGACCACTCAAAACACACGGCTTATCGTGGTGGAGAGGGGTCTGGCTGCCCTGGACTAGCACAGGCTGCAGATTGATCGCAAGCTGGACGCCCAGGAAGACCAGAGGCGAAGATACAACTTGAAACTCAGGGGGGTGCCAGAAACGGTGGGACTGCAGGACTTACCACACAGTAGATTCTTTGCGGCCCACCTACCCCCGAAACAAGCTAAAAGCCTGAAACTGGACGGTATGTTCCGCCTCCCCAAGCCAACCAACGCACCGGCAGCCACGGCACCGGACCTCATCCTTCGCTTCAGTTCCCTACAGGACAGGGCCCTAGTGCAAGCCGCGGTGAGGGGGAAGACGCCCATTGCCTTTGAGTGCGCCTCGCTGCACCTCTTCCCAGACCTCTCCAGGAACACACTTCTGTGGTGCCAGTCCCTGAAACCACTACTTCAGCAGCTACGTGCAAATGAGGTACCGTACTGATGGGGCCCCTTCCGCACGGTCCTTATAACGGTCCAAGAAAAAACACTCCGAGCGGAAACCTACCAGGAGTTGGAGGACCACCTGCGGTCACTGAAAATACTGCTATGTAACACCTTGGAAGGAGGGAACCTGTCACAGGTGAACTTAGCCTCAATTAGGGAGTTTATACCCCGAGCGGCGAGACCCACTACATCTGTTGAAACTGTGACCTGACTGAGGGGTTATCAAGCCCCGGCAGATGCTAAGCCCCTACCCAAGATCCCCACTGAGCCGGGGGCTTTCCCAGTTGTTTTTCCCCACCAAACCTGCAGACATTAGGACACTAAGATGGACTCACACTTCTTATGATTGTTTAACCTTCGTTGTTATGATTTTATGGTTACACTATTCACCTCTACCACACTCCCACCCACTCAGTTTTCAGCAGGCGTCTCTGACTAGAGGGGGCACAGAGTGGAGCAATATTAATACACTGCCATTCAGTCCAGGAACTACATTGTAGGCCCAACCTCACCACGCGCACATACACACGGCACACCTTTACTTACAAGACCGTCCAGACACCTACGGACATCACTACAGACACTCTCTCCTCCCCATCCCTTCCCTAACCCTAAAAGATGCACAGATCGCACGAACACTCTCTGAGGGAAGGGGCATATACCTGGCCACGGGAATGCCTACCACCCGTACCACTACCGCGACCCACAGCCCTGTGGCCACCCCACTCGAGCAACACCCCGACAGGCTTACACACCAAAACAAAAAACACCTCAATTCACAGAAATACTCACATGCAATGCAACGCAGCTTAGAGCCCTCTTGTGATGTATGATCTATCCTCTAAATGAGCTGTTTAATGTATGCCTTATGACAATATATGCTCTATGAACAAATATTGGAACCACAATGTGGATTGCGGAAAAATCAAGATGTAAAAAAAATAAATAAGGGAACTGACAACATGTGGTTAAATATTTTGTTTCTTTAACATGTTTCTTTAATATATAGTTGTTTCACTCCTTCTTGACTCCAGAGCCTGTGACACTAATCTCCTTACTTTTAAAAATGTGGTTGGCTACTTCTTAGACCACCTACCACATGTTAGTACTCGTAGTTGCCTGCGTATAGAAATGCACACGTACCCTCCTCATGCTGACTGTTATACCTCTGCACAGTTTCCACTCTGTATTGTTCATACAATTGTGGATATGACATATCTAACCATATTACCTCTCATGGCACTAGACATATCTTACTCCTATCTCATACGCATGTTTTAATTTTCCACATTACATGACTCACAAGTGTCTAGGACACTGCCTAACCTACTCAGTGGACAAGCTCCTACAGCCAAGCACGCTATGACTTACACTACACTACTGTCCAATCTTCTTAAATTTAAAAAATGTGCACTGTCAATTCATGCCATACAACTGTCTTTCTATGAATATGTAAACTCTGGCATAAGCTATTGTGGCATTGCTGGCGTAGATGTTATATGTCTAATATATGCACAATAAAATAAAGAATAAAAAAAAAATGGGAGCAGCAAGGAGTTGTGCTCCCTGCTGCTTCCTAAATCCCCCACGCGCCCTCACCCTGAGGGTCAATATGCATCTTAGCATAAGGGAAGTTAAATCCTCTCTCCTACCCCTACCTGTTGTGCTGCAGGTAGGAGCAGGACTACTAAACGGTGAGCAGCCAGTGGCTGCCCACTGTCATAACAAAATTCTAGCGATTGGGTAGCTATTGTCCAATTACTAATCCAATAATTCAGGACCTGGCACAGTTATCCAAAGTTCCCATGGTGGAGCACCTAATAACATATTTTACTGGGGTTGAAATAGTGTCCACCCATGCCCACAGCTGTGCCATGTGAGTGGTGGCTATTAAACTAAATGGGAGGACCAAGTGTCCCATTGGTGGCAGGTGGGGGTCTAAAAATAATTATGAGGTGACCGTGTCCACTCTTCCCCAACACATTGATGGTAGGTGGGGGCCCCTAAATAATAATGGGTGGTTGATCTATTATTGCCCCACCACCCCCACCCATTGGCACTATGACACTATTATTTTTTTGTGCCAGGTACAACTTTATTGGATTGGACTGTGCAGCAATAGCCACTAGCTGCTTGCTGTTTAGTAGACATGACCTCACTCCAGGCACATCACTTATTATTAAAAAAAATGTGTATGTTTGCATGGTTATGTATATTGGTGTGATCTGTATGAATTGTGTGCCTTATGTATGTGTAGGATGTATGTCATTTTAGGTGAGTGTATATGGTGGTATTGCTGGTATTGTGTATAAGGAGGCATAAGTGTAAGTAATAGTTTTTCTGGTTGTGTGTAGGGATTGTTTGTTGTTTATGTGTTAACTGTTGTGTTTTGTGTGTGTCTGCATTGTTTGTGGAATTTATGCATCTTGTGCTGCCTGTGGTGTTTTGCATACGTAGACTGCTTATGGTGTGTGTGTTACCTTTTGTGTTCTGTCTGTGCTATGGGTGTGTGTGGGGCCTGTCTGTGATGTCAATGTGTATAGATTAGTTTGTAGTACTTGTGTATGAGAGAGATGGAGGCTACCTTTTTGCTGAGTGTATTGTTTTGTATATGTGGGCTGTCTTTAATGTTAAATGTGTTTATGTAAGTCATTTATAGTACGTGTGTGTGTGTGTTATACGATATTTGCAATCCTTTGTATTATCTGTGGGGGTATTTGCAAGTTGTGTGGGAGGGGTGTTTGCAGTGAAGTTGTGGAGGTCTTCATGCAATATTTAAATATATCATTTAATTTAAAAAATGTTACAAGAGGTGTGTGTTTTTTTGTTTTTTTTTTAAATGACCTCTCCCTTTTTCCTACACTCATTTATTCATCCTTGCTGGTCGAGCATGTGGATCTTGCAATCTGCGCCCTCCACAGGTATATCATATTAGTATCTCTATCCAAGCAGGTTTCTGGCAAGACAGCATATCGTCACGGTAACCCAAAGCAAACTTTGAATAGTGTATGACCTGTATCAATAACTTGTATAGCATTATGAATGGTATTTTGTAAATGTACACCAGAGACCCATTATCCATGGTTTTGCCGAGCTTCATTTAATTTTGCTTTATTTCCTCTTTTATTTTATTTAGTTTAGAACTAATTTGTTCTTTGTTCTGAAAGTCCTTTAAAGTGTATTGTTGTTTCTTGTTATGTCATTGTTCCTGTATTCTTGCTGCTGAAATATGTTAAACCACATAACACATCTTGGACTTCTCATTCTCCAGACTCCTCTATCTACGTTTATTCTTGTTGCACAGTAGAAACCTTGTTGAGTATAAGTAGTTCTGGACAAATAAGACTTTTTTTTCCCTGGATGGTTAAGCTAAAGGTAACATTTGTATGTGTCTGAAAATAAACTTTTCATGTTATTTTTATTGTGTCTGATTTTTTTTTTTTTTTATGTACACAATCCTTAGCAGTGGCGTACATACCGGGGTTGCAGGGGTCCCGGCTGCGCCAGCCTCTTCTACTGGGGGGCCCAGGAGCCGGCAACCTCAGGGCCCCCCGAGGCTGGCTCTGCTGTCACCCGGCTGGCTGGTCCTGCGGGCGCGCAAAGGAGCACTCTCGCCTGAGTGCTCCCTCTTCAGCTCTCTTGCGCGCCGCGTACTGATGCTGGAGCCGGAAGATGACGTCATATTCCGGCTCCGGCATCAGTACGCGGTGCGCGAGAGAGCTGAAGAGGGAGCACTCAGGCGAGAGTGCTCCCTTGTGCGCCCGCAGGACCAGCCAGCCGGGTGACAGCAGGGCCAGCAACACCACTGGACCCCAGGGAATCCCCTCAGCTCTCCCACAGGTAAGGAGGCTGGGGGGATTAAAAAAAAAAAAAAAAAAGTGTGTGTGAGTGTATGTTAGTGAGTGTGTTAGTGTTAGAGTGTGTGTGTTAGTGTGTGAGTGAGTGTGTGTGTGTTAGTGTGTGAGTGTGTGTGTGTGTGTGTGTTAGTGTGTGAGTGTCTGTTACTGAGTATGTTTGTGTGCGTCTGTTAGTGAGTGTGTGTCTGTCAGTGAGTGTGTATGTCTGTCTGTCACTGAGTGTGTGTCTGTCAGTAAATGTGAGCATCTGTTCATGAGAGTGTGCGTGTGTGTCTTAAGCACTTACCTTTCTCCAGCACCGGACTCCCTTGGCGCTGGGGATCTCTCTGCCCCGATCCGCCTCTCAGCTCCGAATGCGCATGCGTGGCAAGAGCCACGTGCACATTCAAACCGCCTATGGACGTTCAACGTCTTCTCAGTGTGATTTTCACAGTGAGAATCACAGAAAATCCTCTAGCGGCTGTCAATGAGACAGCCACTAGAGGCTGGATTAACCCTCAGTGAAACATAGCAGTTTCTCTGAAACTGCTATCTTTTTAGCTGCAGGGTTAAAACTAGAGAGACCTGGCACCCAGACCACTTCATTGAGCTGATGTGATCTGGGTGTCTGTAGTGGTCCTTTAAGTGTATGTGTTTATGCATGCACTGGCGTACATACCGCGGTCGCACGCGTCACAGCCCTGCGGCCAGGTGCCCGCCGCCATTTGTTGTGGCCCCAGCCTGTGCAGAGTAAGCGCGCGCGTGGGGGGGAGGGGGCCCACGGATCAATTTTCGCACCAGGGCCCCATGGGTTGTGTGTACGCCACTGATCCTTAGTACATTACATTGGATCAGCTCTGTGTGCAGCAATAGACAAACTGGATTGGACTACCATAAATATTTTAAAACCGAAGACTCCAACCAATTTAGGTTATTGTTCTGTAGACTGCAATACAATGCAGAGCCGAAATATGCTCATTCATACAAAGGCTACTCTGCAGCAAAATATATAATTTTATATAATTCTTGGCAAAGTATAAGCTTGGAGTAGAGTAAAAAAAAAAGGGATTCAAACCAACTGAACCTGGCTCCTTCATGACCCAGATTCACTCTGATATAATTTTGTGTAATAAATTATCACAGCACATTGTCTACGTTATAAAAGATGTTATAAATACACACTTAACTTGGCAGGGAAATGAAGAGGATGTTTATATAAAAATATTTACATCACTGATTCTTTAAGGATGTTAATCCCAGAAAAGGACAATGTATATGGATATAGAGTTCCAGGCTACCTGCTTTATATAACTAAAGCTTTTGGTCAATACAATGAACATATAACATCTATTTATACATGATAAAGGAAGGGTAATATTTACACAACTTTTGTAAGTGCACATGTTATAGCCATATGTGCTTTTATGGAATCTGATCAATGAAAGCACATATAGCTTGTATATATTATATTATATTGTTGCCAAAACAATATAGGATAGGTAAAATAGTATAACAGATCTGTGACAAATTATAATTTTTCATGTACATAACACAGACTCTTTATAAAACAAGAAAGATACACCACGTGGAAGAGAGGAAGCCAGGCTCCCAAATTGTATCCAGCAAGCATTCCAAAACTATTATACAGAACTCTACAACTTAGCCCAGGCCCAGAGGGGAGACACCTCAACAGCACCAACAACTGATCATTGACTTTCTCGAACAAAATGTCTTCAAGAAACTCCTATCTGAAATGACAGAGAAACTGGAATACCCCCTCACTATAGAGGAGCTGGGAACTGTGCTCAAACTCTCCAAATCACATAAAGCCCCAGGACCTGAAGGCCTCCATCTGTCTTACCTGTGCATGTTTCGCGGGATTTTACTTCCAAAACTCCTGAAGGGCTCAACATAATCCGCTCCGGCGGTCAATTCCCGATGGACACGCTGGCCGCGGTTGTCAGGCAAGGACCCTTCCAATTGCACTAGTAACAGACCCATTTCCCTTCTAAACTTGGATCTAAAGCTGTTCGCGAAGGCTATGGCCCTACGACTCCCAAGATTCCTTCCCGGTCTGATTAATTCTGACCAGGTCGGATTTGTCCCAGGTAGGGAGGGAAGAGACAACACCATCAAAACCCTCAGCATTATCCACGCAGCATGGTCCTCCCAAAAAGAACTGATGTTCCCCTCTACTGATGCCGAAAAGGCATTCGACTGGGTTGACTGGCTTTACCTTGCGAACATGCTTCAACACATGGGCTTCGGACCCCATATGTGCTCCTGGGTGCAATCCCTTTTTACACAACCCCCACCTCACGTATATGAATCAACGGTGCACTCATGGCCCTGTTTCCTATATGTGATGGCATGCACCATTCCCCCTCCTGTTTACCCTCTCTCTAGAGCAATTCCTGGAGGTGGTCAGATAGGATGGAGGCATCACGGGGTTCACCCTGGGATGCCGGTTGTTCCGTGTTGTGGCTTTCACAGACGGCATGCTATTTTTCCTTGAACGGCGCCAGAATTCATTGTCCAACCTCCTAGAAAACTTTAAATGATTCGGAGCAAAAAAGGAGGAAAAATGTGCCCTGACATGGATTCCCTGGTTGCATTATATCTCTGGAGTAGGCAGAGGGATGACTGTACCCACGACTTCTAACGACACTTGGATTGGAAGACCTCTAACACAGATGCAACAGAAACACAATCGACTAATCAACTCAACATGAGGCAGAGGTTTTGGTAAGGTTTTTTTTTTTTTGTTTGTTTGTTTTTTCTCCTCTTTCTCTTCCCTCCTCCATTCGCATTGTCTCTTTATTCCCTACTCACCTCCCCCATTCCCTACATGGTCCAACTTTAGACCACTAGAAACATGACATAGACTAAAGATGAGCAGCCCTGATAAGGGCCCTACATCTAACACAACATATGAATCAACCCACAAAATGGATATACTAGCCAAGGAAAAGATAACTCACTTCATATTGGCTATTTGGGGATACACACGGGTAAAAGCCACACTCTGAGAAACTAGGCTAAATACGCTCCCCAATCGTAAAATGTACTAATGTCACCAATGCACCTGAACTGCAATTTTACACTGATATTGACTCTGCTATGTCTTGACTCCATGTTTGTTTCACCACTTGCCTTTATTGAAAATCAAAAATAAAGATTGTAAAAAAAAAGATACAATTCTTAATGTTGTAATGAATCTATATTGGTAAGTCTTATGATAAACTAAAAACACCAAACTACTGCCTAATCCATAGGCACCATGGTATAAAACCATGAAGAGGAATGAGCAACTGTTGGGGAGAATATCTGAACTTACAGACACATCCTCACAAACTTCTGTTTTTGGTTTGTTGATTGTATTTTCTCTTCCTTCAACTCTTACAATAAATTCAGACAATTCCAGGAGGACAAATGCCACAATTTGTCAGCTTTTGTTTGTCACTGAATTCATATGCCCTTCCCTGCACCTGGGGGTATTTTTTTCATTTTTTTTTCTCCTGCAAATACGCTTCACATTGCAGCCCTACTTATATATCATTCTGAGTCCTTCAGTAGAAAAAAAAAAAATCAATTTGACTTTGGCAGTTGTTTCTGAAACGTCTGCCAATCACACAGTATTCTAGCTATTTTTAAGTCTCCTGAAATCAGTCTGCATTAGGGCAAATAGCTATACTTGGAAAGGAGCCCAGGACTCTATCAATATAAAATGATTTGTTGCAAGTTTAAAGATGTTTCATGTCCCGGCTCTGTCTTTTCATTTACATTTTAAACCCTCATCAAAATGTGGTTCAACGATGCTGTCTTTAAAGAACCCTTTTGTGTGTTACACGGAACACCTAACACCAGTGATCAAGGGATTGTGTTACAACAACGGCTTTGCTATAACAATCTGCAATCCTTTAAATGGAATGGAATAATTCAGCTAGCATCCTTTCTTTGGTACTGGGTAATAACTAGTCATTGCTGTTATATGGAGAAAGGTTTATGGTTCAGATAATTTTCTATTCAAGAAGAAAGACGTTTTTTTTTTGTTCCTCACCTCTGGCCTTACAATATGTCTTCCTTTCTTCTTTTTTTTTATTTTTCTCTTGTCTTTACCTTAACTGTTTTTCATGTATCTACATGCTCTCTTAAACCTCTTCTGTCACTTTCCTACATTATCCGTAATTATGTCATTTTTCATAAATGATCAGTTTAATTAATGAATCCAAGTATGCAGTCTTCTGATTGCAGTGGTGAGTGTCTTTAAAATGGCCCATTCTCTACACTGTGAATACTGTACCATGGAGTTCTTCTTTTTAGGTCCAATCCAGCACTGATACCAGTTAAGAAAATATACTGGCCATCATATTATTATCATTAGATTTTAATCTCTTTTTCAACAGCTTCTCAGTTAAATATAGATATGGGGTAATCTTGGCCATGTTTCCCCCCAAGATCAAATGACTAACCTGATCTCTAAAGGCTTGCCATATGCTCTCACAATCTACCCAGAAACAGATTTACAGTAATAGTAATAAATACATTTAGAGAAAGAGAGGCAGCAATAATATCTATGCATGGAGGAGGTTAGAACTAAAACAAGTGGGAGTATCTTTTTTGGGTAGTTATTGTTTCAGTCTCACCAAACTAATACAAGCGACTGCTTGAAAAAAAAAAAGAAAAAAAAAACAGTTTTGTAAGTATTGAACATAATGATAAAATTACTGAACTGTTTTTCCATTTACTCGGCAGTTGGAACTCAATTGCAGTGATTTTCTATACCAAGTCAAAAATCCAGCAGTGAATGAAAAATCTAGCCCAGTGGGCCTCAGGAATCCTGATTGGTAATCGGCAAGTCTCCAGAGGTAGCTGCAGCTGATGGAGAAAAATATGTAATCTAGAGCATATTAATATAGGATAAGAGATTGCTGTGCTTTAGCTGCACTGATGCTGGAGCGGTTTGGAGAATGTTATAAAAGCCTAGGCAAGAAAGATTAATAAGGTCTGCGAGAACACAGGGTCATCACCAGTGCAAAGATATAATTTTTCAGTGTATTGGGAGATCACATTGAAAATGCACTGCATGATGAAAATATCTTGTGACTATGGATACAGTGTATCTTTGGGATATTAAATCCCAACCGCAGGTCATTACTCAGCAAAAGGGTATTAATACAGCAATGATGTGTATATATGGCTAGTAATCAACAACTGTGTGTTTTTACAATCTCGCAGGTTTTCTTATGACCCACTCACCCTTTTACGCGTTTTGTTGACTGCATTAAAATAATGGACTGATGTTATGTAGGGATTTTATTGTTTTACAGAATGGAACATATTGACTAATTCTGTGTTTTGCTACGATATGATGTAGTAAAGTGTGACATGATTTCAAAGTTCTCAATGGATCAAAGAATAACTGAAAATCAGCGTATCAAATCTGAGTTGGTCATGTGATAAATGCTAAGTACATTAAGAATGCTCCCACCGACTGATGTAACGATGCAGAACCATGGTGGTGCCTTCATAAATTAGATGGTTGCTGGAGATAAAATGTCTACCTTTAGGATCACAAAATCATTATCAAATAGAGAGAGCACGGGCAGCAAAATACAGTTGTCATTATTGTCATGCAGTTATTGATAGTTATATGCTACTGAAAGTTCCTTCATAAAGGAAAAAAGAATTCAGAGATTTTGATCAAAATCTAAATTTTTTATAATTTACACCAAAAAAGAAGATATTCTTAGGGAGAACAGGTAAAACGGTATAATTGATCTGTGACAAATTATAATTGTTCATGAACATAACTTACCTGTTAAGGATGTTAGCAGGACGAGTGGCCAGTACAGCACTAAGGATTCTTGCTTACTAAGGATTACTCTATGCAACAGATTAGCATAAAGATATCCATTATTTTACAGCCTCTTCCAGCTGCTGGGCTTGGATAGCAGCATAAGGTAAGAAAAAATTAGAAAGGACGCAGAGTGGACCCAAAAATAAAAAAGGAACATAAAATGCAAAGAATTCTGAAGAAGAGAAAGAAAACATAAGGGACAATAAGTATGAACAATAAATTACATAAGAACGAAGGGAGTGGAAGAAAAATAGAAAATGGAGGGAGTAGAATATTATAGCTAACATGAGGAGGTGCTTTTAGCTCTTTGGCAAGCTTTAGTGCAGGCTTCTCCAATCTCCGGCCCTCGATATGTTGCTGAACTACAATTCCCATGATTCTCAGCCTATTTTATTCATAGAATCATGGGAGTTGTAGTTCAGCAACATCTGGAGGGCCGGAGTTTGGGGAAGCCTGCTTTAGTGTACAGGGAGTGCAGAATTATTAGGCAAATTAGTATTTTGACCACATCATCCTCTTTATGCATGTTGTCTTACTCCAAGCTGTATAGGCTCGAAAGCCTACTACCAATTAAGCATATTAGGTGATGTGCATCTCTGTAATGAGAAGGGGTGTGGTCTAATGACATCAACACCCTATATCAGGTGTGCATAATTATTAGGCAACTTCCTTTCCTTTGGCAAAATGGGTCAAAAGAAGGACTTGACAGGCTCAGAAAAGTCAAACATAGTGAGATATCTTGCAGAGGGATGCAGCACTCTTAAAATTGCAAAGCTTCTGAAGCGTGATCATCGAACAATCAAGCGTTTCATTCAAAATAGTCAACAGGGTCGCAAGAAGCGTGTGGAGAAACCAAGGCGCAAAATAACTGCCCATGAACTGAGAAAAGTCAAGCGTGCAGCTGCCAAGATGCCACTTGCCACCAGTTTGGCCATATTTCAGAGCTGCAACATCACTGGAGTGCCCAAAAGCACAAGGTGTGCAATACTCAGAGACATGGCCAAGGTAAGAAAGGCTGAAAGACGACCACCACTGAACAAGACACACAAGCTGAAAAGTCAAGACTGGGCCAAGAAATATCTCAAGACTGATTTTTCTAAGGTTTTATGGACTGATGAAATGAGAGTGAGTCTTGATGGGCCAGATGGATGGATTGGTAAAGGGCAGAGAGCTCCAGTCCGACTCAGACGCCAGCAAGGTGGAGGTGGAGTACTGGTTTGGGCTGGTATCATCAAAGATGAGCTTGTGGGGCCTTTTCGGGTTGAGGATGGAGTCAAGCTGAACTCCCAGTCCTACTGCCAGTTTCTGGAAGACACCTTCTTCAAGCAGTGGTACAGGAAGAAGTCTGCATCCTTCAAGAAAAACATGATTTTCATGCAGGACAATACTCCATCACACGCGTCCAAGTACTCCACAGCGTGGCTGGCAAGAAAGGGTATAAAAGAAGAAAATCTAATGACGTGGCCTCCTTGTTCACCTGATCTGAACCCCATTGAGAACCTGTGGCCCATCATCAAATGTGAGATTTACAAGGAGGGAAAACAGTACACCTCTCTGAACAGTGTCTGGGAGGCTGTGGTTGCTGCTGCACGCAATGTTGATGGTGAACAGATCAAAACACTGACAGAATCCATGGATGGCAGGCTTTTGAGTGTCCTTGCAAAGAAAGGTGGCTATATTGGTCACTGATTTGTTTTTGTTTTGTTTTTGAATGTCAGAAATGTATATTTGTGAATGTTGAGATGTTATATTGGTTTCACTGGTAAAAATAAATAATTGAAATGGGTATATATTTGTTTTTTGTTAAGTTGCCTAATAATTATGCACAGTAATAGTCACCTGCACACACAGATATCCCCCTAAAATAGCTATAACTAAAAACAAACTAAAAACTACTTCCAAAAATATTCAGCTTTGATATTAATGAGTTTTTTGGGTTCATTGAGAACATGGTTGTTGTTCAATAATACAATTAATCCTCAAAAATACAACTTGCCTAATAATTCTGCACTCCCTGTATACAGAAAGTGGTGGCTGCAAACTTAAGGTAAGAAGACAAGCCTTTCTACAACGGTGTGGCTGCTTACAAACACTGATCAGCTACAACATTAAAACCAGCTACCTAATATCATGTAGATCGCCCTCATACTGCCAAAACAGCTCTGATGCATTAAGGCATGGACTCCACAAAACCCACTGAACACGTCCTGTGGTATCTGGCACCAAGACATTAGCAGCAGATGATTCAAGTACTTCAAGTTGAGATCTTGGGAATTTGGAGGCAAAGGCAACACATTAAACTCTTTGTCATGTCCCTCACATTCTCACTGAACTATTTTTTCAGCGTGGCTGGCTTCATTATTATGGCTAAAGAGGTTACTGCCATAAGGGATCACCATTACTATGAAGGGATGTATGTATTCTGCAACAATATCTAGGTAGGTGGTATGTGTCAAAGTAGCATCCGCATGAATGCCAGGACCCAAGGTTTCCCATTAGAACATTGCCCAGAGCATAACACTGTCTCCACTACCTACCTTCTTTCTATAGTGCATTCTGCTTCACAAGGTAAACAATGCACAACCACATGGCCATTCACCTGATCTAAAAGAAAACACGATTCATCAGAGCAGGTAACCTTCTCCTATTGTACGTTGGTTTACTTTTGAGGCACACTGAGGTATACAGAGGTCACCATGGGCATTCTGACAGGTCTGTGGCTACAAAGCCCCAGTACTCAGGGAACTATAATGCATTGTGTAACTTGTAAAAGCAATTTGAGCTACAGTAGCTCTTCTCTGTGATCGGTCCAGATGTGCTAGCCTTCACTCCCCACATGTATTAATGAATATTGGGTGCCCATGACCCTGATTGCGGTTCACAAATTGACCTTCTTTAGACCACTTCTGGCAGTTACTAACCACTGCATACCAGGAACAGCCTGCAAAATGTGCCATTTTGGAGGTGCTCGGACCCAGTTATATAGCCATCACTATTTGGCCCTTGTCAAAGTCACTCAGATGTTTTCACTTGCCCATTTTTCCTGCTTCCATCATATGAAATTCAAGAACCAACTTGCCAGATGCCATTGTAACAATATAATCAATGTTATTCACAGCACTTGTTAGTGGTTTTAATAGTGTGGCTGATCAGAGTATGAAAGCTTGGATTATTCTTTTAAATAAATGGAATTACCGAGATATTTGAAGTATTTTTACTCACATGTTGTATTGCCACCAGTGAGTCAATGCTATTTTCACATTTGTAGAGTGAGCGAGAAATCTCCAAACCCCTATATATCTGAAAGGGGCCTTAAAGGCACCCAGACTATTTAATCTCAATGATTTCCTATAAGTATCATTGGAGTAGACAAGATGCCAGGGTAATGCCTGATGGACAAGGTTACCATGAGCGGAGTGGGTGGCAGCACAAAGTGAGTCTCGACACTAAAAAAGAGTTAAGAAAAAAAAGGTTTTCCCTTTTTAAATTTAATTATCAGTGTTTTCTGAATCTAAAAAGGGAGGGAAAACACTACAGCATTAGGAATACATGTTTGCATTCCTAACAGCATAGTGTTTCTTTAAATTTTTGGACTGTAATATATCATATTTTAGTGAACTGTGAACCTGTTAACTATGAATTCACAAAAACCTATTGTTTCTATAGATGATAGGAAGAATTTTCTTTGAAATGCAACATTGTCTAGAAAACAGTTGCCTCTATCTCTACAAATAGATTATAAGATATGTTTTATTTCTCTCATAAAGATGATGACTGTGGGGAAAGAAAATTAGCCATTGTCTTTGGGAGAAATGGGTTTTTGACAATAGGAGGAGTAGTGAGATATTGACTCTGAGTGGGAATTGGGTGTTGAAACAAAAACAGAAATTATGAGAACTCTGAGGATGGACAAAAGCTTAGAGAAACCCATTCGGTTAGTCCCTAGTCAGGTCTCAAAAATGTTTTTGCTCATTTGTGCCATTACAAAGAGAACATGTATCATTTGCACATCAGACTGATCCCAACCATAAGGGGAGTCCAGAACTGAAATTCCAGCAATACAAAAACCCTGGACAATAATGTCAACCTTCTTCTTCTATATTTCATTCTTAGAGTGAAATATATATATATATATATATATATTTCACTATATATATATATTTCACTCTAAGAATGAAATATAGAAGAAAGCTTGTTCCTGACTATTCTCTGTCCTTTCCTACGTTAGTCCAGCTATTCTAAGACCCGGTATACAATCTCCTATTTTGCATTCTTCATATTGGATCCCTGTGTCGTTCCTGACACTTGCTCATTTGTGCCATTACAAAGAGAACCTGTACCATTTGTACCAAGAATGAAATATAGAACAAGGCTTAAACTATTGTCCAGGGTTTTTGTATTGCTGGAATTTTAGTTCTGGACTCCCCTTATTGGTGGGATCAGTCTGATATGCAAAAGGTACAGGTTCTCTTTGTAATGGCACAAATGAGCAAAAACATTTTTGAGATCTGAGTGTCAGGAACGACACAGGGATCCAATACGCAGAATGCAAAATAGGAGATTGTATAACGGGCCTTAGAATAGCCGGACTAACATAGAAAAGGACAGAAAATAGTCAGGGACAAGCCTAGGTCGAGGGAGCCAGAAAACAGGTAAGCGATTAAACAAGCTGAGTCAAAGGGAAGGAGAACACAGAATAATCAAAATCAGAGCCAAGTCAAATTCTTATAAACCAGACCAGAGTATGCACTATAGAAACAAGAAAGCTAGAACCACAACAGGGCAATGATTCATTGCACATGAGTCCTTCTTATAGTTAGGCTCTTTAAGTGATGGCCATGCCCCCAAAACGTCCGAATTTGAAAGTTTTGGTGGTTCATGACGTCACTGACGTCATGACGTCGGTGCTCATGCGCCACGTCATAAAAAGGAGCGGAGCTACTGCGTCCGGCATCTGAACGGCCGAGATGATAGGAGGGAATGTGAGGAGTGTCCCCATCATGTGGGAGAAGACCCACAGGCTTAATCCCTGCCTGAACAGTAACCACAGGTACCCTGACACTGAGCAGGGACTAACCGAAACATATATATATATAGAGTCATGGGAATTAGAAAGTACACCTTCTTTGAATTCTATGGTTTACATATTAGAACATAGTAACAATCATCTATTCTTAAAACTAGGTAAACAGAACCTCAGATAAACAACAAAACAACAACACATGGCATATTACACTGTCACAATTTATTTAACAAAAATAGAGCCATAAGGGAGAAGCCATAAGAGAAAACTAAGTGCAAGGGATGATTGAATGGCTTGTAGAACCACCTCTGGCAGCAATAACTTGACATAATCATTTTCTGTATAACTTTATCAATCTCTCACATTGTTTTTTTTTTTTTCACAGCATTGCTTCAGTTCATGGTTTGCTGGCATTTGTTTATGCACAGCTTTCTTAAGGTCCCACTACAGCATTTCAGTTGGACTTTGAGTGGGCCATTGCAACACCTTGATTATTTTCTTTTTCAGCTATTCTATTTTAGATTTGCCAGTGTGCTTTGGATAATTTTCTGTTGCATGACCCAATTGTGGCCAAGCTTGAGCTGTCAGACAGACAGCCTCACATTTGACTCTAAAATACTTTGTATAGAGAGAAGTTCATGGTCGACTCAATGACTATAAGGTTCTTAGGTCTTGTGGCTGCAAAATAAGCCCAAATCATCATGTCTCCACCACTGTGCTTGACAGTTGGTATGAGGTGTCTGTGCTGATATGCTATGTTTAGAGCTGTGCATTCTGGCCAAACATCTCCACTTGTCTGTCCAAAGGATATTGTTCCAGAAGGTTTGTTCAGATGCAACCTTTGTAATCCATGCTGCCATGTTTTGTTTTGTTTTTAGAGAGAAGAGGCGTTCTCCTAGCAACCCTTCCAAACAATTCATACTTGTTCAGTCTTTTTCTAATTGTACTGTCATGAACTTTTGAAATTTATCATGCTAACTTACATGTCTGCTACTTAGCCTCTTAATTAGTATGGAAGCAGTAAAGGTGTACTTAGTTTATCATGCATGGCTTCTCCATATTGGTTTTATTGTAATATGTAATGTGCTGTTGTTCATCTGAGGTTGTATTTACCTAATTGTAAGACCTGCTAAGGAACAGATGATCGTTATTATGTCCTGATATGTAAAACCATAGAATTCAAAGAGGGTGTACTTTATATTTCCCATGACTGTCTGTATATATATATATATATATATACAGTATCTAACAAAAGTGAGTACACCCCTCACATTTTTGCAAATATTTTATTATATCTTTTCATGTGACAACACTGAAGAAATTATACTCTGCTACAATGTAGTAAATGTACAGCCTGTATAACAGTGTACATTTGCTGTCCCCTAAAAATGACTCAACACACAGCCATTAATGTCTAAACCGTTGGCAACAAAAGTGAGTATACCCCTAAGTGGAAATGTCCAAATTGGGCTCAAAGTGTCAATATTTTGTGTGGCCACCATTATTAAAATAAAACAAACAAAATAAAAGTCCATTGGTAGTCCAAATATATAGTCCAATGCGTTTCGTCCAATGTAGGGACTTCCTACAGATCCCTGAGTAAGTCCCTACATTGAACAAAATGTGTTGGACTATATATTTGGACTACAAATGGACTTTTATTTTTTTTGTTTTATTTTGTTTGGTTTTAATCACTTCCTGCTGGCTTTGTGACTTTTGCTGCATTTGGTTCCACAATGTGTGGATACATGCCCAGATTGTCTGCCTGCTTGTAAGTGCAATATTAATAAATTTTCCTGTGATTTTATGTACTTCACCATGTATGGCTCTCTTTCCTTCATCTATTTAAGGAGTCAAAGAGGATTGAATTTGACCAGCTTTCCCCATCGTTTTAACCCCTGTTGAGGTGAGAAGCCTTTTTTACATCTGCGTTTGTGAGTGCCTATACTCCTATAGAGCACATTACTTATTTTATTTTTACTGTATTATACTATGTAGTGTTTATTATCATTGCAGATTTACACCAATTATTATAATTACCCTGGTTCATCCTCCCAGGTTGTATTCCACTCAGAACAGGCCTCGCATGGTCAAACAAAGAAGTTGAGTGCACGTACTCAGCGTCATATCCAGAGCTGGTCTCTGGGAAATAGACATATGAGTGCTGCCAGCACTGCTGCAGAGGTTGAAGGGGTGGGGGATCAGCCTGTCAGTGCTCAGACCATATGCCGCACACTGCATCAAATTGGTCTGCATGGCTGTCGTCCCAGAAGGAAGCCTCTTCTAAAGAAGATTCACAAGAAAGCCCGTAAACAGTTTGCTGAAGACAAGCAGACTAAGGACATGGATTACTGGGTCCATTGCCTGTGGACCAATAAAACCAAGATAAACTTATTTGGTTCAGATGGTGTCAAGCGTGTGTGGTGGCAACCAGGTGAGGAGTACAAAGACAAGTGTGTCTTTTGAATATCTGTGGGGCATCCTCAATTAAATATTAAATATTCTTATGACTTATTCTTAACTTCTCTGGTGGTCTTCCTGATTGTCCTGATCCATTGGTCTTCCTTATTATTTACTTGTAGGGTTTCTTGTAGATCCTAATCTTAATGTGTTTTAAAAAGTAGATGTATTAGCCCCTTTAATTGAATGTATTCTTATATTTTCTTTTATATAAAATGTTACCGTATATTTTCCAGGTTTTTGTACCAGATGAAGACAAAAGGGAAAAAAAAACTAAAAAAAACCTTTTGGATGTCTTCATAACTAAATTTATTAAATGTTCTCCTTTTTAGACTTGGTCGTTCCTTTTATCTTCCAATAAGCCTAGTTGGTTCAGCTTAATTTTTGCTCTTTCAGGGGCATCAAAAGTGAATGTTTGATTATCAACTCTGAACATAATTTTTGTTGGATATAGCCATCTATATATTATATTTTTGTTTCTAAGGCATTGGGTACTTTCTTTACATTTTTTTCTTTTCAGCCTGGTGGCTAATGATAGGTCTGCAAAAAAGTTGATGTTGTTATATAGCTCCGGGGTGGGTCTTTTCCTAAATTCTCTCCAAAATAAGTCTTTCAAATAAGTGCTATTAAAACAAACGCTATAATGCTTGATATAATTTTCTTACAAAAGTCTTCCAGTTGGTCGTTTTTATCTCCTCGGGGAAACCCCTGATCATTAAATTTCTTTAATTCTGTTTTGTACAGGGTTTCCTTTATACTTTGATTTTCTTTTTGAAGGACTTCACAAACTTTTCTCAATTGTTTCATTTCTTCCATTTGAATAACTAAATTTAAAGATATTTGAGTAACATGTTGCGTTAAATCAATGATATTTGATTTCAAATCTGATTTTATTTTTCCCCATAATTCATCCAAAGATTGTGTTTACATTACCTAGTTCACTGCAACACTTATTTATTTTGGTATCTCATTTCCCTCTTCAGAGATAGACTTTTCCAGAGGTATATTTTGGCCTTGTAAAGATTTCCTGCCACTATCCATTGACTTTGGGACGTAAAAACCGCTAATGGGTTTTATCTGTTGAGGCTTGTCTTTATCTTTTTTGGAGGCCATGTTTCTTTAATTTTATGGAACTATGTGCAAGTTGTTGCTTTTATTAGCTTAAGAGGGAGAGGGCTTTTTCTCTTTTTTTTTTTATCCTTTCCTTTTTTACTTGTTTCTTCTATCACCTTTCCTCTGCTTCCTCTTTTGCATGTCTACTCCTTTCTTCCTCCTCCTACCATCCAGATTCCTCTCCCTGGAGTACTGGTTTTATGCTTCACAAGGCCTCCTGTTTTACGACTACCACTCTCTGGTCAGCGTGTTTATCAACTAAACACCTCCCTTTGAGATATTCAGAGTTTTCACGCCTCCTGGAGTACCTGAGGTTTTATTCCTTAGTAATATTTGCCCTTGTGTCTTTCTCCAGTATAGTCTCAAGCCACTAAGCCAACGTAATTCTACTGGCACCCTAACTCCTATCTCGGTCCTCCAGTTTCCTTTGGGGCTTGCCTCCTCCGATTCCTTGACCGCGCACCTGGGTTTCTGACTCCTTCTTCCTCCGACTACCACTCCGACCGCCACTTCTGAGTCGCTACCAAGCTCCAGTCCCTCTTTTCCTCTCAAATTCCGCTCTGGTCAGACACCGCCTGCAGCCTCCTTCCTTCCCGCAATAAGTTGACACGCCTCCCGCACGTCCGCTCACGTCATCACCTTGCTATTGAGAGTGATATTTAATCACTCAACTTAATTTCAATTAAAATGTATTTATCAGTTATTCTAATTGCAATTTATAAGTATAAAATGCATTCTGCGATATACATTTATTGTCTTAGAAATATTGTTATGCAATGCAAAGGTGTGATAGATTTTGAAAAAAATATAAAATCAATTTTACTGGTCAGAGTGGTTTACTTAGTAAACCATTGATTGATAAGACATGACAAGGAAAACTCCTAATTTTATGCCAAAATAATTGAGCTGGAAAATTCTTCAAGCTGTCTATTTTTCTATTTCACCTTTTTGTGACCTAAACATGTGATTTCAAGGTAATTTATCCATAACTGCAGTTTTAGCGAATAAGCACCAGTTTATTATTTTATTTTATTTTTTATTTTAAAGTATTGAATATAAACATGCAAAGATTCAGTTTGTTGAAAATACTGGATTTTTACAAATTCACCTCTATATGTATAACGGAATAATAGGAGATGCGTGGAATTGGCTAAAAAAAAAGGATGGGCTAGATATAAAAATACTTTGAAAATAAAAAAAGTTGCCTTTTAAATTCAAATTAAAGTTTTTATATTTGTTCACAACAAAAATATTGCATAAACAAACCTACACAATCGCAATGTGTGATGGATAACTCTACTCAGTTCTATAATTGTATAAATGTAATTGAACTTTAAATGAACAGCAAACAGTGCAGAAAACTAACCACTAAGCATTTAAGCGTATTAAAGATCTGGCATGCTTTTAAAAAATATATTTAACCCCCACTGTTTGTTATTTTATTATATGAATGTTTCCTTTGCAAACAGCATGAGATATACTGCAAATATATTTTTTAACTTGTGCTCAAGGGTGGCAGGATCAACAAAAAAATGTTGTTACATCTTGAAAAGTTGGTTTAAGTGGATTGGTATATTGAAGGGGCACTTTAACCACCGTAGTAATCTATACTCTTTGAACAGGTAAAATAATGTCACTTTTTCCCTGTACATAAGTGTTTTTTAATTGCAATTATTTGGTACAATTGCTGCAGCAATCGGGGCCGGCCTACCTGCCGGCCCACCTCTTGCTGCAGCCGCCCGAGCGCTCTGCAGAGAGACTCAGGCGGCTGCAGCTTTGCACCGCCCGGGCGCAGCCAGAGGAGAGGGGCTGACAGGAGGTAAGTGTTCAGAGCACCCTCCTGTCACTCCCTCACTGTAGTGTGGCCGAGCCCTGTATGGTCCGAGGGTACAGGGAGCACCTGTCTCCTGTACCCGGCCGGACTAACAGGAAGTGCACATTCAGTGTGCACTTCCTGTTAGTCCGGCCGGGTACAGGAAACAAAAGCTCCCTGTACCCGCGGACCATACAGAGCTCGACCACGGTACAACATAGGTAGGGGAGGGGGGGGGGGGGAAGAAAGAAACAGGGAGGGAGGGAGGGGGAAGAAAGAAACAGGGAGGAAGGGAGCGAGGGAGGGGGAAGAAAGAAACAGGGGGGGGAGGGAGGGAGGGAGAGAGAGAGGGAGGGGGAAGAAAGAAACAGGGAGGGAGGGAGGGGGAATAAAGAAACAGGGAGGGAGGGAGGGAGGGTGAGAAAGAAACTGACAGGGGGAAGGGGGGGAAACTAACAGGGAGGTGGGAGAAAGAAACTAACAGGGAGGTGGGGGAAAGAAACTAACAGGGAGGGAGGTGGGGGGAAAGAAACTAACAGGGAGGTGGGGGGAAAGAAACTAACAGGGAGGTGGGGGGAAAGAAACTAAAAGGGAGAGGGGGAAGAAACTAACAGGGAGGGGGGAAAGAAACTAACAGGGAGGGGGGAAAGAAACTAACAGGGAGGGGGGAAAGAAACTAACAGGGAGGGGGGGAAGAAACTAACAGGGGGGAAGAAACTAACAGGGAGGGGGGAAAGAAACTAACAGGGAGGTGGGGTGAAGAAACTAACAGGGAGGTGGGGGGAAGAAACTAACAGGGGGGGAAACTAACAGGGAGGGGGGAGAAAGAAATTGACAGGGGGGGGAAGACATTGACAGGGAGGGGAATTGACGGGGAGAGAGAAATTGACATGGAGGTGGGAGTGACGGGGGGGGGGAGGGAGGGGGAATGGCAGGGGAGGGAGGGGGAATGAGAGTAACAAGGGAGGGGGGAAAAGAGA
Organism: Pelobates fuscus; assembly: GCF_036172605.1. Taxonomy (NCBI): domain Eukaryota; kingdom Metazoa; phylum Chordata; class Amphibia; order Anura; family Pelobatidae; genus Pelobates; species Pelobates fuscus. Next base: position 279,019,728 of record NC_086319.1, on the reverse strand, counting down.
GTAACAAGGGAGGGGGGAAAAGAGAGTAACAAGGGAGGGGGGAAAGATTGACATCCATCACACACACACACACACACACAATCACACACAATGCACCCCTTACACACAAAGACAATGAACCCCTTGCACACAGAAAAACACACAATGCATTACACACACAATGCATCACACACATACCCGCAATGCAACCCTTACACACAATGCATCCCTTACACACACAGAAACACACAATGCATTCCTTACACACACTCAATGCACCCCTTACAAACACTCAAAGCACCCCTTACAGACTCACACACTTCATCCCTTACATACACAGAAACATACCTTGCAGCCCTTACACATAAAAAACACATATTCACACAATGCATTCCTTACACACAAATCAGGACATCCCCTACACACTCCACCCCCTGTGAACAAACTCATTGGTGGAACATGAAGGTGGACCCTGGGACCCATACCTTGAGCTGTGTAAAGGGCCCCCCAAAAAATGGAGCTGCTTCCCGTTCTCCCAGAACATTGATTTTTGTGACCACAGTTACAAACAGCCTCCAGAGAGCCTGTTCTACACCAGACCAGTGGAGCCAGACTGCAGCTAGAGCCCATCATCATCCTCATCTGGTTGTAAGTAGGCAATCTAGCATATTATTCGTGGCATGAATCTCTAATTTACCTCACATTTAGGAAACACTATAGTCCCCAGAACCACTGCAGCTTAATGTAGTGGTTCTGGTGTCTATAGCCTGTCCCTGCAGGCCTTTTAATGTAAACACGGCGGCACTGCAGCACTGCAGCACTAGCTTTAGTTAACATGGTAGGTCATATGGGTGGGGCATTGTGATGTCACGGGGGGGGGGGCGGCAAACTTTACTTTTGCCTAGGGCGGCAAAAATCCTTGCACCTGGGAGGGGGGGGGGGGAAGAAAGATACAGGGAGGGAGGGGGAATAAAGAAACAGGGAGGGAGGGAGGGAGGGGGAAGAAAGAAACAGGGAGGGAGGGAGGGAGGGAGGGGGAAGAAAGAAACAGGGAGGGAGGGAGGGGGAAGAAAGAAACAGGGAGGGAGGGAGGGAGGGAGGGGGAAGAAAGAAACTGACAGGGGCAGGGAGGGAGAAAGACTGTTCCTGCTACATAGGGTCACTTGGCAGATATCGATTGACACCTATCCTAAGGATCCCTGATACACACTGACACAGAGCAGAATAGGGACTGTTCCCCCTACATAGGGTCACTTGGCAGATATGGATTGACACCTGTCCTCAGGGACCCTGATACACACTGACACAGAGCAGAATAGGGACTGTTCCTCATACATAGGGTCACTTGGCAGATATGGATTGACACCTGTCCTCAGAGACCCTGATACACACTGACACAGTGCAGAATAGGGACTGTTCCCCCTACATAGGGTTACTTGGCAAATATGGATCGACACCTGTCCTCAGGGACCCTGATACACACTGACACAGAGCAGAATAGGGACTGTTCCTCCTACATAGGGTCACTTGGCAGATATGGATTGACACCTGTCCTCAGAGACCCTGATACACACTGACACAGAGCAGAATAGGGACTGTTCCCCCTACATAGGGTCACTTGGCAGATATGGATTGACACCTGTCCTCAGGGACCCTGATACACACTGACACAGAGCAGAATAGGGACTGTTCCCCCTACATAGGGTCACTTGGCAGATATGGATTGACACCTGTCCTCATGGACCCTGATACACAGTGACACCGAGCAGAATAGGGACTGTTCCCCCTACATAGGGTCCCTTGGCAGATATGAATTGACACCTGTCCTCAGGGACCCTGATACACACTGACACAGAGCAGAATAGGGACTGTTCCCCCTTACATAGGGTCACTTGGCAGATATGGATTGACACCTGTCCTCAGGGACCCTGATACACAGTGACACAGAGCAGAATAGGGACTGTTCACCCTACATAGGGTCACTTGGCAGATATGGATTGACACCTGTCCTCAGGGACCCTGATACACACTGACACATAGCAGAATAGGGACTGTTCACCCTACATAGGGTCACTTGGCAGATATGGATTGACACCTGTCCTCAGGGACCCTGATACACACTGACACAGAGCAGAATAGGGACAGTTCCTCCTACATAGGGTCACTTGGCAGATATGGATTGACACCTATCCTAAGGATCCTTGATACACACTGACACAGAGCAGAATAGGGACTGTTCCCCCTACATAGGGTCACTTGGCAGATATGGATTGACACCTGTCCTCAGGGACCCTGATACACACTGATACAGAGCAGAATAGGGACTGTTCCCCCTACATAGGGTCACTTGGCAGATATGGATTGACACCTGTCCTCAGGGACCCTGATACACACAGACACAGAGCAGAATAGGGACTGTTCTTCCTACATAGGGTCACCATTTTTAGCCCAAGGCAGCTCATTTCATCAGGCCTTTTTTAGTCGAATGTATCACCCACTGTCAGACCCTTCGGGATCCATCCCTCATTCATCTTAATAAAGGTGAGGTAATGTAGACTTTTTTGACCTAGGCGACTTCTCTTCTCAGTGACAATACCTCCTGCTGCACTGAAGGTCCTTTCTGACAGGACACTAGAAGCAGGGCAGGCCAGAAGTTCTATCGCAAATTGGGATAGCTCAGGCCTGCACACCCAGTAGTCAAGGCGTTCATCGCTCCTCAGAGTGTCGATATCTGAGGTTAAGGCGAGGTAGTCTGCTACCTGTCAGTCGAGTCGTTCTCTGAGGGTGGATCCCGAAGGGCTGTGGTGATGCGTAGGACTTAAAAAGGTCCGCATGTCCTCCATCAACAACACGTCTTTAAAGCGTCCTGTCCTTGCCGGCGTGGTCGTGGGAGGAGGAGGATTACTTTCACCTCTTCCCCTGTTAGATTCCCGTTGTGCTGTGACATCACCCTTATACGCTGTGTAAAGCATACTTTTTAATTTATTTTGCAAATGCTGCATCCTTTCCGACTTGTTGTAATTTGGTATCATTTCAGCCCCTTTCTGCTTATACCGGCGGTCTAGTCGCATGGACACCCAGTACAGGTCGTTCTCCTTCAGCTTTTTTATACGAGGGTCCCTCAACAGGCACGACAGCATGAAAGACCCCATTTGCACAAGGTTGGATGCCGAGCTACTCATTTCCCGTTCCTCCTCCTCAGTGATCTCAATGAAGGTATGTTCTTCCCCCCAGCCACGTACAACACCACGGGTACCAGATAGGTGACAACGAGCACCCTGGGATGCCTGTTGTGGTTGGCCTCCTCCTCAAAGCCACATTCCTCCTCTGACTCCTCTTCCTCACAATCCTCTTCCAGGGTTGCCGCAGGTCCAGCAAGCGATGCTGATAAGGCTGTTTCTGGTGGTGATGGTGACCACAACTCTTCCTCTTCCTCTTCACGCTCATCTACGGCCTGATCCAGCACTCTTCGCAGGGCATGCTCCAGGAAGAAAACAAATGGTATGATGTCGCTGATGGTGCCTTTGGTGCGACTGACTAGGTTTGTCACCTCCTCAAAAGGACGCATGAGCCTACAGGCATTGCGCATGAGTGTCCAGTAACGTGGCAAAAAAATTCCCAGCTCCGCAGAGGCTGTCCTAGCACCCCGGTCATACAAATATTCATTAACGGCTTTTTCTTGTTGGAGCAGGCGGTCGAACATTAGGAGTGTTGAATTCCAACGTGTCGGGCTGTCGCAATCAAGCGCCTCACTGGCATGTTGTTTCGCCGCTTGATATCTGCAAAGTGCGCCATGGCCGTGTAGGGACGCCTGAAATGGCCACACACCTTCCTGGCCTGCTTCAGGACATCCTGTAAGCCTGTGTGATTATGCACAAAGCTTTGTACGATCAGATTACACACATGTGCCATGCACGGCACATGTGTCAACTTGCCCAACTTGACACAAACCACTTTGCTGATATCCAGTTGCTGCGGAGTCAGCCACTTTTCCACCTGTGCGTTCAGGGCGGACAGGAGTGCTTGGCCGGTGTGACTCTCTGCTTTCAAGCAAGTCAAACCCAAGACGGCATGACACTGCCATATCCGGGATGTGGAATAGTACCTGGGGAGCTGGGGGGAAGCTGTTGATGTGGAGCAAGATGCAGCAGCAGAAGAGGACTCAGCCGAGGAGGTTATAGAAGAGGATGGAGTAGGAGGAGTAGAGGAGGTGGCAGTAGGCCTGCCTGCAAGTCGTGGCGGTGTCACCAACTCCTCTGCAGTGTCACGCATTCCATGCTTGGCAGCCGTCAGCAGGTTTACCCAATGCGCAGTGTAGGTGATATACCTGCCCTGACCATGCTTTGCAGACCAGGTATCAGTGGTCAGATGGACCCTTGCCCCAACACTGTGTGCCAGACATGCCATTACTTCCTTTTGCACAATCGAGTACAGGTTGGGGATTGCCTTTTGTGCAAAGAAATTTCGTCCGGGTACCTTCCATTGCGGTATCCCAATAGCCACACATTTTTTGAACGCCTCAGACTCCACCAGCTTGTATTGTAAAAGCTGGCGGGCTAATAGTTCAGACAAGCCAGCTGTCAGACGCTGGGCAAGGGAGTGACTTTCTGACATTGGCTTCTTACGCTCAAACATGTCCTTGACAGACACCTGACTGTGGGCAGATGAGCGGGAACTGCTCAAGGCGAGAGACGGAGTGGCGGATGGTTGAGAGGGGGCAAGAAGGACAGCAGTGGTTGACGTGGATGAAGATGCTGGACCAGGAGGAGGATGGCAGCTTTGAGTTTGTGTGCTGCTTGTACTCATGTGTTGATCCCATAGGCGTTTGTGATGTGCGATCATGTGCCTACGCAAAGCAGTTGTACCTAGGTGGGTGTTGGACTTCCCACGACTCAGTTTCTTTTGGCACAGGTTGCCAATGGCATCGCTGTTGTCAGAGGCAGACACACAAAAAAAATGCCACACTGCTGAGCTCTGCAATGACGGCATTCTGGTGGTGGACACAGCATGCGTTTATTGGCATGCTGTCGGGCTGACCCCGGGTGCCGATGCATGCTGTCTGACTGTGCCACTAGCTCCTTGCGACGACCTCCCCCTGCTTCCAACTCGTCTCCTCCTCCTCCTCTCTGTCTCCCCATCTGAACTTTCGCCCTGTTCTTCTTCTTGCCGAGCGGGCACCCACGTGACATCCATGGACGCATCGTCATCATCAACCGCTTCACTTGTATCTGACAACTCAGAAAAGGAGCGGGTACAACATCATCATCATCACACCGTATGTCCATGTGTGTAATGCTGCCTGCCTGAGACATATCTCTGTTATCTACATCCTGTTATCTACATCCACTCATTTCTTCAAACGGATGTGTAAATAACTCCTCTGACATACCAAGTGAAGCGGCTGTGGTGCTAGTGTTGGTGGTGGCGGCAGGCGGAGGAGGATGGTGCGTCAAGGTTCCGAGTGGAAGCTGTAGAAGATTGGGTGTCCTGTGTTAGCCAGTCAACTATGTCCTCAGAACTTTTCAAGTTCAGGGTACGTGGCCTCTGAAAACTGGGCATTATTCTATGGCAAAAGGGAATCACAGCACCACGACCACGATGGCCCGCCTCTGCCTGTCATTTTTTTTTGGATTAGTGGTACAATGCGTGCAAGCTACTGTGAGACCAGATATGAGTGGCACTGTGCAGTGGCAGAGGTTGGCAGAGTACACGCTGTAGGCCTGACACACCCGCTTGAAGACAACTAACTGCTATTCAATCTATAACAGTGAAAAACGTTTTTTTTTTTTAAATGCACGCTATTGTGACACCAGATATGAGTGGCAATGTGCACTGGCAGAGTACACGCTGTTGGCCTGACACACAGACGCTTGCAGACAACTAACTGCTATTCAATTTATAACAGTGAAAAAAGTTTTTTGTTTTTAAATGCACGCTATTGTGCCACCAGATATGAGTGGCACTGTGCACACTGGCAGAGTACACGCTGTTGGCCTGACACGCAGATGCTTGCAGACAACTAACTGTTATTTAATCTATAACAGTGAAAAAAGTTTTTTGTTTTTAAATGCACGCTATTGTGACATCAGATATGAGTGGTGGCACTGGGCAAGTGGGCACATTATCCACTGTGAGCCTGACACACAGACGCTTGCAGACAACTAACTGCTATTCAATCTATTACAGTGAAAAAAAAGTTTGTGGGTTTTTAAATGCACGCTATTGTGCCACCAGATATGAGTGGCACTGTGCACACTGGCAGAGTACACGCTGTTAGCCTGACACACAGACGCTTGCAGACAACTAACTGCTAATTAATCTATTACAGTGGAAAAAAAAATTGTTTTTAAATGCAAGCTATTGTGACACCAGATATGAGTGGTGGCACTGGGCAAGTGGGCACAGTATCCACTGTGAGCCTGACACAGAAGCTGGCAGGCAGGCAGGCAACTGCAATTAGATTACAAAAAAAAAAAGCAGACTTATGTTCTAGCCCTAAAAAGGTCCTCATAGCAGAGATCCGATGAGTCCTTCAGGACTGTAGTGGACACTGAATACACTAGCCTAGCTATACATTTCCCTATCAAATGAGCAGCAGCTACACTTTCCCGCCTCTATCTAAGAATGCAGCTTCAGAATGAATCTAAAATGGATGCTGTACAGGAGGTGGGAGGGTTTGGAAGGGAGGGTCTGCTGCTGATTGGCTGGAATGTGTCTGCTGACTGTGAGGCACAGGGTCAAAGTTTAGTCAATGATGACGAAAAGGGGGCGGATCGAACCGCGCATGTGTTCACCCGCCGTGGCGAACGCGACCACGCTATGTTCGTCAGGAACTATTCGCCAGCGAACAGTTCGGTGCATCACTAGCCACAACTCGATTACACAACATCTTGTCATTCATTTAAATAAGAAGATGTACGTACACTTTTTGCATTTATGACAGGACAGTTTCATGCCTCTTTTTGTGACCTCAAACTTACTCACACACCCACACACCCACTGGTAGGGCAAGGTTTCCACAAACAACAGCATCATGTGAGTTAGAACCAGAAAAGTGGTGATTTCTATCACATGCTTTTAGTGTGCAGCTTGTTTTTGAAATCTATGAGTGACAATATCCTGCTGACACGCCAATACCTAATATGGGTCATTCATTTAACATTACCACAGAAAAGAATCAAAAATCCAGAAAGCCGCTATTTGACAATACTACAATTATTATATACATACATTTAAATAACTAAAACTGGAAGAAACATAGCATATTCATATGTATATCTTACAAGGGATGTGTGATGGGCCTGCATAGGCTGAAAAATATTAGTATTGTTATTTTGGTGCTTCAAAGATTTTGTCCTTCCATAGAGGTAGATCTATGCATATATGGTTTATTACAGTTAAAAAAAATTGCTTAGCATTGAACCAACAGAAGGGTTACTTCACTAAATACTGAATATTATTGGATAGAAAATTGAATTGCAAAATTAAAGCTATCGCAATTGTGTTGTACCTATAGCTGGATTTTTTTTTCAAATTAGGAATATTTTTCTTTGTGTAAAATATATTTACTAGGAACTATTTTACTCCTTTACCTTGCCCAAAAAAAACCCTCTAAGTTTATCAAGATTTTGATGTATATATTTAAAGAATTACTCCATTAAAAATAGCAGATACTGCCCAAAGAAAGCAGTAATCTATAAAAGTATTTCTAGATTTTAAAAATATACAATTTATAAATACAGACTTTTTTTTTTTTTTAAACTGCTCCTCCTCTTTTTACCAAATGGCGAAAAGATTATTTATACAATGTTGATATCTTGCGGGACTCTGAACCATTTTTGTGCTTTTTTCTTCATCTGAAATTGTTTTTCCAAAAGGATTACAAGGACAAAATTAATCTGAACCGAAATGTCTCATGGATGAATTCTGAATCCACCAATCCAAATGTATTTTTCAGACGATTTCCATGCTCAGGTCTATTACATAAAGTATTGTACAGTGTTGTTCCAAATTATATGAAGGATGGATATACTTATGATGGTTTTTTTTCCATACCCCAGGGCCACTTATCTACTCTATAAATCTTGAGTCAATAGAGATACTGAACTATACTGAAGATTCGTTCAAAGAAGATATTCCTTGCCGCCTTAAAGGCACAAAAGCCACTTCTGTGTGCTTTATTCTATTTTCTGAAATAATACACTATTGTTTGCTTTATTATTTTTTCCTTATATGATGTAGTATGTTATAATGTTATCATTCCGTTGAAGGGTAAGTGTACTTACTCCAGTGCTGCACTAACACTTTCTGTTTATCTGGTCGGGTTTATTACCTAAGCATTAAATTCAAATTGTTTGTGATTTTCTTATTCTTTTCTTATTGTTTGTGGAGGCTTTTGAGTGGCCACTGAGTGTTTTCAGCTCAAATCACGAATCAGCGACTTTTGGTCAGCGATAAGCGCCTTTCAGATCATACTTTATTGTATATCTAATAAGTGAATATATGTATATAATTACAGTGTGTGAATATAGTACCAAACGGAAACTTGTTCTGGCTAAAGCAGGACCCACTCTTCCTCCTTGTACTCGGGACAGCCTTCCATTGGTACTTTCATTGCATCATCTGTTAGTTCGGCTTTCACACATTTTCTCTACAAAACACACAATCTTATATACTCTTTATATTTTCCTGGGAATCACCATATATCCCTAAGAAAACAGGTGGCCGGAGGATTAAATTGTGGGGATTGATTTGCTTAGATATGTTTGTATTTTATGATTTGTAAACAAAGCTTTAGGTATAAAACGGATGGCATAGTGTCTAGGTAGAAAGAATATGTTTGCAATCCTGAGATAAAACATTCCATTCCTATCGCTCTGTGAACTGTAAAGACATAATAAAACAGCAGCATATTGCAATATTCTTAAAGTTCCCATAGTCTGGAAATGTGACAACCAATATATTTCAAGTAATAGAATTGGAAAACTTCCATGTCAGCAATAAAATTATTCAAATCTCATCACAGATTATGAGCAATAGAATTTAGCCTTTTGTAAAATGAAAAAAAAAAATGCAATGTATTGGCAAGGTCCTTGCTATTGCTACAGAAACTTCAAACATACCTTTTGGGACAAAATTTGACTAAATAATATGGATTTTGTTCTCTTTTTTTTTTTAGCTGTTTTTTAGTTGTGTATGTATGATTTAATTTTTCATATTTAAAGGCAAGGCAGGCATTTGGTTTTACAAACTATTTAGGTTTCCTCCTAGCCAAACCATACTTCTCCTTCAATGCATTTGTAATGTGCTTTATCTAAAACAATGGCATTTACATATTTATAGTCAAACTTTAGTTATCAAACTCAGCAGGTATTCAAACCTGGCTCATTAATAAATTGGCAGATTCTCCATTGAAGCACCTTATATTGTTTCTGAATGCCTGCCGTATATTTCAGCATAGACTTGGCTTAAGAGCACAGCTTTAGAAGTCACAACAGACAGAATTAAAGGGACATTCCGGGCATCACAACTACTTTAATGCATTAATATATCGTGGCCTCATTGATATTGAATTTTTTGATTAAGTGTTTTTTTTTTATTCTTTATTTAGGTTGTGCATAGGTTAAAAATCACACTTACACTGCCACAACAGCTGCTGCAGTCTGAGAAAAATACAGAGATAGGCACAGATGCGGCTTCAAATACACATGCACATTTTTTTGTTATAAGAAAGAGGTAAACAGTAAGTTAGGTACATATGTCTAAACAAGTCATGTCATACCTTCTAACATGAGATAAGCTAGCTAGACTGGTATGTATTAAAATTATGAGATGCTATGTGGCCGGCTGTACGCTAATGTATAGATGAGTACATCTACTACACAGTTGATCCACTTAGATAAAGAGAATGAAAAGAAAACAAACAGAAAAAATAAACGAAGGAGAATGCTCATAGATCCTGTGTGTTGCCTTTGGATCAAAACTGCCGCCTAGGTGATTGGTCAGATATGTAAGGGTGGGGTTTAACTAGGCCACAGTATGGGAGAAGAGATGTACACTTTGCTGTTGGGTATTACGCCTGACTGGCAGTATTTTACGTGGGTGGCAAGTTAGGCTAGATTCAGGTGCGAGGGGGGGTATACTATGATCGGTAGACCATTCGTTCAGGGGGGTGTAATATACATACTTAGCACGCATCAGGTATTTCCTACAACGTTCAGGTCTTTCTTGGATCCTCGTGGGACTAAGGGGGTCACCCCGTCTCGGTTCCATTGGTGTGCTGGCTTGTTTGCTACCTGGGTCTCAGGGGTGCGAAGAGAGTCCTGTGGAATTCCCAGTGTAGGTAGGAAAGCTGCCGCTTCCTGTAGGTTTCGTACCCCATGTTTGTTATCTCCATGTAGGATCTGCAGTGTTCGGGTCTGGTGCCATTGGTATCGTATCCCGTGTTTTTTCAGGAGTGCAGTGAATGGCCTACGTTACCTTGCCATGCAAGTGTGCCCCCGTTGAGGTCCGCAAAGAAGTATAATTCCATTGATTCAAATTCATAGGGTGAATAGTCTCTGGTCGCTGCCATCACTGCTGTTTTGTCCGTGTGTTGTTGGAACCATATGATGAGGTCCCGAGGTGCCGAGGTTGGTGCTTTAGCCGGTTTCGGGGCACGAAAGAAGCCATCCAGGTTGATTGTTTTGGCTTGTCGTGGCAACAGCCGGGCCATTAGGAGGCATCTCAGTAAGTGTGGCATTTTGGCTGTTGGAGTGTTTTCTGGGATGCCCCTGATTTTAAGATTGTTTGCCCGGCGGGCATCCTCCAAGGCCGCAAAACATGGCTTGTGTGCTTCATTCTGCAGCTGAAGTCTCTGGACCACCTGCTGTAATGTGGTGATTTGGTCCGAGCAGACACTGGAGGCAGACTCCAAGGCTCCCATTCAACCTGTTAAGCCATGGATGTCAGCGTGGAGCGTTGCAACGTCTGACTGGATAGTATTTTGTAGGTCTGCGAGGAGCAACTTCAGGACTGTGGTCGTCACCAGTGAGTTATTTGGTTTCTGGGTGACCGGTGTCGTTCTCTGCACCAGAGGTAAGTCGGCCTCCTCTCCCACCAAGGAGAAATTGTCAGATAGCTTGGAGTAGTTTTCAGGATTGGCGGCCATCTTAGGCCCAGTGGCTTCGCGTGTTTGTCGCAAGAGCTCTGTGATGTTTGGCCCTTGCCGCGGTTTATCCGGTTTTAGCTTCTTAGTCTTGCGACCCATCATGTTATCTTGGCGCCAGCAGCGCCAGGTATGACCCCAAATTATAGAATTCTGCATAATATTGCTTTTGTGCAAAAACTATACAAGTTTGAGCATGCCAAAAATAAAGCATATTATGCACTGCGGTCCCCAGCTCAGCCACACTACATGTAGGAGGGAGGTGAGCTGGCAGGGGAGAAAGACAGAGGCAAAACGGGGAGAGGCACACAGACAGGGACAAATAGACTCACAGAAGGGCTGGGGGATAAGAGAGACACAAAAAGGGTCAAAAAGGGAGAAAAAGACAGACACATTCTTGCTTTATTCCTTGTGCCACCAAATACAAATACGCTAGATAGAAACATAGTATTTGGAAACATAGAATGCAGATAAGAACCATTTCAGCCTATCTAGTCTGCCCAATTTTCTAAAAACTTTCATTAGTCCCTGGCCTTATCTTACTGCTAGGATTAGCTTATGCCTATCCCACACATGCTTAAACTCGCTCACTGTGTTAACCTCTTCTACTTCAACTGGAAGGCTATTCCATGCCTCCACTCAGGGTCGGCCAATCCATAGGCCCCGGTGGAGACAGCTATCTGCATATATATATATAGCGCATATCTATATATGCACCCGATGCTCCCTCCGTCCCTGGGGTCCAGTGGGGTTGCTGTGAGGCAGGCAGCTGTAAGTGCATTCTAGGTGGCGAGGGAGCAAGGGAGCTGTAATATTTCTGCTCCGTCGCGTGTCATCTATTGATGCTGGGAGCCAAAATATGACGTCATAGTCCAACTCCTGGCATCAGTAGATGGCCCGCGAGGGAGCAGAGCAGAAGGATTACAGCTCCCTCACTCCCTCCCCACCTAGAATGCACTTACAGCAACCTCACTGGACCCCAGGGACAGATCCACTCCAACTTTCCAGGTAGGGAGGCTGGGTGGGCAAATAAAATAATAAGAGAATGTGAATGTGTGAGTGTCTGTCATTGAGTGTGTGTGTCTGTCAGTGAATGTGTGTGCCTTCCTGTGAGTATCTGTCAAATAAGTGAGAGTCTGTGTTTGTCATTGCGTGTTTGAGTATCTGTCAGTTAATGAGTGTGTGTGTATCTGTCAGTGAATGTGCATGTGTCAAATCAGTGAGTCTGTGTCTGTCAGTGACGCCTGCGTGTTTGTCATTGAATGTGTGTGTGACTGTGGGTGTTTGTCTGTCAGTGAGTGAGTCAGTGAATGTGTGTGCATGTGTGTGTCTGTCAGCGAGTGTGTGTATGTCAGTGAGTGCATGTGTATATGACTGTGTTCATGTCAGTGTGTGTCTGTCATGTGTCTTGGTTAAACAGTGTGTGAGACAATGACTGTCTGTCAGTAAGTTTATGTCAGTGCATATATATCAGCGAGGGCATGTTGTCTGTCAGTCTGCTCCCACACTGTCATCCCCCACACTGACAACCCCCCACCCTGCCCCCAACACTGTCATCCTCAGACCCTGCCCCCAACACTGTCACTTTCCTTCATCACTGCACCCTGCACTGTCACCTTCCTACGCACTTCTCCTCACGCAGTCACCTTCCTATGCACTTCCCCTCATACTATCACCTTTCTACACACTCCCCCCAAAACTGTCACCTTCCTACAGACTTCCCCACTATACTGTCACCTTCCTATACACTGCCCCCCTCTTCCAGCCCACAAGTGAGAGTGGGGGTAAACCCAATTTAATTTAAACTGCTCAACCCCAAACACGTATCGAACAGTACACACACTAAATGAACTACACAGACACTACTACATACACTCACTGAATCCACTAGAAACACTGCCCACAATGTACACACTGCATCCACTATACACACACACATATATAATGCATTTACTACACACACTGCATTCACTATACACAAACATTGCATTCACTACATACAATACACACACTGCACCCACTACACAGGCAAACATTACATTCACTACACACACTGCATTACATAAATGCTGGCATGCTTTTGGTGCGGTGCAGTGCTGTGCAGGGGGAGGTGCAGGGCCGCCACCAGAAATTTTGGGGTCCCTAACTCAGCTCAGGGTCTGGGCCCCCTCGGGCCCGCCTCCAAATACCGCCCACTGGGTCCACACACAGACACAAACGCACACACTGATACAAAAGGACACAGAAACATACTAACAGACACACATACTGAAACAGACATACACGCATACAGGCATACATACTAACACACACATACTGAGACATACACACAGGCATACATAGTGACAGACAGACACATAATAACATACATACAGACACACATACATACAGACACTGACATACATACATACATACACACACACACACACATTCATACATACATACAGACATGGACATCCATACACACATACATTCATAATGGCATACAGACATACAGACTGACATACATGCATATATACAGACATACTGACAGACATACATGCATACAGACATCCATACACACAGACCTACGTTCATAATAATATGCAGACATACATTCATACTGACATACATATATACATACATAGACATACATACAGACATACATGTATGCATACAGACATGCACAAACATACATAGACAGACATACATACGTAGACATACATGCATGCAGTCAGACAGACATAGACATACACACAGACATACATACATACAAACAGACATATACATACATACAGACATACATACATAGACATACACACAGACATACATACAGACATACACACATAGACATACGGACAGTCATACATGCATGCAGACAGACATACATACACAGACAGACATACATACATACACATACATGCATCCAGACACACAGACATACACGCATACAGACAGACATGCATGCATCCAGACAGACAGACATACATAGACATACATGCATACAGACATACACATACAGACAGACAGACATACATGCATACATACATACAGACAGACATACATACATACACATGCATGCATACAGACATACATACATATGCATACAGACACACACACATACATACATACAGACAGACATACACATACATGCATACAGACACACATACACATACATGCATACAGACAGACATACAGACAGACACACACACATACATACATACAGACACACAGACATACAGACAGACAGACAGACATACACATACATGCATACAGACATACATACAGACAGACATACACATACATGCATACAGACACAGACATACATACAGACAGACACACATACACATACATGCATACAGACATACATACAGACAGACACACACACATACATACATGCATACATACATACATAGACATGCATACAGACACACAGACATACATACATACACATACATGCATACAGACACACAGACATACAGACATACACATACATGCATACAGACAGACAGACACAGACAGACATACATACATGCACACACACAGCTCATTTTCCAGCCACCCTCCTGTCTCTTACCTTTTCTTTGCAGGAGGGTGGCTGGGGATGATGGAAGTCGGCGCTGCTCCCTCTTCATTGCCGGGCTCTCCCTCTTTACGGCTGGGCGGGCAGGCGCGCTCCTCCCGCGCGGAGTGAGCTGGGAGGAAGTGAGCACTTCCTCCCAGCAGCACTTGCGGCTGCTTTTTTTTTTTTTTTTTAAAGGGGCCCGGTTGCGCTATACAACGGCCATAGCGCTGACCGGGCCCCTCAAGGAGGGGGCTCATCGGGTGGCCTTAAGTGTGTGGGCCACCCGATGGGCCCCACACGTGGGGCCCGGGCGGCCGGGCCCCCCAGGGCCGCCGGGCCCATGACAACTGTTATGGTTGTCATGCCCTGATGGCGGCCCTGGGGAGGTGGGAAGTATTCCATCCTTGGACCCAGGCAGCACAAAGTCTTCGGCCAGCGCTGCAAAGTAATTATTCCTATCTTTGCCCCTCTAATTTAATACTATGTCCTCTTGTGGTAGTTTTTCTCCTTTAAATATCATCTCCTCCTTTACTGTGTTGATTTCCTTTATGTATTTTAATGTTTCTATCATACCCCCCCCCCCCCCCCCGTCTTGTCTTTCCTCCAAGCTATGCATGTTAAGATCCTTTAACCTTTCCTTGTAAGTTTTATCCTGCAATCCATGAACCAGTTTGGTAGCCCTTCTCTGAAATATTTCCAAAGTGCAAATATACTTCTGAAGATACAGCCTCCAGTACTGCGGACAATACTCCAAGTGAGGTCTCACCAGTGTTCTGTACAATGGCATGAGCACTTCCCTCTTTCTACTGCTTATACATCTCCCTATACAACCAAGCATTCTGCTAGCATTTCCTGCTGCTCTATTACATGGTCTGCCTACCTTTAAGTAATCTGAAATAAATATTCCTAAATCCCTTTCCTCAGATGTTGAGGTTAGTATTGTATTGAATATTCTATCCTCTGCCCTTGGGTTTTTATAACCCTTGCACTTATCCACATTAAAGTAACACTATAGTCACCAGAACAACTACACAAAGTAAAGGAGTTTAAGCATGCGTGGGATAGGCATAAGGCTAACCTAACTATACGATAAGGCCAGGGACTAATGAAAGTATTTAGAAAATTGGGCAGACTAGATGGGCCGAATGGTTCTTATCTGCTGTCACATTCTTTGTTTCTATGTTTTTACAGCTTAATGTAGTAGTTCTGGTGAGTATAATCATTGCCTTCAGGCATTTTCATGCAAAGTGCTTGCCAAGGCTTCATACAAGTGATCTGCAACTTTTGCAAGCCGTTTTAGATATACATATAATAAAAAATGCCTAACTAAATGCATTCATGTTTGCATTGGGGGTATATCTACAAAACAGTGATTTTTGATATGTATGTATGTGTGTATATATATATATATATACTTACCAGTTTTTATCATTGATCATATAATCAAACATATTGCTCATTCTCGGATACATATAGTAGCCATACGAGCTCCAAATTTGCCCCCACAATTATTTCCCAGGGTTTGTTCTGTATTAAAGGTTGGTAGTATGTCCAGTAACCAATGAGATTTTTCAAATTAGAAAATATATTAACTGTAAAACTTCTTTAATAATCTATTTGTCAACATGTCAGATCTGTTGCATTCAATACGTGAGTCAAACTACAAGATTGCTAAAAAAAACAAAAATTGAGTAGGGAAGCATATAAACTCTGTCAAACATAACGATCCACATTCTCCCATAACACATAATTTTTTTACTTGTGATATAACATGGATATTTCAAAATGTTCAGTACAAGGCACTGACAGGATTATCAAACCACATAGTGGTGGGGATTGTAGGCAGGGCCGGTGCAAGGATTTCTGCCGCCCTAGGCAAAGATCCATTTTCCCACCCCCTCTTGAAATCAAATACAATATCACAGAGGTTTATGCACTAAAATCTGAATTGCAGTGAGTTGAAAACCAAATTGCAAAGTTTGAGCAAAGCCAGCTGAACTGTGACTGTAGACAAATTGGAGAATTCTTCTAGATCAGCTAAATTTTGACATATGGTTTTCCATATTGCCTAATACAGCATCCATACACACATACTGCCTAATGCATACATCCATACACACATACTGCCTAATACTGCATCCTTAAACACACACTGCTTAAGACCTACATCCATACACCCACATACTGCCTAATGCATGCATCCATACACACATACTGCCTAATACATGCATCCATACACACATACTTCTTAATGCGTACATCCATACACATACTGCCTTATACATACATATATACACACATACATCCGTAAACACACATACTGTCTAATACCTTTATTCATAAACACACACTGCTTAATACCTACATCCATACACACACACACTGCCTAACACATGCATCCATACACACACTGCCTAATACATACTGTCAGGGTATTTATATCGGCAGACATTTTGTGCTACGATAGAAATTAAAATGTATATTGTCAGAGTCACTCTGAATAGAGCAGACTCCATTTTGTTATTTTCAAGTTAACAAAAGACACACGATTTTATCCCTTCTGTAAAACTAGCCACTTTGCCAGAGCTAAAGGAATGCTTAGTATATACAAACCTGTTGATAAGAAATGAGAACGGGGGATGGACAGACTGTCTAAATGCTAATGGAATATAATTAATTATAAACCCAGACATTTATGACAGAGAAGATTAAATAATTTAATTTTACTTTCGATATTGTATAAGATTCCCATTGTAAGAGAAAGGTGAAACTTAGTTTACGAACTGTCATATTAGAAATTACAGCAGAATTGCCAGACACATAGTCTGAAGAAAGCCCACGAAACTCTTTGAACTGACAGAAAACTTAAATTATAAATAACCATAAAGATAAGCTAAATGACGTCAAAATAGCCACCAGGAAAAGTTAACTCTTTCCTGGATAGGTATGTTTAGTGGGACGAGACTGCCCTCTATAGACCAAATACTTAAATTGCTATCTGGAAGGTAACCACACCTCCAGTTTTCTATTGGTCTATCACCTAGTGAATTGTCCCTTTAAAAAAGTTGACAAAGGGAAGAGATAGGTATGCAAAGGAAGCAAAGAAGCAAAGAGGTGAGCAGTCGGGGGCAATGAAGAGAAATCCATGACAGATATCCACTCCAGGGCACTCAGAATTTCTTACACACCAATCACACATCTATCCAGTTCCTGAGACTACCTACTCATATGATGAGAAAATCTACCTAACTGGTAATTATACTGGTTTCATTTAATTAATCTAAAGTAATTAAAATTTTCTAATAGCATGATTTATGACTGGATAAATCACGCTCAGATTTCGATATTTAGAAATCTTAGTTACTAAAGAATATATAGTTATAATATCCCAATCTTCAGATGGGAATATAATAATTATGTATTAATGTGACATATCACATGTTAGCATATCGTGATATTTATCCAGGTGTATTGATTTGCTCTAAAATAAGATAAAATATCTGTTTAGGCAAGTTAAAATTCTGCTTATAGAACATGGTAGATTACTCTTATTGGATGGTTCAAGAAAATGACTAATGAACTGGTTTAAATGTTATTTTATTTAAAATCACATGAGAATAGGTCTTAATTACCTAGGAGGTCTAGCCAGCATTGAAAGAGTTATTCTATCAGCTAAAGTTTTATGGCCTTATGCTGCAAGCTCTGTGTGTGTAAGTTTCACTTTCATTTCTCTGTGAAGTACCGTCATATATCTTCTCTTGACAGCTTATGTTGTAGATTCTATACTATATTAGCCATTGGAATGTATTGCCATTAATTGCATACCATGTTATACTGAATATTCATTATTATCACGCATGTTACATATTATTATCATTTAAATTGTCACAATAAATTGTATCTATTTTTATAACAAATTGTGATTTTATTTGTATGGAATACATTTCACTTACACGATAACGATCTTTGGGATCTGAGAATTGAAATAGTGGGCAATTCTCAACTGTTTACTATTATTATCCCATAAATATCCCCACAAATTGAAGGCACGGTGCTGAGATCGTTTAAATTGAAATTATATTCCATATAAAATAATATTGGTGCAATTCATGCAATATTAATCTTGATATAGAAAAGAGTTTTGTATTGAGATTAAATCAGTGTATAAAAAAAAAAAATGGCCAGCGGCAACGATGCATCTGTAACAGATAATACTGAAATAATTGAAGACCTAAGAAAAAATGCTCTAGTCCATATTCATAAACATATGAAAAATGATTCAAGCTATGAGATTTGGTTGAAAGGCATAGAATGGGAAGCTAAACACACCATTCTGAACACATAATAACATATCTTAAAGAAATTGCTGGACAAAAGAACATAGAAAGGAAAATGGTGTTCATAATACACTCTTGGCCTTTCTTTATGACAGCACTTCTTAAGGCGTTAGATAAAAACAAGTCACTGAATGCCAAATTGGACACGTACAGTGAACAATTGGGCATTCAAGATGGGAAATGCGCAATGCCTGTTGGCTCATGCGTCCTTTTGAGGAGGTGACAAACCTAGTCAGTCGAACCGAAGGCACCATCAGCGACATCATACCATTTGTTTTCTTCCTGGAGCATGCCCTGCGAAGAGTGCTGGATCAGGCCATAGATCAGCGGGAAGAGGAAGAGTTGTGGTCACCAGCACCACCAGAAACAGCCTTACCTGCATCGCTTGCTGGACCTGCGGCAATGCTGGAAGAGGATTGTGTGGAAGAGGAGTCAGAGAAGGAATGTGGCTTTGAGGAGGAATACCAACCACAACAGGCATCCCAGGGTGTTCGTTGTCACCTATCTGGTACCTGTGGTGTTGTACGTGGCTGGGGGGAAGAACATACCTTCAATGAGATCACTGAGGAGGAGGAAAGGGAAATGAGTAGCTCGGCATCCAACCTTGTGCAAATGGGGTCTTTCATGCTGTAGTGCCTGTTGAGGGACCCTCGTATAAAAAGGCTGAAGGAGAACGACCTATACTGGGTGTCCACGCTACTAGACCCCCGGTACGATTTAAAGACGTGTTGTTGATGGAGGACATGCGGAGCTTTTTAAGTCCTACACATCGCCACAGCCCTTTGGGATCCACCCTCAGAGAACGACTCGACTACAGGTAGCAGACTACCTCGCCTTAACTGCAGATATCGACACTCTGAGGAGCGATGAACCCCTTGACTACTGGGTGTGCAGGCTTTACCTGTGGCCTGAGCTATCCCAATTTGCGATAGAACTTCTGGCCTGCCCCGCTTCAAGTGTCCTGTCAGAAAGGACCTTCAGTGCAGCAGGAAGTATTGTCACTGAGAAGAGAAGTCGCCTAGGTCAAAAAAGTCTAGATTACCTCACCTTTATTAAGATGAATGAGGGATGGATCCCGAAGGGACTGACAGTGGGCGATACATTCAACTAAAAAAGGACTGATGAGATGAGCTGCCTTGGGATAAAAATGGTCCACACGCTGCTGTATTTTAGCTCTGAATGCCGGTTGACTTGCGTGACTTATCCGCCACCAACTAGGGTTCAAGCCGCAATGTTTTAGGGCACTTTATGCCTGGGAAACAAACATCAATTTGTATGGCCGCTGCTACAGCAGCGGCTGCAACAATACCTAATTTTTCAGGCATGTGTACATGCCTAATTTTTCGGCCCTCTGGTGCTGCACTGTGGCTTCAAAAACCAAACCAAAAAAAAAGGCACATAACAGGGATTAAACTGATAGGAATAGTACTACTTAACACACCACTCCTATCTGGTGGCACATTAGAATGCACACGCAGTGCCCCAAATTTGAAGTAGGAGGACCGACCAAGCATCTTTTTCCATCTCCCGGTTCCTAAAATCGATGCCATATACACGTCCCCTGATAGGGCGCCAGCTCGTTATTCTCTTGGGCGCCAGCTCGTTATTCTCTTTTTCACTTCTCTAGGGACACTTTACTGCACTATAGGCACTTAGACCCACTCTTTGTCTTGCACACTGTTATTCCTAGCCAGCATCTGTGATGGGAAATCAGGCAGTCATCTAAATGTTTAGATTGAGCTTTAGCTTAGAACACCCATGAAGGTGTTTAAGGAGATTAGGGCTAGTTTAGAGGATTCTTCTTAGACCTCTCTGAGTCTTTATAGCCCTTCTACCTATCCAGTATTTCTGGAAACTAGCTAAGAGAAAGGGTGGCTGTGTGTCTGTGATACATTTAACTTTATATCACCTTGACACTTATATCACCTTGACACTTTATATCACAATTGACACTTTATCACTCCGGTCTCCATACTCTCTGCCTATACCCATCTATTTAGAGGGAATTTCCTTTCCCCTGCCAATATTATATAATAGGTAATAGTATTACCATTATTACACAATTAGGTCTCTGAGGACAGGTGTCAATCCATATCTGCCAAGTGACCCTATGTAGGGGGAACAGTCCCTATTCTGCTCTGTGGCAACTGACATTTAATGTGGATAAGTGCAAGATAATGCATCTTGGACTAAAAACCCAAGGGCAGAGTACAGAATATTTGATAGAGTCCTAACCTCAACATCTGAGGAAAGGGATTTAGGGGTGATTATTTCTGATGACTTAAAGGTAGGCAGACAATGTAATAGAGCAGCAGGAAATGCTAGCAGAATGCTTGGTTGTATAGGGAGGGGTATTAGCAGTAGAAAGAGGGAAGTGCTCATGCCATTGTACAGAACACTGGTGAGACCTCACTTGGAGTACTGTACACTGGAGACCCTATCTTCAGAAGGATATTGATACCTTAGAGAGAGTTCAAAGAAGGGCTACTAAACTGGTTCATGGATTGCAGGATAAAACTTACCAGGAAAGGTTAAAGGATCTTAACATGTATAGCATGGAGGAAAGAAGAGACAGGGGGGATATGATAGAAACATTTAAATACATAAAGGGAATCAACACAGTAAAGGAGGAGACTATATTTAAAAGAAGAAAAACTACCACAAAAAGAGGACATAGTCTTAAATTAGAGGGACAAAGGTTTAAAAATAATATCAGGAAGTATTACTTTAGTATTACTTTACTGAGAGGGTAGTGGATGCATGGAATAGCCTTCCAGCTGAAGTGGTAGAGGTTAACACAGTAAAGGAGTTTAAGCATGTGTGGGATAGGCATAAGGCTATCCTAACTGTAAGATAAGGCCAGGGACTAATGAAAGTATTTAGAAAACTGGGCAGACTAGATGGGCCGAATGGTTCTTATCTGCAGTCACATTCTATGTTTCTATGTTTCTATGTTTCTATGTGTCAGTGTGTATTAGGGATCCTTAGGATAGGTTTTAATCCATACCTGCCAAGTGACCCTATGTAGGGGGAACAGTCCATATTCTGCTCTGTGTCAGTGTGTATCAGGGGCTCTGAGGACAGGTGTCAATCCATATCTGCCAAGTGACCCTATGTAGAGGGAACAGTCCCTATTCTGCTCTGTGTCAGTGTGTATCAGGGGCTCTGAGGACAGGTGTCAATCCATATCTGCCAAGTGACCCTATGACGGGGGAACAGTCTCTATTCTGCTCTGTGTCAGTGTGTATCATGGTCTCTGAGGACAGGTTTCAATCCATATCTGCCAAGTGACCCTATGTAGGAGGAACAGTCTCTATTCTGCTCTGTGTCAGTGTGTATCATGGTCTCTGAGGACAGGTGTCAATCCATAACTGCCAAGTGACCCTATGTAGGGTGAACAGTCCCTATTCTGCTCTGTGTCAGTGTGTATCAGGGGCTCTGAGGACAGGTGTCAATCCATATCTGGCAAGTGACCCTATGTAGGGGGAACAGTCTCTTTTCTGCTCTGTGTCAGTGTGTATCATGGTCTCTGAGGACAGGTGTCAATCCATATCTGCCAAGTGACCCTATGTAGGGGGAACAGTCCCTATTCTGCTCTGTCAGTGTGTATCATGATCTCTGAGATATGGTGTCAATCCATATCTGCCAAGTGACCCCGTGTAGGGGGAACAGTCCCTATTCTGCTCTGTGTCAGTGTGTATCAGGGGCTCTGAGGACAGGTGTCAATCCATATCTGCCAAGTGACCCTATGTAGGGGGAACAGTCTCTATTCTGCTCTGTGTCAGTGTGTATCATGATCTCTGAGGACAGGTGTCAATCCATATCTGCCAAGTGACCCTATGTAGGAGGAACAGTCTCTATTCTGCTCTGTCAGTGTGTATCATGGTCTCTGAGGACAGGTTTCAATCCATATCTGCCAAGTGACCCTATGTAGGGGGAACAGTCCCTATTCTGCTCTGTGTCAGTGTGTATCAGGGATCCTTAGGATAGGTGTCAATCCATTTCTGCCAAGTGACCCTATGTAGGGGGAACAGTCTCTGTTCTGCTCTGTGTCAGTGTGTATCATGGTCTCTGAGGACAGGTGTCAATCCACATCTGCCAAGTGACCCTATGTAGGGGGAACAGTCCCTATTCTGCTCTGTCAGTGTGTATCATGATCTCTGAGGAATGGTGTCAATCCATATCTGCCAAGTGACCCTGTGTAGGGGGAACAGTCCCTATTCTGCTCTGTGTCAGTGTGTATCAGGGGCTCTGAGGACAGGTGTCAATCCATATCTGCCAAGTGACCCTATGTAGGGGGAACAGTCTCTATTCTGCTCTGTGTCAGTGTGTATCATGGTCTCTGAGGACAGGTGTCAATCCACATCTGCCAAGTGACCCTATGTAGGGGGAACAGTCTCTATTCTGCTCTGTGTCAGTGTGTATCATGATCTCTGAGGACAGGTGTCAATCCATATCTGCCAAGTGACCCTATGTAGGAGGAACAGTCTCTATTCTGCTCTGTGTCAGTGTGTATCATGGTCTCTGAGGACAGGTGTCAATCCATATCTGCCAAGTGACCCTATGTAGGGGGAACAGTCCCTATTCTGCTCTGTGTCAGTGTGTATCATGGATCCTTAGGATAGGTGTCAATCCATATCTGCCAAGTGACCCTATGTAGGGGGAACAGTCTCTATTCTGCTCTGTGTCAGTGTGTATCACGATCTCTGAGGACAGGCAGGGCCGGACTGGCCCACCGGGATACCGGGAAATTTCCCGGTGGGCCGCGGCACCTGGGGGGCTGGAGGGAGAGAGGGAGCCCTGCTCCCTATATTTTAATAATATTGCGGCCGCCAGCCGCATTGTCGGTGCCGCCAGGTGGCCGGTCCGGCGGCACACTCTGAGGATTTATACTTACCTTGTGTGGTGTAACACCAAATTAATATAAATATTACACAAGGTTCGTCTACATTAAAAGGTATTTATTTAGAAGGCAACACACAATACTATAAATATATCACAAACACACAGCCCAGACCCACGGAGCAACAACCCTTTTAAATCTATCTATCTATATAGTAATCCCCTTCCCCACACGTTTGATCTCACCCACGGTTAGGCCTTCACCATCCACCAAGGAAGAAAAGGAAGCAATAGAGTATAACAGGGTTCACCAAGATAGCACGTGGGGTCTGCACACGTCTGCTCTGCAGCAGAGCCAAAAAGGAACAGAGAGAAATGAAGATAGAGAGGAGTGGCTATCTCTCTCCTGACTTGTAAAGGTATTGAATTACCTACTTAACATATCAAAGGGTAAAGCTTATCCCCCTGTAAGAAAGATCTACATGAACTTGATCACATGACCCCTGGTCACCATGTTAGTTTGATGACAGAATGTCACCACACCTTGCAGCTGGCGGCCCCATCTCCTGTGCTGACAGCTATACCTGCTGTCAGTATCAGTGAGTGTGCTGGGCGGCCGCCTAAGCGATCCGGCGGCACTCTCACTGATACTGACAGCCGTGCAGCTGTGAGCACAGGAGGGCTGAGGGAGGGGGCGGAGCTAACTACCAAGCTCCCTCGCGGTTCCCATAATTCCTAGCATCTACACATCATAGAGTAATCACTACTCTATGATGTGTAGATGCTGGGAATTATGGGAACCGTGAGGGAGCATGGTAGTTAGCTCCGTCCCCTCCCTCAGTCCTCCTGTGACAAGTTAAGGAGGCACACAGAAGGGGAAGGGGGGGAAAATAGAGAGTAAGACAAATAGAGGGGAAGGGGGGTAAATAGAGGGGAAGGGGGGCCAAATAGAGGGGAAGGGGGGGCAAATAGAGGGTAAGACAAATAGAGGGGAAGGGGGGTAAATAGAGGGGAAGGGGGGGCAAATAGAGGGTAAGACAAATAGAGGGGAAGAGGGGTAAATAGAGGAGAAGGGGGAGACAAATAGAGGGGAAGGGGGGTAGACAAATGGAGGGGAAGGGGGCAAATAGAAGGGAAGGGGGAGACTAATAGAGGGGAAGGGGAGAGGCAAATAGAGGAGATGGGGTAGGCAAATAGAGGGGAAGGGGGGGAGACAATTGTTTCATTTTGTACATTTATATTTATTAAATATCACAACTTTTTACCACAATTACGGAGAAAACAACTTTGCATTATTGTTCTTTAATACAGTTTACGTTATAGAAACACAGGGAGGGGGGGGGGACAGAGACTGAGGGGTAATAGAAAGACACCAGGTTGGGGGGGGGGACAAAGAGACAGAGGGGTAATAGAGAGACATAGGGCAAGGGGGGACAAAGAGACAGAGGGGTAATAGAGAAACAGGGGATGGGGGACAAAGAGAGGGGTAATAGAGAGACACAGGAGAAGGGGGACACAGAGACAGATGGGGTAATAGAGAGACACAGGGGATGGGGGTACAAAGAGACAGAGGGGTAAGAGAGAGACACAGGGAGGAGATGGGGAAGAGAGACACACAGAAGGTTTGTTAGGGGGGGACAAAGAGACATACAGTAGGGAAGGGGGACAAAGTGACAAGATTTGTGGGAGGCAATGCTGGGCTGGGGAAAAAGAGACAGAGAGTGGCTGGGAGAAGAGAAAGAGGCACACAGTCTGGAGTTAGAAAGAGACACACAGATGAGATTTGGAAGGGGAGAAAGAGACAAAGTGTCTGGGGCTAAGAACAACACAAAAGGGGCTGGGGGAAAGAGAAATACAGAGGCTGGAGAAGGGTAAAAAGAAACACACATGGACTGGGATGAAGTAAAAGATGCACAAGGGTCGCTGTAAGAGGAAAAAAAAGGAGACAATTGGAGCCAAGATACACTAAACGAGGTAAAGGTAATAGACGTAAATTGATGTAATCCTGACAGTAATACACACATATATATATATGCATGTATATTGATGTGTGTATTAGTAACATATAACTATGCCTATAATATTTACACATATAGTAATTTACATTTATATATGCATAATACACACATAAATGTCATATATATATATATATATATGTGTGTGTGTGTGTAATGAGCACGTATTGGCCCTGTCTTGTTGCTAGTTGCATACTCATGCACAATAACATATTCAAAGTGAAGAGCGCACCCATAGAACTTCAAAATTAACCAGATCACTTCATTTTTTTTAGTTGTGCAACTGCAGACATTTAGCATTTCAGTACCATTACTAAAATGTCCTTAATAGGCCAAAGTAGTTGTACTGAAACATTGATTACAAGCAAATGTACGTCTACTTAAAAAAAAAGGCGCTATTTTGTTTATTTTGAAGCCCTATATGCGTTCTTTCGTTGGAGTAAGAGTTTTCAATTTCAAGTTATTTTTTCACCCTCTATATCAGCACACTATGCTGTCACGACGCATTATTGGGCTGGTATAGAATTTTTTTCCAGGGCTGATTTTAGTTCCCAGTCCGGCCCTGAGGACAGGTGTCAATCCATATCTGCCAAGTGACCTTATGTAGGAGGAACAGTCTCTATTCTGCTCTGTGTCAGTGTGTATCATGGTCTCTGAGGACAGGTGTCAATCCATATCTGCCAAGTGACCCTATGTAGGGGGAACAGTCTCTATTCTGCTCTGTGTCAGTGTGTATCATGGTCTCTGAGGACAGGTGTCAATCCACATCTGCCAAGTGACCCTATGTAGGGGGAACAGTCTCTATTCTGCTCTGAGTCAGTGTGTATCATGATCTCTGAGGACAGGTGTCAATCCATATCTGCCAAGTGACCCTATGTAGGAGGAACAGTCTCTATTCTGCTCTGTGTTAGTGTGTATCATGGTCTCTGAGGACAGGTGTCAATCCATATCTGCCAAGTGACCCTATGTAGGGGGAACAGTCCCTATTCTGCTCTGTGTCAGTGTGTATCAGGGATCCTTAGGATAGGTGTCAATCCATATCTGCCAAGTGACCCTAAGTAAGGGGAACAGTCCCTATTCTGCTCTGTGTCAGTGTGTATCAGGGATCCTTAGGATAGGTGTCAATCCATATCTGCCAAGTGACCCTATGTAGGGGGAACAGTCCCTATTCTGCTCTGTGTCAGTGTGTCAGGGTCCCTGAGGACAGGTGTCAATCCATATGTCAAGGTGTCAATATGTCATATGTCAGGTGTCAATCCATATCCATTGTGATTTAGGAATGTTAGGTGATTTATGCCCTTTATGGATTAAAACCAGACTCTGCATCAACTGTGTAATTTCCCATGGGAGTTTTGCCACAGTCCAGGTGTTAGTCCCCTTGAAACTACTTTTCCATCACTTTTGTGGCCAGAAAGAGTCCCTGTGGGTTTTAAAATTCGCCTGCCCATTGAAGTCAATGGTTCGGCGGTTCGCGAACGTTTGCGGAGGTTCGCGTCCGCCGTTCGCGAACCGAAAATTTTGTGTTCGCGACATCACTATCGTGAAGTAAACTCACTGCACCCCTCACACACACGCACATAGCACCACTCTCACACACATACTCTGCACCCCTCTCACACACACTCCACCACTCACACACACTACTGCCCCTATCCCATACTACAGCCCCTATCTTGGCAGATCCCAGATAAGTTGTCAAACTGTTCTTAAACAGTTTGACTACTTACTCTGGGAGGGCACTATAGGCACCATAACCACTACAAAGTGATGTAGTGGTTGTCGGTTTCGGTGATACTTCAATTTTGATAGTTATGGCTCGCTTCAGGTATGATGTGGACCTTTACCGACAAAAGGTCACTCCGGGTCATTCTAAGCTTAGCGTGTCTTTATGCAATCTATAGCTGTATACGGAGTAGACCCTTCCGTTCCCAAATTACTTATAAATACTGTTTTCTTTAACCATTCTAGATGATAACTTGACTATCACTAAAATAATCCAGTGTCTGAAGACCCAAAAGGCAATGTAAAAATATTGTAATAAATGAAACAATGACTCAAATAAATATAAGATAAAAGTGTATTGAATGAATGTAACAGAATGCAAAAATAGCCAGTAAATAATCAATCTTACCAAAGTATTAGTGACTACAGCATATGTCCTTGTGTATGGTGTCCGTGTGCAAGTGAGAATGGAGAATGGCTGAATGACAACATCCTATCCTTTCTCCTTTAGTTAAATAGTCTTTTTGTCCTCTATAAAGCAGCCCCCACCTGTGTGATTTTCCCAAAAAGGTTTTCTAACTTGTTACATGATGTAATGTATTGCATATCTAAGTTTGGGATATTCCATAGATGGCTCTGCCTATAGTTAGCTTCAAAATTAAAGGACCACTCTAGTGCCAGGAAAACATACTCGTTTTCCTGGCACTAGAGTACCCTGAGGGTGCCCCCACCCTCAGGGACCCCCTCCCGCCGGGCTCTGGAGAGAGGAAGGGGTTAAACTTACCTCTTTTTCCAGCGCCGGGCGGGGAGCTTTCCTCCTCCTCTCCATCTTGATCGCGACGTCATCGGCTGAATGCGCATGCGCGGCAGGAGCCGCGCTCGCATTCAGCCGGTCGCATAGGAAAGCATTTACAATGCTTTCCTATGGACGCTTGCGTGCTCTCACTGTGATTTTCACAGTGAGAAGCACGCAAGCGCCTCTAGCGGCTGTCAATGAGACAGCCACTAGAGGATTTGGAGGCTGGATTAACCCTCATTATAAACATAGCAGTTTCTCTGAAACTGCTATGTTTATAAAAAAAAGGGTTAATCCTAGAGGTACCTGGCACCCAGACCACTTCATTAAGCTGAAGTCGTCTGGGTGCCTAGAGTGGTCCTTTAAGTGAAGTGTTTTGTATACATTTGACTGACAACACATGTGTTTGTTCTAATTTAACTTCAACCTTTTAGCTGTTAACCTTGTGGAAATGTCATTGAAAGTGTAACGGTTTCAAATCTAAGCTAAGTTAAGAAGCCTGTAGTATTTCATACAACCAAATGTACATTAGTATTAAATATATATATATATATATATATATATATATATATATATGTATGCGCCACACCATATAATACACATATATATTGCAAACTGCACATTAAATAATGATCAACAGTGGTTATTGTACCTGGAAAGTTTCTTTATATTATCTACCAGTGACCCTCCCAAGACTAGGTTCTGAATCTGCGCTTGAACGGCAAGCATTTCTGCCGAACAGGGGCTCAGTATATTCCGCTACACTGTACATATATACAACCTAGGAAATTGTTTTAACTTGGGGCGCCTTGGAAAAATATTAAAATATTAAGTGCACTAAAAAGTTTGGAAACCACTGAGTTTGAGGGAATTTCAGCAGAGATATCCAGTTGGTATATCGTAGTTCTGGTACACAGGTTTTTGTACAAATCTAATATCTAGTTTTTCCCAATAGAATGCATGCAAGTGCAGTTTCTACGTCATCTCTAGTGGCCATGTATATATGGTTTACATACACACAATCGGAGACTATTCCTATTATAGGCTATGATGACTGGAGAACTAGCCTGAACAATCTAGATAAACTGGAGGGGTTTTGCCTTTATTTACTCTGTAGTTAACTCTCTATTTAGTGAATAATCCCCTCCTTTGAGCACTACCCTACTTCAGAATCTTAAGAGTTGCATTTGGCAACAATTAAATGCAATGTCTTTAGCTCTCTCTACTACTATAACAATGTTGCTAAACAGGAGGAAGAAAACATGTTTACCTATAGCAATGAGGCTTTAATTCTTCTATTGAGTGAGAAACAAAACTTTTAGGTTAAAGTAAAATGAGGAAGTTCTGTATCCAGGTCACCAGCATGCATTAATTTCCAAAATATTATTGTAGAAAAGTCACTGCAATAATTCACTTTGCTTGTTAGCAAAATCACCACCCAGCGAGCAGGCACCAAGCAGAATAATAAGTACCTGCTATATATTACAAGGTGTGAGTAGGAGAACACATTTGCAAATCCAGGTGTCCTCTGTTTTTTGTAGGTTATTTTAGGGTCAGTATCAGCGGGTGAAACTTCGCTTCTGCAGAATTAAATGAGTAATTCATATTGATATGGAAAAAATATTCAGGAAAATATTATTAGCTTTCTCCTGTATGGTTCCCAGGGACCTTACGATTGTTAATCATTGTGCAACTTCAATGCAATCTGATTATTCAGAACATCACTCATATATCAACTGAGTCCCAATTTGATTTAATAAGGTGCCACTCACATGTCCAGTTTAGCAATTTGGCTTTCACGCCCACATCAAACACATGCATTCCCAAAGGTTCCTCTCTTTATTTATTTGCATGATCCATGAATGGTTACAAAGTCCTTTGTCGGGTCAGTCCCAAGGATATATTGCATGAATTTAACAAAGGCTTTTTTTTTTGTTTTGTTGCTCTTATAAAATGCAAATTAATTGACCATAATTTATATTTGTATACTTGTTATAGATACAGACTTATAATTACTGTAAAATTATTCTGGCATATTTCATACAGCCAAAAATGATCTGTTGTTTTTAAGCTACCACTAATGTCTGTGGCTCAGAGTAAAAGGAGACAAAAACATAATTACATAGAACAATGAAAGAGGAAATGAGGATCAAAACGTATTTTGTTGAGCATATGTTTTATGCAGTTTTGGTTTGTTTTTTCCCCCAACATATATTTTTGTTGTTTTTTTTTTTAATAATGAAATTGTCCTAAATTGCTGCCTAACTACTATTATTTTGTGGAATTAACATGTCTGGGTTTAAATTACAAAGTGCAATATATATATAGTCACGCAGGATCTATACAAGATAGGGTGCCACAATCACACAGATGTAACAATATTTACCACTCAGTTGATAAATGCATGCAAATGGGAGAAAGAGAGAAAAAAAATCATAGTATAGTAATTTATTAACAACAATAATTTAAAAAAGGTTAAAATCACACTCACAAAAGAAATGGCACAATTAGAAATATTCCTAAATTGTGCAAGAAAGGGCTAAGTTCCCTGGTGCAGCCTATAGTACCTCTCGGTTTCAACAGTCCCACCTCCTCAGATCTCCAGATGTTCAATTCATAGGAAGGACCCTTATAACTGTCTTTGGTAGAGGTGAGGGCTAGATCACACCTTCGGGAACAGCTACCGCTCAACGCGTTTCGACTTTATCGACTTTCTCAAGAGCATAACACTCTTCTGTGCTCAGCTTGTTTTTATATCCAAATCTTGCGCGTTTTCCCATCTTGAATGCGCAGGGAAATAAAACTGAGGTTAGGGTACAGTTTGGAAGCAAAAAAAAAAAAACAGTGGTTGTGACTCTTCTATTTAACTTGTACCTGTGAAAAATCTGTTTTGGTGTTGAGTTGATTTCTTTTCTTAAGACACCATAATTCCCATACATAAAAATATATGTGGAGCCCCCTGACACATCCCTAGACATGCACACACTTCTAGACAAATGCAGAGATGTATTTGCAGACACACACACATAAATACACACTTCCAGACGCTCACACAGATTCACTCATAAATAACCACAGCTACAGACATCCCCAGACATACACTGCCATACATGTAAACAATTAAATGCACACAGATACACTCATATACACACTTAAATGTACACATATACATATACTCAGATACATGCACCCTCAGACACACTTTTGAATACAACATTCCAGACACTCAGACAAGAACATATACACACTCAGATACACAGCTGCCCTTACACATGAACAGACACACACTTTCAGACACACACTGACAGAAACCCCTACAGAGATAGAAATCTCTCCCTAACTGGACTGCATAGCATGAGCAGGCCCCAGCGCAGATGATGGCCTTGGTGTGTGGCTGCCAATTCATCATTGCTTCTATAGACAGGGCCGGCGCTACCATTAAGGCGGACTAGGCAGCCGCCTAGGGCGCCCCTTGGGAAGGGGCGCCGCCAGGAGCGCCGGCCCCCCTAATGCTGCAGCCGCCCGAGCGCTCTGTAGAGAGCCTCAGGCGTCTGCAGCTTCGCCCGGGCTGGTGCGTCCATGAGGGCGCACCGCCCGGGCGCAGCATGAAGAGAGGAGCTGACAGGAGGGAAGCGCTCAGCGCTCCCTCCTGTCACTCCCTCACTGTAGCGTGGCCGAGCCCTGTATGATCCGCCGGTACAGGGAGCATTTGTCTCCTGTATCCGGACGGACTAACAGGAAGTGAACACTGAGTGTTCACTTCCTTTTAGTCCGGCCGGGTACAGGAAACAAAAGCTGTACCCGCAGACAGTACACAGCTCGGCCACGCTACAACATAGGTAGGGGAGGGTGGGGGGAATAAAGGGAGGGGGGAGAAATAAATGGAGAGGGAGGGAGGGGGGGAGAAATAAATGGAGAGGGAGGGAGGGGGGGAGAAATAAATGGAGAGGGAGGGGGGGAGAAATAAATGGAGAGGGAGGGAGGGGGGAGAAATAAATGGAGAGGGAGGGAGGGGGGGAGAAATAAATGGAGAGGGAGGGAGGGGGGGAGAAATAAATGGAGGGGGGAAATAAATGGAGAGGGAGGGAGGGGAGGGCAGGAGAAATAAATGGAGAGGGAGGGAGGGGGGGGAAATAAATGGAGAGGGGGGAGGAGAAATAAATGGAGAGAGAGGGGAGGAGAAATAAATGGAGAGGGAGTGGGGGGAGAAATAAATGGAGAGGGAGGGGGGGAGAAATAAATGGACAGGGAGGGGGGAGAAATAAATGGACAGGGAGGGGGGGAATAAATGGACAGGGAGGGGGGGATAATTGGACAGGGAGGGGGGAATAAGTGGACAGGGAGGGTGGGGGGATAAATGGACAGGGAGGGTGGGGGAATAAATGGACAGGCAGGGTGGGGGGAATAAATTGAAAGGGGGGGGAAATAAATTGACAAGGTGGGGGGGAAGTAATTGACAGGGAGTGGAATTGATGGGGTTAGGCGGGGAATGAGAGTGGGGAGGGGAGAAGAGAGTGACAAGGGAGGGGGGAGAAGAGAGGGACACGCAGGGGAGAAGAGAGTGACAAGGGAGGGGGGAGAAGAGAGGGACAAGGGGGGAGAAGAGAGGGACAAGGGGGGAGAGAAGAGAGGGACAAGGGGGGAGAGAAGAGAGTGACGAGGGGGGAGAGAGGAGAGAGTGACGAGGGAGGGAGGGGGGAGAAGAGAGTGACAAGGGGGGAGGGAGAGATTGACATCCATCGCACACACACAATGCACCCCTTGCACACAGAAAAACACACAATGCATTACACACACAGACACACACACACAAGCAATTCAACCCTTACATACAATGCATCCCTTACACACACAGAAACACACAATGCATTCCTTACACACACTCAATGCACCCCTTACACACACTCAATGCACCCCTTACAGACGCACACACTGCATCCCGTACATACACAGAAACACACATTGCAGCCCTTACACATACAAACACAGATTCACACAATGCATTCCTTACACACATATCAGGACATCCCCTACTCCTGTGAATAAACTATTTGGTGGAACATGAAGGTGGACCCTGGGGCCCAGACCATGAGCTGTGTAAAGGGCCTTTAAAAAAATGGAGCTGCTTTCCGTTCTCCCAGAACACAAACAGCCTCCAGAGAGCCTGTTCTACACCAGACGAGTGGAGCCAGACTGCAGCTAGAGCCCATCACCATCCTCATCTGATTGTAAGTAGGCAATCTAGTATATTATTCGTGGCACTAATCTCTAATTTACCTCACATTAAAGAAACACTATAGTCCCCAGAACCACTGCAGCTTAATGTAGTGGTTCTGGTGTCTATAGCCTGTCCCTGCAGGCCTTTTAATGTAAACACGGCGGCACTGCAGCACTTGCGTTAGTTAACATGGGGCATTGTGATGTCATATGGGGGGGGGGGGGGGCGGCAAACTTTACTTTTGCCTAGGGCGGCAAAAATCCTTGCACCGGCCCTGTCTATAGACTAGGTAATTCAAACAACTAAGCACTAGTGAAGGCTTAAAAGTGCAGGCTTGAACTTACAGATAGAGATTATAGCCAGCAAATAGTCCATGTCTCTTTCTCAATGCACAAAATTTCCCAGCACACCTACCTGCAAATATACTTTACTCTTTACTTTACGCTTTACTCTTTCAGTCAATGCATGCAATGTGTTGCCATATCTACAGCGACATCAGATCTACATGCCAAACATCCTAGGAAAATAGGACATTAAAACTTACTGCTCCTACTGCTGCTGTTCTGAAGCCAGACAGCATTACCTGAAATAGACAGCACTTTATTTTCCTTGTTTACCTATCTGCTCCATTGAGAGAGGTAGAGGTGGCAACAACTGTGGCAGGGAAAGGGGGTTTATAAGAATGTAGCAGGCCTTGTGATCTCTGATGGCAGTACAGACGATAACTGTTCATGATTTAGTTGAACTCAAGACTAAAGATATTTTTGAAATAACAATGATTTTTCTTGGGATTCTGTTTATTAAACAATGAGTTGCAGCGAGTGGATTATCAATTTGAAACTTCTACAGAAACATAAAAAAAAATCTGCATATGTGTTGAGATTGAATATTTTCCAATTCACCAATTTTAGTCTAAATTGTTCATGTAAGTAGTCAGCACACGATCCTTTAGATTGTAAGCTCACGGGCTATTTACCTATACACTTTGTATAAAAGAGCTTAAATGGCTAGATTTCAGATTACGGGCAGGGCCCTCTCTACCTTTTGTATTTGTGTGTGTATATTGTATGTTCACCACTAATTGTACAGCGCTGCAGAATCTGTTGGCACTTTATAAATACCAGTAATAAATAAATAAATTAACACATTTCTTTTGAATTTTAATTGTTTCCTTCTCACTTCCAACCATAAACATCAATAAAAAGTGGTTCTATGACCTACATAGCTTTCTTAGAGAATCATTTACACTACTAATCAGAACTTTCTGATTTCTTCTCCTTATGCTCTCTAATT
The DNA here is from genome assembly GCF_036172605.1 of Pelobates fuscus. Taxonomy (NCBI): domain Eukaryota; kingdom Metazoa; phylum Chordata; class Amphibia; order Anura; family Pelobatidae; genus Pelobates; species Pelobates fuscus. Next base: position 278,984,836 of record NC_086319.1, on the reverse strand, counting down.
CATTTAGACATATTTGGCTTCCCTTCTCAAATTCTGTCTAGCAGCCATCATCTTGCCCCTGCAATACATTATCTTTTAGGTTTGAGAAAGTGACATCTCTTTTTTAAATTCTGAAGGTAAACCGCTAGGACAAATAAAATCCAGTACAATTATTGTAACATCATAATACAAACTGCCACTGTTTACTTAGAAATCCCTTGGCTTAATTTCAAAATGCCCAACTTAAGTTTTTTCCACTTCCGTACTCTAAACAAACACTGTACTGAACTTCAGTAAGAGCCTGACACCTGGTGATTGGCATTACTGTGAAGCTGTCAGTGTCTAGCAAGCTGCTAAATTGCTGCTATATTATTTCCTATTAAATGTGCTGGAAGAAAAATCCGTGTGAAGTTTCTTTAAAGAGTATAGCTGTATTCATACCAAAAGCAAAGACTACAGAAAAATGGCAAACAAGACTGAAGGAGGCAACTCTGCAGAAATTCAATCAGACATAGCCAGAAATATATCCCTACTTGGTATTAACTTTAACACAGCCAGGGCCGGCCTTAGGGGTGTGCGAGCTGTGCGGCCGCACAGGGCGCCATGGAGCAGGGGGCGCCCTGACAGCCGACACAGCCCGCACATGGCCCTGCTTCCCCATCAGCCAGCTGCATCCACTGGATAGAGGTAAGTGTGACTGTTTGCCTGTTAGCCCTCTTTTCCAGCCCTCTATGTGTCCCACTATTCCCCCCTCCCAGCCCTTCATATGCTCCTATACCCCCCCTCCAGCCCTCCATGTGTCCCTGTACCCCCTCCCAGCCCTTCATATGTCCTTATAGCCCCATGTGTAGCCCCCTCCCCAGCCCCATGTGTCTCATTATAGCCCCCATGTGTCCCTATAGCCCCCCACATGTCCCATGTGGCTGTGTGACTGTGTGTGTGTGTGTGTGTGTGACTGCCTGTCTGTGTATGTGTGTTACTGCCTGTCTGTGTGTGTGACTGCCTGTGTGTGTGTGTGTGTGTGACTGTCTGTCTGTGTGACTGCCTGTGTGTGACTGTCTGTCTGTGTGTGACTACCTGTCTGTGTGTGTGTGTGTGTGTGTGACTGCCTGTCTGTGTGTGTGTGTGTGTGACTACCTGTCTGTGTGTGTGACTGCGTGTGTGTGTGTGTGTGTGTGTGACTGTCTGTCTGTGACTGCCTGCCTGTGTGTGTGACTGTCTGCCTGCCTGTGTGTGTCTGTCTGTTTGTAACTGTCTGTCTGTCTGTAACTGTCTGTGTGTGATTGCCTGCCTGTGTGTGTGTGACTGCCTGTGTGTGTGTGTGACTGCCTGTGTGTGTGTATAACTGTCTGTCTGTGTGTGTGACTGTCTGTGTGTGTGTGTGACTGTCTGTGTGTGTGTGTGTCGCTGTAGCTGTGCCATTGTGTGTGCCTGTGCCTGTATGTGTGACTGCCTTTAACTGAGTGTGTGTGTGTGTGTGTGTACATGCCTGTAACCAAGTTTAAATTTCCCCCACCCCTTCCTGTCAAGGCCGCACTTTGACTGACAGACGCTCACTCACTGACAGACGCACACTCTCATATACACTGACAAACAATGACATACACACACACACTATTACTTGGACACACACTGACAGATGCATGCACTCACTGAAAGACGCACGCCCCCACTGACCGACACATACACACTCACTCACTGACACATACACACTCACTGACTGACACACACATTCACTCACAGACACACACACACACTTACAGACACCTACAGACACACACACACACATTCACTCACAGACACACACACACATTCACTTAGACATACACACTCACAGACACACACACAGACATTTCCACTAACACTCACAAACTAATATTTTTTACATTTTATTTTAAATCCACCCAGCCTCCATGGGAGAGCTGGAGTGGATTTCTTGCCTGCAGTCCAGTGTGGCTGCTGGGCGGGCAGGCAGGGGGCGCACAGACTGAGTAGGCGGCTCTTAGTGATGCCAGGAGCCGGACTGACGTCATATTCCGGCTCCCGGCTTCATTAAGCGGCGCAGAGGGAGCTGAGCAGGAAGAGCTCAGGTGAGTATGCTCCTTCGCTGCCCGCTGCCAGCCTCGGGGGGGGGGGGGGGTTCAAACATGGCCAGCCGGCCAGCTCTTGAGCCCCCCAGGACGTGAGGCAAGCAAGGGATCTGGGGGTTTGGGGCGGCTTTTTTTGCCACCCCCTGCAAAGTGCCACCTAAGGCAGATGCCTTGTTTGCCTCACGATACACACGTCCCTGGTGCCTGTGTGTGTTACTGTATTCAGGCAACTTGGTGGGTGGTGGGGGGGCGCCATGAAGACTTTCCGCACAGGGCGCCTATTTGCCTAAGGCCGGCCCTGAACACAGCTAATTTCGTAGAAACACTTGTCTGCATAGACATGACTTTGATCTCTAATCATGGATAGGCAGCCTATCACTCTTCAAATTCTTTTGAACTTCAGCCCCTCCACCCCCACCCATGATCATCAGTCAGCACAAGCTGTGCAATGACTTTATTTTATTTTTTATTTATTTCTGAATATTGCTATGCACACATTACTGTAGCATGAATATAATCATCGCTGTAGTAATAACGTACATTTCAAATAACCAATGGCTGGAGTAGAAAGAGTGGGATGGTTTTTGAAAGGCTGAAAGCGAGATACTTAAAGGGACTGAAGAACTGATCAAAAAGTGCAACTTGAGTAGTTATGGGAATTCATTTACATAAAAGCTATTTGGAGTCTGCTGAAAATACATAGTAAATGTATGAATTCCATAGTATAAAAATCCCAACACTTACCAACCACCGTATATCTGACAGAAAACAAATGAGAAAGGAGCTGACTAAATGATATAAATTGCCACCACCCAAAAAAAATTTTTATAGACCCCATAATATAGACCCCTTCTTTCTTATTTTTTTTTACTGTTTTGTTGTTATATTTTGAGGTAACACAAGAGAGGGTTCTTTTCGATATTGTGTGTATATCCATTATTTCTATCGGTAGTTGCACTTTAGTTTTTCATTGTATATCTGACAGACTGCTCTATCTATTAATGCACACTAAACAGTGAACCCAGCTTTGTATAATATGATAGCTGCGGTTTTGGTGTTCTTAGATTACGGATGTAAGTGGAACTGCTCTTGGCCAATTAATCACTGATCACATAAAACCCTGATGAATTATATAAACCAGAAAGACTGCTAATTATAGCTCCTCTTTGTGATGAGGGAATGTTCTTACTGTTTTGCATTTTTTTAATTCAATGTCTGTATATTGCATTAAAAATGGGGGGATCATTTTTCCACTTATATTTTTAAGTTAATATGCCAATGTATGACTTGTCTTCTGCCTTTTCCAATTTTATAATGATAAAAGTATCATACAAAAACAAAAGATAGTTAAAACAGCAATAAAATACAATGAGATAAATAACTTGGATCAGATAATATAATTAACATGTAATAAGTGAATCATAAAAGAACACTGTAGTGCTAGGAATGTAAACATGTATGCCTGACACTATAGTGTTATATAATAATATATTAAGATTATTGCCCAACCCCCTCAAATAATGAAAGAAACATTTTCATTTATCTAATTTCACCCCACCTGAAATTAGCAATATTAAAGATCCTAGCATTGGGAAGGTTAATGAGCATGATCGACAATCTCCTTCTTTCCCAATCGCAATTCTCAGGTATGGTCCATGGAGGATAAGAGAATGATTATTTTGTGTATGCACATATTTCAGCTTTCGGATCCTTTCATTGACTTGGTCTTTCTTTTTTTCCTCCTTGCAGACCCTTGGACTGACTTATGCACCCTCTTTCCACACGTAGAGTCCTTGACTTATTTAGCCTTTTTCCACATGTAGAGGCTGCTGTCTGTTCTGAATCTTTAATTTTTATTCTCAGCATGGCTTTGCCATTAAGTAGAAAAAATATACTGGGGAACAGATCTGTTGATTATGTTTCACAGCATAATAAAATGTATTTGTCTGGATACACTAGGCAGCTTCTCCTTGAGACCTTCCTGAAGTCCTAATGTTCAAGTCGATTTGAATTAATCCAAGGTGTCTATCCATAGAGGGGTGATCTCAATTAATGATGTCGCGAACATAACATTTTCGGTTCGCGAACGGCGACTGTGTCATTTTACACAGCGTGGGAAAGTTCTTTGGAATTTCCCCACGCTGTTTAAAATGACAAAGAGCACTCTGATTGGTGGGCTTGGAATCTAACCAATCAGAGTGCTCTGTGTCATTTTACACAGCGTGGGGAAGTTCTTTAGAATTTTCCCACGCTGTGTAAAATGACAAAGAGCATTCTGATTGGCTTAAACCAGCCAATCAGAGTGTTCTTAGCCTAATTGCAGGGCGTGGCAAGGCTTTATAAGCCTTCCCCCGCCCTGCAGAGCTCAGTCTGCACGGAGCCCTCCATGGGTGAAGATAGATTTTTTTTTTTTTTGCGCTCGTTTTTTTGTTTTTTTGTTTTTTTAAATTGCGTCGTTTCTTATGGCTTTTTATTTGGCCTTTTTTGGGGCTGAAAAAAGAAGATTTTAGAAAAAAGAAGACGTCAAATGGTAAGTTGAATTTTTCTTTACAGGTTAGTTATTTTATTCCCCCCTCACTATTTTGTTAGGGTGAGGGGGGTAGGTAGGGGGTAACTCCTTTTGGGGTGGGGGGGTGGGTGACTAGGGGCTTGGGGACCCCTAGTCACCTTTGATTCGGGGGGATTTTTATTTAGGGCCCCCACCCACCACTCAGGGGTGGGGGCTGGGGGGGGACAGTAGGTCCCCCCTTATTGTTTTTTCTTAGGGCCCCCACCCACCACTCTGGGGTGGGGGCCAGGGGGGAGGACAGTAGGTCCCCCCTCATTATTTTTATGGCCCCCATCCACCACGCAGGGGTGGGGGCAGGGGGAGGACAGTAGGTCCCCCCATTGTGATTTATGGACCCCAACCACCGCGCAGGGGTTGGGGCCGGGGGGAGGACAGTAGGTCCCCCCCTCATTATTTTTATGGCCCCCACCCACCGCGCAGGGGTGGGGGCGGGTGGAGGACAGTAGGTCCCCCCCCCAGTGTGTATCAGGGTCCCTGAGGACAGGTGTCAATCCATATCTGCCAAGTGATGCTATGTAGGGGGGACAGTCCCTATTCTGCTCTGTGTCAGTGTGTATCAGGGATCCTTAGGATAGGTGTCAATCCATATCTGCCAAGTGACCCTATGTAGGGGGAACAGTCCCTATTCTGCTCTGTGTCAGTGTGTATCAGGGATCCTTAGGATAGGTGTCAATCCATATCTGCCAAGTGACCCTATGTAGGGGGGACAGTCCCTATTCTGCTCTGTGTCAGTGTGTTTCAGGGATCCTTAGGATAGGTGTCAATCCATATCTGCCAAGTGACCCTATGTAGGGGGAACAGTCCCTATTCTGCTCTGTGTCAGTGTGTATCAGGGATCCTTAGGATAGGTGTCAATCTATATCTGCCAAGTGACCCTATGTAGGAGGAACAGTCCCTATTCTGCTCTGTTTCAGTGTCTGGGGGGAGTATCAGCAGTAATACAGAGTGTCTGGAGGGAGTATCTGCAGTAACACAGGGTGTCTGGAGGGATTATCTGCAGTAACACAGAGTGTCTGGAGGGATTATCTGCAGTAACACAGAGTGTCTGGGGGGAGTATCTGCAGTAACACAGAGTGTCTGGGGGGAGTATCTGCAGTAACACAGAGTGTCTGGAGGGAGTATCTGCAGTAACATAGAGTGTCTGGAGGGAGTGTCTGCAGTAACACAGAGTGTCTGGGGGAGTATCTGCAGTAACACAGAGTGTCTGGAGGGAGTATCTGCAGTAACACAGAGTGTCTGGAGGGAGTATCTGCAGTAACACAGAGTGTCTGGAGGGAGTATCTTCAGTAACACAGAGTGTCTGGGGGGAGTATCTGCAGTAACACAGAGTGTCTGGAGGGAGTATCTGCAGTAACACAGAGTGTCTGGAGGGAGTATCTGCAGTAACACAGAGTGTCTGGGGGGAGTATCTGCAGTAACACAGAGTGTCTGGAGGGAGTATCTGCAGTAACACAGAGTGTCTGGAGGGAGTATCTGCAGTAACACAGAGTGTCTGGAGGGAGTATCTTCAGTAACACAGAGTGTCTGCGGGGGAGTATCTGCAGTAATACAGAGTGTCTAGGGGGAGTAACTGCTTGTAACATTTATATGCACTGAAAAAAAAATTGAAAAAAAAAAAATGAATGCAGCTTCCGAATGAATCTTAAATGGATGCTGTCCAGGAGGTGGGAGGGTCTGGAAGGGAGGGTCTGTTGCTGATTGGCTGGAATGTGTCTGCTGAATGTGAGGTACAGGGTCAAAGTTTACTCAATGATGACGAATAGGGGGCGGACCGAACATTGCATATGTTCGCCCGCCGCCGCAAACGCGAACACGCTATGTTCGCCGGGAACTATTCGCCGGCGAACCGTCCGGGACAACACTAATCTCCATGAATTGTGAATCAGTAAATGTGGTATTTTTTTTCTCTCTCTTTTCTCTCTGTGGAGGTTCACTCACTGAATTGTAGTGTACTAATTTGAAAATTTGAAAAAAATAACTGATTTGGAAAAACCGTGATTAGTTGCCTAACTGTTGCCTAAATGTTATAACATAATTGTAAATGCAATATAGTTATTGTGTAGTAAATAAAGCCCTGTTTGTCATAAACTAAATGATGTATGGAACCATGCTGCTGGATTGAATGCTAAGTCTTTTGAGGGCTTCAATATTGTCAGTAGAGGCACAACTTAAAACACAGCAATGGCTTTATAACATTGTGTCAAATGTGATTTTTTTTTAGATATTGTGTTTGCTAAGACATAAGTAAGTTCAGCATGAATAGGTTAATCTTACCGTTTCACTTCTATAGGTAAGACTCGGGGGTACAATTCAAGAATTCCATCTTGAACCAGGTATGAAGCAGACTGGCATTCATTTCAACCTATCAAAATATGAACTAAGAATCGATGGGGACAGCATGTGGCTCCCCACCAAACATACAGCTACAGTGCAGTATACAATTATAAATGACAGGCCCTGTCAGCCTATACAAGTGAAATGTAACACTGTCATTCTGTGTTAGTTCCAGTGCTGTAAGAAGAAGCATGTAAGCAATGACATTTTAAGGAAGAAGGAAGAAAAAAGTGATTGAAATCACTGCGCAATTGATTTTTATGCAAAGAAGGTGAAGCATGAATTTATTTTTCAAAGCATGTTTGTTGAATAGAACACGATTCCGGGAGCAAGTAAAGTGCACATCTTCAGGGTACATAACAGGGCACCTAATTCACAATTCTACATTGTGTCACCATCTCCGGTTAGACCATGAAAATTTATAGAATGAGAAAACAGGAGAGAAAATTAGATTTCTTCACTTACATAAAAAAAGAAATAACATCTGTGCTACAAATAACAGTGGGAAAGAACACTCAAAAAACAGGATAAACAAGCTTTAGTATTGATGAAAGAGCCCTGCAAGGCAATGCCAGTTAAGTGAGACAAGCGGTACCAGGGCTAAAAAAGATTTGCTGGTCATCGAGAGTACAAAATGTGTCTCTACATCAAAAATGACTTCTTATGATCTGTCTGAAAATAACCAATTAGTATAATTGAATAATAGCAGGAACCACTGTGATCTGTAAAAAGAAAAGTGATAAGTTAGCACAATATCATAAAAACACAGTAAGAGAATAATATTCATTCAAGCTGGCCACTGAAATAGGATAGATTTCAGAAAATAGATTTGAGGGCCCAAAAAACTAAGCATTTCCTTGGCCCAGTAGTATGGACATCTCCTCTAACCCAAAATATGTGAGGGTGAATGACATGAAGGATGAGGGATAAACAAATTGTCACAGCCCTACAAATATTGTGGTCCCAAAGACTCTACTTTTTTTACTATATATATATATGTTTTAAGTATTTTGCTGTCACTTTCAGTAGTGTAGAGAAGGGCAGCATATTACGCTGGGCTCTGTTTATGCACAAAAGTGTTGATTGTGATTTTATCCTTTAACATATTGCTTTGTTAATTTTACAGTTTTCACAATGATAATCACTTCATGGTCATCAGTACCATTTGCAGTAGGCATTGCAGGCAAGCAGATATTCCATACAGAGGTGAAGGTTGACAAATTTGTGCTAATTTCTGGATTCTACAAACGCTTATGACAAATACTTAGCAACAAGGTTGGAGATGAACCCTTGGTGAATAGCACTGTTTGATGTAACACCCATCAATGATCACACCCAGATGTCTCTGTTTATTTATACAAGGACTCTGTAAAGATGATATTTTTTTTTACATAAATACAGGGCAGCTATTGTCCATGTAAGCACCCAAAAAATTACAAAGTAAATCCACATATCACAGGAAGTGGGGTGACAGATGAAAAAGAAAGATTCAATGTCTGGACACATTTCCCATCTGTGTTGGCACTTTCTCAGTAGCCCCCTCTTTTTCTATACTGACCTAATCTATAGCTCAACTTGTGAAAATAGAGTTTGAATAGGGATTAAAAATGTGATCTTACTCTGATTGCCTCTACATTGAGAAACTGCAGTATCTTAAAAGGGTAATTACAGCTAAATATACAGCAGGCTTGTTAGATAAAATATTATTAATCTGTTGGGAATATAGTTTTAAACTGATTTATGCAAGAACATTTTCAGGTGATAGACACGCTTTCAGAAAAGTTATACTAAAAGGATTTAGAAAAAAACAGAAGACAAATAAAGTGTTTTAATATCTAAACAAAACAGCAATTCCCACAGCTATGGGAGATGCAAAAATCCACACTTAATTTATTGTTAAATATCTAAAATGCATAAAAGTTCTTGCTGTATTTCATCATATATAATACCAATGAGATGGAACAAATCACCAAATTTACTGGGACCTTCCAAATGATCCCACCTATGCAAGCTTATGGACAAGTCAAGTACTTAAACATTAAAGAGAACACAAAATAATAATAAAAAAATATACAGCATAATTAATTAAAATGTCATCTCAGGATTATCTTTAGAGGTGTGGGGTAATGCGATTGATGGAATTATTCTTGACGCTATGCTTGGAATTTTACTTTTGAGAAATATAAACTTTACAAACAGCAGCATCTTGAATGCTAGAATCCCTAATTCCAGCTAAAAGATAAATTAATTATATTAACCCTAAGTTCCTCTAACTGTAATGGCCCCCGGCTCGCCGCGAGGCACGTTGAGCCCGACCGGCACGACCGCGCCAACAGACTGAGCTTACCTGCTCCTCCAGATCTTCCTGGCAGTTTGCCCAAAACAAAGATGGCACCGACCATGCGGTCGCGGCCATCGATGACTCCACCCCCCGGTGTTATACAAACGTGCGTGTGACATCACGACGCCAACGCACGTTCTGGGGTCAGAGGTCACCCTCTGACCAATTACAGTCTAAGGAGGGATATTTAAATCCCTGAAGCTTCCCAGTTCTTTGCCCTGTCGTGGTTTCCTGTCCTGGTTCCCGAGAGTGTGTTTTCTATTCCTGTTATTGCTATTCCCAGTATTTTGACCTTGGCTATTCCTGACTACTCTGATTTCTGGTTCCCCTGACTTGGCTTGTTTAATCGGTATTGTGTATTTCTTGTTTCCGTGACCTCGGCTATCCCTTGGCCATTCTCTGTCTTTACATATTAGTCCGGCCATTCTAAGGACCGTTTACGTTCTATCCTTTCTGTTCTGTCTATGTAGATGTTACATAGTTCTGCGTGCTGGACCACACTAGCAGTCGTGACATTAACTTAGTAAATTCCCTCTACTGGAGGATGGTTACCTAAGTATTTTCCCACACTACAATAGTCAAATTAATATGAGTAATTTCTGCCACTAATAAGGTGTATAGGGTTATGGATGCCCACTGAATTAACCATATTCCCCATCCCACAGGCCATTTCATCTCGCATTTTAAAAACGTTCACTTCGGTCCAAGGCTGAGGCTCATACTTTGATACCTGCCTCTGCTTCGACAGCCTAAGGGATGGAAGCAGATGTGTAGTCACCCACCACCTTAGATTTTGACCTTATCATCTTACGGTATGAGAGATGTATTTGTGCCCATAACAAGAGTCCCTTCCAGCTAACCATTCTAGTGCCAAAGGTTTGGCCACATATGGCTGTGTAAAGTAAAGTAGAGTTTTAATCAACATGTTCAAACAAACTTCATTAACAAAACAAACAATAATAAAATAAAACATACTCAAACAAACCATAATGTTAGTCAGTGATAATTTTGTCAACTAACAATTTTAGCCAGATTTTAGTCGACTAAAACTAAAACAGTTCAGATGAATCAAATGACTCAAATTAAACCAAATTGAAATTTGCCACCAAAATTAACACTGGTGTGTAAGACACATGGTAGGAGAAGAAATGAAACACATGGGGGGCTAAGGGAATGAGACACATGGGTGAATGGGGAGCACAAAGAGACACAGAGGGGCTGGGGAAGGTGCAAAAGAGAGAGATAGAGGCTTTAATTAAACCCATTAGATTTTAGTCGTGTAGACTAAAATCTACTTGAGATTTAGTCAACTAAAATCTACTGGAGAGTTAAAACTAAAACTTTGCATAAAGCACTTTGCATAAAGGAGCCTCAATGGCTAGATCTCAGCTCATGGGCAGAGCCTCCTTTAGATTCTGTATTGATCTGTGTATATTGTATGTTCCTCCTAATTGTACAGCACTGCAGAATAAGTTGGCACTTTATAAATGCCAGTAATAACTAATAAATAAAATTATACAGGCAAACAGAATTTTCTTCCCATACAATGTACGGCATCATAGGCGTAGGCACAGGGAGTCACCCTAATCCCCGCGGCACGCCTCTGGAGTGAGACCGGCAGGGGAGATCTCAGGATCTCAGGATCTCCCCTGTCGGCTCATGCAGAGCCGGTGCTATCTGAGCGCCGGCTCATGCAGAGCTTGCGCCAGGGCCAGACTGGGATACAAATTCGGCCCGGGCATTTTTTTATCACAGCGGCCCACTAAGAAGGGGCGGTGCAGAGAGGGCGTGTTTTGTCGTCACTAACGACAAACACGCCCCCTTCTCAAAGTGCAGGCCAGGGCAGACCATGCGCAGAGCTCTGCTAAAGAGCTCTAGCATGAGAAAAAAGCCCTGTATTTGTTCTGCACAGTGCAAGCAAATTTAATAACATGCTTGCACTGTGTTTCCTTGCAACTTGTCTCTGGTGTCTCTATAAATGGATACCAGGAGACAAAAATGGCAGGAAAGAGTATCGTGCTGTGTTTGGAGCCTGCTTGTGGGATTGTGTGTGTGTGTGTGTGTGTATAGAGTGAGCTGATTGTGGTGTGGTATTGTGTAATAAGGTCGGTTTTAGTCGTGTTGTGTTTGTGGTGTAATGTAATGCATATGTGGCTAGGGTCTGTAAAGAATGTGTGTATAGGGGATGTAGCAAGTGTGTGCATACAGGCTATAGTGTGTGTGTGTGTGTATATGTGATGTAGTGTTTGTAGAGAGTGTGTGTTTAGGGGTGTAGTATGTGTTTGCTTACAAGGAATCTAGTGTGTGTATAGGGTATCCAGAGTGTGTATGTCAGGAATGTAGTGTGTGTGTGCGTGTGTGTATATATATAATATATATATATATATATATATATATATATATATATATTTGGAAGTATTGTGTATGTGTGTGTTGGGGAGGTTCGGTGTGTATGTGAGGGGTGCAGTATGTGTGTATGATGGATGCTGTGTGTGATGTGTGTGAGGGTGCTGTGTGTGATGTGTTTTGTGATAGTGCTGAGTGTGATGTGTGTGAGTCCTGAGTGTGATGTGTGTGAGAGTGCTGAGTGTGATAGTGCTGTGGATGATGTGTGTGAGTGCTGAGGGTGATGTGTGTGAGAGTGCCGAGTGTGATAGTGCTGTGGATGATGTGCGTGAGTGCTGAGTGTGATGTGTGTGAGAGTGCTGTGTATGATGTGTTTTGTGATAGTGCTGAGTGTGATGTGTGTGTGAGTCCTAAATGTGATGAGTGTGATAGTGCTGTGGATGATGTGTGTGAGTGCTGAGTGTGATGTGTGTGAGAGTTCTGTGTGTGATGGGTGTGAGAGTGCTGTGTGTGAAAGTGCTGTGATGGGTGTGAGAGTGTTGTGTGTGAAAGTGCTGTGATGGGTGTGAGACTGCTGTGTGTGATGGGTGTGAGAGTGATGGGTGTGAGAGTGCTGTGTGTGAAAGTGCTGTGATGGGTGTGAGAGTGCTGTGTGTGATGGGAGTGAGAGTGCTGTGTGTGATGGGAGTGAGAGTGCTGTGTGTGATGGGAGTGAGAGTGCTGTGTGTGATGGGAGTGAGAGTGCTGTGTGTGATGGGAGTGAGTGCTGTGTGTGAAAGTGCTGTGATGGGAGTGCTGTGTGTGATGGGAGTGAGAGTGCTGTGTGTGATAGTGATGTGTGTGCTGTGTGTGATGGGAGTGAGAGTGCTGTGTGTGATGGGAGTGAGAGTGCTGTGTGTGATGGAAGTGAGAGTGCTGTGTGTGATGGGAGTGAGAGTGCTGTGTGTGATAGTGATGTGTGTGCTGTGTGTGAATGTTAGAAGGGATTGAGTGTTGGGGGGGTAAAATAAATAAAAAAGTATGCATTATGTCCCCCCCTCCCTTCTTACCTTTAGCCTGGGAGGGGGGGACCGGCATGCTGGTGAGTGGGTGGGGGGGACCGGCACTCCGACACCATCCCTGGTGGTCCAGTGGTGAGTGAACTCTAGCCTGAGGGCTAGAGTTCACTCTCGCGAGATCCGGTCGTTGCCATGGCAACGCGCCGGATCTCGCGAGAGGAACCCGGCGGAGCTGCAAGATAGAGCTCCGCCGGGTCCTCTCCCTCCCTCCCCAGCCGCAGGTCTCTCCAAGGGGGCCGGTGAGGGAGATCTTTGATCTCCTCACCGGCCCTTCATTGAAAACAGCGGGGCCGGCGCTCGGATAGTGCCGGCCCTGCATAGACCGGCTGGGGAGATCCTGGGACCTTCCCCTGCCGGCCTCGGCCCATGGCCACCGCGGCCCACCGGGCATTTGCCCGGTGTGCCCGATGGCCAGTCCGGGCCTGGCTGGCGCTATCCGAGCGCCGGCTCTGCTCTAAGCCTCCCTCTCCACCAGCCTACAGCAGCAGGGAGGGAGGCAGGAGAGGGCCTAGGGAGCTCTTGCCAGCAGCTCTGCCGGATTACTCTCGCGAGATCTGAGAATTGCAATGGCAAAGCTCAGATCTCGCGAGAGTGAACTCTAGCCCCGCAGGGTAGAGTTCACTCTCCATTGGACCACCAGGGAAGGCAGAAAGGATCTCCCCTCCCTACATAAGGTAAGAAGGGAGGGGGGATATTACGTAATCAGCCCCCACCTCCACTGGACCACCAGGGAAGACAGCAGCATGGCCCCCCTCCCCACATAAGGTAAGAAGGGAGGGGGGATATTTATTAACTAATCTGCCCCCACCTCCACCCCCACAAATCACCCAAACATACATCACACACACAGCACACACACACACACACACAGCACACACACACATACAGCACCAACACACATACAGCACCCACACACACACAGCACCCCCACACACACACAGTCCACTAACAGCACCCTCACACACACAGCACACAAACAGCACACTCACACACAAACAGCACCCTCCCACACTGCACACTAACAGTACCCTCACAAACACACAACACCAACACACAGCACACAAACAGTACCCTCACAAACAGCACCCGCACACAGCACACTAACAGGACCCTAACAAACACACACACAGCACACTACCAGTACCACTCCCTGTGTACCGCACAGTGCGGCTGGTGCCCAATGATGAGGCTGGGCTGCAGGACAGGACTCCACAGAGCCGGACAGAATACACCCAGGGGACAAGATTGAACTGATGTAAGTATGTATGTCTCTGTCTGTATGAAAGTATGTATGTCTCTGTCTGTATGTAAGTATGTATGTATCTGTCTGTATGTCTCTGTATGTATGTATGTAAGTATGTATGTCTCTGTCTGTATGTCTCTCTCTCTGTGTATGTATGTCTCTGTCTGTATGTCTCTCTCTGTGTGTATGTATGTCTCTGTCTGTATGTCTCTGTCAGTATGTATGTATGTCTCTGTATGTATGTATGTATCTGTCTGTATGTCTCTGTTTGTATGTCTCTGTATGTATGTATGTCTCTGTATCCATGCATGTATGTATCTGTATGCATGTGTGTAACTCTGTGCCTTTATGTCTCTATATGTACATAGTTACATAGTTACATAGTTAGATAGCTGAAAAGAGACTTGCGTCCATCAAGTTCAGCCTTCCTCACACCTGTTTTTTGCTGTTGATCCAAAAGAAAAAAAAAAAAAACCCAGTTTGAAGCACAATTTTGCAACAAGCTAGGACAAAAAATTCCTTCTTGACCCCAGAATGGCAGTCAGATTTATCCTTGAATCAAGCAGTTATTACCCTACATTGAAAGATTATATCCTTGAATATTCTGTCTTTGCAAGTATGCATCTAGTAGCTGTTTGAACATCTGTATGGACTCTGATAAAACCACTTCTTCAGGCAGAGAATTCCACATCCTGATTGTTCTTACAGTAAAAAAACCTTTCCTTTGCCTTAGACGAAATCTTCTTTCTTCCAGTCTAAACGCATGGCCTCGTGTCCTATGTAAAGTCCGGTTTGTGAATAGATTTCCACACAATGGTTTGTATTGGCCCCGAATATATTTGTATAATGTTATCATATCCCCTCTCAGGCGACATTTTTCTAAACTAAATAGGTTTAAATTTGTTAACCTTTCTTCATAGCTGATATGTTCCATTCCTTTTATTAATTTTGTAGCCCGCCTCTGCACTTTTTCTAGTGCCATGATATCCTTCTTTAGAACAGGTGCCCAAAATTGCACAGCATATTCAATATGTGGTCTTACCAGTGATTTATAGAGAGGCAAAATTATATTCTCGTCCCGAGAATGAATGCCCTTTTTCATGCATGACAATACCTTACTGGCCTTGGCCACTGCTGATTGACATTGCACATTGTTGCATAGTTTGTTGTCTATAACAATTCCCAAGTCCTTTTCGTGTGTTGTTATCCCTAATTCGCTTCCATTAAGGGTATATGTTGCTTGTGTATTCTTTACGCTGAAGTGCATAACTTTGCATTTTTCAACATTAAATTTCATCTGCCATTTGAGTGCCCAGTCCTCCAGTCTATCTAAATCCTTCTGCAGCAAAGTAATATCTTGCTCACATTGTATTATTTTACAAAGTTATGTGTCATCTGCAAACACTGAAACATGACTTTCAATGCTGTCTTCAAGATCATTTATAAAAATGTTAAATAGAAGGGGTCCCAGAACAGACCCCTGAGGGACACCACTTGCCACCTCTGTCCAGCTTGAAAATTTACCATTAACGACAACTCTTTGTATTCTGTTTTTAAGCCAATGTTCTACCCAAGAACAAGCATTTTCATCGAGACCGATTTCCTTGAGTTTGAACACTAATCTTTTGTGTGGAACTGTATCAAATGCCTTGGCAAAATCCAAATAGATCACATCCACTGCAACACCCTGATCTATACTTCTACTTACTTCTTCGTAGAACGCAATCAAGTTAGTTTGACATGACCTGTGCTTCATAAAACCGTGCTGATTTTTGCTGATAACCATATTCTTCTCAAGGAATTCTTGAATATTATCCCTTAATAACCTTTCAAATATTTTACCAGCCACAGAAGTTAAGCTCACAGGTCTATAATTTCCAGGCAAGGATTTTGAACCATTTTTGAATATAGGAACCACGTCTGTCTTCCTCCAATCCTCCGGAACACTTCCTGAAAGAAAAGAATCTTGAAAGATTAAAAACAGAGGTTCACTTATTTCTACACTTAGTTCCTTAAGTACACGTGGATGGATACCGTCAGGCCCTGGAGCTTTGTTTATATTAACTTTCTTTAGTTGCTGCAGCACATTGTCTTGAGTTAACCAATTACAATTATTCTGCAAGTTTTTAGTAGCAATCATTTGCACATCTATTGCCATGGGTTCTTCTTTAATATATACGGAGGAGAAATAGTTATTTAGAATTCCTGCCTTTTCTTGGTCTTCATTAACTAACACCCCCGTTTCAGTTTTAAGTGTACCTATACTTTCATTTTTGGGTTTTTTGGAATTTAAGTACTTAAAAAATGCTTTGGGGTTGGTTTTGCTCTCTTTAGCTATCATTTTTTCATTTTGAAGTTTAGCAAGTTTAATTGCCTTTTTGCACGCATTATTTGCTTTCTTATATCTTTTATAAGATGCATCTGATTTGTCTGATTTAAATGCTTTAAATGCCCTTTTCTTATTTTTAATCTCTTGTTTTACTTCTCTACTAAGCCACATTGGTTTTAATTTGTTTCTTTTATACTTATTTCCCAATGGTACATACTGAGAAATGTACCTTTCTAATATTTGTTGGAAGATGATCCATTTATCCTCAGTGTTCTTTTCACTAAAGAGTTTATGCCAGTCAATATATTGTAAAGCTTCCCTTATCTTATTGAAATTGGCCTTTTTAAAATTATATGTTTTAGTATACCTCATGTGCTTTTGTTTTTTTGAGTTTATTTCAAAGGACACTATATTGTGATCACTATTTCCCAAGTGCTCACCTACTTGAATGTTGGTCAAAAGATCAACGTTGTTTGGTAAAACCAGGTCCAGACAAGCGTCCATTCTAGTTGGTGCTTGTATTAGTTGTGACATGAAGGTGTCATTTAACAAGTTTAAAAACCTAATTCCCTTTGCTGAGCTACTAGTCCCTATGTCCCAATTTATGTCTGGGTAATTAAAATCTCCAATAATTAAAGTGTTACCAAGATTTGCAGCTTTCTCAATTTGCTCAAACAGCTGTTGTTCCTCGTCAATATTAACATTAGGTGGTTTATAACATATCCCAACCAATAGTTGGTTTCCCTTCTTTTCCCCCAAGCAGATACTTACCCATAAAGCTTCCACATTTTCCTCATCACATTCAATTTGCTTAAGATTTGGCTTTAAATCATGGTTGACATACAAACATACCCCACCACCCTTTTTGTTTTTCCTATCCTTCCTAAATAATGTGTACCCATTTAAGTTAACTGCCCAGTCATGTGTCTCATCCCACCATGTTTCAGTTATGCCTATTATATCATATTGTTTAGTGTATGCTAATGCCTAATGCTAGTTCCCCCATTTTGTTATTTAGGCTCCTTGCATTAGTAAGCATACATTTAATATCATGCGTCTCTTGTTTATTTTGTGAATTACCAACATTACATAGCTTCTCTGTTATGAGCTTGCCCCTCCCCCCGTCTCCACCCTCCTTATACTGTTCTAAAGCCCATCTCCTTTCTGTCCTATCTCCATTTTGTAGATTGCTATGACCCTCCCCCCCTACTACTAGTTTAAAATCTCCTCCAGATGTATGTATGTGTCTTTGTGTCTCTGTATGTCTTTGTATGCATGTTTCTGTATGTATGTGTCTGTATGACAGTTTGCCTCTGTATGTATGTATGTTTGTATGTGTCTGTATGTTTATGTATGCCTGTATGTCTCTGTATGTATGTATGTATGTGGATGTATGCCTGTATGTCTTTGTATGTATGTTTCTGTATGCATGTATGTCTCTGTATGCCTGTATATATGTATGTGTCTGTATGGCGGTAGGTCTCTGTATGCATGCATGTCTTTGTATGCCTGTATGTATGTATGCCTGTATGTTTATGTATGCCTGTATGTCTCTGTATGTATGTATGTATGTGCCTGTATGTCTTTGTATGTATGTTTCTGTATGCCTGTATATATGTATGTGTCTGTATGGCGGTATGTCTCTGTATGCCTTCATATATGTATGCCTGTATGTTTATGTATGCCTGCATGTATGTGTATGTATGTTTCTGTATGCCTGTATGTCTCTGTATGCCTGTATGTGTCTGTATGACGGTATGCCTCTGTATGTATGCATGTCTTTATATACCTTCATGTCTCGGTATGCATGTATGTCTTTGCCTGTATGTCTCTGACTGTATGTGTCTGTGTCTCTATGTCTCTGTATGATTATTTCTGTGTTTGTATGACAGTGTACCTGTGTGACTGAAAAATGATGCCTGTGGCTTGGGAGGAAATACACACAGGTGAAGATGCATTTTTTTTTTTTAAAGGAGGATGAGGGGCGCCAAAATGCATCTTCGCCTGTGTAACTAAAAATCCTAGCACCAGCCATGCGCACGCCTTTGTACGGCATCAGAGCACAGAGGCTCAATTCTTGTTCACCAGGTTCCCATACATTCCTGGATTTCAGGGTAGTTCAATTTAACAGGTGGTTTAACCTACACAACTGAAACTCATCCCTTAATGACTGATTACTTCTGTTACAGAGACCTGGGGTTTATTATTTGGGACAATAATAAATGATCTGGGAAAAAATCTCCAAATCAGCAGTTTTTCCATCTTGCTATGTTGGGCTAAAATGTGCAATTCCCCTGGCATTGCTTGGTTTAATTAATAAGCTTGAATTGTGTTTTTTCTAGGGATACGTATGAAAAACGTTTATGGTTTGCAGGGCTAGGTTAAAATCACTGCTGCCCTGTATGCAGCATTTTTTTAGAAGAAACAGCTTATTGAATGAAAGGGAAATTGCTATCAATGCATTGCAAGACTCTCTATGCTTACACATGGTTCAGTATTTTATACAACTGTACTAACCAACCGCTACCTAATAATTCAGTGTGTGCAACTAGGAGGCTAATCGTTAATTTTACAGCTTGTAAATTAATTAGACTGTGCAATAATACACATTTCTAAGTGAGATTGTGAAAGAGAGGACTGGCCCTGGAACATCCCTCTATAAACTTCATAATTCTTTCACGAGAAAGATGTTGTCTAATTTATCCAGCACTCGTTAGTATACAATTAGCGGAATGCACTTAAAGTGAGAGTGGGGAATTCTCAATATGAATACATGCTCACTCTGGATTTATGGGATGGATATAGACTTAATCTCCTTACAAAATGGCATGAAATGCTAATTAATGATTCCTTGGTGTAAAAAAAAAACACAGTCTCAACATCTAGGAACAAAACAGTCTTAGCTATTAACCATTACAGTGCCAGAATAGTAGTGACACAAGTGTGTGATCTCTGTAGAGTGATCATGTCTCCTTTAATGGATTTATAATTGTATGCCACATGCAGGCTTGCTATATAAAGTCCATTTGTTTAAACATCTCATTTTAAAGGGATAATATATCATATTATATTAATAAAGCTTTACATTCTGGGCCAGCTCCAAACTTTTGTGTTTTCCTGATTCAAGTTTGTATTACATTTGAATTTGCAAACCATATTTTGTATTGACTCAAACACTTCTCTTGCTATGAATATAGTTAGTGTTGCAGAAATAAATTGAAGGCATGACTCAATGCTCTGGTGTTTGTGACCTGTACAACCAATCTGAATATTATATGAGCTTTATCTTGACTCATTAGTAAGTGTTAAACGCATTAGGCATATTACCTTGTACACATTAATTACAATTCTGTTGCTATTACATTTCAAACAATACTGTGACAAACTGCCCTTTGCCACTGGGCATTGGAGAGGACTGATCGCTAGCCTCCTGCCCTGCGACTATTACCCTGGAATGTATTGCACTTTAGGAATTACATTTGGGCATAATGGATTTTTGTATGCTGTTCCTGTCCCTTTAAATACTTTGGAGCAGTGTTACAACTTTTAAACTGGCACTTCGAATGCAGTCGAAGTGCCGAAGTTGTCGAAGTGCCGAAGTTGTCGAAGTGGCCACCATTCGACAAACGAACACGTGGCGGCGGCCATTTTAACATATTCGAACGCGGTCAGCGGTGTGTGCCCGTACGTTCTTCGACACTGCGGCTGGAGACTAAGTCCCGTTCAAAGATTCTAACTCCCGTTCGAATGGGACTTAGTCAATTTCTCTGTGTAAAATAGACCGACCGCACAGCCCAAATTCATGAAACTGTTTTTGGGCATGAAAATGTGCTTGCGGTCGGTCAAAAGAGACTTTTTAATATTTCTGGAACCACTGAACGGATTTTCACAAATTTTGAATATGTTGTTCCTCAAGTTGTGTTCATAAAAATGTAAGATGTAAAATGAGAAAGTTATAAAAATGTATTAAAATGTATAAGTTTTAGCTTGGAGATAATTGAGGAGATACAGTAAGAAACTCAATTATCTCCCAAGCAGAGGGGAGGGAATCTGTGGGATGTAACCGATATCTGATTGGTTAATGCCTAATTGCCTGTGGGCGTCTCCCTTGCAGGGGAGCACTGCCTAAAAGCAGAGTACCTGCCATTAAACATCAGAGTTGTTCTTGATCCCTCAAAACGTAGCCTTGTCTCGTTATTGGAACTGCTATATCACACTGGGGATTGCTATGCTCTGCATACTCCCTCGAGCTTTAATCACTTAGCTCTTGTTCCTGATACGCTCTCCTGGAGGAGAGGTCTTCCCCACATGGTCCTGGAGGACAGAAGCTGATCCAGGGTGGACGGAAGATGGCGAGGCTCCAGTTAAGCTACGGCGGTTGTGGAGTCTGCGGTGGTTGTGGTGTCCAGTGCGGTGCTTGTGGTCCTCGGCGCAAGCTAGGAAGCGTCCATTAATGGAAGGTGTCCGTTACAAATACCAACATTTTCTGCAGCACTGTAAAATGTAGGAAGTAAAGATACTACAACACACAATGAGGGAACTGACGCAAATGAAAAGGAGATGCCTACATGCGAACCTAACATCTTGCAAGCAAGACAAAAGGTAGCAGGGGTTGCTTTAAACACACAGTTTGTTAAATAAGGAAAAAAATACACATCTCCAGTAAGTAGTCATGGTGTACTGTCTGCAGTAAGACAGTAAAGTCAATCATTTAATTATTTACAATGAAATGGAATGAGCAGCAAGAACTGGTAAAGGCTGACCTGGAATTTAGTTAGTAACCATTGCGTGTAATTGTATCCAACTTGCCCTGAGATTGATGGAAAATGTCATCCAGCAGCAGCTGTGAAACTGTTCTTGACTAGTACTATTCTTTCCTGGGATTGTGACCTAGCACCAAGGCACCCACTCACACAGACGACAAAATGGGCATGTTGTTGGCATAATGAGAGTAGTGGTAGCATGTCTGTTTGGAATATAGAGTTTTGGGACCTCATGTTAAAGGGTTAATCCAACATCTATGACCACCACCAGCATCTGTGTCTTTGTGTCAGGATCGGGACAGGGATCCAACACGCAGAGTACAAACAGTAGCCAGATACGTATACCGGACCTTAGAATGGCCGGACTAACGTAAGTAGTACAATATAGAATGGTCAAAGACAAGCCGAGGTCGAGGGTAACAGAAGACAGGTAAGCGAGAGACAAGCCGAATCAAGGGAAACAGAGATAAGCAGAGTAAGGTAAACAAGCCGGGTCATAACCAAAAGGGATAATAGAATACACAAGCACTGAGTGACTAGAACAAGCTAGAACCACGACAGGGCAATGAGCTAATGAAAGAAGCTCTGTTAAATACCCTGTTCAGAGCAGTAACCACACCTCCGAGACGTCCTGATTGGTCCTGCAGCAATTGACTGACAGGTCGATCCGGGGGAGTGTCCTGATGATGACTTCCTGCCTAGATGGTGTAAAAGGCAGTCACTCCCTCGCGGCCGGCCTTGCATGACCGGATAGACCGCGGGGAAGGGAGTCATCAGACCGTCTGGATGGTGGAACAGCTAAGTCTCTACCTCTTTTGGAGGTAGAGACCACAGGTACCCTGACAGTACCCCCCCTCTCAGATACGCCCACCGGGCGGAATGAACCGGGACGAGATGGGAAGCGAGAGTGATATGCCCTGCGGAGACGGGGAGCATGAACATCCTCCTGAGGTACCCAACTCCTCTCCTCAGGACCATATCTCTTCCAATCAACCAGATATTGTACTCTCCCCCGGGAGATTCGAGAATCAATAATAGAGTTGACCTCATACTCCTCCTGACCCTCCACCTGAACGGAGCGAGGAGGGGCTATTGTGGAGGAAAATCTGTTACATATGAGTGGTTTCAGCAATGAAACGTGAAACGAGTTCGGAATGCGTAAGGTATTAGGAAGAGCTAAACGATACGCAACCGGATTGATACGGGTCAGCACCCTGTAGGGTCCAATATAACGAGGAGCGAACTTCATGGAGGGCACTTTTAAACGGATGTTCTTCGTGCTCAGCCATACCCTATCACCTGGAACAAAGACCGGAGCCGCCCTTCTACGTTTATCAGCGTGTTTCTTGACCAACATAGAGTTGTGCACAAGGATTTGTCGAGTTTGATCCCACAACTTCCTCAAATTGGCAACATGAACATCAACCGACGGCACCCCCTGGGAAGGAGAATCCGAAGGAAGAATAGACGGATGAAAACCATAATTCATGAAGAAGGGGCTTGAATGAGTAGAATCGCAAACGAGATTGTTGTGTGCAAACTCCGCCCAAGGAATCAAACCGACCCAATCATCCTGGTGTTCAGAAACAAAGCATCGTAAATATTGTTCAATTTTCTGGTTGGTACGTTCAGCAGCTCCGTTAGACTGAGGATGATAGGCAGAAGAAAAGTTTAATTTAATACCAAGTTGAGAGCAGAAGGACCTCCAAAAGCGGGAAACAAATTGGGAGCCTCTGTCCGATACAATTTGAGAGGGTATCCCATGTAGGCGAAAAATCTCCTTGGCGAATATCTCTGCCAATTCGGGAGAAGACGGAAGTTTAGGCAGGGGAATGAAGTGTGCCATCCTAGTAAACCTGTCAACCACGGTGAGGATAACAGTCTGTCTTTTAGAGATAGGTAGATCGACAATAAAGTCCATGGCCAAACAGGACCATGGTTTCTCTAGAACCTCCAAGGGTTGCAGGAATCCACATGGAAGCGTATGGGGTTGTTTGGTTTTAGTACAAACTTCACATGCAGCGATGAACTCCTCAACTTCCCTCCGTAAAGTAGACCACCAGAAGTCCTTAGAGATCAAGGCGTAAGTTTTGCGAATACCAGGATGTCCCGCCATCTTGCTATTATGTAAACACTGTAAAAGTTCCAGTTGAAAAGCAGGAGGAACGAAATGACGACCCGCAGGGGTCTGTTTAGGTGCGAGATGTTGCAACTTAATGATCTCGGCCAGTAATGGAGAATGAATCCTGAGATTCGTATTAGCAATGATATTGCACTTCGGAACTATAGAAGAAAGAACTGGTTCAGGTACAGTAGAAGGTTCATATTGGCGAGATAATGCATCGGCTTTAGAGTTTTTAGAACCAGGTCTGTAAGTCAGTACATAATTGAAGTGAGTCAGGAATAAGGACCAACGAGCTTGTCTAGAGGATAAGCGCTTAGCCTCCCCAATATATGACAAGTTTTTGTGGTCCGTCAAAATCGTAATAGGGTGTAGGGTCCCCTCCAACAAATGTCTCCACTCCTTTAAGGCTTTAATGACTGCTAACAGTTCCCTGTCTCCGATGTCATATCTGCTCTCAGCCCCAGAAAGTTTCCTGGAAAAAAAACCACACGGGTGTAATGGTTTATCTACCCCTAATCTTTGTGACAGAACCGCACCTACTCCTGTCTCAGAGGCATCGACCTCGAGTAGAAACGGCAAAGTCGTATCAGGATGGACTAATATTGGAGCAGAAGCAAAAAGTTATTTGAGCCTCTTGAAAGCAGCGAGAGCTTCAGGAGACCACGTCTTAGTTTCTGCCCCCTGTTTGGTCATATTGGTAATGGGCGCAATAATAGACGAGTAACCCTTAATGAAGCGCCTATAATAATTGGAGAAACCAATAAACCTCTGAATAGCCTTGAGTCCCTTAGGTAATGGCCAATATAAAATAGACTGGAGTTTGTCGGGGTCCATCTTAAAACCTTCCCCAGAAATCACGTAACCAAGAAAATCTATCTGAGACTGATCAAAGCTGCATTTCTCCAATTTACAGTATAGACCATGTTGCAGAAGTTTCTGTAATACCGCTCTGACCTGTCTATGGTGAGTTTCAATCTCCCTAGAGTGTATCAGTATGTCGTCTAGGTAGACAATGACACAATCATGTTGAAACTCCCTAAGTACCTCATTAATCAGATCCTGAAATACTGCAGGAGCATTGCAAAGTCCAAACGGCATAACTGTGTATTCATAGTGACCGTACCGGGTATTGAACGCCGTCATCCACTCGTGTCCCTGCTGGACTCTCACCAAATTATATGCCCCTCTGAGATCTAACTTGGTGAAGATTTTGGAGCCCTTAAGACGATCAAATAACTTGGTAATAAGTGGAATAGGATAGGCATTTCTGACAGTTATTTTATTCAAGCCTCGGTAATCGATACAAGGTCTCAGCATGCCATCCTTTTTCTTAACGAAAAAGAACCCAGCCCCGGCCGGGGAAGAAGACCTCCTAATGAATCCCTTTTCTAAATTCTCCCGAATATACTCCTCTAGAACCGAGTTTTCCTGAACAGACAAAGGATATACATGGCCCCTCGGAGGCATAGTCCCAGGTAGAAGTTTAATTTTACAATCAAATGGCCTGTGTGGCGCCAAAGAATCAGCATTCTTCTTGTCAAATACTGCCTTTAAGTCCAGGTAAAGGTCTGGTATCTGTCTTTCTCTGGACTGAATAGGAGTCTCAGGTATGTTAACATTAGCTAATGGAGAAACCTTGCATAAACACCTATCCTGGCAACCCTGGCCCCACGAGAGTATCTCCCCTAACTCCCAATCGATAACAGGGTTATGTTTCTTCGGCCATGGGTACCCCAGAACTATGGGAACGGAAGGGGATGAAATGAGCAAAAGAGATAAATTCTCCACGTGTAGGATACCAACATTTAAACTAATGGGTATGGTTTCACGAAAGATAACAGGGTCTAGTAGTGGTCTACCACCTATGGCCTCAACGGCCAAGGGTGTCTCCCTTAGCTGGGATGGGAAATTGTTCTTAATAGCAAAGACTTGGTCGATAAAATTCTCAGCAGCACCGGAATCTAGCAATGCCATAGCCCTTACTACTTCCTTCTCCCAAGTTAAGGAAACTGGTAGCAGAAGCCTGTGATCTTTATAATTAGGAGTAGAGGACAAAATAGAAACACCCAAGGCTTGTCCTCTAGAGAGACTTAGGTGCGAGCGTTTCCCGGACGGTTAGGACAGTTCGAGAGTAAATGACCCTTGGCTGCACAATACATACACAAACCCTCTCTTCTCCTGTACTGTCTTTCCTCCTCAGAGAGGCGGGTATAGCCTAACTGCATAGGTTCAGGGAGCAAAGATACCGTGGAGTCAGGACTTGGAAAAGCGGGGGCTAACCTAAAAGAAGGTCTCCGGTTCCTCTCTCGAGTGTTCTGTCTCTCTCTTAAACGTTCATCTATACGAGAGATGAACGAAATTAAATCTTCTAAATTCTCAGGGAGTTCTCTGGTAGCAACCTCATCAAGGATTACTTCAGATAGGCCATTCAAAAATACATCCATATACGCCTGCTCATTCCACTTGACTTCTGACGCCAGAGACCTGAACTCTAGTGCATAATCCACCAGTGTTCGGTTCTCCTGTCTCAGGCGCAACAGTAATCTGGCTGCATTAACCTTTCTACCTGGAGGATCAAATGTTCTTCTAAAAGCAGCTACAAATGCGTTATAGTTATACACTAATGGGTTATCGTTCTCCCATAGTGGGTTGGCCCATCTCAGAGCTTTCTCAATAAGTAGGGTGATAATAAATCCTACCTTTGCCCTATCTGTAGGATAAGAGCGGGGTTGCAATTCAAAGTGGATACTAATTTGGTTTAAAAAACCACGACACTTCTCAGGAGTCCCACCATAGCGTACTGGGGGGGTAATGCGAGAAGAAGCACCCACTGTGGCTACCTCTAGACCTAAACCGACAGGAGAAACAGGGGTATTACGTATCTCCTCTGGTGGGTTATTGGCATGAGATAATAGAGCCTGTAGCGCAAGCGCCATCTGATCCATTCTGTGATCCATGGCTTCAAACCTAGGATCAGGAGAAGCCAGCTGACTGTTTGTACTTGCAGGATCCATTGGCCCTGTCGTAATGTCAGGATCGGGACAGGGATCCAACACGCAGAGTACAAACAGTAGCCAGATACGTATACCGGACCTTAGAATGGCCGGACTAACGTAAGTAGTACGGTATAGAATGGTCAAAAACAAGCCGAGGTCGAGGGTAACAGAAGACAGGTAAGCGAGAGACAAGCCGAATCAAGGGAAACAGAGATAAACAAGCCGGGTCAAAACCAAAAGGGATAATAGAATACACAAGCACTGAGTGACTAGAACAAGCTAGAACCACGACAGGGCAATGAGCTAATGAAAGAAGCTCTGTTAAATACCCTGTTCAGAGCAGTAACCACACCTCCGAGACGTCCTGATTGGTCCTGCAGCAATTGACTGACAGGTCGATCCGGGGGAGTGTCCTGATGATGACTTCCTGCCTAGATGGTGTAAAAGGCAGTCACTCCCTCGCGGCCGGCCTTGCATGACCGGATAGACCACGGGGAAGGGAGTCATCAGACCGTCTGGATGGTGGAACAGCTAAGTCTCTACCTCTTTTGGAGGTAGAGACCACAGGTACCCTGACACTTTGGCAGCTTGGAACTCTGTCATTTTGTGTCACTTATCCCCTATTTTGAATAACTTACCTCTATTATGTCTTAACCCCCCTTGTTTGTCTCTTACCCCCACTGTGTGTCTCTTCATCCCCCCAACCACTTTGTTTATCCCATTCTCCCCCAGCACCTTTGTGTGTTTGTTTCAATCCTAGCCCTGTTATGTGCCTCTTTCTCCCCTAGTCCCTTTGTGTTTCTCTTTCTCCCCCTAGTCCCTTTGTGTGTGTGTGTCCCCTCCCCCAGTCCCTTTGTGTATCTCTTACCTCCTGTTGTAGCATGGCCTTGTGGATCATGGTAAAGGTCTTCTTTATCCTCTCTCATGTCTGACAGGAAGGTGATCGCTGTTCAGAATAGGTAGAGATGAATAAGATCCTCCACTGCGGTCCGCTAGACCATGCTACATGTGACTGGAGGTAGGTAGAGCGGTAACTTGGACATTACGGCCCCAGCCTGGGGCACCCTAAGGTGTATGTATGTGCTGCCTTATGGTAGCACCAGTCCTGCTTGCAGGCTGCACTGTAAGCACCCCTGCAATGTGAAGCCTTGGGACTGGACTTAATAAGCCTTCTCTTCCACCAGTGATCAATTAAAATATCTGAGTCCTCTTAATCTCTTATGCCTCCCTCTCACTTTGTGATTCCTTAAATTCCCTCCCTTTGTCCAACCCCTCCATTCACCCATGTGTTAAAGGGACACTATAGGGTCAGGAATATATGCTTGTGTACCTGACCCTATAGTGATCCTTTGAGCATCGCTCCCCCTTCTTCTAAACTTTGGATTCAGCGGCGAGATGAGCTATCAGTCAGCTCACCTTACTTCTAGCATGGTCTGCTGTGCAATGCATCATCAATTCAATCCTTTTTTATGGGAGTGTCACAAATGTTAGTGAGGTCCAGCACGCAGAACTATGTAACATCTACATAGACAGAACAGAAAATGATAGAACGTAAACCGGTCCTTAGAATGGCCGGACTAATACGTTAAAGACAGAGAATGGTAAAGGGATAGCCGAGGTCAAGGAAGCCAGAAATATACAATACCGATTAACAAGCCAAGTCAGGGAAACCAGAAATCAGAATAGTCAGGGATAGCCAAGGTCAAAATACCGGGAATATCAAAAGAGGACAAGAAAAAGCACTCTCTTGAACCAGGAATGGAAACCACGACATGGCAAAGAGCCAGGAAACTTCAGGGATTTAAATATCCCACTTTTGACTGTGATTGGTCAGAGGGTGACCTCTGACCCCAGAACGTGCGTCGACGTCGTGACGTGACACAGACGTTCGTGTGACCCAGGGGGGCGGAGCTATTTATTCAATTATATTGTACAGTATACATTTTTTTATACATGTCTGTGATTAAAAGGGTATTTCACTCTAGTGATACCTGTTACCATCTGGTACAACACTACAATATATGTTGGAGCTTTCAAAAAATAAGTCTATTATTCTGTAACTGGAAGCTGGTTCTGCTATATAAAGAAATTGTAATGTATGTACCCTAACAAGTATAACCCAATTTAACATTCTAATCTAAGGATAGCTGGGCACAGTTCTCTGAGTACCCCTTCTTAATTCACCCATGCATATTCGAACACAGTAAAGCTTTGAGCTCTTCATTTAAAAGATGGGCACTAGCTTACAACATGCCAGCAGAGGGCCAACTCAAAGAACTTCTGTCTTCACTAACCTTCAGATAAACTTTGTATTCCAATTTTGGCTCCGACTGCAGAATACATCTTACTTCATGTCTTCTTCCATCATTAATTATAGCACATTCATTTATAATAAATCCATATTCAAATATGCAGAGCGCAGGATCCCCACGAACATGCTTTATATTGTGTGTACAAGGTGAAAGGCAGCAGTTAGTTTCTCAGAAATGGGAAAAATAAGTTTCTGATTTGTTCTAGACTGCAAAGAAAACCATGGTGTTTTGATTGTAAACTCTCTAGAACATTTTGCTCACTCATACTGTCAGTGTTATTGCACAGATAAATTACCAGCAGTAAGACCTTTATGCTTTATGGTAAGACAGATATTGGTTTGATTTGAGGTCCTATAAATATGGAAGAGCAAAAAATGTATTTATAAGCACAGATGATGTATGGACATTAATTTTCTGGATGTACTTGTATTCAGATCTGTAGTTGCCCCAGAGGGACAGCTGTGCCTGTATGCTTAGTGCAGTTCCACAAGAAATCTCCAAGGACTCACGTTCTGTATTTAGGCACCAATTACCGGTGATATGAAGACATACAATTAGCCCTATCTTCCATAGACCCTTGTCTGTCTCAGCACATGTCACACACTGAAATTGCTGATAGGTGAGTTAAGGAGGACCCCCTTTCAACTAGTCTATGTAATGACTGCTGGAGTCTTTGTGTAGGACATTGTAGCTTTAGAGATTTTGCTCTCTGAGTGGTGATATCTGAAGCTGTTAGCTGAGGCTTGATAACGTGTGAGCAGAAAGTGGGCTAATCAGAGCTTGCTTCATTTCCTTATACAGACGTGTTCCACAAGCAATTTATTTTCTACCTCTCACAAATGCAGACTAGTGTTCTCCTAGTGAGAGTGAGCTCTTATTTTTCAGAGCATATGTATTTTCTGAGTATATATATATATATAAAACAATTTATCTTGCAAAGGAGCGGTTCACCTGTGTGTCTGTCTATCTATAAACAAAGTTATTTAAAGTTACACTCTCGATGTCTGGGGACTTGGTGAATTCGCAAAGAGGGTCCTGTGGCTAGGGGGGGAGGTTAAAGTGAGATTTACTGACCTGAACCTGTCCCTCACAGCTGCTGCCATCTTCCTCTGTCTGCTCTTCTTCAACTCCTGGCACTTCAGCATCGAGGTCTATGGATGATCCTGTGAGACTGTGGGATTCTCCATTGACAGAGCCAATTCCCTGCAGCCAGCACTGATGAAGACTGTCAATGAGATTCAGGTACATACAACAAGGCAGCTGATGGAGATTCCAAAAAAGGATTTTGTAGAGTGTTTTGAACAGTGGAAAAGATGCTGGGAGAACTTTGTGAGGTACCAAGGTGCCTACTTTGAAGGGGACTGAGTCGTCGCTGTCCTATGTACAATGTTTCTTGTATCATATCTTCTTCAATAAATTATGCAATTCCTATATATATATATATATATATATATATATATATATATAAAAATATATATAGGAATTGCAGTGAAATTTCAATACAGTCAAACTGAGTATTTCGTAAATATCCTATCTTTATGAAATATCAATTTTTCAATGGGGGGAGAAGAGGAATTAACGTCCCACAACAGAAATCAGTTTTGGTAAATGATTGATAACATTTTCTGCCAGTATTGCATGCCAATTATCAAAGTGATCACAACCCATGTTTGATAAACCATTTTTAATTTAGTAACACTGCCAATATCAGAAAGATTATGGTCTACCAGATGCATTGATGTTGCTAAAAAGTGACAGCTGTATAATTAACTCATTATGTCCCATGAGGCGGTGTAGCATGTGCACAGTGTGTAGTGTTCTTTAAGGAATAGAAATTGCCTTTTTAGGTCACATGTGTATTTATTTTATTATTAGTCGCACATCATTATATTTTAGTTATAGGTGTTCCTATTAGCTTAAGAGCTATCCAAGTTCTAACTGAACCCAGCACCCAAATTTCTATCTTCAGCTTTAAAACACTGGGATATCCACTAAAGTGATAACTGTTAGAAATATAACATGAAACAAACGTAAATTTCAAATTTAAGGCAAAAGTACTCAAAAGGAAAGCATAGCTTTCTTGAAAAACAATTCCAGTTTGGCTATTGTGAACTTAAATTTGAAATTCAATTTGAACTCATAATACTCAGTGAATAATCCTGTAATAGAGAGTGTCATTGTAAAGATGGTTGAAAATCTGCAACCAACTAAAACAAATTAATTGAATGCACTACTGGACTATATGTGCACTGCTTGACTGTTTGTTACATTTATTGCATTGTAAATAATAACCTAAAACATCAATAATTGCAGACCACTATACCTTACAGCTGTAGACCTTCAACGCTCCAGATGTTGAGGACCACATCTACCTTGATCCTTTGCCAGCATTATGGCTTTAAATGCATCATGGGATATGTGGTCCATGACATCAGGAGTGCCAAAGGTTGACTACCTCTGCTTTAGTACAATGCAGTCAAGGTAATAATCGTCATCTCAAAAAAACATATTTATGTTTCAAAGAAATCCATGAGTCTAACGTTTTAGCGCAGATTTCGCTAGGAACTTTAAATGTAACGAGCAAGCAATGTTGACTCAAGTCTTGTTTCTATAACTATATACAAAATGTGCACTGCTCAAAATGCCATCATTGTATTAGTATTGTTGTGTTATGTTTATGATTACACACGCTATTGTGGCAGGGTAAGCTGTCTTGTATATTCATGCACCCAAAAATAAAGAATTAAAAAAAAAAAAAAAAGAAATCAATGAGTCTGTAAAAGTAATATTTGTATATGTGTATAAGAAGCAACATAGGTAAGTATCTATTTTTAGGTCAAAATTATATAGGTCAAAATCTGTATTTAGACCCATTGGAATTAAGGTTTTCAGATAAAATACCAATTTCTTTTTTTTTTTTTTATTATTCTTTATTTATAACAAGGTTAAACACCAATAACATAAAACATAGTGACACATGTACAACAACGTGGATAGAATCATGAGCCAATACAATAGAAGTGAGCCATTCATATGAGGAGCCAGAATGTATTGGCCCCTTTGCAGACGGCGAAAGTGTGTTGTCCATGGGGTGTCCATAATAATGCATAGTGTCCAACCATTTTTTTTTTTAAAGTATAAAATCGAGGCCAATCAGAAAAGAACGGCTATATTGCTTGAAATACAATGTATCCGGAACTAGGAGTACGTATTCGCATAGCTTTCGGGTGTAATAAGAGCCTAGTCCTAGCCCAATGGTGGGGGCACCCAGTAGTGGACGTGCATATATTTGGTTGAGGCCTCCAGGTATAAGCGCCCCTCACCACTCGGGACTCAGGTGTAGCTAGTGTAATAACGGATATGAGTATGGAGCCATTCAGAGTATTAGTGGCCGAAAAAGAAAAAGAATAGACAAGAGAGATAAACATGAGAGAAGGGATCGTAGGCAAAGGAGGGAACGTAAAATACCAATTTCATCTATCTTCTTCTTAAGATTTTTGCAGTATAGCCACACTGCCATGGTATATTGCATTTATCTATGGCATAAAACATTAAAACTGTAGGATAAAAGGTGTTTGGATACCATATGATTCATAAAACCTTTGGAAATATATCTGCTTTAGTGTTTAACTATTCTTAATTTTACACTTCTTGTGATTATTCCTACGAGTTGGAGGGCAAATAGACACTCCAATACATATATAAAGTTTTTTGTATTTCATGTAATAAAATTATTTATTTTTGTATTCTGTTTTTATGTTATTTCATTTGAATTTGTTGATGTTAGCATAAGATATATCTGTATTTCTGCAGGCGGTACATCTTTTACAATTGAAGAAACCTTGCTTATCTAAAACCTTTTTTTTATAATTACTTAGTTTGCTGGTAAAAAGGACTTTAGATTGGCGTTCTTCTAAAAATATTTTTTGTTTTTACAAGTGTAATATCTTTTAAAATATCACCTTATTTTGCTATATTTCAATGCTTATTGATAATGTGTTTCATTGTATTGCATTTGTTTTTTTTTTTGCTGTAATCTAGAATCACCCGGTAGTTTTATACAGCTATCATGTTTATCATTCTTATTCTATTTTAAGAGCGTCTTCCTATCTAGATTACCTATATTCTTGATTAGGGTACCTAGATTGGCAGCACTGTATTTTTTTTTCAATCAGTTTATCTTTTTTTTTTTAATTCTTTATTTATGTTGACAGATAAAGCATACACATCTCGAGAGCATTTCGTAATTCGCAACATTTGACACATACATATTATACAGGGTACATCCGTTCTTCCAAAGCATATACTTGCGGTGGCTGCCTGTCGAAGAGCCGCCACTTTTCCCCCTGTACCGTATGTTTTAGCCGCATCGAGACTCCCTGACATAGTTAGCTACAGATTGTCAGATTTTATCTTGGAAAGTAGAGATAGAAAGATAAAAGTATTAGCAGAACCGTCTAATTATAGTAACATGTGTATCATGGCTATTGTACAAGTACGTACACCATGTAGGAGTGTGCCCTCCACCTGCCAGGACGTCTCTGAACCGACAATGTGTGCATGCCTCGGGTGCTTTGTGGGAAAACAGCTACTGTGGATTTCTCACCCACCGGCGTCTTGATAGCCTGTGCAGTCACCCATTGCCGGCCCCGGCATGTGATCCTCCCCCTGCAGGCAGCAGGTAGGAAACCCTGAGGGCTTGGGTGCAAGCTCCAGCAGTCACCCCTAAGCTTTAAGTTGTGGGGGGGGGAATCAGTTTATCTTTTAAAAATATAAAATCAGTGTAATTTCTTCTCAATCTCAACAGCTGGCTTCTGGGTATTCTGTTTAACCATGGGGAATAATGGCAGATAGTCAGATCTATGAATGTATTTGTGTGTACCTTTTACAGACTCATTTATTTCTGTGTATTATTTTAATATACAAATACCTTTTTTACATCTTAATATATTTAAATATATATATATATTGTGTTGCATAACATTTTTTCTAATGGATTTACCTTTACACATGGTTTCAAACACATCTCGTTATATTTACAGACATGCCAGTACATAAATTCTTATGTTTTATAATTGAGTATTCCACATGGTATATTATTTTATTATTGTATTTTGATTGTTTCCACATGTATGCTGCTTTGATTTATAGATTTGCTGTATATACTATCTGGTCTAATTAAATGGCCAGGCTGCCTGGTCTAATTAAACGGCTCATTTTTACATTTTATCCAGCCCATCTACCTCCCGCCTATAAGCCTAACATAAGCCCCATATTGCTATTTTAAAGTTTCTTGATCTCCGGTGCTGCTGCCGCACTGATCATGTGATGTTTTATATACCAATAAAGTACTTTTTTTTTAACCTGGACCTTACTGTGCTGCTGCTTACCTACTGAACGCTATATTCTTGGTGGGGATAAATACCACCTACACACCTAGGATTGAGCAAACCATATTTGCTAGTTTTCATTTAAGTACGTTTCTATCTGTTTGTATACCCTCACTCAATGATGTGCACTATATTATTTTATTCTGTCATTTCATATCTACATGGAGAGGACCGGCACCACCCAAATATCCCAGAGTGGGGATCATGCCATTCCATGCTATATTTTAGAAGTCATTGTTGGCTCCAGAAAATGTATATCTACTTATTTACTTTCAGAATTTCTTATGTTGTTTAAACTACAGCATATTATTTTATTTTGTTCTCCTCCTATCTATGAGACCTTCTACCACAGCCCACAAGGACTAACTACATGGCATACAATATCTACACTATATCTACAGGTGGGGATCCTAGCGCTCAGGCGCTAAAGTTGAAGCTGCATTATAGCTCTAGTAGCTCTTGAAAAGTGTACGTATACCTCGTGTATTTTTGTCTTCCAAAAACCAAAGACTTAATACACTATCCGTACCTGTATTCTCTGCTGTGTTTTTTTTTTTTGTTCCATAAACCACAAAAAAGCATTTTGAGGTGCTACACCTACCCCCCTGTTCTACCTCACTTCCATATTTACCAGAGAAGAGTGACGCCTGATTTGGTTGTTGAGCTGTGTGTCAGAACTATATCACTAATATCTAAGCACTGAATTTCTTTCTTTAGTTTTTGTACATATTTATTTATGGGATTGCAAGAGGATGAAGCATAAATCAACATTCCAGACAACACATTTAAACTATTCTTGTCATTGAGCAAGGAGTTATCACCCTTGTTACCAATGAGTGACGTTCGGTACATAGGTCATAGAACTTATTCAAGGATATAATCTTTCAATGTAGGGTAATAGCTGCTTGATCCAAGGATAAATCTGACTGCCATTCTGGGGTCAAGAAGGAATGTTTTAGCTAGTTTGTTGCAAAATTGGAAGTGGTTCAAACTGTTTTTTTTTTTCCTTCTTTTGGATCAACAGCAAAATACAAATGTGAGGAAGGCTGAACTTGATGGACGCAAGTCTCTTTGCAGCTATGTAACTATGTAACTATGTAACTACGTAACTGTTCTGCCATGTAGAAACCTATTTCTACTCCCAGTGGAATGCCAGATGCATGTGGTGATAGTTACGTACCTCTGATTAATAGGGGCTACACATACCTTTTATATTACTGTCCTCATCCACTTATTAAATGGTTAGCAGCATATATACTGATTGATATGTGTATTTATACCCTTAGTTCTGTACATTCATTGCTTATCAATACATGCATTCATACCCTGCCATTAACAGAAAATATCATCTTTCATTTATACACAGGATTCCACACATACATCCAAAGTTGTCTTTCTAGATTCTTTTAACAGCCATGAACAGCTCCTACTTTCCACATATTTCCCAAAGGGAACAATTAAAAATCACTAATTACTCACAGGCTGCTCTGACATGCAATGCCTGACCTTGCCACCTACATTTCTCATACCCTTGAGCAAATTGCTCTTGAACTGAACAAAAACAGGAATAGATGGATAGACAGAAAATTAATACGGCAACTGTCAGAGACAAAAACGACATTACAAAACAGATACATATAAATTTAAATTAATGTAAAAATATATATGTACAATTAAAATGCAGATTCAATTTACAATGACTTTGAACTATGCTATTTAACTAAAGGACAGAATTAATTGTTCTGCGTATCATTGAAACCTACTGTGTACAGGAATATAATGGCTCTTTTTAGCTTCATAGAAACAATTTAAAACAACTTCAAATAATGTGACTTAAATCAAATCTGCCATCTAAGCACAATAGAAATGTGTTCGGAGTAAGTTTGTAGAACAAAACAAAACAATCTTTTTTGACAATAAAACTATGCTATTTAACTGTAGTTTATGACTGAATTAAAGTTAAAGGTCACCGAATGGTGCATACGACTAAGCTCTGCCCGCTGTTGACAATGCTTAATTACTCTGTTTCCTTTGGTGTAGTTTTAGTTGTAATGATTTATAATTTGTTATTAATCTTTTTTCTCCACCAAAGGAAATTTATATTTTCAGGGTTTTTTTTCTTTAAATTCTGATGGTCCGAGAGTTTATTACTACTATTTGTCCATTGAACTGTATTTTCTCTTCGATCATATGCTGTACTCTTTGCACTCTTAACAATAAAATTCATTCTGGAAAAAAA
Source organism: Pelobates fuscus (assembly GCF_036172605.1). NCBI lineage: Eukaryota > Metazoa > Chordata > Amphibia > Anura > Pelobatidae > Pelobates > Pelobates fuscus. The sequence goes on along the minus strand of NC_086319.1, from coordinate 278,948,722 downwards.
CAAAAAAACATTAGTTAAATTACATGCTTACCCCCTTTGTAGCATTTAATGAGTAGAAATGATAAAAGAAAGATTTATGTAAATAAAATAGCACTGCTGGATTATAGGAGACTGTATTAGATACAGATAGAGAAAGTTCTGGACCCAATAAAGCATTGCTAAACTGTGCACCAAAGTGATTTACAACCTGCCTTTGAAAAACTAGCATAGCAGGCATAGAAACTCATTAACATTTGGGGCTATATAAACAGATAATTCACGGTGAAATTAAGGAATTCAATATCTTTTTTCTTTCTTAAGAAAAACAGGACACAATTAGACAAGTTATCAACCTTATGCCACTTGTAACTTGTATTCAATAACAGACATTATACAAATTGAACTGACTCAGGACAAGTAAAACAAAACGTGTAATTTCTCTAATTTCAAACTTAAAGGCTTGCAATCAATCAATATGCCATGACTGAAAGAGAGAAATGAGCTATCCTAATGGTAAGTCTTTTATCAAAGATAAACTATAACTGGTTATCGTATATTAAAAAACTAACATTATATGTTCAATTGAAAAAAAGTCTTCTTGTGAACCAACATAATGGCAGCATAATCACAGCGTTCTCTTTAGGATCCCAATTATAATACTAAAGAGTTAGTTGATCGTGTTCTTGCAACATTGGGATGCTGTATAATGGTTGGCAATCTTTGGTCCATGTGGTCCACAGCCCTTGTCACTGTTTGTCCTCACTTTTCCCAGTAAACATGGTACGGTCTGTCATTTAATTTTGAACTTCATGGTGTGATTGTTTGTTTTCACAAGTCCTTACTGTTATTGGTTGACTTGTGTTTACAGGCATGTATTAAAACTCTGTGTGTCTCAATAAAGGTTTACTGTACTGTTCCCCACTTTATCAAAGGTCTGGTTGGTATTTGTGGAGCAATTGGATGGACTTCTACTGAAGCTCTCTCTCTCTCTGTCTTAAAGATCATTGGCACTACTATTCATGTAGAGCTGGAAGGAATGGCTATATTATGGCATGGTTGGGAAGGGGTGCTGATCACAGCAGCAATCACCATAAGCAGCAATCCAAAGGCAAGAAAAAACAAATATTTCTGGATTTCAGTTAGGTCCAGAAATTTCAGTTAGGTCCAGAAATATTTGTTTTGAAAAAAAATCAGCACTCCCAGGTACATTTCTTAGGAACTTCTTTTACTGAAAAGTGTAACAGTCAACGTTTCAGTTCCATTCAGGAACTTTCATCAGGACATGGTGGTTGTCCTGATGAAAGTTCCTGAATGGAACTGAAACATTGACTGTTATACTTTTCAGTAAAAGAAGTTCCTAAGAGATGTACCTGGGAGTGCAATTTTTTTTCTTTCATACACTTAGTGCAATCAAGCACCGGGTCAAAAAACTGTAAGTAGGAGTGCAAGGCTTTTTTCATTTTTTGTATATATATATATATATATATATATATATATATATATATATATATATATATATATATATATATATATTGCCATTAAGTGTTCTGATTTCATTACTTTGTCAAACTTTTGTAGAGCACTGTAGTATATATTAACACTATATATATGCCAGCAATACTACTACTAATATTAAAACATTAATATATTCTTTTTCTTCGTCACTTGAGAAATGGCAATAATCCGAACATAAGTTTAAAACAAGTATAAGGACTGTTGCAGCCACCTTGCAAAAACTGAACAGAACATCTTTTCTATTACAGGTTTTGCATTCCAGAAATATGCATAATAACGTATCAGAACATTTCTTTCATAATCTCCTTTCTCTCCTCTGAGTTAGTGCGAGTACTCGATATTCTAATCTGCTGCATGGCTGAATGGTGAATTCTAGTAATTTTATTCTTCCAAGCCTCATCTTTCAGCCATAAAAAGGACAAGAGAATATTCTGTGCTGGGAGATGTATTTTTTTTTCTGCAGACTTTACAGAAAATAATATTTTTAAAAACTGGAAATGAAAATATAGAAATAATTAAATTATAGAACAGGAGAAAAAAAGAAAAACTGTTTTGCGTTATCTAAAATTAATTTGCTCTGGATTTTTACGGGGAGAGAATAAGACTGTGCCGATTATATTACGGCTCATAAACTATTGCCCTGTGCAAAACTTAATTAAAACCAACAGATCTTGCAGTCATGGGTGCAGAGCTAAATGCCGGATCGCATATTTGGAGACGGAGAAGAAAGTTGGTGCCAAACAATACAGGGGAAAGGTACTGTACAGCTGTTGTTTTAATAGACTGACAGCATGAGGCTGGGTGCAGCCGACATTCACATTTGTAATAGTAATGTGGAACATTTATGTTAGAAAGACAGTTACTAATCAACCTCATGAAACTGAGGATTTGATATTTATGTAATTTATGAATTTGTTCCAGATTTTATTAAAGACACGGAGGCTCATATTATGAATAACTCTTTCTTTATTTCCTCAGCAGCAAAGATAGAGGAATATAAATATTATCAAAATAAAATAAAAAACTGTATAGGTACACAGGCAACCAACCATAACAGAGGAAGTGACTATATAAGGCCTGTGTCTCCCACAATCCCCCTCTTTCTTTGCTGCTTCCTCAGACAGCTAGTAGTTTGCTCCCTGTTCATGTTTTTTTTTTTTTTTTCTGGTATTATTGTTTATTATTGTTTATTATTATTGTTTATTGTTGCCTTTAATTGTGCAGCTAGCTTTCCTGTATTTTTGTACCTGTCTCACGCTAGTGTGCTTGGGCTATCCCCTGACTTGTGCCTTGGGTTTTCCCTCTCGGCTATTTGATTTCCCCTGCGCTCTCCCTGCTCCCTGCGGGTGCCGCGCGGACCCGGTGCTGTCTCCTAGCCACGGCTGTTTCATCTGCTGCGGCTGTGTGTTGCTCTCCTGTCTGCTCCTCGATCGCGGGCTGCCCGCGCGGGTAGTGCCCGCGATCTATCTCCTTCAAGTGTGGCGGCCATTTTGGGCGGTCCTTTCTTGCGGATCGGTCGCTCACTCTGCTACCGTGCGGTCTGGCTTTCGGTCTCTGGGTCCCCTGGATGCACCAGCGTTCAGGTCCTTTTTCCTTGTGCTTTCTGTGGGTTAATCAACCCTTCCATAAAATATATTTTCTTAGTTTTTGTTACTTAAAGACCTGTTACCTTGTCAATATGCAGGATAGGGAGGAAGGGCCAGAAGGCCCCACTGGTGATTTTAACATTGACAATCCTGAGGGGGCTATGGCCTCCCAGGAATTTCAGGCCCTGCTGGATGCCACTATGGCATCTTCTTTGCAAAAGGCATTTGCTTCAGCTATGGGTGCTGTATCTTCCTTCTTCTCTCAGTCCCTGCATTCCATGCTTATGCCCTCCCTAGCGACCCCTGCCCTCCTGGGTGAGGAGACCCCTTCCACTGCCCAGACTGTGCCTGGTGCCCGTAAGGTGAAGGCAAAGTCTAAACACGTTGACTCCCACTCCTCAATGCAGGTTTTACCTGCCATGACAGACACGCTAGATGCGGTCACAGAAAGCGTGCATCCCACGCGCAAAAGAGCCCCTGGCCAGGCTAAAAAGGCTAGATTATGGAAACGGGCTAGATCCCTGGATGATGGGTAGGATACCGAACGGAGTGTGGAGCATGACTCTGACGTTATGGAGTACGACTCCAATGATAAGTGCGAGTCGGGTGAAAATCTACCCTTAGTAAGGCACTGTTTGACCCTCAGGGCAACCCCCTGTTCGACCCTGACGACCTTCGCCATCCCCGGTCAGCAGAATGGGTCCCTCCGGACCATATTGCCCAATATGTGGCTAGACGCATGCGTACCCCCCTGTCCAAGGAGGGTCGCAACAAGTTGCACGCCGAATGCCCCAGGCCCTCCCTCCCGGACTCGGCCTGCAAGACTCCTGACATTGACCCCCAGATTGCCCAGTTCCTGTACAAGTCGGGCTGGAAGCCCAAAAAAGGTCTGGACTACTCCCTTAAGGGATGCCAGGAAAAAATCTTGGATACCCTGGGCCCTTTGTCGAAGCTGTATGAGCTTCTGGATGCCGCTAGAGCTGGTGACTCCGTTTTGGATATTGATGTGGCCATTGGATGGGTCCAACGGGCTATCTGCCTTTTGGGGAACGTGAATACGGCTATGTCCTCAGAGAGACGTAAGGCGATTCTCCTTGAGATCGGTCCTAAATTGGCTGCCATGACGGTGGTGGAACCAGGTCCATCCGACGAGGGGATGTTATTCAGTACTTCCTTTGTAAAAGACCTGGGTTTGTATATTAAGTCCTTTACGGCCATAGACAAAGCCCAGGGAAACATGAAGTGCATGTTCAAACCCAAGTTTTTCGGAGGGGCCGGGCGTAGCAGGAACCGTCCACCCGGCCGTGGTTTCAGAGGCTCGATCCGTGTCGCCAGAGGTTCCTTTTTTCCTTCCCGAGGATTTCAAGATCCAAGGACACCTCCCTTCTTCCCAGCCAGAGGGAGATCTTGAGGCTCCAGATACCCCCGCGGTGACACTTCGGGCAGACGTCCTTATGCAGACGTCCTTATGGTGAGTAGCCTTTTTTCCCCTCTCGCTGGCCTTATTCTACCAAGGGTGGACAGATATAACTTCAGATGTAAGGGGTTATCACCTGGAGTTCATTTCTCTGCCTGTCCAATTTTCCATCCCCAGGGAGTTATCCCTCCCGCCAGATCAGGACGAAATGATTTCCGCGGAAGTAGAGGAGATGTTATCGAAAGGTGCCATAGAAGAGTTGCCGTTTGCCGTTCCGGGCTTTACGAGCAATCTTTTCCTAGTGCCAAAGAAAGGGGGCGGGGTCCGCCCAGTGATAAATCTCCGTCCTCTCAACGCGTTCCTCCGCTATCAACACTTTCAGATGGAAGGCATACAGGGAGTGCAGAATTATTAGGCAAGTTGTATTTTTGAGGATTAATTTTATTATTGAACAACAACCATGTTCTCAATGAACCCAAAAAACTCATTAATATCAAAGCTGAATATTTTTGGAAGTAGTTTTTAGTTTGTTTTTAGTTATAGGGGGATATCTGTGTGTGCAGGTGACTATTACTGTGCATAATTATTAAGCAACTTAACAAAAAACATATACCAATTTCAATTATTTATTTTTACCAGTGAAACCAATATAACATCTCAACGTTCACAAATATACATTTCTGACATTCAAAAACATAACAAAAACAAATCAGTGACCAATATAGCCACCTTTCTTTGCAAGGACACTCAAAAGCCTGCCATCCATGGATTCTGTCAGTGTTTTGATCTGTTCACCATCAACATTGCGTGCAGAAGCAACCACAGCCTCCCAGACACTGTTCAGAGAGGTGTACTGTTTTCCCTCCTTGTAAATCTCACATTTGATGATGGACCACAGGTTCTCAATGGGGTTCAGATCAGGTGAACAAGGAGGCCATGTCATTAGATTTTCTACTTTTATACCCTTTCTTGCCAGCCACGCTGTGGAGTACTTGGACGCGTGTGATGGAGCATTGTCCTGCATGAAAATCATGTTTTTCTTCCTGTACTACTGCTTGAAGAAGGTGTCTTCCAGAAACTGGCAGTAGGACTGGGAGTTGAGCTTGACTCCATCCTCAACCCGAAAAGGCCCCACAAGCTCATCTTTGATGATACCAGCCCAAACCAGTACTCCACCTCCACCTTGCTGGCGTCTGAGTCGGACTGGAGCTCTCTGCCCTTTACCAATCCAGCCACGGGCCCATCCATCTGGCCCATCAAGACTCACTCTCATTTCATCAGTCCATAAAACCTTAGAAAAATCAGTCTTGAGATATTTCTTGGCCCAGTCTTGACGTTTCAGCTTGTGTGTCTTGTTCAGTGGTGGTCGTCTTTCAGCCTTTCTTACCTTGGCCATGTCGTAACGCGAACGACTCTCCTGCTCCTCGATAACGCCTGGGCTCCAGGTACGAGATAAGCTTACCATGCTTCATGGAACTCATGGTCTAGTTGGTGCATGGAACGGGCAATGGATCCCGTATCTGCCCCTCTCCATCTGATCCTGGAGTTCCTCACGCTCCTGTTTGATTCGGGCAAGGCGTACCGCACTATCAACCTTTTCCGCTCAGCTATTTCAGCGGGACATAATGATTTGGATGGTTCACCCGTAGGCAGTCACCCTTTCGTGTGTCGCCTTCTCAAGGGTATTCGCCTCGCTCGTCCACCTCGGGCTCGTTTCTCTGCCTTCTGGGACGTTAATGTGATGTTGCAGTTCCTATCGTCATGGTACCCTAACCAAGGACTGACTCTCAAGCAATTGTCCCCCAAACTAGTAATGTTACTTTGTTTGATTTCGTGTAAGAGGGATTGGGACGCCATTGTTTTCACTCCTGAAGGTGTGACTTTCAACATTTCCAGGAGGACTTAGTCAGCATCCAAATCGTTCGTGTACCCCAGATTACCGGGGTGTCCAGCACTCTGTCCAGTGGATTGTCTAAAGGCTTATCTGGAAGCTACACAGTCTCTTCGCTCGTCAGATCTACATCCCTTATTCATTTCTTTTAGAACGCCTCACCGGCCTGTTTCGACACCAACTCTGGCACGTTGGGTGCATTGGCTTTTATCTTCAGCGGGAATTGACACCTCTATCTTTACACCTCATTCTGTGCGAGGTGCTATGGCTTCAAAAGCATCTGCAGTCGGCTGTTGTCTAGAGGACATCAATCGAGCAGCTGATTGGTCTCGGGAATCGACCTTCCGTAACTTCTATTTCAGACCAATTGAACACATCACATCTCAGGTGATAGCGCAGCTTTAAACTTGCATAATATGAGCCTCCGTGTCTTTAATAAAATTCCCAGATTTTACTATTAAAGGAACACTATAGTCACCTAAATTACTTTAGCTAAATAAAGCAGTTTTAGTGTATAGATCATTCCCCTGCAATTTCACTGCTCAATTCACTGTCATTTAGGAGTTAAATCACTTTGTTTCTGTTTATGCAGCCCTAACCACACCTCCCCTGGCTATGATTGACAGAGCCTGCATGAAAAAAAAAACTGGTTTCACTTTCAAACAGATGCAATTTACCTTAAATAATTGTATCTCAATCTCTAAATTGAACCTTAATCACATACAGGAGGCTCTTGCAGGGTCTAGTAAGCTATTAACATAGCAGGGGATAAGACAATCTTAATTAAACAAAACTTGCAATAAAGAAAGCCTAGATAGGGCTCTCTTTACAGGTTTACAGTGTTTATGGAAGGCTGTGCAAGTCACATGCAGGGAGGTGTGACTAGGGTTCATAAACAAAGGGATTTAACTCCTAAATGGCAGAGGATTGGGCAGTGAGGCTGCAGGGGCATGTTCTATACACCAAAACTGCTTCATTAAGCTAAAGTTGTTCAGGTGACTATAGTGTCCCTTTAACACGACGTAAAGTCATGATTTTTTTAAAGACACGTGGGCGAGTGTTATTCCCTCCCACCCTCCCGGTGTGGGGTATAAGGGTGAGATGCGATTGGACTCTTCAGGTATGTTGCAATTTGGTCTGCCTTATGTGAATTGCTTATGCTATTTATACAATTTTATATTATTTATATTTTTTTTATATTTTCAGATTTCAGTTTTTCCCTATGAATAACCGACAGTTTTGCTTGGTAAGTCCACAGTTTGGGGTTTGGTTATTACCATATTTCTCTCTCTTTTTTAGCTTGAAGTTATCGAATTGTTCCCATTTCCTGTTATGGCCAAGTGGGATATCGTTCATCTTACCTGGTCTTAGGTTTTCGCAAGAGGGGGATTGTGGGAGACACAGGCCTTATATAGTCACTTCCTCTGTTATGTGATTGGTTGCCTGTGTACCTATACATTTTTTTATTTTATTTTGATAATATTTATATTCCTCTATCTTTGCTGCTGAGGAAATAAAGAAAGAGTTATGCATAATACTCGCCTCCGTGTCTTTAATAAAATCATGACTTTACGTCATGTTAGTAGTAAAATCTGGGAATTCTCGGGGATAACCTAGCCTTAAAAGTGATGTGATCAATGAAGAAGGGCATTTCACTGTAATTGCAAGTGTATGGATGACAGCTTCTTTTCAAATGAAAGCTATGTCAAAAGGTCTTACAAAAACAGATTGTATATATATATATTTTTTTTTTTTATCAAACAATGATATTTATCGAGGTGTAATGCTAATACATGCCCTTTCTTATTCACTTATACAAATTTAAACCTATTTAGTTTAGAAAAACATTGCCTGAGAGGGGATATGATAACATTATACAAATATATTCGGGCCAATACAAACCATTGTGTGGAAATCTATTCACAAACCGGACTTTACATAGGACACGAGGTCATGCATTTAGACTGGAAGAAAGAAGATTTCGTCTAAGGCAAAGGAAAGGTTATTTACTGTAAGAACAATAAGGATGTGGAATTCTCTGCCTGAAGAAGTGGTTTTATCAGAGTCCATACAGATGTTCAAACAGCTACTAGATGCATACTTGCAAAAACACCTTGTGCTTTTGGGCACTCCAGTGATGTTGCAGCTCTGAAATATGGCCAAACTGGTGGCAAGTGGCATCTTGGCAGCTGCACGCTTGACTTTTCTCAGTTCATGGGCAGTTATTTTGCGCCTTGGTTTCTCCACATGCTTCTTGCGACCCTGTTGACTATTTTGAATGAAACGCTTGATTGTTCGATGATCACGCTTCAGAAGCTTTGCAATTTTAAGAGTGCTGCATCCCTCTGCAAGATATCTCACTATTTTTGACTTTTCTGAGCCTGTCAAGTCCTTCTTTTGACCCATTTTGCCAAAGGAAAGGAAGTTGCCTAATAATTATGCACACCTGATATAGGGTGTTTATGTCATTAGAACACACCCCTTCTCATTACAGAGATGCACATCACCTAATATGCTTAATTGGTAGTAGGCTTTCGAGCCTATACAGCTTGGAGTAAGACAACATGCATAAAGAGGATGATGTGGTCAAAATACTCATTTGCCTAATAATTCTGCACTCCCTGTACATTGCCTCAGAGACCTCCTTCGGCAATCGGATTGGTTGGCCAAGTTGGATCTGAAGGACGCGTATTTTACGGTTCCTATCGCGGTGGAATACAGGGATTACCTCCACTTCACCTGGCACTGGAGGCGATGGCGCTTTACCTGCCTGCCGTTCGGTCTCTCCTCAGCTCCGTCATGCTTCACCAAGATCATGAAGCCAGTGGTGACATTCCTCCGTACCCGTGGGGTACGCCTGATTATTTACCTGGACAACATTTAATCATGTCCCAATCCAGGGACCATCTACTGTTACATTTGGATTGGACGATCAACCTGCTTCAGAACTTGGGTTTCCTGATTAACTGGGACAAGTCGGTCCTGATCCCTGCACAATCGATGGAATTCTTGGGTTTCCAGGTGGATTCCGTCCGACAATTCCTATACCTACCGGATTCCAATATGAAGACCATCCAAAAAGAGCTCCGACAAGTACCGGATATGTCCATCAGGCAGCTAGCAAGAATTATCGGCCTTCTTGCAGCCTCCATTCAAGCGATATTCCCGGGCCCGCTACATTACCGTGCTCTCCAACGGCTCAAAGGTTCGCACCTCCGTTCGGGTCGTTCCTACGAATCCCGGATACGACTGGACGAAGAATCCAGGGATGAACTAGTGTGGTGGTTGGCTCATGGAGGCCTGGAACGGAAGGGCCATTTTCGGTTCGATCCCGGATATAGTAATAGAATCCGATGCCAGCTTACACGGCTGGGGTGCTCGTTGTGGTGACGTTTTCACAGGAGGCAGACGGTCCGAAATAGAGAGGTCCTTACACATCAACTGTCTGGAACTTCTGGCAGGGGCCTTCGTTATTCGCAGCCCTCCCCAGGTCGAGCAAACTGCTGCGTTCTCCTCAAGATGGACAACGTGTCGGCGGTCTGATATATAAATCACCTGGGGGGAACCAAGTCCAGGATGTTAGCATTATTGGCAAAGGATTTTTGGCAATTTTGCCTTTACAACAACGTTTCGGTGACAGCGGAACACATTCCAGGTCAGGACAATTCGGGAGCGGATTGGAATTCCAGACATTTAAGAGACTCGGGAGATTGGCACTTGCACGTTTCGGTATTCCAAAGTCTGGACAGACTGTGGGGACGGTTCGAGATGGATCTGTTCGCATCACGCCTGAACACTCAACTACCGGAGTTTTACAGTTGGAGGCCGGACCCGGCAGCGGTGGCGACGGACGCTTTTCTCCAAGAGTGGCCGTCGGGCCGCCTGTATGCCTTTCCCCCATTCAACATGATTGCTTGCACAATCTCGAAGTTGGTCCGTCATGATTGTTGCCTGACGCTGATCACCCTTCTGTGGAGATCCCGACCATGGTTCCCACGCCTCATGGAGTTGTCGATAGATCCAGATCCAGATGGGAATTTACACGGGCTGGTGTTACTACATAAATTGCCTCTGGTAGCGTGGCTCCTTTCAGGGGAACCTGGGTTGTCCCAAACGTTCCGCGAACGACTCTCCTGCTCCTCGATAACGCCTGGGCTCCAGGTACGAGATCAGCTTACCATGCTTCATGGAACTCATGGTCTAGTTGGTGCATGGAACGGGCAATGGATCCCGTATCTGCCCCTCTCCATCTGATCCTGGAGTTCCTCACGCTCCTGTTTGATTCGGGCAAGGCGTACCGCACTATCAACCTTTTCCGCTCAGCTATTTCAGCGGGACATAATGATTTGGATGGTTCACCCGTAGGCAGTCACCCTTTCGTGTGTCGCCTTCTCAAGGGTATTCGCCTCGCTCGTCCACCTCGGGCTCGTTTCTCTGCCTTCTGGGACGTTAATGTGATGTTGCAGTTCCTATCGTCATGGTACCCTAACCAAGGACTGACTCTCAAGCAATTGTCCCCCAAACTAGTAATGTTACTTTGTTTGATTTCGTGTAAGAGGGATTGGGACGCCATTGTTTTCACTCCTGAAGGTGTGACTTTCAACATTTCCAGGAGGACTTAGTCAGCATCCAAATCGTTCGTGTACCCCAGATTACCGGGGTGTCCAGCACTCTGTCCAGTGGATTGTCTAAAGGCTTATCTGGAAGCTACACAGTCTCTTCGCTCGTCAGATCTACATCCCTTATTCATTTCTTTTAGAACGCCTCACCGGCCTGTTTCGACACCAACTCTGGCACGTTGGGTGCATTGGCTTTTATCTTCAGCGGGAATTGACACCTCTATCTTTACACCTCATTCTGTGCGAGGTGCTATGGCTTCAAAAGCATCTGCAGTCGGCTGTCGTCTAGAGGACATCATGCGAGCAGCTGATTGGTCTCGGGAATCGACCTTCCGTAACTTCTATTTCAGACCAATTGAACACATCACATCTCAGGTGATAGCGCAGCTTTAAACTTTCATAATATGAGCCTCCGTGTCTTTAATAAAATTCCCAGATTTTACTATTAAAGGAACACTATAGTCACCTAAATTACTTTAGCTAAATAAAGCAGTTTTAGTGTATAGATCATTCCCCTGCAATTTCACTGCTCAATTCACTGTCATTTAGGAGTTAAATCACTTTGTTTCTGTTTATGCAGCCCTAACCACACCTCCCCTGGCTATGATTGACAGAGCCTGCATGAAAAAAAAACTGGTTTCACTTTCAAACAGATGCAATTTACCTTAAATAATTGTATCTCAATCTCTAAATTGAACCTTAATCACATACAGGAGGCTCTTGCAGGGTCTAGTAAGCTATTAACATAGCAGGGGATAAGACAATCTTAATTAAACAAAACTTGCAATAAAGAAAGCCTAGATAGGGCTCTCTTTACAGGTTTACAGTGTTTATGGAAGGCTGTGCAAGTCACATGCAGGGAGGTGTGACAGGGTTCATAAACAAAGGGATTTAACTCCTAAATGGCAGAGGATTGGGCAGTGAGGCTGCAGGGGCATGTTCTATACACCAAAACTGCTTCATTAAGCTAAAGTTGTTCAGGTGACTATAGTGTCCCTTTAACACGACGTAAAGTCATGATTTTTTTAAAGACACGTGGGCGAGTGTTATTCCCTCCCACCCTCCCGGTGTGGGGTATAAGGGTGAGATGCGATTGGACTCTTCAGGTATGTTGCAATTTGGTCTGCCTTATGTGAATTGCTTATGCTATTTATACAATTTTATATTATTTATATATTTTTTTATATTTTCAGATTTCAGTTTTTCCCTATGAATAACCGACAGTTTTGCTTGGTAAGTCCACAGTTTGGGGTTTGGTTATTACCATATTTCTCTCTCTTTTTTAGCTTGAAGTTATCGAATTGTTCCCATTTCCTGTTATGGCCAAGTGGGATATCGTTCATCTTACCTGGTCTTAGGTTTTCGCAAGAAAGAGGGGGATTGTGGGAGACACAGGCCTTATATAGTCACTTCCTCTGTTATGTGATTGGTTGCCTGTGTACCTATACATTTTTTTATTTTATTTTGATAATATTTATATTCCTCTATCTTTGCTGCTGAGGAAATAAAGAAAGAGTTATGCATAATACTCGCCTCCGTGTCTTTAATAAAATCATGACTTTACGTCATGTTAGTAGTAAAATCTGGGAATTCTCGGGGATAACCTAGCCTTAAAAGTGATGTGATCAATGAAGAAGGGCATTTCACTGTAATTGCAAGTGTATGGATGACAGCTTCTTTTCAAATGAAAGCTATGTCAAAAGGTCTTACAAAAACAGATTGTATATATATATATTTTTTTTTTTTATCAAACAATGATATTTATCGAGGTGTAATGCTAATACATGCCCTTTCTTATTCACTTATACAAATTTAAACCTATTTAGTTTAGAAAAACATTGCCTGAGAGGGGATATGATAACATTATACAAATATATTCGGGCCAATACAAACCATTGTGTGGAAATCTATTCACAAACCGGACTTTACATAGGACACGAGGTCATGCATTTAGACTGGAAGAAAGAAGATTTCGTCTAAGGCAAAGGAAAGGTTATTTACTGTAAGAACAATAAGGATGTGGAATTCTCTGCCTGAAGAAGTGGTTTTATCAGAGTCCATACAGATGTTCAAACAGCTACTAGATGCATACTTGCAAAAACAGAATATTCAAGGATATAATCTTTCAATGTAGGGTAATAACTGCTTGATCCAAGGATAAATCTGACTGCCGTTCTGGGGTCAAGAAGGATTTTCTTTCTAGCTTTTTGCAAAATTGTGCTTCAAACTGGGTTTTTTTGCCTTCTTTTGGATCAACAGCAAAAAAAAAAAGTGAGGAAGGTTGAACTTGATGGACTTAAGTCTCTTTTCAGCTATGTAACTATGGTTTGATTTATTAGTTGGTTGGTATAGAAGCCAGCATTAGTCAATTAGTAGGTTTCAAGATATATGGTATTCAATAGCACTTCCCAAAGGTGATCTCTGACTGTATCTCATCACTTCTAATGTATGTTTTGTTCTGGAATAAGTAGTGTGTTAACAGAAAATGTAGGACAAAATACTCCACAAGTATCACAGTAGTAAGAAGTGGTTGCCCGTTGCCTATTAGACTTTTTTTTTCAGACAAATGCCTTCATCCAACTTTTTGGCATTTTGTCAATTTTTCCGAAAGATAAATGGACAAATGCAAATTCCTAAGATTTTAACAAATAATGAATTGCTTGTTGGACAACATTTTTCATTATCCAATAATAAGTGAGCGCTAAGAAAATATGTGCAACAACAGTATAGCAGCACTTTACCCAAATGACACAAACTAGTATACACAGAAAATGAATAATATTACCAAATAAGTGCGCTAATACTGGAGATAGTGGATCTGAAAATAAGAAAGGAAAAATATAGTGCAGATGGTATATATAGAACCATATATAAGTAGGGGTGGGGGGAAAGAACTCACATGGACCAGAGCCTAATCACCCCTGGCTCTGGGTTTTCACAGCTCTATTGGAGAGGGAATATCCCACAATCTGTAGATGAAGGCTGTATACTGGATACAGTCAAGCCAAAGAACAATTACAAAAGAGTTGTGAGTAAGGCATGGCCTCCACCAATACTCACTGCCAGGCTCGTAATCAATAAAGTGCTGGGGTGGCTGTCCTCGAAGGATGTGGCTGGAGCCGAAGTGCAGGTTTCCCAGAGTTGTAATCCAGCGTGTTTGTGCGAGGTACAGTTTGCCCCCTGGTGCCAACCTCTATGCGTTTCTCTGGATACCCAGCTTCCTCAGGACTTCCTCCTTGCAATATTTAAAAATAGAAGCCTTGAGATGTACCTTTCAGAGCACTATAATTGATTTGCGTAAGTCACCGCACCATCTGGGGAGCTCAGTCTGCCGAGGTGTGTTTTTTTATTTTATTTTATTTTAAAAGTTTGACGCAACCTTATGGATTTTTATTTGGAGTAGAAGAAAATAAGATGAAAGATAAAAGAAGACATTTAATGGTAAGCATGATTTTTTTGTATTCTACAGGTATTTAGTTTATTGGACCCCCTTTACTATTATTAGGCTGAGGGGAGTAGATAAGGTATTTTATAGGGCATTTAGGCACCAGTCATTTTTATTATTAATCCCCGCCTCTGACAATAGGTGGGGTGGACAATAGGTCAACCCCCAATTTATTATTTAGCACACCCACCCACCACCAATAGTGGTGCCGCAATGGGTGGGTGCTGCGGGTGACAGCTGGTCCAATCCCCTATATTATTTAGGGCCTCCATTTACCGACAAATAGTGGGGGGATAATAGGTGGGGCTTGGGTGGACACTAGTTTCACCACTTTATTGTTTAGGGTCACTGGGGGCTGGGAGGTACAATTGGTCTGTTTATTTAGGGCACTCAGAATATGTCCCAGTCAGTTAAATAATGTATTTAGTGCACTTCCCCTTTATTGAATCACCGACTGCCCAGTCACTAGTCTTTTCTTATGACACCGAGCAGCCAGTGGCTGCACGCTTTTTATTTGACATGTCCTTATTTATGGCACGGGGGATAGGGGCAGGGTTTGGTTTCCCTTATTTTTACTTGGTATTAGTACAGTTGTTTGAAAGACCAAAATTACAAAACGGAAAGTGTTTTGTTAAAGGATCACTCTAGGGTCAGGAGCACAAACATGTATTTCTGACCCTATAGTGTTAAAAACACAATCCAGCCCCCCTGGGCCCTTCATGCCTCCCTAAATATAACAACATCTTACTGTATTTAAGCCTGAAGCTGTAGATCTGCATGCTGTTTGCCTCAGAAAAAAAAAGCTGTCTGCTGACATCGTCAGAAGTGGTGGCCTGATCCAATCACAATGCTTCCCCATAGGATTGGCTGAGACTGACAAGGAGGCAGATCAACGGCAGAGCCAGCATGATTCAAACACAGCCCTGGCCAATCAGCATCTTATCATAGAGATGAATTGAATCAATGAATCTCTATGAGGGAAGTTCAGTGTCTGCATGCAGAGGGAGGAGACACAATGTTTGGATGCATTTTAGGCAGCCATGACCCAGGAAGGATCTCTAACAGTCATCTGAGGAGTCGCCTGTGAAGTTATCACTAGGCTGTAATGTAAACACTGCATTTTCTCTGAAAAGACAGTGTTTACAGCAAAAAGCCTCAAGGTACTCACAGGGCCGGTGCAAGGATTTTTGCCGCCCTAGGCAAAAGTAAAGTTTGCCGCCCCCTCCCCCCCTTTGACATCACAATGCCCCACCCATATGATCTGCCATGTTAACTAACTCTAGTGCTGCAGTGCCGCCGTGTTTACATTAAAAGGCCTGCAGGGACAGGCTATAGACACCAGAACCACTACATTAAGCTGCAGTGGTTCTGGGGACTATAGTGTTTCTTTAATGTGAGGTAAATTAGAGATTAGTGCCACGAATAATATCCTAGATTGCCTACTTACAAGCAGATGAGGATGATGATGGGCTCTAGCTGCAGTCTGGCTCCACTGGTCTGGTGTAGAACAGGATCTCTGGAGGCTGTTTGTAACTGTGGTCACAAAAATCAATGTTCTGGGAGAACGGGAAGCAGCTCAATTTTTTGGGGGCCCTTTACACAGCTCAAGTTCTGGGTCCCAGGGTCCACCTTCATGTTCCACCAATGAGTTTGTTCACAAGGGATGGAGTGTGTAGGGTATGTGCTTTGAGTGTGTGTAAGGGGTGCATTGAGTGTGTGTATGGAATGCATTGTGTGCTTCTGTGTGTGTAAGGGATGCATTGTGTGTAAGGGTTGCATTGCGTGTGTGTGTGTGTAATGCATTGTGTGTGTAATGCATTGTGTGTTTTTCTGTGTGCAAGGGGTTCATTGTCTTTGTGTGTAAGGGGTGCATTGTGTGTGATTGTGTGTGTGTGTGTGATGGATGTCAATCTCTCCCCCCCTCCCTTGTCACCCTCTTCTCCCCCCCTCCCTTGTTACTCTCATTCCCCCTCCCTCCCCTGTCACTCCCCCCTCCCTGTCAATTTCTCTCTCCCCGTCAATTCCCCTCCCTGTCAATGTCTTCCCCCCATCCCTGTTAGTCCCCCCCAGTTAGTTTCTTCCCCCCACCTCCCTGTTAGTTTCTCCCCCTGTTAGTTTCTTCCCCCCCTCCCTGTTAGTTTCTTCCCCCCCTGTTAGTTTCTTTTCCCCCCTCCCTGTTAGTTTCTTCCTCCTCTCCCTGTTAATTTCTTCCCCCTTTCCCTGTTAGTTTCTTTCCCCCCACCTCCCTGTTGGTTTCTTTCCCCCTCCCTCCCTCCCTTCCTGTTTCTTTCTTCCCCCTCCCTCCCTCCCTGTTTCTTTCTTCCCCCTCCCTCCCTCCCTCCCTCCCTGTTAATTTCTTCCCCCTCCCTCCCTCCTTCTTTCTTCCTCCTCCCTCCTTCCCTCCCTGTTAATTTCTTCCCCCTCCCTCCCTCCTTCTTTCTTCCTCATCCCTCCCTCCCTCCCTGTTTCTTTCTTCCCCCTCCCTCCCCTACCTGTGTTGTAGCGTGGCCGAGCTCTGTATGGTCTGCGGGTACAGGGAGCTATTGTTTCCTGTACCCGGCCGGACTAGAAGGAAGTGAACACTCAGTGTGCACTTCCTGTTAGTCCGGCCGGGTACAGGAGACAGATGCTCCCTGTACCGGCGGACCCTTTAGGGCTCGGCCACGCTACAGTGAGGGAGTGACAGGAGGGAGCGCTGAGCGCTTCCCTCCTGTCAGCCCCTCTCCTCATGCTGCGCCCGGGCGGTGCGCCCTTATGGACGCACCAGCCCGGGCAAAGCTGCAGCCGCCTGAGGCTCTCTGCAGAGCGCTCGGGCGGCTGCAGCATTAGGGGGGCCGGTGCTCCTGGCGGCGCCCCTTCCCAAGGGCCCCCTAGGCGGCTGCCTAGTCCGCCTTACAGGTAGCGCCGGCCCTGGGTACTCACCAGAACAAATTCAATAAGCTGTAGTTGTTCTGGTGACTATAGTGTCCCTTTAATTTTGATCTTTTAGCTTCTTAGTAGATAGCTCCTGAGGCACGGATCAGAATTTTGGTGGCACCCAAATCTATTGTCTATACAAATCTGGTAATTTGGGGATCAGTCTTTCTTCACTATTACAAATAAAGATTTAAAGTTAAAACTGGTGAGCAAACCCAGTGAATTGACCCCTAAAATAGTGTAGATTTAAGATAAATGAATGGATGGATGCATTTCTCATGATGCGCTTATGTTTTGCTTGTTAGCGACAGTTAGGGCAGTCGGATAGAACCAAGGAATCAGGACTCTTCTACCGAAATTGTAACAGTTAGGAAACCTGCTGACTATGATAATTATTTTTTTCAGGTTGTGTAGATTATACTTTTTTCCAACTGCTTACACTTATCTATCTATCTATCTATCTATCTATCTATCTATCTATCTATCTATCTATCTATCTATCTATCTATCTATCTATCTATCTATCTATATATCTAGACAGACAGACAGACAGACAGTGTAAGAGGCATTTTTTCAGCTACTATTTTCATCACCCTTGCAATAATTAGAGCAGTACACCAAACAGTGTTGGGCTTGACAAAGTATAGTTAAATGGTGTGACTACGTAATCATATTTAGTCCGACCAATGATTTTAAGAAGTATTTTAGCATTTATCAGAGATGTAACATTTACACTTAAAGCCCTAGGTCAGTACACAAAATTAGTTTATTTCTTATGCAATTTTCAGTGGGTCTCCATTGAATAGACACATATTTATTATGCCCCAGGCAACTCTGCCGGCAAGCAATGTACTGCAACAGTGCTGCCTTATACACTAAAGAAGACCAATTTTATGTAGATATTTTGCAAAACATATTTTAATATTTTAATTTAGGTCTTTGTAAAAAAATGTCATAAACATGTACTCTTCTTAGTGCCACAATTATGTGGCTGAAAATAAATTTACAGTTCCAATTTGTTATAGGGGAGCTGTTATTATTATATTTACCTATCCTTTATATTTAAATATAGACACCCTCACATCTATCCTGAAAGGGGGCACATCCTTCCTGGCTTCTTGTCAATCATCATCATAAATATGACCTTTTTTTTTGTCATTGAACATAGTAGAAGAGGAGAAACTTCAACAATGTTCCCAGACAACCAACCAGTTGTTTTTTACATGCACAGAGCACTACTAAAACATTCACAAATAATTGTTTCACATTTTTATATTTACTTCCCAGAAGTAAGATCGAGGCAGCCCAGCAGGATTCCAGGAGAGGGAAGAAGGTGTGGAAAGGAAAGAGCTGTCACCTCACCATTTTAGTCAAACACTGTCAGGATGCAGGAATAACTGAGCACATAGTACTTGAATCAGCACGTATCCTATAATAGCATAATTACAGGACAGAGGTGCATTACTAGTCCTTAGAATGGCCATGCTTAACACAAGGCCTAAAGATTTGCAAATTGGCAAAGAGTATAGAATAGGAGCAAAGTGGAGTAAAGGAAACCATAAAATGGAATGGTCAATTCAATGACATGCCAAATATTAAAAGTACAGTGTAAGACAAAACATGCTATTGGGTGTGGAAGTAGAGAAAGCAGGCCACTGGAGTCAGCAGAGTTTATATAGTAATTGCGATTATTGACCCTGCTTGCATCATTCCTGCTTGCCCAAGTTATATATGTGCATTGATAGTGAGAGGATGCCACAGATCCTGAATTATTATTTTGACACACAGGTCTCTATTATATGTAAACCCTCTGCGGTCACACTACTTTCTGCTATGTCATTGACTATCTGGGATTACAGTAATGTATGCTGTGTCATTGACTACCCTTCAGTTTTGTTGTAGTGACCAGCTAATGGTGAGTTTTGGGGAACATGGCTGGATATATTCAGGACTCTATTTGAGTATTCACTGTTAGTTGAGAGCTAAAGCAAGAGGTGAAAGACCCCTGCTAAGCAGAAAGAGTAGCCTAGGATTGAGACCTGCTTGATCCAATGCTAAGAGGATTCCTGGAGCATCCTAAAAAAATGTTTCAGACCGCTGTAACAAGCTCAAGATAAAGAACTATTTGTAGCAGAGTTTGCTGTGGAAAGGGAGGAATTCTTGGCAGATAAAAGCGCAGGATCTCTCCTTCCTGAACTGATCTGATTGCAGACTGTTAAGTGGTAAACTTAAAATCTCTCCCCCGGTTTCACAACAGGGCACCCTGAAATTGCTTACACAATTTAAACACCTTGATCTCTAGTTTTAATATCCTGGGGAGGAGTTCAGTATGGCCCAAGCCACATTGTGGATTACAATAGTTATGGGCTCCAACTATGTCATCATCTAATGGTACCCAACTGCCACTAGGATAAAGCCTAGGGTATACTGTAGTATTGGTTGTGGGTGAATTGTTTGTTGCATTCTGAACTATTTTACTGAATTTATTTATCTTTTATATCCTTGCATGGTGTTTAACTTTGCGATAATATATGTAAGTTACTCATCGTCCATACCCTGGATGCCCTGCTGGGTGGAGGCACTGCCATAGCCATGTACCCCAACTCCCAGGTAGCAGAGACTCAAGATTACCCTGCAGATTGCAAGGTGGTACTGGGTTAATGAATCACATTGGTATAGCTGGGCCCACACAAAATCCCGTTGCATATATAAAGAAGCCATATGGTAGTGTCCAAACACCAAAACCACTACATAATACCCTGGTACTACCTCAATGTAAGTAGTGAAACTGTTTGCTAATGGTTTATCTGAGATCCACTCTGCAGCTGGCATTGAGAGCAGAAAGCTAGGTGCTTCTATTAGATATTTTAAGATAAACCCTGTAGTCAGTGCTGACTGATGAAGTTTTAAGATGGTGGGGTGCCAGACACCTACCCGAGAATTTCACTCCTCATACAATACAAAGAGCTAAGCATAATGCAGAGATGCTCGTACAATAAAAAAATAAAATAAAAGCACAGCATAAACATATCAATAAAATAACAGAGCTGAGAAAAAATAATTCACAGAGCTAGGCATATATATCTATATAATACACAGAGCTGGGTAGACTATAGATATACCCATACATCAGGTGGAGAGTGAGGAATTGGACACATGGATGGGGTGGGTGGAGAGAGGGAGGGTATGGGACACATGGAGGGGAGGGGGGAGAAAGGGAGGGTATGGGACACATGGAGGGGAGGGGGGAGAGAGGGAGGGTATGCGACACATGTAGGGCAGGGGGGAGAGAGGGAGGAATGGGACACATGGAGGGGATGGGGAGAGATGGAGGAACGAGACATGGAGAGGGGAAGAGGAAAGTAGGAAAAATGGGACACGTGGAGGGGCTGGGATGGAGGAGGGTATGGGACACATGGAGGGGCTGAGGGGAAGGAAGTGAATGGGACACATGGAGGGGCTGTGGGGCAGAGAGAATGAGACAGATGGAGGGGCTTTGGGGTTGAGGGAATGAGACACATGGGGGAGGGAATGGAATGAGACACGGTAGGGGGGATAAGACACAGGGAGGGGTTCCCCAATTTTCACACCGGTGCCAGCTGGATTCTAGTTATGTCTCTGATGTCACTGATTGGCTGATCACTCTTTGTAAAATTTAAATTTCAGAACCCAGATGCCGTCTGAGGGGGAGGTGAAGATAAGCACTGGAGACAACTTTGGGTTTAAGCCCCTTGAGGTAAGAGTGTGCCGGGGGCCTCCTGGCAGCGTAACAACTTCATTTATATTAAGTTATTATGTTGCTTTCAGGTGACTAAACTGTCCATGCACAGTGATCTGTGTCAGAAATGCCCCGCTTCCCTGGCTTTATATATATTTGAGTAAATATCTTTGCTTAATCAGTTTTCAGGCAGTTGCTGGGGCTATTGGTGGAGAGAAAGAGATATTTTTATACACACACATTTGCCAGGGGCCAGGAGCTGTGCTGCTGTGCTCTCACGGTGTAGTTTCCAAGATGGTGGCTTGCTTCTCTCTCCTGTAGGCAGGGCCGGTGCAAGGATTTTTGCTGCCATAGGCATAAGAAAAATTTGCTGCCTCCCCATGTGACATCACAATGCCCCACCCATATGATCTGCCATATGAACTAACGCCAGTGCTGCAGGGACAGGCTATAGACACCAGAACCACTTCATTAAGCTGCAGTGGTTCTGGGGACCATAGTGTCCCTTTAATGTGAGGTAAATTAGAGATTAGTGTCACTAATAATATACTAGCTTGCCGACTTACAACCAGTTGAGGATGGTGATGTGCTCTGGCTGCAGTCTGACTCCAGTCAGGCTGTTTGTAACAGTGGTCACAAAATTCAATATTCTGGGAGAACAGGAAGCAGCTCCATTTTTTGGGGCCCCTTACACAGCTCAAGGTCTTGGCCCCAGCGCCTGTTTGTGAGTATGCCCATAAAGCTCTCCTTTTCTCCCCGACTTTCCATTAGTGGTCTCTCGTCTCCCCCTTAGTGGTCTCTGTTCTCCTCTGCCCCCCCCCTTTCCATTAGTGGTTTCTTCTCTCCTCTGCCCCCCGTTTCCATTAGTGGTCTCTCCTCCCCCCTTTCCATTAGTGGTCTCTCCTCTCCCCCCCCTCCATCCCTTAGTGGATTCTCACCCCCATTCTCCTCACCACCCCCTTCCGTAGTGGACTCTGCTCTTCCCCCACCCTCCCGTAGTGGTCTCTTCACAACCCCCTCCCTTCCTTAGTGGTATCTCCCTCACCCACATTCTCCTCAGCCCCCCCAGTGTTCTCTTCACCTCCCCCCTCCCTCAGTGGACTCTCCCCCCCAACATTATCCTCATCTCCCCCCTCCCTGTGTTCTCCTCACCCCCTCCCTGTGTTCTCCTCATCCCCCCTCCCTGTGTTCTCCTCATCCCCCCTCCCTGTGTTCTCCTCATCTCCCCTCCTCCTCATCTCCCCTTCCCTGTGTAGCGTGGCTGAGCTCCTCTCCGGTCCACGGTACAGGTACGTCTGTTTACTGTACCCAGCTGGACTGACAGGAAGTACACACTGAGTGAGCACTTCCTATCAGTCCCGCCGGGTACAGGAAATGGATGTTCCTGTATCCAGGGCCAGACTGGCCCACCGGGATACCGGGAAATTTCCCGGTGGGCCGCGGCACCTGGGGGCTGCTCTGGCAATATATGTGCCACCGGGTGGCCGGTCCGGTGGCACACACTTTGAGGGGGCCGGCCGGCAGGTGGCCGCATTGCACGCTGCAGCCTCACCGGTCCGGTGGCACACCTAATGCTGGGGACTGAGGGAGGAGCATGTCTCTCTACCATGCTCCCTCGCAGTTCCCACAATCCACAGCAGCATCTGTGCTGGGGATTGTGGGAACCGCGAAGGAGCATGGTAGAGAGACATGCTCCTCCCTCCCCCTTCAGCCCTCAGCATTAACAGTGCTGCCGGACCGGCGAGGCTGCAGCGCAATGCGGCCGGCCCCCTGACTCCTCTCAGGTGGGTGGGGGGGATGGAAGTAAGAGAGAGGGGGTGAATAAAGAGAGAGAGAGAGACAGGGGGGAGAGAGATAGAGGGGGAGAGAGAGAGGGGGAGAGAGAGAGAGACAGAGGGGGAGAGAGAGACGGGGGGAGAGAGAGACAGGGGGGAGAGAGAGACAGAGGGGGAGAGAGAGACAGGGGGGAGAGAGAGACAGGGGGGAGAGAGAGACAGAGGGGGGAGAGAGAGAGACAGAGATGGGGGGTGAAGAGAGAGAGAGAGACAGAGAGGGGGGTGAAGAGAGAGAGAGAGAGACAGAGGTGGGGGGTGAAGAGAGAGAGAGAGACAGAGGGGGGTGAAGAGAGAGAGACAGAGGGGGGTGAAGAGAGAGAGACAGAGGGGGGGGTGAAGAGAGAGAGAGACAGAGGGGGGTGAAGAGAGAGAGAGACAGAGGGGGTGAATAGAGAGAGAGAGAGACAGAGGGGGGTGAATAGAGAGAGAGGCAGGGGGGTGAATAGAGAGAGAGAGACAGAGGGGGGTGAATAGAGAGAGAGACAGAGGGGGGTAAATAGAGAGAGAGACAGAGGGGGGTGAATAGAGAGAGAGACAGAGGGGGGAGAGTGCCACAGGGAGAGGGGGGAGAGAGGAGCAAATAGAGAGAGACAGAGGGGGAGGGAGAGTGCCACAGGGAAAGGAGGGATAAAGAGACAGAGGGGGAGAGTGAGACACAAGGGGAGAAAGAGGGGCGAATAGAGAGAGACAGAGGGGGAGGGAGAGTGCCACAGGGAAAGGGGGGAGAGTGAGACACAAGGGGAGAAAGAGGGGTGAATAGAGAGAGACAGAGGGGGAGGGAGAGTGCCACAGGGAAAGGAGGGAGAAAGAGACAGAGGGGGGAGAGTGAGACACAAGGGGAGAAAGAGGGGTGAATAGAGAGAGACAGAGGGGGAGGGAGAGTGCCACAGGGAAAGGAGGGAGAAAGAGACAGAGGGGGGGAGAGTGAGACACAAGGGGAGAAAGAGGGGTGAATAGAGAGAGACAGAGGGGGAGGGAGAGTGCCACAGGGAAACTCTAGCCCTGGAGCTACGGGCTAGAGTTCACTCTCACCACTGCGACCACCAGGGATTCCTGGTGGTCCAAGTGGTGAGAGTAAACTCTAGCCCCATACAAACACTGCCCACACACACCATACACATTCACACACTGCCCCCCCATACACACACACAGACCCCCATACACACATTCCCCTACACACAGCCACCCATACACACATTGCCCCACGCACCCTACACACTGAACCTTTCACACACATTGCACCCCTCACACATTGCACCACTGCTCCTATACCCTACTACAGCCCCATATCCCAGCAGACCCCAGGTAAGTTGTCAAACTGTACTTAAACGGTTTGACTACTTACTCTGGGAGCGGGTCCCGGCACTCCTGGCACCATACCCACTACACAGAGCAGTAGTGGTTATTGTGCATGGATTATTTCTTTAAATAATCTATAGGTGCCCCTCCTGAGATCAGGCTCTGGATCCGCCACTGATTTATATATATATATATATATATATATATATATAATTATGCCTATTATATTTACACATATATTAATGTACATTTATATATGCATAATACACTAAGAAATGTCATTGATATGTACAATATGTAATAAGCAGATATTGGCCCAGTCTTGTTGCTAGGTGCATAATCCAGCACAATAACATATTTAAAGTGAAGAGTGCACCCACAGGACCTCAAAATAAACAAGATAACGTCATTTTTTACAGTTGTGCCCTACATACATTCACCATTTCAGTCCCATTACCAAGCTTTCCTTAATATGTCATGGTAGTTGGACTGAAACATTGGTTATATGCAAAGGCACGTCTGCTTAAAATAAATCTGCACTCTTTTTTTTTTTAAGCCTATATGTGCTTTTTTCACGTCGGAGTAATCATTTTTAATTTTAAAGGACCACTCTAGTGCCAGGAAAACATACTCGTTTTCCTGGCACTAGAGTGCCCTGAGGGTGCCCCCACCCTCAGGGACACACTCCCGCCGGGCTCTGGGGGGAGGAAGGGGTTAAACTTACCTCTTTCTCCAGCGCCGGGCGGGGAGCTCTACTCCTCCTCCTCTTCTTCCTCGCGACATCATCGGCTGAATGCGCATGCGCGGCAGGAGCCGCGCTCGCATTCAGCCGGTCGCATAGGAAAGCATTCATAATGCTTTCCTATGGACGCTTGCGTGCTCTCACTGTGATTTTCACAGTGAGAAGCACGCAAGCGCCTCTAGCGGCTGTCAGTGAGACAGCCACTAGAGGCTCTGGAGGCTGGCTTAACCCTCCGAATAAACATAGCAGTTTCTCTGAAACTGCTATGTTTATAAAAAAAAGGGTAAAAGCTAGCTGGACCTGGCACCCAGACCACTTCATTAAGCTGAAGTGGTCTGGGTGCCTAGAGTGGTCCTTTAAGTTATCTTTTCTAACTCTGTATCTGCACACTATGCTGGCGCGACGCATTATGGGGCTGGTAAATAATTTTTTTCCAGGGCTGCTTTTAATTCCCAGTCCGGCCCTGCCTGTATCGTGGACCGGAGAGGAGCTCGGCCACGCTACACAGGGAAGAGGAGGCGGGGGTGAGGAGAAAGGGGGTGTGAGGCAGTGCTGCAGCCGCCTGAAGCTCTCTTTAGAGCACTCAGGTGGCTGCAGTATTAGAAGGGCCAGTGATGAGGGCGCAGGGCACCCCCTCCTATGTGGCACCCTAGGCGGCTTATAGGAAGCGCCAGCCCTGTCTGTAGGCACCCACTGGTGCTATCAGCCAGTAATGGACCCAATAGCATGTAGTGGGCAGCTGGCTCTGCAGCCAAATTGCAACTCAATGGAGATTCTTGAAAGTCAATCTTAAAGGAGACAAGGCATGTAAAAAACCTTCTGAGACTAAGTAGATTTGAAATCATGCCCATTTATTTGACATACCTAGATCCTATCAAGTAAGCTTCTCCGAACAGCTACCAATGGGGGAAAGGGACTTGCAGAATTAAAACGTGTTACATAATTGACAATACATTAACTTCTTTCCATATTTTTTTTGGCTTACCACCCTACCCTCCAGGAAAATAATCTTAGTGTTTCTAAACTACTGCAAATTATTTCCCCCCCGCATAAAAACTAATAGGGCACCCCCCAATTGCCTTTATTGACAAGCCTCCACTACTTGCAGTGCAGTGTGAGAGCACCAAATGGCTTGACTACTTACATTGGGGTTACCAGGGCACTCTTGACACCACAAACACTACAGTACTTTGGTCTGGTCATGGTCCTTGGAGTGTTCCTTTAATCCTGATGCAACAAAAGGCTACCTCAGGTGTTTGTGAACCACATTTGTCAAAATGCTCAACCAGCCTAGAGGCTTGAAGTTTCTCACATCTGGGGAGCCAAGATTAGCCTTCACTGCTCTAACAAAAGCATGACTATGCAGAAAAAAAGGAGTATTAAAGGTAAATGGCATCACCATCGGTCCCTCATGTAGACAGTGTTTGTAGTGTATTCATTCTTTGTTTTCAGCTTATTCAGTCTTACAGTGCTGTCACTTCAGCCAGGGAACGGTTAAATGGTCCTGCTTACCCTCTCTTTGAATTGAGACAAGCAGCTGTTACACTGTATTGACAATAATTATTTCCAATGTTGTTTGCCTCATATCTTTGTTTGAACATTTGATATTTTCACAGGCTTGCAGACCTTGGCAGCAATGGAAAAATGTTTACCCGCAAATAGAGCAAATGATGTAGCTTTTTGAATATTAATACAAACAAGCACTTTGTGTATCCAGGAAATGCAGTTAATGGCATTATTCCGCTCAAGTGAAATGCAAACATATTCACCAGGAACATTGTTGTACCATGTGCTGTGTCTTCAGGTAAGCTAGCAGCGGGTATAGCAGCACGTTCAACTTTTCCTAAAACACAAATGTCGTGTTACTACTTTTCTCATCTTAGAACTAATTTACCACAGAACACATGATTTTATTGTTTTCTGCAAAGGAGGTAAGAACAATATGCTTAACTCCCCCAAGTGGACATGCAGCCACTGTCTGTTCAGTACTGTACTCATTTTCCACACAATGTGGAGATATTTAATGCACTGAGCTCTCCTCCATTTATCACTTTATTGCCCAAGCACAGCATTCAAACCGCCCTTCCTTCCTCATTCCTGTTGACTTTTCTACTGGAATTGATACAAGCAACCATCTCACCCTTTTCTCAACCATGCAGCCTTAGTTTCACTATAAAAATATGAAAAGCATCAGGCAACGGTAGGTGCCACAATATGACTTCTATTGAGAACAACTAAAGTCTGACTCAGCAATGTTTCGACTTGTAATGGAGATTCAACTGCAACAGCTGAATTTCGAGATCTCAGTACAATATTAAGCAAATTAGAACAAACTAGAAACCCCCAAAACAGGAGATTTTTATACTGTATTTAAAAGCAATACATCTTTTATGGATATAGAGTATAGCTGTAATAACAAGTGGGGAATAGATACCATTTAACAAAAGAAATATGTGCTACAAAATATCCACTGGCTCATTAGGCTTTATTTATCCTTGCCAAAGAGACCTTAACCCCTTAAGGACACATGACATGTGTGACATGTCATGATTCCCTTTTATTCCAGAAGTTTGGTCCTTAAGGGGTTAAAGGATATAAAGTATTCACAATGTTAAGAAAAAAAATGGTAATCAACCCCCACATCCAGGGAGTGAAGGTGGGAGATGAAGACTTCAAAATAGCTGTGTTCGCCGATGATTTACTATTCTCTATCTCAGAGTCGGCGTCATCGATGCCCGCACTGGTGAGGGAGCTTGACCTATATAAGGAAATCTCCAACTTTCAAGTAAACTTCACAAAAAGCGAGATATTACCAATGATTGTTCACCCACACACAAGGCTAGCTATAAAGGAAAGATTTTGCTTCCCATGGGCCGACACGGCGGTCAAGTATTTAGGGGTTCACCTACCGCATGATTTGTCCAAATTCTACGAACTGAACTTCCCCCTCTACTCAAGGCCGTAAATGCTGATCTGACAAGGTGGAACAAACCCCTATTTGGATGGCTCAGCCGCACAAATATAGTCAAAATGAACACCCTACCTAAGATATTGTTTATCTTACAGACTCTGTCCATCACTATACCCAATATGTTTTTTCAAAAAGATAAAGAGTATGCTTGGCATTTTTATTTTTACACAAACACCCCAGACTGCCATACAGCCTTCTAACTAGGCACAAATTTAAAGGGGGGTTAGGCCTCCCAGATGTGGAACAATACCACATGGCAACCGTACTCACGAAGATATCGGAATGGGCTAAACCGCAGAACCAGACGCAGTGGGTACAAATTGAAGCCAGTTACTTCTGAGTACCACTACACTTGATACCATGGCATGATAAAGGGAAAGACATCCTTAAACCCCCACTCACTGACTTTAAAGCTCTGGCAACACATATGGGCACTTCCTCAAGTATCTCCCTATCTCTCCCCCCTGTACCCACTAACCAACAACCTTCTGTTCCAACCGGGCATGACAACCCCTGCTTTCCAAGTGCTACACAATACACAGTACCTCCAGTTGGGCAATCTCCTCTCCTCTACGGGAGTGAAAACAGCGGAGGATTTGTTACCAGACACCACAGTCTCGGCAATCCAATGCTTTAGGATAACCCAACTCATACACTACATCTCCTCAACTCCAGTTCTTCTACAAGTATACAGGGACAAAATTATATTTGAGACACATTGCAAAACACAAGCTCTTAAAACAAAAAAAAAACTGTCCACATTTTACAAGATCCTACAAACAGAATCTGGTCCCCCCAAACCTAAATATATAGTCCACTGGGAAGATGAACTTCAGATATCGATAACCGCAGGTAAACAAAGGATATTGTTCAGGAATATATTCCACACCTGCATTAGCAATGCCGCACACGAACACAACTATAAAAGAATCTCAAGGTGGCACTATACTCCTTCGCACATACACCGCTTATTCACAACTTCTACCGACCAATGTTGGAGATGCCAAAAACAGACAGACACGCCAGGACACATATGGTGGCTCTGCCCGGAAATAAAAAAATTCTGGAAAAGAGTGACACAAATGATTTGGACAATCATGGGGGTCGGCCTGCCACTATCCCCAAAGGTCTTACTGTTCCTCCTCCTTCCAACTCCACTACCTAAGTACAAGGAATTCTCATTTATCATCTTCTGACAGCGCCTTACATGCTAATCCCCATAAAATGGACACCAATCATCATACAAAAAGTGGAAAACATAAGACTGATGGAAGAAATCAAAGTATCACTTACCCGTACATACTCACTTTACACTGACTGCTGGAAACCATGGATCAGTTTTATGAATACATACCGGGAAACAGAGGGGGACATATAAGAGACACATATAACCCTCCTTACGACTATAACCCCGATACGGCTCAGCATATAAAATTAGACGTAGGGAAAACACCCACTCTCATCTAGAGCCCCCGACCCAACGTACTGTTAACCGGGCATTAGGCCTATCCTGAGAAGGACTGGGAGAAATGCCCACGAACAGGCGGGACATATTAGTGCACAGGCACGTGTAATGATTGGGTCTTGCGAGAACCATAATCTGCAGCTCTGCAGAGCTGCAGACCGGAAATGATGGCCACCATGGACCCCACCGGACCAGCAGGCAGCCCCCACTGCACCACCAGGGATTTAAGGTAATTGTTTAGTCCCCCCTGCATCACCCCCTCTACTCATCACCCCCCCTCTCCTCGTAACTTCACCCCCCCTCCCTCTCCTCATCACCCCCTCTCCTCATCACATCACCCCCTCCCTCTACTCATCAACCCCCTCCCTCTACTCATCACCCCCCACCTTAATCACATCCCCCCCTTTCCTCATCACATCACCCCCCTTTCCTCATCACATCACCCCCTCCCTCTACTCACCCCTATCCTCATCAATCCACCTCCTCATAAACCCCCCTCCTCATCAACCCCTCTCCTCATCAACCCCTCTCCTCATCACATCACTCCCCCTTCTCCTCATCACATAACCCCCCCTCTCACAATCACCCTCCCTCCCTATCACAATCGCCCACCTCCCTCTCCTCATCACCCCCCAACCTCTCACAATCACCCCCTCACAATCACCCCCTCCCTCTAACAATCACCCCCTCCCTCTCATCCTCACCCCCTCCCTGAGCTCCATACTTACTCATTGATAGGGAACATATGGAATAATCAAACTCCTTTTGCATTCCATTTGTTGAGGTTTGCCACTGACATTCTGCTGGGTGGAAATCTTTAACTGCAAACCTGACTTTGTGTTATGGAGTACTGTATTACAGACTGTACAATTTGATTTATTATGTTTATGGAGACTGTGTGCTGAAATGTCTATGTTGGTTCTTTTTTTTTTCTGTGAAAATACTCTTAATAAACAAATACATAATATTGAACATGACACAGAAAAGGACAAATGTATAAATGGTCTAGTATTGTTCTACATTATATAAATACTATGTATAGGTAATACAGCATATATACTGCTTTTTGTAGCATATGTATCTAGCACTCACTCTATTCAGTGTATAAATGCCTCTGTAAAATAGTTATTTGTATTGGATATTTTGTTTTTATTGGACTAATATTAATGCACTTTCATGACTAACACATTTTAATTGCAATATGTTCCCCAACACATTGTTCTGCATTGTTATTCTCAGCTCAGATACTTTTGAAATATTTTCAAAGCCTTTTCTAAAAGGGTCAAATGTCTTTTTAGGGAAAGAAAATTAAATGGATTTTCTCTTCCCATGGGGCTACATGGTAGACAGATTTAGTACAGGACAGATATTGCAGCCTAAGACCTGCACACAAACTCACATTCTGGGACTGTTTGCTTTTCTATCTCTGTTTAAACAGAATATATTTGTAACTCAGTCTCATTTGCCGTTTCGGTGAAACAATGTTTACCGAGAAAATTTAACACTTCTAGCAATAGAGCATTTAGAATAGAGGGCAAATTGTGACACATTACTGGGCTTATACAGAGGTGACTGGAATAGAAAGTGAGACAGGTTGTATCTTAAGGTGACCTGCTGCACTTATTCAAAAAAATACTATATTTAATGGTAATATGACCATTTTTCAATTGTCAGATGTGTAGCTCTAGTGTCTCAAGCAATCGTTCAGTGTTCAGGTTCAGTGTTTAATATCAGAAATATTTGCTGTAGATCTCCTTCATCAAAGCTGTCATGTTGCTCATTAAAGGGACACTGTAGTCACCAAAACCAATACAGCTTAATGTAGTGGTTCTGGTGTCTATAGCATGTCCCTGCAGCGTTAACACTGTATACAATGCCTTTTCAGACATTGTTATCTAGTAACACCTCTAGTGGCAGTCACTCAGACATCCACTAGAAGTACTTTCTAGTCCAATGATGCACAGTGTGCAGCACAGCGCTGTATTTAGCATGAGGCTGACAAGGCATTTGCCTTGGACGGCACTTTCAGGGGAGCGGCAAAAAAGCCGCCCCCAAACGTCCTGGCAAATACCTTGTCAGGCTTTTACTAGGGTCAGAAGATGACCGGTCTCCTAACGCAATATTGTTTTAAGTGGTCTGAGCATCACCACCCTTGATCCTGTGTGTGTTAAAGAGCCAGGGAATTATCAGCATTGGTACACTATCAGCATGTCCAGTCTCTGCTTCCATTAAGAGTTATCTTCTTTTGGGTTTGCATCCCAAGACCAGGGGATGCTCAAACACCTAGCCCATAAATGATTAATATATATATATATATATATATATATATATATATATATATATATATATATATATATATCTCTATATTTACCATTAGAAGTTACCCCTTCTGGGGTTAACTTTATACAGGTTTAGAGGGCTGTTGACTCTCTAATCCTGTAAACACACACAGGACTAGAGAGCTGAGGTGAGACTGGCGTGATTAATGCCTATATAGAAATGTATTTAAGGATAAACCCCCTATGTATTTAGCCCCTTGTTGTCCAAGCGATTGGGACTGGGGAGCCTCTAGATCTTTTGATACATACAGGACTAAGGAACTGGAGACCTCTGTGGGTTATATAAACACTGATGCAGCATCACTGTTTTCAGTTGTTGACACAGTTATTTTCCCAGTGACATGCATAGCTTGAACTTGGGATGGAAAAATACTCTGACATTATGCTTAGAAGACAGACTACAAACTGTTAACGCAAATGTCATGGATTCTTAAATTGACTTTGGAGCATGTCTTTTAAGCAGTTGATCTTTACATTGCCTAGAAAATTAAGCTGAAAATCAGACTTATATGTTTGGAGTCATGTATTACATTATATCCAGCACATTATATAGATATTTTATAGTACTCATCACAGTAAAACATCACCATTTCAATATAATTATTAAAACTTCCTGTAATCAATGAGAAGGTTGTCTATATTGTTGATATATACAAATAAAAGCCTAGATATGGATAAATGCAAATTATTTCAATAATAATTTCTACAACTCTCCGTTATATATACTTCAAAATACTTTTAGACTTACTTTATATATTTAAGCCCTATTTCTCCTTACTGACTTCTTTATCCTTTGCACTTGCTCCAGCTGAAATATTACACACAAATACACAAATACTACTTCTTGGTAATTTGCACAAGAGCTGTGTGAATGTGTACAGCAAATGCCGACTGCAGAAGGAACTTATGCAATACACAATGAATAACTTATATTGGATGAATATAGGGTGATCTCCATACTCTATAGCAAGTGGTGTATTTCGGTTTTGTGCTGCTTTAGGTATGACTAATCTCGGGCACCCCCCTAATTTAAAAACCCTTCCTGTCAAGACCACACCTCTTCCTGTTTAAAACACACCCCTTACTTTGTAAATTACCCCTCTTCCTTTTTAGGTTCCACCTATTCACTGTGGTAGATTATAGAACATCCTCCCACACAACACAGTATACTCCAAGTACATTTGTTTATTACTTACACAATGTTACTAAATACATTTGTAAACCAAAGTGTATCATTATATTGAATGAAAAATCATTCAATTTAATTATTTATTACAGGAAAAATAAATAACTATAAATAGAATAAATGCATTGTGTAAAAATCATTGAGGTTAAGGGGCAAGGAGAAAATAATATATATATAAATATATATATATATATATTAATAAATAAAAAAAAATATAAAATCAACTTTTTTAAAACATAGTGGGGATTACAAATTTACACAGGACCTAAGAGGAGCAAATTCTGAAGAAATAGCTATTGATTATGTTTTTTGTTGTTTATAATAACTATGAGACTATTGGTATTGCAGTTAACTTTGGGGGGCAACTTTCACAGACTCAAGCAGACCGGTTGACATCAGGAAGCCATTTATTTAGAATTTTGGATTCACATGAGCATCAGTACCGCCAAGCACCTGTATATATTGTGCGGCAACTGCAGCACTGTCCACAAAAAAGGCAACGGCAGATTCCACTGGCTGCAAGAGTTACGGCCTTGTGGGAGCATCATGCGCAAGCTAAGTAGGGGGCATTTAAAGAACTGGCATGTGGAGGTGGCATATTTTGACACCCCCCCATGAAAAGGGCCGCCCAAGGCAAATGCCTTCTTAGTCTTGTGATAGATACAGCTCCGACCAAGTGTGGACTGCATAAACATCAATATACAGAAAGTGAGTGTGGGTACCTAATAAATATGGTGGTAGTTGTAATATCTATTCCAATAGCAATATGTATGCTAAGATTGTCTTCGATGGGCTTGAGGGCAGCATTTGCAAAGAGTCTTCTTTGCTTAGCATATTTTCAAGTGGACGTGCATACTCCTTAAAGTAGAACAAAATCTAAAGAACATTCCTCACAACAATCATCATTCATTTTGCAAGTACATTTGTATAATTTGGGTAACACAATCAGATTGCTCTATTCTTTCAGTCTAGGTGGTCCCTTCAGGAATTGCACACATAGGAATATTCCTGAACTCTTGTAAATGTACATGCAATTGTCTGGGATAATGCAATCTCAAACACTCAGGTCGGATGCTGCTCTGATCAGTAAAATGGATTTGAAAACACATTTCTAGAATTAATGCTACATATTCATTCTGAGATGAATAGGACAGTAGTTAAACAGAGAATATTTGTCAAGTGGGATCATTTTTAGGATGAAGATGATAAATTGAATGTTTGAAAAATTGGGAAAATGGGGATACCAAGAGAGAAATTAATCACACTAGTAAGCAATGGAGAAGATGAGAACAAAATATATTACATAAGGTGAGGGAGGATAGGATCAAGGGGGAAAGTTGATGGGGAACGACATCTGAAACCTCTTCCTGAGTAACAGAGAACAAGCTAAGGATAGAAGAAGAGGGTATGATAGTGGGGCCAGTTGAGAGTGTTTATAATAAAGATATTAATTAAAATGGAATAGGATTTATGGGATGAATACTGAGTTTAATGTATTAAAAAGTAGTTTGAGCTTAGAAACATGATGATGATAAGGGAATAAAAGGATGTTTGCTTGCAACATTGAAGTCTGTATTGTAAGAACAATGCATCAAAAGGACACTCCAGACATATACGCCACTTCAGCTTGCTTATGTGTCTTTATGTGTCTGGAATCTGTAATATTTGTGACAGTAGAAATCAGTTCTTTTATACAACTACACTAAATCCGACAGCCACAGAAGTTTACTTCTGCTGGGCTAGAGCCTTTCTGCCTTCCCCTCTTCTCCGTGAGCTGTATCTACAACTTGTTGAGAAGCACAAGAAATCCTTGATCACATCCACATGCCCATGCTTGCTTGCAGCTCCAACACAGAGACTTCTCAATGAGAAGCCTAGAATTAGTGTATTCACTGACTCAGACTGAAAGTCGGTGCTGGGAAAACAAATTTGCCGCTTTTGCAAGCTATGTTTTTTTTTTTTTTCAAATACAGCTCGCAAAATGGGAGTAAATCTACTAAACTGCTAAACTAAAAATAGTATTGGCGAGAGGCAGTGAGAGACTTCTTCCAGCTATGGTCAGCAGTTCGAGAACATCTTTGCAGGTAACTGTTTCATTTCATGTGTCAGATTTATCTGCAATAAATCAGTAATGTAGAAAATCAATTAAATTGCAAAAATGTAAAGGTAGCGTGTGGGCCCCGGTGCAGCTACATATCCAGCATTGGCGGTAGTTTGACGAGTGTTGTACCTGGGCCCCCAGGATCATCGGTCCCTAACAACAGTCACGGTTGTCATACCCTGGAGGCAGTAGAGATCTCCACTTCTGTTACAAAATCTGGTTCAGTCAATAAGACATAGGTTGGAATAACACAATAAAGTAGTGGTATAATAATGGGAAATTGTTTTTCTTTTTCTTTCTGCACCCCCCCCCCCCCCTCCCATCCTGATTAGTTGTAAATTGGCTGTGAGTAAAAGTGTGTGTAAAACAACATGTTGTTTTACTCTACTTTGTTACTTTGTTACCATGACTACTGAGTGATACATACTGTATATTAGAGATGAATGCAGGGCTGGCTAATCAAGTTCCTTCTAATGTTGTTGGCTATAAATAGCGATCTAGAGACCTTTAGCTTTCTGCAACATGTAGTAGCTCAATACCAGCAGCTTGCTATGATTACAGAAGAATCTCTCAAACTAGCTATTTAGATTCACATTAATAAAATTCAAGGGGATTAATCCTCAAGCACTTTAGTTTTAGGGAGACCATAAAAATAAGCAAAAAAATTAAACAATGAAAATTGGCAAAATTTAGCTTGAACTTTGGTTAACTTCTATGGTATCAAAGAAATTGTATCTAATTTGTGCGATTTAAAAAAAGAATCTATACCATACCTATACTATTTGTACATCTGACTAATAGTACCTAAAAGTGCAATCCAGAAAGGACATTCGTATAGATCCCATGTACATGGCAGGTAAAGTAACACCAGACAACCATTTCACCCTTCTTTGGGGTCTCCTCAGTGAGGTGTAGCTGAAACCTCTCTAGGCACTGTGAGCAAGGTGTTCACATTTGGCTTACCCTTTAGACTTAAGGGAACACAAATGTGCATTATTTTTTTCATTAAATAATGTTTATTGATTTGCATCATCTACATTAACATACATGTATCAATAAGGGGGTGTACAGAATCATTAGCGTACAGTATACAGTAACATATTCGTCGTTATTGATATACATTGTTACAGTGTAAGAATTCTCTGTAGCATGAGTTTGCTGAAACTTACAAGAAGATACAAAAGACCTGTACATGCAGGGGCACTGCTGGAGGGGGGGGGGGAGGAGAACAGAGGGGGCCATGCCCCCCCTAAATCATGCTGTGCCCACCCTCAAATGCAGGTGCTTCATTGCAACTGGGGTGGGACTAAATGATGGCGGGGGCAAAGCTAAAAACGCCCAGAAGACATCCAGTCAGGGGTAACTGCTGCACAAGAAGGGGTAAGCAGGAAGGAGTCGCTGCTTACTCAACATCCAGATTCCAGGAGCTACACCACCTCCACTCCTCCCTTTCAGCCCATAATGGACAGAGGTGTGTGTGACTGTAACTGAGTGTGTTTGATTATAACTGTGTGACTGTAACTTTGCTTGACTGTCTGCATCTGTGTGTGACTGTCTGCCTGTGTTTGTGTGACTGTCTGCCTGTGTGTGTGTGTGTGAGTGAGTGTGTGTCTGTCAGTGAATATGTGAGTGTGTGTATGTCTGTCAGTGACTGTGTGTGTGTGTCTGCCATTGAGTGAGTCTGTTTGTCATTGAGTGTTTGCGTGCCTGTCAGTGAGAGTCTGTGTTTATCATTGAGTATGTGCCTGTCAGTGAATGTGTGTGTGTTTACATTGAGGTTTTGTCAGTGAGTGTATCTGAGTCTGCCAATGTTTGAACATCAAATTAGTGAGAGTCTGTGTACATGCCATCCCTAGTCGATGTGCAATTCATAATTTTTACCTTTTAACATAATTAAAGCAGTAAGAGGAAGGGTAAGGTAAAGAATAGATACAAACAAAAGAAAGGATACAATCAAACAGGTTTTATTTGTGTAAAGTGCGTCCTGCTTGGAAGAGGATTACGCAGTAGGCTCCTCAAGGTGAACCCTCTTGGCCAGATACTCTGTTCAACATGGCCTGGTCTTATGGGATCTCTCTAGCTCCACACACTCTCATTCCACCTAGCCCATGCAAAGTTATAAATATGATTGGTACCTTTACTTTGTGTGTCAACTTCTAGTCTTCCCTAATTTGTCAATTACTACCTGCAATGGAGTAGCTTTGCACTTTTTCCAGTATTGCTCAATTGTGCTCTTGGCTGAGATCAATATGTAGATTGTAACAGCCCTCGCATGTTTTGTGAGACCTTCAGCATGCATTATTCTGTAATATGTAATTGTAATTTGTCTAGTTCAGCTATAGCTTGTTGGAATGGGGTCAGTTGGGCCCATTTTGTGTTGTGTTTCTAAGTCCGCGATTTGGCATGTGAGTTTTTCTTGTTTTTTGTGAAATTAGTTTTTCATTATAGCTCCTATCTGTAGACAAATCTCATGTATAACCGCTTTGTGTGCTAGCCAAAGTGAATTGGGAGATTGTGTTCCTCAGTCGTTGTCTGAGAAAGAATGTGATATGGTTTGATGGAGTGTGTTGGTTAGTCATTCATTTAATAGAATGGATTAATTTAGTGTCCATAGCCTTCAGCCTCTAACCGTAATAAGGGTGGAGAAGGTAGTGAAAACAGGGGTGCTATTTGGGGTGCTATAGTGGGTGCTATTGTGATATTGTGGAGGTTGTGGAGGTTAGATCAGTCAACAAGGCAGTGATCAATTCTAGCATATCTGGTGTGCATGTTGGAAAAGTATGTGTAGTCCCAAGCAGATGGGTATAGAGTTCTCCAGGTATCAGATAGATCATATATAGATAGCAGACTGCTTAGCCACTGACTGGAGTGCAATTTACTGTTTGACACTTATGCTCTACCACTACTGTCAATCGTCAGATCAAGGACGTGATTGAAGTCCCCACACACGTAGAGATGGCCATGCTTAATTTTGTCAGCTTTATGAAGTGCTTTTTGTATAAAGTCAATCTGATTTGTGTGTGGGGAGTATACATTGACAATCATGATGGGGATTGTGTTAAGCAATCCGCATATCACCAATAATCTCCCATCTTTGGTGCTATACTGTTCCTCACATTAAAAGATCCAATCTTTATGGATGAAAATGCTCACTCCCTTTGTTTTATTTGGAGTGTAGGCATGGTAATCCTGGGGTACTGTAGCAGCCTCCGGGTAACTCGACCGGTCACCACTGCTGATCCCCTTCCTTCAGCAGGTCAGGAACCACTTAAACTGCAACAAGACCCATTTCCCCTCTGTAACATGACAAGACCTAGTTCTGGAGGTACAATACAATTTTATTGGCCACACACGGCTTTTATGCATACCCCATGCAAGGGGTGGAAAACACACACAGATGAAGACACTTCCCACAATCCTCTCCCTCCCTGACCAAGGTCCCAGCGTTCCCTTTGTCCCCCACACCAACCGCCAAGGGTCTACTTCCCAAGAGCCTCTGTGCCTGGGAGTCTCCAGTACCCCAGACTTGCCCACCACAATCTCAGAGATCCTCGCCTCGATTCTTCGTCCGGCTAGTCTCTGTTCGCCAGGTCCTGGTGGGGTACAAACACTCTCTCTGGCTGGCATTCATCTGTACGAATGGCGGCTGCCCAGGGGAGTGCTCATTAATTGCTTCCCTTGTGGTTTGTATATTGAGCGGGCATAACATGTGAACTGGTGGGGAGAAAACACACACAATATACAGAAGGGCAATTCACGGACAGGCAGCACTCCCACCACAGGTACAATTGAGATTAGAATGAGTGAGGATTATGCGCGCAAAAATGGCTTTCTTGGAAGCAGGCCACTGCCAGCTTGGTGATTTTGATAAGATTGTGAAGTTGGGGTTTTCATGAGCTGTAAGCCATAATCATTGCAGTTATGACAAATCACAGCTTGAACTATCTTGCTTTGCATGTAATGCGTCTATCTCATATATTAGTTTCCCCTTTTACACTGCATTACTGAAATAAATTAACTTTTGCACGATATTCAAATTTTTCGAGAATCACCTGTATTGCTGCGCTGCAGAACAGCAATGTTTTCATTTCAGTGTTCACTGCAGGGTTAAAACAGAAGGGGGCATGGCACCCAGAACACTTCATTAAGATGAAATGGTCTTGGTGCCTATAGTGTCCCTTTAAGAAGACCCTAAGAATATAATAAAAAGACAAAATACATTGGAAGAGAACACGGGGAATGGATAAAAACAAAATAGCTTGTCCTTTAATATTCCGTTCTCAAATATCAAACAAGTTTTATCTCACTTGTGCCATTAAATAGGGAACCTATAGCACAGAGCCAAATGTAAGCCCAGAACCAAAATGCCTGCATTACAATATATAGCAAACCTCAGTGTTTATTTTGGAGCTACTTTGGACTTTGTTAGTGTAGTGGACTTTGTTGTTACTCCACAGGCTCAGTGAGCAATGAGACAATATCTGGATTTCTCTAAGTATTGTCAAATCAACTTCTATTCCAACTTGGATATTTTGTCCTAAATGTATCCACTGGGTTGCTGGGTTTCAATATCCCAAATCTCACTTTTTAGTTAATGGGTCATTTCTAAAAAAAAATGATGGACAGACAAACAGAATTGCCAATTTTTGGGAGATCCCTTGGAAGCAACGTAGATTGGTTGATTATTATAAGACTCTGTAACGGGTCATAATATTATATCACAGATCATTCTGTCTACAGTGAAATGATATAGAAAATGTCTATTAAATATAATGGACTTGCTTTGGATATAATCAATGAAGAATGTATAGAAGCTTTTTATGTTTGTTTAATAGAGCTCATTAATTCTTCTTGATAGATACATTAATCACGCAAACTATATGTGACCATTTGATTTATGCATGTTAAATGCTATTAGGCTGAATACATATCATTAGAAACAATCTGTATCCGAAGGTTTGAACTTGAATGTACAGTCTGACAGCATGCACAGATAGGCCATCATGCTGAGGATACAGCTGGATTAGCAAAATGTGAGTTGAAATATAGGTATATGTTACCTGATCTGCTTAGTTTTTTTTAACTGTCAGATCATGTTTTCATGTCATTCAATGACTCATTCACTGTAATGGTTTAACTTTCATTTTACAGACCGTATGTGGGCTCTTAGATTAGTGGGAGTTTTGATATATTTCCCGTTTGATGATGCTGCCAATTATTTCAAGCAGAACTTTCACTTCTTTGTAAATATCAATTTCTTGCACCATCACCCCAGTAAATGCTGTGCAGTGTCTACAGCGACAACCAAAGCCGTGAATGTACACAAAGAATGTATACCCGCTGCCTTCCACACGTGCATGCTTGCTAAGGCATATTGTATATTTATATATTGTATTTTTTGTAACATAGTATCCTATTGTAACAATGCAATGTTTTGTGGACCCAGGAGAAATCTCAACGTATCCATCCTGGTAAAATATTTTACAAATAAATAAATAAATAAATAAGGTGTTCTGTCAGTTGTGCAATACGTGTGCACGCACCATATACACAGCTGTGACTTGCAGGCTATGTAAATTCAAAAATATGGAGGTTTTTAAGGTTTTTATAAAAATGAATAGCACAACCATTAAATATCTCCTAGATGTTTCACAAGTGTCAGGAGACAGTTCCTCTTCCAGCCCTCTCCATGTAAAAATATTGTGAAAGAGGCACTGAAGAGATAGAGACTTTCATAAATCTGATGTTCCATCTCTTCTGCTGGAATATCACTTCTTGGAGAATAGCAGAACTACGGGTAACAATGGAAGCCATATCAGACAACATTCATCAACTTATAATAACATAATGACATATTTCTAAAGGGATGGGAAAGACAATAATTAACACAACATATCTCTCCTGTCTGAATTAGCAATATGCATATCTACCTGAACATGCAAATTAACACGACGTGCTATTCAGGTAGTGCATATAGCTGTTGCTACCAACAGAGGCCACTGTACAAGTTCCATAGTCAAATCCACCTAGTTGCTAACAATCATCAGCAGGACAGAAGAGCACACAAAACAATACACAATAAACATACACATTATACACACCCTGCACCTATAATGGGCATAGGGTGACTTAAACAAAGGAGTAGTCCATGGTCTCACATAAAGTTACCGTATGAAACTCCAGGTGATGGTAACTACTGTCACAGTAATTAATTACTTCTTTTGGTAAAACTTCATGGCTGGGATTTTTCTAATCCAAGCTGTAAAGGAACACTCCAGACACCAAAAATGCAACCATGCATTTAGATGAGCAAAAAACAAGTCGCAAGAGAGTGCTGAGAAAAAACAACAGCTCAATTAGCCTGCCCTTCGGTGGGTCCCTGCTAAGCTCTCAAGCTGGTTTAAGCAAATCTTATGACATTACAGAGAGAACCAGGCCATTTGAATCTCAGACTGATTCCACCCAAAAAGGCAGAACAGATCCAAAATGCAGGCCGGATCTCTTTGCACGAGAGATACAGCAACCCCAGATGATCGTTTGCTGGTATTTTGGGTCTGAACTGCCCATATGGGTGAGACCAGTCTGATATGCTAATTCCAATTTAGGGCCCCCACCCGCCACTCATCGGTGGGGGCCGGGGGGGAGGAACTTAGGTCCCCCCCTTATTAGTATTTTGGGCCCCCACCCACTGCTCAGGGTGGGGGCCAGGGGGGAGGACATTAGGTCCCCCCCT
Source organism: Pelobates fuscus (assembly GCF_036172605.1). Lineage (NCBI taxonomy): Eukaryota > Metazoa > Chordata > Amphibia > Anura > Pelobatidae > Pelobates > Pelobates fuscus. The sequence continues at coordinate 278,906,965 of NC_086319.1, read as the reverse complement.
TATTTTACTGTAGGGCCCCCACCCACCGCTCAGGGGTGGGGGCCAGTGGGGCGGACATTAGGTCCCCTTTATTATAATTTAGGGCCCCCACCCACCGCTCAGGGGTGGGGGCCAGGGGGGAGGACATTAGGTGCCCCCCCTTATTATAATTTAGGGCCCCCACCCATTGCTCAGGGGTGCGGGCCAGGGGGGAGGACATTAGGTCCCCCCCCTTATTCTGATTTAGGGCCCCCACCCACCGCTCAGGGGTGGTGGCCGGGGGGAGGACAATAGGTCCCCCCCATTATTTTACAATAGGGCCCCCACCTGCCGCTCAGGGGTGGTGGCCAGGGGGGGGCAATAGGTCCCCCCTTTAGGTTGACTTTTTTTTGTTATTTTTTTTTTACAGTGAGCAGCCACAGGCTGCTCACTGTTTAATAGACATGCCCCTACTCGCGGTATAGCGAGTAGGGGCATAATTTACTTATACTAAGTAATCTTTACTTAGTATTAGTAAATTTGTCTCAAAGACCAATTCAGGTCTTTCAGCCTTTTAGTAGATAGCTCCCTAATACCGTGGGAATTAGGGAGTTATCTACTTATTCATTCCTGTCATTACACTGACTGGCCAAGTAACTTACATTTTATATGAATGTGTGTTACTTGATTGTTGTAGGTGTTGCAAATGCTTACAGCTTAATCCTGGCTATGTTTGTATACTTTTTATTTAAAATTGTTTAAAATGTAACATTCTTCTTTCACTGGGTAAGTATATTAGTACTTAGGCAATACTGTGCTTCGGAACTTCGGCACTTTGACACTTCGGAACTTTGACACTTCGGAACTTCGGCAACTTCGGAACTTCGGCGCTTCAGCACTTCGGCACTTCAACACTTCAGAAATTCGGTAATTTCGGAACTTCGGGACCTCGGCAATTTGGCACTTCGGCAATTCGGACATTCGGAAGTACCCGAATGTCCGAATTGTCCGAAATTCATCCGAATACATATTCGGACCGAAATGAATTGCACATGTCTACAAATTTAAACGTTGAAAATGTACAAGTAAGGATTTGGAAGACTCATCTTTGCAGAACTACAATCTTGATTGATACATTAGTAAATTTACTGAACACACGTCAAGTTCAACCTCTGTCATCCTTCTGATATTTATCTACCTTTTACCCCCACTGGATAATATGGGGGAGGGGGACTCAGTGAGTCTGGCTCCAGCTACTACTGACTACCATGAGCAGCAGCTCAGTTCGGGTTATAAATCTACAGAATCTATCATAGATTACATAAATAAATGACAGATATATAGTGAAATTATATTGTCTGTCAATTGTAAAGAAGCAGTATAATAAGTCAGTGCTACATAAGGATATTGTATATTTTATTACAAAGGAACAATGCTGCACACTGCATTTATGTCTATTTATTGTCATCCTTTTGGGAGACGAAGAATTGAAAATAGGGTAGAGAAAGCTTAAGAAAGCTGTGGCTAGTGAGGCAGATGGAGAGACTGAGAGACAAATGAGGTGAATCCTGTGAAAATTTCAGATGTCGTAGAGAAGGACAGAGGGGGAAAGATTGGAGAGGATGGCAGGAAATGGAGCACGGCCAGACAGATTTACAGTGGTAACAGCTCCCTGAGAGGATGAGGTTTTTATTATCACATCCAGGAGAAACCACTTAAGTTGCTGACAGCTTCAAAAAAATAAAGAAAATAAAAATGCTGGCTGGCTCTCTCAGGCACTGAGGGGTTAACAAGCATAAGAACAGAACACCTTGTTCTTGAAAGACTCTGATTTGGAGTCCTGAGCACCTAGAATGTACCTGACCTTCTAATTTGGGGATTATATATATTTATAAAAGGCTTTAATGACAGAAAATATTCAGAAAATGACTATTACATGGTGTTTTACTAAATGTGTATTTGGCAGAATAACTCTTCACAAAAACAGCTGCAAGTGCTGTACAAATGATTAAATAACAGGGAACAGACATATTGTACTGTAGGCTTTTAAACACTCTGTACTAGCAAAACAGAGTTTTCAATTGTCCCGTTTGCCAGCCCTGTGTTCTGCCTGCCATTTATGTGTCTGACTGGTACTATTACATATTACAAATCCCAAATGGCTTGGTACCATGTGGGTAGATATTTTATTTCTGTAGTGGATCATCGTTCTTCATACCTTAGCACTATTACATGCCGGGGCTAATGATATTGGTCATCGGAGGATGATTAATATTATACATTCGATGAAACATGATATGGCATATTGCTACGCACTATTTAGCAAGCTGATATGGTTTGAGGTTGCTCCTAGTCCTACTTGCAGTGATTCTGTTTAGGGAAAGGAGTTAGAGAGATACCGTAAAAAATTGATAAGTCTATATCACGACTTTTACTGCTTATCATGGTCCAACATGTGGACAAGAAGGGAGATAACGTGGATAAGACAATTTTACCTGAACACAATTGGTTTGGACATATTCAATTTGGGGTTGCAAGAGGGCATAGACACTGCACTGTCTGTGTGTGGGAGTGCCGGCTGTGCATGATGCGCACTGTGGGGCATCCCATTGGTGGGTTTCCTGGCCAGCGCAATTGACTTAAGAAGTTGGGGAGACTACAGTCTGCAGAAGACTGATGGAGAGTGCAGGCTGCTTGGGACTCATGGAGGAAAGGTTAATGGAAACATCTTTTGGGTAATCACCTCAACAGCAGACAGATTGTTGAAATAATTGCTGGAGTGTTACTCAATAAAGCTGTGGTTGTTGCCCTATCCACAAGAAGTTATGTTTCTGATGTTTATTTTGAGGCTCTGCAGTCTGGAGAGAATATGACTATCGGTCAGCAGTTGTGTGTCAGTGTGTGTTGTATATACAGTATCTCACAAAAGTGAGTACACCCCTCACATTTTTGTAAATATTTTATTATATCTTTTCATATGACAACACTGAAGAAGTGACACTCTGCTATAAAGTAGTAAGTGTACTTCCAGTATATCAGTTTAAATTTTGATGTCTCCTCAAAATAACGCAACACACAGCCATTAATGTATAAACTGTTGGTAACAAAAGTGAGTATACCCCTAAGTGGAAATGTCCACATTGGGCTCAAAGTGTCAATATTTTGCGTGGCCACCATTATTTTCCAGCACTGCCTTAACCCCCATGGGCATGGAGTTCACCAGAGCTTCACAGGTTGTCACTGGAGCTGGTGGAAGTTAGAGACCTTGCGCTCCCCCACCTTCCGTTTGAAGATACACCACAGATGCTCAATAGGGTTTCGGTATGGATACATGCTTGGTCAGTCCATCACCTTTACCTTTATCTTCTTTAGCGTATCCCCAGATAGCGCTCAGATCCAAGCTATCTGGGAATACGTTGAATGTGGGGGTTCCGTTTGGTATACTGGGAAATATGTATTTTAATGTGTTTTCACCATTACTGTAAAATGGGGATATTCTCTATGCCTGGAGGTAATGGAGTTACTTCAAGTACATAACCCAATTATCTCAAGGATAGAGAGGAGGAGTTGTACTGTTTGTGTGGGAGTGTTTGCATTAGTCTTGGAGGTGTGTTTGGTGTTGTTATTTTGTTGGAATACTGCCCTGCAGCCCAGTCTCCGAAGGGAGGGCATCATGCTCTGCTTCAGTATGTAACAGTACATGTTGGCATTCATGGTTCCCTCAATGAACTGTAGTTCCAGAGTGCCGGCAGCACTCATGACACTCCCACCACCATGCTTGACTGTAGGCAATACACACTTGTCTGTGTACTCCTCACCTGGTTGCCGCCACACACACTTGACACCATCTGAATCAAATAGGTTTATCTTGGTCTCATCGGACCATATGACATGCTTCCAGTAATCCATGTCCTTAGTCTGCTTGTCTTCAGCAAACTGTTTGCGGGCTTTCTTGTGCATCAACTTTAGAAGAGACTTCCTTCTGGAACGACAGCCATGCAGACCAATTTGATGCAGTGTGCGGCGTATGGTCTGAGCACTGACAGGCTGACCCCCCACTCCTTCAACCTCTGTAGCAATGCTGGCATCACTCATACGTCTATTTCCCAAAAACAACCTCTGGATATGAAGCTGAGCACGTGCGAGTTGAACCTGTCCTGTGAAACTGCTGTATGGTCTTGCCCACCGTGCTGCAGCTCAGTTTCAGGGTCTTGGCAATCTTCTTATAGTCTAGGCCAGGGGTAGGCAACCTTCGGCTCTACAGATGTTTTGGACTACATCTCCCATAATGCTTTTACAGCCATATTGCTGGCAAAGCATCAAGGGAGATGTAGTCCACAACATCTGTAGAGCCAAAGGTTGCCTACCCCTGGTCTAGGCCATCTTTATGTAGAGCAACAATTATTTTTTTTCAGATCCTCAGAGAGTTCTTTGCCAGGAGGTGCCATGTTGAACTTCCAGTGACAGTATGAGAGAGTGTGAGAGCAATAACACCAAATTTAACACAACTGCTCCCCATTCACACCTGAGACCTTGTAACATTAACGAGTCACATGACATTGAGGAGGGAAAATGGCTAATTAGGCCCAATTTGGACATTTCCATTTAGGGGTGTACTCACTTTTGTTGCCAACTGTTTAGACATTAATGGCTGTGTATTGAGTTATTTTGAGGGGACAGCAAATGTACACTGTTATACAGGTTTGTACACTTACTACTTTACATTGTAGCAGAGTGTAATTTCTTCTTCAGTGTTGTCACATAAAAAGATATAATAGAATATTTACAAAAATGTGAGAGGTGTACTCACTTTTTTGAGATACTGCTTTTGCTATATGTGGGCAAATATACTGGGGAGACTAGTATATAGGGATAATACATGAAGGGTAGCTCTGGGGATATGTACTTTAGAAGGATCTGGCTCTCGCAAGTTGAACTGAGGGGCAATGCCACTTAGGAGAGATGAAATAGATGAAGAGTATGGGAATATGTTGTAGTGGTGCAATGTGGCTGTGGGGAAATTAAGTGAGGAAGGCACAAATCTGTAAGGAGATATACTGAGAGAGATATAGTGTTTGTGTGAGGAAATGAGGTGGAGGTGTGGGTAAAGACATGAGGAAGACATGTGGTAAGGGGATTTGAACTAAGGGTCATTTGGCTTTGGAGATGTGCACTGGGGGAGAAGTGGAAGAATAATGTGACTGTGGGGACACAAACTCAGTATTATTTGATGGTGTTTTGGGTGAAGGAAAGTGGAGGAGGCTACGGAACCATTAGTGGGCTTGGTAAACAAAACTAACTGAAATAATGTCAATGCCACATGTAGCTGAAGTTGATTTGACCTATTGTGACTAAAACTGTTCTTAACAGCAGGTATTTACACTCTTATATATCCGCCAAATTTCAATTGTGGGTGGTAGCTGAGTGATGTATGGACTGGGTGACATCATTACTATTTTAAAACTGTAATGAATGTAGTTTTATTGTTATACAATGCTCCCTTTCAGCAATGTTTACTTATTTATTGTAATCCAGTTTTATTCGCACATAAAATATATCTGTTTGCCCTTTCTAAACTGTTAAAATCTATTTGTAAAATATATTCTTCAAAAAATGTTTTTAAAAAAATAGCAAACAATGTGGTACATGTTTTGAAAGCATTGCATACACAATACACATTTGTATTGATTCACAGGTGCAAACAACAACATTCAGCTCTAGAAAGAGTCTACATTTCCGTTCAGCATTACATCCTGTAACAGAATGCCTACCCTGGGCTATTGAGTGTCATAACGCCTACCCATGGGCATACATCATAACCATAACAGGAGCTTGACTTTGTATAGTTGGATAAGTGTGTTGTAGCTCAGTATATAATGCACAATAACACACTTGAAAATAAATCACTGACATGTTCAATTCATTAAAAAGTAAGTCACTTAGTGTCATCTGACAAAGTTAGCAGTATCCATCAACTGCCATTATCACGGTGAAAGGTTACTCGCAATCATGTGTCATAATAAGAGAGGAGGCCATTTTACATCATGTGATGGAAAAAAATATCTGTCTACTTGAAGTATGATAACAGTAGGACATTTAGCCATATGTTGAAGAACCAGCATCTGTCATTGTGGCAGAGCTCTCTGCCTTTGGGTTATTATTTAAAACCTAATTTGTCTGTTTGTTCAGCGGTTGCCGGTTGTTCATATGTTTCCTGCTTGCATTCATCAAAAGACGAACAAACTACCGAATGGCAGGCCACCCAGCAGGGAAGTGTGCTGCTCGTTAACCTTTCATATGAATGCGGTGCCGTTCGGTAAATTGACAATACACAAACGGAACGGTACCAGATAGTAAACCCATGGAGCTCATTAGTTTTGTCGAACGCCCAATGTATAAACTTTAACTCCATGGCGATTGAACTATATGTATGGGATCTGAGAGCTGTTTGGTTATATTGAGCGCTCAGATCCAAACTATCTGGGGATACGTTGAATGTGGGGGTTCCGTTCGGTATATTGGGAAATATCTATTTTAATGTGTTTTTACCATTACTGTAAAATGGGGATATTCTCTATGCCTGGAGGTAATGGAGGTACTTCAAGCACTTAACCCAATTATCTCCAGGATAGAGAGGAGGAGTTGTACTGTTTGTGTGGGAGTGTTTGCATTCTGTAACTGCATGCAATTGGCTATTGTAAAAATTGTCTCAGTCTTCCACAAGGTCTCTATGGGAGTGTCCCTTGCTGAAAGACCTGCATAAAAGGCTGACATGTAGCCACCATTAAACAGATCCTGCTTGACCCTCAATACAGAGGCTCGTCTCGTATTTGGGGGGATAATTCATATGGTTCCTGTTCTGCGCTTAGGAATGTTCGGTAGCTGACTTCGCATTCGGGAAAAAGAACAGCTTTGGCGCCGTTAACCCCTTCTATGCCGTGCCGTTACAGTCAAGGGAAGTAACTAACTATTATATAACAGAGGCAAAAGCAACTAACACCATCCTCCATTATATAAGGTTAGAATACGTCACAGAATACCTTGGGACATTGCCAGAGGACTCCAGTTACCATAACACTTCAATAATATGGAATGGGTATGAGGGCTAATTGAGTCACTTTAAAGGCACACTCCTGACCCTTAAATCACTTCAGCTTGCTGAAAAGCTGTATGTGTAAATCATATGTCCTATTATTTTCATTTTGCAAAAAGTGCATTTTCAATAGAAATTGACATTTATAAGTTAACCTGCTTACACTGCAATTGCTGTCAGACAACTGGTCTTGTTACTTTTTTATTTTTTATTTTGTTTATTTATTATTTTTTTGACATATAAATATGCATCAATAAATAAAATCAATACATAATCAATATAAATATAGATATAATCAACATATAATCAAGTGCATTATTCATAGTTAAAGTGTTTGTTTACACATGTAATAAATGGCATGGTTTATATATTGTTATACATACTTAAAATATTATTGATCTGCAGAAGAAATCATAAAACATGAAGTAAATGCTTACGTTCTTAAAAAAGAAACAAATAATGATGCATAAATAACATATTAAACAAACATATTAAATAATACATTAAACAGTATGCACAAAAAAAAGTGAGACACCTAAAAGGGGGGAAGGAAGGGGGGGGGGGCGAGGGGGGAGGGGAGGGCGGGAGGACTCTCCTAGTCCATTCCTAAAAACTTTATTTTAGAATAAAGATTATTTAAAAACATACATTTCCTAGTGTGGCGGAACCAACCTTGTCACTGTGCACTGGAGAAGCCTGGTTGCCCGCCTGTTGCCTCTGGACTATGGCCCTGGGGGATTGGGCCCTTTAAAAACAGTATTCGGCCATACCAGAGTGTATGTCACTCATTGTGGCCCTTTAAATACTGTGGGGAAGGATTGGTACTTTTTAGATGGCACTTCGGATGCAGCCAAAGTCCCAAAGTCATTGAAGTGGCCGCCATTCGACATAGGAACACGTGGCGGCGGCCATTTTAATTTAGTCAAACGCGGTCAGCGGTGTATGCTAAAGAATCTACGGAACTAAAATCGGAAATACACAAACACCGCTGACCCTTACCGTCGCCTCCACTTCGACACTTCGGTTAAACTGTTTTGGGCAGGAAAATGTGCTGGCGGTCTGTCATAAAGAACTTCCGTCTATCTTTTTATCCACTGGAGGGATTGGTATGATTTTTGAGAGTGTTTATGTTTAAAGTATGCTGAGTTCGGTCGGTGCATCTGGAAAGGGGAATATCGCCTAAACGGTTTTTAACCTCTTGTGTGCAAAACGGTCCGTTACACCTATTGGGGACCAACCTATAAGGCAAAGCCCCAAGTTATAATACAGTTCAATGTCAAGTAATATATGATTTGGGGGCAGGATTCACTCTTTAGAATATGTAAACCAAACATCCCAGATACTTTTGTATTTCGTTATATTACCATCATTATAATACACTGCTTTTTCCATTACCCCTTGGTAAATAATCTGTGCTCTTATTTCTTCTATGCTGGGAACTTTCTCTTTTCTCCAATATCTAGCCATACATAGTTACACTTCCATTAGAATATGAATAACCAGATAGTCTAATGAATTAGATAGACAGATAGAAAGTTTAAAATGAAAAAGGAATTGCTTTAAAGTTAAAGTAATATTGATTTTTAAGTCTATAAAGATTTTTAAAACTTTCGCTTTGAGATTATTTAGAACCACACAGTCCCACCATATATGTTTTAGTGTACCCACATTTCTATTTCATCTCTAACAAAGAATAGAAGTATTTGGTTGAAATTTACAAAGTTTTATAGGAGTCATATACCATCTGTGTACAAGTTTAAAAAGGTCTCCTGTATATTAACACAAGGGATAGATTTCACAATCATTTTAAAATGATTTTGTCATGTCTGGAAAGAAAAAGTTTTTCCCATGTCCTTTTCCCAATCTTTAATAGTTTTTGTTTTCATAGTGTGATTTAGGGTATATACAGCTTTCCTAATCTTAGAAGGTATCTTTCCATGATCTCCAAGTAGAAGCGTTATTATTAAAACTTTATGAAGATAATCCTCTATTCTTATATATGTAAATAGTTCCTTATTATCAAGATTTGTTCTAATTTGAAGATCTAGAAACTTGCATATTTTACCAGCACAGTGAATATCTTTTATTCTCATTATTCCTGTGTCTGACCAACATCACAAATTCAAATCTTGGATAAATAATTTCAGAACTATCAATGGAGTATGTTTAGAAAGTTGTTTGTCTGAGAAAAATAGTTTCTTTATTGGCTCTACAGAGCAAAAGACTTGGTTGATAACTAAGTTGTCTATCTTCAAATTTCTATAGATGTTTTTATCTGTCCAAAAAAAGTAAAAAAGGATCAAATTTACTGCTCAACTTTCTTTCAAACATATACCAGGGTTTCGTTAAAGAATACAAGTTTCCTTTTTTAGATAATGTGAAAACAACAGTGTCATGAATAAGAAAAACATTGGGAAAGGATAAACCCCCCTCTGATGTTCTAGTTAACATTGTTCCAAGCTCAATCCTATGTTTTCTATCACCCCAGACATATAATACAAATAGTCTATGGAACAACCTCGGCATTATTTTGGGGGCTCTAAGAGGTATATTATACAAAAGAGATATTCTAACTTGGGAAGTAAATAGGATCTAAGGGTATTTATCCTACAAAGTCAAGAGAGCTGTATTTTACTCCATTTCTCTGTCAGACCTTTAAGCTCTTGGAAAAGTGTGTCATAGTTTTCCTGAAGCCACGAACTGACGTTAAAATGTATCTTAATTCTGAGATACAAGATGGAATTATTAGACCACTTAAATCTATTTTTTTTTTACCAGGATTCAACCTGTGAGTGTGTTAAATTACTATGAATAACTTTGGTCTTATGTACATCAATTTTATAGTTAGAAAGGTAACTATATTCCTCTATGCAGTTCATTACTGCTGGAAGGGACATTTCCAGATTTGTCAAGGTAAAAATTACATGGGCAAATAGCATTAGTTTCTGTTCTTGGTCTGCAAAAAAAACACCGGAGATATTACGTCATAATCTAATATATGCCGCAAGTGACTCAATGGATAAAATATATAGGAGGGGAACTAACGGACAGCCTTGTCGAGTTCCATTCCCAATGGTAAACCAGGAAGAATAAAGTAATAGTGTTAGATCTTAACATTTTCCCTCTATACCAAGTGTGGCGAAACCAACCTCGCCACTGGGTCCTGGAGAAGCCTGTTTGCCCGCCTCCTACCTGCTGACTATGGCCCCTGAGTTATTTGGGGCATATTGTATTTTATTGTGCGACTGCTGGCCCTTTAAGCACAGTGAATGGTATTTTATTGTACTGCTGCTGGCCCTTTAAGAACTGTCTGGGGACATATTGAGACTTTGGGTAACAATACCCTTTAAGACTATGGCCCCTGAAAAGGAATGGACTTTTATTCGGTGTGTATGTCCCTTTAAGAACCGTCTGGGGACATCTTGTAACTTTGGTGAACAATGTCCCTTTAAGACTATGTCCCCAGACCTGTAAAATAACTTGCCCCTGGCTCTCTCCCACTTGGTTCAGTAAATAGGGCTTACTGAACCAAGTACCACACAGGCAGACCACCCAGAAGTTAAAGTGTGCAGGCAATTTACCTCCCAGGCTGTGAGGTTACTGCAGGTTAATTGCACGTGGCGGCGGCCATCTTGGTTCCGTCGAACGCGGTCAGCGGTGTATGCTAAAGATTCTGTGGAACTGAAATCGGCTACACATTTTACCGAACACCGCTGACCCTTACCTTCTCCTACACTTCGTTTTTCAGCTCCAGAGACTAAGTCCCGTTCGAAATGGGACTTAGTCGTTTTTCGGCATGAAATTGACCGACCGCACAGCCCAAATCTATGGAACTGTTTTGGGCAGGAAAATGTGCTTGCGGTCGGTCATAAAGGGACCTCCAGCTAACTTTTGATCCACTGGGGGGATTTGGCTGATTTTTGGAAGTGTTTTTGTTTAAAGTGTGCTGATTCCAAATATGTAATTGTTATGAAGATTAGATGTATGGTTTTAAAGTTATAGTACATGTATAAAAACTGTATTTTCCCTGGCTGTAATAATTATGTTAACTGGTTATCTGAGGGGAGGTAACCTGGGGGTTGTAACCATTATGCTATTGGTTGTTTTGTCCCTCCCTGTGGGCGGTCCTGTATTCTCAACACTTGTAATAAAAGCCAGGCTGGATGTGCCAGTGCAGAGTTCCTGTTTTACCCTCAAAGTGAAGTGTTGTCTCATTATTGGGGGAAGGATTTATTGCATGCTGTTCCAGTTGACTGCTAGGAGTGTAAGCCTATTCGTATGGTTCCTATTCAACGGTCTACAGCATTCCTATGCTTGAGAAGATTCATATGCTTCTCAGATTCAGTGGTTGTGGTGTCTGCTGCAGTGCTTGAAGTCCTCAGGAGCGCTAGGAGCATCCTTTAACGGAGGTACCCAGTCGGGGTGCCAGGCGATCCGTTACACCAAGTTTGGCTTATATCGGCGCAAGTACACGTGGGGGCAGCCAATGAGACATAGGCGTCTATGGTTGCCCCGGCGACGTGTCATGCCGAGCCAATAAGATGAGTCCGGGTACACGATCTGGAACCCGGAAGTAAATGCGAGCGGGCGGTCTGGGCGAATTACATGTCCTATATAAGCTTGTTTCATTTTTTTATGTTTGTTATGTCCTGATGAACGCTCCGTAATGGAGTTGAAACGTTGATGTCATTTTGAATAAAGAAGAAAATAACTTGAAAATCCTTGGAGTGCCGGTATTCTCTCTGTATATATATACTCTTTAAGTACCAGAAGGAGAGCTGTTAATACAATAGGTGAAATGTTATGTATATGTATTTCCTTAGCACTGTTTAGTATTAGTAGTATATTAGTAACATTTTTAGTTAAAGTATCAGCACTTTGTTGTATATAAATGGCACATGTTCACTTTAGTGTACATAGTAGCACTAATGTCACTTTTAGAAATTAGTATTACACGAGTTTCACTATTGGATGCAGAGTATATATATAGTCTAGTATTCATATTAATATATACACATATAGCACTTTAATGTACATAATAGCAACTAGTATCACTTTAAGAATGTATGAGGCACTTTAATGTACATAAATTCACACAAATTCACTTTATTGTACAGAAGATATTTGCGCAGCACTTTCATGTATATAACAGCATTTAGTATCACTTTAAAATCACATCATGCACTTTAATGTATATAAATTCACACCAATGCATTTGGTTGTGTGGAATAGACTAACGGCACTTTAATACAATACATTCACGATACTTTAATATTAATATTTATATATCACCATCACTTTATTAAGCAGTGTAAATTGACTATGTCTTTTATACATATTACGTAAGACCTTTGGTACAATAGTTTAGATTAGCGTATTTGGTAGCAGATCTGGATCGATTAAATACCATAGGATCTAGGAGTTTGTGCAATATTATAGTAATGTACATAGTTTACAAGGATCCATGCCTGTATCATGCTGTTACATTTGTAGATTGATTAGATGTATTGTGAGGTTGTTTTAATTTGTGGAATTTGTTTGATCACCCTATACTAGCCCGGGAGCGCTCATTTGTTTCACCCCGTTGCCGGGGAGCCTGTATACATGTCGGGTAACCCTGGCAACGGATGGTGACGCGAACACGCCACTTCCGGGTCTCAGCGTGTTCGCACATGCGCACAGTGGTGTGAGAGACGTCGGGCGTACGAAGAGACAGGTGGTGAGTGTTTTTAATGATTAAATAATTAGTCTGTTTTGTTATATAAACGCAAATATTTGTAAATGTATTTTGTACTAAACGGATCCTGATGAAAGCCACGTGAGATGGCTGAAACATTGATGATGACTAGAATTATGTTTTAAGAATATTGGAATAAAGAAGAAATATTTTACCAAGATAAAGACCATGAGTGCAAGCCTTTTTTCAGTATATTTAGTATTTTTTGGCTATGGCTGCAATGCACCCGGCATTTTGTTAATTCTTGAAAGTGTGTGTGCAGGGTACCAGTGGAATATATATATATATATATATATATATATATATATATATATATATATAAATATAAATAAATTCTATGTTTATATTAATGTAATTCTATGTATATATATTTTTTCATTATTTTCATAAATATTTTGTGGCTTTATTAATATTATTTTATTCTATTTTATTGCCTGACAGCCCAGCAGTCCCCCTGCAGGCATAGCTGTGGGCAGCTATGCCAGCCATGTGATCTGTGAGAGCGATCACATGGCCCACGGGGGCCTGATTTAGCATAGTGGGACTGCCTGAGCTGTCAGGCAGTCCCTGAGAAGTGGATCGCGGCAGAGGTAAGTCCGCCTGAGCTCCTGGAGCTAAAGCGGTTACGGATTTGCATGTGGCTTTAAAGCCCGTTATAATGTGAACAGCATGGAACGGTGAAACGGTGTTAAGGGGTTAAACTAAGTGGATAAAGAAAACATGTGGGCTCTCGTTGGTTAGGCTCTCATCCAAATACCCTGCAGTTTATCCTCCTCTACCAAAATTCAGTGTGCACTCTGGAACGCTCGCTCCATTTGTAGTAACATCAAATCTACAGCTATACATGACCTCATCATCTCTAACTCACTCACAATACTGGCACTCACTGAGACCTGGCTGTCCCCATCCGATACCGCTACTCCTGCTTCTTTATGTTTCGGTGGTCTACAGTTCTCCCATACTCCTAGACTCGACTGTAAAGGAGGTGGTGTAGGCATCCTTCTCTCCCCTCAATGCACCTTTCAACCTATCCTCCCTGCCCCTGCCCTATCCTTTACTTCCTTTGAAGTTCACACTGTACACCTTTTTAAGCCCACTCCTTTAACCCCTTAAGGACACATGACATGTGTGACATGTCATGATTCCCTTTTATTCCAGAAGTTTGGTCCTTAAGGGGTTAAGAATTGCCATCATCTATCACCCCCCCGGTCACCCTAAACTATTTATTGAACACTTTTCCTCCTGGTTACCCCACTTTCTTTCCTCTAGCACTCCCTCTCTCATACTTGGGGACTTCAATATCCCTATCAACAAGCTCAACTGCCCCGATGCCTCTCGTCTGCTCTCTGTAACCTCCTCCTTTGGACTCACACAGATTTCTTCCTCAGCAACTCATACAGCAGGAAACACTCTTGACCTCATTTTCACCAATCTCTGTACCACCTCTGATCTCTCCACTGTTCCATTTCCTTTGTCTGACCACCATCTGCTAACATTTAACATCTGCATACCCCATAACAAAATTTCACCACCATCAACTCTCCAACCTCCCAGAAACCTCAACTCCCTCGATCTCCAGCACTTCTCCACCACACTCCAAACACTCCTTTTACCCATCTCAAATCTCAACTGCCCTAACTCTGCAACCTCACTCTACAACTCCACTCTCTCCTCTCAACTTGACATCATGGCACCTCCTACAGTTAAACACAGCAAGCGCCCCCAACTACAACCCTGGCACACTAAGCTGACCCGTTACCTCCAAAAATGTTCCAGAACTGCTGAACGCTGCTGGAGAAAGTCTCACTTTGCATCTGACTTTGTCCACTATATATTTATGCTGCGCTCCTACAGCATGGCTCTTTCCTCTGCAAAAGTAAACTACTTCAAAACCCTCATAAGCACACTGTCCCATCAACCCAAACACCTGTTTCACACTTTTGATGCTCTTCTTCGCCCTGTGACTCCCCCTCCTTCCACCACCTTGTCCGCCACAAACTTTGCATCTCATTTCACTGAGAAGATCTCTACAATCAGGAAAGAGATCTCTAATCTCTCTCCTACCCCTATCATTACATCACCCAACCCCACTCCCCCTGCCATCCTATGCACATTTGCACCTTCTACAGCACAAGAGGTTTCTGCTCTGCTCCTGTCCTCCCGCCCCACCACCTGCTCTCTTGATCCTATTCCCTCGCATCTCATCCGCACTTTGTCTCCCTCTCTTGCTCTTCCTCTCGCTAGCATTTTCAATCTCTCCCTTTCCTCTGGCACATTTCCCTCACCCTTCAAACATGCAACCGTAACCCCAATTCTGAAAAAGCCCAACCTTGATCCCAACTCCCCATTGAACTACCGCCCTATCTCACTACTGCCATTTGCCTCCAAGATCCTCGAGAGAGTTGTGTACGCCAGATTGACAGACTTTCTCGAATCCAACTCTCTGCTTGACCCCCTTCAGTCTGGATTCCGCACTGGTCACTCTGTCGAAACTGCTGTGACCAAAGTATCCAACGATTTACTTGCAGCTAAATCTCACGGCCAATACTCTATCCTAATCCTCCTCGATCTTTCTGCCGCATTTGACACTGTTGATCATCAACAGCTTCTTCACATTCTTCATAACTTTGGTCTACGGGATACTGCTCTCTCCTGGTGCTCCTCCTACCTCTCCCAGCGCTCTTTCAGTGTTTCTTTCTCTGGTTCTGCCTCTTCTCCCCAACCCCTCTCTGTCGGCGTCCCCCAAGGTTCTGTCCTCAGCCCCCTATTGTTCTCTATCTATACTGCCTTCCTTGGTAAACTCATCAGCTCCTTTGGTTTCCAATATCATTTATATGCAGATGACACGCAAATCTACCTGTCCTCCCCTGATCTCTCTCCACCCACCTTGACTCATGTTTCTGACTGCCTCTCTGCTATTTCCAACTGGATGGCTGCTCACTTCCTTAAACTCAACCTGTCCAAAACAGAACTTCTAGTTCTTGCTCTCTCAAGTGCTGCTACTCTTGTCTCCATCCAAGTCAACGGCGCTACTATCACCTCTACCTCGCAGGCTCGCTGCCTAGGGGTTCTTTTCGATTCTGACCTCTCTTTTACTCCCCATGTCCAATCGATAGTCAAATCCTGTCGCTTCCAACTCAAGAACATAGCGCGCATCCGCCCATATCTAACGCCAGACGCGGCTAAGATACTGGTTCATGCTGTTGTTCTCTCTCGCCTCGACTACTGCAATCCCCTTCTCACCGGTCTTACATGTTCCCAGCTTGCACCGCTGCAATCTATAATGAATGCGGCTGCGAGGCTTATTTTCCTGTCCGGTCACACCTCCCACGCCTCCATGCTCTGTCAGTCCCTGCATTGGCTTCCACTTAGATATAGGGCCCAATTCAAAATTCTGGCGCTTGCTTACAAATCCCTACATAAAGCTGCTCCAACATACCTATCCTCCCTCATACACAAGTATGTCCCGTCGAGACCCCTGCGCTCATCCCAAGACCTACGCCTATCCTCTGCCCGGATCCCCACCTCTGACGCTCGCCTTCAAGACTTCTCTAGGGCTGCACCTATTCTGTGGAACTCCCTTCCCTCCTCAATCAGACTCTCACCCAGCCTCCATTCCTTCAAAAAATCTTTGAAAACTCACTTCTTCATTAAAGCGTATCAATTAAACTGTCATCAGGCTTCTCATCCCCCAACCCATGACTCCTTTCCTGCAACTGTCAAAAATGACCTACCAAGCACTCAATAAACCCTTCTCTAACAAACTATTTAATCCCCCTACTTTAACCCTTTGTGTCACTATACCCCACTCCCTCTAGCATGTAAGCTCGTTGAGCAGGGCCCTCAACCCCTCTGTTCCTGTACGTCCAGTGGTCTGATCTCAATTATGTGTCTGTTAGTCCACCCATTGTACAGCGCTACGGAATTTGTTGGCGTTATATAAATAATAAAATAATAATAATAATAATAATAATATTAAATGTGCTCCAGTTTTGTGCTGATCTGCACTGTAAGGAAGCATCACGTAAATATACTAAATTACCTAGTAAAAAAAAACCTGCATATCATGGAATTCACTGGAATATCACTGTTAGTTTTAACCCCTTGACTACAGAGCACTTTTTGGTTAAATAATGTTTTTACATGACATGTAATTGAAGCAATAAATTCCTAGCTAGCATATAAACATAACAACAAAGCAGATGTGTGCATTTTTTTTGCAATCAAATGACAAAAATAAAATTATGCAAATTTACAAAAAAAATTATTTTCACTTATTCATTCAGACCATAAAAAAAATATATATATTTGGGAAATTAAAAGCTTTAGATGGTATACATTGCCCTTTATCTTGTAATGTTTCACACAGGGTTTGAAATGTCACACAGTAGGTGTGACAAAACAGATAAATAAAAATCAAATACCATGATTATAGGTGTTTGTAATGGTCCTCAAAATATTACTAGCAACTTACTGGAAATAACAACAAAATGTAAACATAATGTCTGCATTTCGGAATATATTGCCTACATACAGTAAATATAGTTAAATCCTATATTTCTATAATAACCGTATTTGAAACTGCTATGGATATCGGTATCATCTCTGTAATGCTAACAGTGAAAATGTGGAGTCCATGCACTCCTACCCTTCCCTGACTTTAGGAATGATATGGTTCTTTGAAACTTCCTGTTTGAAAAGCAGATGGCTTATGGCAGAGTATGTCATTCCTCTACAATGCATTCATGGTAATCATAACTAGAGCATAAATAAGTAGTTATGGACTATATTTCATTCTGCTAAATACATGAAAATAAAAAGTTTTATACTTGATTTAGATAGTGAAGTAATTACTGGCATTTATTGAATGTGACCCAAGAGTTTCAGAACAACGGGTAGCCAGCCTGGACTTCAAAATCCATATTTACATAGCATTTACACTTACATTCAAGTTTGGACTTGGGTATTCTTATAATCCTCAGCTTTTTCTCTTCTTTATTTATAGCAGCCATACATCCCTTGTCTTACCCATCAGAAATTACTCTCTTATTTAGAGCTCTGGTACTCTATTGCTACCATCTTTTTCTAACCTGAAGTCTTTTCTTCTAAGGACATTATCCATCACTCCATCACAAGCATTACTGTATTCTGTTCTGCTGTCTACACCACTCTCTAATATTCTGACATCTGTATAATTTTGATACTACACAAAAAAACACTGCTTATTATTCCCCCCCACACCACCCATTAGATGAAGAGTGGGCTATTCATCAAGCCCCCAAATTAATAGGATCTATGGGGACTCCCATTTTCCAAATTTTGGTGTGACCCTTTACTGGATACTTGCTGGTTTCATGAACTCCTGGGGTCTCCTCTCAGTCCCCTTAATGATTTTTTTAGTATTTTCATTATAATTGTATGTATTTTTAGTGTATATTTGTATGTTTCCTTTCAGTGCAGAAGCTCAAAATGTACTTTTTCTTAGCTGCAATAATTGAAAGAGTTTATAGTGTTAGCTTGGTTTGGACCTACTGAAACTATTTAACTGTTGTGATTGTCCTTTTAAGATTATTGAATATTTAGAAATTTCAGTGAGCTGGGGTGAAAACGTTTTTCGTCTTTTTCTTTTAAGGGCAGGCTATACTGGCCACCACAACCTACATAAAACAACAAAAACAACAACAAAATTTAAATATTAATTTCCTTTAGAATTATCCAAATTATGAGCCACTGGACCATCCTACTGCCTCTCATTCTGAGTTAATTCCTCATGCACTTTAATACCACAACATGTTTAGCTGCAATGTGAACAGTGTAACCATGTTGTTACCATGTTGTTACCATGGTAGGATCTTTCAGCATTTCATATTGCACTTGATTTATTTTTCTTATTTTTTTTCCTTTTTTATGCTTTGCATTGTTATGACATTTTTGTAGCTGCTTGAAGCAGCTTATATTCTATAGCTCTTATTGTGTCACATGGTTGCAATATATAGAGCAGGGATAGATAGGCAACCTTTTTGCCTTTATGTCATGTCTCATCAATAAAAAAAAAAAAAAAAAAAAAATATATATATATATATATATATTATTTATTTATTTTTTTGGTAAAAAAAAACAATATTTGCAACGTGCTTAATACTTTCTGTCAATGTAATAGAATTCTGAACTCCTATAGTACATATGCTTAAGAGCATATTTTAAACATACATAAGCAGCACACAGAGTGTCCCAGCATGACACTGGTTCTCTGCATCCCTGAAAATTACTTGACTTAGACAGAAAAGGGGTCTTCTAAATGCCTATATTCCCCTCAGGCTCTGTCCCATTCAGGTAATGAGTACAAGGATTGAACATGCCAGCCAGCTTACTTTATTCACATTTCACACAAATTCATTAATTCATCTCACAATCCACAAAGAAGGACATTAATCAAAGTTTCCAGCACAAAATAATCGCATACATTCATGTTTCATCAACAGAGGAAACATGATGCCTGCATATTGGGTCTCTAGGGGTCTATTATAAAGGAGACATGGGAACATGACACATATTTTCAGCACACAGCAATCTCGCTATTCTTCTCCTCATACAATACTGTGTGTGCTCATTCTACAAAGTGGAATAAAAATTGATCAGAAAACAAAATAAAGGATCGATATGACAGACAGCGTCAGATATGGACAAAAACTGCTTCCTAAATCAATGATCTGTGAAGTTCTTTTCAGTCTCATTGAGATTCAACCCTGATTCAATCAGCCGAATGTACAGGTTGAGATGGCTTCAATATTATAGAAAGCAGCACTTTATATCTGGGAGAAATATAATGCAGTTCATTGAAAGAGTAATTAACAGGATCTAAGTATCAGGCACATAAAGAAATGTAAATTATCCTGAAGAGCTTACATTCTAATTACCCAAAATATAAATTAAATCCCTTGCATGGAAGCAATGCAAAACAATGTGCCCTGCGCTTCATAAATCTCTTTCTCAATTTTACAATAAATGTGCCTGATCTGGAAAAGGAAATTACAGTAAGGTATGAATACATTTTCCTCTTAACTTGCTAACCATAGCAGCATCCCCACTGGGTAATAATCGAGTGAAAACTAGAAAACATTGAGGAAAATTTTCATAGTTAGCAAGTTTTGGTGCTCCCTCGTCTAGTCTGTAGTACTTTGTGATAGACCCAGCGAATGGCCTTTGTAGGACCTTTGACCATGCTGCCTAAGAAGTTGAAATTGGTCTTGTAGAAACATTTTTAGCTGCTGAAAATGACTGAAACATCAGAATTTGTGTATGTCTTCCTAACTGTAGACATACGGTAATCTATCTTCTCATTATTAGTATTATTTTATTATTTATATAGCACCAGAAAATTCCACAGCGCTTTACAATGGGTGGACTAACAGACACATGATTGTAACCAGACAAATGGACACAGAGGAACAGAGGGGTTGAGGGCCCTGGTCAATGAGCTTACATGCTAGAGGGAGTGGGTTATAGTGACACAAAGGGCATAAGTAGGGGTAATAAAATAGGTTGCTAGAAAAGTAATCACTGAGAAGTAGGGGGTAATGAAATAGGTTGCTAGAAAATTAATCACTAAGAACTTAGTAGGTTATTTTTGACAGTTGCAGGAGAGGAGTCATGGGGGGGATAAAAACCTGCTAACAGTTTAGAAGATATACTTTCCTGAAGAAGTGTGTTTTCAAAGATTTTTTGAAGGAGTGGAGACTGGGTGAAAGTCTAACAGAGAATGAAAGGGAGTTCCACAGAAAAGGTGCAGCCCTGGAGAAGTCTTGGAGGTGAGCATCAGATGTGGGAGTACGGACAGAGGATAGGCATAGGTCTTTGGTAGAGCGCAGGGGCCTCGACTGGTTTTGTGTATTAGGGAGGATAGGCAGGTTGGAGCAGCATTATGTAGGGACTTGTAAGCAAGCACCAGAATCTTAAATTGAGCCCTATATCTAACTGGAAGCCAATGAAGGGATTGACAGAGGGGGAGGCGTGGGAGGTGTGGGCGGACAGGAAAATGAAATTTCATTATAGATTGCAGCGGTGCAATCTGGGAACACGTAAGACCACCGAGAAAGAATGGCATGGACCAACACCTTAGCTGCGTCTGGTGTTAAATAAGGGTGGATGCAAGCTTTGTTTTTGAGATGGAAGTAGCAGGATTTGGCGATCGACTGGACATGAGGGGTGAAGAAGAGGTCAGAGTCAAAGAAAACACCTAGGCAGTGAGCCTGTGAGGTAGAGTTGATGGTGGCACTGTTGACTTGGAGGGAGACAGACACAGGACCAAGGTCAGAACCTTAGGAAATGCCAACAGAGAGGGGTTGGGGAGACCGCTCGCAGAGACCGTTAGTCTGTGGATAATAAGGTGAACTAAGTAGTGGTTTAATGCCGCACACCTTCCACAGTTGCTGGGTGAGCACAGCGGTAAATTGGGTTCCCTGGTCTGAGAGGATCTCGTTAGGGAACCGTACCCTAGTAAAATTTTAACCAGGGCATCAGCAACTGTCTCTGCCTCTACATTAGACAGCGCTATTGCCTCTGGATAACGAGTGGCATAGTCCACCACAGTAAGAATATACTTCTTACCTGATGCACTAGCCCTGGCCAGTGGACCCACAATGTCAACGGCTATGCGGGAAAAGGGCTCCCCAATAATAGGCATCGACATGAGCCTAGCTTTTGGGTGATCCCCCCGCTTCCCTACCCGTTGACAGGTGTCACACGCAGGGGCGGACTGACCGGTCGGGCACTTCGGACGTGGTCCGAGGGCCCGGCCGGGAGGGGGGCCCGCCGCAGCCGTGCACATAACATAATGTGCACGGACTGCAAAGTTATTCACCCGGCGATCGGGGCCCGGGCCCAGCGCAGCAATACTTACCTGTATAGGAGGAGGGGCCCGGTCCTGTACGCGGAGGCGCGACGCAATGACGTCTGACGTCGACGGTGCCGCCTGCACGGGACCGGAATTCATTACAAAGTGTGCGGAAGGATTCTAAGTGTCCGCCTTAAAAATCAGCAAAAAACTGGGGGCGGCCTTCTTTAGAGCTCAGCAGCCAGCAAGCAAAGCCAGGCCACCAGCCCACAGGTCAGCCAGCCCACAGGCCACCAGGCAGCCAGGCCACCAGCCAGGCCCCCAGCCAGCCCACAGGCCACCAGGCAGCCAGGCCACCAGCCAGCCCACAGGCCCAGAGGCCACCAGCCAGTTCACAGGCCAGCCCACAGGCCACCAGCCAGCCCCCCCACAGGCCACCAGCCAGCCCACAGGCCACCAGCCAGACCACCAGCCAGCCCCCCCACAGGCCACCAGCCAGACCCCACCAGCCAGCCCCAGGCCCCTAGCCAGCCCACAGGCCAGCCAGTCAGGCCACCAGCCAGCCCACAGGCCACCAGCCAGCCCACAGGCCAGCCAGCCAGGCCACCAGCCAGCCCCAGGCCCCCAGCCAGCCCACCAGCCAGCCAGTCAGGCCACCAGCCAGCCCCAGGCCAGCAGCCAGCCACAGACCACCCACCCAGCAGCCAGCCACAGACCACCAGCCAGCCCACAGGTCAGCCAGCCAGGCCACCAGCCCACAGGTCACCAGCCAGCCCACAGGCCAGCAGCCAGCCACAGACCACCCACCCACCCAGCAGCCAGCCACAGACCACCCAGGCCACCAGCCCACAGGCCAGCAGCCAGCCACAGGCCAGCCAGGCCACCAGCCAGCCCCAGGCCAGCAAGCCAGGCCACCAGCCAGCCCACAGGCCAGCACCAGGCCCCCAGCCAGCCCACAGGCCACCGCCAGCCCACACCAGGCCCCCAGCCAGCCCACAGGCCAGCCAGCACCAGGCCCCCAGCCAGCCCACAGGCCAGCCAGCCAGGCCACTGCCAGCCAGCCCCAGGCCCCCAGCCAGCCCACAGGCCAGCCAGCCAGGCCACCAGTCAGCCTACAGGCCAGCCAGCCCACAGGCCCAGAGGCCACCAGCCAGTTCACAGGCCAGCCCACAGGCCACCAGCCAGCCCCCCCACAGGCCACCAGCCAGCCCACAGGCCAGCCAGCCCACAGGCCACCAGCCAGCCCCCCCACAGGCCACCAGCCAGCCCGGCCACCAGCCAGCCCACAGGCCAGCCAGCCCACAGGCCAGCCAGCCAGGCCACTGCCAGCCAGCCCACAGGCCAGCCAGCCAGGCCACCAGTCAGCCTACAGGCCAGCCAGTCAGGCCACCAGCCAGCCACAGGCCAGCCAGTCAGCCCCAGGCCCCCCAGCCAGCCCACTGGCCAGCCAGGCCACCAGCCCACAGGCCAACCAGTCCCAGGCCTCCAGCCGACCACAGCCGCCCACAGGCAGCAGCCAGCCCACAGGCCAGCAGCAAGCCACAGGCCTACAGCCGACAAGCCCACAGCAAGCGACAGGCCTACAGCCAGCAAGCCCCACAGCAAGCGACAGGCCTACAGCCAGCAAGCCCCACAGCCTGCCAGCCGGAGCCAGCAAGCCCCACAGCCTGCCAGCCGGAGCCAGCAAGCCCCACAGCCTGCCAGCCGGAGCCAGCAAGCCCCACAGCCTGCCAGCCGGAGCCAGCAAGCCCACAGCCTGCCAGCCGGAGCCAGCAAGCCCACAGCCTGCCAGCCAGCAACCGTAATTGAGTTAAGAGGAGCCAACTTGCCCTAGGTATCAGCGAGCTATGTTGTGTTGCTATATTGTGAATAGGAACCAGATTGTTGGAGAGACCCCCCTCCAGGCCCCATTAGACTCCATTGTAGTCTCTAATGGGGCCTGGAGGGGATTCTTTCGAACACAGTCTCCAAAGGACACTGAGATAGCCTCTGCTAGAAAGACCCCCTCCCAGCCTATTAGACTCCATTGTAGTCTCTAATGGAGCCTGGAGGAGATTCTATCTAACACACTCTCTAAAGCACACTGAGAGGGTCTCTGTTAGATATACCCCTCGATCGAGGAATTTCAGGGATAAGAATCTCCTTAGGGGAGCTTCTCTGTGCTTCAGTGCATTTATACACTTAATATATTTTTCTATTAGAGCAGGGCTCGACAAATCCCAGGTCGCCATGGCGACTAAAAATCTTATCCTGGCAGCCCTTTAGCGAAGGCTACTAGCCAGCGGCAACCGGCCACCCGCATGGGGTAGCATTAAAGAGGGGGCCGGCCGCCTGCCTGGGGTTGCGTGGGAGGCAATGCGCGAGGGAGCAGTAATCCTCCTGCAGTTCCTCACTGCTCCCTCGCACTGTTTAGTGATTCCAGGAGCTGGAATATGACATTATTCCAGGCCCAGCATCACTACAGAGATCGTGCAAGGGAGCTCAGAGGAACTGCAGGAAGATTAGACAGCAGCCCCACTGGACCACAGGGAAAAATCCACTCAGCTCTCCCAAAGGTATGGAGGCTGGCAGGACTTAAATTAAAATTTAAATGTTAATTTGTGAGTTTATGAGAAACTGTGTGTCTGTGTGTCTCTGTGTTTGGTTTCTGCATTCGTTTATTATATTGCACTTGTTTATAACTTATTGCACTTTTGTTCCATGTGTCTAAAGATTGTGTAGGGTGTGGCTGGAGGCGGGGCATGGAGGTGGGACAAGGGTGGGGCTTGAGGTGGAACATGTGTGGGACCTGTAAGGGGCCCTTGATTTATTTTGCCCGGGGCCCCTGAGGTTTCTCAGTCCGCCCCTGGTCACACGTACTACAATAAACCCTCACATCTCGGTTAAAATTGGGCCAGAAGAAGTTTTGAGTGATTCTATGAGCTTTACGGCGGGAGCCTAGATGTCCAGCTAAAGGCACATCATGCCCAATACGCAGAATCTCTTGCCGGTATTTCGCAGGTACCACCAGCTGCCGATTCTGTGGAGGGGTATTCTTTTTCTGGGAAGGTTTAGGGATCCTATACAGCCTATTCCCCACCCACTCATACCGTTCCCCGTCTACCCCCTCTTCCCCAGCATCTGCCCTATCCCTATACTTTTGAAGGGTTGGGTCCCCACGGCTTTCCCTCCCATACGCCTTTGGGGTGTCCCAGCCTAAGGGGGCCTGATCTAGAGTACAAGTCGGGGAAAAGCGTCTTACCTGGGTCTCAGCAGCAGGTGGGCCGGTCTCGGCAGCACGTGTCTGGGCACGGGTCGTCACTGGGTTCACTTCAGCGGGACCCATCGGGGCATATGCAGAAACAAGGGGGGCCAAATAATTTCCAAGAAGGACGTCGGCTGGAAAATCCTTCATAACTCCCACATTCACATGTCCAGCACCCACTCCCCAATCCAAATGCACCCGGGCAACAGGTAGGCGAAACACAGCACCCCCTGCTACCCTCACGGCCACAGTATCTCCGGTGTGCTGGCTCTCAGACACCAAATTCTTTTGAAGAAGGGTCATGGTGGCACCGGTATCTCTCAGTCCATTCACCGCCTTCCCATTCACCTTAACCAGTTGTCGGTGTTGTTGTCTATTGTCCCGGTGGGCAGCTTGCACAGGGTCGGCTTCGTGCAAGATGCCCCAACATTCTTCCTCCTCTACACAGTGGGCTGCAGGCTGAGAAGGTCGCGGGGGTCCGCCGGCAGATCTCCCCCAGGACGATGCTTGGTTTGCTGTGTTGAGGGGACACTCCGGCCTCTTGTGCCCTAACTGCTTGCACCCGAAGCACCGGATGGGTTGTGAGTACTCCCGAGAGTTAAACCGGGGTGGTTGAGGGTAGGTCGTAGCTGGAGGTGGTGCTGCTGTGCGATGCGCCGGGGCTTGGTAGGTGGTAGCGGCTGGGTGTGCTGCTGGTCGGTACTCCACTCTGGCAGGAGTCTTAATATTAAGCACTGTCCAGTTTACGGGCATCTGTGTACTCATCTGCCAGGCGGGCTGCTTCATGCAGGGTGGAGGGTTTACGGTCCTTTACCCACTCTCTGACACCTGGAGATAGCTTTGGGGCGGAACCAACCTCGCCACTGTGAACTGGAAAGGCCTGGTTGCTAGCCTCCTGCCCTGCGACTATGGCCCTGGGGTGTATTAACCCTTCAAGAAGTATATTTGGCCCCAATGGATGTTTGTATGCTGTTCCTGGCCCTTCAAATTCTTGGGAGCAGTGTTCCAACTTTTGAACTGGCACTTCGAATGCAGTCGAAGTGCCAAAGCCGTCAAAGTGCCGAACTCGTCGAAGTGGCCGCCATTACAGTCGAACATGTGGCGGCGGACATTTTAATCCAGTCGAACGCGGTGAGCTGTACCTTCCCCTACCCTTCGACACTGCGGCTGGAGACTAAGTCCCGTTCGAAGATTCGAACACACGTTCGAACAGGACTTTGTCCTTTCTGGGTGTAAAACAGACCTCTGGTAGACAATAGAACACCACGGAAACAAACCCGGTTTCACTTCGACACTTCGACAAAAGTCGAAGTGAGTTCGACGATTCGAACGGCACCTTCGGATGGGACTTTGTAACTTTTCAGAGCAGAAATAGACCGACCGCACAGCCTGAATCTGTGGAACTGTTTTGGGCATGAAAATGTGTCTGCGGTCGGTCACAAAGGACTTCCGACTAACTTTTGAACTAATGGAAGGATTTGCATGATTTTTGAGTATGTTCATATTTCAAGTGTGCTGATTATTAATTTTATTATTGGATTTTATTAATATTGAATGCATAGTTTTGGAGTTATAGAGATGTATGAAAATGTATGATTTTTTAGCTTGGAGATAATTGAGTAGATACAGTAAGAAACTCAATTATCTTCCAAGCAGAGGGGAGGAAATATGTGGGATGTAACCGTTATCTTATTGGTTAATGCCTAATTGCCTGTGGGCGTCTCCCTTGCAGGGGAGCACTGCATAAAAGCAGAGTACCTGCCATTAAACATCAGAGTTTTTCTTCACCCTCAATCTAGAGTCCTGTCTCTTATTGGGGAAATTGCTATATCACTACAAGGGATTGCTATGCTCTGCATGCTCCCTTGGATAATCACTTCTAAGCTCTTGTAAGAGCTTGCTCCTGCTTCACTCTCTTGGAGGAGAGGTTCACCCACTGGAACCTGGAGCCTTGTCGTAGGTCCAGGGTGGGTAGGAGAAGGCGAGATCCCAACCAAGCTGCGGCGGTTCGTGGGGTCTACGGTGGTTGTGGTGTCTGCGGAGCGCTTGGAGCCCTCTGTAAGCGCTAGGAGCATCCTTCAACAGAGGTACCCAGTCGGGGTGCCAGGTGATCCGATACAAGCTTGTCAAAGCAATGTTCTAATAAAAACATCTGCAGCACCTCTTCCCTGGATACGGCTTGACACCCCAAAATCCAGTGAGCGGCTGTGCGGTGTACCTTACAGGCCCATTCCACGTAAGAGTCCCCAGTTAGTTTGGCCGTGTCTCTGAATCGCCTCCGGTATGCCTCTGGTGTAACTGCATACCTGGAGAGCAAAGCTTCCTTGACAGCCACATAATCCCCGATCTCCTCAGCAGGAATGGCCCGAAAAGCATCACTGGCCCGGCCGGATAACTTTCCAGATAATATGGTGACCCAGTCTTCTGCGGGTACCTTGTGTAGAGCACATTGCCTCTCAAAATCAGCAAGGTACCCATCAATCTCCCCTTCTGTCTCAATGAAGGGTTTAAATGCTGCAAAATGTACTTCTCTCTTCTCCACCGGGGTTACTGTAACCTGGGCTGCTGCAGCACCGTTTTGGCGGAGTAGGTTGGCCTCCGCAGTGTCTATGACCCGGCTGATAATGTCTGGAGATGGGTTAGGACCATAATGAGCCCGGTCAAAGCTTCTGTCAGCTGTGCTGGGCCCATTGGTTCCTTCAGCCCCTGGTACTCCATCCATTTCTGTTAAAATGGCGATAATCTCCCTTTTCCTGAGATTACTGGCTTGTCTGCCTCTCTGCTCCAATAAATCCTTAAGGGTAGCTCTTTTCAGCCTTTCATACGGTACTTCCATTAATCATGGGTGTGTAGCTGTCTCTCTGGGCGATGAGGATCATCCCGTCGCTTGCCACCAGTTGTTAAGACACTCACCGCTTAAATAGACGAAACCGCCATTTAGCCGATAATCCCCTTTTGTAGAAATGCAGGCTTTGCACAGCCGACCGCCAAACTCCCGAACCGAGTATAAGGGAATGCGGTAATTCACGAACATAAAATCAGCCGAACTCCTTCCACGGCTAAAATAAACTAAATGCGCTTTCCAAGTAATAATTCCCCCCACAAACGAGACCAAGCTCCGTCTTGAGGGTCAAACAGGATTCAGTGCAGCTGATTGGTGAGCTGCATCTGGAATTGACCATTCTCCACATTTAAAAACCACAGTGCATAGAAATGCTGTGGTTGCTATGGTTACTCCCTAGTGCTGGCTAATGTCACTAAATGATATGCCAACATGTTGGCAATAAAGCCAGCATGTGAGCATTATAGCGGACGTTTACCATGCTTTGGGAAGTGCACCCAAATAGGGCAAAAAAAAGAATGGGCAGAGCATGGGCAAATTGGAGATGGGTGTTACAAAGTTCAACACTTAAAGGAGAAGACATGGCAGCTTTGGTCCGGAAGTAAATTTATATTTAAATTTTTGTAAATGAATGCATCATGTATCTCTTTGATAAACGGTAAATGGGGGAATTAATGGTAAAGTAAACCCGTCATGACAGGTTTAATACCTATACCACAGATTGTGCCTGGGTTCTTCTAAAGGGAGAGAAACGGAATTCTCCTGGGTGCCAACCTAAAAAACGGTAGCAGATAAATCTTAACAAAAAAACTGTATCAGCTGCCTGTCAAGAGGATAGGAAAATAGACGGAGATTCCTAGGAGGGACTTGCACTTATGCTTTCTATAATTAAGTCATTTAAATCTTCTAATTATTATTATTATTATTATTATTGCCATTTATATAGCGCCAACAGATTCCGTAGCGCTTTACAATATTTTGAGAGGGGGGGATGTAACAATAAATAAGACAATTACAAGAAAACTTACAGGAATAATAGGTTGAAGAGGACCCTGCTCAAAAAAGCTTACAGTCTATGGGAGGTGGGGTATTAGAAACATTAGGATAGGAAATATCAAGTAGGAGTGAAGCAGAGCTGGAGGAGAGAGCAAAGCACTATCCCATAGGAGAGCAAGAGACAGGTATGTAAGGGAGAGATTACTCTGGGAGGCCATACGCTTTCCTGAAGAGATGGGTTTTAAGGCCCTTCTTAAATGATTGAAGACTAGGGGAGAGTCTGATGGCAGTAGGCAAGTTATTCCATAGGAGAGGAGCCGCCCGTGAGAGGTCCTGCAAGCGTGAGTTGGCCGTACGGGTGCGAGCAGCAGTCAGGAGGTGGTCGCGGGCAGAGCGGAGGGTACGAGGAGGGGCATACCTCTGGATCAGTGAAGAGATATAAGAGGGGCTGGAATTGTTCAGTGCTTTAAATGTATGGGTTAGCACTTTGAATTGACTCCTATAGGATACAGGGAGCCAATGTAAGGACTGGCAGAGGGGCGAGGTGTGAGAGGACCGACTGGATAGGAAAATCAGTCTAGCTGCAGCATTCATTACAGACTGTAGCGGGGCAGTACGGCTTTTGGGGAGACCAATCAGGAGAGGGTTACAGTAATCCATGCAGGAAATTACTAGAGCATGGACAAGCTCCTTGGTAGCATCTTGCGTAAGAAAGGGGCGGATGCGGGCTATGTTTTTGAGTTGGAACCTACAGGACTTGGCAACAAACTGGATGTGAGACTCAAAGGTGAGACCAGAGTCAAGTATGACGCCAAGACAGCGCGCTTGTAGGGATGGACTTATGTGGATATCACTGACTTGAAGGGAGAGAGAGAGAGGAGGATCAGTATTAGGAGGAGGAAAGACAAGGAGTTCAGTTTTAGAGAGGTTAAGTTTGAGAAAGCGTGACGACATCCAATCAGAGATGGAAGAGAGGCAAGCAGTGACACGTTGCAGGATGGCCGGGGAGAGGTCCGGTGAGGAGAGGTATATCTGAGTGTCATCAGCGTACAGGTGGTAGTTGAATCCAAAAGAGGCAATAAGTTTTCCAAGAGAGGCAGTATAAAGAGAAAATAGAAGGGGACCAAGGACAGAGCCTTGGGGAACTCCAACCGAGACAGGGCGAGGGGAGGAGGTATCCTTGGAAAAGGAGACACTAAATGAGCGTTGGGAGAGATAGGAGGAAAACCAAGAGAGGACAGAGTCACAGAGACCGAGTGATTGAAGAGTTTGAAGGAGGAGAGCATGATCAACTGTGTCAAAGGCAGCAGAGAGGTCAAGGATAATTAATATGGAGTAGTGACCTTTGGATTTAGCGGAGATTAGGTCATTAGTCACTTTGATAAGAGCGGTCTCAGTAGAGTGGAGAGGGCGGAAGCCAGACTGAAGAGGGTCAAGGAGAGAGTTGGAATTAAGGAAGTTAGACACACGGGTAAAGACAATGATTAATGCCCTATCATGTCAGCAGAGAGAGAGGAACTAACCCTGATTCTGACATGCTAAGCCCGGAAATCCTATTATAATTACAGTTCATATGTTTGTAAAATGTAACTCTTGGGTCACATTAATCTATGTTTTCTCTTAAAGTTTTAAGGAAAGTATCCCTTAATCTACACATTAGCGTACAACATGGTATCAAAAAACATACATACACCCGGTCGTGTCATTCATACATTCATTGACGACTGACTCACTTAAGTTGTACTGTAATAGAGAAGTTCACCACAGATTGATATAAATATAGCATTTATATACAAATAAAAAGGACGCTTTAACACATAAAATGTATCACTCTTCCTTGCGTTCTTTTTTCCCTTCTTTTCAACGACTCTTTACATGCATTTAATCTCCGTGAAGGTAACCTCCGTGTGCAACCACAACCTAGATTATGCTGTGAAGTGGGATTATAATCACTACAGCAAGTCTTTTACTATTACAACACCAAGACAAATTGATTTGTTTTCAAATACACAATCTACGAATGTATCTTTCAGAATCTTGTTGACATTTTCAGTAGATGTTCTTCAAAACCAGCCATCTGGAAAACAAATGGATGCTGTCTACACCTGAAGAAAAACAGGTATTTCAGGGCAAAGATACAGATCTTCCTTAAATGAAGTCAATGAATATATATGGGTAGTAAATGCTTTGAAATCTGCATGTACGACTGCCAGTTGTTAAAGTGTGAGCATGCCAGATGGAGCTGTAACACCTCTTTGTTTACTAATAAAGTAATCTAGTACTCGTCATTACAAAAAAATAATTAAAAAAAAATAACACATACATACACACACACACATTTGTTTTTATTGTAGTCTTGAAGATATATACTTACCAATGCTCTGCTCATGACAATCTGTGCAGAGATTGTCAGCAGTTATAGCCAACTCCTAGCACTCCAGTCACGGTGAAATAAAGCCCAAAGCAGATGTAGGCGCCATTAGGTTTTTAATTCACTCAGTATAGTTTGAAAATGCCAAAATGTTGTTTCATGGGACTGAGCTAGTTATTTATCTATATAGGCTTATCTACCCCTCCAGCTTTTCCTTATGGATGAAAAAAAAAAGTTATTTTGAGTGGATTTCACATAATACTGCAGATTTTTTACCTCATAGCTCACTCTTTCAAGAACAGGAAACTGAGCAACTTAACACCATATATTGCCTATTATAAGCTCCACAGATATAGAGGGCATTCTTGCTAGAGGCCAGCATGTAAGATGGAATTTCATCTTCAGAGGAACCCACCTTTAACACCTATTTAGTGAACCCTTATTTGGTCAGAGCAGTGAACGTACCTCTAGTGTTTGTAGGTAAGACAGCCACTAGAGGTGTGTTTAACTCTTCAGGTTAAAAATTGCACTTTGTGCAAAATGACAACATTTTAACCTTAAGGATTAAACATCACATTATCATTGCACCTAGACCACTTCATTCAGATGAAGGGTTTTGATGAAGTTTGTGGTCCTGAAATAGAGTGTTGAAAACAACATTCTTTTGTAAGCTGACCAGAATTGTACCAGTGAAAGGCGTTTTCAGGTTGTCAAAACTTCCTAAAGTTACTGCAATGACTACAGGTGATGTGAGAAAAACAGCTTTAACCCCTCAAGGACACATGACATGTGTGATATATCATGATTCCCTTTTATTCCAGAAGTTTGGTCCTTAAGGGGTTAATGCTTGAGAGATAAGACAGCTATTGTCAAAGGGGTCCTTACACTGTCCTTTTTCCAGGACCTTTTAGGTCCACTCCACATTGAGAAGGAAATTGCTCAGACATATTAATTGTTTACTGTATTTATTACAGATGGAGAACCATTTGGTCCTTGATGTTTCAGTATTGTCTCTATTGAAAGGTCTGTTTCTTACATGATATACTTTTTGCCTTCAAATTTCTCTCCCTCTTTTTTGAAAGCAGCAAGGTGAATTGTTAGTGTTGGATTCACCAAAGAGGTTTTGCCTTAACATTGCAGTAGAGCTTACACTATTAAAATGATACTAAAATCCCTCCAGTTATTTAAATGTTCATAGGGATTTAGGATAGTGTACAGGTAATAATTTATTTATTTTTTTCTATACACTAAATATTCAACATGCTATTTGCATTTTAGCCAACAATATTTACTTTTGATATCTCATTGTAAAATGCAGTTGGCAGCATTAAGCCCGATATAAAATATCTTAAAAATGGCTTGAGGATCATTGTTTCTTTCAATACTCGCTATGATGCTCAGCCATGGTTAATATTGCAAACATCTTGGATATGTTGTTCTAATTTTCTTTGAATATGTATATACCTTTCTGTAACGGATCCTTCCATTAATGCCGAGGACCACAAGCACCGCACCAGACACCACAACCACTGCAGACTCCGCAACCGCCATAGCTTGACTGGAGTCTCGCCATCTTCCTTCCACTCTGGATTAGCTTCTGTCATCCAGGACCGTGTGGGAAAGACCTCTTCTTTCAACCCTGTATGAACCTCCAGCATCCAGGACTGTGTGGGGAAGACCTCTCCTTCAAGGAAAGCATAACAGGAACAGCTCTTATAAGAGCTAAGTGATTCAAGCTCAGGGGAGAACGCAGAGCATAGCAATCCCCAGCACCCTCCAATAACGAGACAAGGCTAAGTTTTAAGGAATCAAGAAAAACTGTCTAAAACTTTATTTTACTTGGGACTAGCCCATATGGTCATAACATTAACATTGCTGTGAAAACTCAATAAAATTACAATCAATCAAATCATAGCAGGCAACATACAGTGACATATTAAAACACAATGGCATATTTTTTTAAAGAGGTGGGGGAGACAATAATTACCAGAAAATATCTCACATAACTGCAGAATTAGCAATATGCAAATCTACCCAAATATGCAAATGAACCAGTCTTGCTATTCAGGTAGTGCATATTGCTGTTGCTACCAACAGAGGGCACTAGACAAGCTCCATAGCCAAATCCACCTAGTTGGTAGCAAACCACAGCAGTACAGGAGAGCAGGCAATACATCCCAGGGGCCATAGTCACATGGCAGGAGGCTGGCAATCAGTCTTCTCCAATGCCCAGTGGCGAGGCTGGTTGCGCCACACTTTTATTTCCTTTTTACCTCCTCTGCTGGGTGACTTTTCCAAGATTCAACTACGATGTCTGTATTGCAACACTGAAATTAATCATATTATTGATTTTACACTCTGGTTTGAAAACATGGCATCTTTCTTTATCTATCATTTCAACCTGTGTGCAATATTAAAACGTGCCCTAACCATGAGCCTGCAGGAATATGAGGCCTCTTCTGGAAAATTAGAAGTTAAACACTTGGCTTCCCAATAAGCTGATGAAGTACTGTCTTTCTAAATCCTTAGCTGAGCTGATAAAACTGGCCTTTTACAAAACCCCACTGTAATGAGAGTGTGTTTTCCTTCTTTAAATAACTGCATAATAAATTGACTGGAGCTCTATTTCTAGAGCAAAAATGAATCTAATCCTGTAATTAAAGTTCAGGTTAAAAGGATTTGCAGCCTGATCCATCCCACCTCTGTTCATGGGTCTGTGAGGGCTCTCGTTTGATTATCTTGTAAATCCATTTTTATGATGCTAAGCGCCCCCTCCTGTCACTCATCACCAGGACTGTCTGTGCCAGAAAGATGCATCAATGGAAGTATTTTCAGAAAATGTGGATTGTGGTATATGTGCTGGGAACAGGAGCAGTAATAGGAGCAGATTCTACACTCTACTGTTAGACAAGCCTGCTACAGGAGGTATTAACACATTTAACAACATGCAATGCAGAAATTATACAGACATTTACACACATTAAATGCCGTGTTTACTATATTTACACAATCATTCAACCACATTCAGACAGTAATTACATGAATTATTCAAATAAATTGGACACACTAGATGCAGGAAAAGCAGGACTCTTCACATATATTAAAGGGACACCTTAATCCTAATAACTATTATATAATGCTGTAGGGGTTACAGTGCAAATATTTGTTGGGTTCTGCCCTTCCAGTTTCTATCATACCTATTACAGACCTAACATTACCCCAATACTCTCAGACTGTAATTGGGACGATGAGATCATGCACTTCACTGCTTTCAGAACCCCAAATATTACACACTCCCCTAAAATGTCAAATTCGCTTATGTGAAGGTAGTGGGGGCTGTATTTTGGGGAAAGCATTACCCCAAAATGCCAGCTTTGCCAACCTATGCTAACTAACCTGGGCTTCTGTCCTCCCTCCTCGTCCTCACCACCAAATAGCCTCAAACCTGCCTTACGTTTACAATGCTTACCACTAGCTGGCCTTTGGCTCACTGGGTATGTCAGTTAACCTATACCTTACCCCAGAGGTTATCAGAGGGATCAGACCTGATAATCCATCTTTCCAAGGAAAATTGGTAAAACCCGGTTGTCATGGACCTTTTATTGCCCAGTGTGACAAGAAACAAGAATTAGGACATAAAGAAATAACAACATCCACAGGGGAGGGAGGGCAGGAAGCTGTTACCAACCCAGGAAATTTAGGGTGGCTGATAGGTAAA
Source organism: Pelobates fuscus (assembly GCF_036172605.1). Lineage (NCBI taxonomy): Eukaryota > Metazoa > Chordata > Amphibia > Anura > Pelobatidae > Pelobates > Pelobates fuscus. Next base: position 278,872,173 of record NC_086319.1, on the reverse strand, counting down.
ATGCCTTCCTATACGTATGCTCCTACCACTTTATCCTACTTCTCCCCCCTAACTAACCATGTCCTCTGCCCCACTATCTACACTCCTACACTCCCACATGTCCTTGGTCTGTCTAGGCCTTGCCTGCCTCCTCAGAGTATGAACAAATTGATATAATCCTATGGATTAATAATTGCATTATAACCACCATGTTTAACTATAGTGGTTGCTGTGATTAGAGGGCCCCTTAAAATACATGACTAAAGTATATAAACACATCGGACACAAGAGGGATGAGTCCATACTATTTAAAGGAACACTCACTAGTTCAGTGGTTAGAGCACACTGGAGTTAACCCCAGGTTAAATATTTTATTTTTTAAGAATGATTCGATAAAAACAAGGGTCTTTGCATTTCCAAGGGACCACTTCTATTTTGGTCACGTTGATAATTTGTATGTCAGTTCAACTTGGACAACAATGTTTGTTTGTTGCAATCCTTTCAGTCAATAATGTTATCATGAATTCTATACTGCCTTGGCATACATATTCTTAACCGCTGATCTCTCTTTTATTCTTCCCACCCAGGCAATCTCCAAATCCTGCCATTTTCATCTTTAATCTGTATTCATCCATTCCTAACTCTAGAAGCAACTAAACAGCTGGTTCACATTCTGATTATCTTATAGACTTGACTACTGCAATCTGCTCGTAATTGCCAAGATTGCTCCTTCATAGTCCATAATAAATGCTGCTGCCAGGCTGATCTTCCTGACCCAGATCACTTTAATAACCCACTGATCTTGTCAGTTTAGGTAGTAACAGCACTACGTCGGCCTTGACCCTCATTTTTAAGTAACTATTGATCTTCCTGACCTCCTGCTCCTCGTACACAATGTCCCTCTGTGAGTCATTTTGCTTCCAACTACATTTAGGAGTTACCTTCTTCACACAATTAAGCTTTCCCTTGATCTTCAATCCTTCCAGCAAAACTCTTAGCTCCCTTTTCACTACAATAGTATTGCAGGTTATGATGCAACAACTCTTTGGATGCTGTTCTACCAGTTTTTATTAAACCAGTTTCAAATGGTTTGGCCAAACCCGGGCGTTTGTGGCACCCAATACCTTCCTTTTGTGCTGCTGCTGAGATTATGCAGAGGCTGATTAATTGTGGTGATATTTATCACTGTACCAAACTTTCTATAAATCTCATCAGCATGAAGTTAATTTTAATCTCCTTTACGCATGTCTACTCATAGAACATACATTTACTAAGCTCTAAAAAGGTTCACTAAACAGGTGTTGCCACTAAAACACCCTCTCAATCTTTCCACAAAGAACAACAATCACAGCTCTCCACTTCAATGCTGAAACCTTAATCTATAAATACTTAACTAAATGCTTCCTGTGGCTCTTCTGCTGGCGGTGAGGATTTTTTGAATTGTTGGTTGTATCTCAAATTGAGAACTGTAGTATTTGTATTTTATTTTAAATCTACAATAATTAAAGTGTTTGAAGGATTTTTTGTTTCTCTTCTCTCTCTTGCATGTGCATTTTAACTTGAATTGTTTCCAAAATGGCTAGATTCCCTAAACGTGGTCATTACAAAACATACAGGGCTATCCACTAAAGTGAGAAATCATAATTAAGGCAAAAATAGCCAGACTGGGAGCATAGTTGACTTGGAGAATTGGTACTCATTTTGGTACTTAATTTTGAATTCACTTTGAATTCACTAGAAATTTTCATTTTAGTGAATTACCCTGCTTATGTTAGTATTAATAATAATGAGGGGGGAAATCTAGAAAAAATATATTGGTTGTATTGGAGATCGGAGTTTCCTTTTAAGAACAGACTACCCAGGACAAAGGTTTCTAAAATGTTTGTACAGATATGGTCGAGTTTTTTAATAACAGTTGAATAATATGAAACTTGAACATGTATCAGGGTGACAAAAAGTTTGAAGATAAAAAAACAAACGGATAAAAACTGCTCATGTCTTGTGAAAAGCATATTGGATATAGTGTTGGCACTAAGTGTATGGCTCATATTACCTTTCTTTGCTTTATTGATGGTTGTGACTATTTTGATTATTGACTCACAGGCAGGGTCCTGTACCTTTTGCACAAAAAGCTCACGGGCAGGGTCCTGTACCTTTTGCACAAAAATATTGATTGTGTCGGCACTCTATTACTGAGTGGTGCAGGTATTAGAGGTATTCCCCATGAAGACCTCAATAATATATACAAAAATCAATTCATGTAATACCGCACTCATATGCAATCACTATATGCATAAAAAAGAAGGATCGCTGTTTAAATATGCAAAAAAAGAATTACTCTATTATTCACTGATTATAAACAAATTCATAAGTATCAAGAAAATCACTACTGTATTTTGATGATCTCTCTATCAATTCATAGTATACATGACAGGAATTCATAGTATATACATCCCAGAATATATACAGCTATATACAGTCCATAGACACCACATATATGAAGTTTTGACAGTTCATAAATGTTCAGGTGGATCCACCACTTAATTATTCACTTTGTTTGAAAAAATAAAGCAGAAAAATATATGTACAAAACTAAAAAAAACTGTTAGGTGTGTGGAGTATATCAACATTGTCCCTTAGCCTGGAAGACAGGATGGAATCCTACTGCAGTCCGGACAGCACTTGTAGTCCCAAATCTCTCTGGGTCACGTATTATTGCTGGGCATGTATCACTGCTAGGCTGATCTCACTTGCGTTGTGCTCTGTATGTGTAACTGCTGGGCTGCGCGCTCGGGATGAACCTGTCCCTTCGATGGCCCCCTCTACCTTTTGTATCGGCCTGTTTATATTGTATTGCCATTTTTGCCAATTCTACAATACTGCAAAACTTCAGTTTATCAAAAGCAAAGAATTTGCAACCAAGTTCTACACTTGATAACTTTGCTCTAGCTTACGCTTATTTGTCCTTTTAAGTTTTGTCCCTTAATTACTTGAAAATTATAACTGACTTTAGCATGTTATCCTTTTTAAGTATTGTTGCATTTCATATATACTAATGTCAAGTGTCAAAAACAATGGTTCATGTAGAGTGCACTTTATATGGAGATTTTGTACTTGCACCATTTAATTACTTAGAACGTGGTATGCTGTCAAATTGTAATGTACTTGTTTTGAAAGTAAGACAGCTACATAAAATAGACTCTGATTCCCTAGTCAACTATATACGCAAATGTCAAAGTCATCTTAGCATTATAGGGTGCCAGGCCATGTGTAACCACAGCCAGGGCCGGATTAAGAGCCCAGTGGGCCTGGTGCTGATAATTATGAAGGGCCTAATTACAAAATCTTATTGACCAAAAACACTAAAACAGTCCTACCTCCTAAGCGTCATGTATCTGATGGAGATGATGCTGTAGGGAAACTCATAGGATGCAACTATGAGAAAACACATACCCTTTGCTAATCTCATGCTTTCATCTTTCAAGTAAACCCATACCCCCTAACAGCAGTGTCCAGTAAAGCAGGAAGTCTATGGATGCGGAAAAAGGGTGGGCTACTGACACAAATCACATAACCAGAACGTCCGAAAGGGCGAACATACACAAAAAGGGGAAATGTCTGTGTCCCTATGTCTCCCAGTCCCTTAGTGTTTGTGTCCTCATGTCTCCCAGTGTCCCCATGTCACTAGGGGACATTGAGAGACATTGGGACACTGGGAGACATGGGGACACAGATACTAGGGAACACTGGGAGACCTGGGAAATCTGAGACTCTTGGGGACACTGGGTGACAGACACGAGGGGACACAGGGAGACATGGGGCACTGAAATACTGTGATATATAGGGGACACTGGAGACTTGATAAAAACCTGGGTACAGGTCAAAATGTTGTGGTGTCCAATAAACCTGCTTAAAGCTATCACAGTGAGTGCCTGAGATTTTTTTCTTTTATACTAGGGGACACTGAGACACTACGGGCACAGAGACACTACGGGCACAGAGACACTATGGGCACTGAGAGACATGGGGCACTGAGACACTGATACATAGGGGACACTGATACATAGGGGACATTGGAGACTTGATAAAGACCTGGGTACAGGTCGAAACGTTGCGGTGTCCAATAAACCTGCCTAAATCTATCACATTGAGTGCCTGAGATTTTTTCTTTTATACTAGGGGACACTGAGACACTAGGAGACATGGGGACACAGAGACATTGGGAGACTAGGGGACTTTGGGAGTCTAGGGAACACTGAGACACTAGGGACACTGGCACACTACAGACACTGAGAGACACCAGGGACACATGGCGATACTGAGATACTAGGGACACTGGCTGGGAGACATGGGAACACTGCCATGTCTCCTATGTCTCAGTCGCCCAGTGTCCCCATGTCTCCCTGTGTCTCCATGCCTCTCAGTGTCCCCATGTCGCCCAGTGTCCCCTAGTGTTTGTATCCCCATGTCTCCCAGTGTCCCTTAGAGTCTGTGTCCTCATGTCTCCATGTGTCCTGATGTCACTAGGACACTAGGGGACACTTAGAGACATGGGGACACTGGGAGACATGGGGACACTGAGACACTAGGGACAGTGGCTGGGAGACATGGGGACACAGACTAGGGGCCACTGGGAGACATGGGACCACTGTGTCCCTAGTGTCTCAGGGTCATGGGCATCCGAATGGGGGGGTAAAGGGGGTACTTGGCCCCCCCCGGATTTTTCAGCTTGTGCTGCTATTTTTCGTTTTAGTGTGAGAATACAGTGCAATACCAGCGCTGTGAATGGAGAAAGGCAGGAAGCTACAGCTTATCCCTGCCTCTCTCTCATGACTGAAACCGCAGGGGAGCAGCACAGAGGCAGCCTACAGAGCAGGTAAGTGAGGGATGGGGGGTGGGGGAGACCGCATAGAGGAAGGTAAAGTAGAAGGAGCAGAAAGGTTCTGCAAGGGGCAGGAGGGGCCAGCAAGGAATAGAAAGGGGCAGCAAGAAGCAGGAAGGGGTCGAAAGGTTTTCAAGGAACAGGAGGGTAAAGTAGAAGGAGCAGCAAGGAGCAGGAGGGGTCAGCAAGGATCAGAAAGGGTCTGCAAGAGGCAGGAGGGGTCAGCAAGGAATAGGAAGGGGCAGCAGGAAGGGGTAGGGACGGTCTGCAAGGAGTAGGAAGGGTCTGCAAGGAGCAAGAGGGGTCAGCAAGGAGTAGGAAGAGGCAGCAAGGAGTAGGAAGAGGCAGCAAGGAGCAGGAAGGGGCAGCAAGGAGCAGGAAGGGACAGCAAGGAGCAGGAAGGGACAGCAAGGAGCAGGAAGGGACAGCAAGGAGCAGGAAGGGGCAGCAAGGAGCAGGAAGGGACAGCAAGGAGCAGGAAGGGACAGCAAGGAGCAGGAAGGGGCAGCAAGGAGCAGGAAGGGGCAGCAAGGAGCAGGAAGAGGCAGCAAGGAGTAGGAAGAGGGAGCAGGGAGGGTCTGCAAGGAGCAGGAAGGGGCAGCAAGGAGCAGGAAGGGGCAGGAAGAATCAGAAGGAACAGAAAGGATCAGCAAGGGGCTGCAAGAAGCTGGAAGGGGCAGAAAGAAGCAGGAAGGGCAGTAAGAAGCAGGAAGGGTATGCAAGAAGCAGGAAGGGCCATCAAGAAGCAGGAAGGGCCATCAAGGAGCAGAAAGGGATCAGAAAGAGAGCAGAAGGGCGCAAAATAAGCAGAAAGTAGCAGAAAGGTAAAGGAGCAGAAGGAGCCTCAGAAGGCAAAGAAGACTGTGTCAAATGAAGGAGAAGAAAATGAGATTGGAGCACTTCATTCTGGACACCACATCATTAGGCGTTGGTACCTGGGCCTGGCAGGGAAACTTTGGACCTTCTCATCTCCCCAGGTAAAAACAAACAATATCAGTGTTAATGTGTTCACTTTTATTTACTGAGTGTCAGGAAACACAGAGGGACGCTGGGTAGGGGTGCCGCTGATTGGCTAGATGGGTCAGCTAGCACTCTAAGCCAATCAGCAGCTCCCCATTCATAAAAAACGTAAAACATTTTTATGAATCGGGAACTAGCGATTGGCTTAGAGGGTCAGCTGACCACTCTAGCCAATCTGCAGCACCCATGCCTGACGTCAATCTGCACTTCCTGACACTCTGTTTCAGAAGTTGAATACCACTGAGCGACCTGGAGATCTGGAGCTGAAGGAAGCCTTTGGGGGTAAACCATTTGAGAGCGGTTTAACCCCTTCAAAGAAAGAGCACCCAGGGGCCTCCTTGCATCACATCATTTTCATTTAGATAAAGTTGTTATGGTGACCAGAATGTTCCTGTAATTTGATGAAAGGAACACTATAGTGTAAGGAATACAAACATATATTCCTGACACCATAGTTGTGAAAACGCTATTCACCCTGGCTTTATGTGAAAATGACTATGCTCCTTCCCTTTCATGACACTGTCAAAAAGGGGCCAAGCATGGATGTCATTGCAATTATGTCCCCCCTCCCCCCCGGAAAAATTCCTGCGGACGTCCATGCTCAGGGTCCCCATGTTACCCAGTGTCCCAATGTCTCAGCGTCCCCATGTCTCGGAGCTGCTGTCTGGACTCTCTGTGCAGAACTGGTCCCCGCGGATCAGTGAGTAGAGAGATGCAGGGAGGGAGATGCCGTAACTTCTTATCACTGCCTCTCTCCACACAAACAGCGACCCCTACTGGCCGGCGCTGGTATTGCAGAATAAACTATGTTTATACTGAGACAGACATTTGTATTGCCGGTATTACTGCAATACCGGCACCGGCTAGGCAGCCTCAAATACCTGAGAAATACTTCTGAGAAATACCTGGCAACCCTAAGAGTAGTGTGTAAAAAAAAAAAAAAAAATGTAAAAAAAAAAAATGTTTTTTTTTTTTTTTTTTTAAAACCAATGGGCCTATTCCATGGGCCTGGGCCTGGAGCTGCAGCTCCATCAGCCCCTATGTTAATCCGGCCCTGACCACAGCTAACAGACATGTTTTGCTAAGACTATGCAAGAGGCTCTTGGTAAATGTCATTACAATAAACATAAACAATTACAGTACGGTATCACAATTCAGAGATACACACAGACCCAGGGGATTTTAGGTCAACAATGCTGTGATGATTAAAAAGTCAACACCACACAACAGTACATTGTTCTTGGGTTTATGATGATTAAAATTAATTGTTTATATCTATTTAGAGATAAGGACAAGAAATCCTACAGCCTCTTGCACTTGAACAGTTTCTCAACATAACAACCACCAGCAAACAAAGGAGAATAGGGCAGAGAGTCAGAGCATACCCATCCAGAAGTCATGTACCATTAGCGTCTTTCCATCTCATCTTGACATCACATAGATCACACACACTTATTGTTATAGTCAATTTGATATATATATATATATATATATATATATATATATATATATATATATATATACTACAGCTAGCACATATTAGATTGCCTGCACTCTATTGCAGTCATCTAGGGCCAATGAAATAATTTGTTTTTAAATTATAAAATCTAAAGGTCAGCTTTAAATCTGTATAAGCAATGTAAATCCACACCAGCACTTTGCGCTAACCTCTTGATACCTGGGTACTGGAAAGAGGCAAAGGAATCAGCAGGAAATAGGTATTTGTAAATGTTGGGCAGAGTGACAACTTTTGACTGCCTAGTACTCAAGGACTTGTGCCAGTGTTGCTGAATTTAATTCAGCTGCCATATTGAATTCTGTCTGAGTGACGCGCAGTCAATGGCTAGCATTAGTTACATTATGACAGGCAGTGGGTATTAAGATATTGTCACATATATTTTGTCACTTGCTGCCTGTATATATGTGAGTGATAACAATATCTACTTGTGTGAGTAACTGGTATTTCTGTGTATGTGTGAGAGAGTAGCTAGTTATGGATGTGTGTAAGTGGCTAGTGTGCTGATTAGATGTATGGCTATGGGAGGTGGGGTTTGGATGGTGGGTGGGGAGGTTTGTTCTTTTGACTTTTTTTTGTTTTTACTCTCACTACTTAAATGCATTATTATCCACTATCACTAAACTGTGTGATTAATGTAGGGCGTTATAACTGGTCTCTGTGTCTTCTTTCATATATAATCCATCTAAATCAGATGGATCAGGTGGAAAATAAGATTTTACCTTTACCCTATCAAACACCTCCTGAAGCCATAACCCTTCAGATAACCACTGCAGTCTTTGTGCATCTATACCCCAGACTTATTATAAATCATATCCTAATCCAACTTCCCTGCACGTGTGTCTCTTCCTATTCCATCTTGTCTCTCTAATCTCTCCTCCGTCATTGTCTCCCCAGGATACCATACCTACATATCTCCCCAAGATCCCTTCAAGTGAATGACATGCTTTCCGAACCATATCCTAACCCAACCTCCCTGCACTTGTGTCTCTTCCTATTCCATCTTGTCTCTCTAATCTCTCCTCCGGCACTGTCTCCCCAGTACACTCTACCTACATATCTCCTGAACATCCCTTCAAGTGAATTAAATGCTTTCCTAAGCAGGCAAACGTCCTCTGTGGCATTGACATACTGGCTTTATGCCAGCATTCCAGTGTTTGAATGGAGTGATCTCAGTCACGCTGTTCCTCACTTCCCTAGCTAGCGTGCAGGGCCAGCACTTTCATTAGGCCAATAAGTTGGTACCCTAGGACCCTCTTTGAAATTAGCCACCCACTATAGCTGTACTACCCATGTGGTGTGCCCCAGATGAAAATATGCCTACCAGCTTGGTTGTAATTAAATGTAATTAGGATCTCCACAAAGCAAGCCTTCAGAAAAGGACGGCAGCAAATTGTCCACTGAGAATTGTCCCTGCACTTTGTGTGAGAACTTGTGGGAGGGATATTTTTTCTTAAAAGAAACATAGGAAACAGTGCAAAAAGGAGATAGACTGAAATGGTTAAGGGGAAACTCCAGACCCCTTGAAGCACTTTAGCTTGCTGAAATGTTTTATGTGTGCAGAGTATGTTCTCTTTTTTATTTTTCAAAAATCGCAGGTTTCAACAGAAAGGTATACTTTTATGAATCAACCTGGTTATGCCCCCTTGGCTTTCAAACATACAACATTTCCTGTTACTTCCTGGTTTGGTTAGCTCTGTGGAGCTAAACTCAAGAGGCAACAATTACCCAGAGCACCTGCCTTGCAAAGACTTCTCATTGAGTTGCATTACGAAGTCTGTGATTGCACAGTCACTGAAAGTCTGGGCGGAGTTAGATGAGGAGAGCTTGCAAAGGCAGCAGACAGGAGAATTGCAGGTTTTGCAAGCTGTTTTTATATATGTCCCCAATGAAAAAATGCAAACGTAAATACATGCATGTTTTCAGATGGCTTATATCTACTAAACAGTGATTTATATTTATTGTATAATTGGGCATTTCAGTGTTCCTTTAAGTAAAAGGTTTAAGCAGAAATGCTCAAAGACTGAGGGGTTTATTCACTTCACACCAAACTGTAGAACATTGAAAAACAAATAGCACAATGTAGAGTAAAATAACTAATTTGAAAATCTATTGGCACAGTTCAAAGCTAGTCACAGCTGTGCTAAAAAAGAAAAATGTTGTGATCTGGCTTTCAATGTACTACAGTTTAGTGTTTAGTAAATACATGTCTGAGAGATGGAACTGTATCTTATGGATCTTTACCTAGGGTGGCAGAAATTACTGCACTGTCCCTGCTAGCAGTAGCAAATTTGGCTAGAAAGTTACCACAGTGCATGCTAGGCACTTAAGGGACACGCCTCATTATAATTTGTACAATATGCCTGAGTGGTCTTGAAAGCTAGAACTCTAAACATACTTACTTTCTGTGTTTTTCCATTCCACTTCAAAGATATTTACTAACATAAGATGTTAAGGTATGCTGCAAAGCTATTCTCTCTCATTTCTGAGTGCATGTTTAAAAAACTAATTGGAGTGCAGCCCTCCACCTCTGTAACCAAAATGCCCCTTTTTTCTAAGGCTGTAGTAATATAGCCCATTGCATTCCCTTCTCTGAGGTAACTGATCAGCGCATTCTCCCATGAAAATCCCAGTATCTCTGGATGCTTGGTCATGTTGAGATCTCACTACTCTCTCACAATGGACCAGCAGGGAATTTTTAGAAAAAAAAAAAAGACCTCTCTTCGTCAAAGAAATGGTGTACAGTTTATCACCACCTACTATTTCACGCCATATCTCTACTTAACTTCTCAAACTCTCTCTGACTTAAAAGAGTAATTGGCACCATAGTGTGTTCAAGCAAACCGTTCACATTTTAGCATAATTTTGTACATTTCACGCTTCGATTTTAATTCACAATCCAAACAATATCCTTCATTTTCTACAGATTATTCGACCGAGATATATATAGACACGCATATATATTTTTACTAGCGTATCTTGGTTATACTTAATATTTATGTCATTTACATCTCACCTCCAGCTTCCTCAGAATAAAAATTACAGTTCTCTACCTAACTGTTCTGAAATATTTAAGTCTGTTTCTCTCGGAAGTGAAACTATTTATATTTTTGGAATTTTGGGATATTAGAAGTGTGCTTGACTTGCAAATATGAACACCAGGGTGGCGCTTTAAATGAAAAAAAAAAATCATCTATATTTTGTTCGAGAGAAAATTCAGCGTAGGAATATAATTTGCAGTTACCATACAATCTATATAAAAAAAAATGCACATATATTTAAATGATTTGCCTGTAATTTCAATAAGTAGATCATGTTTTCATATCTGTACTACACTTTGCAACTGATACTGTTTAGAGTAGGAGACAGGAATCTTAGGGCATACTCGCCCTTAAGTGTCCTAGATAGATATGAATCAAGCTCTTGGGCACTAATACCAAATGACAAAAAACAAAACAAAATGACAAACATGTTGGACGAATAGGGTGGGTTTACGTCTGTCCATGTGCAGAGAGTCTTTGGCAGAAGTACTTAAACCTGACAACCATACCACAATTAGGTCTATCATAATTAATAGTCTATATATATGTTTTCCATCGAGACAGAAAGAGTCAGTTTTTGTTGCAATAAAAATGTGTGATAGAAATCAAAATAATATGTAGGCTTTACAGTTCTGCCGTTTCTTTACCCCATCTCTGCCCTGTCATGTCAAGAGTATGGGATATTTTAAAAACAATTTGGGAATTAACTCAGCCTGGACTAACAGCATTTCTGAAGTCGTCTATTGGCTTTAAATTGGGCCATTATATTCTAGACGCACTAAAAGACAAGCTTGTGCATTGTCTTGTCTCTTAGGGCCGTCATAGGATAATAGCATTAGGGATAGAGTTGGGAGTTTTAAAGTAGTTGTTCTCCAAATAGTTTTAGAATGTTAAATAGCAGTTTTTTTGGACCAGCATGTGCATAACTGTGCACATAATGGTCCAATAAACGTCTTTATTTACCGTGAGTGTCTGGGGGTTCTTCTTTGGCATCATATGTATGGGTTGTGCTCACCATGGATCAGTTATGCATCCTGTTCTGTGGATGAGTGCAATCCTTCTTTTTTTGTGAGTATCTAGAATGTTAAATAGGACATGACCTATCATTGGGTCAGGGGTTGAGCACATAGGCTAACGGTGCAAACCCAACACATCTGAGGAGCAGTACATCGGGGTACTTTGGGGTACAATCTGTAATCCCACATCTTTAAAGTTCACAAGTCACTGCATGTATTAGACATTATGTATTATGTTTTCGACAGATAAACAGAAAATTGCAAAGACATAGCGAAGGTAGCTCTGCACACATCCTCGTTTGAAAAAAACATGTTTTGATATTCTTGAATAACTGGAATTTCAATCCAGTATATTGGTTTGTCATAAAGGTTCTATTATAATGAAAACCTAATTTTATAAAAAAAAAAAAAAAAACGGAAATGACAATGCAGCTGTAAGTGCTGGAGTTGGGAGAGGCAGAGCAGAAGAAATGCTAACAGCTGGCTAGTGTGGGATTTTTTTTATTATTATCTAGAGTTTGTGGAACAAAATACTTTTTTGGCAAAATGGCAACCCAGGCTGTGATTCACATTTTCTTTCAGGAACTCTTCCCTGTGTGACTGACCTAGGCATCCAGCCCAGAGCATTTCACAAATGTCTATTTCGGCAACACACAGAGTAAGGAGAAATAAAACTTGAGAATCACTCAAAATAAGAAAGTTAGTCGGTATAATGCCAGTGCTTAAGCTAAAGTGCCAATACATTCATGCGTGGGAAGATAGAATTGGAATGTCCTTTAAGTTTTGTATTTTCAGACAATACTGCTCAAGGTTTCATTTATTTTTCTTTTTTCTTTATATTCTTGTTCCAGTTCAGTCTGAAACAATGAATTAAATAAATTCCATAAAAGGTGCAGCAAGTGATGTCTATGGAAGGAACACTACAGGGTTATTTACTGAAGTCCAAAAAGCCCTATACCAAAATGGGGCACAACCATCCACAGCAGCATGGACGACAAAATTCAGACATTGGTTATGCTATTCAACAGTGTCTGGATTTTGCCATAAAGGCACAAACAGGTGTGAAAATAGTCCAGATTTCAGCAGGGCCAAACATCGCCATATGGCTGAAATTCAAAGCCAGATGCTTCAAATCCTGTTTTAGTTTTTAAAAAAAATCAAAACTATTTGCCCACTGGCAGCACTAGCATCAGTGGGATACTAGTTTAAACACCTGGTTAATGCAAGTTTTAATTATGTGTCAGCCGGCCAGCGCTTACTAGCCAGCCGCCACATTAAATCACTTAAAAACATAAATAAATAAAAAAAGGTCAATGGGGGTCAATAAGACACCAATGTCACTAATTTAAGAAGGTTTTAATCCTCCCTAGCCCTCTCCCATGTGGCAGCTGGGGGCATATCTGTCCATCCCACGTTATTTAATTTCTAGTACCCCACCTGATGTCCATGGCTGGGGGGGGGGTAAATGGAAATCAGGTTGGGTACTTAAAATTAAATAATGGTGGGTACTAGTCAACCAATCATCCTGCTCTGTTAGGCAAGTCTCACTTCTCTTGAAACTTGCTGAGGGAATTTTGCCCATCCTCACAGGATCGGGCTTTTCTTGTGACTGGAAATCAATGACTGCCTAGTTGCTAGTTTTAAATACTTAGTAAATATGTTCCCACATCCCACATGTCAGATGGGGACATAAGGTGGTTTAAAACATTTCTTATGATAGTAATATCCTAAGTAATTATTGATCCCCATTGGCCACACAATTAACCTTCGCATTACTTAAGGATTTTAACTGTCGGTGCTAGCAACAAGTGTGAAAATAGTACTTCAAATTATCAGTTCACTTGCAAAGAATGCGATAATTTTACCTAATTGAAATAATATTGGTGCTTTGTGAATCTTCAGAATCCTATAGGATTTGGATGCCAAATCACGGATTTTAATCTGCAGATTCGCTTGGGCCAACCTAATTACAAACGGATTTGGCTTTAGTAAATAGGTGAATTGCCATGCTTGTTGGAATTTGCTTATTTTCACTAGATTTTGTCCATCAAGACAAAATCCAGGGTTTAATGAATAACCCTGTATATGTCTGTTGTCTTGGGCAGAAGACATACCATGCTTTCACTGTAACAGCACAGTTCGATTACTTGAGTGCATTTTATTTACACCAGTGGTTCCCAACCTTTTTTTTTTTTGGTACAAGGTACACTCCAACTTTATGTTTTTATACACATTCATGAATATCACATTTACTTATCATTTTATCCTGTTTTAGTCCACTGTCCAAACTAAGACAAAAGCATACTCCAGGGTTGGATACCACCTTAGCACAAAAAAACAATTAAAATATATAAATAGGTAAACATAATTTTAAATGTTTATTTTGAATGTCTTCCCACAGACTTTAAAATAAATACTGTTACTCCTATCTGCTCAAAATAAAATAGTTCTTTGTTTGTGCTGAAATCTTATTAGTGCTCTTCTTTACATTGAAGAAATAATCTTCCATCTTATTTTTTTTTAATTCCACCTGTATTTGCACCCAAATTGCTGCTGAAATGCTCCAGCATGCCTTGAATGCCTCAGTGTCCCTTTAATACATTCCACAGTAGATAGAGACCAACGTTTCAACCATTTATCAGTCTTTATCAAGCAATGCCAAGGCATTGTAGCGCTAATATAAAATGTTTCCTAAGTTGCTTCATATTCCTAGTCAGATATTGACTTCTGACCAGCATTTTGTTCAGAATATCTCTCACCATACAAGTGGTCGCATCTGTTCACTAGTGGAACTGGTATCCATGCATTTTGTTTATACAATGACATGACTGATGACATGTCACTCATGAAAGAACTGAGCATTTGTCGCTGCCTTTCACTAATTTCTTTTGTGGAGGTGATAAGAGAAACTAGATAATGTTTCAGAATTGGGCCCCATAATGTTAGGTCTCCCCAGTGCCTGTTCGTCTATGAATTCCATCCATTAGTCTGTCTCTTTTCTTGAATGGAGACACAAAGGAATAACTGGAACAAGAGAAATGTCAGTCTTAGCTTCACATTTTATCATACTTTTACAATTTATGTATTTTTTTTACTAGTTTGTCTGGTCGCTTACATCTCATCTCCAGCTTTGAATAAAAATTATAGTTCTCTACTTTGCTGTTCTGAATTATCTCTGTCTGGTTTTCTTGGTAATGGTTCAAATTTATTTTTGTATGCTAAAAGTGTATTTGATGTGCAAGTACGACAAGGTGGAACATTGCAGAAAATAAAATATTACAAATGAACGTTGGGTTCTATGAAAGGTTCAATAGAAAATTTGCAGCTATGTGTTTCTTCTATGGTCTGTCCCTTTCTTCCTGTTTGAGGGGATTAAAAAGGGGTACAATCTAAAGAGCACCACATTTTTGAGTTCTATGGAAAAAAGTAAACATCATCAAAAAATGCGTACGATCGTTTGCATGATCACTTCCCAGAAAAAAAGGCAGTTTGGAGGCCAGTTTGAAAAATAAATGCAAACATTTTAATTCAGATCAGAGCAATTCAACCCCTTGGATGGTGGATGTGCTATGCCGTCCTTAAGGAGGCGGTCCTAAATGCCGTCGGGCGGCGTAGCATGTATCAGTCGTCTTTTAAGCATAGCTGCTCGCCCCCATTCCTGGGCGGCGATCGCACTGTGGGGACTTTCCTGACATCTCAGGCAGTCCCTGTGATGCAAGTCCTGGGCCATGTAATCATGATGACATCGCGTTCACATGGCCGTAATAGACAGCTTCAGCAGTGTCTGCAGGTGGACTGCCTGGGATGTCAGACAGTTCCCCATAGTTGCAGTAATGTTTTCAAAAAATTATTACACACATTTTATTAATAAAAATAAAACTTAGATTTTATATATCATACAAACACACAACCAGTGCAAATGAAGAGGAAAAAATTTATGATTCCTATACCTCGGGGTGCAAACCAACCTACTGACATATGTGCTGGAGAAAGATATAATCTAATGTGAGCCTTCGAGGGCTAAAACGCCTAAACTAAATAAAGATATGTAATAAGTATAGGCTATGGATAACCTCACTGCCTAATCTAAAGACTAATATAAGCCTTCGAAGGCTAGAACATCTAGACCGCTGCCTAGATGGTGTCTAGGAGAATAAGCTAACACTTGACACAGCTGAAATCTAATATAGCATCAAGCTAAAATAATTGAATATCCTAAAATACCAAAACAAGGAAAATGAAATAAACACTCGCCCATAGTGAGAAAAACATAGAATGAGATACGTTAAAAAAGCGTAAAAATGCCCGATGCGTATTTCGGTGTTATAGTGTTGCGTCTTCGTCCGGAGCAAATCATGAATGACCCCCTCATCGCCGGCCTTTTAAATATAGGTGCCGAAAAACACAACCCGCCCTCTTATTTGTGCTGACCAATCAGGTACAAATGAGGCTGGGTGAGCGCTAGGTGAACTCCCTCCTTTCTTGGATGTCGGGAGTAAGCATAAGCAGACCGGAGCTTGCAAAGAAAGAAGTCGGCAAAACATTAAATGTATTAAAATTATATATTTGTCTGCCTTATTCAATCCACCTTTTTTTTGTCAATGCTCTAAAGGCATATGGGATAAAGGAATGTCCAAACTGTCTTAAGGAAAAAACATTTCAACACACTGGGTTGTCGTATGGATATATATCGGTAGGTGATTACGCAATCGCCGATATACGGCATAACTGTAATAAACCACAACCTTGTCTCATTTCAGACTTTAAGTTAAGTAAGGAGGAAGGAAAATAACAAATCCTCCTATCTTAAAATTCTGAAGTATTAAACATTTATTCTAGTGTAACTGTTGGATAATCCCTTTTATCTACTCCGATACTCATCCAATGTCTAAATGTTGCTGTGATACACCTAGCTTTAATCTAAGCGGTCTATAGAAAATTAATCAAAATATGTGCCGAGGGAACTTAACCAAAATGAGTAATAAAGTTTAGAAATCCATGGGGATTCCATTTAATCAGGTAGTATTATTTAAGAGGGCTGCACTCACCTGAACATGCATACATTATAGGGTGCTTCTGGGGCCAATATATACAACATACACAATCCAGCGCACTCGCTTATTCACTAAACAATGATTTCAAATCTCACAGATTTTAATAGTTTTATTTAAAAAAATGATTGATCAGTATTGCTTCAGACCTGAGGAAGAGAGGAAAGCTCTCAAAAGCTTGTCTTTGAAATGTTATGTTAGTTCAATAAAAAAGGTATAATTGCATACTGCAATACTCTGGTAATTTGCCATCTTGTCTACCTGACTAATATGGCTAATGATCCATGGGCGTAGGAACCGGGGGGTATGGGGGCGGATGCATCCCCCCCCAGCAAATCATGCGGGGGGGACAGGTTATGGGGAAATCCCCCCCCAGCTCCGCCGGCCCCCCTCATGCTGCAGCCGCTCTGCAGAGAGCCTCAGGTGGCTGCAGCTTTGCCCAGGCTGGTGCGTCCATGAGGGCACACCGCCCGGGCGCAGCATGAGGAGAGGGGCTGACAGGAGGGAAGTGCTCAGCGCTCCCTCCTGTCACTCCCTCACTGTAGCGTGGCCGAGCCCTGTATGGTCCGCGGGTACAGGGAGCATCTGTCTCCTGTACCCAGCCGGACTAACAGGAAGTGTGCACTTCCTTTTAGTCCGGCCGGGTACCGGAAACAAAATCTCCCTGTACCCGCGGACCATACAGGGCTCGGCCACGCTACAACAGAGGTAGGGGAGGGGGGAGGAAGAGAATGACAAGGGAGGGAGGGGGAGAAAAAAGAGTGACAAGGGAGGGAGGGAGGGGGAGAAAGAGTGACAAGGGAGGGAGGGATGGAGGGGGAGAAAGAGTGACAAGGGAGGGAGGGGGAGAAAGAGTGATAAGGGAGGCAGGTTCTTTTTGGAGCCTGCCTGACAACCCACACAAATTACATTTGCAAGCCTCATATATAACCCTGTAACTTTCCAAAACACCATAAAACCTGTACATGGGGGTACTTTTATACTCGGGAGACTTTGTTGAACACAAATATTAGTGTTTCAAAATAGTAAAACATATCATTCATGACAATATCATCAGTGAAAGTGCCTTTTGTGTGTGAAACATTTAAATAAAACAAGTATGAACGCTAACTTGCCAGGTGTTGTGACTAAGTTGCTACTAAAATAGACTAGAAAAAGACTAAAAATATGTAAAATGTATATAAAAAAAATGCTAATTTCTTTTTCCTGGAAACTTTAACATAATCTGGTGAAAAAACTGAGGATACTTGAAGGCACATTATACAGCATATGAGATACCCTGGAGTCTGTACCTTCAACAGTCAAACTGCTGTAATTCCCAAAAATGACACATAGGCCCATCAAATCCATTTATTAAAATGTTCATACAAAATCTCAGTCTAAATATCATTCTAAATCTTATCCTTAACATAAACCCAGTCCTTAACCTGATACTTATCATAAACATGATCTAATCCTAATCCCAATTCGTTCCCTCTGCTAATATCAGTACTAATATTAGCCAATGGATTTCTGTAAAACCTGAAATGGCCAAGTCTCTTATATGGCACTATAGCTTCATAGGATAGTGATCAAGATATGCATTGGAGGGTATCATTGTACTCAGAATATGCAGTTAAACACAATATGGTGTTTCGTACAGGAGCAGCACACATCAGGTTTATGAAATACTCATCAAACCCCTTAGTGACCAGACCGTTTTTCAATTTTCTTACCGTTAAAGAGCATGGCTGTTTTTACATTTCTGCGGTATTTGTTTTCAGCTGTAATTTTCTCTTACTCATTTACTGTACACACATAATATATACTGTTTGTCTCTCCAATAAATGATCTTTCTAAAGATACCATTATTTTCATCATATCATATAATTTACAAAACAAAATAAAAAAAAATATAATGAAAAACTTTTACAAAAAAACACACTTTTCTAACTTTGACCACCAAAATCTGTTACGCATCTACAACCACCAAAAAACACCAGTGCTAAATAGTTTCTAAATTTAGTCATTAGTTTAGAAATACCCAATGTTAACATGTTCTTAGCTTTTCATTTGCATGTTATAGGGCTATAAGTACAAGTAGGACATTGTTGTTTCAAAATATATATTTTTCAAATTTATCAATAGTGACATTGTAACACTGTTATCTGTCATAAACCTCTGAATCAAACCTTACATGTACATATTTTTTTTTAACTAGACATCCCAGGGAATTCAATATAGGGTATGTCCAGTCTTTTTTAGTAGCCACGTAGTCACAAACACTGGCCAAAGTTAGCGTTCATATTTGTTTGTGTGTGCAAAATGCAAAAAAATATTTTGAACGCTAATTCTGGCTAGTATTTGTGACTAAGTGCCTACTACAAAATACTGGACATACTCCATTTGCAATAACTTGGGTTGTCTACTTTTGCAAATGGTATGCCATCATGGGGGTAATTCTCATTCCTGGGCTACTATACGGTCTCAAAGGCAACATTACCAATCTGGCAAATTTCAATGTGAAAAAAAGGAAATGAAAGCCTTATATTTGACTCTGTAACTTTTGAAAACACCATACAACCTTTACTTGTGAGACTCAGTGGAATACAAATATTAGTGTTTCAAAACAGTAAAACGTATCACAACAATTATATCGTTAGTCAAAGTGCCATTTGTGTGTGAAAAATGCAACAAAAACTGCACTTTCACTGATGATATCATCGTTGTGATATATTTTACTGTTTTGAATCACTAATATTTGTGTCTAGCAAAGTCTCACGAGTAAAACAGTACCCCCCCATGTACAGGTTTTATGGCGTCCTGGAAAGTTACAGCGTTAAATATAGGGCTTGCGAACCAGATTCTCTGGACTTCCTTACTGGGTTGGTAGGCAGGCCCCTCAAATTGTAATTAATAAAATTACTTAATTACCTTTATATACTTGAGTATAAGACGAGTTTTTCAGCACTATATATGATCTAAGTACTTTTATTAACTTTATTAAACTTTTTAATAACTTTTATGCATTTTTTTAAACTTTTGTGCAGGCATGAGGGGGACAGCCTGAGAGCTCAGGCACTCCCCCTGCAGGCACTGCACAAGCCGGCTATTCCGGCCACGTGATTGCGAGGACCCCATGATCACATGGCCCGGGGGGCCAGCATAGCCATAAGGGGACTGCCTGGGATGTTTATACATCCACAGGGCAAAAAGAAATACACGATTAGAAATATGATTACATGTTATACTAAACAAGTCATATATGTACTTAAGTGCACATGTAACTTATATTATGTAGGGAGAACAAAGCGACCGTTGTATATAAGGATAAACGAACAGGTTCGTAATATCAAGAGACGATTTATGCAACACAGTGTTTCGTCTCACTTTAAAGAACACCATGGTTGCGATCCACAACATCTGACTTTTCTCGCTATCCAAAAGGTCTGTCCCAATTGGAGGGGTGATGACATAATCAAGAAATTGGGTCAGACGGAGATGCGGTGGATCTTTGATTTGGACACTCTGGTCCCGCACGGTCTCAATGCGGACTTTGAGTTGTACCATTTCCTGTGATCCACTGCGTCCCTGCTTGATCCATGTAGTTTTGGGGGGGTTTTGGCACACAAACTTATAGCAAAGAACTTCTCATGTGTATTTTGTAAAGTTGGTGTGTGCTATTCCTGTACAAAGTTTTAGTTCGTGTTCAGTTACATCTTCTGAGTAAAATAACACCCCCATTGTATGTCTTTGGCACTATTTCGTGAAGCTACAGTGCCATATAGAAGACCTGTCCTTTGACACTCTAGGGTATCTCATAAGGTGCATATTGTGCCTTAACATGCCCCCATTTTTTCACCAATCTATGCCAAAGTATGTGGTAAAAAATAATTTTGTGAATTTCTTTACATACGGATTGCATTTTTGCTGGGCATTTTGTATATTTCATATGTGCCACCAAGTTCAACCCCCCCCCCCCCCCACCCCCCAAATTATGCTCAGCTAAGTCTTCTGAGTAAAATGACAACCCCATTGTATGTCTTTGGCACTATTTCGTGAAGCTACAGTGCCATATAGGAGACCTGTCCTTTTCAGTATTCACAGTAGAATTATGAGAGACGGATTTAATGAGCCTATGCTTCCATTTGGGGTATTACAGTAGTTTGACTGTTCAAAAAAAAAACATGATGGCCTACCATTTGTAAAAGTAGACACTCCAGGGTATCTCATAAGGTGCATATTGTGCCTTAACATGCCCCTATTTTTTCAGCAATATATGCCAAAGTATGTGGTAAAAAATAATTTTGTGCATTTTTTACATCCGGATTACATTTTTGCTGGGCATTTTGTATATTTCATATCTGCCACTAAGTTCAAACCCCCCAAATTATGCTCAGCTAAGTCTTCTGAGTAAAAGGACACCCCCATTGTATGTCTTTGGCACTATTTCGTGAAGCTACAGTGCCATATAGGAGACCAAGCCATATCAGTTTTTACCAAACTTTTAATTTTGACGCTGGGCCTATGTGCAATTTCCAAGCATCTTCGCAGGTTTTAAATTCAAACTACCCCACAAAGGCCTACCATTTCTTAAAGTAGACACCCCAGGGTATTTCAAAAGGCATATTTTGAACCTTAGCGTGGGATCATTTTTCCGCTAGCTTGTACCAAGTGTAGTGGTAATAAGCGTTTTCTGCCTTTTTGACACACAAAGTGAGTTTGCATAGTATATTTTGCAAACCTTATGTGTACCACCACTCTATAATACTTCATATGTTGCTCAGCTATGTCGGCTGAGTACAAAAATACCCCCGTATGTACCTTTTATATGTGGACATCGGAGGGGCACATTTGGGGGACAGCCATTCCAGTTTTTTTCAAACTTTACATTTTTACGCTCTGCCCATGTCCCATTTTAGAGTATTTTACCAGGCTATATAATCCAAATACCCCATAAAGCCATACCATTTCTTCAAGTAGATACCCCAGGGTATTTCAAAAGGCATATTTTGAACCTTAGTGTGGGATCATTTTTCCGCTAGCTTGTACCAGGTGTAGTGGTAATAAGCGTTTTTTCTGCCTTTTTGACACACAAAGTGAGTTTGCACAGTATATTTTGCAAACCTTATGTGTGCTATGACTGTATAATACTTCATATGTTGCTCAGCTATGTGGTCTGAGTGCAGCAATACCCCCCGTATGTACCTTTGCCAGGTATGTGTGGATGTTGAAGGGGCACATTTGAGACGCAGCCATTCAGTTTTTTTCTGACTTTGAAGTTTTACGCTGTGTCCATGTTCCAATTTGGAGTAGTTTAGATGGTTTGTTATTGAAACTTCCCCACAAACACATACTATTTATTAAAGAATACACCCTGGGGTAATTCAAAAGGCATATTTTGAACCTTAGCGTGGGATCATTTTTTCTCTAGTTTGTTCTAGGTGTAGTGGTTTTTTAGTTTTTAAAACTATTTTTTAAACTTTTGTTTTGCTTATTAATTTTTTTAAACTTTCCTAAACTTTCTTAAAACTTTTTTTTACAGATTAAACATTTTTCAAAGCTTTTTTTTTTTACCGTTAACCCCTAACTAGCAGTAAGCAGCACTAACAGTAAATTCCCCATTTTCCCATAACTCCCACCCACCCCAGCTAGAAAAAAATATTTAATTATACAATATTTAAATTAGTTAATTAAATAAATTGAACACCTGAGGGTTAAAAAATAAATAAAAGTTAATCGTCAGGTGTTAAAAAAAATTAGATCACAGTATAATACTGTGATCTGTCTTTTGATCACTGTAGGCAGTGATCGACTGGCAGGGAATGGGTTAATTTTTATTTGGACTGGGTAAAGGGGGGTGTTTTTTTTTACTTAAACGTTATTAAAACTTTTTTTTAACTTAATTTTTAACTTTTTAAAGCTTATTTTAAAACTTTTTTAACGTTAACACCTAGTTAGCCTAACACCAAATACCTCAATTCCCCACTAACTTCCACCTTCCCCAGCTAGCTAAATTTATAATTTTAAAATACTTAAATTAATTAATAAAATAAATTTAACCCCTGAGGGGGGATCATAGTAAAATGCAATCCCTGCCAATTGATCACTGTAGTCAGTGATCAATTGGCAGGGAAGGGGTTAATTTTTTTTTATTAAAATGGTAAAGGGGGGTGGGATTTTAAATAAACTTTATTTATTTTTTTACACAGGGATGCAGATCAGCACTGATCCGTCTCCCTGCACTTCACAGTGAACCCGGAAGTGCAGGGAGGCGGAAGGTGAGTATACACAGCACATGTGCCCGCTCTGACATGCTATCAGAGCGGGCACATGTGCTGGGACAGCCCGATCCGGTGCTCCCAGTCTGCCTCTAATACAGAGACAGACCGGAGCACCATTAACCCTGCGATCGCCGCGATTGCGGTGATCTGGGGTTAATTTTACCGCGTGACGGACGAGGACTGTCACTCGTCGTTAAGGGTTTCCCCTGAGTGACGGACCTCGTCCGTCACTCGTCGTCAAGGGGTTAAATAGATAAAAAGTTTCCAAATACTTTCAGGCACATAGTCTGTGATGTCTACTTTATATAAATATGTACTTTTTGTGTCACTTGTTTTCTGTGATGGATATTAAACAAGACAAATATATCAAATTCTAAAATTGTTTAACTGAAAACCTAGCCATATAATGTACTCTGTTAATTAGGACTAATAAATTAATTTCTTTTGAATGGCTTTTCTTAAGCCACACTGATTATACAGACATTATTATTGCCAAAACTGTAAAACAGAAATGTGTTTTTTCTTAATGTTTTTTTAATAAATGAGATTGTATATCTAAATGTCACATTAAATTAAAGCACTAAGACTTTAAAAAAATAAAATAAACAACAACAAAAAAAAGGTATAGAATATGTGTTTTTGCAATAATTGAGATTGATTGTAATTATGGTTGGATATACAAATAGCAAAAGGCCCAAATTGTTTGTACCCTTAAAGGATCACTACTGTATAGGGTCAGGAACACAAACATGTATTCCTGTCCCTATAGTGCTAAACCCACCATTTAGGTGGCTTGCAGCCCTTAGCCCCCCTATAACAGTTTAAAACTCACCTGATTTCCAGTGCAGCATTGTAGTTGTTCTGGTGACTATAGTGTCCCTTTAAGTATAAAACAACAACATTAAAACGGTGTCTCTAAAAAGTTAAAGAGGTACTGTCACTGCTCTGGAATTCACACCATTGAATAAGACATTGAAAAAAAATATTTCAAGATATGCACCATATTCTTTTATATTTATGAGGAAAATCTTATGAATTGCATCATTATCCAGTTTAAACAAGGCAAACACAGAGCAAACATTGCAAATGAGCGTGATAAATAAAACGTTATTTTTTCTTTCTCTCCTTCTTTGTACGCTTTCTCTGTGCCTGCTAGGTTCAAAGAACTAAGCTTATAATAATTATTGGCAGGGAGGCTTCAATTTAAAAAATAAGGAGGTGTCGATTTTTAAATGTCATTTTATTTTTCATATCTTGCAAGCACATATTTATTTAATAGACGGATAAGCAAACATGATGTTGTAAGTAAGTCATGGTAGGTGTCGGTGACAGTTCCCCGACTATGCTTGTCTAAACCTTATGAACCAGGTCAGTATCTACACCTTGCTTTGAACAGACAAACATAAAATAATAATTAACTGAAAGGAATAATGAGTTTTTGAGAAATATACTTAGACTATGCTTGCATATTATTCATATGAATAGTATTATTTAATTAGTCTAATCTGGGCTGTGCTGCAGCTACTTAGTAACTGCTTGGGAACTTTGCCCAGTTTACATAAGTTTTACACAAGTTTAAATGTGCTAAGCTTTTGGGTAAGATGCCAAAAATATGATTAGGACCACATAATGTAGCTAAATCTTCTGCCTGCAAATTCAGGGGGGATAGATAACTTTGGTCCAATGGATACATTTAGTAGGGATCTTGCGCCCCTGATGTTTAATAAAAAATTAGTAAAACTTCAATCATAAAATCTTTAAAGTGCAAACCGTTTCATTAAAGGGAATATGTCATATTGTGCCAGTCTCAGGGCTGGATTTCCATGGGGCACTATAAACACCATAACCACTACAGCCAACTGGCACACCCCAGGTCAGCAGTCAAACTATAATAAAAAGGATTTAACTTCTTACAATAGGAGTGCCAGGGAATTCCTTTCATCATAACTGCTATCTGCTGTTACCTTGACAACTGCAACCTTCTTCTCATTGGTCTTACACATTCCCAGCTCGCCCTCTGTTAGTCTTTACACAGGCTTTCCATAAGATATTGGGCTCAATTTTAAGTTCTGGTACTTATAAATGTCTGCATAACATGGCCCCTACCTACCTGCTCTCACTAACACACAAATATTTTCCATCCAGGCCTCTACGGTCTGTTGAAGCTCTCCGCCTATCCTCTGTTAGTAATTGCATCTCTGACACCCATCTTCAAGACTTCTCTAGGGCTGCGCCTTTCCTATGGGTCTCTCTTCCCTGCTTTATTAGACTCTCACCCAGTCTCCATTCCTTCAAAAAAACATTGAAAACTTACTTTTTAAGAAGGCGTATCAATTAAACTGTCATCAACTTACCCACCCTATGCTTTTCTAAACCACACAACTTCCTCTCCTGCTTCTGTAGCCTCAAAAATTTTTGATAAACTCCTCTAGGATCCTTTTTCCCATACTTGAAATATATCTTACCCTTAACCCTTGTGTCACTTTACCCCACTCCCCCTAGAATGTAAGCTTGTCTGAGCTTGGCCTTCTGTACAGTGCTGTGGAATTTGTTGGTGCTTTATAAATCATAATAACCACTACGGAGCTGTAGTATTTATGGTGCTTGGAGTTTTCCTTTAAGAGGTCTTAAACCTAAAGGAATAAAATAAAGGAGTTTTTTTCAGGTTTAGACTTTACTGATTACATTTGGGATTTGAGAAAGGGTTTGTTTAGGTTTTGTGAAAGGCTAAATTTAGTGTTAGAAAAACAGAAAATACGAGAACTCTGAGGTGTTATATATGAGGTGTTAAATATGAGTGAGGTGTAGCAGCAACCTCAGAAAATAGTTTCAGCCTTCTTTGGGCCTCATCTGTTAGGTGTAGCTGATACCCCTCTAGGCACATCTGGATTACTCCTTTAACTTGAGGAGATCCAAGTAAAAACATTGAAAATAAACAGAAAATTTGGGAACTATGAGAACAGATAAAAGCTTAGTGTGGCAAAAGTGGCCTCGCCAGTGGTACTTGGAGGGGCCTGATTGCCAGCCTCTTGCCCCAGGACTATGGGCCCTGCAAAAATACATGTTAAAACGTGACTTCCATGGAAAAACCAAACCACAATTTGGGTGATTTTTGGATATGTTGGTCACCCAGATCAGGGCTATCCGAGTATGTGACTCTTGTGGGGTTTCCATGGATCTTTGGGGTACTTTTGGGGTGTTTGTAAATTGTGTGTTTGTCTGTACCTGGACATTATCTCTCAGACACAGAGGAGGAGTATGTTGAATGTATTGCTTGTATGTGCCTCTTCCCCTCCCCCTTTTTCCTGTCCTATTGTTTCCCCAGCAGGGCATTGTCCCAGGGACACTGCCAAACCAGTTTAAACTGGCTGCTTTGTCCCTCCTCAATCTCCCATCAGCCCTTGCTATTGTCTGACCCCACCCTTCCTTGTACTATAGTGCTCTATGTAACCTATTGTATGTAAATTAGGATGTTGGGGGTTTAAAATGTGTGTATAAATTGTAAGTGCTGGCTTCCATTAAATAGACCTGCTTTACCCCTTCATGAAGTCTTGGCTCATGTTTGGGGGATGGAATAACTACACTCTTGGGGATTGCTATAATCACAATACTCCACTGAGTATAAGCTCTTGTAAGAGCTTGTTCCTGATGCTACGCTCTATGGAGTAGGAGAGGTCTGCCCACTGGAAGCTGGATCCTGGTCTTGGGTCCAGGGTGGGTGAAGGACGGCGAGACCCCGGCGCAGTTACATCACTGGAAGTGGGGTCTGAAGTGCTTATGGTGTCTAGTGGAGTGTTTGGAGTCCTTGGCAAGCACTAGGAGCATCGATTGGCAGAGGTACTCGGTCGGAGTGCCAGGCAGTCCGTTACACTTAGAGAAACTCAAAAGCTTGCTATTTGATAAATCCCCGCTCAGGTCTCAAAAATAGTTTTTACTCACTTGTGCAATTACAGAGAGAAAATATTCCAAAGCATATCAGACTGATCCCACCTGTAAAGGCAGTCCAGAACCGAATTTCCGGAATGATCTCTGCATGAGAGATACACCATCCCAGACAATTGTTTCAGCCTTCTTTTGGCCTCGTCAGTGAGGTGTAGCTGATACCCTTCTGGACTCAGTGAGCACAGTTTTTACTCGCTTGTGCAATTACAGAGAGAAAATATTTTGAAGCATATCAGACTGATCCCACCCAGTCATTATAAGTTGCATTTTTGTTGACTTTGGGGAAACCACTTGAAGCATTCATTGTGTTGAGCTATTACAATTGCTTTTGTCTGATTTATTCATTGCAAACAGCTGCAAGTCTTCTTAACAAACATTCAAAGCAAAATAGAATACACTTGAAAAGTCTAGGAAAGCAGCCATGGTTACAAACCATCACCAATCCATTGAGAAGCATTGAATGCAGTACTTCTCTAAAATATGCACTGCTAGCATCTGCATATGTTGCATGCTAATGTGGCATGTAAAGTAGATTCAATAATTTAATCTAATTCAGTCCAAAGCCCTTATTGGTTTTCTGACTGTCAGCTAGTTGAAGCAAGGGTATTGAAAAATGGAAACAATAGCATTTATCAGAAACCGTAATGTATTCATTTGCAAAGCTCCAGGGTGGCATTATTATTATTATTATTATGTTATCACTTAACTAAAACAAAGTGCATTTGGTTCTAATAGTGTCTCTTTAATTTATTTCTAAGATATGACCAAAGTATCAAATCCTTAAATCAATTCCTTAGTTTTTCAGCTAAGAGATTTTTGGCATCTCAGTTTTTCAATGCAGTGCCGCATGACAACCCTCCCTTACTAGTCTTTGTATCTCAGCACCACGCCAGAACAGGTGCCAAGAACATGTATTATAGTGTACATTAAGGAGCTCTTTATAAGAATAGACTTCCCTTGAATATAAAAGAAAAGCTAATAATCAAACAGTCCCTTGGCTTTTATAACGGATAAGAGGAAGGATAAATAAATAGGAAGACTGGATCTTTTTTGGCAAATTATTGTTTCTGCTTTTTTTAATAAAACTTCACAACTTAGTCTGTACATTACACAGAACATTCCAGTATCCAGTATACAGTGAGAATGATGCAAATATCTAAAGCAACACATGCAAGGGAGGGGGATAAAAGAAGACATCCTGAGTTCCTTTGAGGATTTTGTGTTTGTTGGTTGATTTTCTTTGGCCCTTTACTTTTTACGGCATCCATTTGGCTGAGATTATGACATTCACAAATTTCCTTAATTGAATATATAATTTCACTTTGCTTCATTCATGCAGCAGAATGATCCTTACTGTGTGAAAAATAATTGAACGATGATTAAATCGATAGCCCGCGCGTAGGAGTAATTTCATTTTTTTTTGTTATCACTCCATTAAAACGGATTATATTGGAGCCATTATCAGAGTGTTTTACATGAGCAGTGAGAGAAAATAATGTATCCTGTTTTAAATTTTTCTTCTAGACTGATTATTTTTTAATGCTATTATTGTTTGTGTTCTCCTCCTATATATTTTATTGTCACTAAAAGGTTTCTAGCAATTGGACTCAACGATGTTAACACATTGCAATACAGAGAGCATAATTGAAGAAGCAGAACAATGCAAATACCTATTGCTTAAAATGGCATATAAGAAACTTTGGGGATAATTGACTAAAAACCTAGCTTGGATGAACTGACTTATTCAATTAATTCTCTATAAATGCATTGTACTCCGTTTCCTTATGTCGTGAGTTAATCGGTTTTGTGTTTTCATATCATGCAGCTGTGCAATTTTGTGTTTCTTTTTCCGTTTGTTTATTGTCTTCAACATCACTTTGTACAATGTACATCTTACATTCTGCCCATTGATCCAGGTCTTACATCTTACACTGCAACTGGCTATACCCAATTTTAAGTATTATCTGATCATCCTCTTTAGTGTTAATTACCTCTTCCTGATCCATGTTCCTAATACCTATTTCTGCACTAGACTTGTTTTCCTAATGCCCACTGGTCATAATGCATTCAATTTGTCTTTGCTTACGCACTGACCACTTGGCTAGTAACACAGATTAGATTTGGTTGCACTATTGTCTCTGACAATTCTATAATCTATAAAAACTAAACCTCTGTCACCTTTGGACACCCACTCAAGCACAACAAAGGAAGGGGCAGGGATTTCGGTATAAGTAGTGGGGGGGGGTGGTGGTCCGCTGCTGGAGGCCTCTCGGGGGACGTTCAGCGGGGACACAGGATGAGACTGATGACATGATGGGAGACTCTCTATAAAACAGCCAGGGGCCCCGGGATTCCCTCCACAGAGATCAACCCCCCAGCGGGCTGAGCAAACAGTCCACAGGTCCACGTATAACCTAGGATACATCATACTCACAGGTGCCAACACCTTTCTCTCTTGCACAACAGATTGACTTTTTCTCTTCCCTTCAATCCTCTTTTATTATTGTACTTCTTATGTTAATATTATGTTCATAATATAAAATAAAAAAGTATTGGAGAATGGGAACTAGAAAAAAAAGGTCTGTAAGGCACAATTGATGCCCCTTCACTCGTTTCCACCCTATCCACAACCTCATTGCCTTTTACTCAACTTGAACCAACTGTTATTTATATGATGTCATCACTTACACTGTAAGAACGATTGGTGCCCTGAATGTACAGTGAGGGAAAAAGGTATTTGATCCCCTGCTCATTTGGAATGTTTGCCCACTGACAAAGAAATTATCAGTCTATAATTTTAATGGTAGGTGTATTTTAACAGTGAGAGACAGAATAACAAAAAAAAAATAAAACAGAAAAATGTCAAAAAAGTTATAAATTGATTTGCATGTGAATGAGTGAATTAATTATTTGACTCCTTCGACTTAGTACTTGGTGACAAAACCATTGTTTGCAATCACAGAGGGATTTCACATCTCATGAGGGATCTTGTCCCACTCCTCTTTGCAGATCCTCTACAAGTCATTTAGGTTTCAAGGCTGATGTTTGGCAACACACCTTCAGCTCCCTCCACAGATTTTCTATGGGTTTGAGGTCTGAAGACTGGCTAAGCCACTCCAAGACCTTAATGTGCTTCTTTTTGAGCCACTCCTTTGTTGCATTGGCTGTGTGTTTTGGGTCGTTGTCATGCTGGAATACCCATCCATGACACATTTTCAAGGAGTTTCTCACCGAAGATTTGGCGGTACATGGCCCCGTCCATGGTCCCTTTGATGCGGTGCAGTTGTCCTGTCCCCTTAGCAGAAAAACACTCCCAAAGCATAATGTTTCCACCTCCATGTTTGACGGGAGGAATATGTTCTTGGGTTCATAGCCAGTATTCCTCCTCCTCCAAACACGCTGAGTTGAGTTGATGCCATAGAGCTCAATTTTGGTCTCATCTGACCACAACACTGAGACCTGACTGTCCCCCTCTGATAACCCCCTCCAGCTTCTTTATGTTTTGGTGGACTACAATTCTCCCCCACTCCCAGACTCAACTGTAAAGGTGGCAGTATAGGCATCCTTCTCTCCCCTCAATGTACTTTTCAACCTATCCTCCCTGCCCCTGCACTATCCTTTACTTCCTTTGAAGTTCACACTGTCTGTATATTTTAGCCCACTCCTTTAAGAATTGCCATTATCTATCGCTCCACCCCCACCTCCCCACACCCCTGGTCATCTCATTGAACACTTTTCTTCCTGGCTATCCCACTTTCACTACTCTAGCACGCCTTCCCTCATACTTGTAGACTTTAACATCCCACTCAACAACCTCAACTGCCCTGATGCCTCCCATCTGTTCTCTGTAACCTCCTCCTCTGTAACCTCCTCCTCCTCCGGCCTCACACAGTGGTCTACTTCAGCAACTCACACAGCAGAAAATAATCTTGACCTCATCTTCACCAATCTCTATACCACCTCCAATATCTCCACTGTTCCATTTCCTTTATCTGACCAACATCTGCTAACCTTTGACATCAGTATATCTCATACCCAAATTTCACCACCCTCAACTCTCCAATCTCACCACCACTGCCTTGTTCTCCAGCATTTCTCAACCAAACTCCAAACTCTCCTTTTACCCATCTCAAATCTCACTTGCCCTAACTCTGCGACCACACTCTACAACTCCACCCTCTCCTCTCACTAGACATCATGGTACCTCCTACATTTAAACGCAGCAAGCGTTCCCAATTACACCAAGCTGACCAGATATCTCCAAAATTGTTCAAGAACTGCTAAACGCTGTTGGAGAAAGTCTCACTCTGCACCTGACTACCTCCACTATAAATTTATGCTGTACTCCTACACTCTACACTCTTTAATCTGCAAAAGTAAATTACTTCAATACACTCATAACCACACTCTCCTGCGAACCCAAGCCACTATTTCACACTTTTAATGCTCTCCTTTGCCCTGTTGCTCCCCCTCCTCCTACCTTCTCATTCTCCATAATCTTGGTCCATGGGATACTCTCTCCTGGTCCTCATCCTACCTCTACCAGTGCTTTTTCAATGTTTCTTTCTCTGATTCCGCTTCTTCTCCCCAACCCCTCTCTGTTGGCGTTCCCCAAGGATCTGTCCTTGGTGTCCTGTTCTCTATCTATACTGCCTCCCTTGCTAAACTCATTGGCTCCTTTTGCTTCCATTATCATTTATATGCAGATGACACACAAGTCTACCTGTTCTCTCCTGATCTCTCTCCACCCATCTTGAATCATGTCTCTGACTGCCTCTCTGCGATTTCCAACTGGATGGGTGCTCACTTCCTTAAATTCAACCTGTTCAAAACAGAACTTCTGGTCTTTTGTCCCTCAAGTGTTTCTAGTCCCGTGTCTGTCTGTCTCCAAGTCAACAGTGCCACCATCACCCCTACCTCGCAGGCTCGCTGCCTGGGGGTTCTCTTTGACTCCAATCTCTCATTCACCCCTCATGTCCAGTCAATCGTCAAATTCTGTCACTTTCATCTCAAAAACATAGCTCGCATCCACCCTTATTTAACACCAGATGCAGCTAAGATGCTGGTTCATGCTGTTGTTCTTTCTCGCCTTGACTACTGCAATCCCCTTCTCAGTGGTCTTACATGTTCCCAGATTGCATCGCTGCAATCTATAATGAATGTAGTGGCGAGGCTCATTTTCCTTTCCAACCGCACCTCCCATGCCTCCTCCTTTGTCAGTCCCTACATTGGCTTCCAGTTAGATACAGGGCTCAATTTAAGATTCTGGTGCTTGCTTACAAAATAATGCTACTCCAACCTACCTATCCTCCCTAATACACAAATACGTCTCATCAAGGCCCCTGCGCTCTGCCAAAGATCTACACTTATCCTCTGTCCGTACTCCCACCTTTTATGCACACTTCCAAGTCTTCTACAGGGCTGCACTTTTTCTGTAGACCTCCCTTCCCTTCTCCGTTAGACTTTCACCCAGTCTCCACTCCTTCAAAAAAATCTTTGAAAAAACAATTCTTCAGAAAAGCACATAATTTAAACTGTTAGCGGGTTTTCATCCCCCCCATGGCTCCTCCATGGGAGCTCAATTCTCACGTGGTATACCGACATTTCAAAATGGAAGGTATCCACCTTCATCGGGACTTACTTCGACGCGACGACTGGTTCACTCGTCTGGACCTGAAAGACGCGTACACCATTCCAGTACACAAAAGCAGCCATCCCTACCTCCGCTTCTTCTGGCATGGGACTCCCTGGCAATTCACCTGCCTCGTGTTTGGCCTCAGTTCGGCCCCGTGGTGCTTCACCAAGATTATGAAGCCAATAGTGGCGAAACTCAGAGCTCAAGGCATAAGATGCAATATCTACCTCAACGACATCCTGATCTTCGACGAGGATGCAGGGACTCTGCAGAGACACACGGATTACACAGTACACCTTTTGGAGTCTCTAAGTTTCGTCGTCAATCGTCCCAAGTCCGCAACGATCCCAGCTCAATCAGTTCAATTCCTTGGATTCGTAATAGACTCCACATCATGCACTCTTCACCTCCCGGCTACCAAAATTACGGCCATCCGCAGGGAGATCCGGAAAGTCCTTCATCGGACAACCATACCCCTACGATTACTGGCACGGATCGTAGGCCTTCTCTCGGCATCCATCCAGGCCATCCAGACAACCTACATATGACCAATCGGTTCCTATGTTGGCCGAAGTTCGGGAGGAGCTACACTGGTGGCTGAACTGCATGCAGGCTTGGAATGGCAGGGCCATATTCGGGAACCAGACAGACTTTGTGCTGGAATCGGATGCCAGCCATTCAGGCTGGGGAGCAACGGACGGAACCACTTCCTCAGGAGTGTGGACTTCCGAAGAGCTCTCGATGCACATCAATTGCCTGCAACTCTTGGCCATTCACAGTCTGGCAAAGGAGCGATCCAACTGCTGCATCCTACTCCGCATGGACAACGTCTCAGCGGTAAGATACATCAACCACCTTGGAGGCACTCGTTCTGAAGCACTGGTGGATCTCACGAAAGAGATCTTCGATTACTGCCTACCACGCAACATCACCTTGCTGGCAGAGCACTTACCAGGAGACTCCAACATGACGGCTGATTGGTATTCACACCACTGGCGGGACGCCAGCGATTGGCAACTAGACCCTCATATTTTCGCAATACTGGATGTACAGAGGGGACCTCTGTCCATAGATCTATTCGCGTCCCGCAACAATTGACAGACAGAGGTTTTCTTCAGCTGGCTCCCAGACCCGGAGCCTCGCAACGGACGCTTTCCTACAACAATGGCCACAAGATGGTGCTTACGCATCCCCACCTTTCGCAATGATAACGAGGGTCCTTCACCGGATCCGCCTACAGAGAGTGAGAATAATTCTCATCACGCCTCTCTGGCAGAGCCAGCCATGGTTCCCGGACCTTCTGGAACTTTCAATCAGGGATCCCCTCCTCCTACCAGATGCCCCAACCATCCTCAGGAACCCGTTGGGTCTACCTCACCCGCTAGTCGTGCAGGAACGCCTGCCCCTTCTGGCCTGGACTCTTTCCGGGGCTCCTGGCAAACCGAGGACTTATCGCAGGAAACTAAGGACCTCCTATGGGACTCATGGGCACCAGGAACACGGAGGTGCTATTTATCAGCATGGCACTCCTGGATAAGTTGGTGTGTGGGACGGGACCTCAATCCCTTTACTGCACCTACTCACTCCATCATGAATTTCCTGACCTCACTTTTTACTGCCGGAAAGTCATACCGGTCCATCAACGTTGTACGGTCACCCATCTCAGCAGCCCATACTCTGACCCAGGGGACACCTGTTGGTAAGGATCCGCTCATCTGCAGACTCCTCCGCGGCATGCGCCTGCGGCGCCCCATGGAGCCCAACTCTAGACTTTGGGACATTGGCGTGGTCCTACAATTCTTACGAAATTGGCCTCCTAACGAGGATTTGTCACTCTGCCAACTTACCGTAAAATTCACCTCCCTGCTCTGTCTGGTTTCCTTTCGACGGGTATCGGACGTACGCGCCTTTGACGCCGACGCGTTCACCTTCTGCCCGGCGGCAGTTACCTTTCGGGTCTCACGTCGCACTAAGTCCAACTCTCACTCGGTCTTCTACCCTTTCTTCCCTTCTGACCCTCAGCTCTGCGTGGTTGTGACAGACCCATCCGGCGGGACTAAACCTATTTGGGTTCGTCTGATTTGCCCAGTACTTATGGTCCCGGAGAGATTATGCGAAGGGTTGTGACTTTGTACAAATGACATTTCAAGTACAGCGGAAACTAATGAAACGCCCAAGCTACCAAAGTCCTCGAGGTGGCCGACATCGGACAAAGGACCACGTGGCGGCGGCCATTTTAACTTCGAACCCGCCGACCCGTACTATCGACGATACTTCGACAGTTCAACGAAAGTCGAAGTACCGACCCACCTCGAACGGGACTTAGCCATTTTTAGGCCAGCAAGTGACCGACCGCACAG
Source organism: Pelobates fuscus (assembly GCF_036172605.1). Taxonomy (NCBI): domain Eukaryota; kingdom Metazoa; phylum Chordata; class Amphibia; order Anura; family Pelobatidae; genus Pelobates; species Pelobates fuscus. The sequence continues at coordinate 278,837,468 of NC_086319.1, read as the reverse complement.
CCCGAATCCAGGGAACTATTTTGGGCAAGAAAAGGTACCTGCGGTCGGTCATAAACGGACTTTCGCGTAACTTTTTATTCACTGAAGGGATTGATGTGATTTTTGAGAATGTTTATGTTTTAAGTATGCTGAATCTGAATATGTGCCTCTTATGTGAATATGATGGATGGATTTGAAGTTATGAAAGTTGTATAAAAGTATATTTCAAACTGTATGTATAATAGGATTATGTGTCACACCAAGGGGAGGGAATGTGTGGGATGTACCATCGATGCCAGTGGTTATTTTATGCCTCCCCTTGGGTGTGGCCTGTGTGTGTGAAATGCAAATAAAAGGCAGGCTGGCTGATCCAGTCCTCAGTTCATGTTTTACCCTCATAATGGAGCTTGGTCTCGTTATTGGGGGAACCGGGAATACAAGTGACTAACGACTGTGTCTGGAGCTCGGAAGGTGGTACCGTAACAACTGGTGGCAAGCGACGGGATGATCTTCAACGCCCAAAGAAACCGCTACGACCAAGAATAAAATGGAACTACAATACCAAAACCTGAGAAGAGCTACCTTAAAAGACTTATTGGAACAAAGGGGCGGACAGGCCAGTAACCTCAAGAAGAGGGACATTATTGCTTTATTGCTGGAAATGGATGGAGTACCAGCGGCAGAGGGAGCCAATGGACCCAGCCCAGACGACAGAACCCCCGAGGAGGCAAGATTTGACCGGGCGGTAAGAATTCGGCTGGCCCATTATGGCCCCAACCCCTCCGCAGAGATCATCACCCAGGTTCAAGCCGCTGTGGAGGCCAGCCTGCTACGCCAAAACGGTACTGCAGCGGCCCCAGTCACAGCAAACCCGGGGGACAAACAGAAAGTGCCATTTGCGGCCTTCAAAGCCTTCAGTGAGACCGAAGGTGAGATTGACGGGTACCTTGCGGATTTTGAGCGGCAATGTGCTCTGCACAAGGTACCCCCGGCAGACTGGGTTGCTATACTGTCCGGCAAGTTATCCGGCCGGGCCAACGACGCTTTTCGGGCTATTCCGGATGAGGAGATCGGGGATTATGTTACCGTCAGGGAAGCTTTACTTGCCCGGTATGCCGTTACACCCGAGGCATACCGGAGGAGGTTCCGGGACACTGCAAAGACCACTGGGGACTCATACGTGGAATGGGCCTGCAAGGTACATCGCACAGCCGCCCACTGGATGGCAGGATGCCAGGCGGTGTCGGGAGAAGAGGTGCTGCAGATGTTTTTATTGGAACATTGTTTCGACAAATTGCCAACAGGGGTCAGAGAGTGGGTACGAGACCGTAAGCCTTCCACTCTACACGAGGCGGCTCGCTTGGCCGATGAGTACACTGACGCTCGCAGACTGGACAATTCCATCACCAAGGCCACAGCCCGAGCGGAATACCAACCAGCCGCTGCCACGTATCAGCCTCCCATAAACAGACCATCCGCACCCTCTCCGGCTGCCCAGTACCAACGTCCACCCCGGTTTAACGCCCGAGAGTACTCTGAACCCCTTCGGTGCTTCCTGTGCAATCAGCTAGGGCACCGGCGACAGGAGTGCCCGATGAACCGTGCCAACAGGAACCAGTCCTGGAGGAAACCCACGGGGGCCCCTTCCCCAGCACCTCTCCCAGCAGTCCACTGTGTAGAGGAAGAGGAATGCTGGGGCATATTACATGAGGCGGACCCTGTTCAGGCTGCCCACCAGGACAATCGACAACACCACAGACAGAGTGTAAAGGTCAACGGAAAGGAAGCCAGTGGGCTACGAGACACTGGTGCAACCCTGACTTTGCTCCAAAAGCACCTAGTGTCCGAAGCTCAACATACCGGGGATACCGTGGCAGTACGAGTAGCCGGGGGTGCAGTATTTCGACTACCCGTGGCCCGGGTACATTTGGATTGGGGAGTGGGCGCTAGACACGTGAATGTGGGGGTCATTAAGGATTTACCCGCTGATGTTCTTCTTGGCAACGACTTGGCCCCCCTGGTTTCGGCCTTTGCTCCCATGGGCCCCGCTGCAGTGGACGCTGTTACGACCCGTGCCCAGACCCGTGCCACTGAGGCCGGCCCACCTGCTGTTGAGACCCAGGTAAGACTCTCTACCCCGACTTGTACCTTAGACCAGGCCCCGTTCGGCTGGGATACCCCAGAAATGTACGGGAAGGAAACTAGGGAGGACCCGACGTTAGCCAAGTACAGGGCCAGGGCCGACGCTGGGGAAGAAGGAGTAGGTGGGGAACACTACGAGTGGGTGGGGGATAGGCTGTACAGGATCCCGAAACCTTCCCCGAAACCGAATGCCCCTCCGCAGAAACGACAACTAGTAGTACCTGCAAAGTATCGGCAGGAGATTCTGCGGATTGGGCATGACGTGCCGTTAGCAGGTCATCTAGGTTCCCACCGCACAGCTCATAGAATCACCCAAAACTTTTTCTGGCCCAATTTTAACCGAGATGTGCGGATGTATTGTAGCACGTGCGACACTTGTCAACGGGTAGGTAAGCGGGGAGATCATCCAAAAGCTAGGCTACAGCCGATGCCTATCATTGGAGAGCCCTTTTCCCGCATAGCCGTTGACATTGTGGGTCCACTGGCCAGGGCTAGTCCATCCGGTAAGAAATATATTCTTACTGTGGTAGACTACGCCACCCGTTACCCAGAAGCAGTAGCGCTGTCTAATATAGAGGCAGAGACGGTTGCTGATGCCCTGGTTAAAGTCTTTACTAGGGTCGGGTTCCCTCAGGAGATCCTCTCTGATCAGGGAACCCAATTTACCGCTGTGCTCACCCAGCAGCTGTGGAAGGTGTGCGGCATCCACCCGCTACTTAGTTCACCCTATCATCCACAGACTAACGGTCTCTGCGAGCGATTTAATGGTACCCTCAAACAGATGCTGAGGACCTTTACTGACTCTTGCAGAGACTGGGAGCGATTCCTGCCTCATCTGCTATTTGCATACAGAGAGGTGCCCCAGGAATCAACTGGGTTCTCCCCCTTTGAGTTACTCTATGGGAGAAGGGTTCGTGGACCCCTGGATCTCATTAGAGGACACTGGGAGGGGGAGACGGAGCAAGAAGGGACCCCCATAGTACCATATGTTCTGGAACTCCGGGACCGCATGGAGAAACTATCCCTGATGGTAAGGGAAAATCTCCGGGCGGCCCAGGGGAGACAGAAGCGATGGTACGATCGGGGCGCTCGACAGCGGGTCTTCCAGGTTGGGCAGAAGGTCCTAGTGCTCAAACCCGTGAAGGCAAACAAGATGCAAGCATCTTGGCAGGGCCCGTACAAGGTGTTAGCTCAGGTATGTGATACTACCTATCTTATAGCCAGCTGTTCGGATGAAAGGGTACAACGATCCTTTCATGTGAACATGCTCAAGGAGTATCAGGAACGACCCGAGGATGTTGCAGCAGTTTGTGCCCCAGCTACTGACGACCCAGAGAACTTACCTTTACCTGACCTGTTAGAAAGGGATCCCCAGACCGACCTTACTAGCCTCGTACAGTTAGGTGACCGACTAAGCCCGGCCGAGAAAACCCAGGCCAGACAGCTTCTGTGGGAGAAGCAGGCGACGTTCTCCCAAGAACCCGGGTACACCAACCTAGCTATACACAAAGTCGAGACACCCGGACAGAACCCCCTACGACAACCCCCATACCGTATCCCGGAAGCAGTCCGAGAAGGAATGCGGAAGGAGATACAGGAGATGACCCGGCTGGGAGTTATTGAGCACTCAGATAGTCCGTGGGCGTCGCCCGTAGTCCTAGTACCCAAGAAGGATGGGACCACCCGGTTCTGTGTGGATTACAGGCGGCTCAACGAGCGGACTACCACTGACGCCTACCCGATGCCCCGGATAGACGAGTTACTAGACCGCATTGCCAGGGGGCGCTATCTGACCACCATTGACCTATGTAAAGGGTACTGGCAGATCCCCCTGGCCGAGGATGCTATCCCCAAGTCGGCATTCGTCACCCCGTTTGGCCTATACCAGTTTAAGGTTATGCCATTCGGGATGAAGAATGCTCCGGCTACCTTCCAGCGTATGGTGGATAGGCTCCTCGATGGCTTCCAGGGATTTGCATGTGCCTACCTGGACGACATCGCGGTCTACAGTGAGTCTTGGGAAGACCACCTAGTACACGTAGGGGTAGTGCTGGACCAGATTCGGGCCGCCGGCCTGACTCTGAAACCAGACAAGTGCCATTTAGGCATGGCAGAAGTACAGTACTTGGGTCACCGGGTGGGTTGTGGGAGCCAGAGACCCGAACCTGCTAAGGTGGAAGCGGTAGCTAACTGGCCCACACCTATCACCAAGACCCAAGTGCTTGCTTTCCTAGGGACAGCCGGGTATTATCGACGTTTTGTCCCCGACTACAGCACGATTGCCAAGCCCCTGACTGACCTGACTAAAAAGAACTTACCTAGGCAGGTCCTGTGGTCTCCAGCTTGTGAAGCCGCGTTTCGGGCCCTGAAGCAGGCTCTTGTGAATGCCCCTGTCCTGGCTGCCCCAGTCCCTAACAAACGTTTTCTTGTCCACACAGACGCTTCCATGTATGGACTGGGGGCTGTGCTGAGCCAGGTCGGGGAGGATGGAGGAGAGCACCCTGTCGCATATCTCAGCAGAAAGTTACTACCTCGAGAAGTGAGTTATGCGGCAGTAGAGAAAGAGTGTTTAGCCCTGGTCTGGGCACTGAAGAAACTGAGCCCTTACCTATACGGACAAGAATTTTCTCTCGTAACAGACCACAACCCCCTTGTCTGGCTTAACCGGGTCTCTGGGGACAATGGCAGACTGCTGAGGTGGAGTTTGGCATTGCAGCCTTACAATTTCACTATCAGCTACCGGCCCGGTAAGCAGAATGGGAATGCGGATGGGTTATCCCGGCAAACAGACGTCCCTATTCTCCCCAAGTCCGGTCATCCCCAAGTTGACCCGCCACAGGGTCAAGCCGGGTCTGCCGGAGTGTTCCACAAGGAGGGAGCCATGTGACAGACCCATCCGGCGGGACTAAACCTATTTGGGTTCGTCTGATTTGCCCAGTACTTATGGTCCCGGAGAGATTATGCGAAGGGTTGTGACTTTGTACAAATGACATTTCAAGTACAGCGGAAACTAATGAAACGCCCAAGCTACCAAAGTCCTCGAGGTGGCCGACATCGGACAAAGGACCACGTGGCGGCGGCCATTTTAACTTCGAACCCGCCGACCCGTACTATCGACGATACTTCGACAGTTCAACGAAAGTCGAAGTACCGACCCACCTCGAACGGGACTTAGCCATTTTTAGGCCAGCAAGTGACCGACCGCACAGCCCGAATCCAGGGAACTATTTTGGGCAAGAAAAGGTACCTGCGGTCGGTCATAAACGGACTTTCGCGTAACTTTTTATTCACTGAAGGGATTGATGTGATTTTTGAGAATGTTTATGTTTTAAGTATGCTGAATCTGAATATGTGCCTCTTATGTGAATATGATGGATGGATTTGAAGTTATGAAAGTTGTATAAAAGTATATTTCAAACTGTATGTATAATAGGATTATGTGTCACACCAAGGGGAGGGAATGTGTGGGATGTACCATCGATGCCAGTGGTTATTTTATGCCTCCCCTTGGGTGTGGCCTGTGTGTGTGAAATGCAAATAAAAGGCAGGCTGGCTGATCCAGTCCTCAGTTCATGTTTTACCCTCATAATGGAGCTTGGTCTCGTTATTGGGGGAACCGGGAATACAAGTGACTAACGACTGTGTCTGGAGCTCGGAAGGTGGTACCGTAACAGTGGTCTCTACTCTCCATCAATACATGGAAGCCACCGCAACGTTGCGGCAATCTTCCACTCGTCAACTTCTCATCTTTTACGTCCACTCTTACGGTCCAGTTTCGGTTACTACCAGATGGGTTAGATGGCTAATATCCCTTGTCGGTATTGACCAAACTTTTGGAGCGCATTCTGTACGTGGGGCAGCGGCCTCTTCCGCTTATGCTGCAGGCGCTTCCCTTTCGGACATCTTACGAGCGGTGGACTGGACCAGAGAATCCACCTTTAGGACATTCAACTTTTGTCCTCTTGATAATCCGGCGTTTTCTCTGCTTTCCCAGCGTTGAAATTGCAAAATACGAAGCCTCCTGTCATGTGATAAAATTGAAGATTATGTTAGCTTTAGTGTACCGATAATCTTAATTTTAATAATGACAGGAGGCGAGTATTTTCCCTCCCTGCTCTCTTTCGTTCTTCCCTCCCTATTAATTTCATATCTATCTATGGCATTTTGTATTCTCATATTATTGTATTAATACCTAACTTGGTAACATTTGTTTTAATGCCTTATTTACGTTCATTTGAAGATTTTATACATATACTCCATGTGGGTGGGATATTTATCTAACACCGTTAGTCGGGAGGATGTTCAGTTATTATTATTATACTTGATGATATTAAGTAAAATTAAGGGATAGACATTCATTGTTTTTACACAATCATTTCTGGAATCTAATACCCTTTATACTCTCGTTTCAGCTTAATCAGAACCCAAAGGGAATCATTAAGGTCTCCAGGCAAGGTGTCGTCAGCATCACATCATGGAACCTTATCATCAGGTCTTGGGAGATCACCATTTGAAAGCAGGATGCCATTGTCTACATTCTACCTGTTCCTGTTCAATATTTTCAGATTAGTTTTCAATTATCTTGTTCTAATGGACGTTTCAAGTTGTCCTGTTATTTTTATGCATTTATGACCATGTGATGTCGCAATTTTAAAGAGGAAATGATGTCATATGTCACACCTCTTATACCCTATACTACATTGTGATTGGTTCTAAGTGTTGTCACTCTTTTCTTTGATGCTATGGAGTTTATAAAGAAAGATTATGCAAAATACTTGCCTCCTGTCATTATTAAAATTAAGATTATCGGTACACTAAAGCTAGCATAATCTTCAATTGCAAAGAAAGGAGCAGAGGTAATGAAACCACTGCCTGCAGGAACATACTGATACAAAAGGATTAATGGCAAAGGAACGGGTGTGGCAACAAAAAACATGTAAAGGAATCCAGGAGACTGGGAATTCCATGAATGGAAAAAAGGAATAAACGCAGAAAACCCAGCATAAAGAAAACGAGACATAGAATAGAAAACCAGAAAAAAACAAGAAAAACTAAACAAGAATTGGAAAAAAGAGTACTGGATACCAGAAGCCAATGTCAGACATCTGAACAGAATGTAACAGATTGTGACACATATCACAACAATTCAAGATCAAAAACGGATCACGGCAGGGATGCCCACTTTCCTCCCTACTCTATATCCTAGTCCTAGAATATCTGACCCAAATGATCCAGGATGACCCAAACATGCTTGGCATTATACTACAAAGATAAGAATATAAATTGTCCCTGTTTGCACACATTTCTCTGCCGAACTTTCATAAAATCCTCACACTCTACAGCAAATGCTCATATTACAAACTCAAAATCACCAAAACAATAGCCCTAGGAATAATGTTCCACAAAAAGACACTCTGGCCCTCAAACAAACTTTCCTTGAGATAAACATCACTCCCTCTACTACTACCCTATACAAAGCAAATTACCATAAACTACTACTGAGTGACATTAAAAACATTATTCAATGGTGGAATAATAATCCTGGTCAGGCAGGATTGTGGCAGTCAAAATGACGATACTCCTGAAGATCCAATACATGTTCCGAACACTCCCAATAAACCTGTCCTTGACATACCTCCCTGACATGCAACAAACTCAAAACACCTTTATATGGGACAACACTAGACCAACAGTGGCCAGAGCAGCAATGTATAAATAATTCAACCATGGAGGCATGGGAGTGCCTAACTTGGCAGGGTACTATAGGGCAGGCAAAATAGTCCCCCTCCTTTCAGCATTTCACCATAACCAACCCCTAATAGGGGCCTCTCGACGATCCAGCTACATCACCACTTCTTTCCTATCATGGCACCAGTGATACTATGGGTCTCGAGCTGACTTCAACTCCCACTAGGAGAAACTAGGATGAGCGGCTACGGTCTCACTGCCATGTTTCAGCAGTGTATACCTCTACATCATTAACTATTATGTTGGCCGTGTTTCACCTTATCCCCCCGGGTTGAGTTTGAAGTCTTTTACTGACTTATTATGGAGTATTGATTTAGGGTACACTGTTTGATTGTGGTACCCGTGCATATATGTATTAGGCGTTATAGGGTATCCTACGAGACATTGGGGTATATACCTTATCAGCATTTATGTTATACCATGCATTAAGGCTGTACTATATATAGTGGGTGTGTCAGCGATCTTTACTCAGGAGATCCCAACTCCTATGATCGCCCATACACTTTACACCCATTATCTATGTATATAGCTCATTACCTATATATGCCTACAGTATATGTTGAAGTGATTTATCTGACACCTTATACCCTAGAGGTCTCAGTATTTCATATTGTACGTGCAAAATTACTGCTTTTTTGCACATAGCTATTTATGAGAGGACACTGAAAACTTTAGAACAGGACCTCTCGTAAGATTCAGGTTTGATCCAATCAGTGTATAGACTCAGGGTTGATGGTATCAGAACATTATTTAAGTACCACTTACGGCCTTAGGGATCTATATATGGAGGTTTCCCTTATACGTTGGTATGCCTGTAGACATGGGGGAGCTCACCCATATCTGATGATTGTGACACCATCTCCCTCCTAGCACACAGCTGCATATCCGTGGGGACATTGGCTACCTCTGTACAGGTCCTCTCTTTTTATCCTATCTAAGAAGCAGTTTGTATTTCCGACGTGGTGGGGGTCTACAAGATTGGGTTTTAACCCCTCTCACGCTGGAATATCTGTTATAGTCTGTCAAGATCACTATATTTAAGACACATTATCACTTTTTGACACTGTATTGTATCGGAACTATAACAGGTTCTATTGGTATTTATTTGTGTTGGTGGGTTCACCAACTTTTTACATATTATTAAAAGTTATGTATTAATGATGTAGGGCACTCATCTTTTTCTGTTTTGCTTGTTACTACCCTGGTAGTTCCTTGAGGGTTAGCCCCTGACCACTGAGTGCTCGTTCAAGGCTTCCTTTCCTCCTTTTTGTTCGCTCCTGAAGATCCAATACATGTTCCGAACACTCCCAATAAACCTGTCCTTGACATACCTCCCTGACATGCAACAAACTCAAAACACCTTTATATGGGACAACACTAGACCAACAGTGGCCAGAGCAGCAATGTATAAATAATTCAACCATGGAGGCATGGGAGTGCCTAACTTGGCAGGGTACTATAGGGCAGGCAAAATAGTCCCCCTCCTTTCAGCATTTCACCATAACCAACCCCTAGCATGGGAGGACATAGAACAAAAACACACAGCAGGAACCCCCACAACAACGCTAGCTTCACTCCCCAAAGCTTAACGACCAACAAATAGACACATGCTACCCACCACATCTTTCACACTTGAGATATGGGAACTACCGCACTAGGATGGGCCTAATGGGGAAACTTACGCCAGCCATGCCAATGGAGACGTTACCATTTCTCATCTTTGACTTCAATCACAAAATATGGCTCCGACATGGCATAACCGTGCTATCACAAATACTGCAAGGCAATACTCTCATAAAATTCGAAGATCTCCAGAAAGCACACAACTTGCCCATTACAGTCCACTTCCCATGCATGCAACTACAATCATGGACACCCAAACAAACACTGACCCCCTCAGACGACACATAGGGACCGCCATTGTCAGAAGTGGAGAAGATATGCATGAAACTTAAACCCCCCCAAGAAACTCATATCAACTATCTATGCCACTGAGCATGCCCACAACACAACTCGACTCCCTCACCTTCAAAAAAGCACGGGAAAAAGACATTGCACCCACCTTGACAGACTCCCAGTGGACATACATGTTACTTGCTGAAAAACCACTAACGAAATCCATGTCACCGCAAAATCCTCTACCGCTGGTATCTAGTCCCTACATGCCTCAAACGTACATTCCCACACATGCCTGACACATGGCAAACAGATAAGGGCTGCATGATCCATATATGGTGGCGATGCCCCCACCTAAACAAATTCTGGAAAGAAGTAACATGCATGGCAAAGCAATGCACAGGGGTCAACCTTCTCTTCCAACCCAAAACGTTCCTATTGCTGTTGTTCCCGAAAAACATACAAAAAACGCAAAAATACCTCCTCTACCACATAATCATTACAGCATTAACAGTTATAAGTAGATAATGGAAAAAAAAAACAACCTCACCTACAATAGACCAATGCCGAGCATTGGTGGAAACCAATAAACACTTTGAAATAATGGCACGGAGCACTCAACTACCGGCCACGTATTGGAGAGCGGTATGGAAAAACTGGGACTTCTTTACACAACAGGCTCACACTTGTAACCCGGGTATTTCTTGAACCCCCACCCCACACTTGTAACCTGAGTACTTCCTCCCACTCCACCCTTACAAGACAATCCATTGTAACACGCATGTATGACAGCCTCCTCAACACCATGAAACTGGTCTTTAGCAAACTAAGCCACCACAAAGCAACAGACTCGCAGACCACAGGCCACATGGCCTCTAATCCAATGTATCCTACAAAAGCATTACTAAGCAATGAAGCCCACTCTAAGCCCACGTATTACAATTGTCGCTACTAAACAGCAATGAGACAAATCTGTCATGATGCTCAGACGATACATAATAGACGAGTTACTGATGTCATGTGAACAATGTTACGACTGCTACTACAATTATGATTGCTCTACATAATTCATTTTCTGCACTTTCAGAGTGTAGTGGTGTCGTGGAGAGAGGCACTGAGGCTAGTGGTGTTGTGCAGAGAGGCACTGAGGCTAGTGGTGTTGTGCAGACAGGCACTGAGGCTAGTGGTGTTGTGCAGAGAGGCACTGAGGCTAGTGGTGTTGTGCAGAGAGGCACTGAGGCTAGTGGTGTTGTGCAGAGAGGCACTGAGGCTAGTGGTGTTGTGCAGAGAGGCACTGAGGCTAGTGGTGTTGTGCAGAGAGGCACTGAGGCTAGTGGTGTTGTGGAGAGAAGCATTGAGGCTAGTGGTGTTGTGCAGAGAGGCTTGAAGACTATGGTGAAGCCTAATAGAAAGCAGTTGTTGTTGGGGGATTCCATCATAAGAGGTGTGGAGATGGACAATGGTGGTCTTGTGAGGTGTCTTCCCGGAGCTACTGCTCACAGAGACAGGAGACGTATCTGTAATATTGTTAAGCAAGCAAAGCAGGAAGGGGAATTGGATGTACTTGTCCATTTAGGGACAAATGACTTGGCTTGCAATGAGGTTTCAGAGGTTAAGGAAGTTTTTAGTGTTTTTGCCAATGATATACGGCAGGTTGCTTCCACACTGTCATTCTCTGAAGTTCTGCCTGTGCATAACACTCAGAACGACAGGCGGATGCGTATTAGGGACTTTAACTTGTGGCTTGGTGAATGGTGTCGGGAGCAAGGATTTGGCTTTATTGCTCATGGTAGCTCTGTTTGGAATGGAAATAAACTGTACAAAAAAGATGGTTTGCATCTTTCTCAAAATGGAACAAATATTCTCAGTGAGCAGTTCAGAGGTTTTGCTAGGATGTATTTAAACTAGGAGGGGGGGCAAAAGGGTGATAAAACATCAATCCAATTGTCCCCCAAAACAAGGACAGAAGGTGCCTGTAGCAAGCGTGTTAAAAAATGATAAGCTTAGAGTCATGTCTACAAATGCTCGCAGTTTAGGGAATAAGATCCATGAACTTGTGGCAATAATGGCAACTGATAGTGTAGATTTAGTCGCTGTTACTGAGACATGGTATAATGAGAAAAATGACTGGGACATAGCAATACCAGGGTACTCTTTATATAGAAAAGACAGGGAAGGCAAGAAAGGGGGAGGGGTGGTCCTGTATGTAAAGGATAGCATAAAATCTAGCCTAATAAAGGTTAGTGAGGGGAACATAGAGTCTGTTTGGGTTACGTTAGAATTTGGTAATCACACAGTAACTCGTGTAGGTGTGATTTATAGGCCCCCAGGACAAATTGAAGAGTTTGATAATCTACTAGTTGAATAAATAGCTAAAATGACAATGAAGGGGGAAGTTATCATCATGGGTGACTTTAATCTTCCTGATGTGAATTGGAAAAAAAAAAATAGCTACTTGTGCCAGGAGCACACATATTCTAAACTCCCTACTGGGATTGTCTCTAAAACAAGTCGTTGAGGAGCCAACTCGTAAAGAGGCCATACTAGATTTAGTGTTAACAAATTGAGATTTGGTATCAGATATTACTGTAGGTGAAAGTTTAGGATCCAGTGATCATCAGTCAGTGTGGTTTAATATAAGAACAGTGACTGAGTCACACCACACAAAAACTAAAGTTTTAGACTTTAGAAAAACAGACTTTTCTAAAATTAGAATATGTGTAAAAGAGTCATTATTAGACTGGAGCAATTTAAATGGAGTCCAAAAGAAATGGGATTATTTAAAAGTTGCACTACTGAAGGCAACAGAAAATTGCATTAGGCTTGTCAGTAAAAGCAAAAAATTCAAGAAACCACTGTGGTACTCCGCAGATGTGGCCAAAATAGTAAAAAACAAGAAGTTAGCATTTAGTAATTATAAAAAAAAAACCAGAGTGAGGAAGACAGAATGACCTATAAGATTAGGCAGAAAGAGGCTAAGCAAGTTATAAGAGCTTCCAAAGCACACACAGAAGAGAAAATAGCACAGTCAGTAAAAAAGGGGGACAAAACTTTTTTTAGATACATAAATGAGAAAAGAAAAGTAAAACAAGGATTAGTTAGATTAAAAACAAAAGAAGGGAGGTATGTAGATGAGGATAAAGGTCTAGCTGACTGCCTCAATGAATATTTTTGTTCGGTATTTACAGATGAAAATGAAGGAAAGGTACCTCGGTTAAGAAAAAGGATAAATGAGTCATTTATTACACGTGAGTTTACAGAGGAAGAGGTTCTATTTCAACTCTGAAAAGTAAAGACAAATAAGTCAATGGGACCTGATGGAATACACCCAAAGCTATTAAAAGAGCTTAGTGGTGTACTAGCAAAACCATTAACAGATTTATTTAACCAATCATTGATAACAGGAGTAGTCCCAGAAGATTGGAAGTTAGCGAATGTTGTGCCCATTCAAAAGAAAGGTAATAGGGAGGAGTCGGGCAACTATAGGCCAGTAAGCCTTACTTCAGTAGTGGGGAAAGTGATGGAAACCATGTTAAAGGATAGGATTGTTGAACATCTAAAAACACATGGATTTCAAGATCAGAGGCAACATGGGTTTACTTCAGGGAGATCATGCCAAACTAATCTTATTGATTTTTTTGATTGGGTAACTAAAATTATAGATCAGGGTGGTGCAGTAGACATTGCTTACCTAGATTTCAGTAAGGCTTTTGACACTGTTGCACATAGAAGGCTTATCAATAAACTACAATCTTTGAGTTTGGATTCCAATATTGTTGAATGGGTAAGGCAGTGGCTGAGTGACAGGCAACAGAGGGTTGTAGTCAATGGAGTATATTCGAAGCTTGGGCTTGTCACCAGTGGGGTACCTCAGGGATCTGTACTTGGACCCATTCTCTTTAATATTTTTATTAGTGATATTGCAGAAGGTCTTGATGGTAAGGTGTGTCTTTTTGCGGATGATACTAAGATATGTAACAGGGTTGATGTTCCAGGAGGGATAAGCCAAATGGAAAATGATTTAGGTAAACTAGAAAAATGGTCAGAGTTGTGGCAACTGACATTTAATGTGGATAAGTGCAAGATAATGCATCTTGGACGTAAAAACCCAAGGGCAGAGTACAGAATATTTGATAGAGTCCTAACCTCAACATCTGAGGAAAGGGATTTAGGGGTGATTATTTCTGATGACTTAAAGGTAGGCAGACAATGTAATAGAGCAGCAGGAAATGCTAGCAGAATGCTTGGTTGTATAGGGAGAGGTATTAGCAGTAGAAAGAGGGAAGTGCTCATGCCATTGTCATTGTAATCTATACTTGACCTCCCCATTTCCCTTCTTGTTTACTGTATCCTAAAAAAACAATAAAAATTGTCAAATAAAAAAAAAAAAAAAAAAAAAGATAATTTCTTGGTCATTGGGCAAACGTTCAAAATCAGCAGGGGATCAAATACTTTTTTCCCTCACTGTAATGTTACAACATATGACCAGCTGTCAATTCAAAAATAAAGAATTTAAAAACAAAACAAAAACTAAATCTCTGAGGTTATGTGTTATCTTAAAGAACATTTACTAAAAGAAAGTTCTAATAAACCAAGATTTCTTGAACAAATGGTAATACAATTAGGGATTGGTTTCAAAATGTTTTTACTGGATAATGTTTGCCTCCAGATTAAAAGACTGACTAATATAATTTTTTTGTTGTAAACCCAGATATTTTATTATTGCATATGCATAGGAATTGAGACTTTGGGCATTATAGTATATTAATTCTAGATCTGTTACTAGCAGCAAGTGCTTAGCCTTATGCCTATCCCACGCATGCTTAAACACTTCTACCAGTTAACCTCTACCACTACAGTTGGAAGGCTATTCCATGTTTCCACTACCCTCTCAGTAATGTGATGCTTCCTGATATTATTTTTTTAAACCTTTGTCCCTCTATTTTTGAGACTATGTCCTCTTGTTATGGTAGTTTTTCCTTCTTTTAAATATAGTCTCCACTTTTACTGTGTTGTTTCCCTTTATGTATTTAAAATGCTTTTATCATCTTTTCACCAAGCTATACCTGTCAAGATCCTTTAACCTTTCCTGGTGAATTTTACCCTGCAATCCGTGAACCAGTTTAGTAGCCCTTCTTTGAACTCTCTCTAAGGTATCCATATCCTTCTGAAGATATGGTCTCCAGTACTGTATCCAGTACTCTAAGTAAGGTCTCACCAGTGTTCTGTACAATGGCATGAGCATTTCCCTCTTCCTACTGCTAATACCTCTCCCTATGCAACCAAGCATTCTGCTAGCATTCCCTGCTGCTCTATTACATTGTACATTGTCATTAACAGCCAGAAACTGGAGTACAAGAAGTGTGAATTAATGTATAGCCATTTATAAGCTTAACAAAATCTCCATTATCTTTTCCATTTATTTTGCAGAAGGCAATGTTATTTGTCTATTTTGTATGTTTTAAAAATACATTATCAGTAAAGAGTAGAATAAATTTTATCCCATTTACGAGACATAAAATTGTGATAATGTATATTTGTGATATAAGTAGAAATTACATTTTGAGATGTTAGATATAAATTATTAAATTAAGAACGAGAGTCAGGGATAGCGTCTGTCTCCGCGGGCACAAGACCCCGTGTGGAGAAGTGGTGGGCAAGCCATCATGGGCCACCCATGGGAGTGAAACGTTCGAGGCTTGTGGAGACGAGATGAGCATGTTAGCCTTTTATTATTTTTCTCTAGGGAAAGCTTAGGGCCAGTTAATAGTTGTTGTACATGGGCTATTTGCAGCCTCCATTGCATTTCTACCTAGTCTTGATTTCTGATGTCTCCTCCATTGCTACATCACCTGTCTGCTCCCTTACCTGCCCACCCCCGCTTATTCCTCCCACCGATCCCTCCCCTTCATCTGCAGTCCCCCACTTTCCCCTACTGCCCCTCCCTCTACTCCACCTTCTCCTCCTCCTACTCCTTCTTCCTGCTCTTACTCCTCCCTCCTCTTCCTACTCCTCCCTCTACTCCACCTTCTCCTCTCTCCTCCTACTTCTCCTCCTCCTACTCCTCCCTCTACTCCACCTTCTCCTCTCTCCTCCTACTTCTCCTCTACTCCTCCTCCTACTCCTCCCTCTACTCCACCTTCTCCTCTCTCCTCCTACTTCTCCTCTACTCCTCCT
The DNA here is from genome assembly GCF_036172605.1 of Pelobates fuscus. Lineage (NCBI taxonomy): Eukaryota > Metazoa > Chordata > Amphibia > Anura > Pelobatidae > Pelobates > Pelobates fuscus. The sequence continues at coordinate 278,821,526 of NC_086319.1, read as the reverse complement.
CCTACTCCTCCCTCTACTCCACTTTCTCCTCCTCCTACTCCTTCTTCCTGCTCTTACTCCTCCTTCTTCTTCTTCCTACTCCTCCCTCTACTCCACTTTCTCCTCCTACTCCTCCCTCTACTCCACCTTCTCCTCTCTCCTCCTACTTCCCCTCTACTCCTCCTCCTACTCCTCCCTCTACTCCACTTTCTCCTTCCACTCCACCTTCTCCTCTCTCCTCCTACTTCTCCTCTATTCCTCCTCCTCCTCCTCCTACTCCTTCCTCTTCTCCTTCTCCTACTCCACCTTCTTCCCTCTCACTCTATCCACTACTCATTCTTCCATCTCCCCACCACCATATCTATATCCCTTATATGCTTCCTCCCTTCTTATTCCTTACCAATTTCCTCCACCCATAGACAACTCTGCCTCTACCTGACGACATTATATTTTTGAAGAGATGTTGCTCTGGCCACTCTTCCGCCACTTCCCAGGGGGGAATACCACACTAACGAAAAATTATTCAGACATGAAAGAATTGTTTTGGGCACTCTCAAGGAAATAGTGCGGCCCTGACCCAGATTCCCATGGAAGTAAGGGAGGTGGCTGTCCCTCATGTTTTTTCTTCACTAAGTCCCCAGAAATCTCATGAAAGGAACTTGACTCATTAGAACAAAACATGAACATTCAATTTACAAATCTCTACAGAGGGGGGTCAGCAAGAGAACAGTGAATAGAAAGACAAAGTAGCTTTACCAGATCCTGACTCCACTCTGTTTGCGGATAAAGAGGAAAGGTACCATACTGGATTTGCTGTTGCTACAGAAGATCAGGTACGTCAAGCACCTTCACTTTCCTCACTCACATCTGCTCAAGACGCTGAATTGACAGCCTTCTCAGTGGCATACAAAATGCCTGAAGGAAGACATGCCAATATCTACACTGACTCAAGACATGCCCTGGGTGCAGCACATTATTTTGGATCAATCTGGAAGATAAGAAGCACCACTCAGCTGACTAAAAGCTGCCAACCAAGCCACAAGTGCACCAAGGGAAGTGGACAGAATGGTGTCCGCTAAAGAAACTTCCATACTCACCATGTAGATCCTACCTACAGATCTCAAGCTTCTGAAAGAATGACAAGCAGCTACTGACCCTGAAGAAATACAAAGCTGGAAAAACAGAAAGGGGCAACCCTTGAAGACGGGCTGTACTCCAACGCTCCTAAGCTCTGTTTACCCAAAAACATGTACTGGGCAGTGAGCCCATGGAACTTTATACCTATCCAAGACCCTCATGAACTCTTTGATCTCTAAAATACCCCTAAGCACCTAGCTAACTCTCAATATCCCTTTCAAGAATCCAGGTGACAAAGAGCTACTGGGTCAAATATGCACTAGTTATCATAGACATTTTGTCAGGATGGCCAGAAGCCTAGCCGGTCATCAATGTGACATCCAAGACCATATACCCAGTAATGCATTGTGAAAGTTGCAGAGATCACTCAGTGGATTCATTGTTCCAGATTCAAGACTCTCTCTATCTCTGCAACATGAGAAGTAACATTTGTTGATTTTGACACACTTTTGACTCTAAAGAAAAAAAATGACTTGTTAAATAAAAAGATACCAGCAAGTAGGTGTTTGATGGCCATAATAATGCCTGACCACCTGCCATCGATGGAAAGCCGAGGACCCCAAAAGGAGACCTCGTGAAGCTGAAGAGATCCAAATGCCAAGCTTCCTCAGGATTATTTGCCCATCCTGAGTTTGTGGTGATATTAATATTGACTAAATGATCCGAGTCCACCTACGCTGATGTAGCGTGGGACAGGTTTAATACTACACCCTAGCCAAGGTTATTATGTCAATACACATAATACATGACAAGGTACTCTTGACACACCACATTCATGCTTCAGAACATAAAAAGGAGCACCCCTCTAAAGGGAAAGTTTGATATATATATATATATATATTGATGCCATAGGTGTGCCAAGGGGGGTACCAGATGATTTTGCAGTAAAGGGAAAGTTTGAGTCCATTTTCCCAACCGTCACTGCTAATAATAATAATAATATTTTGATTTGCATTTATTATATCTATTGCAACCAACAACGTTTACCTGTCACCATGACTTGTTGTGCCTATATTCCAGATAACACAGGTCCATACGGTAATGTAAGCTCGTCTATTTATGATGTCCCTCTGAAGAACTAAGAAGACTTTAAGAACCGTTACTTCATAGGGTTTTGTGCCTTTGGGCTAACCTGTCTTCTGAAACTAACTAATAAAGTTTATCTCTTAGAATATTTACATTTCATAGGGGGGACTGATGTAGAATTATTAAAAAATCTTTATTGTACTTGTATTGAATTATTGCACTAACTCCATTTTAACCTGATGCTGTGACAAATCCTCCATTTTGTCCTCATAACCTGATTTCTCCATATGAAAACTACATTACATGACAGAATTGCTCAGCACATCTAACACAATAGACAAAGACTGTATTTTTTCCATAAAGATATGACTAACCCAGGAACTGCTGAATTTCCCCTAACTCGCAACATAGTATAAATTGAAGGCCATGAGAACACTGTAGTAATGAAATGTTCTATTCATAAGAGACCTTGCACCTGACCACGAGATCTGACATCACTGACTGTGTAAAATGACGCTCAAGACCCCCTTGTCCCCACCCGTGTCCAAAATAATACCACCTCTTGGTGGGTGGACACGAAGTTAGTCACATAATGTTTAATCCAATTAATGATGTTTATTTGTTATTATCTGATAACCAATGATGATGTCATTTTGCTTTTAAAAAGATCTGCACAACTGTTTTCCAACCAGATTGTATTAAATTTTCTGAAGTGCTTTTAACCTGAACTTCATGTGTCAGTGTGAGCTTACTTCTGCGTATACGCAATTTAATCATCTCAGATTTGGACAGGAACAGATAGACATTTAAACATATTTGTTTATTTCTAAATTAATCCACATCAATGTGAATGCACTGAGTTATACTTGTTTCAAGTCATCACCAGCATCTCTGCTGTTATGTCTGCTCCAGGTTTTAACGGACATTATAGGCACCAGATCATTTCATCTCATTGAAGTGGTTTGGGTGCAGAGTCCCCTGTCTGCATAACCCTGGAGTGTAAAACATGGCTTTTTTAGAATCTGCAATGCTTACATTGCACAGTTAACTCCACCCTTAGTGGATGTCTATCAGACAGCCACTAGAGACACTTCCTAGTGCCTAACATAGTTTTATACTCTTTGCATGAATATGCCTAACGTCTTCAAATTCCCCATAGGAAAACAATGTAATACTTTCCAATGGGGAAGCTTTAATGTGAGCACCGCACATGTGCATTTGGTCGTACCATCGATGTGATGTAATGGAAGAAGGAGACTTAGCCAGTGCCGAGGGAGACCCCATGCTGGAAAGAGGTAAGTAAAAAAAAATTAACCCTTTAATTACCAAATGGTGGAGGGAGACCTATTCAGTTACAAGCAGGGACACTATAGTGTTTGGAATACAAGATTGTATTCCTAACACTATAGTGTTCCTTTAACAGAGTCCATGCTCTTGCCCATATATCCCTCATCAGTCTGGTGAATGCATATAAAGAAAAAAAGGGAATGGATTTTAGCTAAGCTTGTCTCAATGAATGAACATTACCTCCATAAATGTCCAGATTTTAGTGCTTTGGGATCTGTAGGGTAGTTTATTGTTTATGTATACAATGAGAACTTACTAGGATTTAACCATATGAATAGTGATGTCCCGAACAGTTCACCGGCGAACATAGCATGTTCGCGGTCGCGAACACGCACGATGTTCTGTCCGCCCCCTATTCGTCATGGAGGTGGCAGAGTCTGGGAGGGAGGGTCTGCTGCTGATTGGCTGGAATGTGTCTGCTGACTGTGAGGTACAGGGTCAAAGTTTACTCAATGATGACGAATAGGGAGCGGACCGAACATCGCGCGTGTTCGCGACCGCGAACACACTATGCTCGCCGGCAAATGGTTCCCGGCGAACTGTTCGGGACATCACTACATATGAATAAAAAAGGTGAGCAGATCACAAGGTGGCTTTGATCAAAAGCGTTGTCATTAACAAACCTTACTCATTCACCAGCAAGACTATCAATGACGGAAAAACTGAACCTCTGTTTTATTTATCATAACCATAAAATGCAATAAATTAAGAGATTAATTATGTTGCAAGCCAGTTGTAAAACTTGGATAAGAGTTTTTCTTGAACAATATTTCTACTCTGCTATATTTACTTGGACATATAAATATATTTCTGATGGTCATGTTATTACTACATCTTCTTGCACATGGCCCATGCTTAAAATTGGAGACAACATTGGTATACAGCATTCTTTAGCAGCAATTTCCCAAGAACATGCTTTAGGCTGTGGTGGATCACCCTACAAAAGCCACCTAAAATCTTCCTATATCACATCAACAACAAGTTTTCATAATTTTACATCTCCTGTAGGAAAAGTATTCCGTGCTAGCAAAAAGTAATTTCCTGCGTTGAAAGATGTCAACTGGAAAGGAAATTCACGCACTAACATTTTAAAGAACTGTTATCAAAATTTGATTACACATGGTAATAGTGAACATATCCATGAAGAAATAAGCAAGGCCTTTCATCCGTTCCAAGTTCAGGTACCAAAGAGCCCAGACTGAGTACCAGATGCACAACAGGAATTAAAAATGCATGTAAAAAGCAAGACAAAACATGTACTAACATCAACCCCCTAAGGAACATGGGACGTTGGTGGATCCAGGTGAACTTTTGGAGCATGATTAGAGTACAGAGGACAATTGGGATCCGTATGATATGTTTATTTGGACTTTGCTCTTGCAGCAAATATCAGTCATGGTTATAACTTTTAAACAGTTCCAGTTTATTGTCATTTCTACTTACTGTCTTTTATCACGTATAATTTAGTAAATGTTGTATATTTAACTATTTAAATTCTGAGTTTTCACAGGTTTTAATCATTGTTAATTATTTAAACTACATTTTACAAATGTTACAAAATGTTCCACTCCATTATGCTTCATTAACCTTTCTAAATTGGCAGACTCCTCCTAAAAAAAGAGGGGAAGAGTTCACCATTTCTTGTTCCTGGTATGATAGAAACATATGGACAGCTCTTTCTAAAGAATATCTTCGAAATTAAGCAGCCAAAACTATTTAGGCTCATAGAAGTAAAACACACATCCTTCCTCTGTCAGTGACTCAGACTGTCTATAACACAGCCAACCAGAAACGTCTGGGAGCCGGAGCAATTAATAAGAATGAACAGTTTTAATTCAAGGTCATTTTGTTCTCTCTACAATCTCTCCTCTCGCTGCCTCTGTATTGACATTGCCATGACATTTGTCGATTAACAAACCGCTACAACTTGCTTGATTATGGTACATTTTCAAGTTTCTCCAGGCTGGGTTGCACCCAAGCTGTACATCAGAGTGCCAAATTGATACATGAGAAGGCGTAATCCCGATGATTTTGAGCACTTGCTAATCCCTCCAGCAAAATTGAACAGCTATTTGTCTTCCTGTCCTTTGGAACTGCTATCGAGAGTAAAGAGATCCCCTCCATAGGACACCACAGCATGGTTGAGAAATCAAGCTAAGCAGTACAACTACATATCAATCCCAGAAATTCAAAAAACTAAGGTCCACGTGCTTGCCTGTTAAAGGAGTATCCACTAGGATTCAACAATGATCAGTGAACACTAATTTTTACTCTGAGCAGCTGATCTAAATTAAGAATACAAGAAAGAAGGCTACTTACCATTGCAATTTGCCAAGAACATATTAACACCATCTGGGGAATATGGTAGAAAATCACTCCCACATACAGGCAAAATATTTCAACCTATTATGTGAAGTAACAGGCAAGATTCACCCCACTTGACAAAGTTCGGGCAAACAGCCCTCAATTTATTTTAAAATAAGCATTAGATCAAAGATACAAACATGATGGATGAATGTATTGAATTACAATTTGGGATGAATTCAGCTACTACAGCAATACCAACATTATGTATTCAGGGAACTGGGTGAGGAAATAGTCATAATTATTATAAATCACAATAGAATAAAATATAAAAAATATATGACCAGCTTCTCTAGACAATACTCTCTGTTCTGTTTTATATTGTACTCTTCTAATTAATAGTATGTTTGTTCATCCGATCAAGTATATATTAATAATGAGCTGCAAAAATGATGAAATATTATACGTGACATAATTCTCAGCAGATTTTTTTTATTTAACATATTTAATGTTTAATAACTGCGGGGAAGGGGAGCAACGGGTGGTGGGGTGGGGGCGCAAGGGAGGTATAGTGCTAGCAATACAACTTTTTATTCCTAGCACTATAGTATCCCTTTAAAAACTGCACTATTTCTGTGTGAATCACATTAAATTGTTCACATGCATTAAACTTTCTCACTCAGTGTGCATGGATGCATTAAGCCTATGAAAAGCAAAGAAAAAAAAGGATAAAGCTTATTTGCCTTGATTTAATGTATTTTAATTAGCTTTTCAAATGATTCAATATTTTTGGATCCATTTTTCAAACAGTTTATCTACAGAAGTCACCATTAAAGTCTATGGGATTTTTGTAGACAAATCATTTGAAATGCTTATTCAAAAATATGAATTTAAGGCCTAAGTAGAATAGTACGCAATCAGGATCTTCCCAATCCAGTTTTAATATCTAGCCTTCAATTTGATATTCCATTTGAATTCTCACAATAATGAAAAATCTATAGAGTCACCCTCACTGAACTAACACAGGGAATAAGACTGCCTAATTTCAGTATTCCCAAAAACTAATTTCAGCAGCATCCCACTAGAAATTGATAATAAAGTCCTCCGAAAACAGTTTATTCAAAATATGTCCCCCAACACCAATACTGCACCTATTCACATCTGTTCTTAACAACAATGACTTGTTACCAAATACTATTAACATATGAAATTGGGCAGTACTTATGGTGTAGCCATGCCTTACCATAGGCTTTGCATTAAATCCGTACATATCTGGCATGGCATAAACTAAGTTTAACCTATTCAGAGATTTAACCTCTTCAGAGATAGATACATGTGCAATTATTTTTCATAATTTTCATTTTATATAAAGAGGCTGTAAGAATTTCACTAGAGAAATGTAGGGCAGTCCTTTATTTCTTTATACTTTATTACAGGGCCTTTTCAATAATAACTCTATTTATTAGCTGAGGGCAGCATCATAAATGTGTGTAACAAAGAGACAGAATTGTGTTGTTTCTATCAGCTCTTTGGTAATAATATTACATTGGAAAGTCTCAGCGAACAGGCAGCAAATAATAAAAGAAAAATAATAAAAATAAATAAAAACATCTAGAAACAATATACATTGTGATATTATGTAGCATCGCTGTTTCCGCATTTGTTTTCAGGCAGTAATGGAAAATACAGAACAGGCTGTTTTGACATAACTGTTCTCTTCACTTATCAATTGTTCTAATCTGGTAAGATAGTAAATTACAAGCCTGGGGGATCTTCAGCATAGCAAAGCTATGTTCAACTGCAGGGCAACACAGTGACATAAAGCCTGGGGTTGGGCTCATTGTCTATCAGGGAATGTCACTGTGCAATGGAAGGGGATGGAGCAAGTGATTTGCACAAAATGTATGGCATTCAAACAAGAACCCTGAAAGAAGATTGATATTAGGGCAAAAAAGTATTATCACTCAAGAAGTGTGTGAGAGAGAGAGAGAGAGAGAGAGAGAGAGAGTGTGTGTGTGTGTGTTTGTGTGTGTGTGTGTGTGTGTGTGTGTGTGTGTGTGTGTGTGTGTGTCATATTAATGATAAGATGCCAAAATAACCAGAGTATTGCAATATAATAAATAAATCTAAACTAACATAACATTTACAAGACACGCTTTTGAAAGTTATCCTCTCTTTGTTAGGTCGTAAGTATTGCTTTACAACTGAAGAAGAGAGAATAACACTTGAAAGCTGTCTGTTAAATAGTATGTTAGTCCATAATATTGTAGTCAAATAAAAAAGGTATTACATACTGCATTACTCTGGTTATATCTATATAATATTAATGTGTGTGGGTTACCTTCATATTATTATATCTGTCTTATGATGTTATGTTTGTTTTATTTTTTCTATTCTAAGACGGTGGTTTGGTTGCCGTAAATTGCAGGCTATTACTTCAAGTCTTTAGATCAACTGAAATCTCCAGTGCCCAACTGGATCTGCTATGCTGATTTATTTCATTATTGTAGATGTTGAATGTCTCTGTTTACTGACCCACAATCTCCTATAATTATAGTCTGTAATTATAGTCTGACATATGCATGTGCTTACTCGGAGCTGCATATCCACGTGTCCGCTGAATTGTAATGAATTAAATCGTACAATTTCACACCCCCAAAGATTATTCGATGAACCAGGCACAGGCTGCAGATTTGTTCTTCAAGAGCAACACTGCACTGGGATCTAAACACACCAAATTTACGCTGAGGTTAATTTGCATGTCACTTCCCAGAATCCTTGTTTGCATTTCTCCACAAGATGATACAAAATAAACGATTTAAGGTTTATTTACTAAACTCCATAAAATAGTGAAAATTAGGCTATATAAGCTGATCTGGATACATTTTTCAACTTATTCTCCAACAGCTATTTTGGTCTTAATTTTGTCATTTGGACTTTAATTCACTACAATGCTCAGTTTAGATAATTGAACCCCTAATATACGAAAGCTACACACAGAATAACAGCTCTAATTTATATATATATTTTCCCTCTTACATTTTCGACTATTTTAATATCACAGTAACATGCTAAATCAAAAATCTGTTATTGAACAGAATATCTTTAATACCCAGATCATGCGTATCATACAATAATATAGAATTCCGTTTGTGAAACTCCAACAATAAACTGAGCTGAAGCAAACCATTGTGCACAAGTCAAACATTTAATTTTTTAAAGTACTAAGTACTTAAAAAAATCTTACTTATGATGCACAAGTAGCATATACATCCGGTACAGTGACAGGTTGGAGTGATGGAAAGTCTTTTTACTCTCCCTGTATGACGCAGAGAGCTCAGCCCTGGCTGAGAAATATGTATTTATGCTGAGTGAATACTAACACTGAAAGAGAAAGGAAAGGTTCATTAAAACGATTTGATTTATGTCGTTTTGACCCGCAAAAATATATTTCCTGCATATAATTGGGATTAGAGAGTGTTAAAAATACTGAATTTAGCAGCCAAGGCTTTCATCTTAATGAATAAGACAGTCCCAGGGGTAAACTATTTACAGGTAATATTCCTACTAATTCTGTAGAAAACTAATGTTTAAATAATCGTAAGAATTTTGTGGGAAAGATAAAATATAATTCTGGTACAATGCAAAGTGGATGGATTGTCATGCAATGCAGAGTGTGGACAATAATGCATCCAATTTAAGGAACACTATAATGTTAGAAATACAAATCTGTATTCCTAACGCTATAGTGTCCCTGTCTAGAGTAATATTAGATCCCATCCTGGAATATAAAAGGTTAAAAAAAACAGGGCGTCTCGGTGCTGGAACTAGGCGATTAACCCTTTATAGACTGGGACAGGATTTAATATTACTCTAGCGCTTAATTCTCCTCCTCTAGAGTCGTCATGGCAGAGGCACGGCCACCTCTGCTGTTGTCCAATCTAATGCTTCTTATACGGGGCTTATATGTCATGTGACTGAGTTTTACTTGGTTAGTGCAATGAAAGCACCTCTAGTAGTTGTCATACTGACAGACACTAGAGGAGGACTTAACCTAGCAACGTAAACATTGCAGTTTCTTGATAAAAACTGCAATTCTTTCAATTGCAGGGTTAAGAGAAAAGTAACGCTGTACCCAGCCCATTATTTGAGATGAAGTGGTCTGGGTGACAATAGTGTTGCATTATTCTAAGAGAAGAGCTCTTGCTTGATTTTTTGGCTAGATCCTTTCCTATTCAATGAAAGGATAGGTAGAAAGCGGACAAATAAAGCCTAGAATATAGCTCTATTAGACTCATTTTTTTAAAGAAGTCTAAGAGCTATATTCTAGCCATTATTTGTCAGCTTTCTATCTCTTTCTCTCTTTTAGTACCTATTAAGATTTCCGAAAGCACCTTAAATGGAAATGTGAGCATTAGAACCGGACCATGGAGCAATGAAATAAGGTTTTCTGATCTGATGAATCACATTTTCTTTTACATCAGGTGGATGACAGGGTGAGTGTGTGTCATTTACCTGGGGAAGAGGTGGCAGCATGGCAATTGTGTTTCCTGCTGGCAGTGGACAACGCACCCTGCCAAATAGCAAACAATGCTCAGGAATGGTTTGAGGTATATGGCAAAGAGTTCAAGATTTTGCCTTGGCTTCCAAATTCTCTAGATCTCAATCCACAGAACATGTTCAGAAGTTTTTTTTGGAGTCCATGCCTCGATGCATGAGAGCTGTTTTGACAGCACAATACATACACAATCATGGGCAAATGGTTTTAATGTTGTGGCTGATCAGTGTAAACTATAAACACACTCTAATGCAAACTGTAGGACTGGTAATGATATGAAAAATCTATACTCAGGTCTTTTAATGAAGAGAAAAAAAACTAAGTTTAAAACCGGTCAACGTGAGCTACAAAGAGCCATCTGTATCAATGCTCAGTAATGCAGTTTATTGCCATTTTCAGATATACTGTTTGTGTAATACATATAAAGTAATACAGTTCCATGAATAAGTCTATTTACATCAATTTTTACTAGCTTCATGCCATGATCAAATCACCCAATGAATAAAGACACAAAGACCTTTTTGTCTGCATGTTTTATAGTACTACAAAATAAATTTGTTTTCTGCTAAAAAAGAAAGAGAAAAATGATGTTCTCTGTGCCAGTCACAGCGTACACAGGTGAAAATGTTGATCTAATTAGAACACAGATGATCTTCATAAGAACAAGTGGGTCTCAAGAGCAGTTTGCACTAGATCTGTATAGAAGCATCTGCAAGGTGTAAGGGCTGTAAGCTGACCTTATCCCGAGTCTCTAGAGCTACAGGAACCAGTGAATATGACTTGCACCCTTACAGGCAATGGAAAAATCTATAATTGCGGGATTCAGTGATGTCACTCATCCTTTTACCATAAAAAGTGGATTTGCAGCTTTATTGTAGTATGCGTCCCTTATCTATCTATTTTACATAACACTTTTTAAAACTACTAAAAGGACGCTATGAACTCCAGTGAGGAAGTGATGGTGCCTGGTCTCTTCTGATGCCATTTTACCTTAAAGTGTTAAATTGTCTTCGAACAATTTAATACAGACGTTGTGCCCCAAGGTGTCTGTCATGCTGTCTCTTCTTTGGTACTTAGCTAATGTGGAAGTACAGAGAGCTGTCACTCCCAGCCTATCACTGGTACCCTTTTACTACTCATGTTAATGCTTGCTCACCAGAAAGGCAGTAATTCTGTGTGCCAAAAAGATTGAACACTGGAAGGTAAGATAGCACTTAAAAGAACACTCCCCACACTCTAACCACTACATCTCAATACAGTATTCCTTTAATTCACTACAACTACTAAAAGGGGAAATATGTGTTCCTAAAAATGAAACAAAAGCTATTGTACTTCAGAGCCACTTAATGGCTCATCTAATTGTGTTTGATTAATCCGGGAACTGACATTCACTTGATATTTTCTTCTTCTGTTTATTGTTGTGTTTTATTCTGTTCTTCAAACCCACATTTTCTGTAAACTCTAATTTTCGTAGTTCATTAAAATTCAAGGATTTCAACTATTTCCGAGATTTTCAAATATTTACATGTGACCACAACAAAAATAATACTATAAACCATATCACTTGGATTATTTGCTTTGGATTCTCCCATTTTTAGCAATATGTCCATGCCTTATATACTTTGTTGTAGTATCATGCTTTGCTGTCTTGAAGTTAACCAGCAGGCATTCCCAATAAAGTGGCAGATGATTTCATGCGTATATTCATTAAACAAAATGCAATTTTTAGCAAGGAAATCAAAACAATATATCTTAAGCCTTTCTTGATATCCTGCCTGGATATATATATGAAACCATGGTGTTTCTATGTGAATACTTTCCAAATTGCTTCACTTCAGCAAGACAAATGCATCATGGTGGCAAATTAGCTAGTATGTTACCATCAAGAAAAACTACAAAACCTCTAAAATAAATGGCCACATCTGTTATGTTATCTGTTAAAATGGTTTGTAAAATAGATTATTGATAAATAGATAGATAGATAGATAGATAGATAGATAGATAATAGATAGATAGATATATAGATAGATAGATAGATAGATAGATAGATAGTAGCTAGATAGATAGATAGATAGATAGATAGATAGATAAATAGATAGATAGATAGATAGATAATAGCTAGATAGATAGATAGATAGATAGATAGTAGCTAGATAGATAGATAGATAGATCGATAGTAGCTAGATAGATAGATAGATAGATAGATAGATAAATAGATAGATAGATAGATAGATAATAGCTAGATAGATAAATAGATAGATAGATATATGGATAGAGCGAGCTGTGGTTAGCATCACTGCCTTAGAAATGGGAATCCCAGGTTTAAAATGGCTCTGTCACCATGTGAGTCTTTGCATAATTTACAAAGACCCCCGATGGTGTCATTGCCACTGGGAATCCAGAAGGCAGGGGAAGGAAGGGTTTACTTATTGGAGGTTGTGGGTGTCTGATCCTTCTGGTACTCTAACTCCCGGCATTTCAGCCAACAGACGCTGGCATCCGCTTAGTTCTCCGAGGCATGTGCAAGAGTACAGCATTTTCCCTACAGCCCCCCAACTGGTGACAGCTGGGGGAAATGACAATCTTGACAAAAATTTGGTTTAGAATTGTCCTACAGTGACAGAATGATTGTATCTCTTATGTTTTTCTTGTGTGTATTCGTGGGTTAAATAAAACATTTACAAAAAATAAATGTATACAGTGCCCAAACATAACATGTCAGTATATTTCAAATAGTCTCCTGCTTTTTCCTGCTTGGCAAACTGCATCAGTATTATCCACAGAGTATATGTAATATGCTGTAGCATGTGCTTCTCAGTGACAAGTTAATAGTCAGACCTACAGCATTCCAATGGAGTTCAAAATGATTGCAGATGGTGAAAGGGATGGTGAATGTATTAAGAACCTCCCAGATGAGCATGGAGTTGCTAATGCAGCAACTAACTGTTAAAAATCAAATAGAAATAAGGATTTTGCGAGTACAAAGGGCAACTGCAGCTCCAAAGAGATTTGCAGTCCTGCAATGAGTAGCAAACAGGCGAACACAATGCGCTCGTTTCTATCTGGTGATACCATCTGTATAGGACACTAAAAATATTGCATTAGAAACTGTTTTACATTTTGTCTGGTATTCATATGTAGCTTACTGTAAAACGGAAACATATTTTTTTTATTATTTTGTTATGAATTTGTTGAAATAATTTTTTTCCTGTTTTTGGTTGGCAAGAAAAAGGAGCCTCGGGGGAAATGAGCTCTCTCTAAACAACAAACAATCCAATCCTTTCTACTCCTGTGCAATTTGACTTCCATAATGTAATATCAAGAAGGAAAAGACTTCAGTGGCAAATCCTCAGCACGAGAAACAGAGGCAGAATATCAATCCCAGCCGGGGAAACATGAACACGTACAGATCAGCAGTAGGTTTAATGGAATGTAATTCTGCAGAAGGCAGAGGTGAGTCACAGCCTAAATATTGGAAATAAATGAATTAATAATCAGTAGGCAGGGACAAGACTGAGAGACGAACTGTGAAGGGAGAGAGTTCGAGATAAAAGGCAAGAGACAGGCGGATCGGAGAGGAATAAGGGATGGAAAATCGAGGCTGATCAAAGAAAAAAAGAAAAGAAGATACATTATTTTAGCATTGGTCATCTGAAAGCAGCTTGGGAGTCACAAAAAATCCTTACTGTAGCTTTTGGATAAAAGTCCTATCACCCTTTTCCAGCTGTAGGTAAATTATTGTAGCCTTAGCATTGTTTCATCTAAGCCAGGCTTAAAATCAGCTGTACATGAAATAAGGCAATACATAGCACATTCCATACAAGATGAATGCTAAGCTGACTCATATAGTTAGAATTAAGAGTGGATTTCAGATTTAAAGTCAAAACAGCCGAACTGGAAACTTTCGCTAAGTCAGGTATACTTTCAGTTCAGCTATTCTGGCCTTAAATGTGAAATTCACTTTGAATTGTCACTTTAGTAAATAACCCTTTCAGTCTATAAAATCAAAGCCGAAATACCTGCAGCTGACTAACATCACCTTTTAGCAAGTTTTATATGTGCTATTCAGATGGTAAATAGTTAAGAGAGTAGCACACAACGTATTTGTTTTGCATAATTTACGTGTATTTACTATGCAAACCTTGTGGTGTAGCCTTTATCCTCCCTTAATGCTTTAAAAGCTCACTGCCAGTTTAATGATACAACATTTAGTTAAAGGGCCACTATAGTCACCAAAACAACTTTAGCTTTATAAAGCAGTTTTGGTGTATAGACCATGCCCTTGCAGTTTCACTGCTCAATCCTCTGCCATTTAGGAGTTAAATCACTGTTTATGGAGCACCTCCCTGCATGTGACTTACACAGCCGTCCTGATGTCTAAATTTTCTTTTATTGCAAATTTTTAAATTTTGAAATTCTTATCTACTTCTCTGTCAATAGATTGCTAGACCCTGCATGGACCTCCTGTTTATAATTAAAGTAAAATTTACAGAGCAGGAGATAAAAACGTTTAAAGTAAGTTACATCTGCTTGAAAATGAAACCATTTTATATTCATGCAGACGGTGTCAGTCACAGCCAGAATAGGTGTGACGAGGGCTGCATAAACAGAAATAAAAGTGAATTAACTCCTAGAAGACAGTGAATTGAGCAGTGAAACTTAACAGGCATGATCTATACTCAAAAACGGCTTCATTAAGCGTAAGTTGTTTTGGTGACTATAATGTCCTTTTAAATCAATGACTTGCTATTACACTTCCCCTCCAATCCCCAAAACAAAATATTGTTAGGTGCTGTTGTGAAGCACGAATGCCATCGTAATTGTTTTGATTTTTATTAATGTTTTTGTTTAAACCCTTCCCTTTACAACATGTGTAATATTTAGTTAATAAATAAGATGAACAGCTACCAAAATTAATTTAGCATACATGAAGTTTGACCAAAAAAATTAATAAATTAGCTAAAATGGGCACACACCCTTTGTATGTTTTCACAGGACATTACATTTTTGAAAGGTTGATGTAAAAAAAATTCCAAAAGCTCTGCAGTGTGTCTACTCCCCAAGTGCTAGAATACAGCCTTGAATCTTACAAGCATCAGGCTCTTGACATATGCACCGTCGTTATTCGGCAGGTGCCATTTTAGTTTACCTTAAATAAAACACTGACACCGAATTTATCTGTTGGATTATAACGTCCACAGCTTTATTAATTATTAAATATGTAAATAAATAAATTAACAATTTAGGGTCATTGTCCATCTAACATTATATTACTATCCCCCCGTACAATACCCCTGACAATGACCCTATCTTTTGAACAATAATTAACATTCACTTAACATATAACCAGAAACACACGGCCTACCAGAGAGGCCCCAAAACCATCTGTTAACTGTAGGGGTGTACCCAGACACCCCTACCCCCTAGGTTCGTAGCCACCGAAGAGCTTGAACCTACCAACATCTAATCCATCTGGCCTACTCCAGCCTAGGCCTTGGCCTGTCCATTCCCAATTCCATCTAACTCCTGGCTTTAACACGCCCTGTTCCCGCCGCTGTGACCAAACGGGATCAAAACTCAACTATAGGGAGGGAGGGTGGGACAAGTGACAGGTCAGTGCAATTCAGATTAACTGGCTCCTCACTTAAGATGGCCGCCTATTTACACTACCTGACTCCTCCCCTACTTAGCCCCGCCCTAAACATCCCAAACCTTTCCACCTGCCTACTTCCTGGCCTTGTCAAGGCCCACTCCCCTGTTTCACTGTTCCATGGGCTTCATGACATATGCACCGTCGTTATTCGGCAGGTGCCATTTTAGTTTACCTTAAATAAAACACTGACACCGAATTTATCTGTTGGATTATAACGTCCACAGCTTTATTAATTATTAAATATGTAAATAAATAAATTAACAATTTAGGGTCATTGTCCATCTAACATTATATTACTATCCCCCCGTACAATACCCCTGACAATGACCCTATCTTTTGAACAATAATTAACATTCACTTAACATATAACCAGAAACACACGGCCTACCAGAGAGGCCCCAAAACCATCTGTTAACTGTAGGGGTGTACCCAGACACCCCTACCCCCTAGGTTCGTAGCCACCGAAGAGCTTGAACCTACCAACATCTAATCCATCTGGCCTACTCCAGCCTAGGCCTTGGCCTGTCCATTCCCAATTCCATCTAACTCCTGGCTTTAACACGCCCTGTTCCGCCATAGCACATGACTTGATCCCTTAAGGACATGTGCGCCCCCCACCACCCTGAAACAGGGCCAAGCTAATCCCTTCCTGAAAGCCTAGATTGAGCAAGTCACAACCCACGTCTGACAAGTGTACCCCGTCTCTCCTGAAATAGCCCGGAAGCATATCCTCCAGTTCCCTATGCCGAACTACAATACCCCCCACTCGCCGCACAAAACTCGCCATTGCCCTGTTAACCTTGCCCCTGCATCGAGCCACTGCAGCTGGATCCCTGGCGTGCCGCCACGTGAAACGGGGGACCATTTCCGACCACACCACCACCACGCCAGGGACCAGGTCCAACAGCCGATCCACGTCTCTCTTCATCCGTCTAACCAACTCCCTTTGCGGAATCAGACCCAAATCATTCCCACCCCCGTGTAATAAAACTATGTCTGGAGCAGACCCCCCGGCCAACCTGCTAAACAACAAACTACTAAGGCTTTGCCAGCTAAACCCCCTAAAGCCAAACCAAGAAATCGACACTTCTCCTTGAGTAAAACCCAGCTGTGCTCCACTTCTCCGAACAGCAGCCCTCTTCTGAGCCCAATAGACATACGAGTGGCCCCAGATCCACACTTTCCATCCTGCAAAGAAAAACACGTTAATACCAAACAGATGGATTCCACTTCCATCACAGCATCCCATCGCCCTGCTCACACCAGCCTATCTGGTCTAACGTATGATCTAAAACGCAAGGATTCCCACCTCCCTATGCGTTTAATCCTCTCGTCCCCCAGTCCCAGCCGTGCGGCCTCAGTTGCCGCCCCAATTCTAAAGGAGTGAGTCCCAAATTGCCCTGGCTCTAGGCCCAGCTTACTTACCCCCATCCTAAACACCCTCGCGAACTGGAAGCGCGACAGGGCCGAGCCATCCTGGTGCACCAAGAAGCAACCATCACCCCCCGGGCGCAATGCCCGGTACTCCGACCCCTTTTCAACTGGGCACACCCCTGACCCAGGCAACCCGAACAGCACAACTGCGCAACCTTTGCCAAAAATGTCCGTCTTCGAACGGCGTAACTGAATTCGCACCCTGTCCTCGCGAACCTCCACATCTGTGAGCTGAAGACCCCCAAGGCCCTTCTTGTTTGCGCTCACCAACTCCCCGATCCGAAAAGCCCCGAAAAAAGCCCACACAAATGCCACCGTGAACAACGACACCTCAAATGAGGAGCTGCAAATACCCGGAAGAACGCCCACCAGCTCCCGCAACAATTCAAAGGACACTGGTCTACGCGAGTCTACCGTTTTCTTCCCCCTCTTGAATCCCTTCACTGCCTGACGGACCAGGAAGTGTTTGGTATCATCAACCCAGCCATTGAACTTAAACAGGAAAGCCAAGGCAGAGAGATGCCTATCCACCATGGCAGGCGACGCCTGAGCCGCGAACAGTCGACAGAGTAACCACAAAAGTGCATCCAAGCGTTGCCCCTCCGTAGGGGCGCTACTCACCTGAGCCACCGTCTCGTCCCACAGTTTCCAAACCTTTACGTAGGACGCCCACGTGCTCGGCGCCAGTGACCTCCTCACACAGTCTCCAAGCAGGCCGTCCCGAGTTGCCACATCACACCCGGGCACTCCTGACCCTGGGCCAGCGCGTCCGGCGCAGCCTCCCGGAAGCGTTCCCACTGAAAACGAGACAGTGAGTCAGCCACCACGTTCTGGAGCCCCGGGATGTGCCTAGCCCTGAACACTATGTTGAATGACATACAACTAAGTACTAATTGTCGAAGCAGGCGTACTACCGGGGGCGACGAGGCGGTCAAGCTATTGATCGCTTGCACTACCGCCATGTTATCGGAGTAGAATACCACCTTTTTGTCAGCCAACTCCGTACCCCAGAGTACCACCGCTACAACGATGGGAAACAACTCCAAGAACGCCAAGTTCTTAATCAGAGGACTCACCTTCCACGGTTCCGGCCACGCCTCCGCGCACCACTTACCTGCCAAGTAGGCCCCAAAACCAACACTGCCGGAAGCGTCCGTAAACAACTTCATTGCTGCCGACGACACCGTCGGTTCCCGAAAGAACACTGTCCCGTTAAAGTTGCCCAAAAACTGTTCCCAAACCCCCAAATCGTCCTTCATCTCGGCCGACACCCGAATGTAGTGCGACGGCCGCCGCACCCCACTCGTTGCCTGCGCCAACCTCCGGCAAAATATCCTCCCCATGGGGATCACCCTGCACGCAAAATTAAGGCTCCCCACGAGGGACTGGAGCCCCCGCAAGGTCACCTTCCTTGCCCCCTTGACCACGTCCACTAGCTGTCGCAGATGCCGCAGCTTATCCCTAGGCAGCCTGCATTCCCCGAGTTCCGAATCAATTTCGAGACCCAAGAAGCTAAGGCACGTGGTGGGGCCCACCGTCTTGTCCCCCGCCAACGGCACCCCAAAGGTATGCGCCACCCGCTGAAAAACCTTCAGTACCTGAGCACACCGCTCCGAGTCCCGTGGGCCGACACACAGAAAATCATCCAGGTAGTGCACTACAGCACCCCCGGCCGATTCCGTGCGCACCACCCATTCCAAGAAGGTACTAAACCTCTCGAAGTAAGCACAAGAGATGGAACAACCCATAGGCAGACACAAGTCCACGAAGATTGCACCCTCAAAGTGACACCCCAACAGGTGGTGACAGTCCGGGTGTATGGGCAGCAGCCGAAAAGCCGCCTCCACGTCCACCTTGGCCATCAGCGCCCCACGCCCCGCTCTCCTAACCAGCTCGACGGCTTTGTCGAATGACGTGTAGGAGACCGAGCATAGGTCGGCGTCGATGTCATCATTCACCGAAGACCCTTTCGGGTGCGATAAATGATGAATCAGACGAAACTTTCCCTCTTCCTTCTTGGGAACCACCCCCAATGGTGACAACCTCAAATTCGCCAAGGGCGGAGCCGGAAATGGCCCTGCCATCCTCCCAGCTTGCACCTCCTTGGCCAACTTCTCCCGCACAACCCCCGGGTGTTCCCTGACCGACCTGAGGTTCTCACAAGGTGCCCCCGGCCCCGTGGCTTTGAAGGGAATTTTGAAACCCTCGGCAAATCCCGCCCGAAGGAATTCTGCCACGGCCTGATCAGCGTATTGCCTTAGCCAAGGCAACATCGCGCCTACCTTCACTGGTGACACCCCCAGCGGGAGCTGTGGGAGCGGCCGCTCCCGCTGCTCCTCCCCCTGTGGCCGACTTACCTTTCTTGAAGCACCTGTTGACCCCGTGGTTCCCGCCGCACCCTGAGCATTCGTGCCGGAATCTACAAGCGGATCCCCACTTACACTGTCCTTCGTTGAAGGCCCAGCAAGCACCTTTCTTTTGACCTGCCGCCACCGCCCCCCCGGGAGCGGTGCCGGCAGTCCCTGGAAAGGGCGCACTCTTTTGCGCCATCATTAACCGCATCCAAAGCGGCAGATCCATTTGGTCCCAGCGCATGGAAGGGTTGGCCGCCAGTCGCTGGCGGAACTGCTCGTCATACCTCCACCATGCCAACCCTCCATAGGTGCGGTATGCGTCCCCGATTCCGTCCAAGTAACAAAACAACTGGGAGCAGCACTCCGGCCGCTTCTCCCCAATAACACTGGCCAAAATGCAAAAGGCTCGCAGCCAGTTGCCGAAGGTTTTCGGTATCTTGCGATACCTCCGCCTTTTCTCCTCCTCCTCCTTCTTGGCGTCTTTTTTGTCCTCCTCTTTTAAATCTAAGAATTCCTCCAGGGGAAGAAGGGAAAATATTTCCACGAATTCCCCTTTCGCAATCTTCTCCTTCACCTCCCCTTTCAAATGGCAACCCAACGGCCCCGCGAAGGACACATGTACATTCTGACGTGCTGCCTCCGTAATGTCCCCCCCCGTCACGTCGAGTACCCCGTCCCCCACCGATGATCCGTCAGGCTTATCAGTGGGACGCGTTTCCTCCCTAGTACCACCTGTCACTCCTGAGGATACCCCCACCAACCCCGACCCACTGCCTTCACCTGCTGACCAAACCCTATCGAACCTAAGTGGCTCCCTATCCTCTGACCACGAATCTATAAATGATTTCAAACAATGTATGAATGTCCCCGGGTGTGGTGTAGAGGTAGACTCACCGCTGATGCCCCTGGCCGCCGCAGGCCGCGGGGTTGCTGTCCCTCCATCCGCCATTTCTGACACTGGAGCTCCCAGTAGACGCCGACTCCTGCCCGCCTGGTCCCTCCTCGGAACCGCTGGTGAGTTACTCCGCGACCTGTAAGGAGAAGACATCCTGGGTAGTCTGCCCGAGTAGCTCCCTACCCGCCCTTCCTCCCTACGCTCTTCTCCGACTGCCCTGGATCCTCTCCACTGCTCTTTCCGACCTCCCTTGCTGAGCTCTCCCCGTCGCTGCTCCCTGAAGCTCCTCTCTGAAGATCTCGATCCACTGTGCCTTCTGCTCCGCCTCCCCTCCTCTGACCTGGACCTCCTTCTCCTCTCCCTGACGCTGAACCTGGACTCACTGCGGCCTAGCCGTGAATGGCTCCTGTCCCTGCTGTCCCGTCCTCCCGACCAGCTCCTGTCACTGCTGCACCTGGCGCTGCTGCTGCGCCGCTGGCCGCCCCGGCCCTTTGCGGCCGCTTCCTTTTCACTAGGCCGTACCTGAGGGCAGCCGGATGGGCCCCCCCGCTCTATACTGCCATCTCTAGTTCCCCGGTATCGTGCTGACACCACAGGCTCTCCCACAGCCGCTGCGCCTGGCCCCCCACCGGCCGCCCTGTCTGACTCTGCCCTAGCCCCTAAGGATAGGCCGCCTGTCGCTTTCCTAGCTCCAGAGACCCTCTGAGCCGCCCGACCCGCTCCGCTGTCCTCTACTCCTAGTCTACTGCTCTCAGTCCTGGCCCTCCCTCCGGCCGCCCCTTCGGATCCCTTGCTGGCCTGGTCTCCCCGCACTGCCTGGCGGACCGCTGGTGCTGTAGTAACCCGACTAGTATTCCCACCTTGCCCCTCAGTGATACCGCTGGAGGTTGACTCACCGGGACGCTCAGTCCGTTGCCCACTGGCCGCGTGGGTGAACCCATCCGCAGCCGCATGGTCCACTGGAGGTGCCGCAGTCCCTCTTTCCGCTGTCCCGCCGGCCGCCATTACGCGGGGCGCCTTCTGACTTCGTGGCCTCCGTTTTGCGCCCACAGTCGCCTGCCCGGCGGGTCCGCCCGAAGGCGCCTGCCGCATTCCCTCCGCCGTCGCCGTGCTCGGTCCGGCCTCCGAACCGCCGACCGCTGAAGGGCTCCTCCGCCGCCGGGCCGCTGGGGCCTCTCCCGGGCTCAACCTCTGTGGCGGCCTGGTCCTCCGCGCCGACCTCCTCTCCGGTCCCTCCGCGTGGGTGGCAGCAGCCCCGATCTGTTCATGCAGCCACGCCAGCCCCCGATCACGAACCGCCGCCCGAACTCCGTCCAAAATCTCCTCTAGGGACGCCATTACCTGCAGAGGGAGAAAAAGAAAAAAGAACTCCGCCGACCAGCCACAAGTGACAGGTCAGTGCAATTCAGATTAACTGGCTCCTCACTTAAGATGGCCGCCTATTTACACTACCTGACTCCTCCCCTACTTAGCCCCGCCCTGAACATCCCAAACCTTTCCACCTGCCTACTTCCTGGCCTTGTCAAGGCCCACTCCCCTGTTTCACTGTTCCATGGGCTTCAGGTTCAGCAAAAGTGATACTTTAACATTCCAATGTCCAATTGAAGAAGACGTAATGGAGCCATATTAAAAAAAAAATGTTTTGCCACCAGGTAAAGAACAGCACTGGAGCAAAGTTGAAAAAAATCTGTGTTTTATTTTGTACAAATTTTTTGTGCAATCCAAATGTAGTCTGTGTATAAATAAGGATAGGAGGCAAGAGTTGAAATTGTTCTAATGTTTGCTGTTACTGATTTAAATTCCTTTAGCTGTTATTTCATCATGACTCCTATTATCTCTAGGGAGATTCAGACGATTGCAAGTATAAAATGACTCTGTCACTTTTTTTTAATAGACATGACCGACTTCCCCATTTTTCAGTTAAACTTTTTTGCAAAGATATATATAAGGAAAAGTAAGGACTACGGTTTCATATACAAAACCTGCAGTTTGACAAAAGTTGACAAAGGGTGTAGCTTTAGTTAAGTTCCACGGCCTTTGTTAACTTTGTCATTGGTCGTCTGTGTGCATACTCACCTCCCTCCAGCCGCATATCACTTCTGGAAACAGCACATCACGGATCCTCACTATAGACTGTTGCAGAATCGTTAGAATTGACTCATGTCTGTTGAAGCCCATTGGTGTATTGGATATGCACGTGATGTAACATGCACGCTCAGGGCAGGACAAAAGATCCAATATCCATGCCCTGTCCGCTTTATTTTGGATTATGGCACCGAAAAAGAAGACCTGGATGGGGCCAGAACAAATATAAAAAACAAAAGTTTAGCCAGTCCTAGGCCAAAAAGTTCACAGAGTCTGGAGGGCCACAGCAAGTGTTCTTTTCTCTAGGAGCCGAGGGATCAAAAAACTGACAGAGCAATCTTAAGTGCGATTAAGCATTACTTTTTATCAACGTTATTATATACAATTATTTTTATTGTGTACTTGGTGTCCGATGATCATGATATGGATCAAAATAAAGTTAAAAGTCTAAATTAAACACAACAAGAACAGAAGAGTAGTTCTGTTGTCAAAGATTCATATAATAATTCTCCATTTATTTGCATCATCTTGGTAAGATATTTATAATGATTTGCTGCCCAGACAAAAGTGAGATCAATATTGCCTTTAGCTAAAAGAGTCCAAATTATCTCTAGATGGAGAAATATAGTCGCAAAATAGAGCAAATAATTGTCATTACTGCAGTTTGTTTATAAATAGGCACTGTCACACACATACAAAAAAAAAAAAAAGAACAGACATTCAAATGTGTACTTTAGTTCCAAAATAGATTTTTTTATTTTTTTTTATCTTAGTTTGTTCAGCCATTGCTCACTCTGACAAATCTAGGCCAGTATAGGTACATAGCAGCATTTAAAAAAAAGACATCCACACACAAATTACTTTAGTGAGTAAAGGCCAGTCATATTGCTGCATAGAAAAGGGACGCAAGTTTAGAGCATTCCATAGATTATTGTTTAATTATTAAATACATTTTGCAAAAATTGCTGAAATTTTCCAAACATGATGAAAGAACACAGTTAAAGGTCCACTAAAGTCATACATCTCAATGAAGTGGTCTGGGTGCGGTGGTCCTGTCCTTTTAAGCCTGCAACGCAAAACATTGCAGTTTTGTAGAAACAGCAATGTTTTTTACTGGAGAGTGAAACACACATCTAGTGGCTCCCTTCCTGACAGTTCCAAAACTCTGTCACATGAGACTGCAGGTCATAGGAAAGAACTCTATGTTGGGCATTGGATTAGCCATTGATTTGACATGTTTCCCTAATAGCTAAGAAGCTATCCCACCCTGCCACCAAATGTGAATGAGATCTTGTACTCCAATTGAGTACCTCCACCAGGTCAGCATAGATGTCGCTTAGAATTTGCTACCATAGACTCTGTAGTACTTCAGATCCCGTCGCCGAAAATCAGCGGAGGTCTCTGAGGGCTTCTTCCACTGGACAAGGCAGCAGTGATTATAACTCTTGAGACTTTCTCTCCTGTAAACTATAGCTTTATTTAATTTAACATTTGATGAGTATGAATGCAGGTGGTAGAATGATTTTTATTGCAGAGCAGACAGCTATTTATACACAGCAATGTGACTCTCCCTACAGGGGTCTCCCATACAAAACAATGCAAGTCTGTCTGGGGACTTAATTACATTGTC
Organism: Pelobates fuscus; assembly: GCF_036172605.1. Lineage (NCBI taxonomy): Eukaryota > Metazoa > Chordata > Amphibia > Anura > Pelobatidae > Pelobates > Pelobates fuscus. The sequence continues at coordinate 278,797,124 of NC_086319.1, read as the reverse complement.
CCTAGCTAACACAATCAGCTTACTGCGGTGGCCTTATAGTCATAGAGGCACAGCACACAAAATGTCCACCAGAACCCTCTTCTCTGGATCGTACCCCCACACAACATATCCTTGTAAAGCTCATCAATGAGTTATCTTGCTGTCCAAATAGCTCCCTTATCAGACTGTGTTAACATTAGTGATGTCCCGAACGGTTCGCTGGCGAATAGTTCCTGGCGAACATAGCGTGTTCACGTTCGCCGAGGATGGCGAGCATATGCAATGTTCGGTCCGCCCCCTATTCATCATCATTGAGTAAACTTTGACCCTGTACCTCACAGTCAGCAGACACATTCCAGCCAATCAGCAGCAGACCCTCCCTCCCAGACCTTCCCACCTCCTAGACAGCATACAATTTAGATTAATTCTGAAGCTGCATTAATTTTTCATACATTATCCTCCCATAGCCAGTAACCTGTGTTTATTATACATTATCCTCCCCATAGCCAGTAACCTGTGTTTATTATACATTATCCCCCATAGCCAGTAACCTGTGTTTATTATACATTATCCCCCATAGTCAGTAACCTGTGTTTATTATACATTAGCCAGTAACCTGTGTTTATTATACATTATCCCCCCATAGCCAGTAACCTCTGCTTATTATACATTATCTCCCCCATAGCCAGTAACCTGTGTTTATTATACATTATCCCCCACAACCAGTAACCTGTGTTTATTATACATTATTCCCCCATAGCCAGTAACCTGTGTTTATCATACATTATCCTCCCCATAGCCAGTAACCTGTGTTTATTATACATTATCCCCCCATAGCCAGTAACCTGTGTTTATTATACATTATCCTCCCTTTGCCAGTAACCTGTGTTTATTATACATTATCCCTCCATAGCCAATAACCTGTGTTTATTATACATTATCCCCCCATAGCCAGTAACCTGTGTTTATTATACATTATCCTCCCAATAGCCAGTAACCTGTGTTTATTATACATTACCCCCATAGCCAGTAACCTGTGTTTATTATACATTATCCTCCCATAGCCAGTAACCTGTGTTTATTATACATTCTCCCTCCATAGCCAGTAGCCTGTGTTTATTATACATTATCCCCCCATAGCCAGTAACCTGTGTTTATTATACATTATCCCTCCCATAGCAGTAACCTGTGTTTATGATACATTATCCTCCCATAGCCAGTAACCTGTGCTTATTATACATTATCCCCCCCATAGCCAGTAACCTGTGTTTATTATACATTATCCTCCCATAGCCAGTAACCTGTGTTTATTATACATTATCCTCCCATAGCCAGTAACCTGTGTTTATTATACATTATCCCCCCATAGCCAGTAACCTGTGCTTATTATACATTATCCTCCCATAGCCAGTAACCTGTGTTTATTATACATTATCCCTCCCATAGCCAGTAGCCTGTGTTTATTATAAATTATCCCCCATAGCCAGTAACCTGTGTTTTTTATACATTATCCCCCATAGCCAGTAACCTGTGTTTATTATACATTATCCTCCCATAGCCAGTAACATGTGTTTATTATACGTTATCCTCCCCATAGCCAGTAACCTGTGTTTATTATACATTATCCCCCCATAGCCAGTAACCTGTGTTTATTATACATTACCCTCCCATAGCCAGTAACCTGTGTTTATTATACATTATCCCTCCCATAGCCAGTAACCTGTGTTTATTATACATTACCCCCTCCCCCCCCCCCCCCCATAGCCAGTAACCTGTGTTTATTATACATTTATTATACATTATCCCCCATTTATCATTGGACCTAGGCAGCATGATGTCTTAGGCCGGCCCAGAGAGTGAGTGAGTGTGTGAATAATATAATATATATGTTCAGAAACATATATCAGTAATATATGTAAATCGGGTTCATGCAAAGAGGGTGAAAAGGTATTAAAGAAAAACACACTTATTGCATCAAATTTACAAAGCCAAACTTTTAAAAGCTTTCCTCATTTCTTTCTCGGGATGAGGAATATATCGGTTGTAGACTGAGGATTTCCATCTGCCCAATCTTTTAATAATATGCACTGGAGTGTCAGTGATGAAGGAGACCGAAGCTGCCCCTATTCTAAATGAAAGACCCGAGACATGGATACAACCCAATCTTAGGAGTAGTGTTCTGATGTAGAAGATGAATTTAGCCGTAGTCAGAGGGATTCAGTGAGAGTAGTGGTGAAATGTGTATGGCATGACTGAGTGTGGGTAAGTAAGAGTTAAGTATTTTAACTGGGCACTAGTTCTAGGTAGGATAAAGTGGTATAGCGGATGGATGAGTAGTTTGGTTCTTTTTAGAGGTTTGTAGAGAAAGTATATAGTGATCATGATTTTTAGTGATATCCAATATTTTTAAGGTGGGCCCAGTGCCACCACTCAGATCTGGTGTCACAGTAGCTTGCATTTAAAAAAAAACCCAAAAAATAGCAGTCAGTTTCCTTCAAACGTGTGCGTTTCAGGGCCTGCCAGGGCACAGTGTCACACCAGTGCAACTCATATCTGGTGTAACAGTAGTGTACATAAAAAAAAAATACAGGGGGCTTGTTGTCACCTTTCGGGGAACCTTGGTGTTGTACGTGGCTGGGTGGAGGAAGAGACCTTCAATGACATCAGTGAGGACAAGGAACGGGACATGGCTAGCTTGGTATCCAACCTTGTGCAAATGGGGAGTTTGCGGTTGTGCAAATGGACTGTTTGCGGTTGTTTGTGGTGCGTTAAACGGGGAGTTTGGTCTGTCACTGTGAAGCGGGCGTAACCCTTACACTACCTGATCGATACAACATCATACCTGATGTTTTAAAGCACGTTATTCCAAACAATTTAGGAATGTTAGGTGATTTATGCCCTTTATGGATTAAAACCAGACTTTGCATCAACTATGTAATTTTCCATGGGAGTTTTGCCATGGATCCCCCTCCAGCATGCCACAGTCCAGGTGTTAGTCCCCTTGAAACAACTTTTCCATCACTATTGTGGCCAGAAAGAGTCCCTGTGGGTTTTAAAATTTGCCTGCCTATTGAAGTCTATGGCGGTTCGCCGGGTTCGCCCGTTCGCGAACTTTTGTGGAAGTTCGCGTTCGCCGTTCGCGAACGGAAAATTTTATGTTCGCAACATCACTAGTTAACATTTTATTGGCTCCTGTCTAGTCTCCGATCTGGCGAGGAGTTACAGGCATGCAGCTGCTTAGTCCTGGTCCAGATCTATGGAGAAGGTAGTGATCTTAAGCCTAGGGTATCCTCCAATGCCTCCTTGCTTTCCTGACCACCCTCCAAATAGCCAGCTGCCTCATATATCTGGGCAGTGAGAATGTTGGTGAGATATGGTCTTATAAGTTGAAATAGTTTTGCGTTTCAAAGTTATTTAGTGACTTGTCACGTCCTCATTATGTGCACTTCGAGACACATTATTCTATATATATTTTCTGCATTTATATTGTTAACATTATACAAACAGATTGGACGTACATAGAACAGATGTCTGGGCACACGCAGGTTAAATCCAACCAGCAGACTTTTTATTGGTGCAGCAGCAATGTCTTACAACCGAGCCTTTCTCAAACCAGACACTTGGTGCTGTGTACAGGGCAGTCTACGAAGACATAGTGCAATACCAAAAATAAATCTCTCTGCAGATCAAGTTTTGCTAGTAATAAATTGGGTTTAAAAATAAATTGCATCTGATGTTTTTGTAAAAAGATTTCATAATAATCTGTATAAAAGAACAGAGGAATTTAAAATGCTACTAGGTCATTAAATAATGTGACCCATTAAACTACTGTTGTATAATAACTCATTATTTTGGTAGGTAGGCACAGCACTCCCTTCTCTTATTGGCATGTCTTTAGTGCTTCAGCAGAACCTGAATTGTGGCCTCCATCTGAAAGGGTCAATGATCAGGATTATTTAGGTGAAAACTAAATAAAAGATTTAAGTTAGATTTCTAAACCCCTACATACTTATTAACCCTTAATATTGAATACATGGGATGGGCGGCAGCACTGTAACATGGCTGTGTGATACAAAGTCAAATGCAAATACACAAAAATAAGTCCCGCGCCCAAACTCCCACTATTCCTGGGTGGCAGCAATGACCATAGTACACATCAGCCCCAATACAAAACTCTTTTCTTTGTTTTTTACTATTAACATATGCGCCGAATGCTTGGCTACTAACCCACGAAAAAAAATCTTAGCCCCAAAATAATTTATGCTACCGAAACCCAATAAAGAGACAGACACAGTCTTAAATTGGATATGGCATCTGCCACAGCCTTTAATATTGTGCATGACTATCCAGCAAACCAAAGAAGTTACAGCTTCCAGGTGAGAACTGGCAGATAGTTAACCTTAACATTTTTTGAAGAGTCTGGAATAGTCTGCAATTCGCCATCAGCTCATCTGCAGAACATAAAAGACATAATACATCTTCACATACACATTAAACATTGGTGGGATGGAGGGAAAAGCAGGTCAGCCTCAACCTTCCTGCTGCCGACCTGTAAGACCACTGACCACTCTCCTTATATTGTCCCACCAAACCTTTGCAACATTGTATGCATTATCCTCTTGACCGGGGTTCTGTGCAGTGGTTATGATTCCCCTTCCCAGAGTGTCCAGGAGAATGTCTCTTTAATTAAAACATTTTGTTACTTTTCTTCTATGGGATGCTAGAATATTACTCATCTAATCTAGTATGGGGAACCATCCAAAACAGCACAGTGGATCTTGTCCATTGAAAAACCAGGGAGCAACACTAGGTTCCATTTTTTTTATATTCAACTTTATTTGTTATCAATCTCTCTATGCTATTTTTCTGGAATACTGTTGTTTAGCATTGTCCATCTTACAAGCACTCACACCAAAGTAGCTACCATTTAACTCTCCAATTATTCCAGAGCTGCCAACATCAACAAGTCTGAGTATAAGGTGTGTCTGCTCCCACTATCCTGCTCGCTCCCAATACCTGCATGACCCAAACTGCAATCTAGCATGGGCTTATGCACATGTGACAACTAAGTCTCCTATAAAACTAATTTTATATGTTCTGAAATGGTTATGGCATGTATGTATGATAAATAAAAAAAAATACATTTAATATTGTATACTTTGGAGAATATTAATTAACCCAATAAAGCTTGAGTGGAAAAAAGAGAGAAGGTGGAATAAATCCCACTTAAGGGGGGCGCTAAGCGCTAGAGATAAGTAGTGTCCTATGGGAAACCAAACATACAAGAGATAATACTCTATAAAAACTAAGAAAATCTAAATAACTTAAAAGTGAAATTTATTCTGCATCACAGTGCAAAAAAGAATGTTAAAAAAGAATATTAAAAAACAAAATGCATAACATCCAGTACAGAGATGATTACAGTATACAGTCCTATTTGTTCCCAGGTCTTACAATAGGACTGTATACTGTAATCATCTCTGTACTGGATGTTATGCATTTTGTTTTTTAATATTCTTTTTTAACATTCTTTTTTGCACTGTGATGCAGAATAAATTTCATCTTTAAGTTATTTATATTTTCTTAGTTTTTATAGAGTATTATTTCATGTATGTTTGGTTTCCCATAGGACACTACTTATCTCTAGCATTTAGCGCCCCCATTAGGTGGGATTTATTCCACCTTCTCTCTTTTTTCCACTTTTGTCTCTATAGGTTTTGGAGTGTACCTAGAGGGTGGCAGCTTCTTGTTTAGAGTTTCCCTTGCTTCTGGTTCGATTTTCAGTCAATAAAGCTTGACACAACATGTCACTGGTTGTTTGTTGGTGGTTAAAGATGTTTCCTTTTTTTTTTATTAAACTAATTTTCTTTTTTGTTGGTTGTAGAACAAACAAGAGTTAATAGATAGTAAGAACAGTGAGTAACAGCAAGTAACTTCCAAACAGTCATGTATGTATTACATGGTCCAGCAGCATAATAGACATGTTTATAGAATTCCCAGAGTCATGTTACGGGCATTCCAAGCTAGTCGGCCTTACAGGAGGACATTATTAACTGCTCAGGTATGCGCTGTCTGGCCATATTTCAAGGGGATGGTGTGTCAGTGATTGTCGCTTCGAGGGGTAATGGAGAGCTGTTCTCGGCTGCCGAAATAGCCAGTGTCTATGTGCAAGTGTGTCGGGACATTTTACTTTTTTGGCAGTTGCTTCCTTCAAGTAGGTAATTTGACCATCCTTGAAACAAGTCTTTTGGGGAAGCAAACAGGGTGATTCCTTCTACTAGCCTTGTGGGTTGAGTCGTCGCCGATGCCGCTGGTCCAGTAATTGGAATTTCGGATTGGTGTGACAGGTGGTGTGGCTTGCCAGCTTTGTCTGCTGTTAGGCGGTGTGGTCCCCACTTGTAGGGATTGGCGTTCTCACTCAGTAATTGGGCGACTTTTCGAAAGAATCTACGCCATGTAAGGGTTTGCCTGGAGAAGCTTTTCCCCCTCAAAAGGTGGGAGATCCTCTGATGGCCCCGATGAGGATTCCCCTGTCAGAGTCCCTCACTAGTTTAAGGAGCACATCTCGAGCAGTTCCCTGGGGAGTGTTGGCGGCCTTAGTGAGGTGAATGCAGGAGTCGATCATTATCAGCTTAGCTTGCTTAGGTGTCAACAGAGTGGCGATGAGCCTTCCTATGTAGTGAGGGAGTTTTGCGCTGGCTACAACTTCAGGTACGCCGCATATCCGCACATTATGTGCCTTGGCCTTGTCTTCCATGGTAGCCATTTGCGTTGTCAGATCCACGCAGCGTGTTTGTAGTGTGCCTATCATAGCATCTGTCTCCGTTTGCGCTAACCTGGTGTCCCCTACATCCTTTTCCACTGTCACAATATGGCTAGTAGGGTGGAAACGTCTTCTCTGACCTTTGCCATATCCTCCTGGAACATGGCTCTGATGTCCAGAATCAATGCCTTTATGTAAGCATTGGTAGATGGTGCAGAGTCCCCTGTCTCTGGAGGCACCTGTGCAGCTGTGTATAACTTTAGAAAAGCTGGAGGTTCTAAAGATAGGCTTTCATCATCCAATGTTTGTGAATAAAAGGCTTCAGCTGACAGCATCTTAGGAAGCTCAGTCCATGTTGCCGTGCGCAGAAAGGCTCCTATATCTCGGGAGCCAGTATGTGGATCCGCTCGCTGCTTTTTATTTTTTTTCCCCTATAGCATGGGACACTTAGGCTGCCTCTTCAGATCCCGGTAAGGTAGCTTAAAATGCAGGGAAATGGCTATTCACAGAGTAGGAGCACAGAGATGCCAGTTTGTGCATCTAGCTCGTTCAGGCGCTGGCTCATGATTTTCTGCATGTATTCTAATGCAGTACCTATAGAATACTTAATACAAGAATGGGTCAAATCTAACCTGGAATACCCCTTTATGTCCTCCAATGATGAGAGACATAAGAGGTAAAGAAGGTCCTCCTCAAATGTGCTTGCAATCTATGAGAAAGGTGTAAAGAAGAAGGACAACGTGTCAGAAGGAAGAATGGGTTGATAAATATGTTACTTATATGATGTTTATGTCTAGTTAAGTTTGTAATGGACTATGGAAAAACCATGAACGAATGATGAAGTGTGGAGGGTTGGAAGGTTAGTGTAATTAAAATAGACTCATATAGGAAATTAGTAGGCATTCATGAAGAAGTGAGATTTCAGTGACTTTTTTTAAAGACTGGAGGTTAGCAGAACATCTAACTAAATTAAGGCACTCCATACAAATGATGCAGCCCTTGAGAAATTCTGTAGATGTGAATTAAAGTGGGACAACAAGAGGAGCTCCTCATTTAGCAAAGGGAATGAGAAGTGGTATAGTTGTTAAAATGGAGAGGTAATCAAAAGTGGAATTGCTGAAAGCTTTGTAAGTTAGTTTCAGTAGTTTGAATTGAATTTTGAAGAGTCTCGGAAGTCAATTAGTAAAGGGATGAGGTTAAGAGTAGCAGTGTTTCAGGAATATAAGTCTGGTGGTAGCATTAATTACATACTGATGGGGTACAATGGAGGTGTGTGGGTAATGGCAGGGCAAGAGGGGGGAGAGTGTGTCGTGACTTTTATTGCCTGAGAGACTGTAACAGTGAAAAAAAGAGAGATAAGAGGGCCAAATAGATACTGTTTGGGTAGGGGTCATGACTTTGGAATGAATAGTCTATACAGCTGACACTGAATAGAGTGACAGGACTAATGACAGATTTTATGGGTGAAATATTCAATCTTTAAGCTAAGTGTAGAACATAGCATTATGGCATAAAATATAAACCATAATAAAACAGCAAACAGGCAAGATATGTACACAGCTGTTGCTGGTGAAGAGCAGGTTGAGTATCCTAAGGAAATCTTAAAGATTTTTTTCATGTAAAGTGTAACAGCCTGTTGACTAAAAGTTTCAGGAGCCCTTTTGCAGTGACACCAATTTAATGCCAAGCATCACAAACTCAAGTTAATAATTTTAAAAGTGTCATAAACCTGAATTTAAAATTGTGTAACACAAATGTTAGTAAATTTTGCTTACTTAGCAATACAATGTTATGTAGAGTCATTGTAACCTGAGCAGTAACCCTAACACCAATCCTGACGCTTAACCCTATTAACCCTAATCCCAACCTCTAACCCCTAATGCCTAATCCTATTAACCCTAACTCCAACCTCAACCCCTAATCCTAACTATTAACCCTAACCCAAAACCCTACCCCTAACCACTGATTCTAACTAATACACCTGTTCATGTGCAGGATCTAACATTTTGTGTACAGACTATATTATACAACATTATACAAATTAAATGTTTTTAGAGTTTTAATGTTGATATTTTGTGCTTGCTATTCTCATGAACATGAAAAGTTACTCATTATCATAAATGAACACAATGTTGTCTTGTTGGCTTCCCACGAGTACTCATAAAAAAACAAATGGAAGCTATCAGATTGTTACTCCCTGTTGCCCTGAGAGATATGTGATAGAAGGTTACTTTCTATTGTTTTGATAACTATATAAACCCAGTATTGTCCAAAAAGGTGGCACTAAATTTGCCACCAAGCCTCAGGTCATACCATGCATACCCTCTATTGTCAATATACAATGGCCAGACAGTCCTATTGTCATTACGTGTGTGCATTTCTAACTGCAACCATATGCATAGAAATCTTTTCTTTCACATTGACGTCCATTCTATTTTTTATTTATTTATCTATTTTTATTATGCATTTTTTTTAATGTTTGGTTTTCAGGGATAATTTAGCAGCAAAGCAGTAGGCAAATTTCTACCACCAGTTTTTTAGGTTTTTTTCAGCATGTTTTCGGAAATTCAATGAGGCCTTAAAATTAAAACTTTAGCACAGGCACTGTCCAGCTGCTGAATTTTCTGCTGTACATTGTGCTATGCCTGCACTGAACAAGATCAAACAGGTCTTTTTTTATATCATTTTAGTGAAATAGAAAATGATCAGGAATCGAAGACTTGAAAACACTTTTTTCACCCCTGGATTAAAGCAAAAAAGATGGAAAAAAATTTAAATTCATGCAGTGTATGCTTCTTGGTGTATTTTTTCGCTTAGGCATCTATTGAGGGCATTTTAGAAATACTGAATGTGCATAATGATACATTTTTCAACATTAACCATACAAAAAAAAACAACAAGAGTTTCTATATTTTTTCATTTTCGTTTCATGCCTATATCCCCCACTAAGACCTCCTGAAAAGCCTGTACCCACTGTTGCTTTCTGTAACATTTGATAAGATATGGTTGGCGACAGGTAAGCAACATCATTAAATGTTAATAGATATTTTGTTTATGGAATTGGCATCATGCCACACAAACATTCTGCTTTTTTTTTTGTGTGTGTGTGTGTGTGTGTCGCAAATAACAAGAAAAATGAACAGCAAATATCTTTGATTTTTTTTTCTTAATTATTTATTGAAGTAAGTAAAGAAACCCAGAAAAAGAATCAACACAGTGAATGCTATCTTATAAACAGTCTCATTAAATTGCTCTCTTACTTTGAACATTTGCAATCTATACCAAAATAAATACAGCTAGATGTTTTTCAAATCCATTTGATTTTCTAGGCACAGTGGTAAATATAACATGCATACATATTCTAAGTCTGCTAAATAGATACATATGTTACCACAAGAAGAACTGGACAGAATTAAAGAAATTATTGCATTCATTAATATAAAGTTCATATATGGGTCAATTCTTCTAAGAGAATGGTGTGTCGTTTTATTTTATTTGTTTGATTTTAGAACTACTTTAGATTAGACTCAAATCTGGAGAGTCTGGTGTGGGATAAAGACCCACATAAAGACCTATTTCATCTGTAAGTATTCCCAAGTGTACCCAAATCATATCCCTCTTACATGAATGTGGTCTTTGTTCGGGAGCTTGGCTTGGGTGAAATTAACCATAAAATTTCTTTCAAAAAGTCATCTGATTTAGCTGCAAGTTACCACAAGCTAAACTGTTAGTGTTGGACTTGATCTTTCTAACAAGTCAACTTAAAAAGTTAGATAATGACTTATTTTCTGACTGTAAAAGGTGATAATTCTCACTTTTTTTTCCAATTGCTGTGGTGGTGTGGCACTCAGCGTGATAACCAATTGCAGATTTATTTTTATTTTTTTTTCATTTAGACTATATTGGCCTAAAACTGAAATTCATCTTGAATTCCTTGCAATTCCAGACAAAATTCCTAGCTCTGTATGTGAATAAAAAGAATAATCATCAAGGTGAAACTATACCCATATGTTATATTGTAAATAGTTATACTGGATATATATATATATATATATATATATATATATATATATATACACCGTATATATACTCGAGTATAAGCCGACCCGAATATAAGCCGAGGCCCCTAATTTTACCACAAAAAACTGGGAAAACTTATTGACTCGAGTATAAGACTAGGGTGGGAAATGCAGCAGCTACTGGTAAATTTCTAAATAAAATTAGATCCTAAAAAAATTATGTTAATTGAATATTTATTCACACTGTGTGTATATAATGAATGCAGTGTGTGTATGAGTGCAGTGTGTGTGTGTATGAGTGCAGTGTGTGTGTATGAGTGCAGTGTGTGTGTGTATGAGTGCAGTGTGTGTATGTATGAGTGCAGTGTGTGTGTGTATGAGTGCAGTGTGTGTATGTATGAGTGCAGTGTGTGTATAAGTGCAGTGTGTGTGTGTATGAGTGCAGTGTGTGCGTGTGAATGCAGTGTGTGTGTGAATGCAGTGTGTGTGTATGAATGCAGTGTGTGTATGAGTGCAGTGTGTGTATGTGTGTGATGCAGAGTGTGATGCAGAGCCTTGGTGGGGGGTGGGTATTTTTATTATTATTTTTTTAATTATTATAATTGTAATATTTTTTTTGTTATATTGATTTTTTTTATTATTATTATTTTTTTTTTTAAATATTATTTTATTATTATTTTTAATATTTTGTTTTATTATTATTATTTTTTTCATCCCCCCTCCCTGCTTGATACATGGCAGGGAAGAGGGCTCTCACTCCCTGGTGGTCCAGTGGCATTGGCAGTTCAGTGGGGGGGGGGGGCTGGCAGAGCTCTTACTTACCTCTCCTGCAGCTCCTGTCAGCTTCAGCTCCCTCCTCCTCCGCGCCAGTCCGGTCAGCTCCCCTGTCAGCTTACACTGTATGTCTCGCGAGAGCCGCACTATGACCCCGCGGCTCTCGCGAGACTTACACTGGGAGCTGACAGAGGTGCTGAACGGACCGGCGCAGAGGAGAAGGGAGCTGACAGGAGCTGCAGGAGAGGTAGGTAAAAGCTGCAAGAGAGGTAAGCGCTCGCTGCCAGCCCCCACAGCCCCCAGTCTGTATTATGGCAATGTAAATTTGCCTCCATTTGTCTAAATATACATAGGGATTAAGGAGAAAGCGCAGGTAACATTTTCTTTTCTTTGGTTTTTACTATATATTGGGGCTGATGTGTATTGTAGTCGTTGCTGCTGGCCCAGTAGTAATGGGACTAAGCGCACGACTTCTCTTTTTGTATTTGTATTTACTTTGTATCACACAGCCTGGTTACAATGCTGCTGCCCATCCCATGTGTTCCCTATTAAGGGTTAATAAGTATAGGGGTGTATATAAAAAATACCCCTTTCTGTCTCATTAGAGATGTCTTTGCCAGAAGCTCAAGGAAGCAGGCTGAAGGGTCAGTGTTAGGACCCGCTTAGGGGGGGTCTGCCTTGACGTTGGCAGGCGGGCATTCCCTCCAATGGCCATTGGAGCAACTAAATGCCCTCCATTTGTCTAAATATACATAGGGATTAAGGAGAAAGCGCAGGTAACATTTTCTTTTCTTTGGTTTTTACTATATATTGGGGCTGGTGTGTATTGTAGTCGTTGCTGCTGGCCCAGTAGTAATGGGACTAAGCGCAGGACTTCTCTTTTTGTAAATTGCCATAATACAGACATTGACTCGAGTATAAGCCGAGTTGGAGTTTTTCAGCACAAAAAATGTGCTGAAAAACTCGGCTTATACTCGAGTATATACGGTATATCCAGTATAACTATTTACAAAGGATTACAATTAATATATATATATACAAAGGATTATCATGCAACTAACAATATCCTATCATACATCTACTCATCTAATCTCTCTAATCTCTCCAATATTCCTTTCTCTCTATCTGACCCCCATCTGCTGACTTTTGACATCAGCATACCCAAGACCTAATTGACACCACCGTCTGAACATTAATCTCACAGAAACCTTCAATGTCTTGACCTAGAGCAATCTCCAAACTCTCCTTTTACCTATCTGAAACCTCACTTGTCCTAGCTCTGCTACCTCCTTCTACAATTCCACCCTCTGCTCTCAACTAGACATCATGGCACCTCCTATGTTTAAATGCAGCAAGTGCCCCCAACAACAACCTTGGCACACCAAGCTGACTCGATACCTCCAAAAATGCTACAGAACTGCTGAACGCTGTTGGAGACAGTCTCACTGTGCGTCTGACTTTCACCACTATAAATTTATGTTGCTCTAATACAGATTGGCTCTTTTCTCTGCAAAATCAATTACTTCAATACCCTCATAACCACACTCTTCCACAAACCCAAATGACTATTTCACACATTTAACGCTCTTCTTCGTCCTATTGTTCCTCCTCCACCTACCAACTTGACCGCCTCAGACTTTGCAACTCCCTTCACTGACAAGATCTCTACAATCAGGGAAGAGATCTCTCATCTTTCTTCTTCCCCTTACAATACTTCCCCTAACTTCACTCCCTCTACTGTTCTGTGTTCATTTGCACCCGCTACTGCGGAAGAGGTTTCTGCTCTGCTCCAGTCCTCCCGCCCCACCACCTGCTCCCTAGATCCAATTCTCTCAAATCTCATCCGTACTCTGTCTTCTTCTCTTTCTCTACCTCTCACTAAAATTCTCAATCTCTCTCTCTCCTCTGACATATTTCCATTGCCCTTCAAACATGCAACTGTAACCCTAATTCTAATGAAGCCCAACCTTGACCCTAACTCCCCGTCCAACTACCGTCCTATCTCGCTACTGCTTTTTGCGTCCAAGATCCTTGAAAGAGTTGTGTATGAGAGATTGACAGACTTCCTCGAGTCCAACTCTACGCTAGACCCGCTTCAGTCTGGATTCCAGTCTGGAAACGACTCACTTCACTGACAAAATCTCTACAATCAGGGAAGAGATCTATCATCTTTCTTCTTCTCCTTACAATACTTCCCCTAACTTCACTCCCTCTACTGTTCTGTGTTCATTTGCACCTGCTACTGCGGAAGAGGTTTCTGCTCTGCTTCAGTCCTCCCGCCCCACCACCTGCTCCCTAGATCCAATTTCCTCAAATCTCATTCGTACTCTGTCTTCTTCTCTTTCTCTACCTTTCACTAAAATTCTTAATCTCTCTCCTCTGGCATATTTCCATCGCCCTTCAAACATGCAACTGTAACCCCAATTCTAATGAAGCCCAACCTTGACTCTAACTTCCTGTCCAACTACCGTCCTCTCTCGCTACTGCTTTTTGCATCTTGTATGCACGATTTCCAGACTTCCTCGAGTCCAACTCTCTGCTAGACCCACTTTAGACTGAATTCCAAGTGTGTCACTCTGTTGAAACAGCTGTGACCATAGTATCCAATGATCTACTCACAGCAAAATCTCGTGGTCACTACTCTATCCTAATTTTCCTTGAACTTTCTGCGGCTTTTGACACTGTTGATCATGAACAGTTTCATCTCATCCTCCGCAACATCGGTCTTCAAAATAATGCTCTCTCCTGGTGCTCCTCCTATCTCTCCCTGCGCTCTTTCAGTGTTTCTTTCTCCAGTTCTGCTTCTTCTCCACAACTCTTCTCTGTTGGTGTCCCCCCAGATTCAGTTCTTGGTCCCCTACTTTTTTCTATCTATACTTCCACCCTTGGTAAACTCATTAGCTCCTTTGGCTTCCAATATAATTTCTATGCGGATGACACGCAAATCTATCTGTCCTCTCCTGATCTCTTCCCGTCCCTCTTGACTAGTGTCTCTGACTGCCTCTCTGCTATTTCCAACTGGATGGCTGCCCACTTCCTTAAACTGAACTTGATCAAAACTGAAATTCTGGTCTTTCCTCCCTCAAGTGTTGCTACTCCTGTGTCTGTCTCCTTCCAAGTCAACGGTGCTAGCATCAGCTCCACCACGCAGGCTCGCTGCCTAGGTGTTCTCTTTGACTTCGACCTCTCCTTCATGCCTCATGTTCAGTCTATCGCCAAATCCTGCCGCTTCCATCTCAAAAACATAGCTGGCATCCAACCCTACTTAACGCCAGATGCGACTAAGGTGCTGGTCCATTCCACTGTCCTTTCTCACCTTGACTACTGTAATCCACTTCTTAGTGGTCTTACATGCTCCCAACTTGCGCCATTTCAGTCCATAATTAATGCAACTGCGAGGCTCATCTTCCTGTCTGCCCTCACCTCCCACACCTCACGCTTCTATCAGTCCCTACATTGGCTTCCCGTAAGATCTAGGGCTCAATTTAAAATTCTGGCTCTTGCTTTCAAATCTCTACATAATGCTGCTCCCACCTATCTACCCTAATACACAAGTATGTCCCGTCTAGGCCCTTATGCTCTGCTGAAGACTTACGTCTATTTTCTGTCCGTACTCCCACCTCTGATGCTCGCCTTCAAGATTTCTCGAGGGCTGCACCTTTCCTGTGGAACTCGCTTCCCTCCTCCGTTAGATGCTCACCCAGTCTCCACTCCTTCAAAAAATCATTAAAAACCCACTTCTTCATAAAAGCGTATCAATTAAACTGTTAATACCCCCCAGACTGATTCCTCTAATGCAACTGTCATTCGTCTAATAATATCCTTACCTTTTGTGTCACTTTACCCCTCTCCTTCTAGCATGTAAGCTCATTTAGCAGGGCCCTCAACCCCTCTGTTCCTGTCTGTCAAACTTGTCTGGTTACAACTACATGTTTGTTCGTCCACCCACTGTACAGTGCTGCCGAAATTGTTGGCGCTTTATAAATAATAAAATGCTAATAATAATAATAATAATCTGACCAAGGCCAGATTAACAGAAGCTCCACTCCCATGAAACAATTGACTTAAAAATAAAAAAAAATAAACTATTACCCTTCATATGCTATATCTTTGTGAAAAATGAATTAAGTAAAGGCATTTAGGAGGGATACAGAGGAATGGAATTCGTGTGGACTGGCTGACTATAAAAAAGTTGTTTTTTTTAGCAAAAAAATGACTTTGCGGACTGTGCTAATGCTCTTGCTTCTTTGGTCTTTCTAGATAGTGCTGTGTAATATTTTTCTACACTCACTATATCTACCCTTTTTCTATATTCCAGACTGTGTACCATAAGCAGCTGCCTCTTTGTAAGGAGGGAAGGAGAGGAGTGGACAATTGAGTGCTGGGGAACTTTTCTCTAGGGAAGAAATTTTGTATTGCAGAGCTATCAAGTGCCTTGCTCATGTTTGTGTATAGATAGATAGATAGATATGAAAACGACTTACTCGAATGCTAAGAATCCAACACCTGGGTGGAGGTGTGCTTATCTCACACATGTGCACATTGCGGGGAGAGGCGCCAACACTCAAACACCTGGGTGGTAAGTATTTTTAATGTCTCTATATATCGGTTGATTGTTTATATATTTAGATTTTAATTGTCCTGAAGAAAGTTCTTGTAGAATCAGAAACGTCGACATTATGGTGGAATAAAATAAGTAAGAAGTTAAAAGTCCCAGAATGCTGGTATTATATAGAATATATGTAGAGAGTTTATAACCAAGCACTGGTCAAGGCCCTGAGGAGTCAGCACAGCTAAACGGACAAGGGCACATGTATGAGTGTGGGGATGGTGCTAGTGATTGGCTGTATGTGTTTAGGGGAGTGGTTATGTGTTTGTAGGAGGGCAGGGATCATCTTACCTCAGTGCCTTTTGGGATTCTGGCCAGCAAACAACTTCCCTCCCACCCACCCTAATTTTATGTTTGTTCTGTCACAGCTGGCGGTGAGCGTGTCCTTGCCAACAGGGTTGGAGAGCAGATGGAATGTCAAGAGATGGTCGAGGTGGGTCTCAACCTCCCCTGCTCTGTAAGGTAAACTTTCAAGTTACCGAATATGACGTGCCCACCGAGCAAAGAGCCGGCTGGTGGTAGAGCATTTAAGATGATGGGAATTTTGGTTTGGACGAGGGGGGAGGCGAGACACCAGTGGATAAAGTTTTGGTGCATAGGCACCTAGTTATGTTTGTTGGCAAGGACAGTTATTTAAGTTGGAGGCTGTAGGGCAATAAGTGTTAGTTTATATGTTAATTATGGTATGCATATATATTTATGTGTTTATTATTTGAATTAAAAGAAAAGAATAAAGTTTGGATGTGTCCTACAGTTGTAAGTTTTAATAAATGCTGTGGCCTGTTTCATCCAATATTCGTTGTCTGTCGTTATTAGGGGGACAAGTGGGGTAGTCTCTTTACTTTTAGTTGCACCTCATTCCCCGCTACGTACATACAAGGAATACTCATTGAGCCAAAATAGTCATGTCGTCATTTCTAGATTATTGGGCAAAATGACTAAATGCTACACTTGTCCACAAGCAGATATGCTAAAAGAAATGCTGTTGAGTGTTGTATTGCACTTGACAACTGTAACTGAAACCATGTAATTGACTCTTTTGATTGGCTGCAATCCCATTGAAGGGCCAATTAACCATTGTGTTGCTTCTCCCACATTAGGTCATAGTAAATGCAGGCAAAAGATAATTTAGTTAACAAGTCAATTAACTATGAGCCACAAATCTATAAGGAACCAGGCTCCATTAGCTGCTCACAAGGATCATGTCTAGAATCCACTCACCCAGAAAGCCCCCGGCATTGGAAAAAACAGTTACTTGGCAAGATCCAATGGCTATTTTAGATTGTCACTTTCCCTTACCTTGCTCAGGCATTTCAAATAACATTTTTATTGCATGTAATTAAAATGTATGTGTGTTTATTAAATCAGTTGTGTTAGCAGAAAAGAAAACCGTTTGTGATATTATTGCACTAAAAAGAAAAAAAAAATATATATAACAAATATATATATATATATATATATATATATATATATATATATATATATATATATATATATCACATATATAGCCAATTTGGCACAGTCAAAATGTAGTGATCAAGCTAAATATATTTTACCAAAGTTACAAATCAGGTGGGACCCAGGAAACTAGGCCAAATTGTGAATGATAGGTCTACCGAATACTATATGTATGCATGTCTGACATAATAACCAGAAAAAAAAGAGCCTTGGCTTTACATCCAAATCAGAATCCTGTCCCCACAAGTGATTTGAAAGTGCAGAGAAGAAAGTCCTGCTGGGGCTTTATAGTCAATTTGTTGCTTCTGACTCTCTAGTTAAGTACTGAATACTACCCAATGTAAAACATGCTATTCCTCTTGCAGTCAGTTTATTTAAGGATGGTTGAATAGTCATGTCAGTTTGATCTGATTTGAAAGTTGGCATTTGTATTGTACTATTTGTCTGGAGCATATAAAGTGCAGAAATAACTTGCAGCATTCAGATGTCCTTGAATTTCAGCAAACATACCTGTCAACCAGTGAAACATAGAGCGTTGGAACCCTCCGTGAAATGTAAAAAGGGTGGTTAAGTGTTATCTTTTTAGTCGGAATTTATATGAGTAAGGCCTGCCAGTGCAGTCATGTCAAAGAAAGATATTGACAAACGTGGATTAAAGAAACACTCTAAGCACTAAAACTACTTCATCTTAATAAAGTGGATTTGGTGCATAGACCGTGTCACTCTTTTCAGACAATGTACAACATTGCCATTTCAGGTAGACAGCAATGTTAACATTTGTCCGATACCAGACCAATAGTGGTTGCTCAACTGACAGTGAATAGAGGTACCTGACAGTCGACTTGACAGTCGAATTCTTCACCAGTGTCATCACTCTTAGCTTGGTGACACGAAACATTGTTATTGCTTTCCAAAAAATAATATCCATTTGGTCTAGGTCAGCATTTGATGCAGCGTGGCATTAGATTGTACAGAGATTGTGAGCATTTATTTCATAGGAGAAGGCACAACTGCAGCAAATAAACTGTCCAGGTACTGGATTACAAATGAGATTAACAGCATTTTTAACAGCATAAATATGTCGCAGAGTTCCTTTAAGGTACAGGCAGAGGATAAAGTAAAACCCTGAAAGTCTTTTGTTTACATTACTAACGGTTCATGGTTATTGCTATAAATAATAAGGCTGGGGTCTATTAAGGATTTATAAAAGCATAGCACGATGAGTAAGCAATCAAGAGGATGGGGAATCAAATCATGAATCATGTAATCACTCTGTTCATCTTTTAACTTTTTCATGGAAAGGATTTAGGCAAATAATGTATCATGACAGTCTACACACATTGTCATGAAGAGGTTAAGGAAAACAAAATACTGGTTCATCTTCAATAAACAGGTGTGAATAAAGTATTGTATATTTTACTATAGAAGCTGGTGGTTCCTGTTCATTGTATTGCTTGAAAAGAGGGGTGAATGTGAATAGATGTTTGGTTGTGTGTGACTGTAAAGGAGTATGCAGGGCCGGACTGGCCCACCGGGATACCGGGAAATTTCCCGGTGGGACGTCGGCACCTGGGGCCGGGCAGACAGCTGGGTCTGCTGGCCGCTGGCTGGGGGAGGTCTGCTGGCGGCCACAGGGGGAGCAGGCTGTTCTGTCTCTGCTCCCCCGCCCTCGCGTGCAGCTTAATGAAACCGGGGCTGGAATATGATGTCATATTCCGGCGCCGGTCTCTTTCTAACGCGCGAGGGTGGGGGAGCAGAGACAGAACAGCCTGCTCCCCCTGCGGCCGCCAGCAGACCTCCCCAGCCAGAGGCCAGCAGATCTCGCCCAGCCAGTGGCCGCGATAAGACCTCCCCTGCGGCCACCAGGGGAGGGCTGGCAGCCTTAGGCTTGGGGGGCAAAACCAGTCAAGTGGACCATTGCACCACCAAATCAGTTCACCATCCATGCCCACCTTTTCTTGGTTTTATAACGGATATTGATGTTATGCTAATCAGTGGCTCTTTGCCATACCCGCTCCTTCACGGCTCTGACTTTCAATGTTGTCAGAGCGCAGGCTGACAATCTCTGAGCCTGTGCTCCGACTCACTAACTGAGCGCCGGAACCACGAGGGAGAGGATATGATCTGACTGCACCTACTGCTGGTGTGCACCAGTGGACCACCAGCGAATCGTTTAAATTGAATGTGCTGGTGTACCCAACTTGTGAGCTGGGTTGGCCACCGGGCGCCTCTGTTGTCATGGCACCCTGCGTGACCGCACAGCTTGCACACCCCAACGGCTGACCCTGCTGACACACACTGACGTTACTACTTAGACATCCCTCAATATTAATACAGACATCAGAGTATTCCAATAAACTGTGGAAACAGAGCTGATCCCCCCAAATTTATAAAGATTTGCTTAGAGGATTTATTGTAAGATTAAATCATGCCTCCTCCTCTCTCTCTCCCATGCGCTGCTCTGTAGGCTGAGAGGAAGTGAAGAGTAATCACATTCTCCCAGCACAGCGCCACCTGTGGCTGCATGGGGAACAGCTGTTTAATGTAATGCTTGCAGGACGGGCAGCTGCCACAGAACCTCTTTGTTCCCGTCTCTGCAAAGGGCTCCAGGCACTGCTTGTTGTGAGTGTGAGCCACTGTAAATAAGGGGCAGAGGGCACTTGCACTGCGGTAAAGACGGGTCTGGGCAGGAGGAGAGTGCAATCAGTGCACTCCCCTCCTGTGGGTCACCAGTAAACTGGTGCACCTGCCCAGGATCAGAGCCGGTGCAAGGATTTTTGCTGCCCTAGACAAAATAAATATTTGCCCCCCCCCCCTGTGACATCACAATGCCCCACCCATATGATCTGCCATATGAACTAATGCCAGTGCTGCACACAGTGTGTGTTTTCATTAAAAAACCTGCAGGGACCAGCTATAGACACCAGAACCACTTCATTAAGCTATAATGTCCCTTTAATGTGAGGTAAATTATAGATTAGTGTCACTAATAATATACTAGATTGCCTACTTACAACCAGATGAGGATGATGATGAGCTGCAGTTTGGCTCCACTGGTCTGGTGTAGAACAGGATCTCTGGAGGCTGTTTGCAACTGTGGTCACAAAATTCAATGTTCTGGGAGAATTGGAAGCAGCTCCATTTTTTGGGGGCCCCTTACACAGCTCAATGTCTGGGCCCCAGTGCCTGACGGTGAGTATGCCCATAAGGCCCACTCATAAGTCCACTTATATCTTCCACACACTCATGAGTTTGCTCACAGGGAGTGGAGTGTGTAGGGGATGTGTTATGTGTTATGTGTTATTGTAGAGGATCTAATATGTGTGCTTATGGTATGTAGTATATCGGGATACCAGTTTGTGTAGGTGGCGCAGTGTGTTTGTGTGTAGTGGAAGCAGTGTGTATTTGTGTATAAGGGATGTATTGTGTGTTTCTAGTTGTGTGTAAGGGATGCAATGTGTGAATCTGTGTTTGTATGCATAAGGGATGCAAGGTGTGTGTCTGTATGTGTGTGCATTGAGTGTAAGAGATGCATTGTGTTTCTGTGTGTATGTAAGAAAAGCAGCGTGTGTGTTTGCATGTGTGTGTAAGGGTTTGCATTGTCTGTTTCTGTGTATGTGTGCAAAGGATGCATTGTCTTTGTGTGTAAGGGTTGCATTGTGTGTGTGTGTAATGGATGCATTGTGTGTTTCTCTGTGTGTAAGGGAAGCATGTTGTTTTTCTGTGTATGTATAGGGATGCATTGTGTGTTTCTGTGTATGTATAGGGATGCATTGTGTGTGTGTGTGCGCGTAGTGTGAAAGAGCTCCCTGTCTTGCCCCCTGTCCTACAGAGCTGTCCCTTCTGTCCCTTAGAGCTCTCCCCTGCCCCTTAGTGGTCTCTCCTCTCCCCCACCCTCCCCTAGCGGTCTCTTCTCACACTCACCCACCCTCCCTGTGCTCTTCTTATCCCCCTCCTCCACCCTCCCTGTGTTCTTCTCACTCCTCCCCCTCTATGTGTTCTCCTCACCCCCCTGTGTTCTTCTTACTCCCCCCTTCTTCTTCTTACTCCCCCTTCTTCTTCTTCTTACTCCCCTTCTTCTTCTTACCCCTTCTTCTAACCCCCCCTTCTTCTTCTTACCCTCTTCTTCTTCTGACCCCCTTCTTCTTAATCCCACCTTCTTCTTCTTACTCCCCCTTCTTCTTCTTACCCCCTCTTCTTCTTACCCCCTTTTCTTCTTATCCCCACTCTTCTTCTTCTTACCCCCCTCTTCTTCTTACCCCCACTCTTCTTCTTACCCCTTCTTCTTTTTCTTACTCCCCCTCTTTCTTACTCCCCCCTCTTTTTCTTACTCACCCCTTCTTCTTCTCTTTCTTATCTCCCCCTCCCCCTCTTCTTACTCCCCCTCCCCTCTTCTTCTTATCTCCCCTCTTCTTAAACCCCCCTCTTCTTACTCCCCCCCTCCCCTCTTCTTATTCCCCCCTCCCCTCTTACTCCCCCCTCTTCTCATTTCCCCCCTCCCCTCTTACTCCCCCCTCTTCTCATTTCCTCCTCCCCTCTTCTTACTCTCCCCATCCCCTCTTACTCCCCCCTCTTCTCATTTCCCCCCTCCCCTCTTCTTACTCCCCCTCTCCCCTCTTACTCCACCCTCTTATCATTCCCCCCCCTCCCCTGTAGAGTGGCCGAGCTCCTCTCCGGTCCGCGGTGCCCGGCCGGAGTGATAGGAAGGTGCACACTCCGCGCAGAGTTTCTGTTTCCTGTAACCGGCCGGACTGACAGGAAGTGCACACTCAGTGTGCACCTTCCTATCACTCCGGCCGGGCACCGCGGACCGGAGAGGAGCTCGGCCACGCTACAGGGGAAGGGAGGTGAGGGGAGAAGCTGTGCTGCAGCCGCCTGAGGCTCTTAAGAGAGCGCTCAGGCGACTGCAGTATTTAAAGGACCGGCCCTGTAGCGGCCCGTCCTAAAATAATTTAGGGCGGCCTGGGGGGCAATTGCCTCCCTGCCCTCCAGCCCAGCCCGCCCCTGGTAGCCACTAGCCCACCCAGCCGGTCACCCACAGGTAAAATGTGTAATTCTGTCAGTGTCAGTGTAAGTGTATGTGTGTGTGTGTCTGTGTCATGGTGTGTGTGTGTGTGTGTGTGTATGTGTCATGGTGTGTGTGTCTGTGTCATTGTGTGTCTGTGTCATGGTGTGTGTCTGTGTCATGGTGTGTGTCTGTGTCATGGTGTGTGTGTCATGGTGTCTGTGTCTGTGTCATGGTGTGTGTATATGTGTCATGGTGTGTGTGTCTGTGTCATTGTGTGTCTGTGTCATGGTGTGTGTCTGTGCCATTGTGTGTCTGTGTCATGGTGTGTGTGTATGTGTGTTTGTGTCATGGTGTGTGTGTGTTTGTGTCATGGTGTGTGTCTGTCATTGTGTGTGTGTGTCTGTGTCATGGTGTGTGTGTGTCATGGTGTGTGTGTGTGTGTGTCATGGTGTGTGTGTCTGTGTCATTGTGTGTCTGTGTCATTGTGTGTCTGTGTCATGGTGTGTTTCTGTTTCATTGTGTGTCTGTGTCATGGTGTGTGTGCATGTGTGTTTGTGTCATGGTGTGTGTGTGTCTGTGTCATGGTGTGTGTCTGTCATTGTGTGTGTGTGTCTGTGTCATGGTGTGTGTGTCTGTGTCATGGTTTGTGTGTGTGTGTGTATGTGCCATGGTGTGTGTCTGTGTCATGGTGTGTGTGTCTGTGTCATGGTGTGTGTGTATGTGTCATTGTGTGTCTGTGTCTGTGCCATGGTGTGTGTGTGTGTCATTGTATGTGTGTCTGCGTCATTGTGTGTATGTGCCATGGTGTATCTGTGTGTCTGTGTGTATTTAAAAAGTGTTTTTACTCACCTTTTCTTTTTCTCCCCACGCCGTGCTGGTCTCCCCTCGACTGGCCCTGCCTCTATGGCTGAGATCATCAAGCATGATGATCTGAGCCAATCCAATGCTTTGCCATAGGATTGGCTGCAAAGGCCCTGATAGTAGATGCTGCACACTGTGCAATCACGCTGTACAGCACTGACACAGGAAGCACCTCTAGTGACTGTCTGAGTGACTGTCACTAGAGTTGTCACTAGGAAGCAATGTAAACACTGCATGTGAGTATGCTTAATGTATAATTAAATTATAAGGACCAATATTATATATTAGAAAAAGCAATATATATATATATATATATATATATATATATATATATATATATATATATATATATATATATATATTGCTTTTTCTAATATATAATATTTTTTTCTAATATATAATATATAATATTGGTCCTTATAATTTTTGGGGTGGCAAGACATTGCCTTACATATTACATACGGCAATATATGGCGCAATGACTTATGGGGCTGGCATAGATTTTTTTTTTCCAGGGCTGCTTTGGATCCCCAGTCCGGCCCTGGGAGTATGTGACTGTAAACAGAGATTGTTGCTGGGTGAATCAGACAGGGTGCATGACAGGTGATGGGGCTGTTGGGAGAGACAGGATGGATTTATACGCACATGTTAACAATCTAGTTGGGTTAGTAACTTTAAAAAGAATCCACAGATAGAGTAACCTACTGTTTAGGGTGCAGTGCCCCCATTCAACCGTTTTAGCTCAAACCAGCAGGAAAAGTCTAGTCACTGCTGCCCATTCGTCCTTTAGTGAAGTATTTAATCTTGATGACTTTTCTTCAATCAGATGCTAGAGAAGTGCTGAAAACACACATTGTGCACAGGGCTGGTGCAA
The DNA here is from genome assembly GCF_036172605.1 of Pelobates fuscus. Taxonomy (NCBI): domain Eukaryota; kingdom Metazoa; phylum Chordata; class Amphibia; order Anura; family Pelobatidae; genus Pelobates; species Pelobates fuscus. Next base: position 278,772,779 of record NC_086319.1, on the reverse strand, counting down.
GGCTATTTGGCGCCTTATGCAAACCCAGCTACTTGCACCACTCCACCGAAAATAAAAAGTGCCAACTTTGTGTGTCTCTTTCTTCCCCCAGTCCCTCTGTGTGTCAATTCTCCACCCGCCCCTTTGCGTGTCTCTTTCTCACCCCAGCCTCTCTGTGTCTCTCTTCTATCCCCCAGCCCCTCTGTGTCTCTTTTCCTCCCAGCACCTTTGTGTGTCTCTTTATCACCCAACCCCCATCCCTGTCTCTTTACCCCCAGCACCTTCGTGGGTCTATTTCTCCATCCAGCCCCTTTTTGTGTCAGAAGCTACTATTACGAGGTCCATGGCTCGGCCACTCTGCTCGGCCACACTGTGCACTGTGCTTCTGTTCTGCTGGCAAACGGCTCTGCACACCCGGGCCTGATTGTGCAACAGTTACAATGACAAGCATTGAATCCAATGCATCTCATTTATTGAAACTTATTATGTCAGAAGTCCCAAGTGGCTGTCTGTCTGTAAAAAGAGGCCTGTCAAAATATAAAAAGGAGCTTGGCTGCTGGTGTCACATTTATGCCACAAAATCACTTAATTAGGTTAAAATAATTTTGTTGCTTAGCCTGTCTCTTCAATTGGGAACTGTCATTTATCTTTGAAATATGCATATATAAATACAATATTGAAAACTGCCTACATTTGTTTTATTAAGTGACTCATTTTCTATTAAAGGAACACTCAACACTGTAAATGACCACAAAAAAAAGAAAAAGTTTAGTAGATATACATTAATTGTTCATGCATGTATTCATCTTTTTATATCTTAAAGGGACACTCCAGACACCCAGACCACTTCTGCCCATTGGAGTGATCTGGGTGCCAACTCCCATCACCCTTAACCCTGCAAGTGTAATTATTGCAGTTTTTCTAATAAACTGCAATAATTACCATGGAGGGTTAAGTCCTCCTCTAGTGGCTGTCTATCAGACAGCCACCAGAGGGACTTCCATGTTCTTAAAACCAGAAAAGTGTTTTAAATGACGCTAGACGTCCTCACACTATGCATCATGAATAATGCTTTCCTATGGGGAGGTCTAATGCGCATGTGCAGCCATTGGCTGACGTCAGCGGGGGAGGAGCATTGGCGGGGGGCCTGACCTAACGAGGGAGAGCGGCACTGGATTCAGGTGAGTGGGTGCCAGGAAAACGGATATGTTTTCCTGGCACTGGAGAGTCCCTTTAAGAGAGGTTAAAGAGCTTGTAAAAGCTGCAGTTCTTCATGAGGAAATAAAATAATTCAGAAGTTCCCTAATGTTTCCCTCCATGTGCGCGCACGCAGAGCCGATCCTGGGTGGGTGCAAAGAGGCTGATAAGCGCATACCTCCTCTTAAACCTCAGATGAGAGAAACATTCATTAGTTTCATTAGGAAGTGTGCGTGCAGAGCCAGTCTTAGGCGAGTGCAAAGAGATGGATCAGCAGGGTGTGCAGCCCTAGGCACCGCCTAGGGGACCTAATGTGAGGTCCTAATGTGAGGGGAAGAGCCTAGCACTGCACAGCCCGCCAAGCATCCTCTTTGCACCCACACAGGATTGACTCTGCACATGCACCTCCACACATGCACAGCACAGCATTCAGAATGAATCTCATCTGAGGTCTGAGAGGAGGTATGTGCCAGCCACTTTCGTTCGCTCAGGTTTGCTAATGGAAGCAAGCCTCCCTGGCTGTTTGATTGACAGCTAGAATGTTTTATTATTCAGTTAGAAAAGTGCTCGTAGAAATTGGCACCTTCATAAAGTGCCTTTAAAATGGAATACTAATCACACATAAAAAACTTCAACAAGCTGAGGTGCTTTATGGGTGTGGAGAGGTCCTTTAAATTTGTATTTAAGACATTGTAATCCTGTTCAGACAAAACAAGGCCTGCATATGAGTAGAAACAGAAACATTGTTTCATTTGTCTTCCTTTTGGTATGCTTTCTCTGCGCTGTCTGCCAGGTGTTAAAGATTGAGCATACAACAGTGATTGACTGGGAGCCAAGATGGTGGCTCCCAGTTGCAGGATAAAGAGATGCAGCCTGGAGAACCAGAATCTCATGTTTAGGAGCTTACATTAGCTCTCCTGAGCTACGTTCTGCCGTTTAGGGCTGGCTCATTGGTTCAGAATGTCAGCTTATTGTTCTCAGCCAACGAGTAAAGCCCTGCACCCCCTGGCTCGGCTCAGATAGAGCTCTCTGGCATTAGTAGTGGAGGCGAGGAGCACCATTCTGGGGACCCTAGGTAAAAAGTCAAACCATTCTAAAACTGTTTGACTATTTACATTGCGGCTGCCAGGGTGCATTGAACGTTTCTTTAATGATTTTCAAGGATAATATGGAAGAACATGCTTCTTATCATTATGCATGCAAGCAAGCTGTATTACTTGCTTAGATAAAATATATGAGTAATCTTACATCACATATTGTTAGTTAGTGGCATTACTTTTGTGGCAGCTGTCTTTATTCTATGCCTCACTATATGAGACCTATTTTACATATGTATGGATAACCATTCAAGCTATAAAGAAATGCTTATTCAAGACTACGTGTATAAACGGGCTGCTTTTTGCTGTCATAATTTATTTCATGTTTTTACAGTATCACTGTGCCTTCGTATTACTTTTTAGATGCAAAACAAAAATAATTGCAACACAAATTCACTCTTTATAATTCTAGATTGTATATATTGCATTATCATTGACGAATAATGTAATAATAAATTATTGAAAGCCATGGAGATGTGAAGAAACATTGCAATTTATTTTGATCCTTGATGTTATTTAATATACTGGAAATTTGATATATTCACGTAGGCTGTTAGCGTTTGCTCTGTTGACTTTTCATATTTATTATTATTGTACATTTCTCCAAGCCTAATACAAAGGGACAGAGATACATAAATATGAATGGGAGTAAGGCTTTTGGACAGTGCGAAACCATGAGCAATATTACGCCTACTAGGCATCTTGGCTTCTCATTGCATTGTCACGGAAGAATACGGCAGAAATGCCTATGAATATGAATGCAAGATTATTTTGAGGTCATTTATCAAGACAAGAGGTAACATATTGTACAATTAATCGTTGGCATGCCAAGGGGAGCAATGTGTACTGTTCACTGCACCACTCCTCCTCCTGGCACATAAAAGGTTAATAGCTACCAGCTGGCAGACATATTTTACTCCTAATTAATGGATCTTGGTTTATAGCACTTGATATTTTATTATTATTTTAATAATTGCTGTTTATCCGGTTGGACCCTTTTTCACATTATCCGCTGCGATACATGTTTTTAAAATCAAGGACCTCTTAAACTGATTTGACATTGGAACCAGCAAATTTTGAGAAAATCAAATCTGCTAGATGGGAAGTACTTCGAGATTTTTAAAGAGAAAACTAAATGAAAAACATAGAGAGAAAACATCAGAGGAAGTACAACTCTCACTTTACAGCATTACACTTCTGTGATCTAAGTAGGGTTATCAGACATGAATTATTTATTAAAGGTTTAACAAGACAAACCATGTCTGAATTGCATCTTTGCCAATAATACCATGTTTTAAATCAGACAGCACTCTATGAACCTCTGACGTATAATCCATTCATCAAACGCACAAATGGTTCTCAGAGGCGAAAGAGTTAATTGAATTTTGTGAAAGAGAGAGAGGCCCTGCATTGCATTGCAATGACAGACTGTCTTGTTTGTGGCTTCTGTCTGTCTCCTCTTCTCTTTCCAGCAGAGGGCACTCAATTGCTAAAACTATGGCATTAGCAGCAAGCTTTTGAGCATCAGCAGTCTCAGGGAGAAAAAAAAAAAAGGAAAAAAAAAAATATTCTCTTGAATCCCAGCTGCTTCCAGCACAGCAACATAGCAGTGTAAACCTGCACAGCTCTATGGAAAAACCTAAGTGGCACTTCTTTTAAACTTGGGGTACCAGACGCCCCAGTGTGGCCCTTATTGCTTCTGACAGCATAAAGGAGGAGGTAGGATTGAGGATGGATTGCTAAGGATGGCAAGCGACGACAAGAAAGGCATGCTAGGCATTGCGAAGATATTGCACAGAAGTTGTACACCTTACCTAGCAAGACTGCGTTCTCCACCATATATTGCTTTCTAAATCTAAGGATTTCACTCTCATCTGAAGACCCCCTGCCCTGTCTTGCCATAAAAAAGAGAGAACTTCTCACCTCTCCCCCTTTTTTTTTTTACTAAATCTTATTACCAGATCTGGATTGTGTCTTTTCTTTGAAGAAAGAAAGGAGTTTAACTTTGCGATAAAAATACATATCTTCCTATATATGTATGTTGATCAAAGGGTGGTGGGGGAGACACCCCAGCCTTGTTACAGGATGCTTTGACACTAAGACCTGTAAGAGCCATGAAGGAATTGCTGCTTTGTAATTAAGAGGAAAAAATATATATTCCGGAGACGAAAGAAAAAGGAATTGCTGGATGACAGAGGATGGGTGAGTGAAGTTTTTCTTTTGCTGCTCACAAAAGGGCTGCCCATGCATGTGTCTGCAAAAGGAAAGACTAATGCTAGTTACTGTATATTTATCTTGATTTACATCCCATTATTGTATCTATAAAGCCTACAAGGTAATAGCTGTAGAGAAAATGCAACAAGAGAATATATATATATATATATATATATATATATATATATATATATATACACACACACACACACACACACACAAACACACACACACACACACATAGATACATACATACATACATATACTATATATATATTTGTAGAGATAGTGGATTTTATTTAGAAACATATATATACATATATCTAAGTGTGAGTATAGACATGTTGAAATGGGTGAGTGTGTGTGTGGTGCATGCAGTAACACACACATATGTTTTTATACCTATATACATAGATGTTTAGAATCCAGGGTTTAATTATACAGATAGACATAAGCTAGTACTTGTCAGGATTTACACCTGTAGGTAATAGATGTGAAGGTTTAGTACTTAAAGTCGAGATGTTTAGCACATTCAAAAGCTGAATGCAATGTACAGTGTGAATGACCATGCACCCACTAACTATATGTGCTAAGTACACATATGTACCCCCCTCAACACAAACACCTATAATACACAACGCTTACGATAACATCTTTCCATAAAAGATTGATCAGACATGGTACTCCCTGTTTAGTGTTTGATGTGAAGCTGCTCATGGATGTTGGGGGTCTCCATTTCTCTAGTTCTCCAGTCCATCTCCACATCTCTAGTTCTCCAGTCCATCTCCACATCTCTAGTTCTTTGTCCATTTCAACATCTCTAGTTCCCCTGTCCATCTCCACATCTCTCGTTCACCTGTCCATTTCCACATCTCTAGTTCCCTGTCCATTTCCACATCTCTAGTTCCCCTGTCCATCTCCACATTTCTAGTTCCCCTGTCCATCTCCACATCTCTAGCTCCCCTGTCCATCTCCACATCTCTAGTTCCCCTGTCCATTTCCCCAATCTTTAGTTCTCCTGTCCATCTCCACATCTCTAGTCCCCCTGTCCATTTCCCCATCTCTAGTTCCCCTGTCCATTTCCACATCTCTAGTTCCCTGTCCATTTCCACATCTCTAGTTCTCTGTCCATCTCCACATCCCTAGTTCCCAGTCAATTTCCACATCTCTAGATCCCTGTCCATCTCCTCTTCTCTATTTCCCTGTCCATCTCCACATCTCCTGTTTGCTGAGTGCATGGTACAGGCACATTTGCTCTGCCTTAGCTGTATTGTATGTGAATAGCAGCAAATAATGTGGGGAACCATTCTGGGTGCATACACAAGCTTCTTCCCCAGTGCCAACCAATTCTTCCATGCATCTGAATCCAAGGCATTCATTACACAGTCATAGAGGAGAAAGTCATACAGAATCCTCTTTAGTAGCAGACAACAGGAAAAAGCCAGCTGGGGCTAAGCCATTTTAACCCTTTCCAAACCTTCACTATTCTAGAGGCATTTTATTATGATATTGCCAGCACTCAGGCAAAGTAAAGGTTAAAATAGCCAGGATTGTATTCTCAGAAAGAAAGTCCCAGCATTTATAATCTGTTTTAGCCTGCCATGCTGCTAATATTTAACCTCTCTCTTGCAATGCTTTTTTCACTGATCTTCTCCCCAAGCAAATATTCCACTTGTCTACCCACGTTTCTGGTCTTGTTCCAAACATTGCCAGCACAAATAGCCAGGTTAGACACTCTCTCAACTTCACATGTGATGAATGTAAAGGATGAATGTATTGTCAAATGCAGTGTGCGGGGGTGGGGGGACAAACTTCTTAATAAACAGATGTATTGTGTGTTTGGTGTGAGTGCATATGGAAAGGGATGGGAAGGTGGTTGATCAAGGGAACCGCAAAGACACAGATTGGGTTAAATCTCTAAACCACAGCCTCAAGAGTATTTAATTTGGCTTCTCATGTGCCAGTGTAGTGAGCAACACATCCCTCGCCAGTGAGTTAAATGGTTAACTGCCTTTTAAAGGGTTAATAGATCCCTCATTAGGAGCAACACCACGCAAACACTGCATCATTTTAATTAAATTCCAGGCACAAGGGGATTGTATTCAGGAAACAGGACAATTCATTCAGAGTCAATCCTTTCCTCTTCCTTATGCATTGGTAAGAGTATTCTTTTTTGCATAAATTTTTACAAATCCATTCATTTGAACATCATATTTAGGTTTTATCAACTGTGTTCCCTCCTTGCGTAACACATGCATTCTAAACTGCTTTAATAGCTCCATTAGATGTATAACATGAGTCTGAGAAATATAATTAAATTAAAATTGCAAGTAACCACCTTTCAGAGGAATTCTTCCAATTCTTAAAATATGCCCTACACAAATTACAGCAACACAGCACATCGTCAGGGCTTTTTATAATCTGTTAAAGAATCTGGAATGTGTAGTGTGATACCTGCATAATAAGGCGTAAAAATCCCAAGTCAAAATATTCAAGTCTTAATTTTACATAAAGCAAAGGGAGTTTGTGCTTCAATAAAAAGAGACGTATCTCTATGCTGTAATGTATAAATGGCTTAGACTGAATTGGCTTTCTTTTTTTTATTTGGTTAGGTTTAATTAAAACAATTAATCTCCACACAGCTTAAGGGATTTTTTAGCGAGGGGTTAAGAGAACTTGCTCAGTCAATGCCTCTCTTAAGGTTTATAGCTTTTCAATGCACGTTTGTTTGCAATATTGCAGGTTTCCAACTGATGAATCAGCTGAAAGGCATGAGTTTAACAGTGATACTTCTGCCTGCGCTCATGGTGGTGATGGTTGTGGGGGCACAGAAAGCTTGTCCAAAGAATTGCAGGTGCGATGGGAAAATTGTGTACTGCGAGTCCCACGCCTTCAGAGACATCCCTCACAATATTTCCGGTGGCTCCCAGGGACTATCCTTGCGTTACAACAGTATCCAGAAACTGAAGTCCAACCAATTTTCTGGCCTTAACCAGCTGGTCTGGCTATACCTTGACCATAATTACATAAGTACAGTAGATGAGGATGCTTTCCAAGGTATTCGGAGGTTGAAAGAACTTATCCTGAGTTCTAATAAAATTACCAACCTGGCAAATGCCACATTTCACCCTGTTCCCAACCTGCGAAGTCTGGATTTATCATACAACAAGCTGCAGACACTGCAGTCAGAACAGTTCAAGGGTCTCCGCAAGCTCTTGATACTGCACCTGCGTTCCAACTCACTGAAAACTGTACCAGTCAGGGTTTTTCAGGACTGTCGCAACTTGGATTTTCTGGATTTGGGTTATAATCGACTGAGGAGTTTGTCTCGAAATGCATTTGCTGGTCTCCTCAAACTCACTGAACTTCACCTGGAACACAATCAGTTCTCTAAGGTGAACTTTGCTCACTTTCCCCGCCTTTTTAACCTACGCTCTCTTTTTTTGCAATGGAACAGGATCCGTTCCATCAGCCAAGGATTAACCTGGACTTGGAGTGCCCTACACAACCTTGACTTGTCAGGAAATGACATCCAGAACATAGAGCCTGGAACTTTCCAGTGTCTCCCTAACCTGCAGAAGCTTAACTTGGATTCCAACAAACTCACTAATGTCACCCAGGAAACCATAAATGCTTGGATATCTCTGACCTCCATAACACTTTCTGGAAATATGTGGGAGTGCAGCAAAACAATATGCCCTCTGGTCTTTTGGCTAAAGAACTTCAAGGGAAATAAGGAGAGCACCATGATTTGTGCTGGCCCCAAGCACATCCAAGGAGAGAAAGTTATTGATGCGGTGGAAACCTATAACATCTGTAATGAGAGCCCTATGTTAGTGACTGAAAAAGCTTACCAGACCACCAAAGCACCACCAAAACCACAGTTTGTACCCAAGCCAACAGTATACAAGTTGGAAAGTATCCCACCTACATCCTTTACCCCAAGCCCTTCTCCAGAACTGCAGACATCCATGGCTGAACAAGAGTATGAGCATGTTTCTTTTCACAAAATAATTGCTGGGAGCATAGCCCTTTTCTTGTCGGTGGCAATGATCCTGTTGGTCATATACGTATCATGGAAACGTTACCCTGCAAGCATGAAGCAGCTACAGCAAAACTCAATGATGAAGAGGAGGCGAAAAAAGGCCAGAGAGTCAGAGAGACAAATAAACTCTCCGTTACAGGAGTATTATGTGGACTACAAACCATCCAACACTGAACCCATGGATGTATTGGTTAATGGATCTGGACCCTGTACATATACCATCTCTGGTTCCCGGGAATGTGAGGTATGAAAACACGAAACAATTCAAATTCTAAACATTTTTGCTGCTGTTGAAAGTCGAGGTAAAAAAAAAAAAAAAAAGTTTTTCCACTCTCTAGGATAAGTTATGAGGCTGATAGATATCCATTTTTAAGAAAAAAGGAAAACAAAAAAAAAAGTTTATTATTGTCCATTTGGGGTTTTTAATCCTGGTTGATGTAAAGGGTTGGTTTCTTTGAAAGACAGTGGAAAAAAGACAAGGTTATTTTTTTATTTATTTCTTTTATTTTTTTTCCTGGGAGCTGAGAAATGGAGGAAGTCCGTTCAAGGATGAGATTACATTTGAATAAGCCTTTTCCGATGACAGGAGAGAGTGTTTGCCAAGTGGGGCAGATAGGGACAAAACTCTTGAGTTCCCTTAATGAAAAGGGTATTCTGTGCCTGTAATGTGAATTGTTTTCCATTATCCCACAGCCTTTTTTTATGGACTAATGAAAGGATTTATCCCATAAAACCCAGGATTGAAAAAAATTATAATAATTATAAAAAATAGTAATGCTTTCTGGATATCAAGAGGAACTAAGCCAAAGATGCAGACCTGATTTGCTTGTTTTATGGAAAAAAGAAAAGCACTGTTTTCCGTATCAGCATTTTGATATGTTTCAGTAATATGATTTGCCTTATGGAATAAGACAAGACTGCCTTACTTGCAAACAATTGACAGTCACACCTTTTTCGCGGACCACAAAAAAGTATATATATAATATATATATACATACATATTTATTATTTTAAAAGCAAATAATGACAAAGCCTCTTGCAACATAATGTCAAACTGTGTTGGAAAGTCAATCCTATGATCTGTGCAGAGAACTGAGAAATCTACGCTGATCCAACTGGCCGCGGAGAGGTTAAAAAAAAAAATCCTTTCAGTATTCCACACCTGAACGCTCAGGGATTCTAAATTCTTTTAACCCATTCTGTACAGAAGGGGTTAATTGAGCATTAGCAAATGTCACATGTTTTGTTGATTACTTATTAGTAATTAGGGAATTTGGAAATACAAATAAAAATGTGATTTTTTTTTTATTACTATTTTATCTCTCCCACTCCCTCTTTTCTTTCTAGAGTGTGTGATTATATATATTATTTATGTATATGTATGGTATATAAATATATATACATATATATATATATATATATATATATATATATATATACATGGTGTCTACCTATCTATCTATAGGTTGATAGATAGATCGATAGATAGATAGATAGATAGATAGATAGATAGATAGATAGATGGATAGATGGATAGATGGATGGATAGATAGATAGATAGATAGATAGATAGATAGATAGATAGATAGATAGATATGAATTTTCTAATATGCAGCAGGGTTTTCTTGTTTAATCTATGTATTTCCATGGGAGTGGGTAGAGGTGCCAACAATACAGCATACATGTTTCTGGAAATCAAAAAGTCAAACTAGACATGGACTAACATTGTCAAATCCATGCAGAATGATTAGCTATGGTATTTCTGCATGAAACATGGCAATTGTAATAATTTGTGTTAAATGCATAAAAACAGCTAGCAGATATCTTAATGCCACCTATTGGTGAAAAGACATCTAGGAGACTTGGATGCCACTTGCCAACTGATGTACCCTGAATACATTGCCCTTTTATTGTGCTATCTATTCGACAGCTGTTTGAAAATTGGTACTGCCAAATGGATCTAGTGTACAATGTGTCTTAATACATGCTCTAGACTTATCTCGTGTGACAGAAGTCATCCGTCATTCCTGTTTACAGATAATACATATATCATAATAAGAAGAACAAGCTTCTGTGTGTTTTTTCTTCTATTTCTATAACAAAAGTAGCTACTAATGGTATGGTGGAATAGGACAGCGGGATACTTGTAACATATGTGATGTTAATTCCATTGCTGTGTTTTGAGGTATGACCTTCCAAAGGGCTTGACCCTTGATGAATACAAATGATACATTTAGTTTAATTTTGTACATTAGTACATCTAGATCATGTTTGTTTACAGCACATCCTTAGTTATTGAATGTCCATTTTTGGAGAAACATGTACTGGTGTAGGGTAAGATTGCATATTTTAACTCTAGTAGAAGAAATATTTCCAATGTCAATGTTTTTATGAAAGCTAATGTTCTCCTGAGGTGTGTAACATTATCAGTAGGATTTTTCAAATGTTTGATTTAGCACAATCTGCCAAACGATATCCTTATTGTACCAATGCAAAGTAATTCCAACACACCTGCGCATGGTCAAGGCATATATCAGGGCACAATAAACCATTGCTGTAACATCAATAGACCTCCACTTTGATAGGTGTCATAAAAATGCAGCATTCATATTGGCAGCCATGCTCTCTTATTGGACCCCTAAACCATTTCGAATGATCATATTTAAAGGTTTGTGTTGGATAAATGTCCTCCACCTTATCATTCCTTTGTACATAGCGTAGCACAAATCCAAATTTAAGGCTGCGAGGTATGTGTAATATTAACTGTGCTCACAGACGTGATTGGATTAAAAATGGGAGCATATATTTAGCGTCCTAGCATAAATAATCTTATCAAAGCGAAGAAGCAATTAAAAAAAATTGTTTAATCACTATTCATATCTTAACTGTAAGGTCTTAGTGAGCTGCTTATCAACTGTAGTTATAGCATCAAGGAATAGGCTCAAAAACTGTTGTGATCAGACGTACAAAAACCTAAGACATAAACACCAATATAAACCAAGGGTCTGCCCTGTCCTTTACTATGGAAATAGGACATTTTTATTGGTTAGGTTAGACATTATTTATTTGTAAATGCAGCGGTGTGCATGACAAAGGTCATGTGCTTTTATTGGTTTGTGTTTAAAGGATTTAACTGGGAAATATGCCAGAAGTTAATTTTACTTTGGTTTTCAAAAATAAATCTTAGCTAGCTTTTGAGAAAAACAAAGACCTTTACCACTTTAGTCCAAATCATTTTCCCAATAATGAATTAATCTACAGTATATTAAACAGGCAAACAGATCAGGCATAGCTTAATAGCTCACCCTAAATGAAATATAGAGTCACTTAGACTTTGTTTTCTAATTACAAACATAACATATTTTTAGTTATTTCCCCATTCTGCTATCTTCCTCTATAGAGCTCTGTGATATTTGTTGATATTTTCCCAGTACTACTAGCCCAGCATAGATAAAAAAAAAAAAAAAAGAGAGAGAGAGAACGGACCTTATATCCTTAATGACTTTGGTCGTATAGGATGAATTGTCAAAAGCCAAACAAACCTCTGAATGAATTTATTTGTCATACAGAATATAAAATGGAATTTATTATTTAAACATTAATTTTGTATGAGTGAAACATTTTCAAAATTTAGCTCTAAGTAGTCAGTTGCAAAAAAAAAAAAAAAAAACAATTTTAGATAGTCAGAGCTTAGATATTTTAGCCGTAAATTCAATTTTCAGTCCACTGTAATTTAATGTCTAAAAAATAAACTCCAATATGTTTCTTTTGAGACTGTAGCTGTTCAATAAACTAATTTTGCCAATGTGACTTATTGCCTCTACCTGAGAAGCCAGTATAAACGCCAGCTCCATGCATTAATTAATGCAGATAACAAGAGATGATACATTATTTCTTTTTTTTTCTTCAGATTATATAAAGTGAGCAACTTTCATGCATTATATTTAGGTATAATGTGGTTTATTCTAAGGACCCTGTTATACAACCCATGTTAAAGAAGAACAGTCTTGTTGGTAGTGGTTCCTCTTTCCCTTATGCAATAAATAGAAATGAAAAGCTTACAAAAACTAGGTGTAGACCAAAATTGTGTGTAAATATGCATGCATACGTACCTCACTCCCCTTCCTGTCCTTTAAGATATCCGCCGTTCTGTGATACACTAATTGTATACCTGAACTTCAGGCATTATTTCCCCATGGTCCCTAAACTGTGCAATCAGTCAAGGCCAAGTACACTTTGCATGAGATGGCAACTCAATATATATTTCTTTTTGTATTCTTATATAAGATATTAGAGAACAGCAAAGGGAAAACTGAAAACAATTGTATTTCTTTACACCATCCCTCAATGAATAATGATGCTAGGCTGTACTGTTGGCTCTTACTGACTAAACATAGCAATTTACCTCTTTAGGCAATTTGAACAACTTCTATCCTCACTTTAAACATAGTTCATCACCAGCGTTTCTATAGCTCTTGCATGCACAACTACTGTTGGGTATTACTGGGTAATTCTGTAAAGTATGGTAAATTAAAAAAGGAATAGCAACTTTAACAACGTTTAGGCTAAAAAAGGTAAATCAAAAACATTCATCCAGTTTCACAAATTTGGCCTATAATTGGTCAAACGGGCCTAAAATATTTTTTTTGCTATTTAGTGAATAATTGCACTTGTATTGAACCTTCCTTTGTTTCTTTGCTGTTTACACAGTTTCTATCTCTTGTTTGCTGAGGTAATAGGTTTGAAATGGTGTGTCTATGCTGTATGCGCTAAAAGAGGTCTTATCCCTACAACGTAGTAATATCTCTAGTAAAAAGAAACAACACACAACATTGAAAGATGTTCATAGTAGAGAGTTATTCAAATATCAGCGTTGGTTTCAACCAGGTGGTGTCCTCTGGTACATTGTGGTGTAAAGGGCAGATGCTTGGTGCATGTACCAATAATGCTTTTGCCTTTTAGTATCAAAATTGAGTTGGCACATCCTCTTATTATTAAGACATTCAATAAACTCAAGTGTAATGTGTTATGAGTTAACTGGTGGTCTTATAAAAAAGAGCTTTGTGTTTTTGACCAAGCCATTTGCATATACACTATGTATAATGACATTTAACCCAACTGCTACGTAGATGCACAATGTTTATGGATATCTAAATGAAGAAAATAAGCCAATAACAAGGCCATATAAAATATTCCTCATATGGACTCAAGTGTAGAAATGCCCAGAATTCCAGACTGCTGGTTTATCTAGATTTATAATTGAATATGCATGATACTGTAGAACACCACATTGCTGTCCTGAACATAAGGAGAGGATGCCACACTGTCCTCCCCTGCATAGTCTCATTTTTAAGATGAACCTCCCCCTATTCGAATCAACATATCTGTATTCAAAACATACGTTGTGTATCTATCCATTTCTATTTATCTCTTTCATATGGACTAGTACAAAAATGAACAAATAGCAATGTTAGTAAAAAGACTATCTATCTATCTATCTCTTTATCTATCTACCCATCTATATGTATGTCTGCCTGTCTATCTATCTGTCTTTCTATTATCTATCTATCTATCTATCTATCTATCTATCTATGTTCACATTTTGAAGATGACTATGAATGATTGGGGTTAAACGTCAGGTTAGTAGTTGAAGGCCCTGTGGATGATTTTATAAATGTGCCATTCTATTCATGTTTTAGCTACTGTGAGAACCGAGAGCATGTCTGTGTAAAAAGGGCAGCACACCTTTGTTTTACGCCTGTCAATAGGTCACCAGTACAGGAATGGTCAGCCTGCTTCTGTTGCCATGGAATCCAGGGTCGAAATCTGGTGGCACAGCCAATGATGGCTAATATACAAGAACAATAATGATATATTCGTAATTGAAAGCATATTATTCTAGGTAGGATAATAATGTCTTAGCCTCATACATATGGAGCTTGTCAGATCTGCCAAAAATTAACTCTTGTGGTCTATATGCAATGGATCATCACAGAACATAAGCCTTCTGTGCTGTCGAGGTTAACAGGAAGCAGGATAATGGTAGATAATGAAGCAGAAATCCCATTACAAGGTCTGAATACATAAAGACATTGTGGTTTATTCACTAAAGTGCCACAGCCATTATCAGTCTGTAATGCCATTCGCTTAAATGTCCTTTAAGTATTGATAATGACTCAGATCCATAGCAATGTATTCCATAATAATATTCCGCCTTGCCGGAGTGCAGTGACCTTATATACAAGATTACATCCCTTAAGATTTAGATCTGTCTTTCATTTAATGCTTTTCAAAAGCCAGGGAGTTCAAATGTAGTCAGCTATGTATTGAGACTATTCAGACTGCAAACTGCGGACAGCTAAATGTACGTATGCATTCAATGTAAATGTGTGTATGTATGTACTTGTCTGCTTTATGAATTCACCTGTTTATGTATACATTAATCATTAACCTTCTGAATGCCAAATACATAAGCCAAATACTGCAAGGCATGGCTTGGATGTACAGGCAAGCATACATATACACACAAATAATTGTATATATATTTATATAACAATATCTTACTTTTTTTATTTTTTTAAGGGTAGGCAAAGTTTTCTTCTGACTCCGTATTAATAATAAATCTCTCATGATTCAGTACAAAGTTTTTAATGCATAGAGTGAAAGGGCAGGTCAGGATGCTATGAGTGTAAGGTGAGGGCAGGGACACGTCCAGCCTGGATAATAATGATCCCACCATAACAATGTCCCAGTAGAAAGACAATGACAAATGAGACTTAACATTGGATTTTGTTTTGAGATTTTTCTTGCTTTTGTTCTTGGTAGTTTATTTGTATGTGAAATAAAGAAACACATTAGAGGTGGGTAATAGGTAATGGGACAGAGGGGAATGGGAAAGAAAAAACAAGAATAAAAAAAAAAAACCTCAGGCACCATAACAACTTTATCAAAATTGACTGAATTCCATTTTTAAAAAAGTGTTGAATGTGTAGAATAAAAAATACAAGAGAAGACCCAGAAAAGGATTAAGCTCTCACAGGGCTCCAATAGTAAGATTCCGTAGTCACTCCCCCCCTTTATTCTTCGTGTGGGGATGGTTAATGGTGCCAAGCAAATTTATAGTTTCGGGACTCCTGGGCCACACAGCTGCCTAGGGTTGCCTTGTGATTGACATTGCTCTAAAAATACCTGAAAAGAGAGTAACTACAATATATATAACAGTGCAAGTCTTCTAAGCATAAATGATTAGCATGCAATGTCATCCAACTGATATGAAGACTTCTTAAATTACATTTACTGTTTAATATTTTGTAGTGTCAGCATGTCCATGTCAATAAACCTGTCAGGCAAGTAGGAAATTGATGCTACCCTATAGATCTTGTGAAAATAGACAGATATACCTCACCTTTAGAGTAATAACTTTTACACTGCAAATGTTTTTCAACATTATACAATTAAGTGTAAAGAATATACTAAGTATTGGAATAAGCATAGTTTTCAAAAGCGTATTGCACCATTTGATGGCAGGCAAACATTGTATTTACATATGGAACAGTTAAAATGAATGTGATCTAACTTTAGTCTCACTTTAATATATTTTTTTAGATAACTTTTCAAATGAATTTTTATTTTTGGATAAGATTTGTTTTAAAAAATATGAGAGTATAAACAATATATTATATATAAAAGTATAGAAGTATATAAAAACAAAAAACTAAATATGAAATAGTTTTTTCAAAGCATTACATAATTTTAACTGTTTATCGCAACATATTCAATTATTTGTATTACTATATTGATTCCATGTAACATATAAAACAAAATAGTATCTATATATATATATATATATGTATAAAACAAAATAGTATTTTGGGGTATATATATATATATAGCAGAGAAGTTGATCTGGACCTCCACGATCTCTTCCTATTGGATTACCACAAAGCCAAGCAGATTCCGAGGGGCTCTAGGGTACATAACATATCAACAAAAGGAAGAATGAAACCTAAAGTAAGGAAGAACTGGACATGATACTTAATAAGTGCTCTGTGGATTTAATGTTAGTTATAATCCAAGATGTCAAGGAAGATTTACAAGACATCAGATTGAAGATACAGCAAGTAGAAAGTGAATATGCAGTTCTACTAAATTCACAAGAAGGTATTGCGCAACAGATAAAACTGAATGAGGAGGTTTTAAAGTATAAGAATCAACTAGTCAAATTCAAGCGACAAAAGATGGAAAGAGTACGATTGGATTATAGCGAGAATCAAGTATATAGATGGTTAACATCAAAGACAAAGATCAAGGCGTTTCCGTAAGAAAATAGTCAAGCCTAATATCTCCACCATAGATATCACCTCGGAAGAATCCGCCTCTGAAAACGAGAGTACCACGACACAGAAATCAGTAACTTTTTTAGAGGTCAGCGAACCATCAGAGGCAACCCCGCCATGCAAGATCACAAGGAGCAGTCGGAGAAACGGAGGAAACAAGTCACAAGGAGAGGCCAGAGGGGGCATCCCCATTGGTCTCAGGGACAGACTTCCTCTCCAGAAATAATTCCCATTTTCAACTTATCAGACAGGGAACTGACCAAAGGGGAAATTGATATTCTGAATAAGGGTCTCTCATTTATCCCCACCATGACGGCCAATAGTTTTCAATGGGATAGGAGACATCCAAGACACTCCAACCTCTCTAAGGAACAGAGGGACATGGTACGGAAGCTATCACAAGATGCAACCATAACCATCCGCCCGGCAGATAAGGGAGGGGGAATCGTGATATTGAACTATAAAGATTATGCGTTGGAAATATACAGACAGCTGGAAGATGAGAATACCTACCAAATTCTGAAGCGGGATCCTACTATGGATATAGCACAGAAAATACATGAAACCCTCACATTTGGATTAACAGCAGGATATATCGACATACAATTATTCCAATTTCTTACTCTAGACGTCTCGAGCTTGTATACAGTAATACCTCACGAAGGGGGAATAGAAGCGATGAGAGAATTGCTCTCAGAAACCGAGCATTATCACGGACCCCCATCGAATACACGCTTGAATTACTGTCTTTAGCCCTCAGGAACAATTACTTCAGATTCGAAACTAAGTGGTATTTTCAAAAAGCAGGAACATCCATGGGGGCGGCAATGGCCCACATGTATGCTAATTCGTACATGTATCAGTTTGAGAAGGAACATATCTTCAAAAGACACTTGCAGTATATCCTGAAGTACTTTCGGTATATAGACGATATACTGATTCTATGGAGGGGCACCACAGATGAAGCACTAAAGTTAGTGGAAGATATTAATGAGTCAAATACTCCTATTCATGTAACATCACATATTCATGACCACAAGATACAGTTTCTGGATCTGGAAATATTATTGGAACAAGGGAGAATTGAATATCAAATGTATACTAAACCAACGGATCGAAATACCTTGCTCCATTATGAAAGTGCCCACCCCAAACATGTTAAGGACTCTTTACCGTTCTCTCAGTTCTTAAGAGTTATAAGAAATAATTCGGGCACCATTCGGTGCGTAGAACAAATACAGCAAATCTACAACAAATTTGCACAGAGAGGTTATACACGAATAATACTTGATAGAGCACTTAGAAAAGCTAGGGATTACATAGCTGGGGGTGTGACACAGTCTCAGAATAACAAGGCTAGAATTCCCTTTCCAATGACATATAACGTGTCTACTACAAAAATTTGCCAGGAAATTAATACAAATTGGCATATCATGGAGAATGACAAAAGTCTACCAGAGAGCTTTCGCAATAAACCAATGTTTTCTTATAAAAACAACAAAAGCCTGCGGGACCTTTTAGTCCAGACTGATCCAGTCCAAAGCTATTTGCCGGTAAACAAAAATGCAAGTAACAACGGATGCATAAGATGCTTAGGTTGTGTGACCTGTGGTCACCTCATTCAGTGCAAGAGTTTTAATCATCCACATACAGGACAAATTTTCAAAATCCAACATAGGATCAATTGTCGTACTGATTTTGTAATTTACAAATTGCCTTGTCCATGTGGGCTTAATTATGTCGGGAAGACAGAAACTGCCCTCTGCGAGAGGATAAGAGGACACAGGTCCAGCTTTAGATTAGCCTACAGGGACAATAAGACTGACAAACCAGTTGCATGACACTTTCTGGAAAAAGGCCATCCCCTCACATCACTGAAATGCGTGGCGATAGACCATGTTCCAGTCTCAAGAAGAGGTGGCAACAGACAAGAACGATTATTACAAAGAGAAACATGGTGGATTAAAAAATTGGGAACACTAGCCCCAAATGGACTTAATGAAAAATTGTCATATGTTGCTTTCTTATGATAAAGATAAGGGGGTGAGATATGCTGTACCAGGATTGACAGTGAAACATATGATGTGGCCTTCTGCCTTACAATGCCAGCCCCTTTTCAATTATTTAAATTCTTCTTCATTTTTAATTATCATTACATTTTTGTATGAATTTAAGTATTTAGAACATTTTATGCTTTATGTTTTTCTTAATAGGACTTCGAATTCAGGTCTTTGTAATATCATACATGGTGAGATACTTTCCCGTTTAAGGGCAAGTATTAATGTGATTATTAGGATGCCTATCTCTCCTCATCATTTGGTCTGGACTTTCCTTACATAGAGCTATAATGTGTATTGGACCATATAGTTTAACTGATTATTATGGTGTTGGCTTTTTTTGCACTTTGGGCACTTATCACTTTAAATTTGATAGAAATTTTTAGCACTGTTTCACACTTTAGTTGGTATGCATTTGCACTTTGTTGCAAATATTGGTGTCTATTTTGATATTGATTCATATTACATGCAGGTTTTCTGCTACTTGCCCGTTACACGATTATAGACACATCCTTATGGATGTCTTAATATTAAGTGCATCACTATAGAATCATATATGCATTGCCACTTTATTAATAATTTTGACGCTATTTTGATATCGATTTATATCACAAGTAGGATTTCCTCTCACCTGCTCGCCACATGACTACAATTACATTTGTCTGGATGTTTTGTTTTATTTCATAGAATCTTATGAGTAGGTCACTTAACACTATTGGTCCTATCGTATGAAATAGGCATTTACATATGGATTCCATATGAGATATAAATTGCACTAATAGGTCTTTTTGGTCTGTTCTGTGTTAGTATCCCTTTGATGAATTACTTTATTTTTTCCTTATTCAATATTGACAGTACATGTAATAGTGATATAGTTAATATGGAAAGGAGGAGGAGATGTATATATGTGCCCATATCTATTTATTATTCATCCCATGATAGATATTCATATAAGTAAGGGCAGCTGACAAATCCTCTCCCCGAGCGTGGGTCAGATTCGGAGATCAGGAGAGATAAGCCAGTAGCGCATGCGCTGGCGTTCCCATGACAACTGGGAACGCCGTTATTCAGGAAGTACCCGAGAGGAGGATTGTTAGACGCAGATAGCGTCTCGATCTCCGTAGTAACGACATTACGTGATAACGTCATTTACATCACGTGCTCGCGCTAGCGCAAGTGGGAAGGTGCCGATCTCCGGTGATGCCTGATTAGACGCTCGAGAGGAGGGGAGGTCAGCCACTTACACTTAAATTTAAGTCTTAATTTGATTGATGTTCCTATTTAAGCTATGTAAGTTTCATTTATGTTTTGTATGGTGTCCTGAGGACGTCCTGAACTGAATAAAGAAAACTTATATTATTGAGAATTCCTGGAGTGCCGGTATTTCTTGGATATATTATTTTTGCTACCAGAGCACCAGGTACCAATTTACTGTTTTGTTGGAGTGCAAGAATTTTTCCCGTTTATATATATATATATATATATATATATATATATATATTGTAATTTGTCATTTGAAACAAAATATTATTTTAATCCATGTCTTTGTTTCAATGTTTTAGTAATAATGTAATTTAGACTGTATAGCAAAATCCATGGTTTAAAATCCATGGTTTAGTACATGGGTACCCACAGTGGCGTACACATGACCTATGGGGCCCCGGTGCGAAAATTGATCCGTGGGCCCCCCCCCCCGCACGCTTACTCTGCGCGGGCCGGGGCCGCAACACATGGCGGCGGGCACCTGGTCGCAGGGGTTGCAGGGCTGCGACCCCTGCGACCGCGGTATGTACACCAGTGCATGCAGATGCACACACACTTAAAGGACCACTACAGACACCCAGATCACATCAGCTCAATGAAGTGGTCTGGGTGTCAGGTCCCTCTAGTTTTAACCCTGCAGCTGAAAGCATAGCAGTTTCAGAGAAACTGCTATGTTTCACTGAGGGTTAATCCAGCCTCTAGTGGCTGTCTCACTGACAGCCGCTAGAGGAGCTTCCGCGATTCTCAGACACTGAACGTCCATAGAAAAGCATTGAGTAATGCTTTCCTATGGGCGGTTTGAATGCGCGCATGGCTCTTGCTGTGCATGCGCATTCGGAGCTGAGAGGCGGAGGGATCCCCAGCGCCAAGGGAGTCCGGCGCTGGAGAAAGGTAAGTGCTGAAGACACGCACATACGCACTCTCACGAACAGACGCATACACACTAGCTAACACACGCATACACACTAGCTAACAGACACACACATTTACTGACAGAGACACACTCAGCGACAGACATACATACACACTCACAAAACATACACTCACTAACAGACATCAAACAGACTCACTAATACAAACACACTCAGTAACAGACACACACAGTAACACACTCACTGACACTCACTAGCAGACACACTCAACAGACACACTCACTGACACACACTAACACTCACAGTAACACTAACACACACAGTAACACACACACTAACACTAACACACACACTAACACTCACAGTAACACTAACACACACGCTAACACTCACAGTAACACAAACACTAACACACACACTAACACACACACTAACACTCACAGTAACACTAACACTCACACTAACACTCACAGTAAAACACACACTAACACTAACACACACAGTAACACTAACACTAACACACACACTAACACTCACAGTAACACTAACACACACAGTAACACTAACACACACAGTAACACTAACACACACACTAACACTCACACTCACAGTAAAACACACACTAACACTCACAGTAACACTAACACACACACACACACACACACACTAACACATTTTTTTTTAAATTTAATCCCCCCAGCCTCCTTACCTTTTGGAGTGCTGAGGGGATTCCCTGGGGTCCAGTGGTGCTGCTGGGCTCCTGGGGGGCCGGTCACCCGGCGGGCGGGCGGGCGGGCAGGCAGGCAGGCGGGCGCGCGAGGGAGCACTCTCCCCTGAGTGCTTCCTCTTCAGCTCCCTCGCGCGCCGCGTACTGATACCGGCGCCGGAAGATGACGTCATCTTCCGGCTCCGGTATCATTGCGGTGCGCGAGGGAGCTGAAGAGGAAGCACTCAGGGGAGAGTGCTCCCTCGCGCGCCCGCAGGACCGGCCAGCCGGTTGACAGCAGGGCCAGCCTCGGGGGGCCCGGAGGTGGCCGGCTCCTGGGCCCCCCAGGAGAAGAGGCTGGCCAAGTGACATACATACCGGGTTGCAGGGGCGGCCGGGCCCCCTGGTGGGCCGGGCCCGGTCGCAGCCGCGACCCCTGCGACCCTGGTATGTACGCCACTGGGTACCCAAAAGGTAGAGATCTTCATATGTTTTAAGACTACAACTTCCATGATGCTTTGTGAATCTGAATTAATTCTGAAGCCGTGCAAAGCATGATGGGAGTTGTAGTTCTACAACATCTGGAAATCTACCTTTTCAACACCCCTGGTTTATATATATATTTTTTTTTTTAATCTGTCTCTTTATATTTTCAAATGCAGTCAAAAAAATACTTATTATAATTATCCGTAAAATACAAGCCAACAGATGCGTAATATTAATATAATGATTTTCCCTTCTTTCTGTGGTGCTGGGATTCTGGATAGTGTTAAGCAAATGAGGTCCATAAATAGATACCTTGGTTATAGGTATTCATTGCTTAAGGGGGCCAAGTGTGCTATGTAAGGTCAAAGCCCATCAAAATTCTATTAGTTTTTCTGACTAAACAAGATGTTTTGATTCCTAACGTTTAGTATAATACATACTATTTATAACATATGTAATAATAATCTAAAGTAATCTGGTTTTCAAAAACAACTGTCTAAAAACCTCTTAACTTTTCTAGAAAAAAATAAAACTGTACCAGTGTTTATTACAGCGGAGCATGTGGAAAGCCTGATGTTCTAGGCAAGCAATAACCCTTCCTCAGGCTTACCCTAGTCTTGGCAAAGCTTTCCTTTCTCTGATCTGAGTTCCTATAGTATGTGAATTATACATTGTATTCTTAAATGTCGAATTATACTGGCAGTCAAGACTAGAAATGTCCTGTTACATCAGATAGGGTGCTTTAATAGGAAGCCCCAAGGCTTCTGCCTGTACAAAGAAACCAACAAGAGTATGAAGCCTATCCAGAAATAAACATCTTAGAATGTGTAAAAAAAAAATATGTTTTTATTTTATTTTGAAGGAGGTCATGCTTTTTAATGTATCCACTGTGAACATGTCCTGTGGGATGTTCTTGCGGCCCAGATATTGAATGCAATACTCCATGTATGGTTGGTTTGTCATAGTGACAACTGGGACTACACTAGGAAAGAGTAATTTGTGACTTTGAGTATAGGTGACTGAGGATAAAAATACACAACTCCATAAAAATGTGGCTGTCTTTTTGATAAAGTATAATATCCACTCTTAATATGACTAGATACCAAGAGAAGCCTGGAGGGTTATTTCAGACATTGGGTGCTATTTAAGGAAAATATTGCATGTAAGAATGTGAAGTTCACCATAGTCCATAGCAGGGATACGCAGGTTGTATTTAGCTTTTGGCAAAAGGGCACCCACTACATAAACATCTAGCAGTTTACATGAGCAGCCATTTAAGAACAACCAGGGAAGTGCACATTGATGAATCTCATATTTGTTCTGAGGCGTGTAGACTTTAAAGACTGAAATTCCCTATATTGAAAAATATTAAATGAATACATCAGTCCCATAACGCACTTCAGCACTTAACTGATGGTCCCTTCAGTCTTTTTTTTTTATAAAGGTTCTAATTTTTAAGATAAATAAGCACTTAGTTGCACCCTTAATCAGACAACCAGTGAAAGGCAATGCATCTCAAAACATGAGCGTTAAGACGAATACTCCGCAATGAGAAGCATCCATGTGTTGGAATTAAATGATTTCTGAGCATATTGATTCACTATGCCCGTCTTTGAAAACCATTTAACTGAACGTAAAATCATAAAAAATAATGATCTCAGATAGGGTGGAGCAGGCTCATCAAGGGAAAAAGATGAGCTTATTTCATTTTACTAATAAAACTCAAGGAAACTCCAAAAAAAAGAAACACCCTAAAGTGAAATTGTAATGTAAGATGTAGCTTATCTTAAATCGCCCCCATATACATTGAATACATGATGTATTTTAAAACATGCTCACCTCACCATGTACCTCCAAGTCTGCCCTCGCTGCCCCCACGCTCTTCTTTCATTTGTCCTGCTTGGGAACACTTCCTCAAGAAAGGCAAATCTCCAGTGTAATGCCAACATGCTGGCTTCATTGCCAACAGGCCTACGTCTGAAAGGAGTGACTTCAGTCACTATACTCCCTAGTCACTGCTAGCATAATAAACCACTGAGCATGCGCTCTGCTTGCTATGCCTGAGAGAGCAGAGGGACTACCTGTAGATGGTCTTTCCTGTTCTTCCTTTCCAGTCAAATCGTCGGAATAGAGTTTATGCCAAAGATTTGACGAGAAGTGGGAGAAAGATGTGTTTTTAAATAGGTTTTTCTCCTAATGTATACATTTGCTAATGAAACTACAAGCACAATATATAGATGATATGTATTGCTCTTCCTAAAGAAGATACATGTACATAGAATTCTTTTTAACATTGTTCTGTTCCTTCTACGATAATTTGCACCTATGGTTTATGAACTTCTCTAGCATTTAGAGGTCAGGCATGCATATTTAGAAGCTCATTTATTTTTGAATTTTTTAAGAGGCATTCCATGTAACTGTATGCTCAATACTCAAGGCTATGTACCAGCAGTAACATCTTTGGGACGCAGTGGGCTTTTAAAGACCAGCTTTAGACTTCGCCAATCATTAAATACTATTTTTTCTATCTTAATGTATTAAACATGCAAGGTATGTATTGTTTGCTTGAATATATGAGCCTGAGTGTATTTACTTTGAATTTCTTATATAGCACCCCCATCAGGGCACTTAACACAGATTTATTATTTTAGAGGTTTCACCATGAAAAAAAACCCATCAGAATCAGCTGGATTTAAGCTAGGGATAGCAAACACATAATAAAAAGAATAATAAAAGAGGTGTTTAGCTAAATTATTATAAATTCATTAGATGTACCGTATATACTCGAGTATAAGCCAAGTTTTTCAGCACATTTTTTGTGCTGAAAAACCCCAACTCGGCTTATACTCGAGTCAATGTCTGTATTATGGCAATTTACATTGCCATAATACAGACTGGGGGCTGGCAGCGAGCGCTTACCTCTCCTGCAGCTCCTGTCAGCTCCCTTCTCCTCCGCGACGGTCCGTTCAGCACCTCTGTCAGCTCCCAGTGTAAATCTCGCGAGAGCCGCGGGGTCATAGTGCGGCTCTCGCAAGACTTACAGTATGAGCTGACAGAGGAGCTGCACGGACCGGCACGGAGGAGAAGGGAGCTGACAGGAGCTGCAGGAGAGGTAAGTGCTCTCTGCCAGCCCCCCTCCCCCCCACTGAACTGCCAATGCCACTGGACCACCATGGAGTGAGAGCTCCCCTCCCTGCCATGTATCAAGCAGGGAGGGGGGACGAAAAAAAAATTAATAATAATAAAATAAAATATTAAAAATAATAATATTAAAAAATAAATAAAAATAATAATAAAAAAATTAATATAACAAAAAAAATTACAATTATTATAATTAAAAAATAATATTAACCCCCCCCCCCCACCAAGGCTCTGCATCACACATTATGCATCACACACACACTGCACTCATACACACACACACACACACACTGCATTCACACACACACACACTGCACTCATATAAACACACTGCACTCATACCTACACACTGCATTCACACACACACACTGCACTCATATAAACACTGCACTCATATACACACTGCACTCATACACACACACTGACTTCATACACACTGCATTCACACACACACACACTGCATTCACACACTGCACTCATATACACACTGCACTCACACACACACTGCACTCATACACATACACACTGCATTCACACACACACACTGCACTCATATACACACTGCACTCATACACACACACTGCATTCATACATACACACTACACTCATACATACACACTGCACTCATTCACACACTGCACTCATACACACACTGCACCACACACACTGCACTCATACACACTCCACTCATACACACACACTGCACTCATACACACACTGCACTCATACACACACTGCATTCATATACACACACACTGCATTCATACACACACACTGCATTCATTATATACACACACTGTAAATCAAAATTCAATTAATATATTTTTTTTAGGATCTAATTTTATTTAGAAATTTACCAGTAGCTGCTGCATTACCCACCCTAGTCTTATACTCGAGTCAATAAGTTTTCCCAGTTTTTTGGGGTAAAATTAGGGGCCTCGGCTTATATTCAGGTCAGCTTATACTAGAGTATATACGGTAAGTCTTTTTAACACCCCAGGCAGTGCTTGCAAAAGAAGTATGTGTTGCTAATCGAGGATGTGATTATGTATGTTTTTAAATGTCAGCAGACAGATCTGGGATGCACACAGAGATCACAGAAAGGCATTATGTAGAGTAGGTGGGTGTTGTGGCACATCGATAGGGCTACTTCTTCACACCAGGCAGGCTGTAGCATTCAGCGACATCAGCTGCAGGCAACATAATTCTCCATCTGAAATTGCCTGATACAGAGCATAATCCTATAGTAGACAATAGAAAGATATATATTTTTTTTTAAAAAGGTGAAAAAGGTTTCTCAGCTTATAACATTAAATACTGCTTTAATATCCGACAAATCTTGTGTTCATTTTCCCAGAGTTAAAAAAAAAAATGTGAATCGCAGTGTTCATAAACTCTTCAGTCTCTGCAGGAAGCACATCTCTGTGTGTTGCTCACAATCGGCGGAGATTAAACGGGATGCTTAATTTGGGTAATGCCTATTGTGTTTAATAGTAAGATGTTATAGCAGCGGAGATAAGCAAACCGACCTTAATTATTTATAAGTAAAGGAATTAAAGCCTTATGGAGGTAGAGAAATGCAATAAAAAATAGATTAACCCCTTTAGTTTCTGAATGAGCTGGTATAAAAAAAAAAAAAAATGGTACATTTGAGGCTTTTCTGGAACACAAAAGGTTAAAATACCTAGTGAAATTCATTTGGATTAACAGTTCCCTGTGGATCTTTGTAAATCTTCCAAGTGTAGAAAGATACTAATTTTCTATGGGCCCCCCTACTAATTCTCAGATGCTCAAAAAATTCTCATTGGGATCACAGAATCTCACAAAGGACGAGAAACGTTCCAAAAGGTGACACACTCGCAGGGACTGAAGCAATTACAGGAGGTGAGAACGAAGTATATCCATTTTTCCTTCCTATTCTAAATATGACTTAAGATTCCCCCTGGGATCATCAAATGGAATGAAGACAACCTTGCCTTTGCCTATAATTTTCCCAGTGATTCTGTATCTGTGGTCTCCTAGGGTTCAGAGATAAAATAGCAGGAAATAGGTTGCAAAAGAGAATATATCCAGTTTTGTGACTGGAAATTAGATTGAATTCCTAGTGCTGAATTGTTAAAATGGGTCCCCCATGGGTTTTGTGTGATGGCCCCATAGGATTTGATGTACGAATGAGATGTTATTCTCTCCAATTCCTGTGACCCACTTATTCTGCAAGCTCCTTGGTGCATTTGTGAAATATCCAGAATCTGAGTATATATAGGATTCACAAAGGTATATTAATGGGCTGGAAAGTTAATATTATATTATATATGTTCTTGAAACATCAACATGATTCACTGCATGAGAAAGTTTTAAATAAGATTCATAATAATAGAATCACAGCCAGAGAGAAATATATTTCAATTGCAAAACTAGGTTGATAAAAGGCAATGTATTCACTGAATATTATGACTGGGAACTGATATACAGGATAATCCAATAAAGAACTCATTTATTGCCCTAGTAGTGTATTTATGGAGTGGCCTCCAGGCAGCGAAGATTGGAGTTAACTTTGTAAGTTAAGAGATATATGTCCAATTTCAGTAAGATGGGAATTCTAGGTATTACTATTCCCAAGTCAATCACTGGGTTAACACTGCTTGGAGATGTGATGTCAACATTTTATTATCCAGAATACGTGAACATTGCTCACCCCTAAAGACATTAATGCAGGACAGTCAGATTTGAACATGCCATTCCAAAAAGTGGATTAACGTAGGACAATATGTTATGTGAATGAGCAAACCAGTTCAGTGTAAAGACAGACCCAGTAAACAACACGATAAGCGGTGTCTTACTTTATCTTTGCATGAGTGACTGGATAATTTGAGTAGGGTTATGTGCTATGAAGAGTGGGCTTGTCAATGAGACTTTATCACATTTATATGTCATTAAGCCTTTTGCCCGCCGACTCTCAACATGCTCTTACAATGTATTACCCATTGGTTTTCCCTTGAACCTTTGTACTACAAGTCAGAGTTAACTAGTATGTTCAAAGAACAGTCATATTTCTGCTTGTTATTTGAGTATGCGGAAGATCACATAGCAGCTTATATTAACAGGGATGTCTTTTTTTTATTTTCCAAATATAATATTAAAAAAATTATGAATACATTTGAAAAATAAGAGTCTTTTATTCAGCCACCAGCCAAAGTGAAATGGCAGTGTTGAAGAGGAATTTAATTTTTAACAGTATTGAGAATTTTTTATTAAATTTCTGTGGTAACAGTTCCATTGTTATTTACCATGTAGCAACTTGTGGTGTTGTATTCACTCTGCTGCATAAACCTGAAAGTGGTGTCTTCTTGGATTCTTCTTTACATGACTAATTTAACACTCAAATGTATGTATGTCTATATATATGTATGTATGTATGTATGTATGTATTTACCATATTTTTCCGTGTATAAAACGCGCCCATGTATAAGACGACCCATATTTTTTTAGCACAAAATTAAGAAATACATATTTTAAACATCAAATAGAACAACTTTGATATTTTAGAGGTGACTTCTGAGGAGAACAATGCACTTCTGAATCTCATGCCTCCCATTTGCTACATTACTCTGTGAAGTTAAAGGAGCACTATAGTGCCAGGAAAAAAAACCAGTTTTCCTGGCACTATAGGGTTATTAGGTCCCCCCCACCCTTGGAGCCCGCCTCCCGCTGGGCTGAACGGGGTTAAAACCCCTTAAGCCTTTAACCCCTTAATCCAGCGCCGGGCTCCCTTGGCACTGGTGACCTCTCCTCCCCCTGCTGACGTCAGCTCCGAATGCGCATGAGCGCCCAGAGCCACGCGCGTCAGGGAGACAGCCACTAGAGGCTGGATTAACCCTCTATGTAAACATAGCAGTTAAAACTAGTGGGACCTGGAACCCAGCCTTTAATGGCTCTATAGTGCATGCTGGGAGACTACAGCTCCCACAATACAGCAAATGGTATGAGGGCATGCTGGGACATCACAGTAGTATTCCTTCTGCTCCTTTATCCCCATTTCCTCCCCCATAAATATAAATCAGAAAGCAAGACCTACCCAAGGCAGAACATACCTTAATATGGCTGCTCCTTTTATGGCGTTGCATGCCTCTGAAGCTCCGTTGGTGGTAAATGCTGATGTCTGCTGCAGCATATAGGGACTTCTTGCTCCTTGCCACAGCATTCAGAAGTGGATCGGCGTGAGGCAGGCACCATCTTGGCTTAGGTCCTGCGCAATTTATTTATTTTTAACTCCTGCAGTGACATTTCTTGTATAAGCCGACCCCCAATTTTAGATTACAGAAATTTATAAAAAAAACATAGTCTTATACATGGAATAATATTTATACAAGCACACACACATATATTATTAGTTATGAGAATGTTCCCTGATCTGCTATGTTGTTGAAGGTCAGAGTGCTTTTATGCTGTTTGGTTTGATAAAAAGAGCAAATCATACAAGCTCAATAAAAATAGAATTATGATATACTCCAAAGCTCTTTTATTTTGCATATAAATGCTAGGACAAAGTATGGATTAGGTCACTACAGCATTTATTCAAAAAGGTATACAAATGCAATGATTTGTCAAAATAATAAAGATTGCAGAATTAATTATCCGAAAGAAACATCATTGTGTTTTTCTGATTTCTCTTATCCAATGGATATTTGCACTTCTGCTCTACCATGTGAGGTCAGCAATGTGTCATGATAGGACATCAATACATGAAACAATCTTTATTTCATTGGCTATAGCCAGACAATGCACATATGTTTTAGCTTCCTTGGATTTTACTACAATCTTCACTCACTCACTGACAGGCACTTAGAACAAAAATGTATGTGGCAAGCAGACAATCAGAATCTGTGTTAAATATAGACTTTTGCACAGAAAAAAAATTAATTCGTCTAAAAAAAAATTTGGTTTGGGATTCGTCCATGTGGTGTTTTGGTTCATACAAATTTTGTCCATGTGATTGTTTTGGGAAAAACAAAACCAAAAAGATGCAGAACAGTGTACTGTAGTGATAGGCCCATCTTCCCTCCATTTTATTCACAGATCACAGAGGGAAAGAAAGGAGTGAAAAAAAATATTTATTTAGATTATTGGGCAGACTAGATGGGCCGAATGGTTCTTATCTGCCGTCACATTCTATGTTTCTATGTAGATATTTGTGAACTATATAATATCAAAATATAGTTTTTTTTACGGACGGAACTCTGAATCACAAATCAAAGCACGTTTAGTGAATTGTCCATTTCATTATTTGTCTATATAGCGTTTTGAAGTTTGGACAAACTGCTGATAGCCCAAAATTCAGATACATTGCAATTCATTTGAAACTGAATGCTGAAGTCTATGAATTGCTCAATGGGTTCAAGTATACCAAAAGAGGAAACTTTTCTTTGTATTTCCTGCTGTATGCCCAACATGCCAGTTGGAAAATGTAGATACTTAAATATAATTCATAATGTTACTTTTATCCTTGACATCCCTGGTGTTAACTTTAGTGTCAACATTCAGTGTTCATGCACACACTAGGCATGCTCTTGTAATGTTTATTAGGCCTAGCCATTATATCCATGATACCATTATTGCATGGTTGCATTTTTACAACAAATGACAACTGTCTCATCTCACCCTGCAATTACATACAAACCCATCCAGGGACTTCATACATACTCATCACAGTCTGGCTGCCTGGATAGCCCAGATACTACAGTCTTTTAGGAAGTATCCCAGTGGTACAATCCACACCTTGACAGCACTGAGACTGTGGGCCACTAGCCAATGAACATATCCAAACAATGCAGGACTGGCAAAGCTAGTAATGTGCTAACCGAGATTCTAACATATCTACTACTATTTTAATCCACAGAGGAAAGCTATGGGATAAAGCATATAACCCCTGTATGCTAGTTGTCCAGGCGGAAGTTACCCCACATCACCCATGACAGCCCTCCCACGCCATAATGAAAGGAATTCCATTATATTCATACTCAGCACAATCTAATCAATTTACATTTTTAGGTTTCACTATAATTTCTAGTGATGTCGTTTTTATTAGTTTGTGGATTAGTCTGTGAAATGTTTACCTATAACGATTAACAATGAGCACCATAATAATTTTGATTGGGATTTCTGGGTTAGTTTCGTAACAGAAATGTTAGGACTATTACTGTACAGGTATTTAGCAATGCTTAAGGTAGGATTATAGTATACCGTTCTTGAGGAATATGGAAGTCTGAGCCATTTAACCCCTTAAGGACACATCCATGGCATGTGTGACATGTCATGATTCCCTTTTATTCCAGAAGTTTGGTCCTTAAGGGGTTAAGAAGGTAAGGAATATTAATAGACATGGGGCTGGATTATGTTATCTGGGACATATCTAATTACTGCTTTTTAGTGAGGGAGCGAGGGGTGGGTACTCAAATGAGATAAATGTATCTCATGTAATGGAATCAATACCTAAATTAGGTGATTGATCCTTAACTGCCATCATTTTTCTTTGTTTAGATCTTTTAGAGACACATATATTTTTAGGGGGCCATGGAAGTCTTGTTTTTAACCCCACGATTAAGGAGGCAGATTTTTAGTTCTGATTAGTACTGCTTCTTCTCAAGTTACAGACCTACATTATGATCTGTTTAGAAAAAGAAAAGTGGTTCACTCATTACGGACACATACATAGTAAGAGTTGCTCAAAGATATAAAGTTCAACATATACTATATAGTTCACAGAGTGTAATTAGAGGTCTACACATTAATGTTATAATTTGTAATCCCCAGAACAGAAGACGCTTTCTGTGTCTCCAGTTAAAGCAAAAAAGCAAAAACAAAATGAAAAGCATATAAAAAAACCTAAACCAGTTTGAATGCTTCAAAGCTAATCATCTCAATGAAGTTGTTATGGTGCCTGAAGGTCATCAGCATCATCTTACCTTAAAGGGTTAAACCATATACAACTGTTTTAACCCCAAAGCGGTCCAGACAGTGCCTGTCCTGCTTCAATGCAGACACATCAGACTGAGCGTCAGTGAGATCTCAATCTATCAGAGAGGTACTTACCTTTATCATGCATTTTGAAACACTCATCTCAAGTGAAAAATTAATGGATTTGGAAACAAGCATTTTTAACATGCACAGACATAGACTAATTGTGTTTCTTTCAGGATCTCACATTAAAAAAACACAACAAAATTCTAAATTATGTTTGTTGTTTTTTTAGTCCATTAAACAAAAAAACACTGATTGTTCTTTTACTAATGCTTTAAAATTAGTATTTGATCCCATGTTATCTGTTCAAAGGCATCTGCACGTTTAACAGTAACACAGAAACACAGAACAGTAGGATCAATGACAAGGTGGCAGACAATTCTTGGCGAAGTTCTCACAGCTCTTTAGTGGATGGACTTCTAACCACAAAACCCATTTAAGACTTGTCAGTTATGCAACAGGTACACTACTGTGTCACAGATGCCT
Organism: Pelobates fuscus; assembly: GCF_036172605.1. Taxonomy (NCBI): domain Eukaryota; kingdom Metazoa; phylum Chordata; class Amphibia; order Anura; family Pelobatidae; genus Pelobates; species Pelobates fuscus. Next base: position 278,739,883 of record NC_086319.1, on the reverse strand, counting down.
TTTAGCAGCAATGGCAAGGAATATTACATTGAAGGTTTTAAAGAGGTTTCAAAGTGGACCTATCCCCTAAACAACACAAGTACACAGAAAAAATATAATCATACTGTGTTAAACATTCAGCAGTCTTCAAGGTATTTTAGTGTAATGCATTTCAACTTTCTTTGCCCGTCATATAAGTCATTATGATAAGGGCAATAGGAAGAAACCATTTAATCCTCCTACTTTTTTCCAATTTCTGATTTAAAACTGATTACAGAGATGTAGATAGATTAAAAATGGCTGGACAATTATTTTGTTGTGGTTCACTAAAGGTGAAAGATCTGTATTATCTACTGTCATCTAACTGTGCTCGTAGATTTTGGTACATGGACTGTGACAGAGCTGCTGGTATTACTAGTGTAAGACACTTTTGAATTGGATTAGACAAGTGTCACACGTTGCAGTCTGAAAAAGCAAGTAAATGTTTGTGTATTTTAATGTTTAAATGTAATTGCTTATTATGTCTTATGATTTCCACACCAACTCCAGGGGGGGAACTGATTTAAGCAATACGTGTCCTATCCCTAGGAATGCTGCAAAAGTGCATCGGCATGCTGTCAGATTTACACACGTACTATTGGAAGATCTCTTCACTTTGCAACATCCTTGACAGAGATCTCTAATCAGTGTGATCATGCGCAATGATACTTTGATTCTGTCATTACTGGATTGGTCTGAAACAGCGTTGGGTGGGTAACAGGGGATGTGGGGGGAGACTAAAGACTAGCTGAGAGGACTGCACAATAATGCAATCTGATCAAGATTATAGTATGTTTAGTAACATTTATTACATACTTTTCAAAGTTTATACTGCTTGATTTTCGTTTGTATATTTGTTTAAAAGTGTATGTTTTGCTGGTTTTAAAAATTGTCAGGTGATGCATGTACCTTTGCCAAACCTGTATATCATCTGCTTCATCCTGTACTTTAAACAAGGTATTTCCCCTTACCTTGTTCCCAAGATCACCACATCCACACACACTAAAACATTTCAGATATAAAAGTAGAGTACAAATTGCAGATATATTATAACTCCGTAAAATAAAATATTAATAATTTGGTGATATTGCTTAACTGATTTATTCAATGATATGTGACATATACAATGAGAGTAGCAGGTAACGGAGATGTTTTAACCTGACCTTTGTAACAGCGTAAACTTATCATGAGCCAAGTCTATTATCGTAAAATTGGCATTCAAACCAAGATATGCCACCATATAACCTGACTGATGTGACCTGGGTTTACATCAACTATTCAGATTTTTAATGTAGAAAAATAAGATTTCCTACTGCACTAAACTGAAGGACATAGGTCATTTTAGTTTTATCAAAAATCAGTTTAAAAAAAACAACTTAATTAATGCCCTATAAAATGGTTTATATTTGCATGTATCTCCCATATTTTCCAGCTTGAATTGAATTTTGAGCAGTCACATGGTTTTGCTGCAGAGCTGTTAGTATAAATTAGTGATGTAAGCAAAGAGCATTGTTATACTACCGACATCTTCACTTGTAATCTCCTGAAACACCTACTCAATTTGAGTGGTTTGATTTGCATAGAAGGGCGAACTTGTGGCAAACAGAGGCTTATAATTCAGATTGCAAGGTTACCACTGGCTGAATACTCACAGGGTCCTTATTTAACCAGTCTTATTTAAAGTGGAGCGCTTCCGATACTTTAATATATTAACATAACTGCTTCTCTGTGTCAAGAACCCAGACTGCCCAGTACGATTTGTATTGGAAACATAGAGACAGCAATCAATGAGGAACTATGGAGGCTAGGATAAAATATACAGCTTGACTTAATCTTGATCAAAAGTACATATTATATTACTTATGTAATTAATCTTGGGCATTTTTGTTTTCTATGGAACTGTAAGTTTGTGGAACATTTTGTGTTTGACGTCAAAACGCTTGAGTTTCAAATTCCTATATTCCTGCATTTTCTATATTTTTCTGGCTTATTTTACAAATAACTGTATAGCAATATGTTGGTCTGTAGATCTTTACATTTACGAAAGCACTTCAATGTGTGGTGGGCAGGGCCAGATTAAGAGCCCAGTGGGCCTGGTGCTGACAATTATGATGGGGCCTAATTACAGAAACTTATCGACCAAAAACACTAAAACAGTCATACCTCTCAAGAGTCATGTATCTGATGGAGTTGGTGTTGGAGGGAAACTCAAAGGATGCAGCTATAAGAAAACACATACTCTATGCTAATCTCGCAATGTCCATGGGCAGGGTAAAAGGGTGCACCACTGACGTGAATCGCGTGACCAGAACTGCCAAAAGGGGCGAACATGCCCAAAAAGGGGGCATGTCTGTCCAAAGAATTGGAAGGCCAGTCTGGCATCAGTGTCCCTATGTATCACAGTGTCAATGTCCCCATGTCGCCCAGTCCCCTAGTCTCCCAGTGTCTGTTTCCCCATTTCTCCCAGTGTCCCCATGTCTCAGTGTGTCCTGTGTCACTAGGATACTAGGGGACACAGAGACATGGGGACACTTGTGAATACAGACATGGGGACACTGGGAGACATGATGACACAGACATTTGGGGACACTAGGAGAAATGAGGAGACAAACACTAGGGACACAGACATAGGGACACAGACACTAGGAGACATGGGGACACAGACACTATGGACACTGGCTGGGAGGCATGGGGACACAGACACTTGGGGACACTGGGAGACATGGGGCACTTGTGGACATAGACATGGGGACACTGGGAGGCATGGGGACACTGAGACATTTGGGGACACTGGGAGACATGGGGACACCAAGGACACAGAGACATGGGGACACAGACACTGGGAGACATGGGGACACAGACACTAGGGACACTGGCTGGGAAACATAGGGACACTGGAGACATGGGGACACTGAGACACTAGCTGGGAGTCATGGGGACACAGAGACATGGAACATTGAGAGACATGGGGACACAGAGACATGGGGACACAGATACTTGGGGACACTGGGAGAAATGGGGCACTTGTGGACATAGACATGGGGACACTGAGACATTTGGGAACACTGGGAGACATGGGGACACTAAGGACATAGAGACATGGGGACACAGACACTGGGAGACATGGGGACACTGAGACACTACGGACACTGGCTGGGAAACATAGGGACACTGGGAGACATGGGGACACTGGCTGGGCATCATGGGGACATTGAGATACATGGGGACACAAATACATGGGGACACAGATACTGGGAGACTAGGGGACACTGGGAGCCATAGTGACACAGACATTTGGGGAAACTAAGACACTAGGGACACTGAGAGACATAGGGACACAGACACTAGGGACACTGGCTGGGAGGCATGGGGACACAGACACTTGGGGACACATGGGACACTTGTGGACATAGACATGGGGACACTGGGAGACATGGGGACACTGAGACATTTGGGGACACTGGGAGACATGGGGACACTAAGGTCACAGAGACATGGGGACATAGACACTGGGAGACATGGGGACACTGAGACACTGGCTGGGAGACATAGGGACACTGGGAGACATGGGGACACTGAGACACTGGCTGGGTCCCCATGTCTCTGTGACCTTAGTGTCCCCATGTCTCCCAGTGTCCCCAAATGTCTCAGTGTCCCCATGTCTCCCAGTGTCCCCATGTCTATGAGACACTGAGACACTGAGACACTGGCTGTGTCCCCATGTCTCCCTGCTGCCTTTTCCCCCATCCTTCACTTACCTGAGCTGTAGTCTGTCTCTGCAGGCTGGGAGCTGCTGTCTGGACTCTCTGTGCTGTGTAGCTGCTCGCCCGTGGATCAGTGAGTAGAGAGAGGCAGGGAGATGCAGGGAGATGCTGTAACTTCCTATCCCTGCCTCTCACCCCTACTGGCCGGTGCTGGTATTGCAGAATAATCTCCGTTTATACGGAGAAAAATATTTGCATTTGTATTGCTTGTATTACTGCAGTACCGTCATGGCCAGGCAGTCTTAAATATCAGCTGTGCCTTAAAATACCAGTCAGGTGGTAAATCTAAGAGTAGTCTGTAAAAAAAAAAAAAGTAATTTTTTTTTTTTTTTTTACAATGGGCCTATTACATGGGCCTGGGCCTGGAGCTGCAGCTCCATCAGCCCCTATGTTAATCCGGCCCTGGTGGTGGGCCAAATATTATAATTGAGTGGCACCTTAGTGTGGTACTAAGTGGGGGTGACAGGATAAATGTGTTTTAGATGGATACATTTTCTTAATAAGTTTACTCAGCCATACTCTACAGATGGATAAGATCATACTAATATCAGATTATATCAACATGCAGATTCTAATTGCTGCTGTCAGAATAATTGCAGGAGGTAATTATTGCAAGTTATTGATTGTTTCTTAATTTGTCGGGAAATTTAATCTATCACTGCCTTTTCTTGCTGAAGACAGCAATGTTTACCAGTAAAGTTCATCTAATATCAATGTTTCCATCAACATTAACAAATACCACATTAGCAACATTTCCTGAAATCATTTATTTTCTGAAATATATTTGGCATATGAGAATTCTTGGTCCTGTAGGTTGTATCCCAATGAGTTTTTGTGTACTTTTGTAATGTCATATAAGATTACCACTTATTTAAAATGGACCTGATATTGTAGTGCGCTTGAGAAATGTATCTTCATTTGTGCCTTTACATGGCTCATACTTGTGTTATCACATGTAAACATGAATACAACATGGTGGTTTGTCATATGAGAAGAGTGATATTGACAGACAGAGAGAATTTAAGGGACACTATAGTCACCAGAACAATTACAGCTTATTGAATTTGTTCTGGTGAGTAGAATCATTACCTTCAGGCTTTTTGCTGTAAACACTGTATTTTCAGAGAAAATGCAGTGTTTACATTACAGCCTAGTGATAACTTCACTGGCCACTGCTCAGATGGTTGTTAGAGATCCTTCCTGGGTCATGGCTGCCTAAATTGCATCCAAACATTCAGTGTCTCCTCCCTCTGCATGCAGACACTGAACTTTCCTCATAGAGATTCATTGATTTAATTCATCTCTATGAGGAGATGCTAATTGGCCAGGGCTGTGTTTGTAATTGTGCTGGCTCTGCCCTTGATCTGCCTCCTTGTCAGTCTCAGCCAATCCTAAGGGTAAGCATTGTGATTGGATCAGGCCACCACTTCTGATGATGTCAGAGGTCAGAGTAAGTTCACAGGCAGAAGCAGCAGCTACATACAAGTGAATACAAGTAAGATGTTACTATCTTTAGGGAGGCAAAGGGGGCTAGACAGTGTTTTTTACACTGTAGGGTCAGGAATACATGTTTTTGTTCCTGACCCTATAGTGCTTCTTTAAGCGCTAAATAAGTGCTGCTATTCAATAGCCATGGTTTCATCTTCTTGGCTGAAGTAAGTATTGTTTTTACAGTGTGTTGGCAGATGCTCTTCAAATTGGTGAGTATGCTAAACAAAAACAGAAACATATCCAATGGTAAAGTATATATGGAAACTTGAATAAAGTGATTGTGGAAAACCATTTACTTTTGCTAGAGCTTCTGGTCAGCTCTGGGATTCAAACTTGGGAAGACCAATTCTCCCTGTCTCTTAATTCTTCTAGCACAATGTATAAATGTATTTTCAAGCACATTTAAAAGAGCTAAAGTTGTTTTATCCTTGGCAGTTTTCCTTTAAATGATGAGAGCATGTGGGATGTTAGAGCCATATTTACTATTTAATCCTTGAGAGTAATATATTATTTTGGAGCACTGGCAATAGCAAAACAGTTTCAGGAAAGGTATAATGTTTTACATTGTATTGTTTATTTGTTCCTAAGCAACTAATAATATTAGATATGCTCCAGAACCGTTTTGCCCTGCTCTTAAATTCTGCAATTTACATTCATTCATGGGTAGCCTAGTTTTACATTTGTCATCTTCAAATCTAGTTGTTATTTTATTGTTTATTGTAATTTTTCATTCTGAGTGCACCAAATGGACACTCAAAGCACCATAAACACTGAAGCCCTCTCTCAGCCTATTGACTGAGCGAATCAGCTGAGTGCTCTAAGCCAATACGAGGCTGAGACAGGCACACGGCAGACACCAGGTAAGTTGCCAAACCATTTAATTAGTTTGACTACTTACCTGGAGAGGGTAATTTATATCCGTTGACATTTACCAGCATTTTCTGATTACACAACTAAATCAGCAGTGTTATACATGTGGAGCCTGAAAAAAAAATCGCAACTCAAGAATATTTAATAGCAATTATTCAATTGATTTGCTCAGTTGTATAAAACCAATTTAGACAACGTCACTCATTCAATTACATGCAGGTGCTAACGTGAGATTACAAGCCACATGTTTTCTGTTAGATTAGAGATTATTTTTTTTTCATTATGCTGTGTCCTCCTATGTCTCTTGAAATTTTAGAAACCCGTGATTACATGAACTGGACAACAACAGTGTCACAGGGGAAACAATGCATATAACCTTCAGAAAAATTGGCACTAAACCGAATACTTGGTTTGTGAACCACTGCAGCCTTTAATTTAAGTGTCTCATTGTATCTCGAGGTTAAGTTAGGTCTGTAAGTGTTAACAAAAGGAAAATGGTCACAGCCAGAGGCTTGCACATATTACTTATCGTAAGCATCAGGGTATCCGCAGAGCATCGCCGGGTTACGGCCGACTCGTCTCTACACACAGCTTCTAGCTAATAAACTGCAGAGCACAAGGCAGGAAAATATCTTCTCTTCTCCGGAGCTTGTACAGACAATAATGAAACTCAGCTGGGAACATAAACATAGGCAAATCTAAGTTACATTCACAACAAAGCACAGGACGAGGAAAGTGCGTGATAAACGGGTTGATTAGCAAAGAGCAGGTTAATTATTAATGGAGAGAGTTGAAAAAAAAAAAACTAAAGGTGTCCCAATGAACACACTTTATTTAAAGGCGTCTAATTCGTTTAAAGGTTTCTACACTATTACTGCTTACTTGTCACATTTAGGGAGTGCTTAACAGCATTTGGATTGCTCAAGTATTCATTGATCTTCTTCTTGGTAAGTTAGTCCAACAAGTGAGCCAGCTACAAGCCAAAAAGGGCCAGTGTACATGAATGCATGTCCATTGCTTACTGCCATGCAGAATGTCACTGAAAGCTGTTAGACAGGCTGGGGTACCAAAATCATAAAAAATGACCACGATTAGGAATTATATAGTTTCACCATTCGTTGAGTCTGTCCATCTTAGTAGTAGTCAAATACTAAAATGTTAACCCTTTCACAATTCCAGTGCTAACACTCATAGGGATTGTTTCCAATGTTGCCCCTACCATTTACCAGGCAGCTGCTAGTGCAGGTCTGCACAACCTACGGACCCCCAGATGTTTTTGAACTACAACACCCATGATTCTTTGAATAAAACAAATAGCCAACGTACATTGATTAATTTAGTCAATGGCACTACCATCCGCTCTACCTCTTTATTATAAATAATAGCCATTAACCTCTACTTAGCAACTGGTTTCCAACCTTGATGTTACTGTTTAATGGCTGCCCAAAAACTTAACAGCAGCATCTGGCCTTGTGTAAAGACATTAACAATTGCTAACTCTAAAAATATGTTAGCTATATGGCATTACATTAAAACCAAATAAAAAGCATATCAAAGCATATAAAACCATATCAGAGATTAATAAAGTTAAAGAAAAAGCCAAACACATGATGTAAAAATAAAATTGTTCATTATCTCTAGCTAAGGCCAATCCCACTGTAAAGTGTGCATGCTCAGAGTGAGCCTTTTTTACAGGCAAGTTGTGGCTGTTGTGACAACTTACACAGTATTTGTTTCAGTGCAATACCAGTGAGTGAATCATCTGTGTGTGGTTGTAATATTTGCAAGTAGATGCTATTGGTGATTAGCCAGTAAACAATAGTGACAAGGTTAACCCCTTAAGGACCAAACTTCTGGAATAAAAGGGAATCATGACATGTCACACATGTCATGTGTCCTTAAGGGGTTAAACAAAAACTGCTGGTAATTATTATTCACTATTAGCTAGCGGCTGTTGTTTATAGTGACAGTTTTCGGCAGCTATTCATCGTCAGGAATGGGATCATTGAAAGTGAGTTTAAAGTAAATTTTTAATTTAAGGCCAGACTAGCAGAACTAAAAGCATAACTGAATCAACAAATTTGCATATCAGACTGATCCCAGACTAAAAGGGAGTCAACATACATAAAAAGGTGGAGCTCCTAAGTAGTCAATGCAGACAATATTCTGTAAAATAAAATGATGCAGCAAAATAGTGTAACACAGTACATAAAAGTTCTAATATAAAGATATAATGGTATCACTCACAAGCCTAGAGTCATACCGTCATATGACTCAGGTGGTATGCGCCTCTGGACCATTCAAGGTTGTCCAAACCCCTTCTGTGTAAGGTGCTTTCTTTAACCCCTTAAGGACACATGACATGTGTGACATGTCATGATTCCCTTTTATTCCAGAAGTTTGGTCCTTAAAGTGCTATGATTCTTCCTTCAAAGTGCTTTGGGTTCTCCCTTTCCCTTTTGGCCGGTTTCAAATAATAGGTACACCAGGTCCAGGGTAGTGAATCCAATAAAATGCTTTATTCATTTAAAAATCGAAAAGTATAAAATAAATAAATAAATCTGTACCAGATAAGTGCCTGGATAGACTAAATAGTCAATAGCAGATGTCCACTTTGAAGGAAGAATCATAGCACTTTAAAGAAAGCACCTTACACAGAAGGGGTTTGGACAACCTTGAATGGTCCAGAGGCGCATACCACCTGAGTCATATGACGGTATGACTCTAGGCTTGTGAGTGATACCATTATATCTTTATATTAGAACTTTTATGTACTGTGTTACACTATTTTGCTGCATCATTTTATTTTACAGAATATTGTCTGCATTGATTACTTAGGAGCTCCACCTTTTTATGTATGTATGCTATGTGTTTTAAAGTGGTGTAGGGGATACCACTTTTTAGGTGTTTGAGCATTATCTTCTAACCACGCCCATATTGTGCACTTATTTTGTTGTAAAAGGGAGTCAAGATCGAAAATGCAGTGTGTCTTTGGGTTTTTCCTTCCCCTCGTCCAGTAGTACTTCTGATTAAGTGCGTACATTTCCCAATACTTGTACAACAGATCCAAAATCCACGTCTGGATTACCCTTTAAACTTAGGGAGAGACAAAAACCTAAAATAGGGAGCATGATAACTCATATAGCTTGTCCTTCAGTGAGTCCCTGCTCAGTTCTCAGGCTGGTTTTATCTTGTGCTATTACAGTGAGGACCTGACAGCTGAATTAAAGAGTTTTTTTCGGTTTGGCTATTTTGAACTTAAATTTGGAATTAATGTTTAATTCACTTTGAATTCTCACTCTAGTAAATAACCCTGATAATGTAATTCACCTCAGATTTAACTTTTTGTTGTTCATTTGCATATTCTGCATGCAGCAGGGAGCATTTGAGTAAACTCCTAAACTATATATATATATATATATATATATATATATATACATATATATATATATATATATATATATATATATATATATATATATATATATATAAACCAACAGTTATGTTGTTATTGATCTTCTCAGCTCATCTTATTTACATCTATAAATGACTGCTATGTATTTCATTGGACTATCTTAATTAAAGAAAAATGGACGTTTGACGGCTGGCAAATATTGTTTGTTACTTCAAGTAACTTTATTCCTGACACTATAGTTTAAAAAACACTTTTTAGGCTGGTAGTTCCCTGAGACTTCCGCATGGTGAGTGCGGCTCCCTAAAACCTGCAAGTCATACACAATATCCTGGAAATCACACACACAATCTGATGTGTGTGTGTGATTTCCATTATATTGTGTATGATTTGCGCCCCCTCACCCCTCTATATTACCCAATAATCAGGGGCCCGGTCAGGTGGCTGCCCTTTAAGAGCCAACCAAGCCCCTGTGATATCAGCCGGCAGGGAAGTGACAGCTACTTCCTCCCAGCTTCACAGAGAGCCGCTCGCTCAGGAGGGCTGGAGAGAGGAGGCAGCAGCATGGAGGCAGGAGACAGCACGGAGGTACAGGAGAGGCTGGAGTGAGCTGCTGCTGCATGCTCACTCCCATCAGCCTCAGCCAGAACTCCAAGCAAGCCACCCTCCTGGACACAAAGGTAAACTAACAGGAGGGTGGCAGATTGTGTGTTTGCCAGTACGTGTATGTGTTAGTGTGTATCTAAGTCTGTGGGCCAGTGTGTGTATCTGAGTGTATGTGTCAGTATGTGTCAGTGTATATCTGAGTCTGTGTATCTGTTTGTCAGTGTGTTTATCTGAGTTTGTGTAGTGTGTTTATCTCAGTGTGTGTGCTAGTGTGTGTTTATTTGTATAACAGTGTGTGCATCTGAGTGTATGTGCCAGTGTGTGTATGTATCTGAGTGTGTGTATCTGTATGTCAGTGTGTGTGTGCTAGTGTGTGTATCTGTATATCAGTGTGCGTGCTAGTGTGTGTATCTGTATGGCAGCGTGTGTATCTGAGTGTGTGTGCTAGTGTGTGTATCTGTATGTCAGTGTGTGTATCTGAGTGTATGTGCTAGTGTGTGTATCTGTATGTCAGTGTGTGTATCTGAGTGTATGTGCCATTGTGTGTATATTTGTTTGTGTGATTCAGTGTGTGTATCTTTGTGTCAGTATGTATGTTTCAGGGGGGAAGCGCACACGGAGGTCGCGGCGCAATAGCTTGTGAAGTCACCTCCCTGAAATGCATTTTTGCATGTTGGGATGTCTGGTTTAGGTGTCCAGTCCCCTTGCCTGCATTAAAAAAAGTGATTTTACTTATTTTTCTTCCAGCCCCGCGCAGGCCTCATTGCGACTGGCCTCGTCTCGCTCCACCTTCTTGGCTGAGATCACCAAATTATAGGAAAGCTTTGGGAAGCTATTGCACTTGCGCTGCAAAACGACACACTGTGCATATCATAGCTAGGCATTAGGACAGGGACACTGCACCCAGATTTTGTTGAGAAAACATGGTCTGGGTAATGACAGTGTCCCCTTAAGACTTTTTTTCAGCCTACATTACACAAACTAAATATGTAACTATGCATGTGAGTAACCTCACACATTTGAACCTCATTGTTTCATCACGAACATCATTTGTGTCATTAAAATATGACAAAACAGTATATGCATGTTTTTTAACTTTCATTTTAGTTTTTGCAGTTGACTGCTCATTCTGTTTCACAAGCATCTTGGGGTGTTGTGTTGGGCTTTAGTTTTTCACATTGATTTACATGCATTGTTTAGCATCGAGAAAAAAAAGATGTAGTGGAACCTTAACCTACTATTCTGCATCTAATTATTAGCAAGGAGTAGAAATAGAAATAGAGTGGGTGTTAAGTAGTTTCTGAGCTGAACACGTACAAATGAGGAATCCTATATGTCTTATTTATTTTTATTTAGAGACACAAAGTTCTACAAAGAGCAAGTAATACTTAGCAATTTAAAGGATCACTACAGGGTCAGGAACACAAACATGTATTCCTGACCCTATAGTGAAAACCCACCATTTAGGTGGCTTGCTCCCCTCTTAGCCCCCTCACAATGGGTTAAAACTCACCTTACTTCCAGCTCTCCACAGGTCAGCCGGGGAAAGCATTGAATTGGCTAAAATCGGCAAGGAGGTGCTGTTTTTGCCAATCAGCACCTCCTCATAGAGATGCATTGAATCAATGCATCTCTATGAGGAAAAGTCAGCATCCCCATGCAGAGCGTGGGGACGCTGAACGGCAGGGCTGCCTAATGTGCAGCACTGAGCCAGGAAGTGCCTTCAGTGGCCATCTGAGGAGTGGCCACTTGGAGGTGTCCCTAGGGGCAATGTAAACACTGCCTTTTCTCTGAAAAGGCAGTGTTTGCATAAAAATGCCTGAAGGGAGCTATTATACTCACCAGAACAACTACATTAAGCTATAGTTGTTCAGGTGACTATAGTGTCCCTTTAACCTCTAAGGAGCTTTACTGTTTTATCCACCTTCCTTTTATGGAGTGCACTGTTTCATTATAATGTCCTATCACTTTATACACAGTGAGGTTTAATAAGTCTGGACGCTTTATTGATGCTCTTCAATGTTTTTATCAAAGCTTATAAATTGAGTTTTATAAACTTTGAATAATAAAAATAATATTGGTAATTCAACTGGATCAAATGTCTGGAGTACATTTTTTAACAAATTCACTATTCATTTAGGAGGGAGCATTCATTTCCTCATTTGCAAGGTGGATGCACACACAAGTGTTTGTAGGTTTATTTGCTTTTTTATGAAGTCGTCAAATAAAGAAATGTATTTTCTAACCTTCCATTTTCATTTAGTTTCAAGAGATAAAAAGGTTTGTTTTTGGTTTTTAACCTTGACCCTGTACTGTGTGGATTTACACAACTTAATTTTCTAGTTTCCTGTTCAAAATGTTGCTAAAAAGATCACGTGGCATAACTATTGGAACAGTGATCTGTAAACAGCAATGTTTTTAAAACAGTTTGAGTCATGGCAGGGCTACTTGTTCCTGGCTCTAAATGAAAGTGAAAAAACTACATTAAAATCTATATTCATTTGTAGACAAGTTCACAGATATCTAAGTTTTTGACTCAACCACTGCATTATATTGAAGATTGGAAGTTAGCAAATGTTGTGCCCATTCACAAGAAAGGTAATAGGGAGGAGTCGGGCAACTATAGGCCAGTAAGCCTTACTTCAGTAGTGGGGAAAGTGATGGAAACCATGTTAAAGGATAGGATTGTTGAACATCTAAAAACACATGGATTTCAAGATCAGAGACAACATGGGTTTACTTCAGGGAGATCATGCCAAACTAATCTTATTGATTTTTTTGATTGGGTAACTAAAATTATAGATCAGGGTGGTGCAGTAGACATTGCTTACCTAGATTTCAGTAAGGCTTTTGACACTGTTGCACATAGAAGGCTTATCAATAAACTGCAATCTTTGAGTTTGGATTCCAATATTGTTGAATGGGTAAGGCAGTGGCTGAGTGACAGGCAACAGAGGGTTGTAGTCAATGGAGTATATTCGAAGCTTGGGCTTGTCACCAGTGGGGTACCTCAGGGATCTGTACTTGGACCCATTCTCTTTAATATTTTTATTAGTGATATTGCAGAAGGTCTTGATGGTAAGGTGTGTCTTTTTGCGGATGATACTAAGATATGTAACAGGGTTGATGTTCCAGGAGGGATAAGCCAAATGGCAAATGATTTAGGTAAACTAGAAAAATGGTCAGAGTTGTGGCAACTGACATTTAATGTGGATAAGTGCAAGATAATGCATCTTGGACGTAAAAACCCAAGGGCAGAGTACAGAATATTTAATAGAGTCCTAACCTCAACATCTGAGGAAAGGGATTTAGGGGTGATTATTTCTGAGAACTTAAAGGTAGGCAGACAATGTAATAGAGCAGCAGGAAATGCTAGCAGAATGCTTGGTTGTATAGGGAGAGGTATTAGCAGTAGAAAGAGGGAAGTGCTCATGCCATTGTTCAGAACACTGGTGAGACCTCACTTGGAGTACTGTACACAGTACTGGAGACCCTATCTTCAGAAGGATATTGATACCTTAGAGAGAGTTCAAAGAAGGGCTACTAAACTGGTTCATGGATTGCAGGATAAAACTTACCAGGAAAGATTAAAGGATCTTAACATGTATAGCTTGGTGGAAAGACGAGACAGGGGGGGATATGATAGAAACATTTAAATACATAAAGGGAATCAACACAGTAAAGGAGGAGACTATATTTAAAAGAAGAAAAACTACCACAACAAGAGGACATAGTCTAAAATTAGAAGGACAAAGGTTTAAAAATAATATCAGGAAGTATTACTTTACTGAGAGGGTAGTGGATGCATGGAATAGCCTTCCAGCTGAAGTGGTAGAGGTTAACACAGTAAAGGAGTTTAAGCATGCGTGGGATAGGCATAAGGCTATCCTAACTATAAGATAATGCCAGGGACTAATGAAAGTATTTAGAAAACTGGGCAGACTAGATGGGCCGAATGGTTCTTATCTGCCGTCACATTCTATGTTTCTATGTTCTATGTTTCTATTATTCCACCATACCAGATAAAGACCTTTCATATCTCCGATTGCCTTCGAATTACCTGGTAAAATAATTTTTAAACCTATCTTACTGAATTAGATGTAAGGAAGTATGTATTATATTTGATGTAACAAAAACTAGAAAATGGCCTAGCAAAATTCTGTTTGCATTGACACAGCTCCCTTAAGGTAGAATTATTGTTTGTTCCTGCTGTTGGTTTGATTGCAATTCAGCACACATCACATGTTCTGCTACTGTAGGACTTTTAATAACAAACTTCACAGCTCCGAAGAATAATAAGGAATATAATAATAATAATAATAGCAATAATTCCTTCTGATTAGTAAAGAAATTAAGTACAACATATCATATAGTGGAGGGCTCTTTGTACTTATCAGTGAAATAGTTGATAAAATTAAAAACAAAATCTGCATAGTTTTATTTGTCTAAATTCAGGGCTCTGGACGTATAAATTCAGTGTAGGAGAAAATTCATCGAAATTCAACTTTGGAACACACACATTTGTAAATAAATCTCTACCGGTTTGCCCCAAATAATGTCACATCATTGCGCAAAGTAAACAAATGTTCAGTCTACCTGAGAGGCAAGAATGTTCTCATGTGAATTAGAAAAACTGCCTTCAGGACTTGTCCATCTACAAATGATGGCATAAAAATAGCGAGTCACTAGGGAGGGTAAGACGCATGGGCCTTTGTAATAATAATTCATTTTTATATAGTGTTTTAATTCCCGGAGGGAACTCAAAGGATATTTTTACAGTACATTCTCATATTTAACTAAATAATCAGCTGATTAATTTCTATCACTGAGCATATAGTGACTCTTTTTATCACAGTAAAAGCTGTTTGTCATGTGTCATTTTATCAACCTCACCATACTTAGTGTACCCTAACAGGAACGGGACCTAGAGAACCTAGACTGAAGACTGAATGTGTTTTACATTTGGTGATTTAACCTACAGAGTTGGTTAATAATAAGAGCAATGATAACACATAACAATATTCTTGGTAAGTATGAAATAAAACCCTTTGTTGTATGGATATCAACTATGTAAAATATTTAAACAATGTGTTTACAAAGCAAAAGTAAGAAAAAAACTATAATTAAATTTCCATTGATATATTTTAAAACAGCACGCAAAAGCTACAGATCTCTTGTTTGAAGCCTTTGCAATCCCCTTCTCACCCCTTGTAATCCAGCCAAAGTGCGTTAGGGGTCTAGAGCAACCTTTAAAATATAATAGAAAAAAACTCTGTAATATTTCAATGTGCTTAGTGGAAACGTCCTGCATTAAAGAAACACTGACGGTCTATACTAAGGAAAAAATTTAAAGTAAATTTCAAATTTATGATCAAAATAGCTGAACTGGGAAAAAAAAATATCTAAGATTTTGGTTTAATATTCTTGGTGAAGCTTTTAAAATGATTTAATATTTTTTGGATAAGCTTTTGAAATTATTTATCTATTCTCATAGGCGTTATTTATGACTTCTGCATACAAATCATTTGAAAAGTTGATACAAAAATATTAAATCATTTCTGAAACCTTATCCAAAAATACGATTTTAGTTTGGCTTCTGTAGCCCTAAAATCACTATGAATTCTCACTTTAGTAAATAACCCTGTAAATGTGTTATTTTTGAGGGCCTTTACTCACGAATCAGTGTAAGGCAGTCATATATTTTTGCAAAAAACTAATTATTTTTTCACTAACCCATGCCCCACAACTATTCACACTGGACGTGCATGCTAAAATCAATAGTTTATAGAGGATAAAATGCTATGCATCATTAAAAAAATGCAATATAAATGTAAATGGCTTATGTCTTATGTGTGCTCGCTCCATCCACCCATCTATCCATCCACCCACCCACCCATCCATCCATCCATCCATCTATCCATCCACCCACCCACCCATCTATCCATCCATCCATCCATCCATCCATCCATCCATCCATCTATCTACCCATCCATCCATCCATCTACCCACCCATCCATCCATCTACCCACCCACCCATCCATCCATCCATCCATCTACTCACCCATCCATCCATGCATCCATCCATCTACCCACCCATCCATCCATGCATCCATCCATCTACCCACCCATCCATCCATCCATCTACCCACCCACCCATCCATCCACCCACCCATCCATCCATCTACCCACCCACCCATCCATCCATCCATGCATCCATCTACCCACCCACCCATCCATCCGTCCATTCATCCATTAAGTTTAATCTATCTAAAAAGAGGACTTAGCAGTATATTGTAATTATGGGAACTGGCACCATAAACTGATCACTGTATTGTAAGAAAATCACAACACAACAAAACGCAGAGATGACTGACCAAAACTAAAAAGAAAATAATTGGCATAATAAGAGCACAATACAAAGTTCTTTGTGGATATCAAATCTACTTATTTATTGTGTGGATACAAAATATCTAAAATATTTAGACAGTAACTGTAACAAAACAACAGAAAGAACAATCATTTTCCAAATCTATCTTATTGTTCGGTGGAGAAACAATTGAGGATTCTCCTACAGTGATCTTTATATTTGGCGGTACTGGTGATACATTGCAATAATTTGCAATACATCCACCTATTATGATTAGTGATCTGCTGGTTCTAAGGACTTCACTTTGGACCTGTTTTGCATATATTCTGTGTTTGATGGTTTCCGCTATAAGTGAAAATGTATCACTGGATGGATGGATGGGTGGGTGGATGGAGCGAACACACATAATGGAGACACTGGGCTATCGCAGTGGGCTAAGTCCCCCACAAATGTAGCTGGCAATACCATTGATCTTATTTTCTCTCATGAATGTACAATCTCTAATCTCTGCAACACTCCATTTCGCTCTGCATTAGATCATCACCTCTTAATATTTACTCTCAATAGTCCCCTACCCCCTCACCCTCAACCTAACCCCCCTCAACTAAGAAGAAATCTGAATTATATTGACCTCAGCAGCTATTGGCAAATATTGATTCCCAACTTCTATCCATCCCTACTTTCTCCTGTCCCTCACTAACTATCTCCTCATATAACACTACCCTCACCTCTGCCCTGGATGCTGCAGCCCCGCTCAAAACATTCACCTTGAGGAGAACACGCCCCAACCATGGCAACTAAATTAACATGCTACCTGCAGAGATGCTCCCGTTCTGCTGAATGCGGCTGGAGGAAGTCACGCACCCAGTCAGACTTCCTCGACTACAAATTCATGTTGCACTCATGTAGCACAGTCCTTGCTCTTGCCAAACAATCATACTTTTCCTCCCTCATTAGCTCATGCTCCCACAATCCCAGGCGTCTTTTTAATGTCTTTAACTCCCTTCTTTCCCTGCTGTGGCCACCCCCCAAACTAACCTTACAGCCGTTAGCTTTGCATGCTACTTTACCAACAAGATTGAACAGCTAAGAAAAGAATTCCCACCACCTTGCCCCTCTCTTTCTAAGCCACACGTAGATTATGCCTTTTCTACCCTTCAGACTTTCTCCCAAGCTACTGAACAAGAGGTGGCTGTGCTTCTCCTTTCCTCTCACCCCACCACTTGCCCGCTTGATCCTGTCCTGTCTCACCTTAACAGATCTCTTTCCTCTTGTCTTGTGCCTTCCTTAACACACATCTTAAAAAAACTATCCCCTTCTAACTATCGTCCCATATCCCTGCTTCCCTTTCCTCAAAGCTTCTAGAAAGACTTGTCTTTACCCGTCTGACTTGTTTCCTCAATTCCAACTCTGTCCTTGACCCTCTTCAGTCTTGCTTCCACCCCCTGCACTCAACTGAGACTGCTCTCTTATTAAAGTCACAAATGACCTAATCACAGCTAAATCCAAAAGGGCACCACTCCATACTAATTCTTCTTGACCTCTATGCTGCCTTTGACACTGTTGACCATGTTCTCCTTCTCTAAACTCTTCAATCACTCGGTCTCTGTGACACTGTCCTCTCTTGGTTTTCCTACTATCTCTCCCATTGCTCATTCAGTGTCTCCTTTTCAAATGATACCTCCTACCTTTGTCCTGTCTCTGTTGGAGTCCCCCAAGGCTAGGCAGCAGTGTTCCTTTAATAAGGAAACCACAATTAAATGTTTCAATTGGTAGAGTCCTGATCACAGAGCTGGACAAAGCTCACAGTTACTGAGCTCTAGATACAATACCATGACTTTTGGTGTTCAACATACCCCTGGTTTTACATGATGAATTTGGTCATTGTACATCACCTCTGATTAAACCACTTCCTGAAGAGAGTGGTCTTACAGTTCAATAGCATTCAGTGGTTGGTGACATAATGCAGAATTTGATCTTTAAAGTGTATAATAAAGGGGAGAGAGATATTAACATCTCTTCAGAACTTGCAGAAAAAAAAACAAGGTTAACTGGACACTTCATGCTTGCATGGAGATCTTGATTGAAGGTCATTTACCTGATGTTGAAGTAGGAAGTTCAGTGAAGGGCATTCAATACTGCCACATATATCATGTACATGTTTCTTTAGAAAGTGTTTTTACTGTCAAACCTATTTGTGATGAACTAAAACATTTAAAATGCAAGCTCACTGGGACTGATAGAGTTCAAATAGGGGAAGAAGTAAAAACTGAGATAGAATTAATACTTAGAGACCAATATGGGAATAAAATACAAAAGCTGTCCGCTTCCTGAGTAAATTCTCTGGGTGTTTCAGGAAATAATCTTGACAAAACCAATCTAAAAATGACTTACTGTGAAAACACACATAACATGATAGTTACAGTAGTAAAAATTCTTATGGGACCACCAGGAGAGAGAGAGAAATCTGCTTTGCGTGCTGTTCTTTTTCAAGTTAGTTAAAGCTAAACCTTGGTGCTGGTGTGTCAGAGAGGCTTGGTCTGATAGACTTGCCAAAAATAGGGTCAATAGATGTTGTCAGTGGGGAGCCAATAAAAAGGCTGCTAATAATTCAACACTGTGATAACTGGGCAATCCATCTAAAGAACCAAATATAGAATTGATGTGGCTATATGATGGAAGGTTAGTCAACAACATCCTCAACAGACTAGCAATAGTGGCCAAATAAATATGGGGTTTTTTTCACATTAAATGCACCAAACGGAGTGTGCAATTGCAGTGTAAATTTATGTATTACAAAAGTACTCTGGAAAGCCATGTAGTGAAGCTGAATATTATCCTAGATCCTGAAAACCTGCACGTGTTGTTGAATTTCACCCTAGAGCTGAATTAGCAGATGGAAATTTCTATTCCAGTTTTTGTGGTTTGTCTTGTCTGTGAAGATGACAACATCATTAAGTATCTTTACCCAGCTGACTGTCCATGACACTACAGAAGCAAAACCACTAGCTAATGCAACATCGTTCCTTTGCAACAAATCTAGAGATAGAGATAAGGAGGGCAGTGTTTATATCTGGGCTAAAAGTTTGTACAATAATAATAATAATAATAATATTAAAGTCAAATCTAGGTTAAGAATCTGTAGCAAAAAACTGAGAATATGAGTTAAGAATATGTGGCCCAAGATTGTGGATGAGCATAATAATGTATCTGGGTCCAATGTGAGAGGTAAATCATTTTTAAGCTTGTGTAATATATAGAAGATGGTACACAGATTCCACAGTGCAATGCCAATAGATAAACATAAAGCCAAAGAAGCGTATCTAAACAGTGAATTAAAGAAATATCAAAATTAGGTTGTACAAATTGATGCTGTGATAAAACAAACTATGTCACAAAGAGAATTCCTACTGAATCAGCCTAAAAGGGCATGTTTCCCCACTGTGCTTGATATGTTGATATCTTAGAAACGTTTGCTCATTTAGCACTAATTGAAGATTCTGAAGTTTCAAAAGTAATTTTGTGGCATCTCCCTGGTCACATGGACTGTGTGGTGACCTTGACTGGGCCATCATCAAGTGCTTCCTCTAGATTCCATCTATCAGAAGAATCTCCCAGACTAGGGAAGGCAATTACTACACATATATAATGGAAAACTTGCATTAAACCAATGGGTAATTTAGTATTTGCAAGAGATCTGTCCAGAAAACACTGATCATAGTCAAAACGTTTTTGGATTGCTTATTATAGAAGTGTTTATAGCGTTTGAAAGCTGCTATTGAAAGTTTTTTTTTTTTTTTTTTTTTTGCTCCTTACCAATGATAAGGAGCTCAAATGCACATCACACAAATAGTATGTTTGTTTTCAATATCAAATATGTAGATAGAATCTACAGGTGTATCCCAAAAATATTTTCCATTATTAGCGTTACGTTATTTTTTGTTTTATTTTTAAGTTATTTAACATTAGAAGTCATTTGTGTTTTATCTGTTTAAATACATGTATACTTTTCTGGAATGTTACCTAAATGTTGTTTTTTTTGTTTTATTTTTTACCATATATTTAGAATGATATTAGAGGTCTTGCAAAAACCTCCACTTTATTTGTATTACACCCATTTCGTTAGTTTGGTCAGGCGATTGGAATTTAGATTATTTTAGATTAGTAGTTTTTTTAATGAATAATCTTTATTCAAGATTTTTTACATGCGTAGTTTATTTAAAAAAATGTAAGTGTAAAAGCATAGAGGTTACATTGTATTTCAACAGCATTTTAACAATAGAGAAAGAAAAAATACTGTGGTACATAACATCTTTTGAGGGCAATCATTTGTTTAGAATGGAGCACCAAATCAATGTTGTAACAATGTTTTATGGTTGTTATCTTGGAGTTACAAAATGTACGTATCATTTGATAATTTCTCCTTTGAGTAAACCACGTCATGTGCCAACTAAGAGATGGGAAAACCAAATAGAAAAAAGAGAAAAAAAGGAGAAAAGAAAAGGATATATGTGATGTAGTCTTTTGGGAGATAAGAACCAGTGAAATCATATGTTTCTACTTGTTTCCAGATGAGTTATACTGAGGTGTGCTGTCCAGTTATTTAGTTATGTTATGTTCTTGGGGTAACGTTTTGCTGCATACCTTTAGGGCATGCCATGTGTAAATAATGGAAATAAATAAATAAATAAGGAATAATATAAATAAATAAATAAAGAATAAAGCTCTACTTCTCCAGAAGATTCCATCACAGTCAAAAGATAAAATAAAAAAGTTAGGACTAAAAGTACGGACTTTGTTGCATGGATTTTTCCTACACTTGACAAAGTTTGACAAAACAAACATCGGTTCTTGGCAAACTAAGTGCCAGGACCTGAAAAAGACTAGAGGACCTGAGAACATTTTCCTGCACCCCACAGCCACCTCACTACAAACAGCAAAATCACCATCGGGCCTCTTTGCAAAATATGCAAAGACCCCAGAAGGTGACAGAGCCACTTTAATTTATAAACTATTTCTGGAACGCAGTACAAATGTGCATAGCGGCAACGTTTATTAAAAATGTTATAGAACGCAATAAAAAAATATTTGTGTATATCATTTGTCTTGATTTTCAAAGACAAAATGTTATGGCATTATACCTTTTAAATTTGAAAAGGAATGTTTTATGAATAAAAATTCTTATGTTCCAAAAAATGTATTTGCTTTTCTCTCTCATGTTGAATCTCCATTTTAAAGAGGTTTATTATTATTTTGCTAACATTTTTATTTTTTTGTTTTTATAATATTTATAGCCCTAGCTCCCCTGGTAGCTTGATAAATTCCTTCTAGTTTTGAATCTCCACTCTTGCCAATGACATAGTGTTTCTGCAGATGCATAACCATTCCAGGCAAATAGCAGAAGCATTATTGAAACAAGAACCAAGATAAATACTGCAAGAGCCGAACCATACAGCATCCTGTATGGGCATCTCATACCTGTTTGCTAACCAGAGAATATAAACAGCCTCTGCAAACTCAAAGACAAATGTTAAATCAATAGTCTGTGTGCTGGAGTGCCGACCACATTTATCCCTGGCTAAGACCTTTGACTTATTAATCTCATTGCCATGGCACTTCACAATATGTTATTCCCAGCAAACATCCATGCATCACTATCTGTTTATGTGAATTTCTGCTCGGTGCAGAATTTGGCAACACAGAAACACTAGACGTGATCTGACATAACAATGAGGAGCTACATACCACCGGAGCCAGGCAGGATTGATTGTTTAGCTGTCTGAGAATCGTAGGAGTCATAATGCAAAAAAATCTTCATTTTCAAAGTTCCAGTCCCAAATCCTGTACAGCGCTTAGATACACATTAAAGAAAAATGATAAGAAATAAATGTGTATATATATATATATATATATATACATATATATATATATATATATATATATATAGTCAACACAGACAACCATTCTCACTGCTTAGCTAAGCTAATAATTCCTCGTTATTTAACAGAATTGAAGAATTTTTTATTTTGTTTACCACTGTGAATACATATTTATTCAATAATAGACTTTATAATTTTGCTTAATCTATTTAGGAATGCAACAATTACGCTTAATCGCAAGTTCCAGAAGGCGATATATTTAGGTGATAAGCTGAGAGCATACTATATAAATATATAATGAGAGAATGAAGCAGTATTTAAATACAAGTTAATACTATTCTTTATAAGGTATCCCCAAAAGAATATGAAATTGCTTGTTTTCATTTGCATAATCGTTAATGAGACTCCAAAAGCATTTTAATCCATTATTTGTTTTTTAGTCTAGGTATTAGTGTTATTGTTTGTTGCATTCAATGTTACTTGGTCAATTCATCAAGGATCACTAAAATAGAAGTTATTTGTATAACCAACACGTTCATAAACAATAATTCTTAATTCACTAAGAGCAAATTAGGTGTAAGTGGCAGCATTAAAGAAATTGAATAATATTACGTCAAATATTATTATGTTCATCATTAATGTAAATTATTATCAGCTCTTATGTGTGTTCAATTTATTTTTATGCCAAACAATAGATCTTTCATCCAGAGGGAAGTGCTCTGACCATCAATGTGTGAGAGAGGGGAATAGCAACAGTGATTTTAGCAGAGTTCTAATTATTATATTTCCCTAAAAAAACAAAGTAACTGTATAAATATACATAGATTTATGTTAAAGCAATATATTATATGTGGAAGTACATTTTTATTTAAATTTGCTCTCTGTATGCTACCATTCCCCGGTACTTTCATATTCACTAAGAAATAAGTAAAGATGCGCTATATTCCATCTATTTTACCTGTCTTTCTACTGTAGGTGGTGTAATTTGGGATGAATTTAAATCATTGCCATAGGCTTAGATACATTTTTTAATAAAGTGGCACTGTCAACTACCAAATTTAAAGGTAAACCTCCCAACTGTTGACATACAAGTTGTCGTGTTACCTTAGTTACTCTATGCAAAGAGAGTGGCACCTTAAAAGTTTTATATATTCAATGAATGTATCATATAAACAGATTTCACACACATCACTTTTTAGATTGTATACCTTTTCAAAAATTAAAAGTATAAATATGAGCCACCAGTCAACAGGGAAGTCTAGCATAGGTTCTAGATCTAGTGAGGTCTTAGGCAAAGTTTACAAATCCCCTCACCACCAAGCCCCATAATAATTTTTTCAATTCCCTCCTCATAGACTCACTCATATTCTCTCTATCACATAACCTTGCCAAGAGTCCTAAGTAAACTACCCCTATCCCCAGTCACACTAACCCACTCCCCACAATATGCTCATCACCCCATATGTCTTCCACCCCTGTACCTTTTATCCTTTTATTACCATCAGCCCATAAACAACTCACTGCTTCCCTGAAACCTCATAAACCCAGGCACCAGTCACATTTCCCCATGATACCCTCATGATATCTAGCCCTAATTAACTCAGCTCTATAAACCCTATCCCATCACCATAATCACTTCACATAAATAATCCCCTCAACATCCACAGTTCCAACCACATTGCCTCATCCCACCAATCACATTATTTACATACCTCAGCTCTATAAACTCTATCCCATCACCATAATCACTTCATACAAATAATCCCCTCATCATCTACAGTCCCAACCACATTGCCTCATTCCACCAATTACATTATTTATATACGCCCCTTTGCTCCCCCTCAGCCCTCATCACCCAAAGCCCCAATAATACCAACCTCAGCACCATAGTACCCTTATCATCTGCAACACTCAAATCACATGAATCTCAGCCTCAAAGTATCCATATATATCACCATATATTTGACAATATGTCACCATAAAAACATGCCATTCTGTCATTCAGTCCAGTTCATAACAATGCTTATGGACTGATGGCTCACCACTCGTCGCTGTGTCAGTCTTTGAAATTCTTCTGAAATAATGTACAATGTTGGTGCACTTGAAGAAGAGGGAGTCTGGGCAGGAATCACTGACACAGAGCTATGCTATTTGACTCACTCCCATGAGAAACATAGAATGTGACGGCAGATAACCATTTGGCCCATCTAGTCTGCCCAGTTTTCTAAATACTTTCATTAGTCCCTGGCCTTATCTTATAGTTAGGATAGCCTTATGCCTATCCCACGCATGCTTAAACTCCTGAACTGTGTTAACCCCTACCACTTCAGCTGGAAGGCTATTCCATGCATCCACTACCCTCTCAGTAAAGTAATACTTCCTGATATTATTTTTAAACCTTTGTCCCTCTAATTTAAGACTATCTCTTCTTGTTGTGGTAGTTTTTCTTCTTTTAAATATAGTCTCCTCCTTTACTTTATTGGATGTATTGCCACTCTCTCTGATGCAATGTCATAAATTTTCCGAGGACAACATCCACTAATATGGCAAAGGACAGTTTCAAACACGGCCATATAAGTGGAACGCACGGTGGAACGCACTGTGGAACGCACTGTGGAACGCATAATGCTAATGGAGCCGAAACCGGAAGTGACTATACCCGGAAGTAAAAAAAAAAAAACGAAGAGGAGGCTTGAAACACAGGACATCTCCGTTCCCATGGAAATTGCCCGCGAAATACAAGCCTGAAGCCCACAATTAATAAAGGTATATAAGCAGGAAGGAGTCCACAATATCTTCTGAACATTTTTTCCAGCTGAGGAAGCCAATTTGGTGAAACGCGTCCTGGATGAACAGTGAGCAGACAGAATTGCTTTTTGGACTATAAGCCACTAGTGTTATTTTATCTACATAATATTTTAAAGTTACATGTTATATAAATTTTTCCATAATAAATTACATATATATATTTTTCAAACTTATGGCTTTTATTTCTACCTGCTTTAACAAAGAAGGAATGTGGTCCTTAACCACATACACCTTATGAAACGAGCCGATACATTGGCTCCGGGTTTGTGAGTATATCTACATTACCTCGTACTATACCTTCTATATATATAGACTGTACTACGCTATATGTTCCCTCCTATACCCATTACCTAGGACATTGCACCTGGAGAAAACTTGGACTGAAAGGAGGGTGAGGGTCGCCTCTACGGACCCTAAGGCGCATATACCTGAGCTAGTGTGATAGCTCTTGAAAGTGTGAGTTAGTAATCTACGCACTCCCTTTTTGTATTTACACTTTGTATACAGGTTGCACTATGTTCTGTATATTTGTGTTTTTTGTTTAAGGTTACCCTGAATAGAGTGATACTACTCATAAAAGTATATGAACTTTTAAGGTACAGTTAGGATTCCTTTCTATTATTTCTGTATATCCACTATTATTAGAGCGCTACACCGGATATCCCTTCTACTTCCTCCTTTACTGTGTTGATTCCCTTTATGTATTTAAATGTTTCTATCATATCCGCCCTGTCTCGTCTTTCCTCCAAGCTATAAATGTTAAGATCCTTTAACCTTTCCTGGTAAGTTTTATCCTGCAATCCATGAACCAGTTTAGTAGCCCTTCTCTGAACGCTTATCCCTCCTGGAACATCAACCCTGTTACATATCTTAGTATCATCAGCAAAAAGACCTACCTTACCATCAAGGCCTTCTGCAATATAACTAATAAAAATATTAAAGAGAATGGGTGACACAATGACACACAATGAGTGGATTGCAGTGGCAAGATAGTAAACATTATGGACAAGGTGAGAGGCACCATTTTGCATGATGCCTTAGGTGGTCACCTACTTGGCCTAACGATGGGACAGCTCTGATAACATAAGCAGAAACAAACATAAAAACAAACCTTCTGAAAATTATATTAAATTATTTAATTTCCCTGAAATTACTGTGGTATTTGCTGTTTGGACATGCATTAAAAAGACAAAAACCTGAATATATTTCCCTGCTAAACACATCCTAATTAAATAGAAATTCATGTGGAAAACGGTTAATCCTTTATGGAAATGAAGTACTATTCATTCACACTTGAGAGGGTTTATGCTTTCTATTTGTTCTGGTTTTTTTTTAGAACGTACACATATTGAGCTTATTTTCATGTATTTACTTACCCTTTATGCATAAACCACTTTGCACAATTAGTGACTTTACCTATATATTTTATATTTCAAGACCTTTCTACAGCAAGGCAGCATTGCTATATTCAATGCAGCCTATTACATTGTGATATATCTTGGTTATGCATGGCCAGTGTAATATTTTATTACAGATATATTATTATTATTTCATAATTATGCACATAGGGTATGGTATACTAATCTATGCAATAAGGTGTCGACAATATTAATAGTCTCCTTAGCGGTCTGAGAGATTGTATAATTAAACAAAAAATTGCATTTAAGGAGATAATAATTTAGCATGGTAAAAGTAACTTAAGGGAGCACTCTGGTTACCTTAACAATGTTATCAAAATAAAGTGGTCATGGTGCCAAGAGTCCCCAGGGCACTTTCTTACTTGAAGGAGTTAAATCCAAAAGTTGCCTCCAGCACCAGATCTACAGTTCCCCCACCGGTATCCAGCTTCTGAAATTGAGTGGAGTACCACCGTGCAGTGACACTGCTGTTTGGTTAGACAGGTCATCTGTAAACTCTAAGCCAATCAGTAACTCCTTATTTTCTGAATGGGGTGCTACTGAGCATTAGCTGACTGCTCTAGCCAATCCGTCCGCTCAATTTCAGAAGCCGGATTCTGCTGGGGGAGTGGCAGATCTGTGCCTGGAGGTAAAAAAAAAAAAATAATAGAAGGATTGGATACATAAATGGATGTATTATAATTAGTTCCATGATAGCTAGTTTGAAAGGAATTTTTAAATTAATTTATTACAAAACTACTGAACTTATTTTGAAAAATGCAGCCACAACATTTCCCTGTGATTGTTAGGCTTTAAATATGCTTTTCTGTGTGTTTTACTTAACATTAGTTATGATTTTATAGATACAATATAGTTATAGTCTATTTTTATGTATTCGTGGGCCAAGTTTTATTTATATACAGAGACAATAACAAGATCAATATTGACAATACACTTTATGTATACACCTTTACAATCCACAGCTGCTAGAAGAATATGGAAGCTTGGAGCTTTGTCAACAGAACCTTAGAAACATATAAAAATAAAAATATTCAGAAAGACAAATCGTGCTCCTTAAACTTACAGACAGAAGAAGAGGATAAGGGAGGAAACAGCTGTATTCAGGGATTTGTTTTGCTAGTTTGATGGTGATGTTGCTTTGGGACATGCTTGTTACATAGACACTTATAACCATGTTTATCAAGGAAGAACAGATACTGTTTTAGAGTAAATGGTATTACATCATGGCAGACTAAGATTGGTACATGTTAGTAAAAATGTCATGTCTGTTGCACCCCCTACGAGGATTTTGTAAGGTATCCCAGATTATCTACAAAGAAAATGTGCATGCTTTTTGATGGATTTGAAGGTCAGATGTTATAAGGAGTTCTTGGGAGATGTGTAAGGTCTTTCAGATTAGGTAAGGTCTCCAAGATTATCTACAAAGAGTATGTTTTATGGATTTGAAGGACAACATATCTGAGGAGTTAGTGGCAGACATTTAGGGTCAATGCAATTGTATTGGTAAAGGTCTGTCAAGCTTGTACCAAACTATCTATCTGACATTTTTAGAAGCGAGCAGTAGATTGTCCCCTGTTCATGGTTTATCTTATATATTAGCTATCTGGTTAAAAGAACATTTTTTAGAAGATAGCACTGCATTGCCCTCAGGTTATGATTTATCATAGATTATCTATCTGAACAAGAGAACAGCTTTAGAAGATAGCAGAAGATAGCTCTTGGTCATGATTTATTTTATAGATAATAATGACTTCAGACAAGATGTTAACATCACCTGGATTTTGACTCCCACACACGTTGCAATTTACAATTTAAATAGAAGTTGCTGCATCTATTAATAGGTGATGAATAAAACTGAAAAATCGATTTACGTATAGACAATGTTAGTGACAGTGATGCTTTAAGATATTATGGGCAAGTCAAACGCATAACTAGTCTGAAATATACCAAGTTATAACTACTGTTTAGACATTTATATCATGTTTTATTTCCTGATTTAATTATTATCTCATCCACCTCTAAAAATGTGAGTAGGCATTATTCAGACAGCACATTCTGAGAAAACAAATATCTGAAAAAGGGAATGCAAGTAGCAAGATTGCTAAAGATTGTCTATACAAAAGAAAATATATTATTATTATTATTTATAAACCTGCTGTAAACACCAGTTGTGATTTTGATATCGAATTTATTTTAAAATGTGCATTCTTATTTCCAGACATTTGAATTAAAAAAGTTACAGATTCTAATGTATCTACCTGTTCTTGAACATATTAATAGTTTAGGTTATGTCTATTTTCTTTTAATTGTGTTATTCATTACATGACAGTTCTACATGAATATACCGTATATACTCGAGTATAAGCCTACCCGAATATAAGCCGAGGCCCCTAATTTTATCCCAAAAAACTGGGAAAACTTATTGACTCGAGTATAAGACTAGGGTGGGAAATGCAGCAGCTACTGGTAAATTTCTAAATAAAATTAGATCCTAAAAAAAATATATTAATTGAATATTTATTTACAGTGTGTGTATAATGAATGCAGTGTGTGCGTATGTGTGTGTGTATGTATGAGTGCAGCGTGTGTGTATGAGTGTGTGTGTGTATAAGTGCAGTGTGTGTATGAGTGCAGTGTGTGTATGAGTGCAGTGTGTGTGTGCATGAATGCAGTGTGTGTGTGTATGAATGCAGTGTGTGAATGCAGTGTGTGCAGGGCCGGTGCAAGGATATTTGCCGCCGTAGGCAAAAAAAATTTTGCCGCCCCCTCCCCCCCCATATGTCCTGACTTCCCCTCCTCCTCCCTCAGTGGTCCTTACCTCCCCACCCCCGTGTTCCTTCACCCCCCCCCCAGTGGTCCTGACTCACCCCTCCCCTAGTGGTCCTTACCCTCCCCTCCCCTCCCATAGTGGTCCTTATCCCACCCCTCCCTCTCATAGTGGTCCTTATCCCCCTTCTCCCTCCCATAGTGTTCCTTATCCCCCCCCATCCCTCCCATAGTGGTCCATATACCCCCCCTCCCTCCCATAGTGGTCCTTATACCCCCCTCCCTCCCATAGTGGTCCTTATCCCACCCCCTCCCATAGTGGTCCTTATACCCCCCTCCCTCCCATAGTGGTCCTTATACCCCCCTCCCTCCAATAGTGGTCCTTATCCCCCCCTCCCTCCAGTAGTGGTCCTTATCCCCCCCTCCCTCCCATAGTGGTCCTTATACCCCCCTCCCTCCCATAGTGGTCCTTATCCCCCCTCCCTCCCATAGTGGTCCTTATCCCCCCCTCCCTCCCATAGTGGTCCTTATCCCCCCCCTCCCTCCCATAGCGGTCCTTATACCCCCCTCCCTCCCATAGTGGTCCTTAACCCACCCCCTCCCTCCCATAGTGGTCCTTATACCCCCCCCTCCCATAGTGGTCCTTATACCCCTTTTTTGTTATTATTAATTTTTTTTATTATTATTATTTTTTATTATTATTTATTTTATTTATATTTTTTTTTTCGTCCCCCCTCCCTGCTTGATATATGGCAGGGAGGGGGGCTCTCCTTCCCTGGTGGTCCAGTGGCAGTTCAGTGGGGGGGAGAGGGGGGCTGGCAGAGCTGTAACTTACCTGTTCTGCAGCTCCTGTCAGCTCTCTCCTCCTCTGCGCCGTCCGTGCAGCTCCTTCTATCAGCTCACACTGTAAGTCTCGCGAGAGCCGCGGCTCTCGCGAGACTTACACTGGGAGCTGACCGAGGTGCTGAACGGACGGCGCAGAGGAGGAGAGAGCTGACAGGAGCTGCAGAACAGGTAAGTTACAGCTCTGCCAGCCCCCCTCTCCCCCGGTCTGTATTATGGCAATGCAAATTGCCATAATACAGACCTTGACTCGAGTATAAGCCGAGTTGGGGTTTTTCAGCCCAAAAAATGGGCTGAAAAACTCGGCTTATACTCGAGTATATACGGTAGGTTTTTTTTTTCTTTCTGACTAGCAATTGTAGGAATGCAGATCTCCATCACTTGCTGCTTTCTCCTAAAAGAGGGCATAATCACTGTGGGGTTGAACTAAACGAAAATTGACCCGGGCTAAAGACCTGTTGTGCCGTGAGACTATGAACCCACATCACTTGGTTTCTACCTTTGCATATTGTTCTCTTCATATTCTTTCATATTCCATATGAAGGCTAGGGAACTTTTTAATGAACATAGCAATTTTTCTGGAGTGTTTGCTTTCTCTATCTGTCCTCGGAACCCTACTGGGTAACTGCATCTTCTCAAGTCACAGGGAAGGTTTCGTCAGCTTAACCCTTTGCTTATTATGATCTATTTGAAACAGGTCAGATATCACATAAGTCTCAGGATTATACACTAAACACTGGATTTTGTCCGAATGGACAAAATCTGGTGAAAATGACAGAATTCTGACGACAACGGCAATTCTTTTAATTGCTAAAGCCAAATACGGTCGGAATTCAGTTGGGCTGAATTTGCACTAATGACCAGATGCATTTAATATCTAGATTAAAATCAGCGTTTTCACATCCAAATCCTATAGAAAGCCATTCAGCGTAAGATTCACAAAGCACTGTTCACTTGTTCACATGCTTTTTGCAAATGAATTGATCATTTAAAGTACTATTTACCCACTAAAGTGAATTCAAAGTGCATTTTATATTTAAGGTTAAAATAGATGAAAATGGAAAAATCAGCTATGCTTCCAATGTGGCTAATCTGGCCTTAAATTTGAAATTTCAATTTAAATTCTGGATGATTCTCAATTTAGTGAATAACCCTGTAAGTGTTTAAATCTTGGTTGATATACTCCTTCCCACCTGAACATGGTATTCCACAGAATGCCCACTTACCTCAATCTCACAGCAACTAACACTTTCTCCTTCACAGATGACAAAATCTTACAGATGTTTTTTTTTCCTTTTGTTTGTGACTCAATAGATAATGCAAGTTCGCTAGGCTTTTGTGAGACAACAACTTTATCCTCAATCTCCCAGGGAATTATGCAAATCAGTAAATTACTTATGCATAGATTTTTAACTTATTATGCGTGATGTCACTTTCCATGGCATCCTCATTAATTGTGGTGATAGGTACAGAGCTCTGATAAACTGTCAAAAGCTGAACTTATCGACAATCATTTGTCTCGTGCTGAAGGCTGTAGCCTGTATCAGTATATTTTGAGATTTAATTAAAAATAAAAGGTCAATTTAACATGTTTAACTTCACATAGGAGTAACACATTGATAAGTATGGAAAAGTAAGTCATGAGTCGAAAATGGAAACCGAATATTTAATGTAAAGTTTTTTCCTCTCAAATATTTTAAAGGGAATATGAAAACCACAACAGGTGTTTGCAAAATTGAGAGCAAACATACATATATTTAAGGATTATTTCAGCTTACTCCGAGACTAAATCCTTCACTGCCAAAACCTTATAAACCATTTGTTAAAGTTTAAATTTTTCATTTGCATTGCAAAGTGATGTAAAACTAAATTTAGCCCATAATGCTCTGCTTACCATTGATCGCTTGCCTTTACCATTTTCTGTTTTCAGTTTCCGCATCCTATTCTGTCTGTAAGTATGTTTTATTTTATTTAATATTTCAATAAAAACTGTTCCTAATCAGACATAGAATGTGTATGGAAGAGACATTTTGTTCTGTGTGTAGTGGCCACATGGAGCAGAAGGCGCTGTTAAGATACAAATTTAGCCCACATTGAGGGACATTGACTAAATGGGAAACCTTGAATAATTTATTTTCGCTAAGAAATTCACCGACAATTTAACTTAGTAAAAATTTACAAAACCAAAGAAAAAATGTAAGGAACTGATGAACATATGATGATATTTAAAACATACAACATTTGAAGCTATGTGCTCCAAATGTGTTAACCTTTAATTGATTAAAAACACTACAATAAATTAATTTAAAAAAACAAAACTAAATGCTACACTAAATTTTTACCAGATAGATTTATGGTATCTCTACTCTGCTGCAGTTTTCAGAATGTTATACATAGTTAATAGCTACTATGTAGGGAGCTAATATACACAGCCCATCATGATTTAAACATCACCTGATGTCCATTCGGATGGCTATGTAAACCTTCTTCTTCATCTTTATCTGAGTTTTTTACTCTTGGTCGACCACTGAAACATTTCTACAACAACCTAAAGGAACACTATAGGGTCAGAAACACAAAGTGTATTCCTGACCCTATAGTGTTAAATTAACTATGTAACCCTCCTACCCCCTTAAAGCTAGTAAAAGCTGTCTTTATTTTCAGAATTGATAATCTCAGCCATTCACAATGATGATCTCGGCCAGGGAGGTGGGGTGGGGCAGAGCCAAACACCACCCTGGCCAAGCAGAATCTACTCATATAGATGCATTGAATCAGTGCATCTCTATGAGAAAACTTCAGCGTCTCAATGCAGAGTCTGAGTGACTACCACTAAATATGTTTCAAGGCAGAACAACAACATTAATCTATAGTGTCTATAGTGACTATAGTGTCCCTTTAACACTTCCTTGGTTCAGCATGGCTTTTGTCCAGCTAATATTATATGATTTGCTTTGTACTCTGTAGTATTCAATGTCATGGTCACTTGAAGCTCCGGGCAAAAATGGCAGACCATTGCATATCTCTTGGTCTGAAGACTTGTTTTGACTATTTTTATCCCAGAATATACTTGCATTTCGATTTCTTCTTAAGACACTGGAAATACAAAAAGAAAAATCTGTTAAAAGAGGAAATAGAAACAGTTTTCTAGAATCAGACAGTTGAGGGATTGTAAGATACCAATTATAGGAGGAGCAGTGAGAGGAATGAAACTAGTTAAAAGAGGAGTTCTGTGGAAGAATATTACTTTTCAATTTATAAAGCATGTTCGGAATTCAGCACTTTGCTCCAGTAATCAGATAGCATAAAGTCAAAGTGTAATTCTAATATAAATGCAAGTCAGAAAAAAATGAATGACTTTTGCTTTTTATATCGCGGAACAGATTGTGGTGCGTGCAAATGTTTTCGACACAATTACAATAAAGAAGAAGAAAAAAAGCAGAAACCATTAGATATAAAACCTTTTTGCGTCTTTCATAGCAGGGTAGAATCCACAGTGAACTACTCTGAATAACTGCCCAACTGGGAAATACAATCTGTATCCTGCTGGACATAATTATATGTGGACACATACCTTTCTCCCAGACTATGATCAATTTCTGTCTGTATTTACTGTCTATTTAACGATGCACCATGCTCTTATTATCTCAGGAACATTAATTTTCAGTTTTCAAAACTTCATACTGCATTTTCATTGTTGTTTGCTCTAAGTGTGTTTTTTATGCTTTCATTTTTATGCTTTTTTTTTTTTAAATGTGCTAATGAGCAAATCTGAAAGGCACTCTGTTAAAAACAGTTTATACTCACAGTTCTACCCTCATAATTATGAATATGCCAGACAACTGTAGAGAATTGCTCCCTCACTGTCTGGCAAACAATAGATATTATCGGAAAAATGTTGACACATAAAGACTTTATACAATCTGGCTCTAGACAAAGAATTGGGAATGAGTATCCATTGTCACCCAAGTCCCTCTAGAATAAAACTCCTACTATGCTCATACAGTCAGTTTTATAGAAACGGAGACAAAAAAATGCTGAAAGCGTTTCTAAATGCGGCATATTTGGGAAGGTGAGATCATGGGTTAGGTCAGGAATGAGATGGACTCACTTACCTCGTTTGGCAACACCGGTTCCAAGTTTAGGCATTAATGACAAAACACCAGTATTTCGAAATCAGCATAGCAGCACTCTTTAGGCCAGGTGGAAACTTTTTATGTCTTTGTTACCAGCTATATTTGAACATGCCTAGGTCTAAAATGCTAGCCACTCGTGGCTGTTATTGTAAAATACTATTTTGTGAAAATAAAAACATCAGATGATCACAATTATCTTGATAGAAAAGTTTTATACCCCTCAGTGAATACACCTTAGGGTTGGCATGGGACTTTTGGTTAAAGGACCACTCCAGTCCGCTAAAGCTCTTCAGCTTGCTTAAATGCTTTAGTTAAGAAGGTTGTTCTCTCATTTTTAATCGTACAAAAAGTTCAGATTTCAATAGAAATTGGTACTTTATAAACTTAGCATGTTACAACCCCTGGCTGTCAGTCAAAACATCTGGCTCAGTTACTTCCTGCTTTGGTTAGCTCAGTGGAGCTCCTGCCTTGCAAAGACATCTCATTGAACTGCATTGGGAAGTCTGTGATCGCTTTAATTAAAAAAATCTACTAACCAGTGAGTTTTATTATGTATATAGATTTGGGCAGTAGAGTTTCCATTTAAGTCCTGGCCATTTATAACATAGCTCCTCTCAATCATACACGTTTAACCTTCTAGAGTGATGCAATCATCATCATTAAGGTTAGATATTTCTCAGTTAAGTCCCTCAAAGGAAGTTATATCTAGAGCGCTGGACCAGCATGTCTAGTCTCATTATTTAATTGAGAACATGTGGCAGCTGCTCATTGGCTACATGATGCAATCTGAAGATAAAATAAGTTTAGAATTGATAACATACATAGGAGGCAGAAAAATGTGAGGATCTCATGCTAGACAGAAGGATTATTAAAATAAGTATGACGGATCAGGGGGCTTAGTGACCATAAGGTAGAGCTACCTATAAGATGTGGTACAATATACTGTCCTAAAAGGCATAAACAATTTTTATCTTATCAAAGTGACTAATGACCTAATCTCCGCTAAATCCATATTAATTCTCCTTGACCTCTCTGCTGCCTTTGACACAGTTGATCATGCTCTCCTCCTTCAAACTCTTCAATCACTCGGTCTCTGTGACTCTGTCCTCTCTTGATTTTCCTCCTATCTCTCCCAACGCTCATTTAGTGTCTCCTTTTCCAAGGATACCTCCTCCCCTCGCCCTGTCTCGGTTGGAGTTCCCCAAGGCTTTGTCCTTGGTCCCCTTCTATTTTCTCTTTATACAGCCTCTCTTGGAAAAGTTATTGCCTCTTTTGGATTCAACTACCACCTGTACGCTGATGACACTCAGATATACCTCTCCTCACCAGACTTCCCTGCCGTCCTGTAATGTGTCACTGCTTGCCTCTCTTCCATCTCTGACTGGATGTCATCACGCTTTCTCAAACTTAACCTCTCTAAAACTGAACTCCTTGTCTTTCCTCCTCCTAATACTGAACCTCCTCTCTCACTCTCCCTTCAAGTCAGTGATATCCACATAAGTCCATCCCTACAAGCGCGCTGTCTTGGCGTCATACTTGACACTGGTCTCACCTTTGAGTCTCACATCCAGTTTGTTGCCAAGTCCTGTAGGTTCCAACTCAAAAACATAGCCCGCATCCGCCCCTTTCTTACGCAAGATGCTACCAAGGAGCTTGTCCATGCTCTAGTAATTTCCCGCATGGATTACTGTAACCCTCTCCTGATTGGTCTCCCCAAAAGCTGTATTGCCCCACTACAGTCTGTAATGAATGCTGCAGCTAGACTGATTTTCCTCTCCAGTCGGTCCTCTCACACCTCGCCCCTCTGCCAGTCCTTACATTGGCTCCCTGTATCCTATAGGAGTCAATTCAAAGTGCTAACCCATACATTTAAAGCACTGAACAATTCCAGCCCCTCTTATATCTCTTCACTGATCCAGAGGTATGCCCCTCCTCGTACCCTCCACTCTGCCCGCGACCACCTCCTGACCGCTGCTCACACCCGTACGGCCAACTCGCGCTTGCAGGACCTCTCATGGGCGGCTCCACTCCTATAGAATAACTTTCCTACTGCCATCAGACTCTCCCCTAGTCTTCAATCATTTAAGAAGGGCCTAAAAACCCATCTCTTCAGGAAAGCGTATGGCCTCCCAGAGTAATCTCTCCCTTACATACCTGTCTCTTTCTCTCTCCTATGGGACAGTGCTTTGCTCTCTTCTCCAGCTCTGCTTCTCTCCTACTTGATATTTCCTATCCTAATGTTTCTAATACCCCACCTCCTATAGACTGTAAGCTCATTTGAGCAGGGTCCTCTTCAACCTATTGTTCCCGTAAGTTTATTTGTAATTGTCCTATTTATTGTTAAATCCCCCCTCTCAAAATATTGTAAAGCGCTACGGAATCTGTTGGCACTATATAAATGGCAATAATAATAATAATAATAATAATAATAGACAGCTGGAAGCAACAAATGAACAGCTGGGAAGTATCCTGTAAGGCACTGGTGGCTACCTTAAACCCTTGGTGGCTGATGACATGTCTCACATGTCATCAGTAAAATAATTGTTGGAGACTGACTGTGTGTGTGTGAGACAGCGATTAGTAAATCTAATATCACCGTAATCACTGTGTTTGTGGTGATATTGCTATTTCTGGATTCCTCACTAGGAAGGCATCCCAGAAATAACTGTATGGAGGTTCCAAAAGGCAGTCGATTTCAGGGGCAGTTCTCCACACAATCACCATAATTAGCACTCTCTGGCAGCTGCGGGACCCCATTAAATGTTGTACATACGGCAATCTCGGTTATCACAGCATGCTGTAAAATGAATAATTCCATTACTGTGATAAATGTAAATAATTGAGTAACATTTGTCTGTATGGCAATTATGTTAATATGCAGTATACAATTTTATGTGGAATTATTCACACCATGTTTTGACTTACACAATTAAATAACTGATTTTCACTGGGTAGTTGCACTACACATATGTATATTTGATGTGCAAGTATTATTTATTTATTTATTTATTAAAAATTCTTAAGAAAACGCAGTCTTATTACCCATAGGGTCTCGATGCGCATACCAGCAATAAAAACAGACAAAACAATATCCAGCAAAACCACAGCATTATAATCACATGCATTTGAACCAAGTTAAAAATTTCATGTCATCCCATACGCCTGAGCAAATAAAACAGTTTTTAAGCTCCGGCGGAATTTCAGTAGATCATTCTCAAGTCTTAATGTCAGAGGCAGGGAGTTCCAAAATTGTGCTCCCTGAACATCACTCGTTCTCCCTCCGCACTTTTTCTTTTTAAAATTTGGAATCTTCAATAAGGCTAAATCAGCCGATCTCAAGGATCGACTGGGAGCATAGCGTGTGAATTTATCCTTCAGATAGTCTGGTCCCATACCATGGATTGCCTTATATACCAAACAACCATTTTTAAACAGAACCCGTTCACGAACGGGCAGCCAGTGCAAGGCTCTTAATGATGGAGTGATATGGTCATTGCGGGCCACACCCGTAAGTAGCCTTGCAGCTGCGTTCTGTATCAACTGTAGCTTGTGTATGATTTTCTGAGGCAGTCCAAGGTACAGAGCATTGCAGTAGTCCAATCGGCTACCGATGATGGCGTTGACCACCGAGATTTGATCGGAGGGGGTAATGAATCTAAAAATAGACCTCAGAAGCTTCAGGTGGTAGTGGCAAGAGCTTACCACCTGATTAATCTGGGGCTTCAGTGTCAACCTGGAGTCGAAAATGACTCCCAGATCTCTGACCTTGGTGGCAGGACTCGGAGATGGAGAAAACGAGTCCGGCCATGAGGGAAAGATACTACTCACCTCCTGGTTACTGAAGATGATGCATTCAGTTTTGGAGCCATTAAGTTTTAGATAATTGGCTCCCATCCACGACTGGATATCCTGTAGGCAGGAAGAAAGATTGATTTGATCCTCCTTTTTCTTGGCCAGGCGAAAGTACAACTGGGTATCGTCGGCATAGATATGATAGGGAAGCATGTGGCGGCGGATGATATGGGTCAGTGGCCTCATATAGATGTTAAACAGGATTGGAGATAAAGCCGAACCCTGGGGGACTCCACACGTCAGGGAGATGTTAGAGGAGTAAAATGTCCCCAATTTTACCCTTTGAACCCTGTCGTGGAGAAACGAGGTCACCCAAGCCAGCGCCCTGTCATCCACACCAGCCACAGTAAGTAGCCTCTCTGTCAATCTATCATGATCGATGGTATCGAAGGCCGCCGATAAATCCAGGAGTACCAGGGCAATTTCCTCCCCTCTGTCCAAGGCCCACAGGAGATCGTCGTGGACTTTAACCAGGGCAGTCTCTGTCCCTCTACCAGGTCGAAATCCCGATTGGAAGTCATCCAGAATGTGATTAGATTCCAGGTGAGGCTGAATTTGCCATACCGCTGCTCTCTCGATGATCTTGGCCAAAAAAGGCAAGGTGGAAATAGGTCGATTGTTGCTCAACTCGGAGCGTGGCACAGTTGGTGTCTTCAGCAGAGGAATAACCACAGCCTGCTTCAGAATGCCAGGAACAACTCCGGTGGCAAATGACATACTAACAATGTCTGCAATATAGGGGGCCAAAGCATCAGCGGCATCCTTCACCAGCTGAGCAGTGCAGGGATCCAGCGATGAGGACGATGCCCTGAGAGATTTGAGGATGATCAAGATCTCAGATGTACTGACGGGTTTAAAATTCGAGAACATCGAGCCATCATAGGGTGTAAGAATTTCTGCATCAGGTTCCACCACTATGTTGCTCCTAATTAGATCAATTTTTTGTTTAAAAAAGTGAGAAATGGATTCACAAAACTTTTGAGATGTTTCTTCTTGAGGAAGCGAACAGTTAGGATTTGCTAAGAGGTTTGTTGTGCGAAAAAGCTCTGCCGCTGAGTTCTTCGCTTTTGTAATCTTATCTGTAAAATATTGTTTTTTCGTATTTTTAATACTAGATTTATATAATTTTAAAGATTTTAAATATTCCAATTTAAGGTCGATATTGTAATCTTTTCTCCACCGTTTTTCAGCTGCTCGACATCGCCATTTCATCTCCCTGGTCACCTGATTAAACCAGGGAGGGTTTTTATCTACTTGTCTTACTAGACAAGTTTTTTTCATCAGGGCTAGAAGTTCTATTGATTCTACAATCACTGAATTAAACAGTAAGATTTTCTCTTCTACTGTGTGGGAATCATGAAATTTAATAGGGTCCATTTTGCTGGAAAAAGTTGTGCTAAGAAGAGGTCCGGTGACTTTGGAAATATCTCGAGACCATGAGCAGATATTATTTCTTTTTGGGATGTGGGGGATTTTCTTCATTTCAACACCTACTGCCTCAAACTTGATCAAGTTATGATCACTCCAGGCCGTGGGTTGAGGAGTGGCAGTCGAGCAAATCAACCCATTGTGGAAAATCCAATCTAGTGTATGTCCGGTTCTATGTGTAGGGCCGGATACTGCTTGGTTATACCCTATGGTTTTAGCATAGAGTATTAAACTCTGGGCATGAGAGTCCATAGGAGAATCAGCCCATAAGTTAAAGTCTCCCAAAATAATGGAGGAGGTAAACTTAAGACTTATAGTAGTTAGCAGTTCAGATATCTCCTCCATAAAGACGGGGGTACTAGTATTAGGCGGATGATAAATAAGAGCTAGACCTGCCGTTTCCCTCTCAGTGCGCTGCCATAGGAGAGAGAGATATTCAAATGTGGTGAAGGATGTCACCTCCATCTCAATTTCACTGATTTTAAGATGTTTTTTAAAAATAATCGCAATCCCCCCGCCTCTTCTTGTGGCCCGATTACACATAAGTATGTGATATCCAGGGGGGGCCAGTTCATCAAGACGAGGTGGGGTTGAGGGAGAAAACCATGTTTCTGTTAAAAACAAAAAATCAAGGTTGTTATCCTTAATTACAATATTGATGGCCTCAGCGTTCTTAATTGCTGAGCGGGCATTCAATAGAGCACCCTTAAAAGACGGGCCATGATTACTCTTTAGAGTATTATTAGTCTTGCTAAGGTTGCTAGCCAAATTAAGAATAGTTTTAATCTGGGAGCTTCCATAGTGAGATGATATTTTATTTTTCTTTAATTTGAGGGCAGTACGAATATCTATTGGGCCATTAGTATTTAGAGCCTTCAAATCAGAGGCAGAGTAATTCAAGTTACTCATGTTGCTACAAAGCTTCAACAACTGATGCACAATCTGCAGATTATATATAACAATAACAGATAACGACCAGGTTTACCAATTGTCAAAAATATGCGATCTTAACTTTTAGCAAAAATGATCAATAGCAAAAAATGCGAAGAGTAACACTTACAGTTGAAGACAGGCTAAAATTACCAAAATAAAAATAAAAATAACAGCATTAAAAAATAAATAGATAAACAATAAGAAAATAAAAATAGGGGGGAAAATTAATAAAAACAAATAAGAGGTAATTAAATTGTCGTTGGTCCGCCCGTCCCGCCCGTCCGGGGCACGGATGGGCACAGACGGGCTTCCCTCTGGCGCGCCTCCGGCGCGCCGCCGGAGTGCCGCCTGCGCCCGCTGCGCTCCGCAGCAAATAAGGGGATACCAAGCCCCTCCTCCTGGTAACAGGGATTGGCTCCGCCCACAGTGGTGCTGTCAATCAAGATGGCCACCAAGTGGAAAAATAGGTGGTTTATGCAAATATAAGCAGATATAAGTAAACAAATATAAGTAAACCTAGACTTGACAAAAATCAACACTGGGACAAAACAATAAAGGGCAGTTTGCGACTGAATAAATAATCATTTGCCCAGTACAGGTTTGAGAAATTATTTTTCATTTACTCACAGGGACCTGGAGACAAGTTGGCATTGACTCCCACTAATGAGGCTACACATTTTTGCTAAAGATGTTATTAAAACAGAAAACAAGACTAGAATGTTTATAGGACAATAGAGTTTTGGAATGTCCATCCTACATTCATAAATGCTCAAGCTCCGAAAATCATAAAAACTTTAGTCACTGTTAGTAGATTTCCACCTGCATATCTTTTGACCTACACTGATCAGCCTGGCAGGTGAAGTGAATAACGTTGATAATATCGTTACAACGGCACCTGTCAAGGAGTGGGATATATTAGGCAGCAGTTCTTGAATTTCATGTATTGGCAGCAAGAAAAATGGGCAAGTAAAAAGATCTGAATGACTTTGACAAGTGTCAAATACTGATGGCTAGATGACTGGGTCAGAGCATCTCCAAAAGGGCTGTTCCCAGTATGCAGTGGTTAGTACCTACCAAAGTAGTACAATTAAAGACAACCAGTGGACCAGCACCAGGGTCATGGGCACACAAGGCTCACTGATGCACTTTCAGGAATACAGAGAGACCCAACACGCAGTTACCGTAATCAGAAATAAACGCATACCAGACCTTAGAGTGGCCTGGCTTTACATTAGAGAGACAGAGAGTGGTCAGGGACAAGCTAGAATCAGGCAAACCAGAAATCAGGGAAGTGAGGTACAATAGCCTAGTCAAAGATTATAGAAAGGAGAATATGAAAACTGTAGAGAGATTGTGTAGATTGGATAGCTCCCCCTTTAAAAAGGAAGAAGGGGGGACGCTCCCAATCAACCTGGTATTGGAAATGAACTCAATTTTATAGACTTATACCTTGATTGGGAGCGTCCCCCCTTCTTCCTTTTTAAAGGGGGAGCTATCCAATCTACACAATCTCTCTACAGTTTTCATATAAATTTTGGGGTCCAAGCCCTCATTTAGGTGGAACTGGTACCACCAGCCTGACCCACCTTTCCAAGTCCCTAATCCAACAGTTTGTGGATCAGGGACGACGGGATTAAATACTTAGCTTTCCTAGAAAGGAGAATAGTCAGTATAGCCAAGAACAATAAACCAGAAATACACAGAGAAAATATAACACACTATTGGGAATATAATACCCCAACAGGGCAGTGACCTAAGCCATAACTACCTTTTTATATTAACGGGATCCTATAGTGCCAGGAAAACAAACCCGTTTGTGATTGGACCAGATGTGATCGCGCATTCAAACCCGCCCATTGGAAAGCGTTACTCAATGCTTTCCTATGGGGATCTTATTTGACGCTGGACTCCATGAGTGTAAATCGCGGAAGCGGCCTCTAGTGGCTGTCAGGGAGATAACCACTAAAGGCTGGATTAACCCTGCAGTGTTAACATTCTATGTTTTCAACTGCAGGGTTAAAACTAGGGGGACCTGGCACCCAGACCCCTTAATTGAGCTGGGTGCCTATAGTGGTCCTTTAAGGCTCTTTAAATTGAAAACCACACCCACAAAACGTTAGAATTTGAATGTTTTGGCCGACCATGATGTCATTAGCTCCATGATGTCAGTGCGCATGTGCCGCATCATAAAAGGGTAGAGCTACAACTGATGGCTTCGGAACCACGCTCTGGTCAAACTTTTGCTGGGAAAACCCTAATCCCAAAGTGACCA
Organism: Pelobates fuscus; assembly: GCF_036172605.1. NCBI lineage: Eukaryota > Metazoa > Chordata > Amphibia > Anura > Pelobatidae > Pelobates > Pelobates fuscus. The sequence continues at coordinate 278,697,020 of NC_086319.1, read as the reverse complement.
AAACAGTTAACTCAGGGATAACCAATTATGAAAAATTTGTGTGGAAGAATAGAACAATCATGCCATTTACAAGTCTCTTAATAATCTGATTATAGCATTCTTTATCTGTAAACAGCATAACCTTGATTTAAACATTCTATATTGAGGACAGTTGGGAAGACAAATAAAATGTACTAATGTACCCAATCTGTTTTGATGTATGAAATATCTGGGCTATATGACAGGACACTCCAACATATTAAACAAGATCAAATTAAGCTCAAATTAACCTTTAGCTAAATACTAAGTCCCAAAGCTTTGATACATCCACACAGAAGGGACCTGACCGTGGGATTCTCTTTAAAAATCAGTAAAATTCTCAGTAAAATTCTATGTTACACAACTAGTTAATGTGACTTTGGCCATGGGTAGTCAACTCCTGGTTATAGAGAAGTCATTGCTCTTTTGTGAGGTTTAGTTGCGACAATATGGTTACTCTCCCACCTCCCTCTCACTGTGACAGTATACCCACCCTTTGCCATATGTTCAATGTAGTCAGGGCCAGATTAAGAGCCCAGTGGGCCTGGTGCTGACAATTATGATGGGGCCTAATTACAGAAACTTATCGACCAAAAACACTAAAACAGTCATACCTCTCAAGAGTCATGTATCTGATGGAGTTGGTGTTGGAGGGAAACTCAAAGGATGCAGCTATAAGAAAACACATACTCTATGCTAATCTCGCAATGTCCATGGGCAGGGTAAAAGGGTGCACCACTGACGTGAATCGCGTGACCAGAACTGCCAAAAGGGGCGAACATGCCCAAAAAGGGGGCATGTCTGTCCAAAGAATTGGAAGGCCAGTCTGGCATCAGTGTCCCTATGTATCACAGTGTCAATGTCCCCATGTCGCCCAGTCCCCTAGTCTCCCAGTGTCTGTTTCCCCATTTCTCCCAGTGTCCCCATGTCTCAGTGTGTCCTGTGTCACTAGGATACTAGGGGACACAGAGACATGGGGGCACTTGTGAATACAGACATGGGGACACTGGGAGACATGATGACACAGACATTTGGGGACACTAGGAGAAATGAGGAGACAGACACTAGGGACACAGACATGGGGACACAGACACTAGGAGACATGGGGACACAGACACTATGGACACTGGCTGGGAGGCATGGGGACACAGACACTTGGGGACACTGGGAGACATGGGGCACTTGTGGACATAGACATGGGGACACTGGGAGGCATGGGGACACTGAGACATTTGGGGACACTTGGAGACATGGGGACACCAAGGACACAGAGACATGGGGACACAGACACTGGGAGACATGGGGACACAGACACTAGGGACACTGGCTGGGAAACATAGGGACACTGGAGACATGGGGACACTGAGACACTAGCTGGGAGTCATGGGGACACAGACATGGAACATTGAGAGACATGGGGACACAGAGACATGGGGACACAGATACTTGGGGACACTGGGAGAAATGGGGCACTTGTGGACATAGACATGGGGACACTGAGACATTTGGGAACACTGGGAGACATGGGGACACTAAGGACATAGAGACATGGGGACACAGACACTGGAAGACATGGGGACACTGAGACACTACGGACACTGGCTGGGAAACATAGGGACACTGGGAGACATGGGGACACTGGCTGGGCGTCATGGGGACATTGAGATACATGGGGACACAAATACATGGGGACACAGATACTGGGAGACTAGGGGACACTGGGAGCCATAGTGACACAGACATTTGGGGAAACTAAGACACTAGGGACACTGAGAGACATAGGGACACAGAAACTAGGGACACTGGCTGGGAGGCATGGGGACACAGACACTTGGGGACACATGGGACACTTGTGGACATAGACATGGGGACACTGGGAGACATGGGGACACTGAGACATTTGGGGACACTGGGAGACATGGGGACACTAAGGTCACAGAGACATGGGGACATAGACACTGGGAGACATGGGGACACTGAGACACTGGCTGGGAGTCATGGGGACACTGGGAGACATGGAGACACTGAGAGACATGTGTCCCCATGTCTCCCTGCTGCCTTTTCCCCCATCCTTCACTTACCTGAGCTGTAGTCTGTCTCTGCAGGCTGGGAGCTGCTGTCTGGACTCTCTGTGCTGTGTAGCTGCTCGCCCGTGGATCAGTGAGTAGAGAGAGGCAGGGAGATGCAGGGAGATGCTGTAACTTCCTATCCCTGCCTCTCTCCCCTACTGGCCGGTGCTGGTATTGCAGAATAATCTCCGTTTATACGGAGAAAAATGTTTGCATTTGTATTGCTTGTATTACTGCAGTACCGTCATGGCCAGGCAGTCTTAAATATCAGCTGTGCCTTAAAATACCAGTCAGGTGGTAAATCTAAGAGTAGTCTGTAAAAAAAAAAAGTAATTTTTTTTTTTTTTTACAATGGGCCTATCACATGGGCCTGGGCCTGGAGCTGCAGCTCCATCAGCCCCTATGTTAATCCGGCCCTGAATGTAGTTATGTTCTGCTTGATAGATGGAATGAGAGCAAAATGCACTGTGTGTTGACCTCCCATTACTATTTTAATACTGTTCTTGCCAGTATTATTTGAGCACCTGTAAAGATATGCAAATCTAAAGGAGCCACTCCATAGTAAATACTATTCTGTGAACAACGGATAAAAAAAAAAGCAGAATGATATTAAGATTGCTGTAATGTTGTTGATATATAGAAAAGCTTAAGAGAAAACCGGATATGAAACTCCTGACAATGGTAACTAGTTACTTAAAGGTGTGGATTGTAACCCTATAAGGATTGTGATTTTACAAATCTATCTTCATTAACTCAAGCTGATTGATTAAAATAAATGAATCAATTGCTTCTCTCTCTGAGATCATATATTATTTGTTGCCTTATTTACTTAACAATGAATTAAGTGTACACTGTATAGCCAAATGATAAAATATAATTCAAATGAACCTAATAGAAAAAAAATGCTGATATGCAGAATTTTAACATAAATATTTCAATGCAGTTTTCTATTTGACTTAATTTTCTATTTAAGTCAACATTTTTATTTATTTTGTTGAAGAACCAGATTTCCCAGTCTAAATGACATTTATTTCTTTATTTAGAAAATGTTTTTTTTTTTTTTATAGAAATAATTAATTTAGATTTCTCTGCATTTTCAAGGACATTCTGGGGAGAATAAACAATCAGATGTAGTAACAAGGCTACATATTTAAAATGTATACAAAAAAACCAAAAAACATTAGTAGTTATGGCAAGCAGATACAGAAATAAGTTGATGCTTTCTGGAAGGTAATTCTGCAGTCACAGATCTCTGTATGAGAATGCAACTTGACCCACTTTCTTTTTTATTTATTTTATTTTATTGATTTCATTAAGAAGTAACAACACAATATATCTGGGTTGTGCAGATGTACTTGGTGATCCACAAATAACGAAGCATGCAATGCAGATCTAACAGCAGTCATTCTGACATGTTTTTAGAGGATTGCTCCATGACAACATCATATGGATTGAAGCAATAACGTAAATTAAATGTACAATAAGAAACCAAAACATAAAAATCAAAGCAATATATCAGGGAAGGCCACAAGCAGAGGTTAATTAAATCCAAGATTGGTGATGGAGGTTTATCTATTTTAACTGTGAATAAAGAATACATTGATTAAAGTAGACTGTAGGTTAAAAATTGGTCAAAGGTAAAGATCAGAATTGAACAGGTGGCTAGAAAATATCACCCGTTTTTCACGATCCTGGGCTAACCTATAATTATTATTATTTTTTTATTTATTTGTTTGGCAATTTTGGTAACTTAAACATCACTACAAACAACAGTCACTGAGCCAGATGACAGTAATTTTTTGTGCTCATAGAAAAGGAAAATAACGTATGGTGGCACACATTTCTTTTCAAATGCATCTCCTGCAAATTACAGCTTAAAGCTTACTTAATAAAGAAAGCACAATTTAGGTGATGTGGGCGCCATGACTGCCTTGCATGCCAGTGTAAGTGTTATACGCTCATTCGAGGCAGAAAAGAATTAGAGGAGTAATATAACAATATTTTGGAAATGTCTATAAATATTGCCATTGGCCATCCTTCTCTTTCTCACCATGAGCTCTACCTCTACCTGAAAGGTGTGGATATGGCCTCTTCTTCAGCTCAGATGTCCATCCTGCTGGAGGAGTATACATGGGCCCATGGGACTGCATGTCTTCAGCTCATACTAGAGAGAATCTTGGCCTCACAACAGCCTGCTCCAGTGGTCCTGGCTTCTCAGGAGTCTTCTGGAAGGAGAACACGGAGGTCGTGCCCCCTTCATGATTTAACCCCAGCTCATTGCAGCGTGCCTCAGGGAGTGCTGGCAGAGATGGAGCCTGTGTGACCCAGGAGTCTCCTGCATCCCAGGGCTCTATTGCGAGGTCTTTGCAAAGCTCTCCCTCTTCTGTGGCAGTCTGCCATATTGCCGACGCTGCGTTCCATAGTCACCATGTGGGTTCTGGTTGTGCGCAAATTAGCACAACACTTGAGACGTGCCCTTTCTCATCAGCTAATGCAAGGAGCCCCAGATATACAGTAATGCACAGAACAGGTCACAATCCCAAGCCCTGAGAGAGGGGAACCCCAGAAAAAAGTCAGAATGTTAGTAGGCCTCCATCTACAGCAGCTACTGGTGAGGTGATCATTCCAAGTGCCCATATTGTACTCCTTCATCTAATTTGGTGGCATCCCTGGCTGCAGAGAATGGAGGGCCTGAGGAGTCCCATTCTTCACTCCAGTTTGTAAAAAAGTAAGCATGCTAAACGTACGCTTGATCCTTGTGGTTTGGGTTCCACTGTTAATGAGGTTTGTTTTTTTTGTTTGTTTTTTTGTTGCAGTGCTTTCTGTTCAGTTACTGCACAAACCGCTCCTCTTTTCCCTGCTCCCATAGCACCTGGGTTTGGTCTCACATTAGCATTGCTGCCTTTGCAGGTATGTGAATTATTCCCTTTAGACTGACCCTGGAAGTTAAGGAGTGCATTTTGCCAAAGGAGTTTATTAATCTTATTTCACCAGACAGTTGATTGCCCATCTAGAGAGAATGGGGCAGATGGGATAAACAATTACCTCACAATTTCAGGAACTGGCTGCAAGGAATTGTTAGTGCTCTGCATAAGCACTCACCAGCACTTAGTATGTCCTTAAATGCATATTTGAATTTTATTTAGTGGTATTGGGGTTCATGGTTTTGGATGAATTAGTTTGCACAATTCAAAGGGTTATACAATAACTGCTGTGTTAAAATTCACAGTGCTTATAGAGTTCCAAGATGTCATTTAGCCATGCAGCTTGGAAGTTCCAAGATGGCCATAGACCCTGTGTCCTGGTAATACACAACCTAAAAACACTAACAATAGAGACATCAGCAATGTTCCTGGAAGCCCACACACATTTGCAAACACTCCAAAAGCTAACCCTTTAATTTTGTACAGCTATAATTTAGATTATTAGCTGCATCAGATATTTTTGCACAGATATATCCCAACAGTCAACTTCCAATAAACACTCAAAGTATAAAAAAAGTTTAATGACCATATTCTAGCTAAAAACTTGTAATACTAACTAGACAATTGCAGTACTAATCCTATATTTCCCATGATCACAGTTATATCATAATCAAAGGATATCCAAGCAACTTAATATAAAATGGTAAAATTCAATAATTTAGTTATGGATATAATAGCACAATGTTCAAATGTTGGACATTCTCCATGTATATGATTGGGGGTATATAAGATTTAGGGGGCAATATTGATTTAAATACAATCAGCATTTCTGCCACAAGATGACAGGGAGGGCTGATATGCAGTTTGACATTCAGAATGACAGCCTTTGGCTGCTGCTCATGACATCCAGTAGGCCTTCAGTATTTCAACAGGAGGTCAGGTCAGCACAGGTGTCTTTGGTTGCGTCAACAAAGCAGGGATTATGCTGGCTGTTTAACGAGAGTCATTGTCGGTGAGCGGCATCTTGCCACTTTCAGCATGAGTGTTTTCAGTGTTGAGGTCCTCACCCCACTGTTAAGTGTTTTTTGTTGGTAAGTCTTGCATTGGTTTTTCTAGGGAACAGCTGCGGCGGGTGGGGAGATGCAGGGCCGCCATCAGGGCATGACAACCATAACAGTTGTCATGGGCCCGGCGGTCCTGGGGGGCCCCGAGCCCCACATACTGCTGCAGTAAGTAATGGCTGAGCTGGGGAGTTAAACAATCTCCCCAGCCAGCCTGCACTCAGCAAGGGGCCCGCACAGCCGTCCGCGGGCCCCTGCTGCTACTAATCATGTCCTCCGTGCAGGGCACACTGAGGGACAGCTATAGGGCCCTCCCAAAGACCCCACTAGGCTGCCCCTCAGCGTGCCTGTCTCAGAACACAGCCTCACTGAGCTGCTCAGGGCAGCTCCGTGCGGCTTGTTTTGCAGGAAGTGACATCACCAGTCACAGTGAGCTATGCGGAGCTGCCCTGAGCAGACTTACAGGCAGCATGTCAGCATTGTAAGGTTCCTTCAGAAGAGGACCACCAGAGAGGTAAGGTTTGGGAGGGTTTTTGGGAGCCCCTACCCCCCCCCCCCTTGCTCCCACTGCATCCCCTACCCCCCTGCTCCCACTGCATCCCCTACTCCCCCCCTTGCTCCCACTGAATCCCTTACCCCCCCTTGCTCCCACTTCATCCCCTACCCACCCCTGGCTCCCACTGCATCCCCTACCCCCCTGCTCCCACTGAATGCCCTACCCCTCTGCTCCCACTGCAGCTCTTACCTGCTGCTCCCACTGCAGCTCCTGCCCCCTGCACTGTGCGCAATGGTAGGGTTTCGCTTTTGGTAGTGGCTAGCGGGCTACCCAACTGCTCCCACTGCTGCTCCTATTACCATTTGCACCCACTACATCCTGTCCCTCCTCTGCACCCACTACAGCCTCTATTCCCCCCTATACCCTCTGCAGCCCTTTCCACTCACACCCTTTCCAGCCCCTTCCTTTCGGAAGTAGTTGTTCTGGTGAGTATAGTCTACCACTGCAGGGTTTTTGCTGCAAAGACTGCCTTTTCAGAGAAAATGCAGTGTTTACATTGCTGCCTAGGAACACCTAGGCGCTTCCTGTGTCAGTGTTGCAAAATGTGCAGCCCTGACATTCAACATCTCGATTTTCGCTATATATATATATATATATATATATATATATATATGTGCACAGAGGGCCCCCTGCTACCTGTACGATGAAGAGGGGGCCCAGCAGCACACTCTGTCCTCCTTTCCAGCTGCTCTCTGTCTAACTTTCCTGCACCCTGCGGCCGCCAGAGCATTGTCACGGGTTACTATGCACAGCACGCAGGCCTGTCTCGTGAGATTTAGTCAGAGAGGAGCTGGAAAGGAAGACAATGTGTGCTGCTGGGCCCCTTCTTCAATGTACCGCGCTGGCTCCCTCCACCATGCCACTGGATCAACAGGAAATGCGATCTCCCCCTCCCTGGCACGGTAAAACCAGGGAGGGGGAAATAAAATTGAAATATACACAAATAAAAAAAAAAATAATACTCCCCTTCCCCCCTATTTTACACACACACTGAATCCTTACAAGCACACTCTGCACTACACACACACACACACTACATTCACTCAACACACTCTGCACTACACATACACTACATTCACTAAACACACTCTGCACTACACACACTACATTCACTAAACACACTCTGCATTACACATACACTACATTCACTAAACACACTCTGCACTCACTACAAACACTACATTTGCTAAACACACTCTGCACTACACACACACACTACATTCACTATACACATTTTGCTCTACACACACACACACTACATTCACTATACACATTTTGCACTACACACGCACTACATTCACTAAACACACTCTGCACTACATTCACTATACACTCTCTGCACTCACTACAAACACTACATTCACTAAACACACTCTGTACTACACACGCACTACATTCACTAAACACACTTTGTACTACACACACACTACATTCACTAAACACACTTTGCACTACACACACACACACACACACACTACATTCACTATACACACGTTTCACTCACTACAAGCACACTACATTCACTATACACACTACATCCACTACAAAAACACACACTCTGCATTCACTATACACACACCTGCATTCACTACACACACACTCTATATCTAATGCATGCATGCATACAAACATTACATACATTACACAAAACGTCCAATCTGCATCCACTATACACACTGCATCCATGACACACATACTGCATCCACTATACACACTGTATCCATGACACACATACCGCATCCACTATACACACTGCATCCATGACACACATACCGCATCCACTATACACACACACACACACACTTCATCCTTGTGGGCGGACTCGGGGCTGGCCCCGGGGGCCCAGATCTTGAGCTGTGTCAGGGGCCCTAACATTTCTGATGGCAGCCCTGGGGAGATGGGAATTGCTTTCTGCATGTTTGTATGTTTGTCCTCATTTGTTGTATTTTGTTGGCTATGGTGGTTGCTTGGGTACTTGGGCAGGCCAAAGGGAAAAATTACAGCAGTAACCTGTGTTTCCCAGCTAAAGTTGCTCCTCTATGTTGTTGTGGAGTTTGGGATTTGCTGTTATCGCAATTCTTTCTTGATGGTTGTGCCTTGCATCAGGTGGTCTGCGTTCTATTCATATTGGTTGTTCATGCCCGTTGAGATTGACATGGGGAGGATTTGCACAGTTGAATTAATAGATTTTAATAAACAGGATTTGGCTTGGTGTATGACCCTGTTTTCTAGGGTTTAACTAGTGTGGTCTGAGGTGGTTCCACATCTCTGTTAGGTAATACTGGGCAACTTTTAAGCTTTGTAGAGGTCTAAACGCAAGATTAACTATTCAGTTTCTTTGTGGGAAATGTAGCCTGACCCACTGAGTCAGGTCAGTCGGCATCGGTGGAATTTCCCTGGACAGTGCCTGAGGAGAGGGTAGCTTGAGTTGGGAGAAGGTGTTCTTGCTAACAAATGGTTTTCAGGAACCAAACTCGTTATACCTGTCTGGAGCCAGTGTCCTCCAGTAGGCTGTTTTTGATCACTAAGTTAATGTTAAAATAAAAGCTGTGGCTAAGCCTTCCCCCCCTCCCCCCCCCCCCCCCCCCCCTATACAATTTGCTTTATATAAACATGTATGTTTATGGGTTTTATTTTTTTGTTTGTTTTTTTTTCTTTCATTTTTTGCAGTGCAAAATTAAATGTGTATATAGTTGATTGGGATGAAAGATTTAAATATGTGCTTAAATTGAGTACAAAAGAAACCCAAATGTTTAAATATACAGTATATTATACTCTTCACTAATTAATCTACCCAAATTGGTATATATCAAGGTGAGTTAGGAATCCACACTGAACATTACTGCCAGGAAGAAAAGAAAACCATCCTTACAGGCCATTTGTTGTGACATGAGGCCTCAGTGACCCCTCTGCTCCCAAGTAATTAATTTAACTTTTTTTTTTCTTAATTAGTGTTGCGTAGATCTGCAGTGCTACTTTCTGCTGCATCAAATTAAAATTAGAAGCCTACCTTGCATTTGCATGTCCATTGACGCTATGCTGTCCATTGCCTACAAAGCCGGCACCTTTAATCAAAAGTTTTAATGTAGACTATATATATATATATATATATATATATATATATATATATATATATATATATATATATATATATATGTATATATATATATATATATATATATATATATACATATATATATTGATGCAAATATATATTCTTGCAGAGTGAATAAATATTCATTACAGCTCAGAGCCGCTGTTGCAAAGATCTTTTCTCCCTTTATGTTTTTATTATGCTAGCAAAAACACATCATTGCTGGGCCAAGAAAAGGAATTTTTATTTTATATCTTGTTAAATCTCCGCAAGAGCCCCTGAGTTTCCCCCTATATGCCTACTTTTCCATTTTATGAAGTTTGATTAGAAATCTGATGGCTTGCAGATTGTGTCTTTAACTCTCAGAAATACTGTTTTCAATTTTACATGACTGGGAAGGAATGAGCCAAAACAGTGCAAACAATTAAATGCTTCACTATTCTATTCATTATACCTTAAATTCTATAGTTTTTCAGTGAGGAACACCATGGAAATCTAGTTTCAAGGCAACCTGGTATTTTTAGGTTACAGTCAGATAGTTAAGCTTTTTAAGAATATTTTTTTGCTCCAATGGCTCGTTCTTTCTGTCTCTACCTCCCTTCCTGTAGTATTTAAAATATAGAAGTACGGGGGGCGTGGCCTGGAGCTCAAGCGCAGCGGTCGCATGTTGGTGTAGCTCCATGCTACCACGGCCTAAATTTAGCGGAACGAGCACCTAAAAGGCGGAAAAAACTGCACCCACGACGATGTCACAGACCAAGGGTCGCAGGCAGACTGAAAGGAGCGAAAAAAGTGATTTTTTTGGCGCTCGGAATGCCCAGGGGAAATTGCCGGCGAGACCGGAGGAGTCCCAAGATGGCGCCCAAGATGAAACCTCTGTACTGCAGGGACAATCAAAAGAGGATGGGCCCGCAACTCAAAGCATGATCCAAAAAATGCTGGACGATATGTACCAAAAGTTACAACTTACCCTCCACACATCACTTAACGAAATCAAGTCTGAAATCCATGATCTGGGCACACGCACGTCGTCATTGGAAGACAAGATGGCGGACCACGCTGAAGCATATAATGCCATGCGGGCTGAAATGAACGAAATGCAAGACACAATGGTGGCCTATGAGAACAAGCTGGCAGACATGGAAGATAGATCCAGACGAAATAACCTGCGCCTGAGAGGGATTGCAGAATCGGTCAGCACAGCAGATCTGCACGCATACATACAGGGGCTGTTTAAACTCCTTATCCCAGACATGCACCAAGACATGCTCCTACTAGACAGGTACCACAGAGTCCCTAAACCGAGATTCCTTACATCTGAAGAGCCCAGAGACACCCTAGTGAGACTCCACTACTTCCATGTAAAGGAAGATATCATGAGGGCAAACAGACAACGCCCAAACCTACCATCACCCTACCAAGGGATTACAATCTATGCTGACATATCGGCAGTAACGCTGAAAAAACGGAAATCCTTTGCAAGCATCACAGAGAGCCTGAGGCAACATAAGAAGCCATATAGATGGGGATTCCCAGTTAAACTACTGGTTATGCACGAAGGCAAGATGACAGCCATCACGTCTCCTGAAGCGGGTATTCAAGCATTGAAAGATTGGGGCCTACCACCGCCGAAGACACCACCCCAAGCCACAGGACGGACCACGCTACCTCCCACGTGGAAGAAGATCACCAGAAACAGATAGGGCCGTAGCCCGTAACCTAAGACTGTGGCAGGTACCTCATAGAGACACTGAGACTGGGACTCTAAAGGGAAAAAGTGCCCGCCAAGGGGTCCAAGGTCGGTAGAATCACCATGTTTTTACGGTTACACTCCTAACCAACAAGGTAAAACCGGGGACCTGGGGGCAACACAATTGATTTCCCCAACCATGGGACTCCTAATGCTACTGTTAATGTTAATGCTAAAGGTAATTTTAATGTCTAAGATAACAGGTGCGAATACCAATGATCCACCCAATACAGGCCGTAAGACCGTTGTGGACAGGCATGGAAGAAAGATACTTCCTACCCCACAGTGCCAAAGTTAGGCACCGAGCCATTACCAGTATGTTTAGTTTTATTTGTTTATGTTCATCTGTTAGACCACCATGTTTTTCTATGTACACATTCATTGCAGGTACCACCTCACACCTCAACACCCCCAATAGCTCCACCTCCAGATGGGAATAGCCCCAGACATTGCAAACGTCACAGGGAGCGGACACCATGTTCGATGAAGCTGGGAAAGGTGTCCCTCCCAAAAACAGATAGCACTAACACACCACAAATCGTAATCCGACTGTACAACCCCCCATGAAAATATACTCTCATAATACTAAAGGGCTTAATCACCCAGCGAAGCGTGGGCTGCTTCGAAAAGATTTGCAAAAACTAAAACCCGACATAGTGTGCCTACAAGAAACCCACTTCAAAGCCAATGCACATTCACCTCTATTCCGACAAGATTACCCCCACCAATTCCACGCCACGTACTCAAATAAATCGAAAGGGGCATCAATACTTATCAGTAAGGATGTGGCGTTCACACTAATATGTTCGGAGGTAGACACAGAGGGCAGATATGCTATGGTGGTGGGGACATTTAATGGGGTCGTATATTCCATTGCAAGTGTTTATGCCCCGAACAAGGAACAAAGAAACTTCCTCCACAAGGTGTTCAAGAAATTGTCGTCTATAAGCCAAGGCATAGGGATGGTTTGTGGCGACTTTAACCATGTACTAGACCCTTTGATAGACACCACTGGACCGCATACACCAGCCAGACTGAAACCGCTTAAAAGACAAGGCAGGGCAATACAAAAACTGCTCCAAGACAACCATTACTATGACGTGTGGCGAGCATTACATGTGGGAGAAAGGGGGTATACATTTTTATCCACTGTACACAATACCTACTCACGCATAGATGGCATATGGATTGCAGGCCAACATCTGGAACAAGTCACTGCTCTATAGCTCAATTGACGTGGTCAGATCATGCGCCAGTAGTGGCGACATTGACAGACTTATACGACTCCACACATAGAAGCCCATGGAGACTAAACGCGTCGCTTCTTACAGATAGCAAATTCAGAAAGACATTAGAAACAGAGCTCGTTCACTACTTTACAGAAAACGATACGGGAGACATATCCCAAAGCACACTGTGGCAAGCACATAAATCAGTAGCCAGAGGCCTATTGATAAAAAGAGCATCACAATTAAAAAGGTTGGCGCAAGCACAGATGAGGCTATGGCAAAGGGAGCTGCAGGACCTTAACACTCAAAACCAACAAGCCCCCACACAGGAACTAAAAAAGCGCATTATGGAGATAACTCAGGCCATACACACAAAAGCCATAGAAAGGACAGGGCTACACCTGCAAAAACTAAAAGCCAACCAATACTCTCAGGGAAATAAAGCAGGCAAACTAACAGCTAACCTCCTCAAAACGAAGCAAGCACAACAGAAAATAGCTTACTTAACATCGTCAGAGGGACACAAAATAACAGCACCTAAAGATATAAGTAACACATTTGCAAAATACTACGCCTCTTTGTACAACCTAACAGAGGATGCAAACACACATCAGCCCACCCCTCAAGAGATTAGTTCTTACCTACAAGCCATACCCTTGCCAACATTCACACTGCAACAACAACAAATACTCACGGCTAGCATAACTACAAAGGAAGTAGAAGAAGCTATCAACCTACTACCATCGGGTAAGGCACCAGGCCCGGATGGTTTCGCAAACTGCTACTACAAGCAGTTCGCCCCCAACCTAACGCCTCACCTGACAAAAGCGTTTAACGAGGCTACAGTAACATAACAGTTACCGTCCGAATCCCTGCTTGCACACATCATTACACTTCCAAAACCGGGCAAACCACCCACATGCCCTCAAAACTTCCGCCCAATATCCCTGCTTAACACTGACGCCAAGCTGTATGCAAAGATCTACGCAAGGCGACTGAGTGGAATGCTCACACAGATCATCCATACAGACCAAGTAGGGTTTATAAAGAATAGACAAGGGGGCGACAATACAAGAAATGTACTTAACATTGTTCACAGTATCCAAAAACTAAGAGTGGGAGGAGTGCTAGTGTCTTTAGACGCAGAAAAAGCCTTCGACCGACTGGGATGGGAGTTCCTAGAGCAGGTCCTTAGGAAGTTCGGGGTACCAGAGGGATTCATCTCAGCGGTCAAGGCTCTATACCACACACCAACAGCGAGGGTCATCAATGCAGGGTTTGTCTCGGACCCTCTCAAAATCACAAACGGCTCCCGACAAGGCTGCCCGCTGTCGCCCCTCCTATACGTCATGGCCCTAGAACCCCTAGCAGCAGCAATTAGACAACATTCCTCCATACATGGGGTAACAATAGGAGATAATGAATACAAGGCGAGTCTATTCGCGGATGACGTCCTTCTGACCCTGACACAGCCCCACATATCACTTCCCAACCTCATGGTTATAGGGCGGCCCAACTGTCAGCGATCAAAGTAGCAACGGCGGGAGGGGAGGCTCCACAATGGACAAAGATAGAATCATACTGGACACAATGTACATCCCTCAAGGAACTATTATGGCTACCACAAAAACTCCGACCCCGACACATACTCCCACTAGCAACCACCCAACTAACACTGCAATTCTGGGACGAAAACAGGAAGAGGGAAGGGACAGAGGGGACACTCTCTGGGGACGCCCCAATCTCATGCTTAGCAATAGGGATCCCGACGTTTGATGCAAAAAAATGGTCAGAGAGGGGTTGCTCTACTATTGCCCACATGTACCAGGGGGACCAGCTAATGCACTTCCCAGACCTCCAAGCTAGATACGGCATATCCAGCAATGCGTTATTCTCATATTTGCAGCTGAAATCCTTACTCACAGGGATACCAATAAACCACCAAGGGTCAGCCACTAACCAATCCATAGAACATCTATGCCTCTCTAGTAAACCCCCCAAAAAAACGATCTCCAAGATCTATAACACGCTCATAGACGACAGGACAGACCCAGACATGACATTCCAAAAGACGTGGCATACAGAATTGGGGCAAGACATAGATGAGGAACAGTGGCAAAGGGCGTTTGCAATACATAAAGGCCACATCTCATCTAGAAACTATCAGAAAACTGCAATATAGATGGTATAGGGTACCCGAACAATTAGCTTGGATTTATCCGAACACTCCCAACGTATGCTGGAGATGCGGGACAGAAAAGGGTACAATGAGCCACATCTGGTGGTCATGCAAGGAGATTGGGGACTACTGGGAAATGGTAGAAGAAATAGCTAAGGTTCTAATGGGCAGGCAATGGAAACTTTCCATCCAACAATGCATATTATTCATGTTACCACAGGCAATGACCAGAGTTGAGGAGGCTCTGCTGTTTCACTTGCTGATAGCAGCGGTGACATTAAGAGCCAGATCGTGGAGGTCACCAATACCTCCAACCAGGGAAGCTCTCCTGCAGCAAATATCACTAAACTGGCAATACAAAAAAATGGCAAACACACATATCGGATTCAAAAAACACGTAGGGCCAGCTAGCGAGAGATGGGAAGAGTATAGGGGGAAAAACAAGGCAAAGGACCGAGGTGGGTCTTAAAAGACAGGAGGGACAGATAGTTAAAGAGGGAAGAGGGAGGAGGGAAGCATGGAGCGCTCACTACATAGCGCAATACTAACGTAGATGACAACCCCAACAACCACGAGAACCCTTAAAGAAAAGGGCACAGACCATAACAACAGGAACAGAGCTAGATAGCAGCTAGTCACCACACCAATCAGAAAACACCGCAAGAGATTGTAAGGGGCACGGAATGGTGATGATATTGTATTAATGTATAATGTTAAGGTACAACACTTCTGATTGACAGGGCATGGTATGTCAACACTCTAACCCCAACCACTTTTCCTTTCTGTACCCATTTAATGAGTGTAGTATTAATGTATTACTGTACAATGTTACTGTACAATACTTATGATTGACATGGCATGGTATGTCACCAACTTTACCCCAACCCCTTTTCTTTTCTGTACCCCGAGTTTTTTTTTGAGAAAATATTTGAAAAACAATAAAAATTGTCAAATTGAAAAAAAAAAATATATAGAAGTACATGATATTTTTACTTATATTTCTGGAAACTGCAGTTCTGCTGTTAGCTTTGTACAATCTTTGTTTTAGCGCCAAAGCTGTTCTTTTGGACCCCAGTGCTATATAACATTGTAAAAAAATTTAAGGTTTACTAATTTGGTGAGTATATGGTGACCTTTAAGACGGGGTGGTGTTGCTTTTAGAAATATATACCGGTACTTTGTGGTACAGTAACGTAACACTCATATTTGGTGATTTGTGTTGCAGGTTTGATAGTTTTCTAGCAAGTTAAAAATTAACTCCTGGTCACAGCAGCCCATGCCTTTCTAGCTCTGCTCTAAAACAGATAACCACTCCCAAAATGCTTTCTGTAAGTCTAAAAGGCTCCATGTCCTTATAAGACATGTCCACACCATTTCTGCTATTCTATGTGGAGATATATCTGCAAAAATAATAAGAACTTGCAGGCATAATGGCATTATAATATTTGTATATTTTTATGTGATACATCTCAAGGTGAAATCTGGGCATTACAAGTATTTTGTGAGTCATATGAGAGCTCTATATTAATAACACAGTTTGAAAGCAGATTGTAAACATATGTCACCAGTTTTCATATATGATTAACATGAGTATAGTATAGTACTGTACCATATGATTAGGAGATGGAAGTGTTCTTCATTTTTAAAATAGGGCACCAACATTCTTGAATTCAAGAAATAGCGTCCTTAACTCATTAAGGACCATAAACTCTGTCTACTTCTCCATTACTCATTGTAAGGAAAGATAAGGAAGTATAAAGTATGTTGTGGAGAGCTGGATGCAGTGTCACAGAGCTCCTTTCAGTCTGAAAACCAATAACATAAACAATAGAACTGTAAGATCAGATACATATGAGTGGAAAATGTTATTCCACCCATGTGGGGACACAACAAAACTTCAACAACCTAACAATGCTGAGCCCACGTCTTGGTGGACAGGTCTGATGTTGTGTATCCATTATTTATGTTATTCATAACACAATGTTTTTTATTATCCAGCTGTTGGTATCCAGCAGTAGTAAAAAGAGCAAAATGTGCCACAAATCAGGACTGCCACACAGGAATCGGGCCAGTTGACTGGTATGTAAGGTAGATATCCTAAAAGATAAAATTATATTTCTCCTGACATTCACTCTGTCAGGTGCAGTCAGCTGTTTTTACACAGCATGTCTAGTGAATATCATCTAGACTGCTGAATGGGAGTTTTAGGTGAGCAACAAAGTGGATTCTAACTGTTGGCAAACCCTGCCCTCTGTTTTCCCATAACACAAGGCTAGCCAATAACAGTTACCTATAAAGCTGCTGCTGCTGCTACTACTTATTTCCTCTTAATATCACCTTTCTATAATTGTACAGTGCTACAGAATATGATGCTTTATAAATGTTAATATCAATATTAATTCAGATTTATTTAGTTTCTAGTCCAGGCAAGTTAATCAGAGTAATCGACACATCTGCTACAGTTGCAAACTTATTGCAACAAGGTTAGGCAGTGTTTGCTGGCAAAGCATGATAGGCATTTCAGTCTGCCAGATATTCCCCAATTCAGCCGTTCTGAATCTTGAATGGTTTATAAGCTCTTTGCAGCTGTGTCCTATAATTCAAGGTAAATGTTTCCAAAGACTCCCTCTAGTGGCACAATTCATTATTCCAACTTCGCACAGCCTCTACATATGAGCATTATGTCAGAGCGCCTGTCCTAATTTAATAACCGCATATATTTTTATTAATTAATTCTTCCATCACAATGAGGGAATTAGGGAATTCCTTGCAATGTTTTTGTTTTGCAATTTCAATAATTTTCACAGGATCAACCATTATTTTCGTTACCTCTGGCTCAAGCTCTCTATTAGTAATATGATTCCACCCTGCTTCTTTTCAACCATTCCAAGTTATTTTTCTGGTTTGTTGTTTGGATTAATAATAATGTACCACTGTATTCAAAGAAAGGTTCATAACTTCCTTGTAAAGGAAAAAACAGGGGTTGACACGTTTGCTGAATTTGAAAGCCAGACTGACAAACCTAGGTGACAGTCTGCATTTGGGATAATTCTCTATAGGCTGTCAATAGATTGTAAAATACCCCAAATAACTTATGTTCAGCACATGTCCAGCAATGTGATAACACTGTAATAGAACTGGTTCCTCATTGCATTTTAATAGCTGTGTATAGATAATACTATTGCCTCTTTATACTATTGTGTCTTAGGACATGGGGAAATTGCAATGTTTCAATTGTTGTTGTTTTTTGGGTTGTTGTTTTTTTGTGGGGGGTCCTGGGACATGAGGGGTTAAATCAGGATGCAGGGATTTATGATGGTCCCACCACATCCAGGGAGTGCAATAGGTATGATAGTGGCTGGATAAGAGAAGTTTGTAAATGGTGCTTCAGCTGTTATGAACAGTGAATCCAATCAGTAACATGGTTGAGCATCATGGGAGCCATAGTCCATCAACAGTATTGGTGTCCAAGGTTAGCCATCATCGTGCGAGTCCTCGTTTAATCCAGAAACTGTGCAGTGGAAGGCTTCTCTTGTACCAGAGCATGATTTATATATTCTGCTGCATTACCAATTAAAAGGAAAATCAAATTTCAAATGAATGAAGACATCTGGCCTCCACTGCAGCGTCTTTCTCTACTTATGGGGAAATTGGTTATTGATCCTGCCAGCTATGAGCAACCGTTACTGAAAAACGCACAAATGTATGTGTTACTTTTTTATTAAACATGGGGAGCACTAGGTGGGAGATCTGTAGTCTAATCTGTGTAAGTCAGGTCAGGTTTCCCCCGTTGTTTGATTACATGCTGATCTTTAAGGTTCGAATGCCCAGCAGTGCTGAAAACAAACAAGCAGATGGATGGGTATAATCTTTAATGTGCCAGGAGAGCTGGGGTCCCTACACGACTATGTTTTTGATTAGGCAATGAAGCTAGGGGAGCATAAGTGAGGAGATTGTTATAAGGAGTTATTTCTGTTCAATAATTTACCTAATTTATTTTTGTTTGTATAGACCAAGTGCCATCAAATATACAACTAATAAAATCTATACAAAATGCTTTATGTGAAAAAATTAAATTCTGAGCAATAAATATTTGTTCATTAAACATACACTAGAGTATGTGTAATAAGCTGCATTGAAGACATTTTATATAGTTGTTTACTGGTATTGGATTCAAATCCTTTCCCAAGTCAATACTATGATCATTTCCATACTTTCTGATTTCTTGGGGAAAGCTTACTTCAGACAAGTTCACTTACACACACAGCTAACTAACTACAGACAAGCTCACTGACACACACATGCTCACTACAGACAAGCTCACTGACAATAACACAAGCTCACTATAGGAAAGCTGACTGGCACACACAAGCTCACTACAGACAAGCTCCCTGACCAACACAAGCTCATTGACACACACAAAAGCTGACTAAGACAAGCTCACTGGTAAACACACATACGCACACTATCACTATCAAGCATGGGCTGTAGGCAAACTTACAATTACAAGTCAAAGGCAGTGAAGACTCTGAGCCCTGTGTGAAGTTTCTTCATGCATAAGATTCTCTCGTCCTCTTCCTATCCGAAAGGTCAGCTGACTGAGGTCGGGGCAAAGGACATTTGTGAACCTTATTCTAAGGCAGTGACATTACCATTGCTGTAACCAGCAAATCTATCCATTCTGCTTCTATCTAGTCTAGCTTCTATCTTATCTTTGCTCAGAATGTTTATCGTGAGATCTATTGTTTAGATGAACTAAACAGTAGATTTCAGATGTTGGATTTGTTTTTTTGTTTTTTATAAAAATGTCCCCATCTATGTGGACCTTGTTTTTCAGCCAAGCATGCAAAATTAAGCACTTAAATTCTATGTGAGAACAAGAAAAATTATAAAGATAATGCAGAGCGACTGTATAATGTTTATTGCATGTTATTGTGGAATAGGATGGAGATCAATGGGGCATGGAACATGCAATAAATATTACACCAGTCTCTTTATGGAATTTTAATGCCTTCCCTACTGTTTTTATCTTAAGCTCTTACATAGTATTATTGTTCTCCGTGAGGTTGCTTTATCACTTCCACTTTCTTTCCTCATTGTAATTCCCCGCTCACTCCCATTACACTTTCATTTGTCCAAGACGATCTCTGCCTTAAAGCCGTGTTTATAGAAGCACATAGTCCCTGTGCTGCCTTTTTGTTGTTGTAGTGACAGTTTCTCTTATATAATTAACCCTTTTGATGCCAATGCTGATATGAAAATCCAATGGGGTAATGAAAATATTTGAACACTCAGAACAAAAAGGGTTAATGTAGAGATAAGCTATTTCACCCCAAAGCAAAAAAGGGGGCTGTGATAATTCCCACTTGGTAATCTCTGCTCTTATGATGGACAGTAGCAAATACAGCCCTACAGCATATATGTGTACTCTATTCCTCTTCTAGATTACAACGATTACTCACAAGCGTTTTAGTATCAACACAGAGTTTAAGCTATATTGTGCAGTTATTATTCACCATTTGCACAAACAATGTGGTCAGTATGGGTAATGTGGTCTATGCAGTAATGTACAAACTGGGAAGGGCGGTCTCTTCAGGTGACAGGTGTGAGGGGAGAACACACTACCCGCACTCCCACACTTTGTAGTATGACTGAGCAGTGGACTACGGTAGTGGATCTTCACACTTCAGGTGCCGAATGGCATTGTGATAGAACATAATATCCTATCATCTTTTCACTCAGCATGCTTTCCTCTTTTGAGCCTGGAGGAGAACTGACCAATCAGAATGAGGACTATGAGAATTCCTAACTCTGGTCCAACTCAGCTATACTACAATCTGGTATCTGATGAGAGGGGAAGGAAGGCACACATGGGGGATTGCGAAAAAACTGGTAGGGTAAGGTCACACAGACAGCAGAATAAGGTTGTAATGAGAGATATAAGGGAGTAGGTAGTGTAAGGACAGTCACCATAAATGGTGAAGGGATAAGAAGAGGCACACAAAGGGGAAGGACGGTTAAAGAGTAAGAAGTTTGCAGAGAAATACTCCAAATAAGGGAGGGACAATTAAAAAAATGTTTTGCGGGAGTGCCCCACAGCAGGTGCCCGCTTTGTCACTGTAGCTTGGGCTGCTTGAATCAATCCCAGTACTGATTACCTAGTTCCCTTGTGTACCCTCTACTGATGCTAGAGCAGGCAAATTACATCAACCCAGCCCCGGCAACAGGAGCTGCAGGGCGCTAGACATTTAAAACAGAGACTGAACATGCAGCCCCCACTGGACACCAGGAATGAGTTTCCACTCCAGCTCTCCCTTTAAAGGTAAGTTAAGGAGGCTGGGTAGACCTCACTGCTAAAAAAAAAGAAATACAAATTAAGTTTGTGTGTGTTTAGGGATGTACGTGTGTGTATGTATGAGTCTGTCTGTGTACATGAATGTGTCTATATGAATCTGTGTATGTATAAGTATGTGTATGTATAAGTATGTGTGGGGGTTTGTCTTTATTTGTCCGTGTACTTGTTTATTAGTCTGTATAGATGCATATCAATGTGTAGGTCTGTGTATATGTGTCAATGTATGTGTGTTTATGAATAACTGTGTATACATGAAAGCTAGTAATATGAATATGAATGTATGTCAATATGAATGTGCATTAGTATATGAATGTCATTATGTGCATGTAATTTCCCTACACGCAAATTGGGGTGTTGCAGGAGAGATTTTTTTTTTTTCTTTGACATTTCAGTGTGGGGGATCAAAATATATTGCAGCCCTGGGTTAAAGGCAACCAAAGTACATCTCTGGTAGTGGGTAACATGCGTTGAGGAGTTCTTTTCTATCCAAGAGTTCATAGAAGCACCAAAGAGAAGAATACCTTGATAGAAGCAGAAGTGAACTCATTGGTTTCTTTATACTTCAGAGGAATTCAGGCTACATTCAGGCTATATTGTCTTCATATTTTTCCTTCTCCACATTGACTTCCACTTTCTCTTTCTGTATCTGTACATCAATAGTACTTCTCCTTCCGTACCTCCTTTCCTTTGCTCTGCTTTGTCTAAATCTCTTTTTTCATCCTCTCCTCGTTTCCTGTTGCCCTTGACAATGCTCTGACATTCATAGTTTAGTTAGCTTTCAATTCTTTCTTGTTTCCTAAAATATATTATTTTTGTTATATTCCAAATGTTTAGACAATATAGACCTGTATTAGACTATATTATAAATGATTGCTGAGGAAAAAAAAAATGCAAAGAGGCAGGGTAGCTAGAGGGCAGAAATAACGGGATCTTTTAAGAATCCCTATAGATTGTATCTTACAATGGATGATGATAGTTGCAATCCTATTAGAGTACTGATCATACTGAAGATATTTTGTTGACGTGGAGACCTACAGAGCTCCAGAGAATATTAATGATACATTACATCTGGTGGATTACTTAGATAGGGTCATATTGGGTGCATTTGTAAGAGAGCCCCAAGGAACTTCAGCTAAATTATTTACATACCCTTCCTAGTCCCAACATTCCATTCATGTACCTAGTGATCTAGAGAGATTAGGCACTCAGAGATGTGGCTCTCAACAAGCAGTATATATGTCCAACTGACTTAAGTGTAATAGAAAAAGCAGACTGTAGGAATTTAGGAAAGGAAAGGAGATATCTGCAATGCCACTGATGCCACTGAAGTCATTGCTGCCGCCTAGTGATGGGAGTGAGCGCAGGACTTATCTTTCTGCATTTGTATCCATTTTTTGTATCACTCAGCCTTGTTACAATACAGCCGCCCATCCCATGTGTTCCCTATTAAGGGTTAATATATAGGGGTGTATATAAAAAAAAAATACTCCTTTTTGTCTCATTAGAGATCTTTGCCAGAAGCTCGAGGAAGCAAGGTGAATGGTTAGAGTTAGGACCCACCTGGGGGGGGGGGGGGGGGGGAGGGGGGAGGTCTGCCTGACGTTGGCATGTGGGCTTATCCTCTCATGGCCATTGGAGGTAACTAAAAAAACCTCCATTTGTTTAAAAATACATAGGCATTGACGAGCGCGCAGGTAACTTGTTTTTCTTTATTTTTTACTATATATTGGGGCTGATGTGTACTGTAGTCATTGCTGCCGCCCAGTGATGGGAGTGAGCACAGGACTTATCTTTCTACTTCCAGAACTCGCCAAACTATTCACATGTAAAATCTCCTGCAGATTACTCAAGTATATCACTTTAGAGCAAGCATGTCAAATTTAAAATTTAAAGGCTAACCCGGGCCAAATAAACAAGGTTTAAGTTTATGTGGGCCGCAAAAAAAACAAACCTTAATTTTTCATAGAAATTTAGGTTTGTTCTGAAAAGTACAGTTTAAAAAAACAACATCCCCCTCTACCAAACCCCAGCTCTCATGCAGACACACACACTCTGACAGACAGACACACATACACACACACTCTCTGACAGACACATACACACACTCTCTGACAGACAGGCACACACACACTAACAGGCACACACACACTGACAGACACACACACACACACACACCAACAGACACACACACACACACACACCAACAGGTACACCGACCAACAGGCGCACACACACTGACAGACACACTCACTGACACACACATACACACACATTTCCACATTCATGCACACACTCACATCATTTTATTTATTGCTCCCTACCTTTGGGAGCTGGTGTGGGGGATCTCCCTGGGGGATCTTCTCTCGGGAGCTCAGTCTTCCTGCTCCTCACGCGCGCTGTTTAGTGATGCCAGGTGCCAGAATGACATCATATTCCGGCACCCAGCATCACTACAAAGAGCGCACGCAAGCAAACAATGAGGAGCAGGAAGACTGAGCTCCCTCGCTGCCAGTGACCTCTCCTCCCCGGCTGGGTACATTTTAGCAGAGTAGGAACCTGCAATGTGGGGAGAGCATTGTAGTAAGCATTGCAAACTTGTGGTTCGCCAGGCCGCAAAGATATTCATTGTGGGCCGCATACAACCCGCGGGGCGCGAGTTTGACATGCTTGCTTTAGAATCTCATGTGAACCTGCTCATTTACAGTCAGAAGCAGGATATTTTTTTGTAATATATATTTGTACTTTGATACATGACCCATTAAGAATTGTTTGCTCTGCTTTTACCAACTTGACAGTTTCCTCCAGCTTTTACACTCTCTGTATAGAGCTTTGTGCACAAGCTGACGGAGAGCCTGAATTTAAAACTCTGACCTTTTGAAAAGACTGCCTCCAGAGACCTGCTAAAACTGGAATAAAATAGAGTTTCTGCAATTGTTGCATTATTTTTTTCAAAAGTGCTCAGATTGCAGAAGTAAGAAGTTCTGATCCAGAACAGAAAGATGAATGAGTGCTGGTTGTATCATGATCATTCTACTCTATCTCTCCTACCACCTCCTAAACTAGTTCTGCTAACATATCTCCCATTCTTTCTATTTGATTATCTTCCTCCCCCTTTCTGTTTCTCGTTCACTGTATCCTCACAGACACATTGATTTTTGCCGCCAAGCCAAAATGACTTTGATTAATTGAAAACCTGCATGATCTCGAAAAGCAGCTGCAAAGCAAATCTGGCAGCCTCTGTCCAGCCTAAATTATTTGGAAAAATGCACTCTTATAATGTCCGGTACTGAATATTCCTGAAGGCTCCTACGCCAAGACTGTATTTAATTCTTTTTGATATTTACATTGTTTAACCCCTTAAGGACACAGCTTCAAAAGCTGGACATAACCTTAAGGACTCGAGCCATTTTTGCTTTTTTTTTGCTGTTTGTGTTCAAACACAATTTGCATTTCTGTCAGTTATTATATACATTTCTGTCACATATTATATACCGGGCCTTAATTTGATGTCACATATACATAGATAAATTCTCATTAATTATAAAAAAAATGACAAAAAATTAAAAGAAAAAACAAATCTTTTTTTTTTCACAGTTTTGGCAATAATAGCGTGTGCGTAATATGTCCAGCTTACAACATATTATGTGTCTTGATTTAGAGACTACATAATATGTGGAGGATTTCAGCTTATTTTTAAAGTTACAGAACACAAAATGCAAGGACTAAAGAAAAAAAATGTCAGTGTTTTTTCACACCCCTCTAATTTTTATGTTTGCACAATTTTAGAAGTTGGTATGTTTGTCTTGTAGGTTTACTGGACATCACATAAAATTGCCACATAAAAGTATATATTTATATAAAACAGATATCGCAGGCTATTTTCCTAAGGTTATTTTGACACTTTATACGTAACCTTTTCATCGCCAATTTCTGCTAAATATTAGAGTAGATTTTTTTTTCTCTATTCTGGCATATACACATATAACACATATAACAAAGTATTTCTTACACTTGACATGTGCCACTGTCATAAAATCACCCACATTATGCTCAGTTACATCGAGTGAGTAAAACAATATGCCCAATGTATGATCTAGACACTGTTTTGTGAAGTTACAGTGCTGTAAAAGAGACGTGACAAGTTCAGGTTTTTTTAAGTGTGAAGTTTCATGGAGGGTTTTGATGCCTCTGTGTCCCACAATGGAGCATTTAAGTGGCTACATATTCCAATTACACCATGAAGGCATACCATTTCTTAAAGAAGACATTCCAGAGTATTTCAAAGGCATATTTTGAACCTTAGTGTGGGATCATTTTTCCACTAGCTTGTACCAAGTGTACTGGTAATAAGCATTTGTTCTGCCTTTTTGACAAACAAAGTAAGTTTGCACAGTATATTTGGCCAACCCTTATTTGTGCTACGGCTGTATAATACTTCATATGTTGCTCAGCTATGTTGTTTGACTACAGCAATACCCTTTTGCCAGGTATATATAGATGTCTAAGGGGCACATTTGAGACGCAGCTATTCCGTTTTTTTTGCTGTGTCCATGTTCTATTTTGGAGTCGTTTTTTATTCAAACTACCCCACAAACGCATTCCATTTTCTAAAGAATACACCCTGGGGTATTTCAAAAGGCATATTTTGAACCTTAGTGTATGATCATTTTTTGCTAGTTTGTTCCAGGTGTAGTGGTAATGAGCATTTTCAATGTATTTTTTTACTCGTGTAAACTTTTTCTACTTTTTAAAACTTGTTTTTAAACTTTTTTTACTTATTAAATTGTTTTCCCTTCTTTAAACTTTATTAAAACTTTTTTTACACTTTTAAAATGTGTATAAACTTCTTTTTTACAGTTAACACCTAACTAGCAGTAAGCAGCACTAACAATAATTTCCCAATTTCCCATAACTCCCACCTACCCCAGGTAGCAAAATATATAATTTTAAAATATTTAAATTAATTGATTAAATAAATTGCACCCCTGAGGATTAAAAAATAAATAAAAGTTAACCCTTTAGGGGTTAAAAAAAATCAGATTACAGTATAATACTGTGATCTGTATTTTGATCACTGTAGGCAGTGATCAACTGGCAGGGAAGGGATTAATTTTTGTTAGGACTGGGTAAAGGGGGGGGGGGGGGAGATTTTTTTTTACTTTTTTCAAACGTTATTAAAACATTTTTTTAAAACTTAAACCTTAGCTAGCCTGACCAAACTCCCCAATTTCCCACTAACTTCCACCCACCCCAGCTAGCTGAATATATAATTTTTAAATATTTAAATTAATTAATAAAATAAATTGAACCTCTGAGGGTTAATAAAAATAAAAGTTAACCCTCAGGGGTTAAAAAAAATCAGATCACAGTAAAATACTGTAGTCAGTAATCAATGGGTAGGGAAGGGGTTAATTTTATTAAAGCAGGGGAAAGGGAGGTTGGGATTTAACTTAAACTTTATTTTTTTACAGGGAGAAGCAGATCACTGCTGATCTGTCTCCCTGTGCTTCACACTGACCACGGAAGAGCAGGGAGGTAGATCAGGAGTCCCTGCAGCACATATGCTCACTCTGACAGCCTGTCAGTGCGATCACAGCTGCAGGGACAACACAATCCAAAGCAGACCGGAGGAGCTTTTACCCAGTGATCGCCGCAATTGTGGCGATCTAGGGTTAACTTTAGTAAATGACAGAAATTTTCCATCATGCGTCCTTAATAGTAGGGCAAGCATGATGGAAAATTTCTGTCTAGCGCTGCAAAGGGGTTAAATCTGTAGTCAAGCTGAGGATTAAAAAAAATTATAATAGAGATTTTAATCTTGCACGTAGAAGACTATTATGATAGCAGACATGGACTAAAAGGCAGAACTTAGTTTCAGATTTACAGTTCACAATTAAAGTCAATTTCAGTTTTGAATTCATTTTTTTTTTTATTGAATTGTTAATGTGTTCATAAATTATCTTGGCTTATTACAAGAGGAATCAATTGGTGTAATTAATGAGAATAATACAGAAAAATAATGTATGTAGCATATGCAATGCAAATCACAGCTTTAGGTTATTTGAAAGCTAGTAGTGTTGATCAAAGTCTTCAGTAGCTTTAGATATTTCCAATGAAGAAACTTCTTGACAGTGAAGGCGAGAGAGCTCTATAGAGTTGGACCAGCGCAACTGAAAGCCAGAGGTCCAAATATTAAATGGCCTCTAAAATATATGGTTGTAATGAACTTGCTGATTGAACAAAGTGAGTTGTAGTGTAAAGAGAATGTCCATATATCCCAATAATATTAATAATAATACAGCAGTCAACCTAGTTGCATATAATTTTATTTGTCAACTTAAGACAACTTAATAGCATATTTGACAGGTAACCAATGCAGAGACAAGAGGGTAGTAGTCAATAAATATTGTTTTAGTTTGTTTGGTTAGTTTGAACCATGGCCTCTATAACGAACCTTAAAACATGTTGTAGCTCCTTTTATCCAAGCCCCAGATGTATTTTACGTAACATGGTCATCAAAAGAGATTCATTAAGTAGCCATTTTATTATACTGCTGGATTGTTGAACTTTTATGTATATTTTGATTTATCATAAACATATAATGGTGGCCTTTCTCAATTATATCATCCATTGGATGCCTCTTCCATAGAAAGATCCTGTGAAAGCTCATTCCATATCTTTAATATGATGTCAGGAATAGTGAGCAGGTATGAGCTGAGTATTAAAGGAACACTATAGAGTCAGGAACACAAACATGTATTCCTGACACTAAAGTGTTAAAACCACTATCTAGCCCCCTTGGCCCCCTTTGCCTCCCTAAAGATAGTAAAATCTTACTTGTATTCAAGTCTGAAGCTGTTGCCTCTGTCTGTGAACTTCCTCTGACCTCTGACATAATCAGAAGTGGTGGCCTGATCCAATCACAATGCTTCACCATAGGATTGGCTGAGACTGACAAAGAGGCAGATCAGGGGCAGAGCCAGCATGATTCAAACACAGCCCTGACCAATCAGCATCTCCTCATTGAGATGAATTAAATCAATGAATCTCTATGAGGAAAGTTCAGTGTCTGCATGCAGAGGGAGGAGACACTGAATGTTTGGATTCATTTTAGGCAGCCATGACCCAGGAAGGATGTCTAACAGGCATCTGAGGAGTGGCCAGTGAAGTTATCACTAGGCTGTAATGTAAACACTTAGTTGCTCCAATGGCCAATGGAGGGATGCCCGCCTGCCAACGTCAAGGCAGACCCCCCTAAGCGGGTCCTTACACTGACCCTTCAGCCTGCTTCCTTGAGCTCCAATGGCCAATGGAGGGATGCCCGCCTGCCAAGGAAGCAGGCTGAAGGGTCAGTGTTAGGACCCGCTTAGGGGGGTCTGCCTTGACGTTGGCAGGCGGGCATCCCTCCATTGGCCATTGGAGCAACTAAATGACCTCCATTTGTCTAAATATACATAGGGATTAAGGAGAAAGCGCAAGTAACATTTTCTTTTCTTTGGTTTTTACTATATATTGGGGCTGATGTGTGTTGTAGTCCTTGCTGCTTAAGCGCAGGACTTCTCTTTTTGTATTTGTAATGTAAACACTGCATTTTCTCTGAAAATACAGTGTTTACAGCAAAAAGCCTGAAGGTAATGATTCTACTCACCAGAACAAATTTAATAAGCTGTAGTTGTTCTGGTGACTATAGTGTCCCTTTAACTAGAGTTTGAGTTGATACCATTAAATGGCATCTGTCATATCCCAAACAATGTATGCCTATTAGACTGAGCACAAGATTTTATCTCTAAAATGTGCTGGCACTTTAAAAAAATAATTGTTTCTCCCAGTTGTCAGGAGGCATTGACTTACAAAGGAGAGCAGTAAAAACCTTTCCATGGGATTTCCCTCTGCTCTCATCTTGGTGCTTTTAGCACCAGCTAGGGAGTATAGGAATGCTGGCAACAAAGCCCTCCGTCCCATACAGGGCAAATCAGAACAGAGGTAGAGCACAGTCGGAGTGGAGAATCGCCACGAAGCCTAACAGCCACAAAGCTGCACTGGTACGGAGAAAAAATGAGCAAATCTTTATATTTTACATGGAATACACCATGAATCTTTCTTTATCATATATACGGGAAGCAAGTAAGTTGATCCATTACTCGTTCACTTTAAAAGAAACAATTAGCTGACAAAGCTTTAAAGTGTTCTAAATGGAACAAGACAGCTCATTTGGGGGGTTTGGATCATATAAACTACTGACATTTTAAAAACTAAATGAATAAAATGAATGATAACTGTATATGTACAGTTTGGCAATCACTTATAATAATGTTGTTCTACCACTAGCATATCAATACATGGATTATGGTAATAACTACCTTCATACAGATACAAGCCAGGAGAAAAATAAAAAATGAAGAGCAATGTCAAATTGCAAATCTAAATTGCCATTTTAAATACATAGATATTTTAACAAACCCAATAAAACCTATATTTGGGCCCATATTTCGGAGAGGTGCACTTTCTTTACATAACCCCTATTGCTTTCATAATGATGCAGTTTGGTAAGTAGGCAAACTGTCATTTACTGATACACAACTGCTGATCTTTGCACTCTGTAGAAAAAAAACTCACAATAATCAGCAAAACAATAGCCTAGAATTGCTTTATGAAGAGACAGGAAGATGGAAAAGAGACTGTTTAAAATCAATACTAAGGTCAGAGCCTGTGAAGTGGCAGTGTGTGATCTGAGACCAAAGAGTTTGGTATATGTCCTTTTCTGAAACCTATTTCTTAAAATAGATGCTCTATGTCTACAGGGAGTGCAGAATTATTAGGCAAGTTGTATTTTTCAGGATTAATTTTATTATTGAACAACAACCATGTTGTCAATGAACCCAAAAAACTCATTAATATCAAAGCTGAATATTTTTGGAAGTAGTTTTTAGTTTGTTTTTAGTTATAGCTATTTTAGGGGGATATCTGTGTGTGCAGGTGACTATTACTGTGCATAATTATTAGGCAACTTAACAAAAAACAAATATATACCCATTTCAATTATTTATTTTTACCAGTGAAACCAATATAACATCTCAACATTCACAAATATACATTTCTGACATTCAAAAACATAACAAAAACAAATCAGTGACCAATATAGCCACCTTTCTTTGCAAGGACACTCAAAAGCCTGCCATCCATGGATTCTGTCAGTGTTTTGATCTATTCACCATCAACATTGCGTGCAGCAGCAACCACAGCCTCCCAGACACCGTTCAGAGAGGTGTACTGTTTTCCCTCCTTGTAAATCTCACATTTGATGATGGACCACAGGTTCTCAATGGGGTTCAGATCAGGTGAACAAGGAGGCCATGTCATTAGATTTTCTTCTTTTATACCCTTTCTTGCCAGCCACGCTGTGGAGTACTTGGACGCGTGTGATGGAGCATTGTCCTGCATGAAAATCATGTTTTTCTTGAAGGATGCAGACTTCTTCCTGTACCACTGCTTGAAGAAGGTGTCTTCCAGAAACTGGCAGTAGGACTGGGAGTTGAGCTTGACTCCATCCTCAACCCGAAAAGGCCCCACAAGCTCATCTTTGATGATACCAGCCCAAACCAGTACTCCACCTCCACCTTGCTGGTGTCTGAGTCGGACTGGAGCTCTCTGCCCTTTACCAATCCATCCATCTGGCCCATCAAGACTCACTCTCATTTCATCAGTCCATAAAACCTTAGAAAAATCAGTCTTGAGATATTTCTTGGCCCAGTCTTGACGTTTCAGCTTGTGTGTCTTGTTCAGTGGTGGTCGTCTTTCAGCCTTTCTTACCTTGGCCATGTCTCTGAGTATTGCACACCTTGTGCTTTCGGGCACTCCAGTGATGTTGCAGCTCTGAAATATGGCCAAACTGGTGGCAAGTGGCATCTTGGCAGCTGCACGCTTGACTTTTCTCAGTTCATGGGCAGTTATTTTGCGCCTTGGTTTCTCCACACGCTTCTTGCGACCCTGTTGACTATTTTGAATGAAACGCTTGATTGTTCGATGATCACGCTTCAGAAGCTTTGCAATTTTAAGAGTGCTGCATCCCTCTGCAAGATATCTCACTATTTTTAACTTTTCTGAGCCTGTCAAGTCCTTCTTTTGACCCATTTTGCCAAAGGAAAGGAGGTTGCCTAATAATTATGCACACCTGATATAGGGTGTTGATGTCATTAGACCACACCCCTTCTCATTACAGAGATGCACATCACCTAATATGCTTAATTGGTAGTAGGCTTTCGAGCCTATACAGCTTGGAGTAAGGCAACATGCATAAAGAGGATGATGTGGTCAAAATACTCATTTGCCTAATAATTCTGCACGCAGTGTATAAAATGTTTCTCGTGTGACACTTTTAATGAGTGGGCTACGAAGCAGACCAATGGGAGCCAGTCTGCACCCCTCTGTGTCTTGTTAGATTACAACTCTGCAACTCCTGTCACCTTCAGCTACTGTGATGTGGGTGATGGTAGTAGCTGAAATGGAGTCAATTAGGTAACCCTTTTGTAGATAATCATTTGCGTCATAACATTTCAAGGGTTTTTAGGATAATAGAGTTAATTTATTAAATAAACAATCCTGCTAACTAAAGAACTGACTTGCAAAGTATAGACTAAAATAGTGGAGTTGAATAAAGTCTCAGGTTCAGGTACGTTTGCTATATGTTTATTTTTGCAAGCCCTCTGTGTGACTATAGTTTACAAGTCGGTTTTCAAGCCACAACAACTTAGTGAGGCTTAGTCACTAAAATCTAAATTGTAGCAAATTGAAATCAATTTACCAAAATCTAGGCAAAATTAACTAAGCAGTGACTATAGCCAATTTGAGGATATTTCCATATATGCCATTTTTGTCTACATTTTGCCATTCAGGTTTCAAATCTCTACAATTCAGAGTTCATGAAATAAGGACCAGTGTTTAGTGAACAGACCGCAAAAATGATGAGCTGTTTAATAGTAACATCCGATAAACCTATGCACCCATTGTTAAAGGGACACTGTAGGCACCCATTCCACTTCAGCTCATTGAAGTGGTCTGGGTGCTGTGACCCTTTTGCGCTTAGTGCTGCAATGTAAAACATTGCTGCACTAAGTCTGCCCTCAGTGGCTGTCTACCATACAGCCACCGGGGGCGCTTCTGGAATTGTAATGGACTTTTGGTCCGTTATCTGACGCTGGATGGCCTCAAGCTCTGCATGAGGACTTCCAGTGTCAGATTTTTCCCCATAGGAAAGCATTGATTCAATGCTTTCCTATGGGGAGGTCTAATGCCACACATGCGCCTTTGTCCCCGTTTGTCGCAGGAGAGGTGAGGGGTGGAGCTTCGACCCAGCACCGAGGGTTCAGTTTAGCTCCATTGAGGAAAACAAACCAGAAAGTAACAGAAATGGTTGTGTGATTGATAAGGAAGGGGGTGTAACAAGGTTAATTTATTTGCCTATTTGATAACTCCTTTGAGAAGGAGCAGCAAGAAGGTAGGGATTTTAGGCAACCAGCAAAAGTAAACCACAAGAGACAGAATAAAGGAAAATGACACTCTGTAATGATAGCATACAAGGAAACAGAAGGGACTTTCATTAGACAAACTTTATAAAGATATTCATGATATACAGTGGGACCTCGGTTTACGAATTTAATGCGTTCTCCGGGACGTTTCTTATTGCAAAACATTTGTAAACCGAAACACGGTTTCCCATAGGAATGCACTGAAAACCAATTAATCCACTCTGGAGGTCAGTAAAAAGTCAAAATGAGCTGGCATGGAAGCCCACCCACAATGCAGAACACACAATGAAAGGTATGCGAACGACGAAGCTCAGCTCCCTACCTTTCCACAGCTTGAGAAATGCACCAAAAAGTCCCAAAACAACTGAAAACTGTTTCCAGAATGGCTCCAAAACTCGATGCAAAAGCCACTCCAACACCTCCACACTCGACGCCACGTGCTACCCACAGGCTCCAGCATGCAGGGGGCGGTGCTATAAACCACCCAGGTGCAATGCATCTTGCTTTGTATTGCAAAATAAATGTGTAAACCGAGGCATTATTTTCAATGGATTTTCATCTGTAAACCAAGATTTTCATATGTTAACCGAGGTGTTTGTAAACCGAGGTCCCACTGTATATATTTATCTTAATGTATTACACTAGAGAAACTTCCAACATTCAAAAATTATATTCCAATCCTTTGCTCTGGGAATGATATTGCCATAGTATCTCTGTGTAGAATGTGAGGTACACTGCTCTATATTAATAATAGCTATGTGGCTCTATTCATTAAACAGTGAGTTTCAGTGTGTTCTAGAATAATGGATTTTGATCTAACCTTAATATTGTTGGATATTCTTTCCTAATGATTTAATATTTTTGGATAAACTTTAAAAAAATTTAACAATTTAAAATATCAAAACATATATAAACATATATTTCATAATATTAAATC
This sequence comes from Pelobates fuscus, assembly GCF_036172605.1. Lineage (NCBI taxonomy): Eukaryota > Metazoa > Chordata > Amphibia > Anura > Pelobatidae > Pelobates > Pelobates fuscus. The sequence goes on along the minus strand of NC_086319.1, from coordinate 278,663,323 downwards.
ATTTTGAAAGCTTATCCAACATTATTATATTGAATGTTTATTAAATTGAGTGTTTTTGGGCTTCATTTACAATTTCTAAGACTGCTGAAAACAATGTAGATTTGAATGAATAGGCCATATGCTGTCCTCCACAACAGTGGGCTATATTTACTTAACAACAAATTGTAGTCACTTGAAAACTGGGTTGCTAAAATTAGGCTAAAGCAGCCACTTCATGCCTACATTTTGCAATTCTGTTTTCAATGAATTACAATTCAATTTTAAGTTAAAGGAATGCTATAGGATCAGGAACACAAACATGTATTCCGCCTCCTTGGCTGACATAATCAGAATTGACGATCTCAGCCAATCCAATGCATTCCCATAGGAAAATAATTTAATTGGTTGAGATTATCAAGGAGGCGGGGCAGTGGCAAACGCCAGCTTGGCCAAGCAGCATCTTTTTATAGTTATGCATTGAATCAATGCATCTCTATGGGGAAAGTTCATCATCTTCATGCAGAATGTGGAGATGCTGAACATAAGTCCAGAAAGCACCTCTCGAGTCCCTCTAAGACAGTGTGTACAGCAAAAAGGCTGCAGGGACGGAATATACTCTGAATATACAGAATATACCAGAAGTACTATATCAAGCGGTATTTGTTCTGGTGATTACAGTATCCCATCCCCACTTAGTATTTATATATGGAAAAACTGGTAAGAACTGTGCTGTGTTCTTTAAAGTAGATTATTTACAACTTGCACAGTTCCTTTGGAGTAGAAATACATGTTTCTTTATCTATTTATTGTAACTAGGCTATGTCCTGTATTATGTTTATATATTCAAGTTTTGAAATATTTCTATTTTGAGAGCAAGCATTTGGGATTCATCATCTATGTGGGTTATGATTATTGATTTATCAGCCTGTGCCCTGTTATAAATATATATTTTTTTGGTTATCATTGTCTTCCCTAGTATTATATTAGTTTATATATCGTGTGGACGGACTCAGAAAAATTTCAGTCAGTAATTTGTAGTTTGTAGTAATTTCAAACTCTCCTTTTACAGTTTCCCCAAAACAGACCATAACTTTCCTTTTTTTTTTCTTATTTTCTTCCTTATCTTCCTCTTCTTTTTCTTAATTTTCACCTTCTTCTTTATCTCAGCCTTCATCATCTTCCTCCACTCATTATTCCTGTAATTATTTATCTTAAATAATTTTGTTGTGATGGGTAAAAGTAGCAAAGTATCCATGCCTCACAAGTAACTAGCCTACCAATAATCCACCGTATAAAGGCACTTTGACAGTAGGTAGCTTGGTTTCAAATTGTTGCCATTATTATCATAGAGCTCTGTTTTTTGTTTTTGTTTTTTTACTAATTCTAATGTGTTTGTGCCACCTCTCAAATATATATATAAAACTTATTGTTCAGTGTTGGCTATATAGTGTTATATGAGTGTGTGGTGTGTTTGTCACATTAGTGTAATGCAAGTTTAACATTTGCTACAAGTAAATTACATGATATGACTGGAATGTGATATACAAATGTAGATGGGAGTTATGTAAATGTGCAAGAGATGGGTGCATTAAGTGATGTTAGTGCTGTAATCAAACGAAATTTGTCGAGCTGATTTTAATAGTTACGTTGGATCAAGATATTTTCAAAGACCTCTTTCTTTGTTCTTATTTAGTACATACACATTAATGAGATTGACATTAATGAGTGCACAGGTAATATTACAATGGCAGAGAGAAAAGACAAGGCAAATTGAACTTGGGTAATTAGAACGAGCAAGAAAATAATAAATATGGAAGAGGGAGAAAATATTTGAATAGAGAAAGTGGGTGGGACTGGCAAAACTTTTAATATCATTTCATGGTATGACTTATAGAGGGCACTCATTTTCATGTACTCATTTATTTATGCAGCAACATTGTAGATATTATTGTGTACTGTATATAAAAGACCTGATATCCTCTAAATTTTAAATTAGTTTGAGTTTCTGGAAGAGATATCTCAGTAATTAAGGAAGACTCTTATAATATCTGAGAGAAGCAAGTTTGAGTCTTGGCAATGTCAACCCAGCCTTTCATCATTCCAAGGTCAATAGAAGTAGCATTACCTTGAGTATTAACATCTTCAGCCCAGGATGCACTTTAAAAAAGCAAAAAACAAAATGAATCAATCACGTTTAAATACTTTGGTATTATTACATAATGTGGTATCATTTCTACAATACGCAAATAAGCCATTGTATCAGGCTGAATATTTTTCCAAATTCTTAGGTGTCAGGATTACAGTATGATCCAGCACATAGAATTGTGTAACACAGAGGACTGTTAGGTAACGTATACCGGACCTTAGAATGGCCGTACTAACGTACCAAAGAATAGTCAGAAATAGCCGAGGTCAAGAAAGAGACACAACGATAAGGAAAAACCAGGGGTCAGGGATGCCATAAAACAGGGAAGTCAAAATTAATGCCAAAGTCAAATAACCAGAAAAAACAGAATCAATAACGCGCTCTCAGACAACCACGAGGGAAATCACGACAGGGCACTGAGCAAGAGGAGAACTAGGCCTAAATACCCCACCTGTGGATCCGATTGGTTGTAACCGGCCTTTGACCCCAAAGGCAGTTACCAGATTCCTATTTGCATTATTGCTGTTCATCACAAACCCTCCTGTGGATTGATTGCTGCTCGGCACAACTTTTCCTGTCAGGACAGTAATTTTGCTCGGCACAACTTTTCCTGTCAGAACAGTAAATGACATTAATCACATGTTTATGTGCGGAATACGTGACATTAGGACCCCTTAGACATAATTATCTATCATATCTCTAATAAAATATTAATCCTCTGCAATTAATTAAGCAATTTTATTAAGAAACTCAGTGCTTTGGGTTTAAATTTCCTGTTACTTTTAGAAGTACCTTTAATATCATAGGAAATCCAGTTATCACGGGGCATTTAAGAAAGTAAAATGTTAGATACCCTTGAGATAATGCTTAATTTGTACAATTTGGCCTCGCACAGCCCCAGCCCACAATTAGTCCCAATACATGAGTAAGATCAATGTAGACAATGTAAGATTCCTATGGTGGAAAAGCCAGCTCTACTTCCCTTCACTGTAACAATGCATTATTTATAAATACATATAAAATATATTTTGAGCACTCATCGAAATCTGCCTTGTGGGTAGGTCATAGTGTCCACGAATTTGCATGAATATACATTAATCTGTGCATGAGTCAATGGGAAGTAGCCACATTTGTCCTGAAGGAAACTGAATTCCTTGCATACTTATGTGATTTGGGATTATACAAGGATTCTGTTTAACAAAAGCTGCTGTGGAGGCTACACTTAGCATCTAAAAAAAAATTGTCCTTGTCGAGAATGTTGATGGGTTTTTTTACAACACTGTCAAGGTTAGGATGAGATAGGTATGATTTGTTTTCCATTGTATCTCTTTCAATGTTATTGTATTGTGTCTTATACAAGGTATCTCTTTTTTTACCACTGTGTATGTAGCTCGACACACTTTGAAAATAAATTAATAAGGAAATTAAGGAATAGGCACCCAGGTCTAATAATAACATTTGAATACCCTTTAGGGATATTTTAACAAAGGGCTGCATTACTGATTGAAGACATTTACCCTCAATTTATTTGAGAAAACATAAATATTAAAATTGTTTATCTCCCAAAAATATTGAAGGTTTCCGCAGGCCACATTTCCGAATGGTGCAGCTGAAACCAAGATGCTGTAGACGTCAAAGACCCAAGTCTTTCATTAACTAACAATCAGCATGATGATCTGTGAGTCCTCCAGTGTTTGAGAAATTAAGAGAAAAACAGTTTAGTTCAAGTTTGTGTTCCACACATAATATAACATTATTCATTATAGCAACAAAGTTATCAGCTCAGCCCTGGCGGTCTCTTGACCTACTCAATCATGCAAGGCGGCAAGAGGCCTATCAGTCTCTACTGTGTTGAGATTCTGTTTCAATCAGTACTCGATTCGCATGCAATCAGTTGCGTAGCCCCTACCATGTAAACAGCTTAGCAAGCTTTCTCTCTTTTAAGTAAGCCTGCTAAAATGGTCCCATTATACAGTGCTCTTATCTGGCCTCATTAAGCTCATCCCGTCTATTTGCAAAGATTAAAATACACTAATGCACTGTCTTGAACACCAGTTGTGCTGATCCATCGAAACGGAAAAGATTAAACTCTGTATTTATTTCAACATTGCTTACATCTTCTTGACTGGAGATGAAGATCCTGATATTGAACCCTCTTTAGAGGTTAACGTAGTCTAATGTATGCATGGCTTTTAATGGGACAATTATATATGAAGAAAACTGCGTATTATTTTTAATTAGGTGGCTCGTGCCGAATGCCATTTTCTCCTTCTTTAAGAGAAACTTGGGACTAGTAAACTTTACAGCATTATTGTCATGTTTCAGCTGCTGTCTAGTTTATGGCAAGTGGCTGTATAAGAAGATGTAATGAAGTGATTAGATTTTAGGGCTTTAAGGATTTCAGTTGAGTATACAGAAAAGCAAGTGGAGAACCCATGCTTCTCATAACATCTGCGACTAACATCTATTTTTAGAAAATTTGCATTGAAATCAATGCAATTTTCCTTAACTCCTTAACAACCCCACGACAGTATATGTCATCCTACAGTGAGCCCTCGGTACACACAATCATTGTGTGTGATCTGGCAGTGAGTGGATACTCATCATTTTGAGTCATGATAGGATTTAGCTGCTAAGATGGAGATATTCTTTCTCATACTACAATAACACAGTAGAGAGTGCTCAATGAGAATTCTGTATTGTGTGTACTGTGGAAAGGCAACTGCTGTTGTCAGTAACAGAGGATGCCTATGCTGATGGCAGAGGGTTAGGATTGGGTTTGGGGAAGGTTAAGGATAAGGATGGGTATTGGTTTAGGTTAGGGTAGGGTAGGTAAGATTTAAGGGTAGAGTTAGGTTAGAGTTACTTTACATTCAATTCGCCTTTTCAAACCCTTCTCTGCTAACATTGCCGTTATTTATCACCCCTCTCCTCTTCCTTGACCACTTTGCTGCCTGGCTACCCTATTTCATCTCTTCAAACATTCCATCCCTAATTCTCGGGGACTTCAATATTCCCTTTAACCCCCCTTTGACCTCAGCAGCCTCTAAACTGCTTTAAGTTACTTCCTTCCTCGGGCTATCACAGTGGGCTAATTCTCCCACCCATGTAGCTGGCAATACCATCAACTTCATTTTCTCTGATGCATGTACAGTATCTAATATCCGCAACACTCCATTTCCTCTCTCTGGTCACCACCTCTTATCATTTGCTCTCGAGTACCCCCTAACCCAACAACCACAGCCTAACCCACGTCAACTCAGGAGGGACCTTAATTCTATTGACCTCCAGCAGCTGTCACCTGATATTGATTCACAACTGCTATCCATCCCTTCCCTCTCCTGTCTCTCACTGGTCATCTCCACATATAACACTTCCCTCACCTCTGACTTTAACGCTGCAGTCCCGCTCCAAACATGAACCTCGAGGAGGGCGCGCCCCCAACCGTGGCATACTAAATCCAGGATCTTCAAAAAGACCCTTAGGGGTCGAAACGTCCATTTTGTTCACAGATGTACTGATGTTTTTCTTCACCCAATAAACCAGCTTTACACTTCATTGAAGACCTGTGAGTGCACCCCTTACTTTATATTTTATATTTTGAACGCGGGTAGCACCTAGGCAAGATATTTTTCAAGCTTTGAGTAAGGAGAGTGCCAAGCTGTTCCATTTTGTATATATCTATATATATATATATATATATATATATATATATATATATATATATATATATATAATGTTAATTATGAATGAATTTAGGTATGTGTGACTAAATCAGGTCCTTTATATATATTTACAATTAAAATCATCTGTTAAAAGTTATGTTTTTTGGTCAGTCTACTGCAGGAGGGCTCAAAATGTAGATCTCCAGATGCTGCTGAACTTTAAATCCCATGATGCTTTGACAGCCTTTATATTAGCAAAGCATAATGAAGATTTTTGTTCCAAAAGATATGGGGATCTACCTTCTAGACACCTTTAGTTCATGTTTACATTTAGGCAATATTGTTATTGTTTTCTTTCATGAATCTAATGCTAGAAGCTATGATGAAAGCGTTAAGACACATTTTTACCATATGGAACAGTTTTTAGATTTTCATATATTTAATAAAAATCTGCTATCCATGATGAATGTAACCCCATGACTCTTGCAGATTGATGACAACATTCAATCCAAAGGTAAACACAATACTTATCTGCCATTACTGTCATAGTATCAATTTGTCAAGCTCGAGAATTTCTTTATACACTTCTTACAGTACAAAAAACATTTTACAGTATTTTTTCCCTACACACCTTCTGTATGTTTATATCTTCCCTTGTACATAACAAATTATCAACAAATTGGAAATACATTTTTTAGAATAGGTAAATAACCTTTGAAGGGAAAGTGCACTCTTGGCGTCTGTGTGTCTGTCTGTGGGTGTATGTGTGTAAGGTGATCAGATAATACATTTCAGCCCTTGCTGTAAATATCTATTTTCTTCTTCAGTGCGTTAATCTCCCGTATTTTCTTTTTGGCTGAACTGATATGACCTGTACTGTGTTCCATCTGTGCTGAGTTTTGCTTTACCCTAAATAAAGGGAAAGGCTTTGGTTGTACAGATAGAAGGTATTACAAACAAAAATAGAGTAGAGGTTAATGTGAAAGGGAATGTCAAAATGCTTGATTATGAGATTGTGCTTGGTTGCCAAGGGGAATATAGTTTATGTTCTGCGACAGGTAAGAAATTTACCAAATAGGTGGATCAAGCCACTGCACTTATAGTATGCCTCATTCTGTAAGCTAACACATAGGCTTTGGGCATTAATGGAACTAATATGCAACCAGGAGGTGTATTAATGAACTGGTTGACCTAATCTTGTAACTATATATGGATGTTACTAATGGTGGAGGTGTGTGCTGAAGGAGTTTTATAATTCACAGAATACACCGCCAATAATCCTCAGTCTGGCAGAACAGCCCTGACTTCACGCCATCTGCTTCCAGGGGCACTAGAGAACTGTCCCCAGCAAACACAGTGCAAGCATATGCTTAAACAAGTCCACAGTGTGTTAAATGAGGTCAGCAGTAGGACCATGTGCAGGGTGCTTCAGTAATGCTCTATGCATGACTTGCCCTCAGTGAGGATGGCCTGGGAGGCTGTCGGTCAGTTTGGCATGTATTCACTTGACGATCATGCCTATAGTTAGAGTCTGATACTTGTTAATTCATTTTACGGTGTATATCGTTCATATAGTAGTATTTAGTCATAGTCCTATGGAATGATTCGCTAGCACAGGAATGTTACAGAATTGAACATTTTAGTGCAGTTGACATGATTAATTAGATTCCTCAGAATACTCATAACATTTTCAACTCACGGGGGCACAGGATGTAGCATGTCACCTGTCCTATTACTGAATTCACACCCTGTCAAATAATGTGTTTGGAAATAGGAGGAGGGGCATAACATAGCACCCACTCATTCACAGGTTGTCCTGAGAACACAGTTCATTTTATAATTTTTGTGGCATTCTTTAGTGGCTGTTACTAGATACCTTATTTTAATAACTTCATATCTTACATGATGTGAAGTAAAAGAATGGAACCAGTCCCAGATCCCTCCTTTTCGTAAGAAGGGTTCATATTTTTATTTTCTCATATATAAGATACAAATTAATATTTGTGAACTGTCTAAATTTCTAAAATCTAATTTCTTTTTGAATACTGTATTTTTCAATTAATTATTAAGAATACAACTAATTTCTACAAAGTACATTGAACATTTGGGGCAATTTAGAGACATATGTTGGCATAGTAGAGGCATAACTTTCCAAATTAATGATAGTCAAGCTACTTTGTGAGAAACTAGGAAGGAACACTACACATGGTAGGTGACCCTGTTCACTATATCTGAAGTTCAACATTACACAGAGCGGCACAAGTCTGACACCTGGAGATAATTGTCCAAATCCTGAGACTTGGAGGCATACCATGTCAGCTCCCAGCCACAAGTTCTTCAATTATTTTTGTGAAGCTGGTAGAGTTGAAATAAATCACTAGAAGTCATAAAAAAGACTCTATGAATTATACAGGAGACCTGAGAACGGCAACTTTGAGAGATGGTGGTTAGATATAAGATGTTATTGTGTTTTCTTAACATCAAATACCGACAAAAACTCAGAAACTGAAATTGCTAGAAGTGTTCAGGAATCTAAGGTTTGTTTGACAGATCAACACTTCTAAAATGTTCTAAAGGAGGGGAGGAGGAAAGGCAGCATTAATTAAGGAGAAACTTTAGAAGGGCTGAGATGACCTTGCATTCGTAGGAATGTGTCATCTGTTTAGGTGACACAAGTGATGGAGCCGAATAGCACTGTCTGACGTGAAATCAAGGTTCAGTGCCTTTGTTTCAGTAAACAGACAATACGGACGTGTTTTCTGTCCTCGACGAGCTGTTAGGAGGACGCCAGGGTGAAATTGAGCTCAGGAGAGCGGAGGTCTGAACAGTCAGTGAAATTAAATATTTTGGCATTATAGAAAAGCAAAGGAAAAAAAAAACAAATTGGACTAAAAACAAGCTAGCCTACTTTACAGAGTTTAAATTGACAAAACAAAATACCATGCTTTTGAACAATCATATAACTGCTCCCAGCAGCTAATCGGATGCACACCATTATCTTCAACATGTGTTTTTCGAAGCAGCCTCTAACGAACCTGCTAGATTATAATGTGCAGTTACCAGATGCACATACTTGCAGGCCCTAAATATAAACAACAAGATGTAGGTCTGACTCTTAGCACAAGCACAAACTTTGGGTTACCAGGTATCCCATATGACTGTCATGGGTAGTTGTACATGCAAATCGAAACTGGCGGGCAGAATTTGGCATATAAACCTTATAATTTTTTTCTCTACTCTCCCGGTAGAGAAATCTTCAGGTCTGCACAATCTAAAGCCACCATTTTTATTTTATTTTTTATGATGAATAAACAATAATTGAATTTCCTATTTAATAAATAATTCTTATTTTTATTATGTGACAGTTGAAGATCATTCTTGAATGCAGGTAACCAAATTTAGGAAACTCAATAAGATATCACCCTACTCCACAGGAAAGTATAATAAACACAAGTTAAAAACTAAAATCTAAAAACACCGGTCGTTGTAACCAAAAACTATTACTGAAAACTCAAAAAACCTGTGTACCACACAAAAAGTGTGTCACTAACTAAACTGTTCTTCAGAATAAATAGAAATAAGTGGTTGAGCTAATGATATCACAAATTATATAGTGTATGTATTGTTGACTGTAATGTAATTGCATTTTATATTTTTATTTTAATGTTTTTATTATTGTCATCAATAAACATATCATATGATTTGTGATAACATTTGCCATGAAATCACTTACCATTTCAATTTTTTTTTTTAAACCAAATTAAGGAGACATGTTTGCATACATTTCAGCATTTTTAAGCTACAACCTAGAGCAGGGATAGGCAACCTTCGGCACTCCAAATGTTGTGGTCTACACCCCCCATAATGCTCTTACACCCATAATGCTGACAAAGCATCATGGGAGGTGTAGTCAAAAACATCTGTAGGTTGCCTATACCTGACCTAGAGTATGGGGTTATGGTTAATGAAGATGGTGAATCAGCTTGGCATCCTTGCAATCCAGGTGATACACAAGTCTTGCAAGGCAAATGTGAACTCTGTCAAATGTTCATGCACGTGTCGAGCATAGATTTATATTATACATTTGTCTGAATTAAAAATTACAAAAAGACAATCGTCTATTCTAAAACATCACAATATAGTAAAAAATAATAATAATCAAATTTACTATTTATTGATGCAAGTGGCTGTATCTATAAATGCTGGGAGGCCAAAATAGCTTTTAGAGACAGTTGGTCGGCCTTCTTAATGAAGTTGAGCAAGAACTGGGAGCAGGGAATTGATAAGACAGCAGCAGAGAGATGCTATCTGTCAGCTGTGACAGGCAATAAAGCATCCTTCTCTTGGCTCTAAAATACACTTAGGTATCATAGGTATCTTCATCAATAAATATCACGCTTATTGCACCTCTCTTGTGAATTCCTTCACATGTCTGTTATTGCTTGGCTGGTGAACATGTAATGTTAAAGTTAATCCAGGATTGCAAAACATACCTTAGTTTGGCTTAAATACCACTACCCCTAAACAAAACATTGTTTGGGGTAATGTGAGCTGAGAATAATGAGAGTTAAATCCGGGAAGTGTAACTGTGCACAATTCCCAGCACTGAGATAAATGTTGATGGAATTGAGCTGATAGAGTTTAGGGTGTCAGCTTTTGTCCAAGTGTTCTATTCGGTAAAGGTTGAGGTTTCAACCTGTGTCCACTAAAAGGTGAGTTTCAGCAAATTTGCACAAAATAGAAAACATTGGGACAATCTATAGTGTGGCTACTGACTACAGGCAACGTGGCTGCAAACATACCATACATAATGAAAACTATATACACTGCTTAGTCGAACTAGTTTAATTGAATTATGGAGATTTACTATGATTTCCTTGTTGCTGAATGACGTCAAGTTTATTGTTTGTACCAAGTGGAGAAACTAATTTATAGATTGCTGCTTAGTCTTGAGAGTGGAAACTTCAGTTGGTGTTCCCAAGTCTCCCATACTTACAAGAAGATGGTCCGTGATATCTCCCTCTTCCTGTATCCCTCTCAAGGGTACAAAGTCATACATGACAGAATGGAATATGGACAGGACTAGGTAGAGACATTACTTGAAAAATATACGTGATTTTCTGAACCCCTCTAATTCTGGCCCTGTGGGCAACTGATAATTGCACTTAATTGGAAATGTCCTCTACATGCTGTGAACAAAATCATCAAGGCAGTCTATGAAAACATCTCCTCGTGTATTTTTCTGATCATGCTGTTTTCAGTCAACAGTTAAACTGATGTTTCAACCTAGCTAATTAATTATACAGGAAAACATGGATAAATCAGAATTCCAGAAGCAATCTCACAATGTCACTAGGAATACATGCCATGACTAAAACACACTGATAGCACTAGAATGTTCTGCAGATCCCTGCCTGTGAAAGAGTTAATTATACACTTAATTTGATTTGCATGCAAAATGTCAAGGGACAGCAAGATTAGAATGGCACTATGTTATAGATAGCGATACTTAGCTGGAGTTGCATAATTAACTTCATGATGCACTACACAGTCCCCTTCAACAACTGCCACTTACTGCAATTTAAATGTAAGGAACTTGTATCAAGCCATGCTTTGTTAGAGAGCATTTGATTCTATAAGAGTATGGCAGGGGATGTACAGACAGACAGTATATATATAGAATGAAAGATAAGTGAATGGTTGAATTGATATATAGATAGATAGATAGATAGATAGATAGATAGATAGATTTTGATATTAAATAATTATAATACATGTATCAGTAGTGTTCTCATCTTTGTAAGGATACCTCATAGAACTGCATTCCCATGTCATCTAATGCCATCTACACAGAGACTAGAAGGCTTGTCGGGGAGCATGAAGGTCAGCGTAATTACTGGAGATTATGGGTCCTCTCTCTGTATTCCTGACACCAGATACTATGGTTACGCATCATGTTTATAATGTTTGGTACATTTTACATTGTGTGGCTCGACTTTAGTTAAAATGTATTAATTGTCCATTTTTAGAACAAAAGGCAACACCCTGCTTTTGTTCCAGAGAGGACTTCAAGATCATTTCAAACTGGCTTACCTTTCCCTCTTCTTTTTTATTGTATTGGGAGAAGGGCTTTGACCTACAGGGACACTCATTTAAAGGCACACTGTAGGCTCCTTAACTGCTATGTCTAATTTAAGTGGTTATAGTATCTGGAGTCCCCTGGCGCCACACTTCCATTCAGCAATAAGCCATTTTTTTTTTAATTCTTTATTTTTCAACTCGACAGGAGTAACAAGTGCACAGAAACATTTTGCTTACGCAGAAGCCAACATTGGTATTACAATAAAATGCAGAATACGTTACAAAATACCCATATGATACCTTTTTAATACATCTGAAATGTTTGTCTCCCATCGAGGGTTTTACATATATCAGGCAATGTGAGCGTCTCTAAGGAGTCCTAAGCTGGTAACTAACCGGATAGCTCTCACTCTCCTCGTTCCCTTATTATTTTGACCATGCCTGAGGAGATTTAAGTGAAAAGTAAAAAAAAAAAAAAGAAGTAAGAGAAGTAACCTTCCCTAGGGAATCGGGAAGTAAGAAACAAAAGATGAGGATGAGAGCAGGAAAAAGCAGGAAAGGTAGTGAAAGAGAAGAGAAAAAGGTGGTGCGCAGATACCGGGACGCGACGAGCAAAGGCCAGGGGACGGTGGGAGACCCACTTCATCGGAGGCCATTCAGAGACCCCCTGCACCAAACTGTTAAAGCCCCTGTATTATTCGTATTCTATTTTACCTGTCTTCGGCGGATCCCACTACGCTACTATCCCATGGCACCCAGAGTTTCAGGAACGTCGCTGTCATCCCCCTCACCCGTGCTGTCAGGTCATCCATTATCCTACATTCTCGGATACTGGATATCGCTCCCATAAACTCCGGACCTTCAGGCGAAAGCCACGCTGTGGCTATCGTACGTCTCGCACCGAGAGTTATTTTATGGACCAGTTTCTGTTCTCTTTTGGTCCAACCATCTAGAGTCCTATTTAATAAGTAGACCCATGGATGTAGTGGTAGGGGCTTATTAAATGTCTGTTTCAATAAACCCTCAACTGCCTTCCAAAATCCACGTATTTTCGGGCATTCCCACCACATGTGGAGGTACGTTCCCCGGGCTCCACAGCCCCTCCAACAGTCATCTGTATCCAGCTTGCGCATCTTATACAGTTTTATGGGAGTGGTATACCACCGGAACATGGTTTTCCACGTCTGTTCCTGGAGTGTGACACAGATAGAGGAATTTGTATTGCTTCCCAGATTTCTTGCCATTCCACCCCTTCTAAAACTTCCCCGAGATCCGTCTCCCACTGGTCGGTATAAGTCAACCTCCCCCATTCTTTGTTCTCCGTGCTAAGGTGGGCATACAGTAGTGTTATCATGCCCCTGGGGACCACTCCGGCCAGGCATATATTCTCATAAAAATTCATCCTTTCCTGAGCAGCTACCTTTATGTTTGGTTTCCCGGCGAAATCCCGGATCTGAAGATATCTAAAGAAATCCGTCGGGGTTAAGTGGGAATCTTGTTGGAGTTCGTCAAATTGGACAAGGTGCCCATTATAGTACAGTTGGTGGATCCGTTGCAGTCCTATTCTTTCCAAGTTCCTAAAATCTCTAGGGGCCATGCCAGGTTGAAATTCCCTGTTCTGAAGTATCGGGGTCAGGGTGGAGGGGGATGCTGCTAATCCATATTTAAGTTTGTTCTCATCCCATATGTGAAGTGAGTTGAGTATGGACGGGCAAGTCACTCGTATCGTAGGCCTATGTTCCCTCGGGACCCACATAGTGAACTGGGGGACGTCCCATCCCACCATCATAGATTCTATTTCAACCCATCTTCTCTCTTCCGGTGGGGAGTGCCACATCGCCACCTGTGTCAGTTGGGCCGCGAGGTAGTAGAAGTATAAGTTTGGCAGGCCCAATCCCCCTCTATCTTTTCGTCTGTAGAGAACCTGTCTAGATATTCTGTGCCTCTTGTTCTGCCAAATGAAGTCACCGATTGATCTTTGTAACAGTGACAGTTGATTTCTAGTAACACGTACAAGCAAGGCTTGGAATAAGAACAGGATACGTGGGAGGATATTCATTTTGACAGAGTGAATCCGTCCTATCCAAGAGATGGGTTTATCCGTCCACTTTTCTAAATCACCCGTCAAGATTTTAATCAAGGGACCATAGTTAGTGGAGTACAGGCGTAGAGGATCAGCAGTAAAGGGGAAACCCAAGTACTTCAAGGTGTCTCTTTCTACCCTAAGTCGGAAGGTCTCTCGTACGTGACTTATGTCGGCCTCTCGCATATAAATCGGCAATGCGCTGGACTTTTGCATGTTAGCTTTATATCCAGATGCTGCTCCATACTCCTTTATTACGTCCTGCAGTGCCGCCATAGAGTCCAAGGGGTTCGTGATGGTGAGGAGGACATCATCGGCGTATGCCGAAACGGTGAATTCGCTACCCCCCACTCGCACTCCCCTAATCCCAGGATGTTGTCTTATAGCTTGCATGAAAGGTTCCAATGCCAGCACAAATAAGAGGGGAGAGAGTGGGCACCCCTGTCTGGTTCCGTTAAATAGCCGAAATGGTGTCAATGGGGCTCCTGTAATCTGCACCTGTGCCCGCACTTCATGATAAATCGCTTTCGTAGTTGTTATAAATTCGTCCGGGAAACCCAGGTGTTTCAACACCGTAAACAGATATTGCCACCGCACCCTGTCGAAGGCCTTTTCAGCATCGATGGAAACTACTAACGTGGGTGTCTCTGAGGTCGCCTGTTTCCAGATCAGATCTATGTTCCTCCTGATGTTTTCAAACAGTTGTCTGCCCTGAATGAAACCCACCTGGTCTGCATGGATAAGTGAGGTCAGCAACGGATTCAATCTATCAGCTTGGATCTTCGCTAAGATCTTTAGATCATGGTTAATCAGTGATATGGGTCTGTAGTTTTCTGGCCGGAGTGGACCCTTGTCGGGCTTGGGTATCAAATTGATAGTAGCTAGGGCCATGTCCGGGTCCATCCGTCCTCCCTGTCTTAGGTTGCCGAAAAGTCTGATTAATTGAGGCACGAGTTCCTCCTTGAAAATCTTATAGTACATGCCATCAAATCCATCAGGTCCTGGTGCTTTGTTGCCTTTCAAGCTTGATATGGCTCTATATACTTCATCTTCGGAAATATCCGCCGCTAGGGTACTCACCGCCTCTCTCCTGAGTTTAGTCATCCCGAGTCTACTGAGATGTTCGAGTATATGTTCCTCTTCATCTTCATCAGACGCGTGCTTATCCGGAGTATGATTGTACAATTGTTTGTAGAATTCCTCAAATACCCTTACGATCTCGTCAGGCCTTGATTTTGTCGTGCCGTCTGGGTGTCTGATGGCTGTGATATGAGATCGTTCCTGTCTAGGTCGCAATGTCCTGGCGAGGAGTGAGTCCATTTTATTGGACTTTTCGTAAAAAGTCCGTTTTGACCAAACCATGGACCTAGCTGCATCGTCTAGTAGCAAAGTCCGAATATTCCTCCTCACTGTTTCCAATCTCCCATAGGTCTCATTATCAGGGGCCGTTTGGTGTTTCAGTTCAAGGGCCCTTAGCTGTCCCAAGAGAGCTTCCAATTGAGAATGTTTCAGTTTCTTCCATCTGGTAGCCAGCTTGATAAGGGACCCCCTTATCACTGCTTTGTGAGCCAGCCATATCGTGCTCACGTAGACGTCCAAGGTGTTATTTGTGGCAAAATATTCCAGTATTTCCGACCGAATCTGTTCTCTCAGTACAGGGGCTTGCAATAGAGATGTGTTTAATCTCCAAGTCCATGGAGAGGCCACGCACAGATTACCCAATGTAATGGACACATCAGCATGGTCTGACCATGAGATATTTCCAATCATTGACCCTTCTATCCTGGGCATGCCCGACGCGTTGGCCAAGAAGAGGTTGATCCTGGAATACGTACCATGCGGTGCCGAATAGTATGAATAGTCCTTGTCTCCCGGGTCGTGTGCTCGCCACACATCCACTAAACCAGTGTCTGCTAGAAACTCTTTAAATAATCGATCCTGACCCCCTCGCCCCTGGACCTTGGTGTTCCGTCCCGTGTGCTCCTATCAACAGCCGGGCATGGGGTCGCATTAAAGTCCCCTCCCACAAAAATCATACCGTGTGGTGGTGCCGTAATTTTCTCCCGGAGTGCCTTCCAAAACGCGGGATCCGGCTGATTCGGTGCATATATATTAATCAGATGTACAGTATGTGAGTGCAGGATGCCCGAGACTATACGGTATCGACCCTCTGGGTCCGCATCTTGGGCTGTCTTCCGAAAAGGGCAACTGTTCCTAATAAGAATGGCTACGCCGTTGCGTTTACGGTGTGATCTGGCCTCACATGATCCCTTGAAGACATGGTCCTTCAGACCGAACTTAGCCTGTTTAGGCAAGTGGGTTTCCTGAATATATTCTATATCTGTGTGTAGTCTCTTTAGTTCTTTGAACAAAAGACGACGCTTTCTAGCGGCATTAAGGCCCTTTACATTTAATGTAGTGATTTTAAGTGTCATTATGTGTCGTGGTCATCCCCACTATATGGTACCTGGTTTCCTATATTGTTTAACACCCTGCCCACCTCTATCTGTGGTGACCCCCCCGGGGGTTCCCCCGTCCCCCCTACTCCCACCGCCCCCCAGATCCGCACCACGAAGAAAGGGAAAAGAGAGAAAGAAAGAGGAAAGAAAAGAACCACGGCATCCGAATACATTCAGATGCAAGGAAACACTGGACTCACCAGTAGCCAGAGTCTTGTGGGTAGCATGTTCCCTCATCTCCCGCCATGATCAACGTAAGAAGGAAACAAGGATCCCTGAGGTTTCCTACGCGCCCTTTAAGGTTTGAATTGACCTCTGAATTACCTTGCCTGGTTAGATGTAGGTAAATGTGTAAATCCCCCATTAGGTCCCCCTACCCTGTCTAGGTACACCATGAGGTCTTGAGTGTCTGGGAGTTCCGTACTCAGTATGTCCGCTACTCGTAGATCCAGACCATCCAACCATCACCCCCCCTAACCCTCCCGATCACACTCCCTCAGATCCGCCCCCAGCTCCCTGTTTTATAAGTCATGGGATGGCGGGGGAATCACAGGGCTGAAACCCGTCCGGGTTCCCACCTCCCGCTATTGGGCCCGTCTCCACTCGAACCGGCCTACCCGTCCACATTCGCCCTGAACCGGGTCGTTTCGACCCCATAATCCATGTTGTGTTGGTAGGGGAGTAAAAATTACCATCAGTGGGCACAGTACTCACCCACTCCTATCTATATCATCATTGAACGTCACCTGACATTGTCAGCGAGGATTATATAGGAAGAGCCATTGAAAGGATTGCATACAATAGCACAGAGTTGTCAAGTAAGTACATAGCTACAGCAATTACAGTTATAGATACCCGTCCAGGGAATCAGCGGCATCAAGGTATACATCATAGTCATAATGCATATAGGTATCCCATCCCTCTGTGTTTTTTTTTTTGTTTTTTTTTTTTTTTCCTTTTTTTTTTTTGTTCTTAAGTAACTTTCAGATGAAAGATCAAACCCATTTATAAAAGACAGTATGGTTGTTATATACAGAGTGCGGCACCATGTTCGGACGTGTCAAGTGGGGCCCACCCCCAAAAGGGCTCCGGGAGGAGTCCGGGGGAGGGGAGGGAAAGACATGACCCATGTGAGGGCAGAGAGGGGTCGGAAAACTGGAAGGGCCCTCCCTCCGCGGGCGACCCAGAGGCAGTCGTATTCCTCAAAAAATTGTCCCCCCTGATGACATGTAGTTGTCCTAAGATCCCACTCCCTTCCCCCGCACATCCAGTCCACCAACTCAAACATATTTGACATAGTAGAGCAATAAGCCATTTTTAATGTTTTAACGCTAAATAAGAACCCCAGAATCCCTTTCCATCTATGTTGCTTGGGCTAGTGAAAAAGCATGAGCCTGAGCAGCAATGGGCAGTTGTGATTGTCTGTGATAAGGGCTTCCATCTTATCACAGTGCCATTACAGGTATAAATTGGTATGACTACATGGAAGTGTGTAATCTCTGCCTTAGTCATACCTGCACAAGAGACTGAGGCAGGAACCCTCATTTAGTGTTTAATAGTTTAAACATGGTTTACACTTAATGGATTAAGAGTACTTGAGGACTCCAGGCAATATATTCAGTTCAATGAGATGAAATGGTTATAGTGCCTACTTTGCCCTTTTAAGTGTCCATGTGGTCCAGGGTCCTTGTCATTGTCTCTCTCTCCCTTCCCTGTTATGTATACACCCTTAGTCTTTTTTCCCTGTGTTTTTCTGAATAAACCAGTTCTTGTTGTGTTCCTTTACTAATACATGTGTAGTATTTGGGGAAGATTTTGGGAGAGCAATTTGCACTCCACACAGTGCTGGATGATAGCTTGGAGGTTCTCCTGAAGAAACTCGAGCTGCGAGGTGTCCCGAGGTACCAGGTTGCAGGGAAAGGAGGAACAAATTGAGCACACTATAGTCTTTTTTATGTGGATATATCAATCTGCAATGTCTTGCAATGTCCAAATTTGTGGTGTAACTGTACATTTTGCATATCCGAATGAGTCATGCAGATGATACTCCCTCTATAATATCATTGCCCAATCCAATGCTTTTCAGATGGAAGCATTACAAAGCTACTGGGCATGCACTGCAATTGCTGTGCTCAGTCACTCAGATGCTCCTCATAGAGAAGCATTACGTTTAATGTTTGTCTGTGAGAAAAATGGTGATGTAGAAATTGAAGAAGTCTTCACAAGGAAATGTGTCTAATGGCTGTCTAATTGAGGCATCCAGACTGACAAATGTAAACATTGCCATTTCTAACAAATTTTGTTATTTGTCAGAGTGCAATGACAGTGTCTGTGCACCAAAATCACTACATTTGGATCGAACTCTGCACCTAAACAGTAAATGTTTCCTATTTGGAGGGCCTTTCCCTGTTTTACTCCACTCCTTTCTTGGTAGGACTGTTCCCTTTTGCTTAGGTGCACTTTCTTCTAGTATATCCTCTTTTCATAGGACTAACCTCTCTCAAAGCAAAGGGAACTTAAAAGACCATTCCTTGCTCCATAACAACATCATCATAATGAAGATGTTATGAGTCCAGGAAGTCCCGGGATAAAGTGTTAAACCCTTAAACCCCAAAACAGCCCATCTGCTCTGCCCAGCGCCTACCATTGATGGTCTTTTAGGCTGATAGGCTGAGAAAGTCAACTGATGCCCTTAGACTATCACTAGCTATGCATTCATAAACCTGAGATGAAAAAGCTATGTACATTTAGGGTTAAACCATTTGTAAACAGTTAAACAGCTTACGGTAAGATGACCCCCGGGAGCTCCTTGCACCATAACAACTTAATTTAGCTTATCTTGTTATGGTGCCCATCCCTATAATATTCCCAGATATGAAAATTACATTGAACCATTTCTTGTTGTTGACTTGTCACTCTATGCAGTTATCAATTAGTTGTGTTCTTATTTTTTGTGAGTGGGCATTTTAGCTCTGGGGATTCAATTTCTAACACCATCATGAAACATGCCTAGCATTCTTTTTAAAGACCAACCATTTGAACATGTTTTATTTAGTATACAAAAATAAGTCCTCGCTCAAACTCCGACTACTCCTGGGTGCCAGCAATGATGTAGCAATGTTCTCTTTAGTACTGATTAGAAAGAAGCAACTTCTCACACTGTCAGCAGATGGCAGCATTATTAACATCATGTCGCAGTCCTTTTAAAATCTTGGATTTTGATTGGCTTTTACTCCTCCTTAAATACCCTCTTTTAGTTTATCAGCGGCATGTGACATTAATACTGGTCGGTCCTCCTCACTGACAATATGAGGTTAATTAGGTAGTCAATATGGCTGGCAGCATTACAGCAAATCTACTTTGTCCGTATACTCATACACGCTGTCACATCATAGCAACCCCTGCCGTGACTCAATCAGAATATTGGGTTTTCTTCCGAGCAAGGCCCACGGCTGCCAAATGACCTACCACGCCCAATATTCCAGATTCTTATACTTACTCTCTGCCAATACAAACCTTTTATATATTGGTACTCTGGCCTATTTTCAATTTACTACATCAGCATTTCAATTCATCAGTAGGTATTAAATCGATACCATAGGGGCGCTCACATCTTTTGCGACTTCAACTCATAATGATACCGGAGAAACTGACGGAAGCCAAGCACAGAGAGATGGACACAGGTTTCTTCAGGAAGGAAGAGATTCTTTATTGGATCACCGATCGGGACTCAGAGGGACTAGCGTCACCAAAATACAGCAAATTCTGAGCCCCGGACAATAGTGCAGGCTCCTTATATAGGCATATAACTCCTCCCATATTAAGCTCCACCCGCACATTCTCTTAACCAATCAACACAAATAAGAATTAACTTCCTGTTTGACCGCATGGCTTGTCCAGCACAATGGAGGAGGGGGAATACTATATCCTGTATTCTTGCACATGCTCCGTACACTACTGATCGTATCTTGCCTCGTGCAACCAACTGATCGATACGTCAGCATATGCACGTACACATGCCACGTGGTAATCTCGGCCTACTAAATTTATTTTTACCGAGATTCCACCACAATAACTGCACACAATACCTTAAAATTATTTGGATTCTAACCTTGAACGTTTCCAGGTTATTCTGTTAGAGTATGTGCTGCTTCTACAACTGTCTACATAACTTAATATCTAGGACAATGGAACCATCTGTGTACGCCAGACATATCCCTCAACCGGAGAGGGAATCGAGGCAGGTATTTATGGTAAGTATTGGGTATGTTATGACAACATGTATTCACTGACAAACTGTTAAACTTTTGGCCCTCTTTTTACAGGTCTACCCAAAGGTCGGTTTTGGCACACCACCACTACTACAACTCAGCTTATTGTTCCTGACCACAAATATATACATATCTATTTTCTCTTATTATATATATATGTATATATATATATACATACATACATACACACACACATACACACTTTATTTTTTTTACTCTTTACAGCTGCTAAATTTATTTATTTTTAAAGACAAAACCCTTTCAATTAATTTTTTTTTTTTTTTTTTTTTAAATGTGGCTTTTTTTCCAATTGGGCATTTACGAGCTCTACAGTTATTCCTTTTTCTACTAATTCTGTTTTCTAACTTGTGTTAATCTAAACTGAGGAGGCCTAGTGGATGGTCTTACCAATTTCAAAGAAGAGGTGGTGCACATTTTTATTTTCTTAGTTCATGGTTTGTTTTTTATTTCTTTCCTTTCTCAGCTTTATTTCTACCTGTGTATGTGTGTGCTTTGTGCAGTTTTACTTATGTGCAAAACAAAACATAATTGAAGGAAAAATAATAATAATATTAAGCAAAAAAAAAAAAACTATAAAAAAAACTCAGTCTGTATTCATTTAGTTCTATTGAACACTAAATTGTTTGTTTGCAAATAATTCAAATGCCAATTAATGTCTGGAGAGGACAGGCGCTTTGGTACTTTCTACCTCTATTTCAAGGTGAAATAAACAGTTAGAGCTTCAACTATTTCCTTTGTCACTCCCACGGTTATGTTAATTAGAAAAAAAATAAGTAAAGTACTTTTGTGTTTTTCTGTGTCAGACGCCCACTCTAAAATGTTCTGACCTACCAAACTCTGAAAACAGAGGATCACTGAATATTTTGCAAAAAACAGCGAGGTTTAATAAGAAAATAAGTTTTTTTTTTTGTTTTGTTTTTTACAAAGAAACTTGATCTGCTTTTTTTGCTTTCTTTCTACTGTTTTAAACATTATCAAAAATAAGTGGTTTTAACATTTTCACAGCAAGAGGGACACAATACGTTAAGAACAGTAGGATTAATTTGGAAGTTAAAGGAACACTCTAGGATTACAAACATATATTCCTAAATCAATAGTGTTCTCCTCCCTATTTAGAATCAGCTCACTAAATTAAAGGGAAAAAGGGAAAAATGTTTTTTACTTACTTTTTTTTAGAACCCTGAGTCACTTGGCGCAGCCACTATGTCATCCCATGGGTGTCACGTCTCTGTCTTCATGTTCAGTCCATTTCTTCTTCAAGACAAGCATAGGGGATGAGAAATACTTGCACGGTGAGTGCCGCACTCTACCAATCGATGTTCTCTATGAGAAGCATTTAGAGTTGGTTTTCTGGAAGAACATAGTCTGACACTGTTCTCACAGAGGAAGCACCTCTAGTGGCATGTCCAGTAAGATTTATTGAATAGAATACAACAACAATGTTTCGGATCATTATTGTTGTATCCCATCCAATAAATCTGCCCTGGACTTCAGATATATGGCCAGTCATCTTCTGTGTTTATACTTACCCTTGTAGTGTAGTCACATCTAGACTGGCAGAGATGTGTTTTTTTTATTGTGCCTACCCATATCTGTTTTTTTTTTTTAGATCAAGAGGGACAGACAGATGCCAGTAGTAAGTCGCCTTTGTTCTAGAGCATGAGGGAGCCATTACTGATTTGGCTGTAGATGAAGATATGAATGCAATGGTAGATCCATTAGAACAGAAGGCAGTTGATGGCTTGTACTGTCTCATTATATAATTTACTTTATGAAATATAAACAGGAAAACAATACTATATTAAGTTAAACTGAGCTGGGCTTTCAATTCCCTATTGAATGAGGAGAATGTATTTACACCTTGCCATAACTATCAGGTACAATTTCTGCTCAGTACAGAGGATACTATTTATTCTGTCCTATAATGGTAATGGGATCTGATAGCTGTTCCTAATGGAATTACAACTCAGAACTATTCACTAAAGGCTCTAGAGGGCACTTCAGGACTATTAGGAGTTAAGGAGTAAAGTGCAACAGAGTTGCATATTTCAAATAAAGGGACTTGTGTGTACAGTATGTCTTTCAAAGGAACATTTGGATTCAGTTTTCTATGCAGATACCAGACAATAGAATGGAAAGTGATCCAGTAATGTTGGTTATGGAAATGCTTATAAGAATGACACATGAACATAATAATTTCAAATTTTTAATAAAAAGTCACCACTTCGTAACTCACTCAGTGTTGTTATTATAATACATTATATTTATAAATATGTTTCTTTCCATTTGGGTTTGGTAGGCCCTTTGGTTTCTGGACCTTGGTGAACTATAACATTTTTGCTTACACCCCTCATTTTGTAAAACATGTTGCCCATTGTGGGGTGCCAGGTAATCCTCCACATTGTAATATTGTTTAGACACCAATAATATTTAGAGAACCAGATATGTATATCATACTCACAAACAAGGAGCAGGTTAAAGAACTGCTCAGGCTATATGCGCGTTGAATGTATATCCAGCCTTGTATATAGGAAAACGATTCTTATGTTTATATGTTTAAAGTATGTTTAAAGTCATTTATTTATACATATTAATTTCTGTATATGTATAAGACAATTTTATAAGAAATCCTTTCAATTTTTCCCCTTCTTATCTTCCTTCAGTTTTATGTCATTTCTTATGCTTGGTTTTATGTTTTTTAATACTCCTTCCCTGTTTATTTTAAGAAAGAGATATACCCGTATTACGGGACTAATATATGCATACATGGTTTTTAACTCCTTGACCAATTATATGCTTTGAAATTCGGACTTATAGACTGAGATACGCCAACAGGGCGGCTTTAAATACTAATGGACACAGACCGAAGGACATGATCTGAGGAAGCCAGGAGTTGGCGAAAAGCGTCATCACGCCGTGCGTAATTACGTAAGCATGCTATTACCCCACACGAAAGACGTAATCGAACTCCGCACACTAGTATGAACGCTACAGCCCGGAACCCAGAAGTGCCGGCTACAGGTATTACTGAGGACTTTTAGCAAATTCATCCGAGAGACTGGTGAGACAAAGTATATTGAGACGTGTGTTATTGATTTTAAAGAATAAAGTTTGTTCAATTGGATTTTGGCTGTTCATTGTTTTCCTGTATACAAGGCTGCATATACATTCAACGCGCATATAGCCTGAGCAGTTCTTTAACCTGCTCCTTGTTTGTGAGTATTATATAAAGATCTGGCTCTCTAAATATTATTGGTGTCTAAACAATATTACACTATATCGTTATTATGTTTTCTCTTACATGTTGAGTTCTACATATGTGCAAGTATAATATTTTAGACATTTTTACATTTATAGTGTATTGGCACAATAATCACTTTAATTAGCTTTTTGCACATACACAAAAATCTGTAATTGCACTTTAATTGAAGCACAATTGGAAGTGTTATTTGCACAATAATTAATATTTACTGTTTGCTGTCTTTTAACACCTTTGTGTCATTTTAAAAGCATGTATATTTGAAAGGCACGATTTTAAAGGCACAAGTGCACTTTATATTTTGGTTTGATACTTCCTATTTAGTGTTCTGTGGAGCTAAATTCACTGATAAGGTGCTACTATTTAACAATCAATATATTTCTAGCGCCATATATACTTGTATTTTTTTGCATTGTCTCTTAGTACCTTATAAAATATATCTAGGTTTCCCTAATAGTTGGGGTGATTTGGCTCTGAACATTGGTATACTTTAGGTTTTGTTATGATTCATTTAATTGGTTCAGTCACAGGAAGAATACAAGCTCCCCTACATATTAATAAAATTAGAAGGAAAAGTGGGGAGTGGACCAGAAAGAAAATGGTAATAGAGAATTTTATGCAGTAAAATAGGTAAGAAGGATGGGCATATGCAAAGTTTCATATGCTCCAAAAAATCCCATGTACCACCTACACTCAGTTTTATAGAGACCTGTATGAATTCATCTATTTGACTGTTTAAAGGGTTACTCTAACCACCATAACCACTTTTGCTGCTATTGGTGGTAGGAGTCTATAAATACAGCGTTTCTGCTTTAGACACTGCACATACTGAAATATTCTCACTTTTGTGCCAGAAGCTAGTTGTCCCCTTCGCACATATGACTTAGGCAGCACAAAATGTGTGTCCCAGGCTGTTTACATCTGTCGTCTGTTTATATATAAATGTCAGATAAATGTTACACTTGTATTGTTTTAACTAATAGAACATAATAAGGAAGGGGTTAATATTAGAATCTAGGCAAGAGTTGATTTTGCCCATTGGATGAATCGGCCCTGGGTTAGAAAATTGCATAGTGCCAGCTAGCTCTTGCAGATTACCATAATAAGTCAGATGAATTTGTGAAGCCAAAACACATCTGCTACAGGAATAAATCATAGATGAAAAATCCAGACGAATAATGAAATGTATTTATTTATTTTTCTGTTGGTAATATTGAATTTTAATTTGATCTGCAGTTTACTCTTAAACTGCCATGTGTTTTTACATTATTCATCCCTGGAGGCTAACTGAATTACCACTGGCAGCTGGATTTGTTTTAACTGGGTGAACAAGCGATTTTTCTCCCATGACACCACCACCTCCCTCCTTCTACACCCCACCTGAACATGAATACAAACAAGTGGGTGTTGATAAACTTCTAGAAGGCTTTTAAACATAGACAAATGGAATGTGACGGCAGATAAGAACCAGTCAGCCCATCTAGTCTGCCCAATTTTTTAAATACTTTTATTACTTCCTGGCCTTATCTTAAAGTTAGGATACCCCTATGCCTATCCCACGCATGCTTAAACTCCTTTACTGTGTCATCATGTACCACTTCAGCTGGAAGTCTATTCCATGCATCCACTTCCTTCTCAGTAAAGTAATGCATTCTGAGACTATATATGAATAATTTAAATTAGGGAGGTTTATTTATTTATATCAGTTCTTGCAACATGTAACAATATGTTACTTTAACTCCCATTTGAAACCGCATGCTTTATGCCTTCTCAATACAGTCCCAAAGGCTGAAACAGGCACATTGCACTCACCTAGCCACAGGCACCTGGTCAAAATAATTTGATTATTGCTGTCTTAATTTGTTTACTGTTCTTCTGTCATTAACCACATAATGAGTCACTAAACTAATCTACAATTAGTTTAGGGTCCCTAGCTAATGTCATGTACATAATCTGGTTCTCTGAAAAACAACAACTTTTGCTGACTTTAAAGGTGCATCAATCAATCACCCTCACTACATCCTTTTGAGTTTACCCCATGTGTTTAGCGTACCACGCAATCATCTTGATCACTGGAGAACAACCATAGTTTGTGATGTTGCTCTTTAGTCTTCGTTCCAATTTCAGAGAAAATTTAAATTTTAAATGTAATATTTAAAACCCAAGCATGTTTTTCATTGTGTGAGATTAGGGATTTAGCAAGGCAAAGTGTGCATTAACCAGTGAAGAATGAATCCAAAAGCACTTTAGTAACATTTATGTTGAGCACTGAGATAATGTATGAGCTGATTTTGGTATCAAAACACCATTGTCATGGTGTCATGGTGCAACAACAAAGCTAAACTGGTACCATACATAAATACACCAATGTTTAGAAATCCAATCTTCATGTTTTCATGTCTTATACTGCACATTGTGTACTAAAATGTGCTGTCTGTGATTATTATTATTGGGAGCTACACTATATCATACTCCTGTGAAACAGCTTTGTGGTGGGCTAGATAAAAGAGACAACACAACTCATGTCACTGGCACCAACCAAAGGGCACAGGTCGGGCTAGAAAGGTGTGGGTCATCCCAACAAATTCTCAGGTCAACCTGGCATGAATGCACACTACAATGGACGGACATTATTATTACTGGTATTTATATAGCGCCAGCATATTCCGTAGCGCTTTACAATATTATCAAACGGGGAGATTTAACAATAAATGAGACAATTACAAAAACTAGATAGACATAGATAATCTCTCCTGACAGCTTAATTTATTTTTCCATTCTTTTCAGTTACCCTTGCATACATTTTTTCACTAGGAACTATTTCGTCCCTGAGCTCAACTTGTTCAAACCAGAATCAAGTAATAAACCTATTTCTTCTCTCTGTAAGCTGTACCCTTTATTTCCCACTCATCAGGACATGACCCCTAAACCCATCCTCGTAATCTTTTTGTGAAACATGCTTCAAACTACAACTTGGTCAAATTGATTTAATGATCACAAATGTGTTAAATATTATATGTCTGTGTCAGAGACTGAAAAAAAAAATTGTGTATTTTTTTTTTTAAACATTAAAGCATTTTGTAAGATTGACCAGGTGTTTATTGTAATGGGTAGGTTAAAGTTCCTAGTGATCTTCTATGAATCCATATCCAGATGTATGAGTCCAGCCACATTGATGAGCAGTGGCTAGTTAATGAAAGGTGGCATGTTACATATATCGATAGGGCGGTAATCAAATAACAAGGTTAAAGAGTCATACATTACGCAGCTATTTCACTATCTTGCAAAATCACTCTGATGATATGTGACATGCGGCTGCCTGAACCTGTTGGAAGGAGAAGGGTGAGAGCCATCTGTCGTTAGAGGTCAGGGGCAGTGAGATTGCTGCTGTATAGAGAGCCCATGAACCATGATTAAAAACATGTTCAATAAACACTGGAGGAAAGCAAAGGATGAGTGCTTAAAAATTCCTTAAATAATACATGATACATTTCCAGATTCTATTTTAATATAACATGACCTAAATCAGTGATGCTTAAGTTGGCCTTAAGATGTTTGTGAACTACAAATCACACAAATCCTAGCCAGCCTAGCGCAGCTAGGCTTTTGCAAAGCAATATGTTGAATGGCATTCTAAGCAAGTTATATTTACAACATAAATTTGCTATACCAAAGGTCATAAAGGGGTACATTACAATCCAGTGTTGGTTACCTATCGATAATGTTTTCTAGTTTAAGGTCAGAATTGTACAACAGGTTTCAAAGAGATCACAATCCGATTTCCATAGAAAATATTACTGCCGGAGATGCAGCCCAAGCCAGAAAACACTATAGGCTTAAAAATGGGCCTAGCTCATGATTCACTCACTAATCTCACAATGTCAGGCTCGACAGAACAATACTGCAAGGGTAGCAACTTTTGCAGAGTTTCTGACTTTACAGATTGAAGGTAATAGACAGCCAAATGTACTGATGATGCTAATATGCCCTTAATCTGTTAAATTTCAGATGGATATTGCTAGGTGTGTGTGTTTCTTTAAGGTATTTTTAAATGGACGATTTCTTTTTAGTTTTATGCACATGTAATTGTTACTTTTCTATGCCTTGTGGTTGTTAGAGCGCTTATTTGTCCTCTAATTGGTCTACTTGATTAATGAGGAATCGTTAGGTAACTTTCCTTGCACGCGCCATCAAGTCAGGTTATGTGTTTGTAACCAGGGCCGCCATCAGGGGGTGACAACCGTGACAGTTGTCACGGGCCCGGCGGCCCTGGGGGGCCCGGACTGCTCTGGCAGTCCTGGGCCCCACTTTCCCTCCCTGCACACATAGATCGCGAATATCGCGATCTATGTGTGCAGCCGCGGGCCCCCTGCTCCCTGTTACCGCAGAGGGGGCCCAGGCCTCCAGCCTCTTCTCTTCTCTTCTCCTCCCGGCTAATAACTCTCGCGAGACCCGGTTGCCATGGCAACGCTCCGCGGGTCTCGCGAGAGTTATTGGAGGAGAGAAGAGGAGAAGCTGGAGGCCTGGGCCCCCTCTGCGGTAACAGGGAGCCGGGGGGCCCCACCATGCCACCGGACCACCGGGGATGGAATCTCCCCCCTCCCTAGACACAGGTAAGCAGGGAGGGGGGAGAAACAATTTAATTAATTAAATTTTTTTTGTTGTTGTTTTAAATAATGTTAAAATGACCCCCCCTCTCCCTTCTCATTGCAAATTTACACACACACACTACATACACTGACACAACACACACGCTGCATACACTGACACAACACACACACACACTACATACACTAACACACACTACATACACTGACACAACACACACACTGCACATACCAACACAACACACACTGCATACACTAACACATCACACACTCTGCATACACTGACACAACACACTCTGCATGCACTGACACAACACACACTGCATACACTTACACAACCCACACTTTGCATACATTGACACAACACACTCACCGCATACACTAACACAACACACACTCTGCATACACTGACACAACACACACACCGCATACACTAACACAACACACCGCATACACTGACACAACGCATACACTAACACAACACACACACCGCATACACTAACACAACACACACACACTGCATACACTGACACAACATACACTCTGCATACACTGACACAACACACTGCATACACTAACACAACACACACTGCATACACTAACACAACACACACTGCATACACTAACACAACACACTCTGCATACACTAACACAACACACTCTGCATACACTAATACAACACACACTGCATACACTAACACACACACTGCATACACTAATACAATACACACACTGCATTCACTAATACAACATGCACTCTGCATACACTACACACTAACACACTCACTGCATCCACTATACTGACACACACTCTGCATTCGCTACACATTACCACACTCTGCATTCACTACACTAACACACACTCTGCATCCGCTACACACTAACACACACTCTGCATCCGCTACACACTAACACACACTCTGCATCCGCTACACACTAACACACTCTGCATTCACTACACTAACACACACTGTGCATCCGCTACACACTAACACACTCTCTGCATTCACTACACTAACACAGACTCTGCATCCGCTACACACTAACACACTCTCTGCATTCACTACACATTAACACACTCTCTGCATTCACTACACATTAACACACTCTCTGCATTCACTACACATTAACACACTCTCTGCATTCACTACACATTAACACACTCTCTGCATTCACTACACTAAGACACTCTCTGCATTCACTACACATTAACACACTCTCTGCTTTCACTACACATTAACACACTCTCTGCATTCACTACACTAACACACTCTCTGCATTCACTACACTAACACACTCTCTGCATTCACTACACTAACACACTCTCTGCATTCACTACACTAAGACACTCTCTGCATTCACTACACTAAGACACTCTCTGCATTCACTACACATTAACACACACTCTGCATTCACTACAAATTTACACACACACTACATTCATTACACTGACACACTCTGCATTCACTACACCCTAACACACACTCTGCATTTATTACACACTAACACACACTCTGCATTCACTAAACTATGCACACACTCTGGATTCACTATACTGACACACACTCTGGATTCACTATACTGACACACACTCTGCATTCACTACACTAACATACACTCTGCATCACCTGTACACACAGCATCCACTACACAAACATCCTGTATTCACAGTACACACACTACATCCACCACAAATTGAAACATTCTGCATTCACTATACACAGACACTGTGTCTAATACACACACTACATCCACTACAGACACTGCATCCACTAAACACATTTCATCTAGTACATACAAACACTACATCCACTACACAAACACACACTACATCACTGTACACACACTACATCCACTACTCAAACACACTCTGCATTCACTACACATTAACACTCTGCATTCACTACACTAACACACACTCTGCATCCGCTACACACTAACACACCCTCTGCATTCACTACACATTAACACACACTCTGCATTCACTACACATTTACAAACACTCTGCATTCGCTGCACTAACACACACACTACATTCATTACACTGACACACTCTGCATTCACTACACACTAACACACACTCTGCATTCATTACACACTAACACACACTCTGCATTCACTAAACTATGCACACACTCTGCATTCACTAAACTATGCACACACTCTGCATTCACTAAACTATGCACACACTCTGGATTCACTATACGACACACACTCTGCATTAACTGTACACACAGCATCCACTACACAAACATCCTGTATTCACAGTACACACACTACATCCACCACAAATTGAAACACTCTGCATTCACTATACACAGACACTGCGTCTAATACACACACTACATCAACTACAGACACTGCATCCACTAAACACATTTCATCTAGTACATACAAACACTACATCCACTACACAAACACACACTACATCACTGTACACACACTACATCCACTACTCAAACACACTCTGCGTTTACTATACACACTGCATCTGCTACACTAACACACTCTGCATTCACTGCACAAACAGTATCTAATACACACAAACACTACATCCATTACACACATTCTAATTCACTTACACTATACACACCACATTCAGTCCCGCATCATTGTCAGCGGACTAGGTAGGGCGTGGGCGGGCCCGGGAGGGAGGGGTCGGGTGGGGGGGGGCCAGACCTTGTGCTTTGTCAGGGGCCCCAAAATTTCTGATGGCAGCCCTGTTTGTAACGCTCGTTCTGATCACACAAAAATACTTGTTTTCGAGTGTTGGTTAATAGTTAGAATAAGTGTTCCTAAGTCCTTTTCAGTTCTTTTTTTATATTGAATTTGCGTAATGTCAAAATTCTAAACCAGTATCAGGCAGCCTCCGGCACTCCACATTTTGCAGACTACATCTCCCTTTAATGCTCTTACAAACATAATGCTAAGCATTATGGGAGATGTAGTTAAAACATTTGAAGTGCCAAAGGTTGCCTACCCCTGGTCTAGATAGTATTGTTGAAGTGTCCATAAGTCCTCTTCAGAAAGCTTGTGCTCATCAAAATGTAGTTCTTAACTTAAGGTATAGATCTCCTTTTTCACTGATCCAACAATATAAAGCCAAAGTAGCCAACATGGAAAAATAGGTGATATGGAGAATTTTTTTATGGCTGTTTTGACCTTAAATGTGAAATTTACTTTGAATGCAGTTTGAATTTCCAATATTTCTAACTTTATAGATCAGCCATGTTAATATTGGCTAGTGTCGCCCATCCTCCCTCCCCCCGCACCCTCCAATGTAATGCTTGTCAAATCATTGACACAGTACAGTTCAATATTAAGTATTTTCAGAGATATGGGAGTCATTTAAACTTGCTTCTTACAAATATAATTCTTCCTTATTACACAGATCACCTGAATATACCACTCTCCATCAATGTCAATGGGCGAGTAGAACCTGGTCAGGTATTGATCGACTAAGCAATGAGTAGCTCATTGAATTTTATATTGTAAGGTTTTATTCAATAAAAAAATACATTGTGGTGAATGTGCGGAATCTAGGTGGAAATAGACATGTTCGATATATAGCTCACTGAAGAAATTCTACATCTCTGTGATGGGGCTTCATAACATTGTAGTTTTCAATTGGTCACAGATAAGTGTTTAGTGAATAAACCCCTTGGAAAAAGTTTTATAACAATCTCACAATAAGCATATCACTATACTTGCATCACAGAGATCTCAGCATTATCCGTGATCTACAAGCTACTAATTTTCTGCAGTACTATTTTAATTTACTGTGCAATTGAAATTATTTTAAATTACTGCAGTTTAAAAGAATTACGTTGCTTCATTTGCATGTGTCATATTATAAAGAAAGTATATTTGGGTATCCTGTTAGACCCTATTTGCATATCTATCGAAAATTACTTTGCTGGAAATAATTTGATATTCTTTCGATTTTTTTTTAATTCTAACCCTATGACTAAATTTGATAAATAAACACGGCACAGTTTCTAACATATTTTCTATTAAGTGGGAGTATTGTATAACAAATTATGATGCGACAAATCGGTGTGGGTTATTAAAACATGTTCTGCTATTTTTATTTCACAAAATTATTCAAACATGTAACTATATTTAGAAAGTGCAATAAATATGTTTGCAGGTGGTCCTCACTTTACGACCTACCTGTTTTACGACTGCTCCCACTTACGACCAGCTGTCTAGCGTGTGGATTCAAGGCATTCCCCAGGTTAGAGAGCAGGTCTATGTTCATTGAATTTTCCCCGAACACAGACTAGAGAGATTCCCTGCTCTGATGCGTATGTTTACGTTCAGATAAATTTCCCTGAACATAGAAAAACACACCAGACCAGGGAATCCAACTGATCTATGTTTGGGGAACGTTCCCCGAAAATAGATTTGAGGGATTCCCTGCTCTGCTGCGCTTGTCTATGTATGTGGAAATTTCCTCGAACATAAACCTGCACTGGTGTGCATGCTCTGTAGAGCATCCTCACTTATCGACCAATTCGTTTTACGGCCAGGTTGTAAGAACGGAATCCGGTCGGTAAGTGAATAGTAGCTGTAATACCTTTTTATGGACTGGTCTGCTCACTTTACTCTAAGATGTTCAAAGAGTGAACAACAGACATCCATCAACACACTCTCAAATTCTCAATGAAAGACTATTCTCACCATGCTTCTACCAGGTCTACTGCTTCTTATAGTTTGTTAAAAAAAAATACCATACCAATTCTGTCATTTCCTCTCCTCTGTAGGGGTTATTGATACATTATATAAACCTTAACCCTAATCTCTAACTGATAAAACAAATATTAATCCTTTCTCTCCCAACCCCTTTCACGTACTTGATTAGTGCATCCTGCTGAGTTCCACTTACCTTTTCCGCCCTTCTTACCTTCAATCACTGGCGTTTTTTTAGAAAATAGATTCCCAAGAAGTCAACTGAATGCAAACATTGCAACTATGTGTAAATAGAATGTTTAAATGCAGTAAAAGTGTCTGCATGGCAAAAACCAAGCATCTGTTCTTAAATATGTGCTCTTTATGGTGCCCAGAGTCCTCCCTGCCTTTTCCTTTTCTTGGTTGCTGCCCACTGAAGCTCTGGAAGTATGTCTCTTTAACCCCACATTTCTACAGATAGTTGAGAGATTTGTAGCCTGTTAGTGTGTTTCTTTTGTTTGTTTATTTTATTTTTCATCAGTCCCCGCTCCACCTCCTTGGCTGACATCATTAAATGTGATGATTTCAGCCAATCCAATGCTTTCCCATATGATAGCTTTGTAATGCTATGGAGCGTTCATGGCAAAACACGGTGCTGTGCCAATCAGCATCTTCTCTTAGAGATGCATTGAATCAATGTACCTCTATAGAAAAAGTTCAGTGACTTCATGCAGAGCGTGGAGACATTGAACGCCAGTGCTGCACACTGTTTGGCACTGACCCATGAAGCACCTGTGTCGAAGGAGTGGCCAATAGAGGTGTTACGTGGCAGTAATGTAAACACTGCCTTTTAACTACATTAAAAAGCCTGCAGGGACAGGCTATACTCAACAAAACACCTCAATAAGCGGTAGTTGTTCTGGTGATTATGGTGTGCTTTTAGGTTCAGGTGATTTTGGAACCTACAACACCCCTGGCTGGAAGGTTGACTTAGTAACAAAAAATATGCTACCCCACTGGATGTTTCTCTATTCCTCATTTACATTCGCACTAAACAAGGCAGAGTGACTTTTGTTACTTGCTTAGTTACTCTAGAACGGATATAGGTGGGATTTATTGTAATAAATTTAATTTGCAATAAAATTACACAAATTCCAATGACTTGTTCATGTTTTGTTTTTAGTGAAATGCTTACAGCCTGTAATCTGATAAAGTAGCAATCCCTCATTGGTGTTAATGGATAAATACAATAAGTGTATCCAGTAAATAGACTTAAGAAAAGCCAAATAAAGATAATTCTCTTATAATTCTCTTATTTGGTTCAAACATCTTTAGTTTGTAGTTAACACCAAAAAAAAAAAAAAAGAAAAAAAATAAAGAAAAGAATAATAAAGAGGAAATCTTAGCATCAGCCTTGACTTTCTTGGCATTGTGAATGAGTAAGAGGTTCTCCATTATCTGTTTATTGACTGATGGTGAATGGTAGCATTTAAAATTTAACATGCAAATACTTTAGAAGTAAAAAAAAAACAAAAAAACACAGTAAATAAAGATATTTTGTGCATGCTTAAAGAACCCTCATCTAAAAATGTTGTTATATTTTAAGTAGATATATTTTTAGTAGATAGATATAACCACAAAGAAAACATGCATGTATTTTTTCTGCATGTTTTCTTTCTACAGAATATTCTATTGGAACCTAACTTGTATAAGCTGTCATAAATATGACAGACTCCGGGCACATAAATCATGTCAGCAAGCTGAAATGTGCTATGTGTATGTAGTGTCCCTTTAAAGAAAGGCAATATCTTGGTGCAAAATTTTAAAAAAATATAAAAACTACTATCTTCACAATAAAAAATCAAGAGTCTGTTGAAATTGCCAATCATTCCTCCATTGCTGCCTTTGTAAAACTGCTTCTACTCTGATACCAATTAAAATCCCAAAGGGACCTAGATAGGTTACCAGTAAGGGCCTCTCTTCATTATTCACATGGGAATGATGAATGGAGCTAAGCAAATTCATGTTTCCAGGTCCCTGTCTAGCCCCCGGGACTAGGCGGCTGCCTAAATTCACATTATGGTTAATCCTGCTCTGCTTCTACCAACCATGAAGTTGTCCTGTGGCAATAACACAAAGCATGACCTTCCAATATGTTCCAATATATTGTAGTGCTATAGGTTAATTAAATTACAGATGTCTAGTCACTTAACTGTAAGTTGTGGGGACCTCAACAGACTAAAATAGAAATTCTCCTTTTTATTTCTTACTACTGTTTTAGCCAAATCGATATTATAAAAAATGTGGAGATTACACTTGTGCATACCACTACACCCAACCGTGCCGTACACAGGCCTCGATTTAATATCATTGGATAAGCTTTTCAAATGATTTAATTGTTTTTGGATATACTTTTAAAATCATTTTAAATAATGTTTAAATATATATTTAAATATTCTAAAATAATGTAATGTTGTGAAATAATATTGTAATTTTGTAATATTTTAGATTTTTGACATATTGCTATATTTTTCATATATGTAATATGTTTTGGTAATTTTATATCTTGAAAAAAAAATAATAATAAAAAAAAAAAAATGAAAAGTGTATCCAACAATATCAAATCAATTCCATAGCTGGACACATTAGTGCAAATAATACAAAAAGTGTAGTTTCTGCATTATTTGTAGGGTCTCAGAGGGGTTGATTATGGGTGCCAGGGAGAGGCCCATTTTTTGTCCAAAGTGCATTGACAGGGAATTGTACAATATAGTTCAGTCATAGGCAACCTTCGGCACTGCAGCTGTTTTGGACTACACCTCCCATTATGCTTTGCCAGCGTTATGTGTATAAGAGCATTATGGGGGATGTACTCCACAACATCCGGGGTGCCGAAGGTTGCCTATCACTGATATAGTTTATAGTTTATATAGTTTATAGATTAATTTGACCTTAACTCCTATAACAAGCTGCAGTAACTATAGTGCTTACAGTGTTCCTTTAAGAATACATGATTTGGCTAAGGTTGAATAGAAGGGACAGTTTTCTTTTTTTATAAGGCAATAGAATATTTAAGGCAACGAACCGGACAATAAAAAGAAACAATTTTCTTAAAGTCTGTTTTAATTAATACAACCATCGTGCCATACTTTTTATACATACTAGATGTTTCTTGAAATCAGTGTGTAACTCATTTTCTAATGACTTATTGTCCACTCCATATACGGAGGAAAACCTCCTGGAGCTTTACCTCCTAATTATGATCAATGACCAAGATCATTTCTCCAAGTAGGCAGGACTACTGGGGATTTAATAACAATAATATATCAACATTAGTAAATCCATGTACTGCCAGATATATTGTTTTGTTCGAAGAAGCTTGCAGTTATATTTGCGGCTCTCAATTCTCCAGTTCAGGATTGCATTATCTTTGGGTTATCAGGGGGTTAAAATCATCAATCAAATTAATTCTCTTCAGTAGACAATTTGAATGTGTAAATGGAAATGCTCAATATATAATGTTTAATTGCATTCCATTTAAATTTTCGCTATATTTACTTCCAAAATTGCATTTTTATACTGCTCTTGAAATCAAAGGGCTAATTGTCACACTTCATTTAGCATTCATGTTTTTTTTCTTTTTTTTCTTATTGTTTGGTTATAAGCTGGGAGAGTTATTAACTAGGCTATGAACGTGCGCTAAAAAATTTAAAATTCAGCTAATAAAACACAAATTGGATGAGAAATTTTCCTTGGAAATTTACCATGGAAAATGTCGATGAAGTTGAAAGACTTACTCAGAATTTGCATGGAATTGCATTTTTTGTTTAGAAGAAACCTGCAAATTATACCGGTAATTGCCTTTATTTGTCAAATTGGTGGTTTCAAATAGCTTTTTTGCTGAAAATGTAAAAAAAAAAATAATGTATTGACTAAACAAAGTTTGTACGTCTATTCATTGTATGTTTGTACCAGCAGGATCCATGATCTCTTGTTTACTAGTAATGTAAAACTTGTATGATTCTAATAAGCCGTTTTATTCCAATATTAATATTGTAAAGTAATATTTGTTCATTTTATTTAAATGTCGATTTTAATAATAAACGGACATACAGGTAATTATTGTTATTTATGTAGTACCAATATATTCTGCAGCATAGATAGATAAAGCCTAAAACAGAAATTCGAGACTGTATTGCTTCTCTTATTTTAGAGAAACAATACTATTTACATTGCAGGGTTTACAACTGCCTCTGGGGTTAAGACTGCCTTTCTAAACCTACGCTAAACATCCTCAAACTTTGCACGAGGATGTCATCTTCTAAATCCCCACAGGAAAGCATTGATTCAATGCTTTTCTATGGGAAGGCCAAATGAGCCCGACACTCACTGTGCAAGCACATTAGGTCCCCCTTGCAACGATGTCAGAGGAGGCTGATATGGAGGCAGCATGAGGGACCTCGGAGCCGGAATCAGATACGTGTCAAAAGGGTTTTAAACCCATACATTTCTGCAGGTATAGAGGGGGGAGCGGGACGGGGTGCAGGAACATAGGGACACTATTGTGTTAAAAATACAGCTTTGTTTATCACCTTATCAAAAATTAACTGTTTAGAGAATAAACCCTTTGGAGTTTACAAATCTCTCAGACAGTGATTGAGAACCCATCATTGGTCATGGTTGCCATTTCTGATACTTAGTGACTTCTGAGGTAACACTCAGTGCGTTCCTGAAGGGAAGCCATCAGAGGCCCTAATAAATGTGCCCTACTAACCTGCCTATGGCTCCATCACACCATCCTCAGATAACCTGCTGTTAAAGCCGATATCATGTGCATGAAGTGTTTTATTTGTGCAGAAGCATGCAGCCAACTGGAAGGGTGAATCCCAAGTAACTATGCTATGGATGAGGGGCTGAGATACAGAAAAGGTAGGAGGATAGGGAAAAGGGTTCTGAAGTGAAGAAAGAATGACTGGAATGACTGGGTATGGACACATTTATTTCTGTATCTTTATTTCTGCTGAAGGTTAGGCAATTGGACTCAAAAGTGTTTGTCATCCATGTTCTAATAATATGCATCTGTTGCCCACACTTTCACTTTGTGTAATTCGGTCCATAATGCACGAATAAAAGTATTCTGTAGTAATGCACAACAAAGGGAATAAAAAATAACCTAAAAAAAATTAGTTTTTACAAGCAAATTGTTGTTCCTGTGATGGATTGATTATAGCTTGTCGTTTATGTTTGACCTGCGACTGAATTTGCAGTTTTTTCAGTCGAATTGCTAAATTTAGAGAGGTTCCATATGTTGATGAGGTGGAAGTGATGATTGTCAGATTGGAGGTGTTAATGATTCCATCAGGTGTCTTATTGAATTGCGTGATTCAGATCAGCGCCTGGCTCCATTCTATGATGGCCTCATCATCTTGCTTATGAAACTCATTGTCACATTTCTATATGCTGCCAGCTACATGACTGGCCTTACACAAGATATTAAATAAAAAAGTGCAGAGCATTCCTAAATCTGTCAGTCAGGCTGCAGTGCTGGAGAGAAAGGAAAATGTTGCAAAAGATGTAAAATTAACATTGAGATGTAAAATTAACATTGTGTCGAATAACGGAAGATCCACTGAAATCTGTTATTTTGTTCAGAAAAATACTTTTCTAATTATGATATGTCATGGACATGTTTATGAACTACATTTCCCATGGTGCTCATTAAGCCTAAGGGCTGACAGAGAATAACAGATATTTACAGTGCCTTGGTTAGAAATCATGGATATATTTCATTATTTTAGATTTGTAAGGTGTTTTGCTTTGATTTTGTTTTTTTTATTTTGCATTAACCAGCAGGAGATGAAATATTTATAAGCATTTGTGTGCGTATGTGTGAGATGTCTTGAATTACTGGTCATCTGCATTCATTTCAGGCTGTCAATCAATAAAAGGCCAATTGCGCGTGTGTAGAGTGTCATTTCATTAACTGGAAAAAAATGAATGGCAAACGCTCAAGCAAGTTAACAGAAGCTTCTTGCTTCTCAGCTACTAAGCAGTATGCAGACTGTTCTTATGGGTTGCCTTTCTGCTCGCTGTACAGTATGGCATTGGCCTGCAGTTGAAGAATCTACATATACCTTAGTGGTCTGCAACAGTAACTTACTCCTAAATTTGTTGTTTGAATAAATGTATATGCCACCAAGAAGCCCTAGTATTTTATTAAAACCGGATAAGCAGCATAAGACTTGTAGCTATAGAAGAGCTGGAGAACTGGTCTAGAAGACATTCAGGTCATTTCCTGGTGTTTTAAGGACCATAAATATTAAGAGGGATATACCTAATTGGCTAAAACAATTAATTCACCTAACATTATTTCAAATCTGCATATGTATTGTTAGTTTAGAGAATCCAGGCTGTTTTAAATGTATTCCCTACAGTCATCCAGGTGTATCTAGGACATATCATATGATCTAGAATACCGCATTTACCTGACTGCTGGTCAGTAACGCAATGACACTCTGGATGTAAGAGTGAGTATTCTGAGTTTCCTCAGCATCCAATTTGAACATTTCTGCTCTAAAATCTTTGGATGATGGTGAAAAAACAGTGCCACATGCTAAGTAAAAAGAGTTTTGTATATGTCAAAATGTGTGTATTCAAATATTTAATATGGTTCTACTGGAAAACTGTTGTCAGTTCTACACTTAAGATAATGCATTTAGATGTTTCCTCTTCTAAACGTTTCACTTATATGAAATGCTAGCTTGTGCTGTGTTTGTGGTGTAAACTGCCATTGTAGAGATGGCTTCTTGTCGATGGCAGGACTGCACATATTTTATATACTAAGCTCTGGTGAGGCTGATTGAACGCGGGACAATCTGTCTACATGCAGAGATAAAAAATTGAGTACAGCCCCCAGATACAGAAGTGCAGGGAACATCAAGGTTGAATTGTCAAACACTGCCAAGAACATAACAACACTTTCCATATTTAGAGCAGAATATCCCTACAAAAAATGAAACACAGTGTTTTGTGGCATGCTCTCTCCTGCCTTGATGCCTAAGGATCAGACCAGGTCGCCCTTCCAAGTCTTTTTGATGACAGGGATGTAGAATGTGAATTATGACATTAAACTAGCATGGAAGTCATCCACCCACCACTAATGGGTGAAGGGTGCAATCAGACTTAAATGTATCTGTAAGAGCCCTTGCTGCTCTTTTTTTTTAATGATTTTTTCTTTGAAATATTTTCTATATAGTAAACAGACCCATCTCCTCAGGAAGCTGATCTGCTTTGTGTTGTCAGAATGGTAGATAAGGTTTCAGGTATTGCCCACTTCAGCTAAACACAGTTAAGTTCTGTAAAACGCCACTAAGAATGCTGACATTCAGTCGTACAACGCATTGCAAGACAAGGAAAGATGAAATCAAAGAGCACATCCTTTAATAAGGGCACCAATACTCGGTGGGATGCTGGTAAATGACATGAGGCTCTCTGCTTGAAAACTGTGGCCATGTCATAGGTGGTGGGGAGCTTCAACCAAGCAACCCTCTTGTGTTCACAACTTTACAAAAGCACAACAGACAGATAAAGGGAGGAATGCAGAAAATAAAGAGAAAAAGAATAGACTTGCTGAAATTATGGTGCTGTGTCTTATCGTAAGTGTAGGTTGTATACCTAGAGAAGAACAGCATAACTGCAATGTTCCTTTTTTATTCCCACTGCTAATTCTTATCATCACAATTACATTTTTTTTTACAGGACACCTTCTATGGGATGGCAGAGCTGTTTAATGCATCAGAGTGATTAAAAATCAGTGCACTATCGTATTTTCGGCCAGCTGTTGTTCACCTGGTGGTAATCATTTTATACAGATGTGCTGACACAAACTGGATAATCACATCATTAACCATGCTCATGCTGTCCTACAGGCACTAGGTCTAGGACCATGCAAAGAGCACTTAAAGGCGAACTATAGTGCCAGGAAAGTTGTTTTCCTACCACTATAGCTACCTATAGTGCCCCTCTCTCTGGTAGACAGCCACTAGAGATGGAGTTAACCCTGGCAGGTAATCATTGCAGTTTCACCAAAAGGGTTAAAAGGACCTGGGACACTGCAACCAGACCACTTCAATTAGCTTTAGTGGTCTGGGTGCATATTGTGTCCCTTTAAGCAGCACTTTCTACGTGGTCTTTTACGTGGAGGCCTGCTAGACAGGCTATCTTGAGGCTGACATGTGCCTTCTGTGGGTATGTCCGCCTCTTCTTTGGGTGTCATCACTGATGCATGACGTGCCACTGACAAGCCCCCAGTGGTCTCACCACCCGCATCCTGATACCATACTTTCCAATCTTAGTATGTAATACTGGAATTTGAAGATTACAAATACATAGAAAATCATTATGAACATGACGTTTTAAAATTAGGTTCCACATATTTTTTCACGTTGGGGCTTGTTGCCCCCATTTGTGTGTTTTTTTGCTCTCTCCCTTTTTTTTCATTTCTCTTCACTACCCTCCTCTACTTCCACGCCTCCATTGCCCTCTCACCTCTTCGTCATTTTCATTTTTGCATATTTGCATTTTGGGGGAAAGGAAATTCAATTATTTTGTGTTTGGGCTCCCTAGCATA
Organism: Pelobates fuscus; assembly: GCF_036172605.1. Taxonomy (NCBI): domain Eukaryota; kingdom Metazoa; phylum Chordata; class Amphibia; order Anura; family Pelobatidae; genus Pelobates; species Pelobates fuscus. The sequence continues at coordinate 278,621,452 of NC_086319.1, read as the reverse complement.
TTGTGGTGTAGAAGACTGGAGTAGATGGCAACCCAATTAATTTGCTCAGACTTTTTGACTTTCTTTTAGACTTGGACAAAATTATAGTTCGTATTTATATATTTGCATTAACATATCTACATGTTCTACCCTTGCTGCTTGCTTATTTTGTATATTTTAATTATTCGGTGTATAATTAATGAAAAGAAACAAAACTCATTTAAAAGAAAAAAAAAATAAGTTCCTAGTTTTGTGAACAGAGAAATACAACATATTTGGAAACCTTGAGTTAAAAGGGCATTCATTTTAATAAGAATGATGCTTCTCACCCCAGTGAATGACTATAGGCCTGGGATTGGCTACCTTCAGATGTTTTGAACTACATCTTACATGTTGCTTTGCAAGCATTTCTGCTTTAAGAGAATTATGGGAAATGAAGTCCACAAAATCTGGAATGCCAAAGGTTACATACCCTTGCTATAGGCCCTCCTATTTGAAAAACATGTCATGTCCCAACAAAAAAAAAAGTGAAATGTTTCCTATTGGCTCATAGGAGACCAGTAGACATGATCATATTTCTAACTATGTTTAAGAGAAATCAGCACATTTGTGATATGAAAGAGTTTCTATTCTATATGCTAATACTCGTAGAGGTGTGAGTAGAAATCTATTCACAAATGCAAACACAATAAAAAAACCTGTATTCATTGTTGACCATTAATAACCTGGTAATTCATTATTGACTGGTTACCTTTTGACCTTAGCAATGAGCACATTAAATGTGCATTAAACGGGAAAATGCATATCCCCTAAAGAGGACTTAATCAGCATTATCAGACTACCCAGAAAAAAAACACATTTATAATAATAACTGAAGAAGAAGGAGGGGGAAAAGCCTTATACAAAGGACATTATAGAGTAATCTCTCCCTCGTGGAATCATTACACTATTCTATAATGAGCCAGTGCTAGTATTTACTCAGTGGGTACAATAATAATTACATTTATTTTGTTCTATTGACATGTCCCCTTTAAATCTTGTCTGGCATTAAGTATGAAACAGCCTGATAGTAAAGAGCAGGTGCCTTCTGACCTAATTCAAATTAAATCTTTCTTACCAACAACACAACAGCCCCATTCTATTTTAGGTGACATAAAGCATATGATTGAAAGGGTCTCCATAATACATTAGTTCAACAGCAATCCTTCCTCCCTATTCTGAACATGGGTCTTATTCTGAAGACCAGGTGTAACCTACATGTAGCTCTATGGCTGTTCAACTGCACCGCCCATGATGCCAGCAGCTGGCACTAAGTATCATAAGAGTTGCAATCTCATAAGCAATATAGATCTACCTGTACTTAGCTTTGTTTATTTTATTTTTTTTAAGGCATTTGTTTTGCACATAGGTGTTTCTAGAGTGGAGGCTTTGAGGGTTGACGTCTCAGATGTGGGGCTCTTTATGCCCCAGATCTCTACAGTTGGTGGAATGGGTAAGCTGATATTAGTGTTTTTTTATTTTTTTTTACATCAGACTGATGCCTTTTAAAGCAGCCACCAGATATAAAAAAAAGGAAAATCAATAGTATAGTGCTCCATCAGACTACTTAGTGGGGTTGGTTGTGCTTCCCAGGTGACTATTGGGGGGTGTTCGGGAACAGAACTACACACCCCTCTATTAGTTAGTGTGATAGAGCTCCCATACTCTGATTGAGTACCTCTGCAAGGTCAGCTTCCTAAGTGCTATCAGGGACCCTGGAGATCAAGTCGCTGAAGCTTGACTAGAGTCTCTCAGGACCTCTTCCACTGTACCAGGCTGCAGCTCTCTTTTTCTAGGTATTGCCCCATCTGCCTTTGCCTTTTCTGTTAGTCTCCCAAGCAGGTCTAGTCCCGGGGATCAGGCACCATTGCAGCCAGCAACAGGTCCGAAAACTGTTACTGGGGTGCCTGAACAAACCACACAGGACATACAGTTCCCAATGGAACTAACACACTATAGTTTTTGGATGACGGCTTGTCTTTGCCGACTTGTCCATAAAAATGTGGTGAAAACCATAAAAATATAAACAATTGTACATACCTTTAAAAATAAAGCATCAAATATATAATACTATCACAACTTTCCAAGCTATGGAAAAACACAGATATACAGATGCAATTGGTCAGTTTTTTTCACTTTCCTAATTTGCATATTGTGTTTATACAAATCAATCCATATGGAATCATTATACATCTGAAAAGAAAATCATCCTAAAAAAAAAGGGTATCAGAACTATGTGCTAGTGGCAAACCCACTGACTTTCCCCATGTACATGCCTCCCCAAAGCAGAACCCCATTTTCCAGGCCAGGGCCCATAGTTGGCTGGAAGGTTGCTGACCTGCAGTCCTCTCCAAGTGCCAAGGAAACAGAGGATTACATTACAGTTAGCATGGCAGTATCTTATTGAATACCTGACTGTGCATTATGTGCTTGCTTCCTGCAATACTTTCATGTAGATGAGTGGACATAATGGCAGGGATTTGCCTTGTCATATCCCCATCTACTTGTTGGTGTAGGGGTCATCAAGTATTCCTATCGGCTCATACCGCAGGCGTTTCTGGAACCTAGCAACCACATCGACATGACATATGGGTCTAGCACTGGAGGAACAGCTAGCAACACTTAGATGATGGTCTGAGGACAGATCAGAGAGTGTGCTCTATATATATATTTAAAGAGATAACTAATTAAATTTTATATATATATATATATATATATATATATATATATATATATATATATATTAATGGAAATAAGGCTTGCACTCACGGTCTTTTAAGGATAAAATGTTTCTTCTTTATTCCAAAATAGTTAAAACATGTTTTAACTATTTTGGAATAAAGAAGAAACATTTTATCCTTAAAAGACCGTGAGTGCAAGCCTTATTTCCATTAATCTCTGTAATATTTTGGCTATGGCTATATTGCACCCGGCAATTTTCTATACTTGGAAGTGTGTGTGCAGGGTACCAGTGGAAGATATATATATATATTCATACATACAAAAAATTTTGAGGGGAGGGAATGTTGCAATGAACACTTGCAAAGCCCTATTTTCTGATATTACCAGAAGCGAGATGTCAGAGAAAGCACCAGGAGCACCAAACTGGTGACACAAAATCCAGTTCCCAATGCAAACACAGGACTGTCGGCATGTATATTGCTGTCCTACTCCTTCCAAAAATGTAGGACAGAGATACTTTATCAAGAGATTGGGAAAAATATTTCTGTATTATGTGTCACCATATTATGTGATGAAGTTGTGCGACTGGATATAACTGGTAGACAGGCAATCACTGAAGATTAAAATAGCATCTTCAAGTACCTTTAAGTGTAAAGCTTTGTAGAAGCTACAACTGAACTGCATATTGATGTGTGTTAAATATGAGCACAAGATGAAAATGGATTGATAATGAAGAAATAAGTCTTGTCAGCTGTGAGCAATAGGCATGGTCGGGTTCAGCCAATCATATTAATTTTCTCTTGATTTGGTGGTAAATATATGTGGAGCATACACATGATAATTTAAGGAGATTATTGATTGTACCTGCCAACTCTTGCTGATAACCAAGTCATAATGTGGTTATAAAAAGCAAATTACCCATTGCCACATTTGCAAAACACAGATCCAACAGCCAACATATGACAATTTCTGCCATGTTTCAAATTAAATTGGCAAAAGTTAAGGCAGGTTTATTTATTTATACAAAAACAATAAAATACAGTGCATTTAAAGGACCACTATAGGCACCCAGACCACTTCAGCTCAATGAAGTGTTTTGGGTGCCAGGTCCATCTAGGATTAACCCTGCCTGCTGTAAACATAGCAGATCTGTTCTCTCCTGTGATAATATATTCCTCCTTTATACTGAATATCACTATAGCATTTATACTGATTGAAAACAAAAAGTTATACAGGCTGTAGGTAGTTTTCATAAATGGAAACAATGTGAACGATGCTAAAACCAGTACAGGTCACAGAACCACTTTAAAAGCTATATCTTACTCTGCTCGTGTGTGTTACAAAAAGCAGAATTGCTGTTAGACTGGACTGGACAATCCTCTCTTATCTGCTGTCATGTGATATAATTGTTGAGTGGAGAGTTTATTGTATAATCTGCTATCAAACAAAGTCCTAGCATGTAACCTGTAGTGCCCTTTTCCTTTGAATACGCTAGTGCTGTTCCGTACAGTATAATCATACTATCTTTATAAGCCACTGTATTTCTTGCCAATTTTTGCCTCGCAGAAGTTCTTATTGTACAATAAAAATGGGCTTATTGACTGCGGCTTCTGCAAACGCACTGTTAGACCAGTTGATTTATAATACTAGACATTTTAGAGCCAAAACAGATTGGTATGTATTCTCCATTAGGCTAATGAGGTCATCGTCTGTTTAAAAACTGACGAGAATTCATTCATAAACCACAATAGTGCTAGGGGAATTGTCATTGTGTTGGGTAATGATTGACTGCAAAACACCAGCTTTCTCTTTAATAAAATTCCTTTCGGCTGTTTTCCTCCGTCCCCTCCCTCCCCCCTCCCCCCCCCCACACACACCTTACAGAAATGCAAAGGTGTTACAAACTGTACCGACCAAGGCTCCATTATAACACAAAAGATCTTTCCTGCGATTAAGTGAATGTCTACACTGAATCCAAATTTCTCTCCAGCGGCATTATCTCTGCATAATATGCATATTTTTACGACAATTAAGATTTTATTTCTGAATTGTATATTCAAACTTTCTTTTAGAAACATTTCAAAAGTATACATCAGATTATTTGCAGTTTGGCCTGCAGTATTGCGATTTATAAACCCAAAGTGTACATTTGAAGCGGCTAACTGTCTGGGTAGCAATGTCTGAACTGGACTACTGTATAGTATAGTTCTCCTGCATCTTAGAAAGAGACAGAGGCACTGTGCATGTAATGGCTACTGTTGCCTGCTGTTGTCCCTTCCTTGGTGCAACCAGCAGTTTATAAGTTGAAGCTCTTTTCACAGGAGCTCAATGCACACACTGTGTTCTATTTTTATGTACATATAAGTATTTTACTGATCTGTGCAATTGAGAGCTCTGTGTTCCGTGTAGCTCTGCTCTTGCGAGCTAAGTGCTTGTTTTACAGAGCTTGGATGGTTCAATCTTTGCAATATTCTTTCAAGAGGTCACGCTCACTTTACAGAACTGATTTGCACTTAGATGCATTTATGGACATTTTTAAATATATATACTTTTACACCTCGTAATTACATTTGCATTTCCAAGCTTTTCGATTGAATACATAAAAGTGATAGTGGCCTCTCCTATAAGTGAGAAATCCATAACATAATAAAGCATTTTTAACCACCTTGTCACAGCCAATATTCTGTATATACTGGTTGCTCAAAAATCTGCCTGCACTGCGATCTTTTCAGTCACAGTGAAACCCACGTATGACTGGATGCCTTGTTATACGACAATTCCATGCAGCCAATCTCTATGACATCACACCACAACTATTGGATTGGCAGTTACACAGGACAGCATTGTGGGCCTCTGGGAGTCCTGGTAAATGCGGAGCATGCACCAGGCTACTATGGGATGCCTCAGGATTTAGGCAGTATAGCATTACCTGATCTAAGGCTGCCACTGGCATTTGATAGATTGTCACAGCAACTGGATGCCTCAGCTCATGCTTCAGGGCATAAAGTAACCTCTGTACCAGGTACACAGTAGAACGTTTAAGTTAGGGTTAGAATTAGATTTTTTAATACTGCTGAAACAAATGTCATGATGTCACTTACATTGCTTGAAGGCTTGTGCTTAGTAAATAAGTCAATCAAAATATGTGCCTGAATGTGTTATAATCAATGGTATTGATGTACATAGGAGTTCAAAGCAGAATACAAATATGTGGTGTGTACAGATGTAGAACAAATTAGGCCTGTATAAATTCACCACAAAATTGTGTGTGTGCGCGTGTGCATGAATGTGTCTATGTGTGTGTGTGTGAGTGTGTGAAAAGCAGGAACTAGCATGAATATCCACAGTTAGAAGTAATGTTAACAGACACTTTTCAAAAACCTCATGTGACATAGACCAGGTTGTCTACTATTGCAAAAAGGTATGCCATGATGGAGTGATTTGTCAGGAGAATCACAGTAAGTCAATGTAACAGAGGGGAAAAGACAGAGAGAGACACTCTTTTTTTTACCTCTATTTGTTACATTTTCTCACTTGACCTGTGAAAATGTGCCTATTAGTGTTCTACAAATATATATGTATTTTATAATATAGTGTTTTTTTTTTTTTTTTTTACTGCTTTTTTTCTTTTCTTCTCTAAAGGTCACTTTGCACTTGATCTGTGAATAAAACAACATTTAGTGGCTTTCCCCTAGACATCAATCATCTTTTTTTCCCCCATCAGTCATCTCTTTATGTAGCACGACGGGCGTAACTTTGATTCATGAATAAAGTGAGCATGCCTGTTAATTGTGCAAGCCATTTTGGGATTAGTCTATATGGCAGATTGGGAATCAGGCATTCGGACCATCACCTGATCAGACAAACTGCAAAGCCCATGTAAATTTGTTCATTTACTCCGCAATGCAGGGAGAGGGTTAGGAACAACCTAAGTCACTCCGAAAAAAAACATTTCTTATAAAGAAGGAGAAGAATCCTGAGAAATTCTAAAAATATAAATAAAGCTTTGCATTGAGCTAGCTAACTCCCACGCGCACAACATATTCATGCTGAGAATCACTGGGCAACGTTCTGAATGATTAGCTTACCAGCTTACCTTTTTACTGCAATAGAGCCCATTATATCCTTGTCTATTCCTTTATGAAAAGTGCCTGATACTTGCTTGACTTAAAATGGTGTCCACAACATCTGCAGCCCTACAGGTATACATGCAATGGGTGTATAAAGGTGATGTGTTAATTTAAGCAATCTCAAAACTCAATCCTGTTGTTGCTGTCCCATGGCTCACATTTAAAGTACAGTTAAAGGGGCACACCAAACATTTGTGACAGTTTATAAAAGTGCTGATTTCAATAGAAACATTTTAGATTTAGGGGCAGAAATTCCACCCTGGCTTTGGTTCCACTGACCTAACGGATGCAGCAGACTTACCCCCCAGCACAGAGGCTTCTCAATGACAAGACTCTGATTGGAGTATTCAGTTTGTGCTGAGGAGAAAGATGGGGCTTGCAGAGGCTGCAGTCAAGAAAATACATGTTTTTTTCAATGGAGTGTTCCTTTAAAGAACATTTTATTTTGTTGCAAGATCATTTAACAATGCAGATACACACTCGTAGGAATTACATTAACAGCTCACGTTCTAAATCATCCTAGTTTGGAACGTGGTAATAGTGTATGCAATATATTATTTTATCATAATCATATCAAAATCATTGTATTATGCCGAATACCGTTAGAACATTTCATACTGTGTTTAGCCTAACAGACTGTTTTCGTTTTACCGCAGTACTAATTTACTAATGGTCTGATTTATATATGCTATACATTGGCAGTCTCAGAATAAGACAAATCTGTTAATGTATATTATTGCTGGATAATACAGAGTGTTTAAATTTAAACTGTTCTGAAGTGATGTCCTTTTGTTAGGATTTTTCTCGAGTTAATCTATTAAATGCTATCCTTGTTGAGTATGCTCAATTATTTATACACTTATTGAAAGACCCTTTGTATCGACAATTGTACAGATCCATGTTTTTTTTTTTTACTTTCTCCCAGCTGTGCAACTAAGGTAGAAGAGGATTAATCAAATCTAAATCCATTGTTTTCTATAAAATACTCTTCCTTGGGTCAATCTGCAGGTTTGTTTTTTCTTCTAATCTGGTTTTGCTTCAGTGTGGGATCAGGCAATGTGGAATTAGCAGCCTGCTTAAAATCAAATTCTAAGTACCGTACATGGAAAAGATTAAAATGCAGGCATTCTGTGGATGTTTTTATTAAACATCTGTTTTAATTACTCCTATTCATGCAAAAGCATCCCAGCTCCCATGGACTACAGCAATTACCACTATTTGTTATTCAACTTACCTCCAAACTGTCTGACATTTTATGGGACAGTCCTGATTTTGGTTCTGGTCCTAGAAAGCACAATTTGAGTGTGTTTAATGATGTGCTTTTAATGTCCTATGCTAACTAAGGGCATTTTCCCCTTAAAACATCAGATTAGCAGCACTGTGTGCAAAGGCAGACCTTATTGAATGAATTGGCTAGCACAGTCTGATGTGCATTTGCCCTTGACTGACACTATAATCTGAACATCGCATGTTGACCTCACCCCTCCCTCTTTCATAGAGTAATGAGGAATGATTGGAATTGTATTGAAGAGCAGCCTCAATGTCAGTTGTTTTCTACAAGGACACATTTGGAGAGTCTCTTTCCATGGTTATTATATGACTGACTAGGGAGAAATTCCACATGAAGGTCCAAAGTATAAAGCACTGCTCCTAAAGCGTGTGTTCAGGTCACTGAATAAAACTTCTGAGCCACTAAGTAGCTCCACACTGTTAAATTACTTCTATCGAAACATTCTGGACCATCAGTATCCCCTAAGGACATGTTTGAAGAACATCTTTAGATAGAATGATGTTCCTAAATATACCCATCAGTGTAAGGCATTTCTTTTGAAACCCCACTTCTCAAGTTAAAAAAATAAAAAATAAAAAAATACATGCATAAATAATACTATTTCAATAATACTATTTAGTATTTACACTGATCAGCCACAACATTGAAACCACCTCCCTAATATTGTGTAGGTTCAGGGCTGGTGCAAGGATTTTTGCCACCCTAGACAAACAAAAATTTGCTGCACCCCATATGCTCTGCCCACCATGTGACATCACAATGCGCCAACCATACGATCTGCCATATGAGCCAACGCCAGTGCTGCACACAGTGTGTTTTTACATTAAAAAGCCTGCAGGGACTGGCTATAGAAACCAGAACCACTACATTAAGCTGTAGTGGTTCTGGTGACTATAGTGTCCCTCTAATGTGAGAGACTAAAATTAGAGACTAGTGTCACTAATAATATACTAGATTGCCTACTTACCACCAGATGAGGACAAGAGGATGGTGATGGGCTCAGCTTGCAGTCTGGCTCCACTGGTCTGGTGTTAAAACAGACACTCTGGAGGCAGTGCTCACAGATATCAACGAACAGCTCAATTTTTGGGGCCTCTCACAGTGCCTGACCGTGAGTGTGCCTACAAGGCCCGTCCATAACCCTTATGCCTTCAAAGCTCACCCATGAGTTCGCTCACAGGGAGTGGAGCATATGGGTGTAGGCAATGGCATATATACCGCGGTTGCAGGGGTCGCAGCTGCAACCAGGCCCGTCACTCCAGGGGACCAGGTACCAGGCAAATGACCAGGGCCGCCGTTCAAGGGGCCCATCGGGTGGCCCATGCTGTTATGGCCACCGATGGAGATGGATTTCCAGGGGGCCTGGTCAGCGCTGTTAAAGTGCCCAACGTGACCGGGCCCCCTGTGATGACATCAGACAGAGCTGGGAGGAAGTGACTGCCCATCACTCCTCCCAGCTATCAGAGAGTCGAGCGGGAGGATGGAGGAGGGAGTCAGAGTGGGAGGGGGGAGGGAAAGGTGGGGGGGGGCACGGATCAGTTTTGCACCGGGGCCCCATGGATTATGTGTAGGGGATGTGTTATGTGTTATTGTAGAGGATGTAATATGTGTGTGTTCTTATGGAATGTAGTGTATAAGGATACCAGTTTGTGTAACTGATGCTGTGTGTGTGTGTGTGTGTGTGTGTGTGTGTGTATAGGGGATGCAGTGTGTGTTTGTGTGTAAGGAATGAATTGTGTGTTTCTGTGCATGTGTGTTTCTGTTTGTGTGTGTGTGTGTGGGGGGGGGGATGCATTCTGTGAATCTGTGTTTGTATGTGTAAGGGATGCAAGGTGTGTATTTCTGTGTATGTATGCATGTAATGTCATGCAGTGTGTGTGTCTGTAAGAGGTGCATTGAGTGTGTGTAAGAGATGCATTTTGTTTCTGTGTGTGTGTAAGAGAAGCAGTGTGTGTTTGTGTGTGTGTGTGTGTGTGTGTGATGCATTGTGTGTTTTTTGTATGTAGGGGATACATTGTGTGCTTCTGTGTATGTGTGCAAGGGCTGAATTGTATGTGTAAGGAATGCATTATGTGTGTGTAAAGAATGCATTGTGTGTTTCTGTGTGTGTAACGGAAGCATGGTGTGTTTCTGTGTGAGTGTAGCATGCATTGTATGTTTTGATGTGTGAGACCCTTAATAATCTCTTTCACTCCCCCGTCCCTTGGTGATCTCATCTCCTCTTCTCCCCCTGTCCCTTAGAAGTCTCCCCTCCTGTCCCTTAGTGTTCTACCCTTCACTCCTGTCCCTTAGTGCTCTCTTATCCACTTCAATCCCTTAGTTCTCTCCCATCCCTTAGTGTTCTCCCCTCCCCACCTGTCCCTTAGTGCTCTCCCCTGTCCCCCTTGTCCCTTAGTGTTCTCCCCTGCCCTTTGTCCCTTAGTGATCTATCCTGTCCCTTATTGATCTCCCCTGCCTACAAAGAGTGCCTCCTACCTCTTTGTAGTGTCGCCGGGCGTACCTCTTTGTAGTGTCACTCTCTCAGTGAGCACTTCCTGTCAGTCTGGCCGGGTACAGGAAACAGATGCTCCTGTACCGTGATTGCGCCGCCTGGCCATGCTACAGTGAGTGACTGGCAGGAGGGAGCGCTTTGCGCTTCCCTCCTGCCGGGTCACTCAAATCTTGCACCCCCCGGGCCAGTGCTCCCTAGGCGACTGCCTAAGTCGCCTATAGGATGCGCCGGCCCTGTGTAGGTCCCCTTGCTTGCTGCCAAAACAGCTCTGATATATCAAAGCATGGACTCCACAAGACCTCTAAACATGTCCGGTGGTATCTGGAACCAGGGCCGGCCTTAGGCATTTGGGCGCCCTGTGCAAAAAATCTTCACAGCGCCCCCCCCCCCACTCCTTACCCCTTCCCACACACCCTGTCACACACACACACACACACACAGGCAGGCAGACAGCCATACACACACATAAACACACTCAGGCAGTCATACACAGACAACCACACACAAACACACACAGACATAGAATGTGACGGCAGATAAGAACCATTCGGCCCATCTAGTCTGCCCAGACAGTCACACATAGGCAGTCACACACAAACACACACACACACAGGCAGACAGCCACACACACAGCCACACACAAACACACAGGCAGACAGCCAAACACACAGAGGCAAACAGCCACAGTCAAACACACACAGACAAACAGTCAAACACACACAGACAAACAGTCAAACACACACAGACAAACAGTCAAACACACACTGTCAGACACACACACACACACACTGGCAGACAGTCACACACACACTGGCAGACAGTCACACACACACACTGGCAGACATGCACACACACACACGCGCAAACAGTCACACACACACGCGCGCAGACAGTCACACACACGCGCAGACAGTCTCACACACACACACACAAACATAGGCAAATAGTCACACACACACAGGCAAACAGCCACACACACACAGTCAGACACACACACTCACTAACAGACAAACACACTCACAGACACACACTAACATACACAGACACACACTAACATACACAGACACACACTAACATACACAGACACACACTAACATACACACACACACTAACAGACACACACACACTAACAGACACACACACACTAACAGACACACACTCACCCACATTAACACATTTTTTTAAATTTATTTAAACACCCCCCCAGCCTCCTTACCTTTGGGAATGCTGGGGGGGGGTCTCTTCCTCCCTGGTGGTCCAGTGGCTGCTGGGCGGTCGGGCGGCGCTGGCAGGCGGCCGGCGAGGGAGCACTTCCTCTGAGCTGTTTGCTCAGCTCCCTTGCGCGCCTCAGAGTGAGGCTGGGAGCCGGAATATGACGTCATATTCTGGCTCCGCCTCCCAGCCTCACTGTGCGGCGCGCGAGGGAGCTGAGCAAACAGCTCAGAGGAAGTGCTCCCTCGCCGGCCGCCCGCCAGCGCCGCCTGACCGCCCAGCAGCAGCCCAGCAGGTCTGTTAGCCGCAAGGCTAACAAGACATTTGCCTTGGGAATTTGGGGGCGGCTTTTTTTGCCGCCCCCTGGAAAATGCCGCCCAAGGCAAATGCCTTGTTAGCATTGCGGCTAACAGACATGCCGTGTGAGCTATGCAGCCGCAGGGCGCCCCCTGCTCCATGGCGCCCTGTGCGGCCGCACAGCTCGCACACCCCTAAGGCCGGCCCTGTCTGGAACCAAGACTTTAGCAGCAGATCCTTTTAGTCTTGCAAGTTGCGAGGTGAGGCCTCCATGGATCAGATTTGTTCTTCCAGCACATACCACAGATGCTCAATCGGATTGAGATCTACGAAATTTGGAGGCCAAGGCAACACTTTGAACTCTTTGTCATGTTCCTTAATCTGTTCCTAAACAGTGTGGAAGGGTGAATTATCCTGTTGAAAGAGGCCATTGCCATCAGGGAACACCATTGCCATGAAGGGATGTACATAGTCTGAAACAATCTCTAGATAGGTGGAACATGTCAAAGTAACATCCAAATGAATGTCAAGGTTTCCCAGCAGAACATTTCCTAGATCATAACACTGCCTCCTCCTGCCTGCCCTCATGCCATAGTATGCCATAGTCACAGCATCACTATGCCTGCATGTCAAAGTGCATCCTGTCATCTCTTCCTCAGGTAAACAATGCACATGCACACGACCATCCACTTGATCTCATAGAAAATGTGATTCATAACACCAGGCAACCTTCTTCCATTGCTTTATGGTCCAGTTCTGACACTCACATGCCCATTGAAGGTGCTCTTGGCGGTGGACAGGGATGATGGGCACTATGTCTGGTCTGTGACTAGACAGCCCCATTTGCAGAAAACTACAATGCACTGTGTGTTCTGACAGATTTCTATGGCCAACATTTATGTTTTTTAAAGCTATTTGAATTACAGTAGCTCTTCTGTGTGATTGAACCAGACAGGTAGCCTTTGCTCCCCACATACAAGATCTCTTGTCTACATCATCTGCATGCCCCACCTTCTAACCCAGCCTAGATTTTTTGTGGCTGTCCAATCACAGACTTCTCAAAGCAGCTCAATGAAATGTTATTGCAAGGCACTTGCTCTGGGCACTTGCCTGCTTCTTGAGTTTAATTCCACTGAGCTAAATAACCAGGAAGTAACACAACCTGTTGTCTGATTGATAGTCAGGGTGTATAACAAGATTAATTTATAAGAGCGCCAATTTCTATTCTAATCTACATTTTAGTAAAATGGAAAAGAGAGGACAGTCTACGCACATAATGCCTATAGCAAGTGAAAGTGCTTTAAATGTTTTAGTGTTCCTTTAAGTAGTACAAGGTATAGCCCAGTCAAAGAGACACTCATATAGTGAATACAATGGGTCTGTATGAGGAAGAGAGACTGACGCAGTGCCTGAGTCTTCCACGTCAGTTTATCCAGAGACCTTCAATATTTGATATTTTAAATTGATTACAACGTATCCACCGTGTTAACTAAACAGTCTTAATATCCATACGCATGAATTATAGCTATATTTTTTATAAAAGCTTTGTTTCTCTCTTACTACAGTTAGCAATGTGTCTGTTCACAGCCATATTGCAGCTTTATTACAGCTGCCACTAGCATCAGCACACTTGTAACGTGTCACTGTTGCTGTGTTCTGAGTCCTACTCCTGGCTATAGTCACAGCATCAAAAAAAATAATTCGTTATTAACAGCCTCACCATGCGATTCTCACTGAGTTTAGGTTCTATCTCCAGGCAACTGCTGTAGATGGACCCCACAATAAAATATATTCACATGTCTATTAGCATGTCGGTGGGACAGTATCTGTCACTGTGAGAGTCTTGATAATGGGTAGACACTCTCACATTGGAGTAAAAAAAAAGAAACATTTTACTGTCACTTACTGAGTGGACTTCAATAGCTAGGGGATTTCACTAGCTGGCAGAACTCCTGCTTTGCTATAAAGAAAATAGACTGGTCTAGAATTTTTCTATACCATTTCAGTCTTCAAGTAATTTTATAACAATCCATAATGGCAATACTCAGCTGCTTCAATATGAGTATTTTAAGTGTATAGCCACTGCAACCATTAAACCAATTTATTCAGATTTCACCTAGAAAGACATCAGAAATTTAATAAACATAAATATTGAATCCTCGTTTGACACAATTCCTTAAAGAGAGTTGGCAGAATTTAAATAGTGTCAATGCCACTATGTAACGCCTGTCTAAGAATTAAAAAAACAAAAAACAAAAAAACAATTTATGTGCACTGTTGATTATTTAGATTGTCACTGAAATGTTGTGCCAATTATTGTATAGTTGGGCAAAAATAATCTAGAGTATTATAAATTATCTCGAAATAATATTTTTTACTTATATTGTTGAAGAAGCCTAATCATGGGAGATTAGCTACCAATACATTTAACTCATAAATTGGTCAAGTTTGTGTCTCAGTGGCCTTCCTTTCCAGAAATTGGTGTAGTTTTGCATAAAAGTAAGTAGAACATGGGATCATAGGTGTGTACATGCCTAAATCTGGGAAAATAAATTACAGATATCAGAGTGTGTCAGGGTGGAAGGTGGGACTAGTTAATCGTTGTCCGTGTCCAGAAAACAGATCTATACCCCAGATGCTTCAAGAGTGGAACTTTAAAAACAAAGACAAACATGATTTCCGGATGGTTTTTATTGTTTTGTTGTTTTAATTGTGGCAATACATTTGTCACAATAATGTAAAATAAAAAATGTTTAGAACTACATTGAGCTACATTGCAACACTATGTTCCTAAAGTCAGATCATTTGACCTTGTCTGACCTAAAAATAAATGTCTATTATTTTCACATTCTCTCCATATACCTATTGACACAGAGATAAGAAGAAAGTATAAAAATGTTAGTTTACGGATTAAATCTTATTTTCTCAATGCCTGGGGCCACTCATCTCCACTTCATCTACCATCACATTGCTAGCAAAGCTCAAAGAAGACAATGCATGTGTAAACAACTGCATATCAGCATTCCGTTTTCAATTTTAATTAAATTCCTGCTGAAAAAAAATCCACCTCAAATAACAAAGCTTATTGGTCACAAAATATGTTAATGATGATGTAAGCTACATGAAGATATAGAAATGAAATCTATGCATATTAAAGGTATAGTTAACTGAAATTGCTTCTGCCCCTTGCATGATGCCAAACGGAGTCGATGCTCATGAATACAAATATCATCATACCCTGATTGAGATGTTCAGCATCTGACAAGTCCACATTTACTTGGTAGTATTTGCTATTAAAGATTGCAGGCAACATACCTTTTTTATTTTAGCTTGTACCTTTTTTCTTTGTCTATACTTATATAGGTCTACAGTTGGAAAAAAAAAACACATTTACGTTTCACAAGATTATGTGTTTAGCGATTGTTAACACATTTCATTACCGCACAAACCATAGGTGCCAACAGTCCTGAATTTGCCAGGACAATCTTACATTTTGAGGTACTGTTCCAGAAAATGTAGATCCTGGGGATTTGTCCTGTATTTTGAAATGTGTCATCAGATTTAAAAATGCAGGAGGGGACTGGGCACTAGGAACATGCACGAAGCGCTATAGCAGGGTTCAATGCATGGTCTGCTGGAGGGGGCAGGCAGTCAGTCAGTCTGGCCACTGTCCTTAGGGGTGGGCACATCCCCCTCTTTGGCAGGCAGACTCACCTGCCTTTTGGCAGCCTGACCCACCAATGTAAGCTCCAGCAAACCCCCTGGACCTCAAATATCTTCCCTAGAGACAATAGGAAATGTTGGTAAATATGCACAAACATTATTTTAACAAGCAGGCTGATACTATGCTTATGCTACTTATGATACTATACTATGCTTAAAAATTATATAAATATTTTTTTTAATTAGAAATAGAATGTATTCTCTTACAAGCAGGCCTGAACTGGCCATTGGTCAAACCAGGCAAATGCCAGGTGGACTGCTATAGCCAAGGGCTGAGACCCACCAGGAAGATCAAAGGATCTTCCCATAAAGCCCATGCAGAGCTGATGCCCAGTAAGTGCGGTCCACAAACGTAACTAAGTCCCTTCATGGGCCGGTGGGAGATGGCTATTATAATTATAACTAATTATGTGCAGTGCTAGATTTTATAAAGCAGATTACTTTTATTCCCCCAAACTGTTTGTTAACTGCATATCCCATGATGCCTCACTTGTGTAGTCTAGTTTAAAAATATGAAAACAGAGTTCAATAATGTGTGGAGAGGAAATCTCAATCTCAGAGTTCCACTTCTGTAGGGAACATTAATAGGTGACTGGATATGGCTTAAAGAGGCTGTGTCACCTCATATCAAGTATTTCATAAAGATTGACGCTTAATGAAACGCTTACATTGACTATGTTGGAATTTCAAGAAAATGTGAACCCAGTCAAAAGGAATACTGAGACAAAGTATACCTATTATTTTTAAAATTAATTTAGACTAATTAACCTGCATATGTAAATGAAGCAAAAAACACAAATAATGTGTGTGAGGCACTAAAGTGAAAGATTCCATTTTTTTGTGCCTGTGCCAATAGATTTTCAAGTATATTGAAGAAATTAAACCTCAGAACCCGGCAAAGAGACATCAAAAAGGCAGTATCTTAAGTGATAATTCCATCCAATATATATAACCACACATTGTTCATTGATTTATAATTATTCACACATTAGTTGTTGTTACAACACCATGTGTGAATAATCTTTAATTGTCAGGTTATATTTTAATGCCTAGAACATCGTGTTTTCAGTCATGACCAACCTATTACTGAGCTGTCTAGTTTAGTATACTCTCATACTCTCAAAGTGGCAAAGAATTCTGGAATATGTAGACCCAAAGTCTGTTATGTGCTATTCTAGAGCAACATGGGATGCCTTTCAAAACCTGAACTAAAACGCATTATCAATACAGATGATGTGTGTGTGTTGAGTATATATTTTGCTTTTGTAGGCCAGGTATAATTTTATTTGCTGCTAACACCGTCGTTTTGGAAAAAAAACAGTTTTAATTGGAATAAGCACATTGAAATGACTTCTATAACCTCAAAATATAACTAAAAATGTGCATGACCTCAGACTATGCCAAACGAGTTTCATTTGCTTTTCACACAATTAATTATGTGTCTATCATTTTGCTCTATTAATCACTTAAAACACAATTTATACTGCAGTGCATTCAAGGCTTTTATTCAGTGAACCATGGGGAATTAATAATCAAATCTGCCAGCCACAAAACATATCCTCTTCAGGTAGATATATACATATTCTCTACATTGTGATGATAAGATTGTGAGTAAATGCAGTTATTGAAAAGATACAATTATCTGAAGATGACATATTCTCTTCCAAGATCGCTGCCAGAAATTAACATTTGGTTCAAACAAGGTATAGATTACATTATCAGCTCTAGAAAGTTGGGCACTTCCATATTGGTCTCCTTCTCCTCTTTTGAAGGGACAGCACATGACTTGATCTCTGTTCCACATCTTTTCAGCAATATATATGAGTTTAAATTGCTCTACATTTGCTTAGAGATGAAATACAGGGAAGCAGCGCCTTCGGGGGTGTTCTCACATTTGAGTGGTGGTAAACCGGTATAGGGAATAAAAGGAGAAAAGCAGAATATAGTGTAGTATATTTGAGACTAGTATTAATAGATAAAACAAAATACACTTACAATCTTCTGGAGCCTGTGCTTGGCTACAGAGATATGCGCCTGGATGGTACAATCCCCATCTATGGATTTGCTGGTGGCCTCAGTAATATGTTGAGAGGCGTCTTCAGTAGTATTGGAGGTGTCCTTTTTCAGTTTGCCACAGCGTAGTGGTCAGACGTTATCGGTATATATAAAAAAATAAAAGCAAAATCTAGTGCTCACTGTATTATTAATATATGTATATTAAAATTATTAAAAGATGAGAAGGAGGTATACTCACAAGAGGAGAGCAATATCAGGTATTGCTCGATCCTAATAGGCATAGGTGATATATTCCCCACCAAGGAAATAACTGTGGGAATTCTCCAATTAAAATCTTCAAAGATAAAATTGGGAAACTCCAAAATCCATAAAATTACTAGGTTTATTAGAAAACAGATAATAAAACTAAATAAGGTATTAAAACACTAACGCGTTTCACCTAAGAATAAGGCTTTTTCAAAGTGTTCACTTTCAATGGGAGCTGTCCCTTAAGTACTTCTATATTAAGGACACATTTGCTGTAGTGGTTATACAGTCAGGAGTACAATTTTAGTATGTTTTGACCTCTTACCTGAGGTCTGCCGGGTGCACTCCCATCCACTTCTACAGCTACAAGAGAGATGGAACCTCCTGTTATCTCTCTTGAGCTAAACTCTGCTCACTGTTTGAGATCATCAGCTAAATCACTCTTAACCAATAAGCTAAGCACTGCAACACCAGGCTAAGTTTAGACAGAATGTTGTTGGCTCTCCAACATAAGTAGTAAAAGCTGGATATGGTGCCCAGGAAGACACAAAACCGTTCTAAAATAATGTGACTACTTATAATGCGGGGTAGGAGATACCAGGGCACTCCTGGCACCATAACCCCTACAGCAAGCTTTTGCTATGAGTGTTCCTTTAATAATTTAATATTTGTCTAAATATGGTGATAAGGCTGAAGACTGTGGGTTCTATGATACATTTAATTCAGTGTTTATCTCTTAAATGATCCGGCTGTAAAAGGAGATTGGATATCTTTAGATAACGTGCAATAGTGAGCCTTCCCTTTGGCTCTTTAGCTGTTCATCTCACCTCTGCTCTGTGCATGGCTTTACAGTAAGGGCAGGCACAATGAAATAGAAGAGGAGTGTTGTTAGCACTTATCTTTTCAATTACACTGAGCATGTTCCTTTGTATCTTGCCGGACTCTGTCCTCCCACACACAGAATGGCAAGTGAAGGTGACTAAATGTCAGCAAGTGAGTCCTTCCAGTAAATGAGGACGGAAGAGCCAGTGTCATCACTGCAGATTGGGTTAGAGATTTACGCAGAAAACAAACAAGTACTGCTGCTATGCTTTACTAAGGATCTTACTAACGAGTGGAGAACATTCATGCAAGCACAGTATATAGGCTATAATATATCTGTAAAAAGGGGTAGATCATTTAGCCCCCGTAACAGGGATTTCTAATCCTGCTGCAGATATTAAGCCTGACTACTTTCCTATGGTGTACTTGATAAAAAAGGACCCCCTTAGAAGCCATATTAACACCATCACTACCAAACACTTTTGTTTGAAAATATAACAGCATAACATTTATTTTGAACATGGAATTCATATAAACACATGATAAAACATTAATTTTGTATATAGATAACTGATAAGACAAATAGTTGTGGTTAATAGGACTTTATTAATGATAACGAAGTAGAAATTTATGCAATAGGGTTCAGAAATATTTCATAAATGTACGCAATGTTTATTTTTATGTAAATATTGGTATTGGCTATTACCGGACCTTAGAGTGGCCTGGCCTATAGCAATGCATGTAGCAAGCAAAATAACAGAGTCAAGGAAAACAAGGCATGGTCAGGGATTTTACAAAACACAGTATCGTTAAGCCAGAGGTCGAGATAGATAACAAGGAAATCACAAATAATCAGGAACATGCTATTGAGATCACAAGGAAACCACAATGGATGGTTCTGAAAATGGTTACTGGAGTAACTTCAAATTAAATGGTTATTCCAAGCACCATGATCATTTCAGTAATGTAAAGTGGTCATGGTGCCTGGAGTCTGTATGTACAGAGTTTTGCTTTGAAGCACTGCATATACAGAGTTTAACACGTCTGCTGTAGGTGTTTTTTCTTACATCCATCTGCCTCATTAGGATGTCATTAGTTAGCCCAAAACAAGAGTTCCAAGATGGCTAATATGAATTTTGTGTAAATTGTGGCATCTGACACAGCAATGCACAGCATGCTGGTGCTAGACAGTCAATAGCAACACGCTCCCTCTCTCTATGGCCAATGTCTTACCCTCATTTCGGCCTTCCTGACCTGTAAACCTTCTGTGAGTTGGAGTGATGTTAGTTGAGGTGAATCAGCTGCAGGGAGAACTTGACATTGGTACTTGAATAGAGGTCATTTTTTGCTATGTTATATTTTTCCCAGTATTTCAAATTTTCTTAAAACACTATTTTTTTAAAGATCCCTTTAAAGATAATTAAACCTACGGTAACTTATTTCTGTAAGTACAGTTTGGCATTTATGATTCCCCTGCATTACTCAAATAATAATCCGATTCGTATTATTTCCTATCCTAATAATAGATTTTTTTTTATATGCTACAACTGTTTTCTGGCATAAATTTACATAAGTGTACACATTTGTTTTACAAAAAAAATAAAGCAGCACTTTAACTGTAACCATTTTAGTAAATTTTGACTTCTTACCTGAGGTCTCCTCGGTGCACTCCCCTCCACCACTACAGCTACAAGAAAGCTCATGTTATCTCCCTCTCTCTCTCTCTCTCTCTCTCTCTCTCTCTCTATATATATATATATATATATATATATATATATACTTTTAGTATATATTAAGTTCAGAAGTTTAAATTCATATTTATACTCTATTGGCTGGTATTTTCCGACCACACACACACACACACACACACACACATATATATATATATATATATATATATATATATATATATATATATATATATATATGTGTGTGTGTGTGTGTGTGTGTGTGTGTGTGGTCGGAAAATACCAGCCAATAGAGTATAAATATGAATTTAAACTTCTGAACTTAATATATACTAAAAGTCGGTCGGAGTGTGCCGGAACCAGCGAGAGGTTGAGCCTGTAATAAAAGAGGGCAATAAGATATAATGCAAATCAACCTTTATTAAAACACTGAAACCAGGGGGCTGGCTGCACGCACCTGAACATGCATAAATGGGATGCTGCTGAGGGCCAATTTATATAATACACAAGATCCAGTGCACTCACTTATCCACTAAACAGTAACTTAAATGCTGACAGATTTTATTAGTTTTTTTTTTTTTTAAAAACACCTAATCTAGGCAAAAATAATGGGGGTTTAGTTACATTATATGATCATAACAGGAAAGGGTGCAAAACCAAGGAGTTGTCTAGACTCCCAAATATATATAAATATATGAAACCAAGGGGCTGGTTTTTGCGCCCCTCCCTTTCACAGGTGCCTCATCCCAGAGCCCTATTTAGCCTTGTACTGCAGAGAGCCCCAGATGGAATTTTGTTCCCTAAGTAAGTGGGTTAATCTCATAAGAGCATACGTTAGGCTGGTAGAATAGGACCTGCCAAAGATGGGGTACATTGATGTTGTGGCAGGCTTATGCAATGTATTATCATACAATGTAAATAAGCCCCCCTTATTTTTGCCTAGATTAGATGTTTTAAAAAAAAAAACTAATCAAATCTGTCAGCATTGAAGTTGCTGTTTAGTGGATAAGTGAGTGTGCTGGATCTTGTGTAATTTATTAAAACACTTCTCATGTCATTACATGGCAATATTACAGAATGCCAATACAACTGCGTTCTCTGGTTGTGGAACATACTTGCATTATACAGAAGGTTTCCACCGTCCCATAATATTTAATGATGGCTGGATGTTGCTGTAGCAGCTCATATACTAAATGAGTGCCCCGTAAAAGATGCCGGATTGAGGCCAAGTTTTACCAAAATGTATCTAGTGTACAACATGAATTTTTGGGTTGTAAGGGGTCTGCCATGTAATGTAAGTAGAGATGAAGAGGGATTAAGTATACGAAGAGAATGTTTTTTTTTTTTTTTTTAATTCTTTATTTTAAAGGTGCATGGTAGTATTACTTGCCATACAGTGACGAAGATGGAGTTACATACAGAAAGAAAAACGGGTTAGTGGCTCGTCATATGAGTCTGCACACATTTTTAACTTTTTCAAACAGGTTATGTTACTGGTGTGGTCCCTAGTGTAGGACTGTGCACCCATGTCGTTTGCCTAGCTGCGTTTAGGTTCAGTTCTGTTATGTGCCCTAGCTTATCTCTTGGTTATTCTGGCATATTGCAGGTTTGTGACGAGCGGGGTAGGCGCTATAGTTCAGCGTGTCTGGTTACCACGGGTTGCTATGTGATGTGCGTTGTGGTGTTGTGTTGCGCGTTGGTAGGTACCCTATTTGAATAGTTTTTGTATGTTGCAAGGACAAAATGTAATGATCATGGTTCTTAACTAAGTCTAATATCTTAAGGCTTAATTCTAGGCCACATATTTTTGTTACCATAAATTCTTTGGGTCTTTAGAAACCATAAAATGCCAGATAACTGGCTGCTTTAAGAACCAAGTTGGTATCTGGCTCGAAAGGGGCTGAATCTTTATAGATTCTGAAAATACCATTGAACTTACTTCTGTCGATAGGGAGTCTCTAATTTTAGTTTTAGTATGCCTTTCAATACACTTTTATTAGGATAGGCGGATAAAAAAGGCTTGTTAGGAAAAGTGATTAACATGTGATGTTGGACTCCCACTAAAAATAATTTGATTGTATTCTATGCTAATTTTAAAGTGAAGTGGCAAAATGTAGTAAACACAACAAGTGTTTCAATAGCAAAAACATTTTATTATATGAAAATCAGAAACAAATCTCTGAAACATAGTACATATTCCTCGTGTTAGAGGACAATCCGTCCTGGACCAGAGTTTTACTCTGTGACAACAGTAATTCTAGTCCATAGTCAGATCTTGGAAAACTGGAGGATCCTTGGAGCGTGGGTCTGCAGACAGGTGGATTAGAAAGAACTCCTGAAATTTAGATTGTGACAGCGAATGGGCCGCCTTATTGCAGACCCCAGGAACGTGTATACATTATATGAAAAAATGACCAGAGGCTGCAAACTACATTAGTTTTCGAACAAGTCTCATGATTGTGAGAGACTGAGACCTGCCTTTGTTCAGAATATGAGCTGCGGACTGACTGTCTGTGAGGCATCTAACGACTTGTCCCTTCAATTTATGGCCCCAGACAAGGGCTGCCACAACAATTGGTAATATTTCGAACAGAGCCAAGGATTTGAGAAAATTCTCCAATTGTGACACCTCCGTAGGCCAGCATGACTGAATCCACTCATTACCGAAAATTGGAACTGTCCAAAATAGGAGGAATCAACAATGATTTCCCATTCCATGAAGAAAGAAATGTTTCCCTCATGTCTAAGTCAGCCCTGGCATGTACGTCTAGGAACATTTTTGTACCATCATCTGGGAAACCGTGCAACAAGTAGAGTAACCTTGATATAAAGGATCGTCCTTGGGGAATAACCCTCATCATGAAATTAAGTGAACCTATGAACGACTGTATTTCCTTCCTAATACAGGAACCTTGTGTACGACAAGCAGCGACATATTCCACTATTCTGCTAACTTTTTCCAAAGGTAAGCTAGCAACCAACATTTCAGAATTAAACTGTATTCCTAAAAAGGTGATGCAATGACTCTGGCCTTCCATTTTTTCTAAAAACATAAAAAAGTTTTGGACTGCTCTTGGAACAAAAGGTCAGTTTAGTGGCACAATAGAACATATTGTTTCACTCAATTCCATGCAGATGCTAAAGTGATTCATGTATGGGCAGGGCCGGACTGGGAATTAAAAGCAGCCCTGGAAAAAAAATATTTACCAGCCCCATAATGCGTCGCGCCAGCATAGTGTGCAGATACAGTGTTAGAACAGATAACTTAAAATTAAAAATTACTCTAACGTAAAAAGCGCACTCATAGGCTTCAAAATAAACAAAAGTGCAGATTGATTTTAAGCAGATGTGAATCCCTGGTGGTCGCAGTGGTGAGAGTGAACTCTAGCCTGTAGCTCCAGGGCTAGAGTTCACCCTCGTGAGAGCCAAAGCGTTGCTGTGGTAACTGCAGCAACGCTCTGTGCTCGCGCGAGAAGGACCCAGGGGAGCTGCTAGAGCTCCCGGGTCCTCTCTTCTTCCCTCCCCTGCTGGCTACCCGCACGTTGCCCCCCCCCATTCACCAATGGTATATACAGCCCCTATGTGTGTCTCTTTTTATCTCCAGCCCCTCTGTGTGCCATTTTGTCTCCCCCCAGTCACTCTGTATGTTTCTTTCTCCCCCTCACTGCTCCTTTGTGTCAATGTCTCCCCTCTTCTTCCTAGTCTCTATCCCCCCTCTGCCTCTTTCTCCCCCTCCCTTGTGTGTCTCTCTCATTTCTCCCTCATTGTCTCTCCCTCCTCCACACCTCTCTTCCTCCCCCCTTTCCTTGTGTCTCTCCCTCCTCCACACCTCTCTTCCTCCCCCCTTTCCCTGTGTCTCTCCCTCCTCCACACCTCTCTTCCTCCCCCCTTTCGCTGTGTCTCTCCCTCCTCCACACCTCGCTTCCTCCCCACTTTCCCTGTGTCTCTCCCTCCTCCACACCTCTCTTCACCCCCACTTTCCCTGTGTCTCTCCCTCCTCCGCACCTCTTTTCCTCCCCCCTTTCCCTGTGTCTTTCCCTCCTCCACACCTCTCTTCCTCCCCCTTTCCCTGTGTCTCTCCCTTCTCCACACCTCTCTTCCTCCCCACTTTCCCTGTGTCTCTCCCTCCTCAACACCTCTCTTCCTCCCCCTTTCCCTGTGTCTCTCCCTTCTCCACACCTCTCTTCCTCCCCACTTTCCCTGTGTCTCTCCCTCCTCAACACCTCTCTTCCTCCCCCCTTTCCCTGTGTCTCTCCCTCCTCCACACCTCTCTTCCTCCCCCCTTTCCCTGTGTCTCTCCCTCCTCCACACTTCTCTTCCTCCCCACTTTCCCTCTGTCTCTCCCTCCTCCACACCTCTCTTCCTCCCCCCTTTCCCTGTGTCTCTCCCTCCTCCACACCTCTCTTCCTCCCCACTTTCCCTGTGTCTCTCCCTCCTCCACACCTCTCTTCCTCCCCCTTTCCCTGTGTCTCTCCCTCCTCCACACCTCTCTTCCTCCCCCATTTCCCTGTGTCTCTCCCTCCTCCACACCTCTCTTCCTCCCCCTTTCCTTGTGTCTCTCCCTCCCACACCTCTCTTCCTCCCTCTTTCCCTGTGTCTCTCCCTCCTCCACACATTTCTTCCTGCCCACTTTCCCTGTGTCTCTCCCTCCTCCACACCTCTCTTCCTCCCCCCTTTCCCTGTGTCTCTCCCTCCCACACCTCTCTTCCTCCCCCTTTCCCTGTGTCTCTCCCTCCTCCACACCTCTCTTCCTCCCCCCTTTCCCTGTGTCTCTCCCTCCTCCACACCTTTCTTCCTCCCCCCTTTCCCTGTGTCTTTCCCTCCCACACCTCTCTTCCTCCCCCCTTTCCCTGTGTCTCTCCGTCCTCCCTCCACCATCTCTCTATTCCCCTCTCTGTTTCATTCCCCATCCCCATTTACCTAGAGAAGTCAGGGGGGCCGGCCGCGTTCCAGACTGGAGCCGCCGGGCCGGGTGGCAGCATCCAAGTGGACTGGTTCTCCAGCAGGAAAACCGGGGATTCAAAAAGGGACCAATCACAAAACCATTCTCTATTTCCTTGTTTAACAGCGAAGATACTGTAAGAGGATCTTGCAAGGCAGATAGTAAATTGGGACATTCAAATATACCCCGTAGGGAGAGAAATCAAACCCGTGTGGAACCCTTCCTAAAACCCAGTTCTCAGAAACTCAACCAAATGTCTGGAAGGGTGATTTGACAAAAGATCAAATAACACGTCAACTTTCACTGTAGATAGTCACTGCTTGAGAAATAGCAAGTTTGGGCACATGGTTTAAGCATGTGCTCTAAAACATCTGGAGCATACGTGTAGCAAACCCCAGCATTAAAGTTATTACAAACTTGCGCTTTTCAAAGAAAAATAATCGGTCGACCCAGCTTGTCTTTTAAGTTCTTTTGGGGTGGTTTATAAGTGTACTGTGCTGCTGACTAGTGGATGGTAAAATAACATCATTAGGGCATAAGTTGGTGGCATTCGTGGCTGATGCACAATTTGCACAATCTGGGACCTTGAGACCCACAAAGTTTCTTCAGTCTGTATCGACATGTGCCAAGAAGGCTACAGCCTTCATGGAAAAGACTTTTGATAGTCGGAATAGGTAAACCCATCGTGCCCGGGATCCACCATTTTGTGCAAATACAAATCCAGCTCTTGCATATGGTACGGGTGAACAGTGCAAACCACACCTCTAAACAGGTCAAAGGTCAAAACTAACTCAGGAATACTCCATTTTTTTTCCATGACTACAGAGAGGTCACCAAATGTATAGGCCTTTTTTTCTACAATATCTTGGGAAGCTATTAGTAAAGACACTAAATTAATGTCATTACCCTCCAAATTATATTTCTGTAAATTAGGTGGCACCAGGTGGACTGGAGTAATAATGTGGGAAGGAGGATTAGAAAAAGATACATTGACTGGTTGGCTCTGTTCAGGAGTGGCAACGAGAACACTGTTAGTGTTTTCGGTACGGCTGGTCAAGTTATAAGTCTCCAAAGAGACTTATCTCTTTAACCCCTTAAGGACACATGACATGTGTGATATGTCATGATTCCCTTTTATTCCAGAAGTTTGGTCCTTAAGGGGCAAAAATATAAATTTGTGAAAAATGATAGCAGTCCAATGTCTTATTAAGGTAAAAAGTTAAACTTTGCTTTTATTTAGGTTGTTGCCAATAAAACAGGTTGACGTTTCAGTTCAAATGCGAACTTTCCTCAGGACAATCTAACAACAGTGCATGAAATGTTTAAATAGCTAAACAGTGATTGACAAACAAATGGCATGTGGATACTCACCACCTTTGATCCCTGTGTTGTTGTCCGCAGCTGTCCACTGCACGTGGGCTAAAGTGACCAGGTTTTTTTTAAAAGAGATATCGTTATACCACTGTCTCCAGGCTCTGCGTCCAACTGCGGTTACTGTGGAAACCGCTAGAACACATCTCACAAGTGTATGGAGGCTGAATCAACCCTGCCGCGATCTGCAATTCTCGGGTTGTTATGGTGATAGTGGACGCATGTCAGGCAGCAATCACGGGGATGGGAGGGGGGACCTATTTCCCTTTACAATGTAGCAAAGTGTATTAGTGTAGTGGCAAGGCACCCATCTGATACAAAAAAATTTAAATGATATGTATACATATTATGAATACTTTAAAAACAATGCATTGGTATAAGGGTTGGCACAAATAAGCAATAATAAATACATATTGCCCAGTGGATCTATCGGTTATCATGCTGAGGGGACTAGAATGACTACAATTTCAACCACCAAGCTCAGCCAACTACTACACCACAGATTCTTTAATTATGTTTTGGATACCAACATTAAGGAACACTACAGTCAATCATGCCATTTCATCTCAATGAAGTGGTCTGGCATAGTGGTCACTTGTTTAATGTTATTTTATAACGTTGCAGTTTTTTTAAAAAGTGTGATGAATATCCCTTTAATTTTTTTTCTCTTTTTGAAACGTTTTCCTCATTGATGTTATATGCTCAAAGTAACATTAAGCAGTTAAGTAATATTGACTAATCTTAATTAATTAACTAATATAATGTAGACTTGGAGTTTTGTCTCTTGCTGATCTGCAATTCGAATGAACTTGGACCAAACGAGTGAGAGGAAATTTACATGAATCTTGGACAAGCTGAATCCCATAATGCCAAACATGCTCATGTTGTGATCTGGAACTCCTAGGTTGCAAAAAAAAAAAAAGATGATTGATGGCTAGGGGACAATTACTACATCTTGATTTTATTCGCAGGTCAAAAAAGTAAAAAAATAAAACATTTAAAAAAATCTATATTTCTATATTCTATAGATTTTTTTTATTGATTTTTTTATTTTATTTTTTGCTGCCCCTCCTGTTTTCCTCTTTATCGGTTTTTACTTTTTTTGTTCACTTGATCTGTATATATCACGTATATTATGTATATATTTTGCAGCACACTGAATGTCCTGGATTATAATCTTGGTTCCAAAATTCTGGCCAAAATTTGGCTATCTGAAATTTTTTTGGAAGAATTGTTTTTTTGAAAAAATTGTTTTGCTTAGCCGAATTTTGCACAAGTCTATTCTAATGTGATTTTTCCAAAGTATAATATTTTAGATGCACTGCTCTAAACTAAAGTGCAGCGTTTGCTGTATGTGCAGCGTATACATAGTGCAGCATTATGACTTCTGATTGGCTTGTAACAAAGGGGCAAAAGAAATGCCCGATAGAACATAAATTATGTAGGAACTAACAAGTCCAAGCACTGCTAATATGCATAACTATCATTTAATGTCTTTAGCTTGATATAGGTAAACATGTTTGTAATTTAAGGCATTTTTATTTTATGTGATGTTTAAACTGCAAAGAAAAAAAAAGAATCAAAACAAGTCATTTCTGATCTACTAAAAAGTATTTGAATTAGTAAGATACTCAGGAAAATGTACAGCCAACAAACAGTTACAGTACCGCTACCCTGGGATTGCAAGGCACTAAATTAATATCCGTCCAGTGTCAGTGGATCCGCATCGCCGAGCAACAGTCTTGTCAGTATACACTGCGGTGAGAACATTTTACGAAATAAAGCACCTTAATGAAGAGCTTAAACAGAGGACCTGGAACAAGATAAAGTTATCAAGAGAAAAGTAGAAACAGGAAAGAAGGGGAAAAAAAAGTCATGACTAAAAATTTTAGAATGTATCAAGATTGAGTGAGAATGGAAGAATTCATCCACAAAGTGATATCCTACTAGGAGTAATGTGATCCTGAAACGTTCATGTAGATGAATGATACAAGGAAATGTTACTGTACTTTATAGTTTTAAAGCTAAACTGTAATGCTGTAATGGTACTTTCCAAATCAGGTAAAACTAGTTATTATTTATTTTGGTGTGTATATATATATATATATATATATATATATATATATATATATATATATATATAGTGTAGATTGGATTAGCCGTATTAGTCCAGTAGACAAGATGCCAAAACACCAGAGTATTGCTGTATGCAATGATACCTTTTTTTGTTTGTTTGTTTGTTTTTGTTAAGGTATCATTGCATACAGCAATACTATATTGCTATATATTTTGGCATCTCGTCTACTGGACCAATACGGCTAATCCAATCTATACTATATATACATATATATATATATATATATATATATATATATACTACTGAAGTCAAGACATTAATACTGCATAGAGAGAAAAATACATTTATGATTTAAAATAGTCATATAGGTGTTTGTGTGTGTATGTGCGTATCTGTATGCGTTATGTCTACCATAATTTTCCCCACTTCGATGTCTACCCCACCCCTTGTTTCTCTTTTCTAGTCATTGGTGGCTGAAAATAACTGCTATTAAAGAGGAGACTGTGTGATTGTCACCTCTGAAGGACTATAATTAAAATTAATCCACAGTTACACAATGGAGACCATTACTGATGGTGACTTCCTCCCACAGAACTTAAAGCTTCTAAAGCCATTCAGAGCATTGAATGCTCATGTTCTATAACAACCTCCAATACGTGTAAAACTGCTATGTAGTCTTCATAAAAAAGAGAATTTAGCTAACCACAGAAATCCAAGCAGACAGCATGTTACTTATTGTATTCTATGTTCATTTCTCTATATAAAGTAATTAATGCTGAAAAATGTGGGCAATATATATATTTAGAAGGCAGCAAATCAGCCAGCTTTGGGTAAGGAAACCAATATAATCAAAATTTAAAAAAGACTCTAAGAGTCTCCTATAGCAAAAGTAGATGAAGATAATGTATACATTATTAAAAAGAAGTTAGAACAGGATTAATAGCAAGGGATGGAGAAGTAAATCAGGGTAAGTCAGATAAAATTACACAGAAATCTTTCTCAGGACATGGAGCAACATAAAAAGTAGAATCTGGTCGAATGAAGGACTATGTATAGTCATTTCTGCCTTACCACCATCTCTTACGTAATTACATCTGCAATAATACCTACTTCAATGCTACTACCACTTTGTAAAGCTGGCAAATCTCAGATAAAGATGTAAACAAAATAAAAACTCCTCAACACCAGGCTTATGATACTAGGAGATATGTATTCCATCAAAGTGTAGATGGCAATGTTTCAACCTGTTTTTAGATTATACTAAAACTGTAGAATGATGTGACCTTTAAAGAATAGATTATTTATTTGTATATTTCAACCAATTTATTTTTTTGGAGATAACAATATTTGCAAAATTACAAAGGTCTTTTCGAATGTTAACCAAAAGAATATTGATGTAAAGGAACTATAAAATATTTGAGTGTATGGATTCAAGATGTTATATCAAGAAATGCTAAATTCTGCATATAGGGCATGAAACCCAAATACTGAATATAGATGGGATGGCAAATTAATGACACTATTGAGAGAGGCCTATGGGTTATTTAAAACAACATAAAATTAGCACTATAATAAAAGATGAAAATACTAGTTTCTATTGGAAGAGAGATTCATAATAGGCAAGAGTTTTTCATGCTTAAAGAGGCTAAAGAGCACAGTTAAAGACATTCTGTGATGTATCATATAGATAATCTTGGGTAATATCAGAAATTAGTTTTTCAGAGAATTGTACATACAGAATGGCTTTTA
The DNA here is from genome assembly GCF_036172605.1 of Pelobates fuscus. NCBI lineage: Eukaryota > Metazoa > Chordata > Amphibia > Anura > Pelobatidae > Pelobates > Pelobates fuscus. Next base: position 278,590,697 of record NC_086319.1, on the reverse strand, counting down.
GAAAAGGCTGTAGCGATACAGTGGTATTTTCACTAAGCAAAACATTGTATTAGTTTAAGAGCTGTCTTTGAAAATTTGGAGCAAAACAGTCAAGCTAGATAAAATCTCAATTCAGCCAATTTTCTTTCAGAACTATTTAATGAATAGCCACAAAGTACCATGACAGGTTCGAGAAAAATGTTAAAAGACAAACTGCTGTTCTAAACAACTGACACAATTAACATGTGCTTTTATATAAAGAAGCAGTTGGCTTTACAATGCTCAACTAAGAAAATATGGCAAAATGTATTTTATTTTGAAGTCCAATGCTGATTTTCTGTATCAATGAAAAATATTTTATCAATGCTTCTAAAGACAGGACGTCTTTACAATAGATATTGTTTCAGCCTCAATAATGGACGTGAGATTCTATAGATAGTGTTCACCCAGAATCACAAGAACACATAAGAGGTTCTGAAGGTTTATCTCTGGCGATGACCTCCAGACACCATAGATTACAGCCATGCGAGGATTTAGCAGTAATCTCAGCCCTGCAAGATATGTATTTATTTATTTTTTTAGCGACGGGGAGAGGTACAAGTAAAAAATCAATGTTCTGACTTGTGTCTAACCGTTTAACTCTGCATGAATCAGAAGGTGAGGGCCCTTCTCAAAATCAATGGCTAAGCATGTGGTTTGCATTGATTTTAGGGTGGCTTGCTCACATTAGCCATTATTTAGAATTCCTAGCCATCCATCTATAGATTATTTGAAAAAAAAGGAGCTATGATGGGCTTGATGTATATACTGGAAAGGTGCAAAGCACTTAATTTCTAGATGAAAATGAAACAGGAGTACATCCATTCCATTCCATAAAATATGTGTGAATAAAATGTTCTTCAATAAAAACCTATAGTGTATTTATT